>NC_080783.1:208720777-210025777 GCF_028018385.1 Neofelis nebulosa | reverse complement strand
ATTTACAAAAAACCTACAGCTAACATCACACCTAATGGTGAGAAATTTGCAGCTTTCCCACTAAAATCAGGAGCAAGGCAAAGATGTCCCCTCTTACCATCACTTTTCAACATCATACTAAAATTCCTAACAAGTGCAATGAGACTAGAAAGGGAAAGAAGAGAGATACAAATTGGAAAGAAAGAAATAAGCCTCTCTTCATTTGCAGGTCACATGATCGTCTTTGTAGAAAATCCAAACACATTAACAATAACAACAAAAAACAAACCTTCTAAAACTATGACAAGGCTGTAGGATACAGTGTTAATGTGGAAAAGTCCATCATGTTCCTACATACTGCCAACAAACAAGTGAAATTTGAAATTTAAAAACATCATACCACTATATTTGCACTCCCCCCTCCAAATTTAATACTTAGCTATAAATCTAATAAAACCTATATGAGGAAACTACAAAACTCTGATGAAAGAAATCAAAGAAGTAAATAAATGGAGAGATAGTCCATGTTCATGGATAGGAAGATTCAATATTGGCAAGATGTGAGACCTTCCCAACTTGATCTACAGATTCAATGCAATCCCATTTTGTGGGTATCAACAAACTGATTCTAAAGTTGATATGAAGAGGTAAAAAAGATCAGAATAGCCAACAGAGTATTAAAGGAGAAGAATAAAGTTGGAGGACTGACACTATATTATAAAGACTTCTTATAAAGCTACAGTGATCAAGTCAGTGTGGTATTGGCAAAAGAACAGAGAAATAAATAAATGGAACAGAATAGAGAGCCCAGAAATGGACCCACATAAATACATCAACTGACCTTTGGCAAAAAAGCAAAGACAACACAACAGGGGAAAAAAGGTAGTTTTTTCAACAAATGGTACAACGACTGGACATCCACCTCCAAAAAAGGAATCTAGACACAGACCTTATATCGTTCACAAAAATTAACTCAGAATAGCCCATAGACCTAAATGTAAAACAGAGAACTATAAAATTCTCAGAAGGTAACATAAGAGAAAATCTAGATGAATTTGGGTTTGGCAATGGCTTTTTAGACACAACCCCAAGGGCACAATCCAGGAAAGAAAAAATTGACACGTTGGACTTCATTAAAATGGAAAAGTTCTGCTCTAAAAAAGGCTGTCAAGTGGATAGAAAGACAAACCACAGGCTGGGAGAAAATATTTACAAAAGATATATCTGGTAAAGGATTGTTATCCAAAACATACAAAGAACTCTTAATAACAAACAACCTGGTTGAAAATGGCTAAAGATCTGAACAGACACCTGGCCAAAAAAAAAGATACACAGATGGCAGGTAAGTGTGTGAAAAGATGCTCCACATGATATGTCATCGGGGAAATGAAAAATAAAGCAATCATGAGATGCCACTCCACTAATGCCACTCCATTAGAATGGCCAAAATCCAGAACACGGAGAACACCAAATGCTGGAGAGGATGTGGAAGGACAGGAACTCTCATTTCGTTGCTGGTGATAATGCAAAATGGTACAGCCACTTTGGAAGACAGTTTGGTGGTTTCCTACAAAACTAAACATACTCTTAACCATACAGACCAGTAACTGCGCTCCTCGGTATTTACCCAAAGGGGTTGAAAACTTACGTCCACACAAAATTTGCACACAGACGTTTATAGGAGCTTTATTCATAATTGCCCGAACTCGGAAGCAACCAAGGAGTCTTTCAGTAGGTGAATGGATAAACCAATGGTACATCCAGACAATGGAATATTATCCAGTGCTAAAAAGAGGTGAGCTCTCAAATCATGAAAAGACATGGAGGAAACTTAAATTCGTGTTACTAAGAAAGAAGCCAATCTAAAAGAAGCCTACTATGCGATCCTGACTATGTAACATTCTGGAAAAGAGAAAACTATGGCAGCAGTAAAAACTCAGTGGTTGCCAGGGGTTGGGAGGAAGGAGGAATGGTCAGAGCACAGAGGATTTTTAGGGCAACGACACTACTCTGTATGATACCATCATGGTGTATACATGTCATTGTGCATATGTTTGTTTAAGACCATGGAATGTACAACACCAAGAGTGAAATGTAATGTAAACTGTAGACTTTGGGTGATTATGATATATCAACGGAGGTCTATCAATTTCAATGAATGTACCACTCCAGTGGATGATGTTGATAATGGGGGAGACTGTATGTAGGGGTAGGGAGCAGGAGCTATATGGGAAATTTCTGTACCTTCCTCTCAATTTTGCTGTGAACCTAAAACTTCTCTAAAAAAACAATATCTATTTTTTAAAAAATTCAAATTTTTGCCTTTCATATGTAAGTCTTAAATCCCCCTGCAGCTTGTTTTTGGTGTATATGGTGTGAGGATGGGATCCTCTGTATATGGTGTGAGGATGGGATCAACTGAATTATTCATCCCATTTAACTATTTTCCATATGGGCATTCAATTGTCCCAGCACCATTTACACAACCTTACATAATCTTACAAAATCTTACCTTGCCCACTTGTCTGCAAGACCACTGTGTCACAGGTCAAGTAGAATCTCTCTTAAGTTACAACTGTCATTTGTCCCTGCCTGAGCCGTTATAGTGCCATCTTGGCTTTCTGGTAAATTCATATCTGGTAGAGCAAGTTCCTCACATTTTGCTTCTTGTCTGTGAGGAATACTTTGATTATCTTAACCCCTTGGTTTTCTGCATAAATCTTGGAATCAACTTGTCAAGTTCTATGAAAAGCCCTGCAATTCCATTGAATATATAAATTCATTTGGAGCAAATTCAAATCGTAATGATATTAGGCCTTCCTAACCATGTTTGTGGTACTTCTTTCTATTAATTTGGGTCTTCTCTAAAGCTTTCAATAGGCTTGTTTTTCTCCATAAAATTATTTAAAATTATTTTTTTCTAACTATTTATTGCTGGTATCCAGAAATGCAACTGAATTTTTCCTCTCTGCCTCACTATCTTATTACATTCTTTGTATTTATTTTGAATTTAAATTTTAAAATGTTTGGGGGAGGCTTCAGATAATCATGCCGTGGAGTTTTTGTTACCTTTTATTAACTATCTACAAAATAATTTGTTTTTCCTGTCGTGATGTTTCTTTCTTAGTTTTCAAAATTTTTTTTCTCCTTGATCAATCTTGCCAGAGGTTTATCGGTTGTTTTAGTCTATTTTGGCTTTGTTGATTTACGTGTTTTATATTTCAGATTTCCATCATCTTTATTTTCTTTATTTTGGGAAATTACATTCTACTTTATTTTTCTAAATACTTACTTATTAGCTTTTCTCTTCTTTTTGGAGATATAGGCCTGTAAGGCACAAAGCAACACCTTCAGTTCCCCCAAAAGTTTTGAAATATAGTATGTTAACTGTTGCTGTAAGTATTATTATTGAATTTCTGTTAATTGTCCTTTGACTTGTAAGTTATCTAGAAGTCTGGTTTTTAAATTTTCATATGTATGGGACTTTTTTGGTAAGTTTTAAAATATTTTATTTATTTTTGAGAGCGAGAGAGACAGAGTATGAGCAGGGGTGGGGCAGAGAGAGAGGGAGACACAGAATCTGAAGCAGGCTCCAGGCTCTGAGCTGCCAGTACAGATCCCGATGTGGGGCTCGATCCCACAAACTGTGAGATCATGACCTGAGTCGAAGTAGGAAGCTTAACTGACTGAGCCACCCAGGCACCCCTCAAATGTATGGGACTCTTAACAATGGACTTTATGTTAGTGACTCCTAACCTAGTTACGTTCTGATCAAAGAATATGCTACCTACCCTGTATGTGACCTATCCTTTAACATTTGTTGCACTTATTTTGATGGCCAATGATGTGATTAATGTTTTTTTTGGTGTTCCATGTGTGCTTTGTTCGGGAAAATGTATATTCACTAGTTGTGGAGCAAAGAATTTTAGGTATGTCTACCAAATCAAGCTTGTTAATCATGTTACTAATTTTTTGTCTGCTTAATCCATTGTTAACTGAGAAAGACTTGAAGTTTTTAACTATGATGATGGGTTTGTCAGCTTATCCCTGTATTTCTATCAAATTTTGCCTTATATGTATATTGGGGCTATGTTGTTAGGTGCATAGAACTTTAGAATATGTTCTAAGTGAGTTGAACTTTAAATTAATAAGCTGTGATCCTCTCTATTGCTAGTAGTGTGTTTTTCATCTAGGGGTGCCTGGGTGGCTCACTGGGTTGAGCATTTAACTCTTGATTTCAGCTCAGGTATGATCCCAAGGTTGTGGGATCAAACCCTGCCTCAGGCTCTGTACTGAGCCTGGAGCCTGCTTGAGATTCTCTCTCTCCACCCCCCCTCTCTCCCCCTCTGCCCCTCTCCCCTGCTCATGCTCTCTCTTGCTCTCTCTCTCTCTCTCTCTCTCAAATAAACAAATAGGGATGCTTGGGCGGCTCAGTCAGTTAACTTCGGCTCAGGTCACGATCTCAAGGTTCATGGGTTTGAGCCCCATATCAGGCTCTGTGCTGACAGCTCAGAGCCTGGAGCCTGCTTCGGATTCTGTGTCTCCCTCTCTCTCTGCCCCTCCCCAGCTTGCACCCTGTTTCTCTCTCTCTCAGAAATAAATAAACATTAAAGAAATGTAAAAAAAATAATAAATCAAATATAATTTTGTGGGGCACACAATTCTACATTAACAGTTATTTCTTCAAAATACTTTGAAGCTGTTATTCAACTGTCCTCCGGACTTTATTATTGATACTGGGAAGCCGGCTTTCAATGTAATAGTTATTCCTTTGTAGATGATCTGACTTTTCTTTCTGGATACCTTTCACATCTTCTCCTCGGTTTAGGTGTTCCTCAATTTAAGCACGTGGTGTGTATGTGTGTGCACGTGCACACAGAGAAGGGAGTCCTTGGAGATCTCCCTTATGTCTCAAGGTCTCAGCGATGCTCTACAAAGCATATTTCAATCGTGATCCGGTTGTTTCCTAAGAGGAAGGTCCTTCCGAGTACCGGTCGGCCGTATTCCAGAAGCAGGAGTCCGTGTGATCATTTATCTACGCGCAATCCCACGTGTGCGCGCTTGCGTGGTGTAAACCCCTGGGCACGCCGTCTGCTGTGCGCACACATCCGTGTGTGTGCCTTTGGTGGGCACGTCCCTCTGCAATTCTCCTAGTTCAAGTGTAAGCCCTTCAGCTCAGGGGCTTTTCTGTTTCTCACCACCTCCCGACAAGCTCACGGTGCCCACCACCCCCCGCCACCGCCCTGCCCCGTGGTCAGGGCCGACTGGCTGCCATCTGGTGTTTACGCCTGTTGGGGGAAAGGGAGAATGCTGGGGCATCAGTGGTGACCCAGGCCTGCCTCACTGTACCCCCCTGTCCTCCCCAACGGTCTCTTCCACAGCTCTGCCCCCACGGGCTGCACGTCCTTCAGCATCAGTGCCTCCCCAGGAGTGATCGTGGACGTTGCCCACGGCCCTCCAGCCAAGAAGAAACCCAAGGGCTCCTCCAAGTGGTCCCTGGACCCGAGGCTGGAGGTGAGCCTGAGGGTGAGAGATGCCAGCAGCAGCACAGGCGACCAAAAGGTGAGTCGCCCCCGGCAGGGGCGGGGGTGGGACGTGTGGGAGGAGGCCAGCCAGTGGCATCAGGTCTGCTACTCACAGGCTGTCCCGCATTGACCCCAGCCTCCTCCCCGGCAGAGGTCTCTATCCTCCTCCTCCCCGGATATCTATGACAACCGTCGCGGCCACGGCAGCCTCACAACGTGCGGGTGCCAGGGGGTTGCGGAGGCCAGGGTATTTATTCGATCCGTCCATTCAGCAAATGTTTACTGTTCACCTACTACATGCCAGGCACTGCCGGGCACTGGAGACACAGAAGGGATTCAGATAGGCGAGGCTGCAGACCGCACAGGGCTTACAAGCTAGATCAAACACAGGTAAGCAATTGGGAACGGGAGCGTGTGCTGGGAGGCCACGGCCAGGCAGCCCTAGGAAGCTCTGATCCGTGCCCACTCGTGTCCTGTGGCTGCTGAACCAATGACCGCGCACTATATCAGCTCAAGTCAACGGAAATCTATTCCCTCTGGAGGACAGAAGTCCAAAATCAAGGTGTCCGTACAGCTGCCCTCCCGCCGGAGGCTCTAGGGGAGACCCCGTTCTTTGCTTCCTCCGGCTTCCTAGACCTGTGGCCCTGTCACTCCAGTCCCTGCCTCCGTGGTCTCGTCCCCCCCTCCTCAGGCTGTCAAATCTCCCTCTGCCTCACTCTTGAGAAGGACGCTTGTCACTGGATTTAAGAGCTCCCCGGATAATCCACGTGGATCTCCTTTCAAGACCCTTCACTTAATTACCTCTGCAAAGACCTTTTCTCCAAATAAGGTCACGTTCGCAAGTTCCAAGACGTATCTTTGTGGGGACGGCCGTTCAACCCATTGCACGCCCCTTTAACCGTAGATGAGCTCAGGAGGAGCCTCCGGGGTTCCCCAAGAGATCTGGGCCAATGAGCACTTGTTTCCAGAAGGACAGGCCAAGCGGTCTTCCCCTTGGGATGGAGCGTTGTTGCCTGCCGTCGGAGCAGAGAGTCTGGGCCCTAAAGTAGGTCGGTGAGGGTGCAATCAGGGAAAACTTCCTGGAAGAAGTGGCAAGCTGACGGATGGTAGAAATGACCCGCCTAAGAGAGGGAAAGCGGAGTGGGAACTCTACACGGGATACGCGGCCTGTGTGCACACTCTAGATGAGGAGATGGTCAGGTGTGTGTTGGGGAAACTGAGGAAGATATGCATGGCAAGAAAAGAGGGCGAGGAGGAAAGCGGGGGAGAGAGGGAGCCAGCGTCAGAGGGCTTGGCATCAGGCACCTCATTTTCTGAGGGCAACAGGAAGCCAGTGACAACCTGTCATCCAGGGAGTAACAAGTCTGCATTTGTCTTGGAAAGTCCCCACTGGCTGCAGCGTCCAGAGTAGATTGGATCCAGGCAGTAGACTGGAGGCTGATGCCCCGGTCTAGACGCGAGGTGATGGCGGCTGTGACCCCTCCCTGGATCCCCACTATCTACAGGACAGACCCAAACACCTCAGACCATCCCCTCAGAGCACCGCTTCTTGGGGTCACAGCTCTGTGGGTTTGCTTTGGGGAGCAAACCCTCTGCCATTTTGCTCAAAAGTGTCAATCTTGACGCTCCGCCCCCACCCCCCCACCCCCCCGCCCAATATGGCCTCTGCAGGCTCAGCCCTTCCATTTCTGGGATCCCATAGGGCCCACTTCTTTTAAAAACATTTTTTTTTTAAAGTTTATCCATTTTTCAGAGAGGAGAGCGAGAGCGAGAGCAAGAGCAGGGGAGGGGCAGAGAGAGGGGGAGACACCGAATCTGAAGCAGGCTCCGGCTCTGAGCCATTAGCACAGAGCCCAACGCCGGGCTGGAAGCCACCAACTGCAAAATCATGACCTGCGCTGAAGTCGGTCACTTGACCGACTGAGCCCCCCAGGCGACACCCCCCCCCTCCCCCATAGGGCCCACTTCTAAGCATTGTGGTCATCTGAGTACTTTGCTGCCCCCTCTGCTCCCATCAGTTGGGGTGCTCCTTACAGGCTGGGATCCCTTCTTGTTCATCCTGGTCTCTGCAACATCCCACCCTGAGCTGGCACAGAGCAGGGGTCTAGTTAGTGTTTGTTGAATGACTAAGAGAAGACATTCATGGTTTGCTGTGCCTTTTAGGTCCAGATTTCATACTATGGATTGAAGACCAGCCCGATCCAAGCCCTGCTCTATGTCACTGGTGTCGGTAAGTGACCACCAGGATCTTGGGGTCCCACTGCCCCCCTCCACACACACACACACACACACACCCCACCCTTGCAAGGCATCTCTCCGGGAGAAACTACACACTGGATCTTACTTTAGACTGAGCAGAAAAAAGGGACAATTTCTGGCTAGTCGTGCATCTGGTGGTTCATAAATATCCCCTCCCCCATCAGTGAACCATAAAGACATTCACCGAGGGGTAGGGGAGGGAAGGCATTTACAGAGTGTGCAATCACACGTTAATATTTTCTCAACTTAGGAAGTGCTACATATATTTTCCATATATGAGCCTCTATACCTTTTGATACTTCAAATATTTATAAGAAAAGCAGATGATGACAGTCTTATACAATAATAGATAGACCAATGTTCCCCATATGCCACGACTTACCTCCCGTCTTTGCCATTCTGCCGTACCGATGATCTGCCTAGACTCATATTTATTTAATATTCTTCTTTAAAGTATATTTTCTAACTTGACCTCATCATAAACGATAATTTTGTAAGATTGTTGTTGCCATTTAAACGCGCATTAAATATATGAACGGCATGTGAAAACGTCACGTTTCATTTCATTAATGGGTTTCATTCATTAGCAAATCAATTTCATGCATTAATACACACTTATTTCGTGAGTATGCATTTTAATAATATGAACGACATAGCAATTATTTTATACCGGGCGCTGTGCTAAGACTTTACATTTAAACCACATAACAATCCAGTGAAATTGGTACTGTTATAGCCCATTTGACAGATGAGGAAACTGAGGCACAAGAGGCGGATAGAGCTGCCTAAGTTGCTGCAGCCGGTTAGTGAAGGAGCCGGGAAATGCGGAGCATTCAACTCTATGCTGCTCTGACCCGACGACCACATGGCCGTGGATGTGTTTAAAAGGTCATCCAGGTCAACTTCACACTGGGAGCTCACAAGGTCATTACATATACTCTATGTAACACCTTACATATGTGACCACACGTGCTGATGAGAGGGTGGGAGGGATTTAGAAACAGGTATATGCTTTCTCGGACTTGGCATTTGCATAGAGAGGGGTATGTCTGGGGCCATGACTTGTCCCCAGCACAGTCATAATGCACATAAAGAAGAGCCGGGTGAGGCTGGGTCCCCCACCCCAAGGTCACTGGGGACTGGAGTTGAGGCCAGAGGTCTCTGGGAGCCCGGCGAGGTGTCTTTCCACCAAGCATCCCATTGGGGGTGGCTGGGAATTCTTTCTGAACCCCTGAAGGTGGCTAGACGTGTAGGGTCTGGGTAGCATCGCAGCTGTGACAAGTCCCCCTGCAAAGGAAAGTGCGTGCGGTCAGAAGCTCCAGCTTTGCTGTCTGAATTGCAGTCAGACGTCTTCCTGGGGGACATGGGGGCATCTTTGAACTTGTGTCTCCTCTGAAGCAGTGCAGTGCAGACAATCTCCCGGGGAAAGGATTATCCTCCCCCCCCCCCCCTCCCCGGGCCAGGCTGAGTGCCTTGACCTTGTCCCTTCACCAACCCTCTCCTCTTGGTGGGATTGCAGAAATCTCCTTGAGCGCGGACATCACCCGCACTGGCAAAGTGAAGCCTGCCGGAGCCCAGAAAGGCCAGGTAGGCTCAAGCCTCTGGACGCTCCAGCTGCGCCCTGACTCCGTTGGGTTCTCCTCTGGCGCCCCCTGCTGGTGATGGCACGAATGGCCGCCTGTCCCTTTAGCAAGAACCAGGGAGAGAAGAAAACTACAATCCCCACGTCCATTTTGATGCATATGTTCCCCGTCTCTTTTGCAAAGCTAGATGTTCACCCGTTGTGCGTTCAGAGCATGTGTTGTCCTACAAACTGGAAACGGCAGAGTCATCCAGTTAATGCAGGCAGTTCTTAACTCTGGCAAAAACAAAAAAAAACAAAAAAAAACCCTCCCACCGGGGGCTTTCTGGGCTGGTGGGAGAGATTCCCATGGTGCTGCTGGTGGGGAGTGATGAATAGAGAAAGGAAGGACTGGCAGGGGGGAGGAGAGGGAAGGAGCCAAGTGGGGGTGGGGAAAGTGATGCTGAAAGCCCGAGCGAGGCACCCAGGCTGTCCTAACTGGGGTCTGCAGAGGACGAACCTCAGGAAGCAACTGAAATCCCAAAGCTGCCTGCCCGATTTCATGCTGGTGGGCCCTTTAGAAGGATAGGACCTGTCCAAAGATGAAGATCCCTCTGTGGGGTCAGCCAAAGGCAGAGGGAAGAATTACCATCTGAGCAGCGGATTCGTGCTTCTGTCCCATCCCAACCCAGTCACTCCCTGGGGGTGGGACACCTGCAAACAGAAGACGTCATCGCCAGTAGGTCCCTCCCAGGAGGGGCTGCTTAACTGGCTTTCATCTTTGGACAGGCAGCAACGAGCTGCTAAGAATAGTACCCACACTTTGGTGAAGGAGTAAAGAGTTCACGATGGGCATTGAGGAGGGCACCTGTTGGGGTGAGCACTGGGTGTTGTATGGAAAGCAATTGGACAACACATTTCATATTAAAAAAAAAAAGAGTTCACGTAAGAATAACCATTTACATTCGAATCGACACAAATATTTAGCTCAGTTTGGTTTGCCAATCAGACAGTTTCTTAGAGCCATTGAAATCAATTTTACTGTCTTGGGCTCCTTTTTTAAAGTTTATTTATTTTGAGAGAGAGAGAGAGAGAGAGAGCAGGGGAGGGGCAGAGAGAGAGGGAGAGAGAGAATCCCAAGCAGGCTTCCACGCTGTCAGCGCAGAGCCCCATGCAGGGCTTGAACCCACGAACCGTGAGATCATGCCCTGAGCCAAAGTCAAGAGTCAGACGCTTAACCGACTGAGCCACCCAGGCGCCCCTCTTGGGCTCCTTTCCATAGGTGGATGCATTGCATTTGGGGGGAATTTGTTTAGGATTTTTGGAGCAGGAGAAATCCCCTCTTGGGACTAAAGAATTGACCTGATGTGGGAGTGAGATGTGGAAACTGCACAAGCCTATCGGGGTGCTGGGGGAAGGTGGCTCTGCTTCCCCCAAGAGGTGGAGGGACACACACAGGTTTTCTAAACGTGCCCCGTCTCTGCTGGGCGTCCACAGAGGGCCTGGACCTGGGGCCCCCGCGGGCAAGGCGCCATCCTGCTGGTGAACTGCGACAAGGACAACCCCAAATCTTCCACCATAGACTGCAGGGATGACAGGGTGCTTGACAGCCAAGGTAAGGACCCCCACCCCCCAGCCTCCCCCCTGCCCAGAGAGCTAATGGGAATAGAGCTTTGTCTGTGTGTCAAGCCCTTCTGTCTACGCAGCCTAAGCTTTGGAACAGCCCTCAGAAATGGGTTATTGGAAGCACGTTCTTGTTAGCTTGTCCACTGTATAAAAGGAGCGGACAGGGGTCCTGAGAGGGCAGGCCATGCACCCACGGTCACACAGCAGCCACAGAGCACCTGGGACCAGTGCTGCGTCTCCCCGTGCCTCCTCCGGGCCCCATGCTCCCAACCCAAATTTCTGCTCTTGGGTCAAACCTGGGACCTGAAATTATTCAGAATGAAAGCCTACCGCCCCCAAACTCATGTCAGAGCAGCCCCGGGCCCCTGCCGCCCTCTGGACACCTCTGTGACCACTTCAGAATCATTAACTCGTTTCATCCTTCAGTTTGAGGCTTGGAGGTACATGCTGTCCTCACCCCATTTTACAGATGGGGAAGTTAAGCGGTTTGCTTAAGGTCACACAGCCAGTAAGTCACAGGTTCAGGATCTGAACCCAGACATCCCAACACCAGGGCACAAGCATGGGGGTGGGCACGGGGTCTCTGCTGGCACCCCTCTGAGGTGGCTGGGGTGGGAGGAGGGCGCTAAGGGGGTGGCCTTCCGAGGGAGCGGCTAGGAGAGCACAGAAACAGACACATCTTCACGTTTCTTTATTATTGAGAGACAGACACAGAGCATGAGCAGGGGAGGGGCAGAGACAGGAGGAGACCCAGAATCCGAAGCAGGCTCCAGGCTCCCAGCTGTCAGCACAGAGCCCGATGCAGGGCTCGAACTCACAGACCATGAGATCATGACTTGAGCCGAAGTCGGATGCTCAACCGACTGAGCCACCCAGGAGCCCCAACGTTAAAAAAATATTTTTAAACAAGATAGCTGTGGCCCCTGCTTCCCGGAGCTTGTACGCTAAGCTCACTGTCGCGGGAGAAGACCAAAAACTTAATTAGCTTTCATTCCAAAATGAAAATCATCATTTAAATTCTGGAAAGAGCATAAGGAAAAGGAAACCAGGCGACCAGGTAGAGGGGGGCTTGAGGGGAGCAGCGGGGGAGGAGAGGGTCTCAGGGGCCTGCGTCTCAGGCCCCTCCCTTCTCGGTCCAGACCTACAGGACATGTCCCTGGTGACCCTGAACACGAACACCCCCAGGGACTTCTTCGCCAGGCACCAGCTGCTGCTCCATGTGGCCAAGTCGGAGATGGACAAAGTCAGGGTGTTCCAAGCCAGCCGTGAGTCACCCTTGGCTGTCACCTCGGTGTCCCCTCCCCGCCCCGGGACAGCCCCTTCACACCCCCCTTTGACGACTGATTCCTGAGCCCCTCTTAGGGAGACGTTCTTAGGGCCAAGGATGCAGCAGTGAGCAAGGTGGACGTCCATGCCGCTACCTTCTAGAAGGGACACACGGATGATGTGCAGACAAACACTCACATGATGTCTGGTGCTGGCGAGCACTGAGGAAGTAGCCCCCCCCCCCCCCGAGGCCTGCCGTGTTTGTGTCTGTCTCCTCCCCTCTGCCGCATGCACACACGCGTGCACACACGCACGCACACCGAGGACTCTGGTTTACGGGGACTGTCGAGCCCAAGCGGACGGCATCAGACTTTGTCCTCCAGCATCCTCCCGACCAAAGACAGCATTAGCTTCGCAGCAGCTCGCACCTGCTCCTGAGCGCCGGGCTTGTTTGAGGCACGGGGCCCGGAGCAAAGCACATGAAAACGCCTCTGCCCCCAGGTCGCTTTCCTCTTTGGTGGGTTGAGAGACAATGTATAAAATAAGTGAAGCAGCTAGTGTCTGAGGGCTGTGCAGAAGAGCGCAACCAGGAAGGGGGTGTAGATGAGGGGTAGGGTCTGGGGGGTGTGAGGAGAGGAGGTTAGGGAACGCTTCCTCCGTAAGGTGTCACTCGAGCAGCAGGGGCGGGAACAGCCACACAGATGCTCGGGGGAAGGGCACTCCAGGCAGAGGGAACCGCAGGAGCAAAGGCCCCGAGTGAGGCAGGATGGTGCCTGTGGGCTTGAGGAAGGCAGGGAGGCCAGTGAGGCTGGAGTGCAGGACTCGGGGTTAACGTGGCAGATGAGGGTGGAGAAGGAAGGGGAAGGGCCGGCCCAGGTAGGCGGGGAATGACTCTGCCTTCTAGTCTGAGGGAGGCGGCCGAGGCCATCTGAGGGCTCTCGGCAGAGGCACAGCTTGATCTGACTTGCTTCCATTCTAGATCAAGGTGATCAGACTGACGTTGACTTGGTGACAAACCAATTCTTTGCCTCTGCTGAGGCGTCACCTCCTCCAGGAAGCCTTCCCTGGCCCTCTGGGTTTCCCCCCCATCACAGCACTTACTACCATCTGTGATTTTGACCGTCTCTGCTCCTCCTCACTCACCCAGGAGACTGTGACCACCTCCCTGGTCTCCCCCAGTGTCAGCCGAGAGCTGGGGCTCGGGAATGAATGAATGAATGAATGATGAGCGAACGAACCATAATGTATAGTGGACCTGTATGTATATGTTCGGGAATGGCTCAGGGACCCCCACCCCGGTCACTCCATCCCTGGAGCCCCAGCCAGGGGGCGATGTCCCAGCTGACACTTTAGGTTTCTTTCTCTGAGTGGCTGTGACATGTCTTCATGGCAGCGGTGGCCCCGAGAAGCCATCGCAGCACCGGGGAGAAGCAGACCTGGGCCTCCCTTCTCTCTTCTAGGAGGCAATCAGATCTCCAGGTACAGGGAGGTCCTGGGGCCAAAGCAGCCCTGTCACCCCCTGGAACTCCCGGGGGGCCAGCACAGCACAGACTTCTATGTGGAGGGCCTCGCTTTCCCAGACGCCAACTTCCCGGGGCTCATTTCCCTCACCGTCTCCCTGCTGGACACATCCAACCCGGTAGGCCAAGATGTCAGTCCAAGGGGGAAGCTGAGTCGCCAGGCGGGGGGTGGGGGTGCAGAGCCCAGCCGGGGAGGAGGCGGGTCTCTGGCATTGGCTGCTGCAATAGCCCTTCCCCTACCCACACCTCGCAGGAGCTCCCCAAGACCCTGGTTTTCCAAGACAGTGTGGTCTTCCGTGTGGCCCCCTGGATCATGACCCCCAACACTCAGCCCCCTGAGGAGGTGTACGTGTGCAGGTGAGGGCTCTGGGGTGCCAGTGGGCGGGGCACAGGTACGCCAGGAGGGGCCCTGGGTTCTGGCCGCAGGCCCCCCCCCCACCCCCGCATCTCCGCTGTGCCAACGGGGGGAAATGCCCCTTATCGCAGCGTGCGGAGGGCTCCCGGCCAGTCTGTTTTGTCCTCGCTGTCCTGCCCTAATGCACGCCGAGTGCGGCTTTCTCTCCTGAAGGACTGTAGAATTCGCTAGGCCCGGCAGATGAAAACCCTCAGTCGGTGAGCCAGGCTTCCTGGGCTGCTGAGAGTGTGCCCTGCGGACCTTCTGCCGAACCAGAAACCGTTTCAAATGCACGTTCCGGGCCAACCCCAGAACCGCGGGGTCTTGGGTCTGGGGATGGGGCCCATCTGCCTTTTAACAAGCTAACAAGCTGCTCTGGGTCCCCCCCCCCCCCCCAGCATCCACCCTGCCATCTGAGCGCACCTGTTAAGGATCCTGGAGTCTCAGGGGACCCTCCCCTCTCCTCTTCCAGTCGTTTCCTGGCAGAAGGGGTGAGGGAGTAACCTGGTGGGGAGGACGTGGGCTGGAAGCCAGCGAGGCCTGGGTTCAGATTGGGTGCTCGCCCCCGGATGGCATGACCTTGGGCCTTGACCTCCTCATTCTGGCGTCTCCTCAAGGGAAGGGGGTACCTGTTGGCTCTTCTCAGGGATTGTTGCAAGAGTTCAGTGAGATGTTTGCTAGGAGCAGGGAGACCCGGCGAGCCGGGCATGTCCGTCCAGGCCACAGGCATCTCCGCAGCAGCCACTGTGCCCATCCCCAACTCCATCCGGGCCCGAGCTCCTGCTCCACCCCTGGGGACCCTCCGGGGGCCCAGCTTGCCCCCTCAGAGCCAGGCCAAGGCCACCGGCTGCTGAATCCAGAGCCCTGAGGGGCTTCTTTTCTGCTCCTTCTAGGATGCTTGAAAATGAGGACTTCCTTAAGTCCGTGACTGCGCTGACCCAGGAAGCCAAGTGCCAGCTGACCGTGTGCAGCAGGGAGCAGAGTGTGGGGGACCGGTGGATGCAGGTGTGCGGCCCTGTGGGCCAGGGGAGCTGGGACACGCGGGGTGGGTGCTCCTGAGGGTCAAGCGACACTGGGGGACCCAGGCTCCTGGGGCTGGGCCCGGCGGCTCACTGGCCACCGTCCCTCAGAGGGGCAGGAAGTGAGGAGCCCCTGAGGGTCCCCGCGTACGGGGGCCCAGGCAAGCGATTAAACTGCCGTGCTCACCAAGATGAAAACCACCTGCCTGCCCAAAAACTCAGATGGCGTCTGGAAATCACGCGAAGCTCAGGGGGCTGGAGCTCAGCGGGTCCCTCCAGTGGCCCTCCCTCCAAGCCAGGTTTCTGGACGCAGTCGCCAGCCTGGCCTCCCAGCCTGGCCGCCCCTTACCTGGTGCCAGCCTGCCAGCCGCACCGTATCTCCATTCCGCTTCCGTGCCAGGCTCCCCGCTCATGCCGTGAGCTCCCCGAGCTCAGGGACTGAGTCTCACTCAGCTCTGCACCCAGCGCGTGGCACGGGGCAGTGGCTGTGGGCAGCCGGCGGGCTGGACCGAACCTCCTTGCCCCTCTTTTGCTTTCTCAGGCTCCTTGCCCTGCCATGCCGGTCGATCGCCCTGCTCTGGCCTCAGTGCCTTTGCTCTTGCCGCGGCCCCTCACCACTGTCCTCCCCGTCCCCATCCCCCGCGTCCGGGTCACGCTCGCACCATCCCGGCTTGAAAGCTTCCCCTCCCCCAATTTCTCCATCCCTCTCCCAACCCCACGCATAAACCCTCCCTTCCTCTTGCGTCGTTCCGTGTTGAGTCGGATCGAACGGCACGAAATTGCCGATGGCACATTTTTGACCTACAGGAGTGGTAATTCCGGGGGGTTCAGCCTAAAAGTAGTCTCATCCGTCCGCCAGAACGCGGGCAGGACTTGGGTTCATTGCCAAGCCCTTTCTGCTTCTGCCCCACGGGCGAGGCTGGGTCCGACCTGCCCCCTTTTGGGGGACGGGATCTCGTGCTCCCACCTCAGGCCTCAGCTTAGCAGAGCATCAGGAGCCCCTCCTGGGTGTCCCCACAGACCCTCACCTCCCCGCCCAGCACCTCACACTGGGTGCGAGGTGCCCGGCTTCCTGAGGCCAGGGTCCGAGGCTCACTCACCGGGTCCCCGGCACCTACAGCACTCGGTCCCAGCACTCACCAGGAGTGGGGGTGAACTTGTTGGGGCAAACACAGGATAATAAACTCCGCTTCCTCAGAGCCCCTTCTCTGGGGTGGAATTTGCCCTTGACCACGGCGTGGGGGAGGGGGACGGATGGTTCTGCACCCACCCCCACCCCCTGATCCCTGCACTGGGTGTCACAACCCAGAGAGCACGCGTTTCAGCCTTCCTTCCACTCGCTCCACACACAGGACGAGATAGAGGTCGGCTACATCCAAGCCCCGCACAAGACACTGCCCGTGGTCTTTGACTCTCCAAGGAACAGAGGCTTGAAGGAGTTCCCCATCAAGTGCATGCTGGTACGTGCTGGGGGGGCCGGCAGTGCTGAAACCCCCTTGCCCCAGGTCTCCCTCCTCAGCTCCTGCTTGAGCCGCCATCACGCAGGTGGACCGTGTTATTTTTGTCATTGCTGAGACGAGATCTGGCCCTTCCTTTCCCGAAGCTCTTTCCGGCCATGAGCTCAGCCTGTCCTCAGAATAACCCTGCCAAGGACGTAGGTCAGGCTTGGGCATCCTTGGTCCTCTGAAGATGCTCTTGTGGCAAGGTGGGGGGGGGGGGGGTGGAGCCAGGACTGGCACCTTCCCCGGTGTCCGGCTGGAGGATCTGTCTTTTGGGTGGGGTCTGGCCTCAGGGGGTGTTCCATCTGGGGTGTGGGGTGGGTTTGGGGATCAGGGTGGTCATTTCCTAGATGTGACCGTGTGTGTGTTTGGGGGTGGGGGTGGGGGTGACATATTGGTGAATCATGCCGGACTAGCCTGGCAGGTTTGTGTAAACTCAGCAGAGACTTATAATGATAATGATAGTTACATTTATCAAGCCCGTATTCTGTGTCGGTCAAGGTGCCAGATTCTTTACGTGCGCTGACTCATTTCATTTGTCCGACAACCTTTAATCTAGATGCTGTCACTAGGCCCATTATATAGATGGAGAAATTGAGGCTCAGAGAGGTGAAGCAGCTTTTCCAAGGTCACACAAAGAGAGAGGAGAGGCTGGTGGGTCCGGCTCCGGGAGCTCTGTGGCCAGCATGCCACCAGGCCCGCATTCCAGGCTGATTCCAGGTGTCCAGGGATGGAGGAAGGAGTGTGGGGTGTAAGGTTTGCTCTGATGAATGGCTTTCCGGGGAGCACCCTGAGCCCCAGGGAAGGGGAAGCGGCTCTGCCCACACAGGAAGCTTTGAAAGGGAATCTGAGTTCAACTCAGCACCTTGTCTGAGTCCCTCTCGCTCTCCTGGGCTGAGTGGGGCTGATGCAGAGATTTTGTGGGTCCACGGTGTCTGTCTGTGTGGAATCAGGCTAATCCTGTTTCAGGACCCTGGGGACAGACAAGCCAGCTGCCACTGGGACCTTCGTCCCTCTGTCTGTTTTCAGCCCTGCTCTGCTCTGCTCAGGGGCCTCTCACTTTGGTAATCTGAGTGTGACAAAGGTCAGATTCTCTGATGCCACAAGCGAAATCTCCAGAGTCCTGTTGGGCAGACAGACGCCTCAGCACGGGTGTCCTCATCCTTTCCCACACCCGGCCTTGGACGAGGGGCTGCGATGTTTTCTTAGGCAAGCACATCTGCGGTATTCCGACTCCCATCACTCAGGAAAAGAATTGGGATAAAAGTCAAACTTGTCACCAGGCAACAACCCCATCTGCTTTTCCAGACTCATCACGAGCCACTTTCCCTGTCCCCCAGCCAGCTCCAACCTCACCGGCCTCCTTCCTGTTCTTCAAATGCACCCAACTTGTACCCACCTCGTTTGCATATGCCGTTCCCTCTGCCTATAATGCTCTTCCCGCTTCACACGTCTGGCTGGGTCTCGCTTCAGTGCCCTCCTCAGTGAGGCCATCCCTGACCCTGCAGGACTCCCACCCCAACCCCTCGCATTCTTGTTGGTTTCACCTTGTTGGTTTCTTCCCGAGTGTTTTGTAGTTACTTCCCTTTTATTGTCTGTTTCCCTGCTAGACCGGCAGCAGCAGGAGGGCGGAGCCCGAGGCCTGGGTGCCCATCACTGTGCACAGGCCAGTTAGCACACAGCTCCACATGCGGTGGGTGTTCTTCCCAAAAGACAACGTCAGTAAATTTTGGACACCCATCCGTGGGAAACCAGCAGCACTTACTATAAATAGAAAGGCAACCTTGAAAGTAAATAGGATTAAAGCAAATAATGTTAGTAAAGCCAGCTCGGTATGAACAAGAGCAAGCGGGAAGCCCAGATGGGCTCTCTGGCTGTTAAAGGGGGAGATCGGCTGGTTTTGAGGATAGATTTGCACACTCCGGGTCTTTGATGAACCAGAAAAAGACTAGAGGAGAGTTAAGCGGGCGACATGTTTCTAAGTCTGTGCTAGAAGCCGGATCAGCTGGGGTCACACATGTGAGCTTTCCCTGCCCATCCCACTCCCTGGGGGTGGGGGTGGGGGGGTACTTCTGCAGACCTTGGGCACGCCTTCACTGGCCTTCAGAAATCCAAGCCTTGACCCACGGGACACCGGGGCGGCTCAGTCTGTTAAGCGTCAGACTCTTTGATTTCAGCTCGGGTCATGATCTTGTGATTCATGAGTTCGAGTCCCACATCAATCAGATCAATCAGGCTGTGTGCTGGCAGTGGGGAGCCTGCTTGGGATTCTCTCGCGCGCCCTCTCTCTCTGCCTCTCCCCTGCTTACCCTTGCTCTCTCTCTAAAATCAATAAAGAAGAAAGAAATCCAAACCTGCAGCCTGTGACACGGAGCCCCTCTCATGGCAACGGCCAAGGCAGTGACTTGTATGAATTTATCATTCATTCATCAGACATTCTTTGAGCCCATTCTCCGTGCCCAGCCTTGTTCTGGGCTCTTGGAGTATATCAGTGAGTGCTGCAGAGGCCCCCACCCTCATGGAGGTGACATTCTAGCCCGGAAAGACAGACGATAGGCTAAGTACAACAATAAATAAATTATATGGTATGTTGGGAGGTGGGACCTAGTGCTATAGGTGAAAAAAAAACAAAACAAAACAGAATCGAGAGGCTCCCAGGCGCCAGAGTAGTGGGAAGATTACACTGCAATTTTATTTTTATTTTTATTTTTTTATTTTTATTTTTTTAAAATTTTTTTTTTTCAACGTTTTTTATTTATTTTTGGGACAGAGAGAGACAGAGCATGAGCGGGGGAGGGGCAGAGAGAGAGGGAGACACAGAATCGGAAACAGGCTCCAGGCTCTGAGTTGTCAGCACAGAGCCCGACGCGGGGCTCGAACTCACAGACCGCAAGATCGTGACCTGGCTGAAGTCGGACGCTTAACCGACTGCGCCACCCAGGCGCCCCTACACTGCAATTTTAAACAGGATGGTCAGGTAGGGCCTCTGAGAAGCAGACACACGCACAAAAACTCAAAAGAGGTGAAAGAGTCGGCTATGTGGGTGTCTGGGTGAAGAGAGTTCTAGGCAGAAGAAACAGCCAGCGCAAAGGTCCTGAGGCACCAGCATGCCTGGCATGTTCAGGGAAGCGTGAAGAGGCCAGAAGGGGTGAAGCAGAGTGGGCAAGAGGAAGGGTGGGAGCTCTTGGCCCCATCTGGCGGGAGAACGAAGGCCTTTCTCAGCAATGAGACCGTCAACATTCCGGAAGACGTCGCCATCACTCTGAAGAGAGGCACTGTTATTTGCGAAGGGCCCCAGAGGAACCCTGCGGAGGGACTTCAACCACAGCAGTGTAGAGCTCAGCCTCCCTGGAAGGAAAACGAAGAGCTCTGAGTTGACGCATGGTGGAAAACTGGAGAGCTGGCTACCGTTCGCACCATCTGTAGTCGTGTGCAGAACACGGTCAAGGGCGTCACGCTGGGCTTCCGTTACAAGATGAGGCCCGTGCCTGCTCGCTCCTCCACCGACGTCGCCGTTCAGGAGAATGACGCTCTCGTCGAGATCCAAAATCTCTCGGGTGAAGAAACACACCCCCCGCCGGGTTCGGATGAGGCCAGGCGTTTGCTTGTTCGGTATCTCAGGCCCAGAAAGATGAGTTCATTCTCGAAGGAAATGACGTTGAACTTGTATTGAAACTCAGCTGCTTTTGATTCAGCGGGCCACAAGTGTTCAAAATAAGGACGTCAGGAAATCTGGGGATGGTGGTGAGGCTTCTGAAAAAAGGAACGGTTCGGCAGGCTGATGAATAAGGACTAAGTTGTCCAGCTACAGAAACTGCAAGATGCCAGATAATTTTTCAGACCTACCTGGCATATTTTAAAGATGCGATAAAAGGCATATTGATTTGGGCGGGTGGGGGGGCGGGGAAGAAGCGAGCGAGGAAGGAGAGGCTGGCTGTCAGGGAGGTGATGGGGATGACGCGGGGGCTGTTTGTTTAAGCTCTGGGAAACTGGGGAGTTGTTGCGGGCTCCTTTTTTTACGTTTGTTTATTTTTGAGAGAGAGGGGGAGGGTGCATGTGCGCGGGGGAGGAGCAGAAAGAGAGGGAAAGAGAGAATCTCAAGCAGGCTCCGTGCTGTCAGTGCAGAGCCTGACATGGGGCTCGAGCTCCCGAACCAGGAGATCGTGACCGGAGCTAGAGATTAAGAGTCAGGCACTTAGCCAACTGAGCCACCCAGACGCCCCAGGAATGATGGCTTTTAAACTGGGAGCGTCATAGACCTCCTTGAGAGGACTCCTCTTCCCAGAGAAATGCACGGAAGCTCACCATTTGGAATCTACCTGCAGGGAGTCGGTGGCCCCAGTGAAGCTCTGTCGGTTTGTAAAAAGCTAGGGCTAGTGCAGTGGACAGAATGGCGGTCCTCGAACACGGCCCCGTGCGAATCCCCAGGACCTGATGCTATCTTGTGGCAAAAGGCACTTTGCAGATGTGATGAAGTTAGGGCCTCTGGGATGGGGGAGGTGCCCCTGAGTTATCTGGCGGGCTCTGTGCCATCGTGGTGCTCCTTGGAAGAGGGAGGACGGAGTGGGAGAAGGCCCTTGGTGATGGAGGCGGAGGATGTAGCAATGCGCCTTGAAGCTGGGGGGAGAGCCCTCCAGCCACGGCGGCTACTGGAGGCCGAAAGGGGCAAGGAGACAGGTTCTCCCCTCAGAGCCTCTGGAAGGAACTGGCCCTGCCACACCTTGACATTAGCCTGGTGAGACCGGTTTCAGACCTCTGACCCCCAGAGCCGACAGAGGATAAAGCGTGTTGTTTTAAGCCACTGGATGTGTTACAGCAGCCACAGCGAACTCGCACGGGGCAGGAGATTGTTCCCGCAGAGACCCACGCGGGGACGTCGCGGCCATTCGGCAAGGCCCACTCCAGCCCGAGGTCAGGAGGCAGGGTGGCGTGGTGCAAGAGGGCTTGCCGTAGAGACAGCTTGAATCTGCGTCCCTCCACCGACGGGCCGTGGCACCTGATGAAGCCACACGCCGCTCTGAGCTGCGTTTCTTCTCTGCAGAATGAGGGCAAAAATGATACTTTGCAGATCCGTTGTTACGGTCGAGTTAAGGTTTGCAAAAGCAGCGGGCGCGTATGAGGCACTCGACAAACGCCGGTCCCTTTTCTCAACCAGCTGGTTTGGCACCCCTTCCGCATGTCCTACAAGCGACAGCGGTGCCTGGGCTGTACCGGCCGCTGACCGTTCCCGAATCCTTCCCGTGACTCGGCTCCTGCCCTCTCCTCACGCGGGGACCGTGTTCTCTAACGCTTGGTACATGCTTCTCCCATCCCAGGGTCCGGATTTTGGCTACGTGACTCGAGGGCCCCAAACAGGAGAGGTTTCTGACCTCGACTCCTTTGGAAACCTGGAAGTGAGCCCCCCGGTCAAGGTTGGGAGGAAGAAATACCCTCTGGGCAGGATCCTCATTGGCAGCAGCTGCTACCCCAGGTGAGGAGGGGAGGGGCGGAGAGGGGTGGCCCCAGGGCCACAGTGGAAGCCCTCCCTACTTGCTTCCGACCCCAGGGCCTCGACAGACTCCAGGGACTTGGGAACTGTGGGGGTCATCGGGGAAGGCCTCGCTGAGAAGGCAGCTCTTGAGTGAAGGCCTGACGACAGTAAGGACATGGCTGCGTGGAGATCTGGGACAGAGGGCTCCTGGCAGCCGAAAGAGCATGTGCTAAGGCCCTGAGGCAGAACTGAACTGGGTGTGTTCAAGAAGGCCAGAGGGGCTAGAGCACATTGAGAGAGAGCAAAGGGCTAGATCAGGAAGGACTGTGGAGGCCAGAGCGAGGAGAAAACTGAAGCCCAGAGAGATGAAGGAATGTCCCCAAGGCCACACAGCTAATCAGAGATCATCCGCTCAGACGGGACCGGCTCTCCACGGAGCTGTGAGCCATGTTTACCCACAACGCCAGCATCTGGGCTGAGCCAGTGGGTTTTGCTTCCCGAGGCTAAGCTCTGGTCTTATTTGCCGTACTGACTCGGTGCCTCAGTTTCCCCCAACACAACCGGGATGGCAATTCGTAAAGTCCCCCAGTGTTTGAGGAGACAGTTAAAGGCGTCCAGGCTTCTGAATCCCTTCCCTAGCTGAAGAAGACCCCCGACCCCTTTGCCCAGCCTCCAGGCCGTCGGAGATCTCCCTGTTGCCCCCCCGCCCCCCATAACGCCCCCTTCATCCTGTGTCGGCAGCAACGAGAGCCAGGAGATGCACCAGGCCTTGCAGGACTTCCTGAGCGCCCAGCAGGTGCAGGCGCCCGTGAAGCTCTACTCCGACTGGCTGTTTGTGGGCCACGTGGACGAGTTCCTGAGCTTCGTCCCGGTGCACAAGGTGCAATGTGGGGGGCTGCCTGGAGGAAGGCACACACCTCCGCCCTGGGCTCCCAGGTTTTGCTCCGTGCTCTGCCTGGGATGGGGGGGCGGGGGGGGGGCCTGGCCTCACGTGCCGGGCTAGCTTTCCCTCGACCTCAGGAGGGGGCCAGCCTGGGTCCAAGCCCGCCCTTCTGGGAGCCCCAGGGGCAAAGCTGACCTCTGACCCCAGCGTTTCATGCCTCCAGGGCTTCCGGCTGCTCCTCGCCAGCCCCAGGTCCTGCTACAGGCTGTTCCAGGAGCAGCTGGAGGAGGGCCACGGCGAGGCTCTGCTATTTGAAGGGGTCAAGAGTAAGTTGGCTGTGCCTTGCGTTTCCACCCGGGGTCCTTTCTCTGCCTTCGCGTGGCCGTCTGTTGCCAAGTGGGGGCACCTAGAACACCTGTCCTCTGAGCACCCGCTGTGCGCCAGACATTGTGCTCCGGGCCAGGGGTGCTGTGTGAACAGGGCAGACCAACTCCTTGCTGCTGCTGTGACAGCCCGCAGTCCTGGGGAAGCGAGTCAGGAAAACAGCGACAGCACAGGGGCTGGAGGGTATCTGGGAGGAGTCCGAGGGAGGCTTCCTGGAGGAGGCAAAGAGCAGGCAGGAGCATGACGAATGAGCAGGAGTTCACCCAGTGGGGTGGCGGGATGAGAGGAAGAGAGGTAGCGCAGACAGAGGGAACCGTCAATGCGAAGGCTCAGAGGCAAGAGAGAGTGAAATGTGTTTGAGGACCCGCATGAAAGTTCAGTCTGGCTGGAAGTAATCTCAAAGTCCACAGATAGGGGCTGGTGTCAGAGGTCAGTAAGTCACGGCTGACAGTTTTTACGTCGTCTCCGTAGAATGTCGTGTTGCATCAGGCAACGGTTAGACCTCTGTTTGCTGTTCGCTGGATGGGAATTTTTTGGAGACAATTTAAGGGGGTGAGAGCCACACCTTTAAGGAGAACTCGCGCTGAGAAAATACGTTCGTTAAGGCACGTGCCTCCCGGCTGCGCACAACAAACCTACCTGTTAGGAATTCTAGCCGCCCCCATTTTATAGATGGGAAAACTGAGTCCCCACCGTGCCCACCAGGAGGACGGAAATTGACCTCCGAGTTCACCTGCTTTTGTTTTTTTCTTTTTCTCCGTGCCAGAAAAAAAACAGAAAATAAAGGACGTTCTGTCCAACGAGAAATTGAGAGAAGATAATTCGTACGTGCAGGTACCAGCCTGGGTGCCGGAGACACCACAGTCCGGGCAGACCTAACCACCCGCCCCCACCACCTTCCCTACCATCAGAGGCACAAGGGCAGAGCCTTCCACCAGCTGCCCGTAGGCTTGGTGGCAGGTGGCTCCGGGATTCGGGTCAATGTGTGTGGGACAGAGAGAGAGAGAGAGAGAGAGAGAGACTTCAGTCACCACTGCAGGAACACACACGAGTGATGCATGGAAAAGAGGGGAAGCAAAATCGGGAAAGCTGGAGCCAGAGAAAGACGGGGGGAGCTCTCAGAAACAGGGACAGAGGCAGGAGAGAGGCCAAGTGCTAGAGTGACTGGAAAGACAGGGACGCACAAGCAGAAGCAGGAGGCAGAGGGACTGAGCGGAGCAGAGCAGGAACGGAGGGAAGAAAAGGAGGGGCCCGTCACTGCCTCCCCGACCTCGTCCCTAGTCCTTCCCTTGGCCAGGCCTCAGCCCCAGACTGTCCTCCTCCGCGGAGGTCCCCACCCCTCCTTCACTCCCCACCCCACCGTGCCCACCGCCCCCTCACCACCCCCCCACCCCCTCGTTGCCCGCCCCACCCCTGCCTGAGTCGGCCCCCTCCCCGCCCCCCTAGAAATGCATTGACTGGAACCGGGAGGTGTTAAAGCGGGAGCTGGGCCTGACCGAGAGGGACATCGTGGACATCCCCCAGCTCTTCAAGCTCCAGGATGACCTCCAAGGGAGACTCAAGGCCGAAGCCTATTTCCCAAACATGGTGAGGAGGGGGGCTTTGGTTGGGCTCGCCTTTGCCAGTGGCCTCAAGTCAGGACCCCCAGGTGTGGGTCCAGGGGGCTTGGCTGTCTGCTCGGGGCTGGCGTGGCCGTGTGCCGCCCCCAGGGCGGCTCTGGGCGGCTCACAGCCATGACGGTGTGGGGCTCCCGCTTCACAGATGAGGCACAGAGAGGTCGGGCCTCCCGCACAAGGACACACAGCTGGCTACATGGGATTTAGAGCTGGAATTCGAACCAGGGGTCTGGCTGCAGAGCCCACACCCTGACCCCCGAGGCACTGCCCGCTACGGATTTCCCGGCGGGGGCAGGGGGGCGGGGGGACGGTGTAGGTGTGCCCTTGAGCAGGCAACTTACAAGCTGCTCTCCGTTTCAAGTCCCATTGGGAAGGGGAAAAGTCGGGGGCACCATTTCAGACTGGGTGGTCCGGGCAGGCCGTGAGGCTAGCACTGCCTGGGCTGGGCGGATTCACTCCTCTGACGGGTGAACTCGGAGGGGGGGGAATCCCACCCTGGTCAAGAACTTTTAACTGTGACCCCCTCCTCGCCCACCCCAAGACCGTCTTAAAGCCATCCATGGCATTTCTACCATCCCCGTGCCCTTCCTCTGTCTCTCCAAAGGATACCCGAGGGCCGGGCAGAAAGCCCAGCTGGGGCCCTCAGCTACCCTGTCCTGCTGGGGCTGGGCCAGTCCCGGCACAGTGGACGTCAGACTGGTTTCCCCAGGTCCCTGGGGTTCCAAGGCAGCGGTTGGGATTTTTTTTCCGTCTTAGGCATTGAGGTGCTACAGAAGATTTTATTTAGAAGAAGAGGTTCCGTGGCTAAACCAACAAGGCAGGAAGGGGCACCTTGAATAAAAGCCCTTGGCCCCGAGCATTTGTTTCTGCCTGTCAGTCCAGCCAGGTTCCCCAGGCAGGAAAGAGGGTGGATGCCACCAGCCGGGGGGAGGGGGGGGTGAGGCATCGCAAATGAAGTGAGACCGGCGACCGTGGGTGCCTTCGCTGTTCGAGGCCCCGAGCAAGAGTCGTGATTCCCCCCGCCCCCCGGGAGCCCACGGTGGGAGCGGGGAGGGCGTGGGTGTGGAACAGGCAGAGAAACTCAGAGGGCGAGACCCCCCAGCACGGGCTGTGTCTGAGTGGTGGCAGAGAGTGAGATGCCTTTCCACGACTCCTGAGCCCTGGAGACCGACTCTGCACCTGCTCTGTGCCAGCACGGTGCCCCGTGAGCCTGACGTCTGATTGTCGCGGCAGCGGCAGTGTGTTTGGGCTCCTTTTGCTGCTGCGTCTCAGAGAGGGAAAGTGACTTGCCTAAGGTCACACAGCTATTGAGTAACAGGGCTGGGAGTCGAACCTCTGTTGGCCTGGAGTCAACACCTTTGTCCTTTCTCACCTCCCAAGATAGTGGAGGGAATAGTCATTTCCATAAACTTCAATATCTGGAGAGCGCTACCAAAAAGGTGGTCATTTGTGCGTCCGTTCAACAGGTACTTCCCAAGTGCCTTCGTTATGCCAGGCGCCATGCCGGCCGCTGTGGGAGCACAGAGGGGGAGCACCGAGTGCCGCAGTTCAGGGACTCGCGGGCGGCTTCCCAAAGCGGGTGGCATTTGAGCTGGCCCTTGAGTCGCAGAGAGTTTTCCAGAAGGTGGCAGAGGGGCGAGAGCATGGGTCCTGGAGTCTGCCAGACTTGGGTATGAGGCCTGGACCGGGCAGCCCGCTTGACCTGCCTGGGCCTCAGTTTCCCCCTCTGCGAAGTGGGGCTGCTGTTGCTGAAGGTCAGAAGAAAAGGGGGTCCCTCGGAGGGTGATGCGGGCTGCACGCCGGCGCCCCTGACCCGGGGACCCCGCGTCTTTGCAGGTGAACATGTTGGTGCTGGGGAAGCACCTGGGCATCCCCAAGCCCTTCGGGCCCATCATCGACGACCGCTGCTGCCTGGAGGAGAAGGTGCGGTCCCTGCTGGAGCCTCTGGGCCTCCGCTGCACCTTCATCGACGACTTCTACGCGTACCACCTGCGGCACGGGGAGGTGCACTGTGGCACCAACGTGCGCCGGCGGCCCTTCTCCTTCAAGTGGTGGCACATGGTGCCCTGAGCCCATCCCCCCCCCCATCCTGTGCCCTGAGCCCATCACCCCACCCCATCCTGTGCCCTGAGCCCATCCCCCCCCCCATCCTGTGCCCTGAGCCCATCACCCCACCCCATCCTTTCCTTCTGAAGCTCCCGGCCAGACACCCTGATCCCCTGCAGTGTGGCATCGCAAGAGCTCTTAGGGACATTTTGGCCCCCTGGGCGTGGCCGCCTTCCAAGGCAGCGGCTTGCTTCCTTCCGCTGTGCCCTGTGGGGCCGTCGTCTCGCGGTTCAGGAGTTCGAACCTCGCATCGGGCTCTGAGCTGACAGCACAGGGCCTGTTTGGGATTCTCTCTCCCTTTCGCTCTGCCCTTCCCCAACTCTCTGTCTCTCAAAAATAAATGAATGAGCTTAAAAATCATAATAAAATAAATAAAAATTAAGGCCAGATCTTGGCTCCTTAGCGTCCGAGGTACTAAGAAAACGGCAGAGTTTTCATGTGCTCGTGGCGGACGTGTGACGGTGGAAGAGGAGGGCGTCCAAAGCCTCTTCCCTCAGACTATGCGGAAAGGGACCCCCAAAAAACCCGGGTCAAAATGTGCTCCTCTGACAAGAGTCAGCTGCTCCCCCTCCAGAATGGCTGGGGCAAAAATGCACGTGTTTTCTGTGGACCAGGAAGGGGACCGTGCACAAGGGGGAGTCCCGTATGAGGTTGTCCCCAAACCTTAGAGCAGCCTGGAGCTGCCACCCACCTCAGCAGACGGAAGGGAAATGTTTGGCTGCATTTCCGGGGCTGCAGACTGTGCGGAAAGGGACAAGCACCAAGACAGGTGCAGGGGAGCGTCCCCCGGCCCCCCTTGGGGGGTGAGAACCTCTGCGAAGGACCAGGGAAGCCCACGTGAGAAGAGGCACCGGCCGTGAGTCCTGCCGGCCCCACAGAGCATGGAGCCGTCCTAGGACAGTACCCGGGAAGCCAGAACTTTCGGACCGTCTCCCCTCCCTCCCTCAGCTACTTTCCTGCGGCTGCTGTAACCGATGACCACAAACTGGGCGTCTTAAGACCACAGAAATTTATCCTCACGGTTCTGGAGGCCCAGGGTCGAAAATCGGTTTCACCGGGCTGAAATCAAGGGGTGGGCAGGGCCGTGTCCCCTCCGGGGGCTCTGGGAGGAGTCAGTTCCTTGTCTGGCTCCTGGTGGCCTCTGGCATGCTTCCGGTCCCTGCCCGTGGTCGAATCTCCCCCTGCCTCTCTCTTACAAACACACTTGTCATTGCATTTGCGGTCCTCCCAGAAGAGCCAGGAACAATCTCCCCATCCCAAAGTCTCGTGGTCACAGACTCTGGGGATTAGGACCCGACATCTTTTGGGGGCCGTGTTAACCTCCCGCAGGTTAGGAACCGCTGTTTCCGGATGCGGCAGGTGGAAGAGGCGGAGAGAAGCGGGGCATCCCTTTCCCACAGCTTGCAGTTCTGTGCCTGCCTTAAACCCTGACGGGAAAGGGACAAGACTTTGGAAAAATTGAGAGCTAATGGACACGTAACTTTGTGTAAGGCTAAGGTGTACAACGTGTTGATTCGATATATACAGCAGAACGATCACCACCGCGGTGTTAGCCAAGGCCTCCATCACGCCACGTGATTATCATTTCTTCTTTGTGGGGGCAGATTTCATCTTGTAAAACCACGGCGGAGGGTTTCCTTTTGTGTGGGGTTCAGCTTTTGAACTTCTGCGTTGAAATTGTCCGGGGCCTGTTTTACGTCTGGTTTCCGGAAACGGATTCGGAGAGGGAGATGTGCCCGCAGGTGGCGGATGGGGACCGGGAGGGGGTGCCCTCAGGCACCACAGGGGACAGGGGAGGGAGGGGGCGGGGGCAGCAGGAGCCAATGCACAGGGATGTGGTGGCCACAAAGATTCGGGGTAAAACACGAGATGCTCTGGGGCTGGGATAGGCCCTCCGGGTTGTCCTGAATTAAGACAAGCAGCCTGCCCTTTGTCCCCCCTCCCATTGGAGGAAGCTCCCCCCAAAGAGGGGACACGGCCTTGGGACCTGGCGTGGACGATTCCGGGGGTGGGGGCTGCTGTGAGCAGCCGGCAGCCGATACCTAGAGCAGCTGGGGGAATGAGCGCCTGCGTCCTGAAGGGGTCAGGTGGTATCATGGCATCCGTCACAGTGACCTAAAGTGACCACGGGACCCGGATACCTGAGTGATGAGGCAGCCTCACTGAGAAGCCGAGGGGGACCGTCTACACTGAGCAAGCGTGTAGAGAGCCATGGGAGTCCAGGTAAACTAGGCTCGGTTTGGTCAGAAGCCCACTCAGTTATCTTCTCGAGGGCTGCAGGGGTCATGCAGTCGTGCACATCGCAAGAATTTATTGAGCACCTACTATGTCCAGGACGCTTCTGCGGGTGCTGGAGATTCAGTGGTGAACAGGGAGCCCCTGGAGAGGAAGCAGGGTCCACTCTAGATCTCTCCGAGTCCCTTCCATGCCCAGAGGGGTCTCCATCCTCCAGGCCGGGAGCGCTCGTCCTCATGGTGCTCAGAACCCCCACACAAGGCAGGGCTACCCCAGGGCAGTGAGGACGGCAGAGCTCCCAGGCTGTCTGGCTCCAGAGCCCAGAGCCCAGCCCTCAGCGACCCCTCCCTCGTCCGACCATCCCCTCCCTCCAGCCCCCCTCCCGGCCAGCGTGTGTGTGAGCAGACGGGCGGGGAGGTGGGTGGGTGCGGGTGAGTGCATACATGGGCTGTATTTTGCCGCTTTCAGCCCAACCAGAAGGGCCTTGGGGGGGTCTTCCTGGCCAACCCGCTGCCTCCGAGAGCCCCCTAAACAAAGCCACCCCTGGTAGCTACGCTGCATGCTTCCGGCTTCCAAAGAGGGAGGTTTCTCCTTCTCAGTCCTGAATCTAACAAGCCTGGCTGACCGAGCAGTCTCCACTCAGCACCCAGCCTGCGCCCCCTGGGCTGTGACACATGGGTCACCATCACAGCGTTGTGCGTCAGGGCAAAAGCCCGAACCCAAATACGTCTGCAGAGAACGGTGTGGCCCTGCTTGGAGTACTACGGAGCCACGAGCAAGGGTGAGGGTGCTTTTCACGTGCTGCTAGGAAGCACTTCCCTCCGAGTTACACCATCCAGTGCAAACAGCGGGATACGGACCCTGCGGAGCACCCACTGCCGTTTACATAAAAATAAGAGGGAGGGGGAGGATACGGACACGTGTGTGCTTGGTCCCGTGCAGGAGGCGCCCTCTGTTGCAAGCCTCTTTGAACTCGGGCCCATGTGAACGAGGTAGCTGTTCAAGAATAACCCGTAACGGGGGCACCTGGGTGGCTCAGTCGGTTAAGCAGCCGACTTCGGCTCAGGTCACGATCTCGCGGTCCGTGAGTTCAAGCCCCGCGTCGGGCTCTGTGCTGACAGCTCAGAGCCTGGAGCCTGTTTCGGATTCTGTGTCTCCCTCTCTCTGACCCTCCCCTGTTCATGCTCTGTCTCAAAAATAAATGTTAAAAAAAAAAAGAATAACCCGTAACATGAAACGTCAAATGTGGAACGAACACACAGCTTTCAAGTCAGCTGGTGAGTCTCTTGGGCCGGGGAGGAGCTCTTTGCCCAGTGAGCTCAGGGAAGACGGAGAGCAGCTGGCGACCTGGGCTCCGCAGGGGCCCCTCCATTCGCGCGTGCCATCCGGGCCCTCGCTGTGTTCCCTCCGGGAGCGGCTGACACTGCTGTGGACAAGGAGCAATGCCCCCCCCCGCCGCCCCCTCACCACCTGGGGATGGGCCGCACCCCAGACCTGCCGGGCCCAGGCATCTAGAACGTTAACGAGCCTCCCGATCATTTTTGCAACCAGCATGTGGCCTGGGAAACGCTGGTCCAGCGCTTGGCCGGGCTCTGCTCCTCGTTTGCCAGGACAGACACACGCCCGAGAGGCCCCAGAGTCGGGCGATGTTGCCACACGCTGCCATCCTGCCCACGCCCCCCCCCACACCCCACGCCAGCCTCCCAGCGCCCCCCTTGCTCCCAGCTGAAGGCCAGAGACCTGAGCAGCCAGCCGCAGGTGCCCTGGATCTGTGGGAACTGGCTGCCTGATGGATTAGTGACGACGGGGCTCAGACCCCACCCCACCCCCACCCCCCATCGGCAGGTCTCAGTGGAGCAAATCAGTCACACCTGGGCAGCTGCTGAAGCCTTAACAAGGCAGGGGTGGTGGGGGGGGGTGGGCCGGAGAGGCCCTGAGCCCTTAAGAGGGGAGGGCAGGGGTGGGGGGAGACCCCGGGGTTATCTGAGACCGCTGTGCTGAGGGAGGGTTGTCGAACGGGCAGCCACCTTGGAGGCCTTAGGCATGTCCTTCCAGAGCCTCGTCCACCTGTCCCTGGACGGCCCCGTCCATGCCCTCTGCGTGCTGGGTGTGGACATCTGCTTGGATCTCAGTGGGTGAGGAGCTGGCTCCGGGGGTGGGTCTGAGCAGGGAGGCTGGTGCCTGTCCGCCCCCACCCCCCATCCCCAGGACTAGGTCATGTTTCTTCCCCTGTAGGGATCCCTTCCAGCTTAAGCCGCTCCTCCCTCCATGGGTTTATAAATAAGATGCAGCTTTGGTAACTTCTGGAGGCTCAGTGGGAGGGTGCGATCCAGGCTAGAGCCTCCGTGGGAGGGAGAACAGGGCTCCTTGCAGTGGGGGGCGGTGGGAGTGGGGCTGAAGTTGTGTGAGGACCACAAAAGTGCCCTCAGGAGAGAGAGGGTGAGGGGCCGTCCCCTGAGGTTCTTATGCCCTAGAGTCTGTCTCCTGGTCGGGCCCAGCAGGTGTGCCCCGGAGAAATGCAAGTCATTTACCATCAGTGGCTCTCCGGGGGTCTTGGTTGACATCCACAACACGTCCCCGTTAATGACCAAGGAGGAGACGGCCACGACCCGGTGGCCTCTGTCTGATCCCATGGATGTCCTGGTGAAAATGATCTCCCCCAGCTCTGCCCCCGATGGTGACAAGGTAAGTCAGGGGGCGGGAGGTGGGGGAGGGGAATCTCATCTCCCAGGGGAGGGAGCTGACACAGCCCCCGCCCTGGGGGGTCTCCCTCCTGAAAGCTGGTGTTTCCTGGGCCCGGAGTCCGTGACAAACGCAGTGCAGGCGTTCGGTATGACCTTCGATGCCTGTGCCAAACCTGTGAGGTGGGCCCTCGGTGACCCCATTATACAGACAGGCAAACAGACTCACTGGGTGAGGAAGCACCCTGCCCAAGCCAGTGACCCGCAGAACCGGGATTCAAGCTCAAGCACGTCTGTCTTGACCCTGTGTGCTCCTGACCAGATACCCGGCTAGCTTCCCAGCTAGCTGCTTTCAAAGTCTGGCTCAAAGGTTCTAGCAGCAAAACTCAGGTGGGCTTTCTGGCTAAGGCTGCTCTTCTGGGTGTGCAGATCTCAGTGGGACGTAAGAGCTAATGTGTGTTAAGTGCATGATGTGTAATGGGTATCTTGAGTCACGTTTCGAGAGGTCGGCCTGCCCCTCCTCTTCCACACGAGGAAACTGAGGCACAGAAGGACTGCTCTCGACCTAAATGACAGAACCCGAGTGGGGCAGATCTCGAATGTGAGCCCAAGACCGTGCTCTTTCTCCTGGGCATGCTGTCTCCCTAATGCCCCAGTGGTGTCAGCGGGGTGGGAGGGGGGGGATCAGTTCCTTGCAGGGCAGGCTCCTCACGGATTTGGCACTGGCCGTGGGTCTGGGACGGCAGCTGATGGCACCCAGACCACACCCCCTGCCAATTAAGTCAGCCTTTGGGGGCGAGCCCCTGGCTTCTGTGGGTCACAGTTCCCTCCAGGTGACTCCAATGTGAGGTGAGGGCGAGAACACAGGTGAGGCCCGCTCAGGACTAGGGCGCTCGGCCAGCAGAACCTGCTGGAGGGGTCCGCTGGTAATTGACCGATGACAGGAGGGTGGTACACACCCTCTTCCGTGCTCTGTGCCCAGGGCTGGCGACTCCCTAGGAAGTGGGTGGCATGCTTGAGGGCAGCGTGGCTCACAGGTGACATCCAGGGCTGCGATCTATCCTGGCTGAGCCCGGAGGACCTGAGCAGCGTTCTCTGCCCGGGGGCTCAGCCTCCAGAACCATCAGGAGTGGCCCGCTGGGGAGACGCTAGACCTTGGAGGACCTAAATTTCCATTTGGGAACAGGTGATGGGTCACAGGCACGAAAGCATGGCCCCAGCTACTGGTTCGTTCTCTGGTTTGTCACGAAGCTCTGTGGTCCAGGCCACCGGTGGCCAAAGGGCAGGTCTTCGTCTAAAGTAGAAAGGCCCCCCCCACCCCACCCCCACCCCCCCGGAAACAGTCTGGTGCAGGATGTGGGAAAGACCGAGTTCCGATTCCAGTCCCCACCCTGGGTGTCCTGCTTCCTTTTGAGTAGTTTGACGGTTGGGGGATGCTTGACCTCTGGAGCCAGGCGGCCTGGAACTTCAACCTTGTGCTGCCACTTCCTAGTTGAGCGCTGTAGGGCCGAGTGCCTTGGTCTCTCTGACCTTGGGGTAGAGCCCACCTGCGTGGGGTGTGGTGGGGCCACCGTGTGGAAGTGCCTGGTGGGGTCGTGGCAGGTTTTAGACGGGACTGTGACCCTGCCCCAGCTCCCAGATGTTGGAAGCTGTAAGAGGAGACCAAAGTCGAGTGGCTGAACTTGGGTACTTAGCCGAAGTCCTGTTCCTGTCCCCTCCCCTCCCGTGGGTTCTGGCTGCTGTCTCCACAGGTTCTGGTCTCCTACTATCTGCCTGATGAGGAAGCCCCAGTGGCCACGGCTGTGCTCTGCCTCACTGGCATTGGTGAGTATGTTCCCACCCCAGACAGGGAGCAGAGGGGCTCTCCCGGCAACAGGGTGTCTCCCGTGGGTCCTGGAGGGGTTCACTCGACATGCCTGTTCACACGGTCCCTCAGAGCTCAGTCACTGCTGGCCTTGTTCTCGGAGAGCAGACCTGGGGGTTTCCCTGGGCTTCCTCGTTTTCCATACCTACTCGTGGCCGGCGCCTGCCTCCCGCCTCCCCGGGTACCACTGTTGGTAGGTCCGGTGATTGGTTCATGCTCCCATTCGATCCTTCCCCCTCTCATTCAGAACCTTCCTTCAGCAACTTGCTGCCATAGGAAGCCACTCCCCTTTCTCCACTCTGCTGGATCATTCCAGAACAAGCTATCCTAACCCCCCCCCTTTTTTTTTTTTAAAATATCTATTTTTGAGAGAGAGGGAGAGACAGAGCACCAGCAGGGGAGGGGCAAAGAAAGAGGGAGACCCAGAATCCGAAGCAGGCTCCGGGCTCTGAGCTGTCGGCACAGAGCCCGACGGTGGGGCTCGAACTCCTGAACCTCAAGGTCGTGACCTGAGCTGAAGTCGGATGCTTAACCGACGGAGCCACCCAGGCGCCCTGCCATCCCATCCATTCATTTAATGGGAGCAGGCTGTATGCCTATTCTCCTTAAGGAACAAGATGTAACTAACCTGTGCTCTCTGAGATCTGATTCTGTGTCCTCTTCGAGCTCCACTCCCCTAGCTCTGCACCCCCTGTCTGTCTGTCTTTGTCAAGTCCGACCCCCCGCTGCCCTTAGGAAGGACCTGAACGACCTCTGCTTCACTAAGCCCAGTAGTCTGCTCTGTCTTCCCCTGCCTTGACCTGACAGCAGCCTTAATACAACCGGTTACCCTTTGACACTTTCTACTTGAAACCTTTTCGGGGACCCTGCGCTCTGTTTCCTTCCTACCCAGCCGGCTGTTCCTTCTCGGGTCCTTTTTGCTGGATCCTTTATCACCCAGCCGCCCACCCCAGCCTGGTGGGAGTGCCTCAGGCTCAGGCAGCAGGTCACATGGCTCTGCAGTGAGGATCCCCCCCCCCCAAACTCTTCCGGCCACGCATCTCCCGCCAACTTGACCCCTGTATCTGCTGACCCAGTGTTCCTTCCTTCCTGTCTAACCAAGGTCTCCAACTTTTAATCTATCCCAAATGGAACTGGCTTTACTTCCGGGGAAGGTGGCGGAGTAGGAGGACCCAAACTGAACTCGTTCTCTCTCCCTCCAGCGCCTCCCTTGCTGACGGTCTTCCCATCACCGTGGACCATGGTCCGTGCTTCTAGCTGGTCAGGCCCCAACCCTGGATGTCCCCCTTCCTTCTCCCCTCTGCCCACGTCAATCCCCGTACCTTGCTGCCGTTTCCTCAAAGCTGGCTGGAATGCGGCCACAGGCCACTTGGACGTTGTTGGCTGGTCCAAGCCACCCTCCTCTTGCTTGGGTCCCTGCGTGGGTTCCCTGTCTCATCCTTGCCATTCTACAGGTCCACCCCTGACCTGGCCCCCAGAGCGGTGAGTCTCCAGAAGGCTATCTGATAAGGTCTCCGGGGATCAAAGCCTTCTGTTGCTTCTGCGTACCCGGGTCAGAGCTGGCCTCCCTGCCACCCAGGTTTTGTGGGCGCCCAGGGCACCCTGGCCGCTTGACTTTTGACCTTGCCGCTTGGCACCTCCTCTTCTAATTGCTTTTCCCTAAACATGGACACTGATCACTTTTATGCCTCCTTCGGGCCTCTGTTCACGTTTCAATTTGGGAGACTCCTCTGATGACCTAAAACTAAAGCCTATCCCTCCACCTGCTCCCCTGTTTCCTATGGCATTTCTACCATCGGGCAGGATGTGCATTTTACTTCCGTCTTCACCCTTGCCGGGGGGGGGTGGGGGGGGGAGTTGTGTATGCGCACGCTCACACGCTCTTCCCTAAGACTGAAGATGACGAGGTTCATAGTATCTGGTCCCTGAGCATCCATACCAGGTGCTAAGTGTATGTGGCCATTGCGGTCTGTTTTCGTGGCCCTGATGTTCCGGTCGGGACCTAGCACATCAGATGGGAGCTGTGCATAAAAACAGCCAGGGTAAAGGCACACGGTGGCCAGTGGGTGGCGGGAGGGGTACAAGGTGGAGCATGTAGAAACTGTACGAGGAGCCTCGGTGGTGATCTTTGGGCAGAGCCTGGATCTTGAAGTTCTGAGAGGCTTGGAATCGCCACGTATGGAGCCTTTCCTAAGTCTGAGAGTGCCAAGAGCTTTCCAGAAGGCTGGAGAGCGGGCCCTCTAGGTAGGCGTCACCTGGGTAGAGGCCAAGTGGCACGAGATCGCATCAGGACCACGGTGGAATCGTTCTGGGGGTTGCCGGGAGGTTGGGGGAGACGCCCAGATACCGGTCCTCTCCAGGCTTGCTCACGGGAGGCGGTCGGCCTCTGAGGAGCTTTCTTCTTCGAAGCTGGCAGCATGCCCGGGAGGTGGGGCATCGCTGATCCCTGGCCCCAGCTTCGGGCAGCGCTGGGATCACCTACCGCCTCGAGGCTCCACCCGGCAGGTCTAGGTGGTGGTGGTGAATTTCCCTCTCGTTTCAGTGGTCTCCCTAGACGTGGACATCTACCGCAGCGGGCAAGTCGAGGTGGCCAGTGACAAGCAGGCTAAGGTGAGGCTGCCCGGGGAAGGGCGTGGGCCCACAGACTCTCTCTGGATTTGCTAACGCCTCTGAAGTCCCGTTCCTGCAATACAGTCAGAGCTGATCCCGTCCATTTCTAGCTCTGCCCCCAAAACGAAAACGTCTGGGGACGCTGGCCCCCCATCCTAGCCTGGTTGTGTGGTTACCTGGGACTGGCCCCTCTGCACGGGACGGGTCTCCTCTCGTCCGCCTGTATCCCTGCTCCCCCGGCACTGAGACCAGGCAGGGAGCTGTGACCCACATCCAGCTTCCTCCCTCCCTCTCGACTCGCTCCCTCTCGACTCGCTCCCCTGACCTCACCCTCTCCTATTAAGCACTTGTGTTGGCAAAGAGGTCCCTGTCCCCCTGGAGAAAGTCTTGGCTCTGCTCCTGATGTGTGTGTGGGGGGGTGTCTGGGAAGCAGGATTTACCCGGCTTCCTCCTGAATCAGCATTCCTGTTACGTTTGCAGAAAAACTGGGTCTGGGGACCCAGTGGCTGGGGTGCCATCCTGCTTGTGAACTGCAGCCCTACCGACAAGGGCCAGAGCATGGACAAGAAGACCACGAGGGTGTTCTTTCCCGAGGGTAAGAACTGGCCTCTCGCTGTCCTGGGACCCCTGCCACCTTTGCTTCGTGGCACCGAGCTTTCCCTGGGATTTCATTGCCACAGCCCTCAGCAAACGCAGATTCTAGGTTGAGGTCCCCCTCTGAGCCTAAACCGTGTCTGTCTGTCTGTCTCTCTTTTAATGTTTATTCTTGAGAGCGAGGGCACAAGCAGGGAAGGGGCGGAGAGAGAGAGGGAGACACAGAATCTGTAACAGGCTCCAGGCCCTGAGATCGCCATGTAGAGCCCGACACGGGGCTTGAACTCACGAACCAGGAGATCGCGACCTGAGCCCATCAGGATGCTTAACTGAGCCACCCAGACGCCCTGCGCCTAAAGTCTCGACTTATCAGAGGCTTGAAGTTTATAGTGAGGAGGAAAGAAGCCACCTGGCCCCGTGGGTCCTTGATACTGGATAACAAACTATTTCCTGGCCACAGACTTGAGCGTGTTAACTTCCCTGGTCTCATTCTCCCTATCTGTAAAACAGCTGGCTTCACAAAGTAGTTGAGTCTAAGTGAACACACACGAGGGGTATGCGAGCATCTCCCTAAAAACCCTCTCGTGACCTGGGGCAGGATCCCTGCCTGCCTTAGGCAAAAGCAGTCTTGGATCTGGTCCTCTCCTGAGGTCGGGGCCAACGTTCTAGGTCTTGGCGGTATAAAGGGGTGCCCTGGTTCTCACCAAGGCTGGAGGGGAACCCACACGGAACTGGCCGTGCCAGGCCCTATTCTTGGTGTTTGTGGGGGCCGTGCACTCCCCCCAACCGCGTGGGGTGAATGCTGTCCTAACTCAAAGCGGACCCCAAGGCTGGCCGGTTGCCTGTGGCCACGCGGGGAGCAAGTAGCCGAGACCTACGGCAGGGCCGGGCCAGAGCGGGAGCCCCGAGGTCCCCGGCGCTCCGATCCACGAGCCCCAACCGTGGGCCTTACTCCCTCCACCTCTGGAGCGCTGGCCTGCAGAGGCCCCTCCACCTTTTACCTTGTCTTTTGCCCAGAGATCAAGAGTCTGTCCCAGATGACCCTGAATGTTCAAGGGCCCAGCTGCACTTTAAAGAAATACCGGCTGGTTCTCCACACCTCCAAGGAAGAGGCAGAGAAGGCAAGAGTCTACCGGCCCCAAAGTGAGTGTTCTGGCACCAGCTCTGGCTTTGCCCATGTTTCCATCGTGCCGGGAGCAGCTGCGGCCACGTCGCTCTCAGCAGGCCTGCTGGGACCTAGGGCTGCTGGGACCTAGGGCTGCTGGTCGGGGCCTGGTGTGGCCACACGTGTGTCCCGGGGACTCTCTGGCTGCCACTTCCAAAGACTAAGTCTGTACACATGGGTGAGTCACCCACGTGGCCCCCAAGCCACCTTCCCCCAGTGGGGGTGACGATTGTGCCCACCCCATGGGGTTTCCGCAGCTGGAGGGGAGCAATGCATACTGGCCCCATGTCCTCAGATCAGATAAGCTCTTCTGCCAGCTGCCTCTTCCAGAAGAGTCTGTCTTCCCTCCTCTTCCAAGAGCCCACCGTATGAAGTCTCTAGAACTCAGAGGCCAAGGAGCGGAGTAGCACGTGCTAGCATGTTTGCCCAGGCACCACGCCCCACCCCACCCAGCCGGAGCCCTTGCAGCCTGGAAGGCGGGTGGCACATCCCTGTCCTATAGGGAAAGGCCGCCCATGTCGGTTGTACGCGGTCCTTCCCCACGTGGGCTGGGAGTGAGCCGTAGACCCGTGGGTGTAAGCCTGGTTTGGGCCACGAGGACTGCTCTGCCCGGGGCTGCCCGCCGAGTGTGGATGACGGAGGCAGTGATCCGTGTAGCCCGCTGAACATGGACTCCATCCTCTGTGTCAGGCTGTCAGGGTCTTACTGAAGTTTCTGTTTGGTTGTCGAAGGACGCCTGGCTGGCCAGGTTGGTAGAGCCTACGACCCTCGATCTTGTGGTCAGGCGTTGGAGCCCCATGTCGGGGGGAGAGATGAAGGCGTTTTGTTTTGTTTTTAAAGCCTTCACGAATCCAGGGGGAACCGGGCGCGAGGCTGGCTCAGTCAGTGGAGCGTGTGACTCGTGATTGCGGGGTTGCGAGTCTGAGCCCCACCCTGGGAGCGGAGCTCAGTTTTTTTAAAAATGCATTTAAAACCTACCGGGCAGGGGTACCCAGCATGCGGCGTTTTCACGAACCCTTAGGGGATTCTGCAGCAGGCTCCAGTGGGAGAACCACGGCTCTCTCTCTATAAGCTAGAGCAAAGGAGTCCGAGGAGGAACTTCTGGAGAAAATCAACAGCCAGAGCTGAAGTTCTAGAAACCAAGGGAAGGAAGCCTTGCGTGGGGGCCATGATCCACCATGGCTGATGGTGTCGCTGATCAAATCGATGGTACAAAAAAATCTGTTTTCAAAACGACCATCATTCGCGATCTGCTAAGAGCCGTGGGGCCAGGAGCCACGGCAAAGTGGGCAGGCCGTGGGTCTACGGCCGAGGACTCTGCCATAAAGGGGACCTTGTGGAGGTAGTGACTGGGAGGCTGGGGTGGGGGGATGTCTGAAGACAGCAGAACGCAGCACACCCGTGCGGGTAGCACTGACCCAGCGGAGGGGAGGGAGCGCATCTAAGGATGAGACTATGAGAATCGGGAGCCCTCCTGGACGGGAGGGGGACACCAGTGTCTAGTGGGGTGGTGTCCAGGGTGACTCAGGTTTGGTCCTCTCCCAATAGGGGAGAGGTTTGGTCCTCTCCCAATAGGGGGGTCTTTTCAGCATGGTGGCTCCTCTGGCTGCGTGGGTGCAAGAGAGCTTTATTTTTCTCTTTATTTTTGAGCGCGAGAAGAGTGCAAGCAGAGGGAGGGGCAGAGAGCGAGGGAGACACAGGAATCAAGAGTCAGGTGCTTAACCGACGGACTCACCCAGGCGCCCCCAAGACAGCTTGATGGATCTGGCTTAACCAGAGTTGAGGTCTTGGTGTGGGAGTGGATGGCGTGTGCAAGGGAGTGGGTTTAGCCATGGTTCCCGGAATGTGTGTGTGGGGGGGGATGAAAAGAGGAATCGGCAGTAGGCAGGGTGGGGACCGGGTTGAAGGATTGCAGAGGTTGGGGTCTAGGTGAGCTAAAAAGACAGGAAGGTGCCAACAAGCTGTGCGGAGGTGATGTCCGGGCCGTGAGCGTGGAGATTGGCATCTGGGGCGGCACAGAGCCTTGCGACGAGTCTGTGCTTGAAATAGTCCACGGAGGAGGCTGAGGGGGGCAGTCGGGCGCAGAACGCAAGGAGCCGGTGTCCTCATCCGCGAGCGTGTCCTTCCACGGGACGAGGATTCTTACGGGATGAAGAAGTGGGCTGGAAGGTTCGAAGAACAGACCCCGTGGTACACGGAAGGTAGGAGAACAAGCACAGCTCAGATCAGCGTTGACTCTGCGTGCTGGGGCTCTCGCTCTGGAAGGACGCGTTCGCTCCCTGCTCTCGAAGCCTGCTAGGGGTAGACAGCCAGAGGCCAAGCAGGGGCGGGGGGGGGGGGGGGTGGCTTGAGGTCAAGGGTAGTGGAGCGGAGAACGGAGTGCGAACAGAGCAGGAAGGCACCTGTCTGGGTCGTGAGGCACCTTTTCCTCCCTCCTCACCCGGCTCACGCGGGTGGCGGTCACAGCACCTGCCTCAAAGGGTAGGAGGGTGCGTGGGCGTCCATGGGCACCCAGGATGGACCCTCTCGCTCCAGCACTCCGTGGGGAGTCCCCTTTGGGTGCAGCGGCCATGGGGAGCCCAGGGCCCTGGTGCAGCGGGAGGTTCCGGGCCCGCAGAGGCGGCTGTCGGGTGCCACGTGGTGGCCGGAACAATCCGGTGTGTGCGGTTGGGAACCCCGTGGGGCTCGAGCACACCAGCTGTGAACCTCTGCATCCAGTCAAAAGGGCTGTGCTGGGCAGCTTCGGGGGTCCCTCCCACCCACCCTGTCTAGGCTGGCCGCCTCCAGGCCTGGCTCCGGGGCAGCGAAGGAGCCTTCGGTTGGACCAGAGAGGCAGGGGGCCCCGGGAGCGTTCCCAGCCGGAGCTGTCCGGCCGGCACAGCCCGTAAGTGGCCGGCGGCAGGAGAAGCCGGAGCACCCGGGGCCGGCAGCTGCGGTCAGTGCCCGTAAGGTTTTCTTGCAGACCTACCAGTAGTCTGGAGGAGCACGGCCCCTACGCAGGCCACGGCAGTGCCGTGACCCAGAGCGAGAGGCCAGTGAGCTGGAGCCGTGCCTGTGCCCCGGGGGATGGCAGTGGCCACAGCGGCCCTCTGCTGGCACGTTGGAACCGGAGGCCAAGGCAGCCGGCACCTGCCGTGCGTGAGGTCTGCACGGGATGCGGTGCCCGGGTCGTTCAGGGCCTCGGTGGCCACAGTAAACCTAGAGTGGGATTCCCTGGGCCTGGGGTCTGTCGAGAGGCTCTACGGAGGAGCAGCTGCCGTCAGAGCGGGGCGGTCACAGGGGGGAAGGGGGTCAGAAGTAGGAGAATAGTGGCGAGGAAGTCAGGTAGGGAAGCCTGGCGGCCTCCGGTCAGGGAGGGGGACCTCTGGAAACGGAGAACGAACAGATCGGGGATCGGATTAACCAGAGACAACCACAGGGTACGGTCAACTTCTCTCTCTCTCTCTCTCTCTCTCTCTCTCTCTCTCTCTCTCTTCCGTGCGTGGCTTTTATTTCACAACCTGAGAAGCCGGAAGGAGGTGGGCTCCACACAGCTGATGGGAACTTTCCTTGGCTTCTCAGGAAGCCCTTGGAGCCCAGCCAACAGGCCGTTCTCACGGACGCCTTCCTAGTGCTTCCGTCCGACTTTGCAGACGAGGCTGCCAGGCTCACCTTTGCCCCTTTAAGGCTTTTTAGGATCTCTTCCCCGAAGGGGGTCAAAGGGGAGAACCACCTCCCGTGAGCCTTTACCTTGGACCGAGCGCCTTGAAGACAGCCGTCCTCCTCTGAGCCCCAGCCCTCGAGGTGTGACAGGGCTTTGAGAGCAGCGTCTGGGGGGCCCTCGTTCGCGAACAAATGCTCGTTTGTGACCTCCTGCACGGTCGCCACAACTGCGGGCACAGAAAAGCCGGCTCGGCTCCCGTTCTCCTGGGGCTGGGAGCGCCTTGTCCCTCTGACCAGAGGAACGAGCCGGTACCCTGACCGTCGGATGTGGAGACCGGCACTAGGCTACGTCAGCAGCTGGCCTGTCCCTTCTCTCCTCCTCAGAAGACAGCTCGAGCACCTTTGAGGTACTGCTGGGGCCTGGCCAGCACACCTACACCTTTGCCCCCCTCGAGAACCACCTGAAGGAAACCTTCTACGTCGAAGCTGCGGAATTCCCATCTGCCGACTTCTCGGGCCTGATTTCCTACTCGGTCTCCCTGGTGCAAGAATCTCCAGACCCGGTACGTCCCCCGAGTAGACCAGCAGCCCCCGCACCGGGGACTATGGGGGAAGGTAGCCCCCTGCACCTCAAGGTGGGCAGGGGCAGGGGAAGGCCAGGCTCAGCAAGGGAGAGCGCGGGTTTCCTGCCGCCTTTGGGAGAAGGCCGCGGGGGATGGGTGAGGGCCGGAGGCGGGTTGAGCTGGGTGGCTGGCAGCGTGCAGGGGTGCTGGGGGAGGGTGGATTCCGCACAGGGTCACTGACGGGACCGTGTCTGATGTTTCAGTCCATTCCAGAGACCCTGGTATACAAAGACACCGTGGTATTCCGGGTGGCCCCTTGTGTCTTCATTCCCAGCACGCAGATGCCTCTAGAGGTCTACCTGTGCAGGTAAGAGGCCCTTGGGTGCCTGTGTCCTGTGCTTTCCGTAAGTGGTACTCTTTTCTGTGTCTGCGTGGTGACGGGGGTAAAAAGGACTAGAGACTTCTCCCCGGCCAAGTGAGATCCTTCTGCCTGAACTGCCCAGTCCTATCCCCAGGACCCCCCTCCCCCCCAAAAGTCCCGTTTAAATGTGCATGATGCTAGGGACGGAGTAGTGGATGTGACAGTCCCTCCCCCGTCCTGGGGAGACAGCGGCACGACTTCAGGTGGCGTCCTGGGTTGGCAAGCAGGGTGAAGGACATAGAGAGGTAAGGACAGGTGTGTGCTCCGGGGACAGCCAGGGGACCTGGAGGGCTGGGAGAGAGCAGGTAGGAGAGGACCCGGCCACGGCAGCAGGGCCTCCTGGGCTGTGACAGACCCCAAATGTGGTGGTTTAAAGTCCACTTTCTCCCGCCCGGATGCCCACGGGTAGGAGGGCAACATCGTTCTCACGGTTTCTCAGGGGCCCCAGCTCTGTTCAGTCTTGCGGTGACACCTTCCCCCGCCTGCCGGGCACTTCCGAGCTCCATCCTCTAGGAGAGCAGAAGAGACAAAGCCCAGGCAAAGCTGTCACTTGTCGCTGCTGAGGCCTGGAAGTCTCCTAACCCGCTTCTCGTGTGCTCATTGGCCTGCAGAGGGCCGCGCCTGACCACGGGGAAGCCAGGACAGGGAGAAGGGGGCCAAGGACCCGGGCTGGTAAAACGGATGGGAAACCATCAACGGTCCTGTGTGTACAATCGCTCCAGCCATATGGAAAACCAGGGGTCCCAGCAGAAGGCAGGGACGAGTACAGCCACTGCAATGGCACAGGCCGGACATAGGACACAGCAGTGGCTCAGGCCAGCGGGTGGGAGCACAGCAGTTGACTCAGGGGTGTACTGAAGGTAGACTTCCCCACCCCACCCCACCCCACCCCATCCCATCCCTGCCCCGACCAGGTTAGCTGATGCACAGGCTACAGAGAAAGGAGACTGTGCCCTGAGTTTGGGGTCTGCAGTAAGGCGAATGGTGGTGTCCTTGCTGTGACATGGGGTGGAATGGGTGCTTTGGTTCTGGTGACTTGAACCTGGAGGCACCTGTTGGGTTTCTAAGCTTCTGGAGCTCAAGGGACCGTCTTGGAAGCTTGAGACCAGTCCGGGCGGGCCTGGCAGGTGGAGGATGTTCAAGGCCACGGGCCTGGCCACGCCCAGCTGAGGAGCAAGTGCGCGCCGGAGAGCTGGCCGAGCAGTGAGCTCTGGAGGGATCGAACACTTTGCTCTGGACAAGAATCTAGCAAAGGCAACCGCGAAGGAAGAGAAGCTCGATTAAAAACCAGGAGGGTGGAGACCCAGGCGTTAAGGGAGGCGGAGATACCAGGTGAAACCCCAAGAGGAAGAGAGGAGACGCCATCGGGTTTGGCAAGATGCAGGGCACCTGCTGTGCAGCAAGAAACCCTGAACGGTGGGTGCGGAAGGACTGAAGGACGACGGGAAGGTTGGACTTAGCAAAACTCCAAAGGAAATGGTCTGAACGGGGAAAGCAAGAAGGGGGGTGGCGGGGAGGGGCAAGGGAAGGCCATTTTTTTTTAAGGTGGGAAACCAAGAACAATACGGCTGGAATGATCCAGCAGAGAAGAATCTACCAGGAGGGAAAAGGCCGCTCCAGGAACCGAGCTGGCAGGACGTGTCCACGGGTCTGGTACAAGGACCGCTTGCCCACAGCTCCAGGAGGGAGAACAGAGCAAAGGGACTGGGGATGTCCCAGGATGGCCGTCCAGTGCTAAGGACCAGGTTCGGCTGTCACCAGGGGCTTTGCTCCAGCTGTCTTCAGTGACTGGAGTTCTAGGGAAGAAGAAAATACGGAACTGGGCTAACTGGGGGTGGGGGTGGGGGGTGGGGTTCTGCTGCGTGAGTCAGCCCCAAGCACAGGGGCGAGGGTTTAAGGATGACGATCCTAGACTCCAAGCCAACTGAGGAGAAAGGTCAAGAACCTCAGACAGCAGCTGAGGACCAGAGGTCCCAGCGAGGGCGAGCCGGAAATGGAGGCGGCAAAACCTGGTGGATGCCGGAGTGAGATCTTGGAGGTGGTGCAAGTGCCCCCGTGTGGTACCTCCTGGCGAGGGGGATCTCTACCTCCTCTGCGCCCAGGGGGCGGAATGGAAATAGGCTTTCTGTGGGGGTGGGGGTGCTTCCACGGAATAGGGCTCTCCAGAGGAATGCCTTTCAGAATAAAAAAGGAAGAGCTTAAGGGATTTTGCTGACGACAGATCCCCAGACCCCAGACCCCAGATCCTTCTACTTTGTCTTTGGAGATTGACGTTCACTACATAAGCGGCATCTGCTGAAAGCCTGGTCTCCTAGCACTCTCCCGCGGAGGAGGTATGCAGGCACAGCGTGACCCAGCTTAGCCGCCGGCCTGCGATTACACCTCCTTCCCCCAGCACGCATCCGCAGACTGTTCCGGGCCTTGCCAGGGGTGCCCGTCGGGTTTCTGAGCTCCCTGCAGCCTTGTCTGTGTTGACCTAAGAAATCGGTTCTTGGGGAGCATGGAAGAACAAAGCAGGTCTTGGGCGTGGGAAGTGTCAGAATTGAGACTCTAGCCCAGTTCCGACAGTATGACCTTGCTGGCGTTCAACTCCTGACGATCTGTCTGTAAAATGAGCGGTCTTAATGCGTGCCTCAGACATTACTGTGTGTCTCCAACGAGGAATGTCATGGTCCCGTAAGCCTGCTGCTGTGCACGACAGCGCTAAGACCCCAGGGTCTACCCCCACCCCCACCCGCCATGCAAATGTGACCACCTCGTTGGCCCTCCCAAGGGGGCGCTGAGCTGCTTGGCTTCTTGGGAGAAAAATCCAGCCTCCTCTGGGTAGACTGAGGTGAGAGAGCCTGGGGCAGGGGTCGAAGGCACGCGCGGGGTGTGACTGCAGGGCGGGGACAAAGCAGGGTCCTAGGGAACCAGAGCAGGGACCGACGCGGGCATTTCCTGACCCGACTCCGCCGTGCGCCGAGTGCTGCTAAGCGAGACACGGTAAGCACTGGCTGGTGCTCCAGGAGGCAGGAGAGGGCCGCTCTGCTCACCTTGTGGCCGGAGGCGTCCTCTCTCCTGACCAGAAAGAGGTGCCCCACCCCCGGCCCTGGGGCAGCGAGGCCGTGACCGGAGTCTTGAAGGCTTCCCCCAGGGTTGGCTTCTCTCCCTGGCAGAGAGCTGCAGGTCGAAGGTTTTGTGAACACGGTGATGGAGCTGAGCGAGAAGAGTAACAGCCAAGTGGCATCTGTCTACGAGGACCCCAATCGCCTGGGCAGGTGGCTCCAGGTAAACCCCGCCCCCCCCCCCCATGCCCCTGGGGCAACCCACTCTCTTCCCATTCGAGAACGCACAGAACACCCGGGTGCTAACGGGTCTGGCACGTTCACATGTTGGCGGTTAGAGCAGGGCTCCCCGCTTCAGCGTCCAGCTCGACCTGGCAGGACCCCGAGGTCCGGCGCTCTGCTCCCCACGAGCAGCCGAGTGATGACCCTAGGCCGGGCATCGATCCGAGTGCTGGAGATAAAGCAGAATGGGCCAGATCGTGCCCGGCTCTAGCAAGGACACAGGACTCTCTAAGTCTTGTGAAGATGATGCCATAGGGAGTCTCTAGACAGTCGGGAAAACCTTCAAATTCAGGAAACTGAGCTGGCCAGACAAAGATTGGGGGTAGGTGCTAGATTAGACATCAGGGCTCTTTGGGCAGAGGCACAGCTGATGTGAAGGTCCGAACGTGGACATGTACTTGGAGGGTTTGGAGAACAGAAGGGCTGGGGTGGTGGGGGGTGGGGGGTGGGGGGTGGGGGCTGGATCAAAGCGACAAGGTCCGAGGTAGGGAAGAGCCAGATCCTATATTAGGGACCTTTTTTTAAAGCCAAGGTTAAGGGGCAGAAACAAGTTCACAATGAGATGGGAGGGCCTCGAGAGTGAAGTGTTCTGATTTAGGTTTTGAAAAGTCCCTTCTGGCTGAGAAATACAGAACTGGCCTTAGGAAGGGGCAAGAACCAAAGAGAACTGGCTGCAGGGCAACTGCAGTAACTTGGGGGCGAGGACGTGGCGGTTTCCCCTGACCGGTGCCAGAGAGGAGCTCCCCCTCCCCGCCCCGTCCCCACGACATGACATGAAACGAGGCTTGTTCGTGGACGGGGTGCGGAAGGTGGGAGGAGGGATCTGAGGTGACTCTGGCTTTAAACGTGACGAGTAGGAGAATGGGTCTGGGCCAGCCCCAGAGAAGGGGATGCCTGAGCTGGGTGTCGAGGGCCGAGCAGGAGTGGGCGGAAGGGGTTCCCGTTGCGCCCCTTCTTAGAGGTGGCCTGGGTGCGGGAAGCATTGTGACTGGCAGGCCAATAACACAGGCAGGAAAACTGGCCGAGGGAGCAGGGAGAACTCAACTCCTTTTCCCGTCTCCTCCAGGACGAGATGGCCTTCTGTTACACCCAGGCTCCCCACAAGACGCTCTCCTTTGTCCTCGACACCCCTCGGGCCCTCACGCTGGAAGATTTCCCCATGAAATACTCACTGGTGTGGGGCTCAGTTTGGCTGATCTGAACTCGGTCCAACCTGTCGGACCTGGCGGCTGCCTGGAAGTGATGGGGTGCCGAGGGGGAGGTCCCAAGTGGCCTCCTGGGGAAGGGGCGGGGAGGTGGGAATCTACCTGAAAGTCTGGATTAGGGGCAAGACTGGGGCCTAAAGCCCGTCCTTCCTAACACCCCTGCCCCACTGGGTCTCCTTCCAGAGCCCAGGGGTCGGTTACGTGATCCAGTGCACCCAGGACCACAGGGTGGCCAGCATGGATTCCATTGGGAACCTGATGGTGTCCCCACCTGTCAAGGTGGGAGGGAAAGAATACCCCCTAGGCAGGATCCTCATTGGCAGCTGCTTTTACCCCAGGTGAGGCACGAGGCCAGGTGGTGGCCTCTTGGAAGGGAACTTCCACACGACTCGGCAGATCATCTGCTCGGGGACATTCTTAACACTGCCCAGAAAGGATTTTTGAGCCCTTGGTTGTCCTAGGAGACCCCGGGTAGAAAAAGCAGACAAACTTCATCCTTTTGATTCCAGGGTTTAAATTAGAAGGATGCTGAATTTGGTTGGCCTAGTGACCTCTAGGGGCTTCCTCCCACAAGATGTATGGACTTCTTGGTGGCCGTTAATCGACATCCAGGAGATACTTGTGTCCCAGGGGTCAGAATTTCTCGAGCTTGAATCCTCTGGCGTCCGTCCTGAGTTGGGCCGGAGTAAGAGATTCTTAGCCCATTGTTTATGGACCGGTCACTTGAGCCCAAGGGTCAGAGCAGCCAGTTAGCAGAAGGGGAGCCTGATGGCTGATGAGAACCCGAGAAAGCAGAATGACCATGTAGAGGTATGGGCCAAGGGTGTGAAGGCCCCTCTCCCAAAAGTGGGGGGGGGGGGGGCGGGGGGGATGTAGACCAGGTCCTAACTGAGCCACTGCTGTAGCCCAAGGGGAGTAGGTGGTGGCCTAAACCACACCATGTTGGCTCAGGGGCCGTTCCTTCCGTCTTCCCCTCAGCAAGGAGGGCCGAGACATGAGCAAGGCCCTCCGGGACTTCCTCTACGCCCAGCAAGTCCAGGCCCCGGTGGAGCTCTTCTCGGATTGGCTGATGGTCGGCCACATAGACGAGTTCATGTGCTTTATCCCCACACAGGACAAGAGTGAGGGCGAAAAGGTCTGGTGGGGGTGGGGGTGGGGGTGTAGGGGTGGAGAGGGGGGCCTCCCACCTTTTAAAGCCCCTTGGAAGCTTCTGGGGAGGAAGCTAGCTCGCATCTGACCCTGGTTCTCTTTCCAGGGCTTCCGGCTGCTCCTGGCCAGCCCCAGCTCCTGCTACAGGCTGTTTGAGGAGAAACAGAGAGAGGGCTACGGAGACGTGACTCTGTTTGAGGAGGTCAGAGAGGATCAGCTCCTCTCCAACGGTAAGGAGAGCCCCTTGGCACTGGGGCAGAGGCCAGCTCCTTCTCTCCCAGGGGTCCTTCCCAGAGGGCCGATTTTCCTCTGTTCCTCCTGCTTGAAAGAGCCTCAGGAAAGCGTAAAAGCCTAACCTGTACCACGGAACATCTGGTTCTGTCTCGGGGCATACAGACCAGGCAGCCAGAAGTCCTAAGGTGGCTGAGGGGTGGCTGGAGTATATGCAAAGAGGACTCTGGGGGACGGCAGGGGGAGGCAAAACCAGGCACTACCAACGCTCCTGTCTGGATCCACTCAGGGAATGTGGAGTTAGGTGCCTGGGCGTTGGGAGTTCAGGGGTCCCCTGGTCACCCCTGTGGAAAACCTCAGTGGACAGACAGAGATAACGTCACTGGTGCACAGCATTTCTGTTCTAAATGCTGAGGGAATCCAGAGAGGGGGTTGCTGGGAGGTTCTCTAGACCTTTGCTACCCTAAGTGCAGCTTCAGTGTCGGGCGGGGGTACTTGTTCTAGAAATGCAGAATTTCAGCTCCGCCCTCCCCCGCCCAGATCTGGTGAATCAACCTTTGGGGTGGGGCCCAGGAATCACACGGTCCTAGAAGCACTTCTAGAAGGTGACATCCAGGAAGTGTGAACCACGAATCACACACCACACGCAATGACTTTGTGTTACCTCAGCTGGGGACTGGAACTGGGCATCCCTTTCCTAAAGACAAAGCCGTGGGGGAGCAGAGTAAATAATCTGGTCAAGGTCATGCGTTGTTCAGGTCAAGTGATGCATGGAGCTGCCCAGGTGAGGGGTGAGTGGGGGCTCAAGTCACTTGCTCACCTGCTCCGGCTGCCTCCCCAGGGCCCAAGGGGCTGGTGGCAGTGAAAGCCCTCCCTGGGTTTTCATGGACCTGATGTCAGTCCCCAGATGGGACATGTGGCCTTAGATTGGTCTTCGGAGACTGGCCGGGCCATCTGTCATGGTCACCGGGGCAACGATATACCCAGTTAGCTGGGCCCGGGAGGCCGGCCTGTCCCTGAAGGCATCGTTCCCTGGCCTACAGCCTGCCCACCCGCTCCTTTTTCCTACAGGGAGGGAGGCCAATACCATCCATCAACTTCTAGCTGATGAAAACATGAGAAAGCAGAACGAATATGTGGAGGTACGGGCCAAGGGTGTGAAGGCCCCTCTCCAAAAAGCGGGGGGAGGTAGACCAGGTCCTAACTGAGCAGCTTACTATAGCCCAAGCATCAAGAAAGACACTATGATCCTGGAGATCACCGAGCAACTGAGGAGAGCGAGGTGTAAGAGGCCAGGTGCAAACCTAAGCCATGAGTTGGGGGACTGGATTTTATCCCAAGGCCTGTTCTCTCTGCCACTCAAGTTGCCCCGTGTCTGACCAGAAAATGAAGGAGACCCCATCCCCGAATCCCCTAAGAATTTAGCTCCAAATTCAAGAGATTTGGACTGAGGGCCATCTCCATGCTTCAAGTGGCCCATGAGTGCTGTTCTGGGTCACTCAGCACCTCGGGTCTCAAGGTGTGAACCCCTGGCTGTGGGGAGAAGAGTTTCCCAGAAGAGATCATCCAACTGTCTGGGTGGGGCGGGGGGAAGCAGAGGCCTGGGGGAGGCCACGGGCTTGCCCAAGGTCACAGGATCAGCCCAAACAGCGTTGCCCACTGGCTCCTCACGGCTCCTAGTGGAGGGGTATTCCGAGCCTCCGTGCAGCGGGGGCCGACCTTTGCTAAACAGGGAAGGCCTCTTGGTACAGCACGGTGGGAACCGCATCTCAGCCCTGGGGACTCCTATCCTGAGGGTGGAGGTCACAAACCCTATGCCTAGACCTGGGAAACAGGTGGTCAGAGAGAGGAAGTGCCCCCAAGGACAGGGGCAGCGCAACTGCTCACATCCCTTAAGGAAGAAGCAGGGTTCCTGCCAAGGCAGGACTTCCTCTTTGCCTGACCTTCCCCGGAGCCTCCACTCTGGCCAGGACTGTGGGCCCTTTGGCCTTCATGCTACAGAATTAGGACCGGTGGCTGTCCCGCCCAGCCCAGCCCAGCCCAGCTGTGGGATCCTGGCCTTTCCTCTGAGCCCCACCGCCCCTCAGAAAGGGAACCGTGTGCACGGTTATCAGGGGGCGGGCAGGCCACGAAAGGCTCCCAGCACGGGGTGAGCGATGAAGACAAGATGGCGGCAGAGTCGGGCCAATACCCCGGGCTCCTCAATTCCCCACGAACTGCCCTCTGCCGACCCGCAGAAGTGCATTAACCTGAACCGTGACATCGTGAAGAAGGAGCTGGGCCTGGCCGAGAGGGACATCATCGACATCCCGCAGCTCTTCTGCCTGGAGCAGCTGACGAACGTCCCCTCCGACCAGCAGACGGGGAAGTTCTACGCGAGGCCGTACTTCCCTGACCTGGTGAGGAGCGTCGGGGGTGGGCCGGGGAGGGGGTCCGTTCCGCCCACTCTGGCTGGTCTCCTGACGTCCGTGGTGCTGGACCAGAGGCACGGGCACGGCAGACAGCGGTGCCTGAGAAGAAGGGAGGTGGGAGCTCCTCTCTCCCTCCTCAGGTAGGGAACGCCCCTGACGTGAGCAGGTCCCAGACCGGGCGACTGGCTAAGCAGTGACTATAGGCCAGGCCCTGGGCTCATCCCCAAAGTTGGAAGAAGGGAGTTGTGTACCCCCCCCACCCCCAAGTCTTAGGGACACGGGCCCTGCATTCATCAGTCACACACGGGTAGCTTTTAATTTCACACCACCAGTGTGGCCCTCTGGGCATGACACAGGCTCCTGGGAGCAGGCAGGGGTGAAGGTTGGGGGGGGGGGGAGTGCCTTTGGGGAAAAGAGGCTGCGATTGAGGAAACGAGAAGTGGACAGAAGTCAACCGCCAGAGCCGGTTGGGGAGGGCATTCCAGGAGAGGCACCAAGACTACGGTGTGAAGGAGACCTCACGCCCGGTGTAAGAGAAATACAACAGAGGAAGGAACCGGGGAGGTCTGCAGAGGCAGGCCTTGGCGAGCCAGGGTTTCGGTTTCGCCGAAACACGGCTGGGCCGTAGGAGGGCTAGGCAAAGGGGAGTTGGATTTTGCGGAGGGTGATTGGTGATGTCTGCAGGGGGCAGCGCCTACAGCGAGGTGCCCTGTGTGGGCTGCTGGAGGTCTAGCCCTGACCACAGAGGCAGCTGCGTTTCCCTGTTAGGGGGTGGGGCCTTCCTCCATGGCTCCGACACCCTACCTAGGCCTTGTCCCTCCTGTCTGACAGCTGCAGATGATGGTGATGGGCAAAAATCTGGGCATCCCCAAGCCTTTTGGGCCCCAGATCAAGGGTACCTGCTGCCTGGAAAAAAAGATCTGCCAGTTGCTAGAGCCCCTGGGCTTCCAGTGCACCTTCATTGATGACTTTGACTGCTACCTGACTGAAGTCGGGGACTTCTGTGCCTGTGCCAGCATCCGCCGGGTGCCCTTTGCCTTCAAATGGTGGAGGATGGTACCAGAGCCCCAGGCCTAGCGTGCCAGCCCTGCCCCAGCGGGAACGGCCCATGCCTCACCGTTCACCAGCATCAGGATCCCCTGCCTCTTTGGGAGGTACCGCACCCCTTCCTTACCTGTCCACCCTGTCCCGCAGTATCCAGAGCGACAGCCAACACTGCCAGCCTGAACCCCTCAGAAAACGGTCTTCAGCTAAGAACCCATTAAAGTTCGAGCTGTTCTGAATGCATTTTGGCAGCAGCTGCCTTGTTTTGAGGAAGGGGTAACAGCGAAGGGACTCCTGGGGCAGGCTCTCCCACCTGGGGGGGGGGGGGGTGGCAGGGACAAGGCTGCCCTCTCCCTCCTCCCCGCCCCTTCCCCCCCCCCCCATCCCTGTCTTTGCAGTGGGCCAGGGCTGGACGCAAACTATTGGGGAGTTTTCTCAGACCAGCTAATCTACCTGCTTGAGCCGTGAGCGTCTCCTGGCTCGGGGAAGGGAGGAGGGCTCCTCGGCAGGTCTGGCAGGAGGAGCTGTGGGGTGCGGGGAGGGATTGGGCCTTGTGGGCAGCTGGCTTCAGCGGGGATCGCTGGGGCCCGAGGGACAGGCTACAGCAGGGGCAGGCCTGGGGGACCTCTCATGATGCCTGAAGTGTCCCGGAGACAGAAAATGCCTACCCTGGCCTCCAAAGCCCCCTGGGTTGGTGGCACAAAGATGCCATTAAACCTCAGAGGAGTGTTTACTTTACCAACCACTGCTGCTCCCACCCTGCCCCTCCTCGGGCTGACGGGAAGCTCCACTGGAAAGGGGGCAATGCCTGTATGTGTGTGCGTGTTGGGGGTGCTGCTCTCAGGACACAGGGGATCAGCCTGGGCACACCAGGAAGTGCCTGGGGCCTCTGCAGACCTGCCTGGCTCCTCAGTGCCCCCTGGTGGACACTTGGCTGCCAGCCAGGGGCCCACGCGGGGCCCGGAGGGGCACATTTTCAACCAGGGCTTGTGGGACACTAGGGCTCAGGCTCCCCTAGGAACGGGTGGTGGGGAAGGAGAACACGTGTTTCTTGGTCTATGAAACCTACCACTGTTCCGGTGCTTTCCATGCCCGGTCTCTCCTCCCCGACGCTCGAGCGGGGCCCATACAAATGCCATTGTTGAGTCGGGCAAGTGCAGGGCGGACCCCTCCCTGAAGGGCACGGGTTTCCAGGGAGAGTGGGGAGCTCTGCTCCCCCTTCAACCCCGACCTCCCCCGAAGCCCATCTTTCTCGTGCGCGCCTCAGCCTTGGGGCTGCACCTGCAGGGAGCAGAGGAAAACGGAGCTGCTGTGTCCGAAAAAGAAGCACGAAAGCCAAAACAGAGTAAACAATGATGTCGTTTATTTAAAATGTTTACTCCAAGAAATATATATAAAAAAAAAATAAGACAATTACAGCACTAAACCAGGCACCTTCGACCAAATCACAACCTCTTCTCAGGTTCTCCCCCTTCGCCCTAAACCCCTTCTCCCAAAGGCTCCTTCCTGAGCTGGAAGACAGGTCAGATGCCCGAGGGGTTGGTGCAGAGTCCGTGCCCAGACCGGGCCCCTCTTTCTCTTGGGGTGCAGGACCACACCCCCTTGCACTTGTCATGATTTTTTCCGCCAGTAGGAAGTTCATTTTAAAATTCTAAGCCCAAAGGAGTGATTGTGGCAGAGAATGGGGCCGTCTTCACTTGGAAGGTATGTGTATGCTGCTCTGTCCCTGGCCGGGGGCCCTAAATAGGCTGGTGGCAGGTTTCAGACTAGTCCCCTGGAAGATCGGAGCCCTGCCTCGCCAAGGGCAGCTCCTGCAAAGGGACCGCACGACCCGACCCGGGGGCGGGGGAGGGGGCAGATATGCGGGTACCAGGGGCGCAGGCGCCTAAGCCCCACTCCAGGAAGGAGACCGGTGTTTAGGAAAACGGACGGGTTTACGCACGGAAGCGAGAGAGATGGTACTTTTGGGGTGATTTGGACAAAGCAGGTTAGCGTGGCAAAAGCTCTGAGGGTGCAGAAGCTTCTCCCCCGGACTACGGACACGGGAGGCCAAAGATGAGCGTGAAGTCAGACTAAGGAAGATGCAGGCCGGTCTCTTCGCGCGAGGCGGTGGGACCGGCCGGGACAGAGCCTGTCACACGCCCTGGAAAAGGCAGAGGCCGCCGTAAGGCGTGACGGGGGACGGGCAGGGGAAAAAAGCAACGACGACTAGATCATTTTTGGCATTTTAACATCGAGACACTGACAAGTGGTAACAACGGCAAAGCAAAGAATAAAAAAAGACCAATATGTAACTTTCCCCATCCACCCAAGTCTCACACTGAAGTTCTACCCCCATCTCCCCCCAGAAGCACCACGGAACTAAAAAATCTATTTTAAAGCACCCAAACCAGTCCAGACCCTCTCGAAAACAAGAGCCCCAGCCAGAGCTGTCGCCTCTCCTGGGTCCAAGTGAGAGGAGGGGTTCCGGGAAAGGCACCTCGTAACTCACGCAGAGCAGCGCAACACCGGTGACGAGCTCGGGCAGAGGGCACTTGGCGGGAACGGGGGTGGCAGTCACAGATCTGCGCAGACACGCGGGGAAGGGGGACTTCTTCAGGAATCCCAACTATTTGGTACCACGGCCAAGCAATGCGACCAGAGAGCTGGGTTAGTGGAACAGGAGCCCGAGTCTCAGAAACGGGGGCCCGTTCCGGCAGGATCCGGCAGGGGAGAAAGACAGAAGCACGAAGGTGGTAAAGGCTGGTACATAAAGGGCTGAGCCTTCCTTGCAAGGACTCCAGAATGCACTTTTCACTGCTGGCTGATCAATCTCTAATGGCGAGTGCTGGCGAGGCGGCCCCGGCTCGTCTAAGGAGCCTGGAAGCCGCCCTTGAACCAGATACGTTGTCCCCGCGTCTGCCCACCCACGCCCCCCCCCCCCCGACCCCCAAGTCCCCACTGGGTCCACAATCACCTGATTTTCATTTGGACTTCTTTTACAGCTAAAGTAGATAAAAATGGCTAAACACAGACCCCAAAGCCCCCACCAGGGGGGAAACGGCAGATTCTACTAATGTTGCAGCCAAAAGGCGATGGGGCTTACAAGCAGCCAAGGAGAGAAACAGAACGCCAGCCTCAGCCGGTCTACAAGAAGCAGGAAGTGGTGACCCCGATGCTCCCGAAGCGGGCGGCCGTGATTCTGGATGGAGATCCGCCACCAGCACTGTCTATGCCCAGCTGCGGCCGCCGGTTCCCAGAAGGGACGTTTCTTTGAGTCCACGGGGACTCCTCTCAGGGAACACCCGCCCGGATCGCAACGCTAGTTACAGCTGGAAAGGGGTGTTCTGAGAAGTGGATTTAGGGGAGGAAGAAAAACAAAAACAAAAACAAAACCCCTAGATTGCTCAAAGTTTCTGCCTCTTTTGTAGGAATGGTAAGTCAACTATGAGCAGATATTTTAATTCAACATGAAAAGAAAAGGAAAAAAAAAAAAAAACCACTTTGGAAAGCATACAGAAAAGGTAGTTGACGTTGAATCGCTTATAAAACGGAACCGCAGGGAGTCTAACAAAAATGCACCTTCGGTCAACTTTTGCTTTCTGAAAATTCCTTGTTCGACGTCCAGTCCCAGTGCACGTGGAACCGACAGCTGCCGCAAGAGGTGTGGGGCTGCAGAAGGCTCCGGGACGATCAGAGGGTCCGGGGGTTGTACTCTGGCAGTTTCTTGATCTTGTCTTTCTCGGCCTCGCTTTCGTCTCGTGCTATCACCAGGGAGTGGGCGTAGCCCATGGCCACCTGGGGGAACAGATCGGGGCTGGGGTGTAAGCGGAGCCCGCCGGCCCGTCATGGAGGGGGGAGCGGACGACAGGCCGTCCGCAAGCTGGGCTGGCCACCCTGGGCCGCACAAAAGCCCTTTGCTAAAGAGCCCTGGCCAAAACCAAAGCCTTCCAGCCTGCCACCAGGCAGGGATTCAACGCGGTCAGCAGAGACTGGCGGGGACACGGGGATCTTGCTCCCGGGCCTCTCTGGACCACAATCCCGCCTTGTGTGAGGGCACCCGCCCCATCTGTGTATCGGCGGACAAGGGCGGGCAGGCCGGTGGATGGAACAGCAGGGGCCTTGCCCCGCCATCTGCCCTAAGGCCCGATGGGGCGCAGGCTCCGCCGAAGGTACAAAGCAGACGTGAGCGATGCCCTCGTCCCCGGAACAAGTCTGCCGGGCCTGGCCTGTGGCCAGAGTCATTCAGGGCGAGAACAGCCACTGAGCCCGGCTGGCACGCCCCCGTGCCTCCTACTGCTGGCCTCTAGCACAAAGCAGCAGAAAAGCCGCTCGAGGAGCCATCAGACCAGCCTCGGCCAGGCTAACGAGACCGGGAGCAGGAAAGTCGGGTGCCGGCCGGCGGCACTTTCTCCACGGGCGCCTTTCGCGTCCCCCTGGCCCGGGAGTGCGTGCTCACCTGCTCCGTGAAAATGCCGTCCAGCGTCTTCACCTCCTGAGCCGCGGTGGAGGACTTGGGCTTGTGGTCCCCGTAGCCCTGGCAAAGCGGACAGAGACACAGGACTGGGCTCGCTGCGGCACGGTCCACAAAGGGGACGACGGCGACCTTGCTGGGGACCCCGCACCAGAGCCCCACCACGCGTGACACGAGGGGAGGACAGCTACCCACGAGAGTGCACACGAGTGCTGTGCACAGGGGGCTGATTCCCCACTTGAGGACCCTGACAACCTCTGGGGGTTTATGCTATCGTGAGCACCTTCTGGGGGTTGTCACTGAGGAGACAGCACCGTCACGAGCACACGAAGAGTCGGCTGCTGTGGCCCTCAGGCTATGAGGTCACAACAACACTGGCCGTCCCCACCCTCGCCCCGCAGACTGGAGACTGAATCACCCCCACCCGCCGCCAGACTCCAGGACACCAGAGACAGAAGGCTCTGCCTGAGGACCACGCAGAGGGCGTCACGCAGAGAGCGTGGACACGGGGGCCTTTAAGGGCCAAGCAGACCCCTCAGGTCAAACCGAGAGGCTGACGGGGCTGGGGATGAAGGGCCTCCCTTCCCAGCTGCGTCTCTGCCACCAGACTCCCTCTCACACCTTCCCGTACAGTGAAGGCTTTTGCCTCCGAGATGCCAGGCCACCTCCTCAACCCCGAGAAGCTGCCCCAAAGTCCCCCTCAGTCCCCTCTGGTGGCTGAATCGGTATACGGGTTCCATCTCTGACAGGCCCTAGAGACATCTGTCCTGTTCTGAGAATGAGCCATGAAACCCGGGCCAGGTTCAGTGTCCTGATTTCGAGGCTCTACCTGGGGCTGACTCTGAGGGGCAGCTGCACAGGGGCCCCCAGGGAGCCCCAGACCCAAAGTAGGTGCAGAACACCGAGGACCAGGCCACCGAGCCCCGGAGATGGCTTTAGGGACCAAGGAGCCCTGCCTTCCCTCCTCTCCCTCCCACGAGCGAGGCGGGAAGGGAAACAGACCGCCTTCCCCGCAGGAAATAACAAAGAGTCAGGCTGAGGATCAAATCGCAGCTAGAACGGGCAGACCGCCAGCCGAGCTCCACAGCCAAGCTGTTCCCGATGAAGAAATTAAAAGTTAAAGACTCATCAGGCACCAGAACCTAAGAATCAGACAGTTGGTTGGGGAAGGCCAAGTACGTGTGAGAAACCGAGGGCTATCAGTTCTCATCAGGCAGGCAACGGAGATTAAAAGCAGGCAACACAGACTTTGACTTTTTTAGGAAAAACGAGAGAAGAACGTCCCCAAATGACCTGCGAGGCCGGCCCCGTGGCTGCAGGAGAAAACCAGGAAGACAGGACGCCTGCTCACCACCGCCCGCGTGGGGCCCAACGACCCGCTGAGCCTGCTGACTTAAGCCCTCCTGGAGGGAATGAGAGAAACCACCCCTCTCCCCCATCACCGGCATATGCAACCACGGCTTGCAAAACCGAGGGGGAAATGAGACCCGAAACTTCCCTATTTCCAGATTTACGACGGGGATGTGAAAGACTTTCACAATCACTTGAGAGGCACCGAAGGATCTCTGAAAGCCGATGTGACCAAAGACTAGGGAGCGTCTCGGCCTTTCACGCGGATGCCCGTTTTCCTCTCGCGTGTTTGCGGGAGGCAGCCCCAGAGAGCCCAGACCGGATCCCCCGGCTTACCAGCTCCCCGAAGGTCGGCGACGGGCCCCAGCTGATGGTGCTCTCGTCGGCGGCCACGATGATGCTGCTCTTCCTGCGAAAAGGGAGAGGATGTGGCCAGCGCGGCCGGCAGCCCCAGCCGCCACGAACCCTCCCTGCAGGCTGCCCGCCCAACAGCAGGCTGTGGCTCGTGAGCATCAGAGTCCAGTACCCCCATTAAACACCGAGAGGTACTCATTTCCCGGCAACACGTGCCAGGCCAACGGGCTTCTAGGCTCTCCAGAGCGTCCCGTGCGGGCCCCAGAGCAAAGCCCCGAGAGGGTGCCAGGAACCGGGGCCCCAGGCCTTCCCCCCACCTCACCTCGGTCTGGTTTGAGGGCTGGGGCGGGGAAAACACACCGGGAAAAGAGGTCATCAGATCAGGGCAGAGAGCTGACTCTAAAGCGGGTAGAACGCCACAAAAACTGACGTGGGCGGGGCTAGACATCCGGGCAGATTAAAGCCATAGCCCCTGCCCCGAGAGACACGGCTCCCCTCCAACGACCCGGCAGCTGATTAACATAATCGGACTCCTCACCAAGAAGCGCTACCTCACTCAACGGCGTCTGAGGTGTCCTCAAAATAAACCGAAAAGCACGGGCTTAAAAGACGGTTTCTTCTCCGTGCGTCGGGGTAACCAAAATCCTACCACTATGTCCAGCTAAAATCCCGTTAACCTGCACAGACGAGCGAAGCACACCAAGCCTCTGAGGAGTAAAAAACCCTACGAGGGAACTTTTTGTGGATGCGGCAAGACAAAGCCTCTGTTCTAGGACCTACCAACTCCCGGAGCCTGAAATAGCCCCTCCCGCCCCGAACCCTGGTGCGTCTGATGCCCTGATTGGGGGACGGGGGGCTCAAGGGAAGAGGCGCCCTCCCCACTGTGTCCTCCGGGCCCAGGAAGGGGACACACGTCCCGCTCACCAGACACTGCCACGTACCCACAAGCCAGGCTCCGGATTCTCCAGCCGCACAGGTCCTGCACGGCCTTCGGGTACATGGTGGATTCACGGGACGTGTTGGTGGCCCCCCAGAAGAACAGGCCGCCTGGGGAGAGGCACACGTGCCAAGAACTGAACTCCCCTCTGCAGCGACATCAGCAAGGCAAGAGCGCTGCACGCCACCGGCAACAGAGGGGCGTTCAGGCCAGAAGAACGCGGGGGTTTCGGCCCGGGAACGTGCCAAGGGCTACGGGGCTCCCCACCCGCCACGCCACGGAAAGCCGTGACTTGGTTCCAGACACTCTCCTCCCGAGGCCCCGATGGGGGAACAGGGCGGGGGGGGGGGGGGGGGGGAGGTCACTCACCCACTTCGCTGACGGCAAAGGAACAGGTGTAGCCGGCGTAGATCTGGGCCGCCCCGCGCCCGGGGAAGTCGAACAGCTTCACCAGGCGCGGCACCATCTCGTCCTTCTGTTCCGCGTGGCCCAGCCGGCCGTAGCCGCCGAAGCCCCAGGAGAAGACGCGCTTCTGAGAGTCCAGGACCAGCTGCGGGTGGAGAGAAAACGCAGGCTTGGAGCGGGCCTCCTAACCCGAGGGGACGAGGGGGCATCACTCCGTTCCAGAGAGCCTGTTGCTGCGGCTGGTGGTGTAAGAGGCAGGATAATCTGAAGCTGCGCCCACGGTGGGGGCGGAGAGGGGGCGGAGGCAACAGGGCATTTGCTCTTTTTCTCGGCTGGGGACGCGGCTTTCCGTCCTTAATTATTTTTTTTTTTTTTTTTCAACATTTTTTATTTATTTTTGGGACAGAGAGAGACAGAGCATGAACGGGGGAGGGGCAGAGAGAGAGGGAGACACAGAATGGGAAACAGGCTCCAGGCTCCGAGCCATCAGCCCAGAGCCTGACGCGGGGCTCGAACTCACGGACCACGAGATCGTGACCTGGCTGAAGTCGGACGCTTAACCGACTGCGCCACCCAGGCGCCCCTTTCCGTCCTTAATTATTACTACTTTAAGCCTCAAGTCCCCTTCACGCCTCATCAAAAGCAAAAGGGTGGGTGGGTCTCCAGAGAGCAGGCTTGTTTCCTTCCACGGTGGAGACAGAACCGCACAAAAACCGAGAGGCAAGGCCTGCCTGCCTGCAGGGACTCTGGTTTGGATGCCCCGTTCGCAGGTGGTCTCCATCTGGTCACTGGTGCCGGGACCACATGCACTTAATTTCATTGAAACAACTTAAGGCTGATCTTCTTTCCTTCGCGGCATTTTCAACGTTCAAAACGGACAGCCCATCAAAACCATTTGACGGAAGAGGCCAGCACGGGACCCACCTTTGCTTCCCCAGACGACACTGGGCAGAAGAGAACCACGGATTTTCGACTCCAGGGGACCGAAATCTCCCGGTCCACATCACTGAGCACCAGACAAAGCATCCCAGAGGCCGTGCCCGAGGGTCACTCGCCAGTCAGCCACACACAGCAGGAGACCAGCTTGGTCTCTGGACTCCCAGCCCAGTGCTCTCTCAACAGAGGAGCCAACTTTTGACTTGCAGGCATCCTTGGACAAAACCACCGCGAGAAGGCAATACGGATAGAAAGACGCATATCCAAAAACTGTATCGCCATCTATCCCAAGTGATCTGCAAGGACACAGCCCCCACAGTTAAAACCACTCAACACTGTCCGTACGGGGGATCAGAAAAAGAAGTCTGTGAAGCTGTCAGACAAAGGCCAAAACCAGAAAGACACCATGAGTCCAACCAAAAAGTCTGTCCTTTAACTACGTCTACAGAAGTTACCGAGAGACTATGAACAGAAGATCTACACCCCATGAGGGGTGGGGGGGTGGGGGGGGGGTGCCTGGGTGGCTCAGTCGGCTGGGCGTCTGAATCGATTTCGGCTCAGGTCGTGATCTCAGGGTTCGTGACTTTGAGCCCCACTGTGCTGACAGCGCAGAGTCTGCTTGGGATTCTCTCTCTCTCTGTCTCAGACCCTTCCCCGCTCATGCTCTCTCTCTCAAAACCAATTTAAAAAAAAGAAAAAAAGAAAAAAGGAAAATCCGCCCCGGAGCCACCTGAGTGGTACAAAGCCCGGGGAGAAGGGCGGGAGGTCTCGGACTCCCAGGATGAAGTAAGTCCCAGCCGAAGCCAAGCGCTGGGACACCGCAGCACACACACAGCCTCCCCACGGAGGTGAGGCTCGGGAAGCAGAGGAAAAGCCAGAAACCCCCAAGTCTTACCGTGTGGTTAGCGCCACAGGCCACATCTCGTACAACCACGTTTGGGACTGGCAGAATCTGCCCATCTTTCGTCTTCTCGATGAAGATGGCCACCCGCCGGGGCACCAGCTCGCAGTCGTACTCTATCCGCTGCGCCCTGGCGATGAACTTCCCGTCCGAGTTGTGTCCTGGGGCGACCAGAGCCAGGGGTCAAGCAGCAGTTGGCGGCACCCCGCCCCAACCCGGCAGGGGGGCCTCGCGGGACAAGTCTGCCCACCAAGGTAATGCTTTTCCATCCGGGGCACAACCCACTCAGTGTCATGAAATCGATTCTAAGGGGTTGAAACCAATTAGTTTTTAAAAATGAACAGGACAGAGGGGTGCCTGGGGGGCTCCGTCGGTTAAGCGTCCGATTTCAGCCCAGGTCACGATCTCGCGGTCTGTGAGTTCGAGCCCCGCGTTGGGCTCTGTGCTGACCGCTCAGAGCCTGGAGCCTGCCTCGGATTCTGTGTCTCCCTCTCTCTCTGGCCCTCCCCCGTTCATGCTCTGTCTCTGTGTCAAAAATAAATGTTAAAAAAAAAAAAATGAATAGGACAGAATAGGGAACACCCAAGGACACTGTCAACACAAGGATGTTGTTTTGTAAAAGTTCTTTGTTCGTGCTCTAACGTGAAGGGGCTGTAACACAGACCTTAATGTCAGCTGTGGTCAAAGTCAGAAGCTCCCGATTCGAAGGAATGGTCTACTGAGTATGGTCTGTGCCCCACTTGGCCCCGGGGCGGGGGGGGCGGGACGGACAGAAAAAGTTCAACACACAACCTGAGACTTGAGGTTCTATGACTTACTAGGAACCCAGACCTAGCACTACGATGTTACAACGTAGTTAATGGCGGGTTCTCGTCTTCGCCTTGCCTGACCCAGTAAACGCGTCACGAGAGAGAGGGGGTGGGGGCGAGCGGATGTGCCGGGATCCACTTCTCCAAGGTTACATCGTATGTTCTAATTCTAAAAGGGATCTCTCTGGATTTGGACAAGGAGATTCAAAGCAGGCTTCAAAGAAAGCTGAGAAGTATAGCGGGTTCCACAGATACACGTAAAGCCAGTATCTCAAACTAGTTTCGAAGAAGGATGTCCCAGGGAAAGGGGAGTCCGTACAAAGTGCTCCAAGAGCGGCCTGCCCACAGCAACTGCTCAGCGATCAGCCATTATCATGGTCACCGAGATCATGTGGCTCTCCCTGAAGGAAAATCCACCGGCTTGCTTGCAGATCCGGGGCAGCCAGAGGCAGCAGGGGAGCAGACACATTTCCGGAAGCCGAATGGAACCGCACTTCCGGTGTTTTGCCCGGGGCTGGGGATGGCACCGGGGCCTGTGGCCATGGAAACGGTTTCTCCAACAGCCTCTGGCAACTCCCTGGCAACCAACACTGAATGTGCGTAAGGGGCTGTTCTTTCTTATTCACTTCTGACTTGAGGTATATTTAGTTTCACAAAGTCACTGTTCCCTAAAGTCTAAGGCCAGCGAGATGCTCCTTGTTCTGTTTATACCTTCTTCCATCTGCCTGCTTTTAATGACGTGGGGACCCAGCAACCCAGATCCGGGGGCCGCGGCGGATCCGGGGTGGCATGCAGCTAGGGAGCCAGCAGAGGGCGCCCACTCCTCACCTCCTACTCGCAAAGGGCTGGGGTGTGGGAAGGCGCCAGGAGGAAAAAAACCCTTTGGTGTCAGATGGGAAAAGAAAATGGAGACCTTGTAAAATCAGGATCGAGAGACATTTTCCACTTACTGAGAACCGCTTTCTGAGTTCTCCCTTTCTACTCAATGAGATAGAAGTGAATGTGTTTCTGGAGGAGTACGTTCTGTTTAGGGACGAAAACAGGAGGGATCCCTGGCACTTTACACGGAATGGGGCTCATGCGTGTACCTGAAAGAATCGCCCAGACCAGGGTTTGCAGAGCAGACTTAATCTCGTGTAACTTTCTCACTTTCAATAAAGGCAAATCTTTAAAATATGAAACCGAATGAAGGCGCCTTTTTTTTTTTTTACAACTCTGAAATCCTTTTACATATAAATGAATTCCCATTATCAGAAAAAAGAATCCTTTGTCAGACTGAGCCTGACTTACTCATTAAGGCCAAGCCACCGTGATGCTCCACAACCCTGTGAGTTAGGACATGCTGTCCCAGTAAATGGGAGATCCGCTTAATGGATCAAGGCTATTATCTGCGATCAATTACCCACATTTCCAACATGTGTGTGCAGGCCCACACCGACTTCTGGCTCCAGATACGCAGTTAGATTACAGAGCTTTTAAAAAAATGTTTCCATACCCAGCTGACCATATTCAGGGCACCCAAAGGAATAGAGGTTCCCTTTGCAGTCCATTATCATACTGAATTCAGCCCCACAGGCCATTTTGGTAATTGGCTGGCCGTTGTACATTATCTGAAAAGACAAGACAGGAGACTCTCAGACATTTCCTAAAAGACTGATAAAAAGCCTCCACCTCTCGTAGGTCAGTGTGAAACAATTACTAGATTACAAAGGAAATTTAATGGACTCAGCAATTCTGAAGGCGAAAGCTTAGGACGCAGGTTAAGAAACACCCTTGTGACCCCCACCTTCCCAGCAGAGTTGAATCCCAAGACAGGGTTGATCGTGCCCCGATCCCTGTATCCCTCCAGATGCCCAACACTGTGCCCAGTCAACGCACTCACTCCTCAGCCGGCCAGCACGGGCAGGAGGGTGAAAGCGACAGAAACTTACCCACATGTGACCCCCAGACCTCACCTACTCACTAGCAGCTCAGCCTCAACTTTCGAGAGGAACTTTCTCGCGCTTCCGTCACCCTCCGCAGAGATAATGGCCTGACTGGTCTCCACCGAAGGTGTGGATGAGACATAAAATGGCTCAAAGACAGCCAATACGAAGACAGCCAAGGCCCCGAGGAACTTAGCGTGGGCTCGGGAAACACATCTAAGACAGTACTTGGAAACTGTGTTACTGCACTCATCAGTCAGGGAGAGCCCTCGCCAAGAAGCGTGAGCCCTGGGCCCTGCCCGTCGGTCCTGGCTTCCTTTAGAAACTGTTCCTCCTCGGAGCGGGTGGCAGACGAAACGGAGACGTTCCACAAATCGTTGAAACCGCAGGTTAAGTTTGCCCCCGGTCTCTTTTTAAGAGACGAGTGATCTGAGTTCCTGCCTTCATCATTAAACCAGACACTCACTAGCACTTGGCTGTTTTATGTTCATAGTCACGTTTTAGGTGCGAGTCCTCCCTCCCCAGCGTAACCCTCCGTTCCTGAGGAAGAAAAGACGGACTCCAGTCTGTGTTCTAGGCACCTGGCAGGGGACTTCACACAAGGTCAAAACTCAACAAGTCTTTGCAGATACTGACAAATCCCATCCCTAGAACATCTCTCACCTTCTTTGGAATAGTACAGGCTGAAGAACAAGGCCTCTGTAACAAATTCTCTCCGTGAGAGAGAAAAATCGTTCTCGGTGTGTGTTTCAACCGTGAGCATATATTAAATCTGCTCTAAAGCCTGTAACGTGCGCATTCCACTCAAAGACTCTAGGCTCTGTTTCTACGAGACATCAGTTACACTGCAGGGAGAGGTATTTGGTCCCACCCCAGAAATTTCTGCACAACAGCAAAGAGAGAGGCCGCAAGACCGGAGCGGGTACCTGTGCCGGGCTTGGAACAGCATCTGTCTGGTTGCCGAGGCCTAGCTGCCCCATCTTGTTCTCTCCAAATGCAAACACGGAGCCTGTTTCTGGAAGGAGAGAACAGTATCACAAAAGGGACAAAGAACACTGAAGGTTTTGAACTGGATTTGGAATCAAGGGCTCCAAAACAATAAAAAGAGCTCCTCTGCCAGGAAGAGCACACAATGAGACGGTGTCCTGAGCGGGTGGAGCGGACGAGCTTGGAGCAAAACCCCCGCACAGCCGGGGATGAGAGTGCAGAGGCACACAGGGCACGGCCCCGGCCTCCGCCTCCCGGACGGGCTTCCTACACCGGCAGGCAGGCAGGCAGGCAGGCAGGCAGCTGAGGCTGCCAGCGGCTTCAAGAGGCCCACCCCTGGGGCACTCTGGGCACTTTTCTGATCCTGACCGAGAGCCACAGAGGCAGCTCTGTCCCCGTGCCCAAGGTGGATCCTGTGGCCTTGTGCCAAAGGTAGAAGGAACCCGCCGTCCCTTACCCGTCAACGCCAGGGTGTGGTTCCGCCCACATGCCGCAGACACAATCACTTCGTGGCTGAGACCCTCAATAAGTTTGGGGGCCTCAACCCTCTTGGTGTCACCGTGGCCCAGCTGCCCCTTCTCATTTCGACCTGCAGATCAAGAGCGAGACGCAGAGGGAAGAGAGGGTGGCCAGAGCAGCGTCACGGAAGAGGCAGGCACGTGTGGGTCCCCTAGAAGGTGCCCTCCACTCAGTGGCGGAGATCGAGGCAGAGAAAAGGTCCGGGTCCGGCTCCTCTGTCAACGGCCAGCCTTTCGAGACCCGCTCGGATGGGGCCGGGTGACCGGGGGAAGGTCCCCGGTGCCTTCCCCAGAGACCTCTCCTCGGGCCGCTACATCTACTTCACCTTCTCTGACCCCCTTTCCTGTGACGGCAGCTGCCGCCCCCCCCCCCCGCCCCCCGCAGCACTTTCTGAGGCTCTGCTGCTCGGTTCGCCCCGGCCCCTGCCAGAACCTTCCACGAGACACTAGCCCCTGGCAAGGCTCTTCGGCTCCAAAGCTCTTCCGCTCCGGCCCCTACACCTGCCCTCGTTTCCAACACGGGCTACGACAGCTTCCAAGTCAAACAACCCTACGGGCCCCTCACGGGTCCCCCTGGCTAAGAGAACCATACGGTGGGAGCCACATATTGGGGAGATTTTACGGGGCCAGAGAGTCAGGGCACTGGGAGGGAGGGGCAGTTCACACCGTCCCTGACGATGAACGTGACCGTCACAGGAAACACGGAGAGCAGAGCCACGAAGGTGAGGCCCAAGCCTCCTAAGGGCCTGAGAAGGAAGTTAATGGCCGGCTATGAGAAACTCCACCCTCAAACCCGCACAGATCCCAGCACCACCCCCCCCCCCCCCCCCCGACCAGCAGGAGCGGCAGAACCCCGCTTCTACCGGGAGCGGTCCAAGTTCACCGGGAAGGGCACTCTACCCAGCATGGGTGCTGGGTGCAGCTTCTCGGCCACCCGAGACGCTTGGGGGGCTGGCAGGCGTGGACCCCTCGAGAGCGATGGGCTGAGCCCTGACACTTACAGACACCGGACAACGCCCCGTGCCTTTGGCTGTGGCTGACTGCAGAACCGGTTGCCCCACCCCCACCCCCCCTCCCCGGCCCCTCACCCTCGGCAACCAAGTCTGCTCACGGGGACACGGGTCTTTGCTCTGGGACCAAGTTAAGTGGCCACCCTCCAGCATCATGCCCTACCCGCAGGGTCAGCACAGGGGACAGTTTTAGAAGCACCACGTAAGTGAAATTCGGTGAAGAGATCAGAAATCCGCTATTTCAAGTTCGGAACTCTGACAGACTGCTGTGTTCGGTGTCAGAACACCAGGCAGGAGGGGTCCTCGGGGGGGGGGGGGGTGGGGGGGGGGGGAACACATGCCGCTGTGCCAGTCGGAGAAAATGAACACCGCGGCCGTGTCAGCATGGCATCCAGAGACTAAAGTTTAAATTTGGGCCAGACACCCTTGTTAGCTGGTTTTTTTTTTTTTCCCCAACAGAATCACAAAATTAGCAGAGTGCAGCGAAGACAACAGATGTTAATATATTTGGACTTTGGTACAGCAGCTCACAAAATTGCAAAAAATCGTTCAAACAGACCGAAATAAAAAAGGAGTCATATGGACTAGAAGCTAGCCAAAGGACCAGAAACAAAGGGTGGGGACCACTGCCAACACACCCAGCTGGAAGAAGACTCCAGGAACTACCACAGGGCGTGGGGCTAAACTGAGCCTTAGTCAGTACCTGGATCAACAATCTGGAAGAGGAAAGGGGCGGCAGCGCGTGGAAGCCTTCCCGAGGGGACACCGGAGGACGGCAAGGACACCACCGCCGGGGGGCGCACACGAGGGGGTCCAGCAGCCGGAAATCGGCCCGGCTGAGAAAAAGCGCTCTCAGCTGTCGGGAAATCCAGTAAGAAACAGGCACCGAGCAACCCAGCCTGTGGGCCTGTGATCCCCGGAAACAGAGGCACAGGACTGCAGGGACACAGTGGCCGATGCCGTGACGCGGCCCATGGCATTTCAAGTGGCAAGAACACAGGTCTTACGTCAACACTGAGCCACAAAGCAAGGGGGGGGAGGGGGGGCTGTCTGCCCAGGGGACGACGTGCCTAAAATAGGAATTCAATTCTAGGTGCCTCAAGATCAGAAAGATCCAGATTCAGCCAGAACATTCAGGAAAAGGTTGCTTAAAAAAGAGGATTCAGAGAATTAGGTGGCCGCGTACAAGAGCATGACAGGGCAGTGGAGGAAGGGGATGCGCTGGCGGGAAACAGGACGGACCAGCTGGAAATCAGACGGAGCAAATAGGGCTGCAAGAAGGCCACCCTTCCAGGCAGACCAGACGGAGGGGGAGGAAGTCAGCCCCGTGGGGGGCCGCCTCCATGAGCCACCCTGACCCGCCCCCGCCCCTGCCCGGACTTACCCCAGCTCCACAGCGTCCCTTCCGTGGTGATGAGGAGACTATGGGCAGCACACGAACCCGACACCACAGTCCGCACCCGGACCCCCGACAGGCAGCCGTATCTATGGGGCCCCCACAAATTCTGACCGAGATTGCGGTAGGCAGCTGCAAAGGGAGGAAGGCAAATCAGACGCCCGCGGGGACTGGCTGGCGGAAAGCACCCCGAGAAACGTCGCCAGCCACCAGGGGCTCGGTCTCCTGGGACACAGAACCCTGGGGGTGCGGCATCCCCCCGGCGCCGGGAGGCCGCTCAAGGAGAAAGTTTGCAACTCCAACCTGCTCCACCTGCGTCTGGGTCCCCAAACCACAGGGACCTCAGACCCTCGCGCACCGGCTACCGAGCACGTCCACGTGCAACTGACCAGAAAGGCGCGGTGTTCTCCCTCCTGTTGGGAGCCCAACCCAGGAAAGCTGGCGGTGGACCCCCGGTCTCCTCCCCACTATGCCCAACGTCACCCTCCCTCGTCTGCTCTCCACCTCAGCCTCCCCCCCTGCAGCCAGAGGCTCCTTTTGGGGGTCTGAGTATCCCCATCCTCCCCAGAACAACCTGCCCTCCTCGCACACCTACCAGGCTCTGTGCAGGGGGAACGGCTGACACCCCTCCCCCTACGTGGCTTCCTGTCTCAGGGGTCCCACCGCAGTGGCCAGGTCATGGCCCCCTGCCTTTGCCCGTGTACTCCCTCCCACAGAATGCCCTTCCCTGTCCCCTGCTTGTGCTTTATTATTTTTTTTTAATTTAAAATAAAAAGAATTTTTTAATGCTTATTTATTTTTGAGAGAGACAGAGACAGAGTGTGAGTGGGGGAGGGGCAGAGAGAGGGAGACACAGAATCTGAAGCGGGCTCCATGCTCCAAGCTGCCAGCACAGAGCCCGATGTGGGGCTCAAACTCACAAATCACGAGATCATGACTTGAGCCAAAGTCGGACGTTCACCAACTGAGCCACCCAGGCGCCTTCCCCCCCCCCCACCTTGTTCTTTAAAACCTCATATCAAGCACCCTCTCCTCTGGGAAGCCCTCCCTGACCACATCCCCCTACAGTTTGTGGTTCCCCGAGAACCGTGAGGCCTATCACAGCACTCAGCCTACTGCACTCACGTGCCTTCCACGGTCCTAGCAACCTGAGGGCCTCACCAGTGCCTGGCACCCAGGGAACACCCAGGAACACTGGAGGGTGTGTGGGCAGGAGAAAACAGCTGCCTCCTTCAAAACCCTCTCTTTTCCCTTTTGACAGACAGGGTGTGGCCAATTTTGTGCTTAGTATTTTTAATTTGGGGTTCTCAAGGACAGAGACATGAACACGTTTCGAGGCCCGTGGGGGCCATGATGAAACGCTAGCCGCTGCCACGTCAACCGTCACACTCATCTCGATGTCCGAGCTGATTAGGAGGCTGATCAGTTATCAGGCACCGGAGGAAAAGCATCTGCGAACCTACGCTGCCCGTGCCCCACCAGCAGAGGGCGCCAAGCGTATCCTCATGAGCTGCAGAGGCCGCCCTGGCCAAGGGACGCTGAAGTCCCTCCCCCAACAGGCAGCGGGCCCTGGGGTCATCAAGGCACACAGCAAAGTCCCTGAGCTTCTCCGCCCTGAGACACTCCTCGCTACCCAAAGGGGAAAGGAAGAAAACCCAACAATTCTCTGCGACAGAGCAGACCGAAAATGACAGCCTTCGCCGGTTATGTTCAAGTCTGTCTATCGTGAAGGCAAAATGAATTGGGGGCACGACTGACGTGTGTCATCTCTGGGAACAGGACACAGCGCGCGGGGACACCGCGGAGGTGAGCGGTGCAGCAGCTGCCCCGGCGTCGCTGAGTGGACCTGCCTTACAGGCAGCCAGATGGCTCGGGTTCGCCAAAGCATCTTTCCTACGGCAGCTGCGGGGCAACCCGTGCCCAAGACGCCGGGGGGCCCAGCCTCCGGGGAAGCCTGGGAGGGCGATCCAAGCCACAGTCAGTGCCCCGCCGCAGTCCCGGCTCTTCGGCCAGGCTGGCGGTCAGGAGAGGGAGCACAAGTCGCCGTGTCAATCTGTAAATGAAGTGGGCGTCGTGCCGATCCAACGGGATCTGGGGCAGTCTGCACACGGGGGTTGGCGAGCTCGCCTTCCGAGGAGGCCAGGAGACACAGAAGGGAGGCCCTCCTTCCTTCGGCTTTTGCACCAATGGTAAAACAAACCCCCTGCCCTTGCATTTAGTGCCCCGGCAAGGTCACGGAGGGCCAAGGGGTATTTTAAGATACTTACAAAGGTCTGACACAGGTCAATCTAATTACATAAAACTCCATTTAAAGGGAGACCGATCAGGGAAGCAAAAGCCGGAAAGGGAAAGGACACAAAGGCACGCCTAAAAACAGGCCCAGAGTGCCTTGAACCAGGCCGTGAAAGCAGATCTCTAACCACAGGCTGGTTTCCCTACCTTCTCTGCCTCACAGGGGTGCGGGGAGTCGAGCCGGGCCCGGCAATCCCGCCCCACATGACAGCCCAAGCTCTGCTCTCCTCTGGCGGCTACTTCCCCTCCCTCCCTGGGCCCGATGTGGAACCGTGAGCGGGCCACCGGCCGGAAGAGCACTGCGAAGGGACGTGGCCCACTGGCAGGGCTGCAGAGGCATCAGCTACCCCTCAGGAGGGGCTTCCTGGCCCCCCAGCCGCGGGGTGGAAGCGGGCCCTGCCCGTCGGGAACCCCTGCCGTTTTCACGGAATAAGACGACCTTCTCTGCCCGTCCTGAGGCACCAGGGAGTGTCAGTGTGCAAATATTTGTTCACTGGGCGATGCTGGGAAGCACTTTGGGAATCTTTCCAAATGAAATCAAGAAGCCATAAAATGTGGCGATGTGCCAGCTTCACGACGGGCCAGTAGCTGCCTGAGGAAAGATACCAACTCACTAAAAGCCACCGGGGACCAAAAGCTGCTTTCTTGGGACTCCTCTGCTCCTCCACTCCACACACCGTCACTTGCTCTGTCCGACCAGTTCCTGCAATAATTTGACGGCTAACAAAGAACTGAACTCAGTTCTGTAACGTCTAAGGAGTCTGACATGCGGTACGTGACAAATGTCTTGGATGTCTGACCAGCCTCTCTGTTTTCATGAAAATAACTGACGTGAGAAGGAGAATGGAAAGAAGCGGTCAATGTTATTGGTGGCTATTTATAATCTTCCCGTTTAATCCTAAATGCAATCGGGTTTGTTAGCACAGAATTGCGAAGTGGGAGACCAGGGTTCTCTGGGAGCCCCCGGGGGGGGGGGGGGGGGGGGGGTTCTGTGGCCTCGGGCAGGTTGCTCGGCCTCTCTGGTCGCTTCTGTAAATGAAGAGGAGACCCACCTGGCGGACGCCCGCCAGAATCACCCAGAATCACAGAGTCACGCGGGAGAACTCGGAAACCACGCCGCCTACCTTGTTGCTTAGGCACTTCTTTTCGACCAATCAAGTCCCAGTTGGTTGCCCCAAAAATCAAAAGCTGCCCTTTGCACTTAGACCCTTCGAGTTTCTACGGAGACAGGGAGAGAGAAAAAGTATTAGCTTGCAACGTGGCTTCTAGCTTTCTAAGTCTGTCCAATGACAGCCAGAAACAAAAGAAAAAAATAGGAATTCGTTATTCTCATGCCCCCCCCCCCCCCCCCCCGCAGCTCACACAGCGAATGGAGGCTTGAGGTGGTCACTGCCTCATCAGTGTGCATAACCCCAAACCTGCCCACAGCAGCTCGTTCCTTATGCCCAGGCTCACTGTTACCCTTTGACTTCTCTTGAGAATGATCTTTCGCAAAAAACGTAAATTAAAAAAAAAAAAAAAAAAAAAAAAAAAATCAACCAAATGGCATTCCCAGGAGGCCCATGGTGGCACACAGGAAGAATTACAACGGATGACCTTGGGGCTAGGTCTGCTTTGCCCACGGCCAACATGGTGTTGCACGTGACTCCAAGCCTTGGGAGCCCCGAGTCACCGGTGATGTTGGACCCTCCCTCCGGGTGCTGCCCCGCGGTGCCAGGCGCCTTTCTGTGGGGAAATCATCAGAGCACCGTGTGACATGGGAGAACCTGGCTTCGATGGGGCTGGGCTCGTCCCCACTGCTGGCCTGGGAGCCTGGGGAGCGGCAGTGAGTGGGACAGGGAGGGTTCCAGACCCTGGTACTCCGGTCCAGACCCTCAGCTGCCCAACACAGAGCATGTGGGGCCCTTGAGCCGTCGATGGGAATATGCACTGCTTTAAAAGGCCACTATCCAGTTTGGGGTGGCCCTCATTAGAATATCCTCAGTACCCCCGTTCATGCTCTGTCTCTCTCTGTCCCAAGAAATAAATAAAAAACGTTGAAAAAAAATTAAAAAAAAAAAAAAGGCCACTATCCAGTTTGGGGTGGCCCTCATTAGAATATCCTCAGCAGTCTGCTGCACATTTTCAAACAGCAGTCAGGTAAAGACTCACTTCTGAACCACGCACCGGTAGGTTCCTTACGGGCCGGGGAAGGGGACGTCCCTCTCATCCCCTACCGCACCAAGCCCAGAACATTGAAGAGAACAGTTTCTTCCTATTTACAGAGCTGTTCTTGGAAGGCCTGATGAAAAAAAGCCACCCAGTTCCAGTCATCCTAACGTCCAGGCGGTGGTGGCCCTGGCGGGACATTTGGCCACACGCATGCGTTTTTAAGAGGAACGCACCTTCGCGGGGACTCAGCGTGACCCAAACCCGAGGCCTCGGACACGCCACAGAACAGACCCCGCCATGCTCACCCACGTTTACGGGGCTGGAGAAAGCCAGTCCGTCTACAGGACATGTCCTGCGGGCAGCCATGAATGGAGAAGGGCTTCACCAGGCTTCAATTATTTAGAGAACGACCTTAATCGCAGGGCAGTCCCACCCCACGGCACCCACAGACTCGGATTACTTGAACGGGAGCCTAGTTTCCCTTGGTTATCTCCCCTTCTTTGTTCAGCTGGCGGGCCTGGCTGGAACATTCTACAGATCTACAACAGCAGAGGATGAGCAGCAGCCAGTGGGTTTCGTCAAGCTCCCCAAGGAAGGGGCGGCCCTGGGTCTCTGCCCAGGTCACCGGCCAGCTCCGCACCACTTCTCAGGTGTGCGTGGAGAGGGGAGCAGAGACCAAGGAGGGCACTAAAGCATGGTGGGACGAGCTGCCGGGCCAGGCGGGCAGAGGAGCCCGGGGGGGGGGCAATGTGACCATCAACCCGTGACATCGACAGGCATTTGCTAGAGCAATAGCTCGCAGGTGGCCCCTGCGGACCTCTGCCACTCCATCAGATGGCCGGACCTTCTGCCCTGGCCCGGGGAAGGGACGGGTTTCCTCTGTGACCCGCGCCTGCCAGCAGCTGCACGGATGAGCAGGTGCCCGTGGATACTGGCTCATCGAGCCAGCTACGTGCTCCCACAAAACTCCCACCTTCCCGATACGAGGTGTGTGCAAAGCCTCAGTCAGTGGAGTCTACTCCAGTCTCTGTGGTCTGATTCCTACAGAGAAACTGTTATCTTACTCAGGTTTTTACATCACAAGCCTTACGTCCTCACACATGAGGTCAAAGTAACAGACTTGATTTCACTGCTATTATCCACACAGTTGTTTGCCATCCGTCACCGACTTTGTCCATAATTTAATTCTCCCCTTTACCTTCTACGAAAGAAAAAATTAAAATGACAACTCCTAACGCCCTGTAGATCACAGACCTGTGATGTCCCTCCTGGTCACAGACCTGAGCCAGGCCATCAGGTAGGAAAGACCCCAAAGCCTGCTGGCTCCCAGCCAGAGGACCCCCCCCCCCATGGCTGTCAGGGCTGCGAGCCGGAGGCTAGGTGACCCTGCAAGGTATGATCCAACCTTCCCTGATGGGCCAAGAGATTGCTTTTTGCGCCTAAAGGCCAGGTGGCTACGAAGCCGGTCAAACAGTCTCCCCAACAGGATGAGTGAATTTCACTTCACCTTGCTGCCTCCCGTGAGCTGGGCCGAGATGAATGGCCATGGCAGCAAAATGCACAGTTTCTCCGATCAACAAAATGGGGTTTCCGGTTCAAAGCGATTTTCGAATTACTGCCCAAGTGCAAGGAGCATGTTCATGAGGCTGAGAGTCAACCTTTTAACATACATCCTTCTGAAAAAGCGCTACCCTTGGCAGAGAGAAGATGGTTCAGAGAAATGGCAGCAATGACAAATTTCCTAACGGGCTATCAACTGAAACAGACTTCAAGCTCGCTTTTCAGTCGTATTGATCAGGCCCTTTCAGATGGAGCACACCTGTCTCAGGGTCTACAAAACCTCAGCAAACCAACACTGAAGGAACTACAAAGACCCGGACGGCTTGGGACACTCACTTGTTTTCCAGGATTCTGCCAAGGCCGTTTGCGTCGCCTACAGGCTTATGGAGCTCACAAGCCATCGACCCTAGACCATCATAAAACGCTCCCCTCACAGCACTGCACATAAACCCCGAAGGGAGCACTTCCTGACACTGAAATCCTATGAAATGTTTTACAAACATACAACACCTTTACTTACTCACGGCAACCTTGCCCCTCGACCACACAAGCATCTGGGTTCACCGTTCAGGAGTCCAACTTATGCAGCTTACGGTTCCAGACCACTCCTGGCAGCCGCTCTCACACACACCTCCTTCAGGAAGCCCTCAACAGCGGTTGAAAACCTTCTCTGAAACAAGCTAGGGGCTGCTGGCAGCCTGGGGCGGGACAGCTTAGCAGACGGCGACCTTATGCTTCCCCTGGAACCCAGGAACCTGGGGCCAAGCAGGAGACCCACCAGGGCCTGGCCTGGACTCCGGACCCAACCCAAAAGATGCTAACAAGAACTTAAACCTCGGCGTACTCACTTTCCATGAGGCATCTGAACCCTCAGTATCCTAGATGCGCTGAGCCTAGGAGGGTGCAGACTGGTCCAAAGGAAACTGCTCTAATGCTCAACAGGCCCCTTGTTTTTTAAGGGGGTGGGGGAAGGTACGCGTAGATCTGTACAGAAGAACCAAGAATCTGAAAGATCCTAGAGATGTGAATACAAAGGAAAAGCAAGCTGCGGGGGACTGCCCGGTCTGTCTACCCCCAGGGATCAAAGGAATCGCTCAGTGACACTGAGAAAGTGCCGTTCCCACCAGACAAGCCAGCCACGCACAGTGCTGGTGGAGAGTCATGTGTGCCTTGCACACACTCTCCCTGGAACTACACTCTTTTTCTGTTTGTTTAATGTTTATTGATTTTTGAGAAAGAGAGAGACAGAGCGGGAGACACAGAACACGAAGCAGGCTCCAGGCTCCGAGCTGTTAGCCCAGCCGGAGCCCCACACGGGGCTCAAACTCATGAACCAAGAGATCACAACCCGAGGGGAAGTCAGACCCTTGACCGACTGAGCCACTGAAGACTGAGCCTCTGGGACCACACTCTTGGGCGAACCTTGGTGTTGGGGTCAGAATCTCTTCCTTCAGGACCAGAAAGCTCACGCTCAGGCAGGCGGAGCGGAGCCCTGCAGCTGAAGGAACTCACGCACAGAGAACGCAGCAGAGGCAGAGCTCAGCTGGCCTTTTTGTTCAGTCTCCTCCTAATACACCAGGACTGGAGCGGCCAATGGCTACAGTCCCACACAGAGAATGAGATCTGTCAAGGGAAAGCCGTTCCTGCGCCCCAGTTTCTCAATGCTGTGGCTAGTTCCTGGCACCGGCCCGGTCCCAGACGCCAGGTGAGACATTCCACTGACATGGGCTCTCCTCTACCACCTGATGGGCTGACCCTTTCAATGAGAGGGCAGTCATAAAACATTTTCACGGGACCCCTTTGCACAGGGGTTAAGGATGCCATCACAAAACACCTGAGCCCATGTGGAAATCCACCTCCGTGTGATGCTGGGATAGGCTCTTTGAAACTCTGCGCCCCAGTTTCCTCATCAGTTAAGTGGATGAAGAAATGCATCATTTTTAACCGTTTAAACACTGAGCGCCTTTGGGGGAAAGCACTCCGGTACGGTTAACCCTTACACGCCCTTTGGGGACATCGAAAGGCCTCTCCAGAGCGTCTACACCCTAAGCGGAAGTTCCGACTCTTTGGAGGTTATCTGAAATCCGGTGTCAGCTCTGAGACTCTCCCAAACACGCGTCCCACAAGAAGCCTGTGGGTTTCGAGGATCGCGGGCCCCGGGCTGAGATCTCCGGCTCCGCAGGGTCTTGCAGGCGCAGGAGTTGAGTTGGTCACGACCTCAACTAAGATCTACAGGCCCCACTCTAACCAGCGAATTCAGCCCCGCTCAGGGCACGGGAGATGCTTCCTCCCGGGGGAAGGGGGAGCGCCACCCGGAGCCCCCGCGCCCTCGGACTGCGAGCGGCGAACAAAGCCCAAACACCTCTCAGCCCCGGGGGCTTCCCGACCCCAACCGGGGGGGGGGGGGGGGGGGCTCTCCCGAGCATGCGCCCTCGCACCCCGCCCCGGCGCCGACCGCCCCCGCCTCCCCGGCGGCGCGAGACGGCGCAGGGCCGCACGAGGCATGCGCGGCGGCCGCCAGGCCCCGCCCCCCCGGAGCGCCGGAGCCGAGGCGGCGGGAACCTCAAAGCCCCGGCGCAAACCGCCGCTCCCCGCAGCGCCCCGGCGGCCCCCTCCCGCGGCGGCGCCCCGGCCGAGCGGCAGCCGCGGTGGGGGGAGAGGGGGCTGGGAGCGGCGAGGGCCCGCGGCGTCGCGGGCCGCACCCGGCGCGCGCGCGCGTCCCCTCCTCCGGCCCGAGACAACTTGCAAAAGTCTCCCTTCCCGGGGCGGGAGGGGGAGGGGAGGCGGAGGGAGTCGGCTCGCGCGGCGCCGGGGGCGGGGCCATGACCCCCTCGCGCGGGCGGGCGGGCGGGCGCGGGCTCCGGCCGCCCCTCCCCCGGCGGGGGCCCGGGGGCGCGCGCCCCAACGGCCAACTGCCGCGCGGGCGGGGGCGGCGGGGTCGGCTAGGCCGCGGCCCGCGCCCGCCCCCGGCCCGCGCCCTTTTGTTGTGCGGCGGCGGCGGCGATGATTCAGCCCGCGGCCTGCGCCGGCCCCGCCGCCCCCGGCCAGGACGCGCGGTGACGCGCCGCGGCCCCCCGGACCCCCCGGCCCCGCACTCACGACGCGCTCCTTGGTGTGCTCGGGCTCGGTGATGATCACGGCCGCGCCGCCCGCCTTGGCCGCCGCCGGCCGCGCCGCGCGCTTGCCCCCGCCGGGGGCCCCGTCGAGCTCCAGGCCGTCCTCGTCGCCGCTGCTGCCGCCGCCGCTGCTGCTGCTGCAGCGCTCGGGCCGCTCGCGCTTCCTGCCGGCCGGGCCGCCGCGCTTCCTGGGCCCGGCGCGGGCCGTGCCGTTGCCCGAGCTCGGCTCCTCCCAGGCCGCCGCCGCCGCCGCCTTCTTCCTGGGCATGGTCGCGCTGGAGGAGACACGGGGCAGCGGCGCACAATGGACGGGTTATAAACTGCGCGGGGGGAGGGGAGCGCAGCCGAGCCACCGGCCTCCACTTCCTCCCCTGCCCTCCCCAAAGTGGCGGCCGCGGGGTGGGCGGAGAGGGGGCGAGCCGGGAGGAAATCGCGCCCCTCCCGGGCCCCGGCGCGCCTCCTCCGGGGAATCCCGCACGGGAGCCCAGGTCTCCGACTGCATTCCGCGTAGGAAAGAAAAAAAATGGAGCCCCCCCCCCCCCCCACCCCGGCCCATCCTCAAGTTAGGTTTGCCTACAACGCATCACAATTGCAGCCTGGTCCCCGAAAAAGTAAAGGGAAAGAAAAAGGAGCCTCCGATCCTCTACGTTCTAATTAGAGAAGGCTCCGGGATACTTCAAAGATCCCCCCTTTGAAAGCGCTCTCCCCCCCCTCCCTGGCCGCCCCACCTGCTGCTTTTGTCTCCGCGCCCCCCTCCCCAAGCCCACTCAATTAAATGCAATTCTCTCTGCCGTCCCCCTCCCCCGCCCGAGCCCCCAGTTCCGCGCCAGCCCGGGGGTTCCGACCTCTGGCTCTAATTAGCCTAATCCCCCGGGGTGGGCTGCCCCCGGCGAAAGGGGGGCGAATAAAGCCAGCCCCCAGCCCCAAACACCTGCTCGCACAGACACGAAAAATAAAAACTTTAATGGTGCTCAACTCTCCCGGCCCCTCCCCGACCGTGCGGCCCAGCCGGTCCCTCCGATCCCGGCTGCAAAGTGCCCCGCTCCGCCGCTACTTTCCCCCAGCGTCCCTGCGCTTTCGCCCTGTCTGCCTTTTTTTTTTTTTTTTTTTTTATTGATTTTGAACAATGGGATCTCTGTCTGTCTCCGATTAAACCACGTGGATCCGCCTTCCTTCCCCTTTTTATTCATTCAACCCCCCAACCCCCCTTCTCAGGTTTTTTTTTTTTTTTTACCTTTTCTCCTTTAAAAAAAAAAGGGGGGGGGATGGGAGGGGGGAAAACTTTCCCAGATCCCGCAAACTGAACGTTGTCGATTTTGATTTTCAGTCCCTACCTGGTTGGAGTGATGAGAAACCGGAGAGAAAACGGAAGAGGAGCACTAAAAGACGTACCGGAGGGCTTTTTTTTCCCCCCCGGCCCTGATCAGGGCTCCAGCCCACTCACCAGATACACTTAAAATGTAAATACGAGCTTCCAGAACAAATGCTACAACACAAAACAGAAACACATGTGCTGCCGGGCGGCAAGCGAGCGCGCGACCGAGCGGGCGGCGCGGGGCCCGGGGCGCGCGCGCCCCCTGCCGGCCGGCGGACCCCGCGGCGGCCCGGTTCCGCCCCCGCCCGCGCCCGCGCCCGGGGGACTGCCGGCCCACCCGAGCCTGCGCCGGGCGCCACGCGGCCACCCTTCACCCGCTCGGGTCCTGCGCCTTTCGCAGGCCGCGCCGCGGGCCCCGGGCCCTGTCCGCGGCTCGTCCTCTGCGCGCCAGAGGTTTCCTTGGGGTTTAGGAACATGTTAGATTGTTTTTCCCCGAGCACGTCTAGACGGGTCACCTGAGGACACTCGCTGGAAAATAGTTACTTTGCTCACGCATCAGCCAACAAGGGACGTGCCCTAATTGAGTGATTGGAATGAAGGATGAATACAATTTGAATAATCTCTTGTGCAGAGAGAAGCTGCGCTTTGGCTGCCTACGGATGCGTCCCCAGTATGTAGCAAGCTGCCGTTACCAGGTAGGGTTACGTGAAGACTTGCCCTGTGAGTGAATTAGCCAGTGATTGGTATGCAGGCCAAGGACGCTAGTGTTCATGGAAATTTTTCATAAATATTTGCTAAGTCCCCGGGACACGTAAGGCACACGGTGCTAGGTGCTGGGGATATAAAGCTAGAAGACAAGAGTCCTGTCCTAGCGAAACACGGTGTCTAACGGGACACATAGACCATTAAACAAGGAATCATATGTGTGATAAGTGATGGCGTTTAGGACACGCTACCCCGAAACATGGTACCTCGGTGTGTTGAATATTGTCAGCTAAAGGAGTTTTAAGAAAACCTGCAGAAGCCAGAAAGTCACTGAGAACCCCCACCTACCCCCCACCAACCCCCTCCCTCCCAAACCCCTCTTGCCTAAAACAGGTCAGAAAGCCCTCAGGTGAGAAGTGCCCTCCACATCCCAGAAGGAAAGGAACAGCCTCTCTGAAGACAAAAGAACGCCAGGGAGAGTCCCAATAAGTGACCTTTGCTTAGTGTCCCCAGTCACCTACACGTGCGTCATACTCTTTGACCTACGCTGGTCCTCCAACACTGTCCACTCGCCATCAAACATGACGGGAAATGCACGGGTCTGTTTCTCTCGGTCTTCATATCCTCATGAAGGCTCTCGTGTCACATAAAACGTAAACTCACGGGGTACCCGACTGGCTCAGTCGGTAGAGCGTGCGACTCTTCATCTTGGGATGGTGGGTTCGAGCCCCACATTAGGTGCAGAGATGACTTCAATAAACTCAAAGCAAAAATAAACTCGTATGCTTGTCTCCCGTGAAGCTGCCTTTGTCGGCATGATTTTCGGACCCAGCCTAGAACCCTAAAGAAGGTCGAGGAAAGCTCTCTCCTCTCCAACGTAAGCATTGCAGAGTAACACCCGTGTGGGAACTTTATGGCAAGGAAATTCATCCTCTTCTGAGTTCAGGGAAAGCCTCCTTTAGAAGGTTAAGCCGAGTGACTTTGAGGGTGGGTAAGATTCGCCAGACGAACAGTGATGCGAAGACCAGGGCACGAGGAGGAACAGTATAGACAAAAGTCCGGGGACCTTGAGAGACCATGTGGAGGGACAGTGGGGCTGGACGAGAAAAGCAGTGTAGCCAGAGCGGAGGAAGTAGGCAAGAGCTAGATTTTGTAGCACCTGGTGAGCCATACTAAGGGTTGATTTTTGGGGTGATGTCCTAGTCTCCCCTCCTATGATATGATCTGAATAGCACAGGGTCTCCTACCGAAGATTTTCAACTGCTTCCTTTTGTCTTAGGCAGAGACTGTTACCGGGAAGTTTCATCTTTAGACCACTTCCCAAAGACGGGTAAGAGTTCTAGGATTTTTGCAATTAATTCATTCTTTAATCCTCAGAGCAAGAAGCAGGATTCAGGAGGCAACAAATGTCTAAAGCAAAGCAGAGAAACCAAGGGGCCCAAATCTAAGGTGTTTGATCCGTCAAAAGTCTCCATGTCCGGGGAGCCAGGAGCGCTTTTGTGAAACGACTTTAGGAATGAGAAACCAACTGGTACTTTCCAGAGATTTTTCAGATAGGTCAAGACAGGGAACACAAACACCCTTTGAAAGCCTCTTCTTAATAGACCCGCATTAAGAAAAGATTTCGGAGATTCCACCTCGATGCTTTCATATAAAACAGGAGTAGAACGAACCAGAAAAGCATTTTGCCTAAATATGCCATCAAGTCCCCTTCAGGAAATGGCGTGCTGATGCTTGCCAGGCCTCCGTGGTCGGTTGGGTGTTTATTCTCCAAGCACCCTGTGTGGCCAATTAGGAGAAATACTCATAGTACTTTTAGATTTCAGCCCGCGAGCCTTTTTCTTTTTTTCTTTTTTTTTTCTCCTTCCCCATTATAAAGCTTTTTGCCAGCGCAGAAGACAGAGGCGTCAGAAAACACTGATGCAACCAGACGCTGAGATCGGGTTGCGTCATGTGATCCTAGGTGTGGTGTGGGTGAAACTGGTTTTTCTTGAGGTCGCGCTGCGCTAGAAAAGCACTTTGGGGATGACACCCGAGAACTGGCCCGACTCGTCGGATGGCAAAAGTCATTTCTGCACGCACATGCCTCGGTTCCACACCACTCTCCTGGGGAAAGCCGGGAAAGCTGGCTTTCCGGGCTGGACCCACCGCTTATGTAATGATTGTGACCCAGGGAGGTGCACCCGCCAGGCAAGCTGGAAGTGACACTTCCTCCTCCCAGATGTGCTCTGCATCGTATCTCACTTTAATGGAGCCGGTGCTCTGGGGACAGGCCGGTTTGGTGCAAAACTCGAAGAGGAGGAACGAAGAAGGTTCTCCAGGCACTTCCTAGGTGGCCGGCACCGGGTTACAAGCAGGACAGCAAGGAGCTGTGGAGGCGTGGGTTCCGACTGCCAGCCTGCCATCGCGGGGCCCCACAGCAGGCTGTTTGGCCCCTTCTGGTGTTCGATAAAGGCGTATGTCAAGTTAGATTGGGCTGTGCTGGGGGCGCCTGGGTGGCTCAGTCGGTTAAGTGTCTGACTTCAGCTCGGGTCATGATCTCACGGTTCGTGAGTTCGAGCCCCGTATCGGGCTCTGTGCTGACAGATTCCGTGTCTCCCTCTCTCTCTGCCCCACCCCGCCGCTAGAGCTCTCTCACTCTCTCAAAAATAAACATTAAAAAAAAAAAAAAAAAAAGATTTGGCTGCGCTGAAAGTCCCTCCCAGAAATGGAATGCTATTCAACTTGACCCCGGAAAGCTACAATGCCAGTGTCTACAAAAAATGACCACTGATCATGAGAAAGATGCTAGTGACCAATGGGAAATTGGTCCCGATGGGCTGTGTTTGTACAGTTGGGTTAGGGGAGGATGACATCATTTGGATATTCACCATCCAACATGGTAGCCATTGGCTACACACGGGCTACTGAGCCCTGGAAATGTGGCTAATGCAAATTAAGCCGTGCTGTAGGCGAACCGACGCGCTGAAATGATAATCTTTTTGGCATCAGGTTAATGGAGTATTAAAATGAACATCACCTGTTCCGTTTTACTCTTTCCGAAGTGGCGACCACAAAATTTAAAATTGCTTCGTTAAAATGCTGTGTGGTTCACGCTTTATTTCTATTGGACGACACTACCTTTGAAAGCACAGCTGGAAAACCAGTAACTTGCTCTGGACCCAACACTCCCCCGAGTTTTCCCGTCTGTTAAATGGCAAGCTGGAGCTTGCACTAAACTTCTTTTAGGGTTACTTGTGGAGGAAGATCCCCTGGTCCTGAGAACAGTAGGTGATGGGGATCCTTGTCCTAGTGTTTGGAAAGGTGTTTTCCCGGAGAGGAAACTCCTCCAGCTTTGTTGAATCCAAAGGATCTTTAAATATTATCATTGGACTTTTAAGCCGCCCTGTCTGCAGGGCCCTCCCAGGCCTGTGGTTTTATTCACCTTTGTTTTTCCAGCAAGCACCCAGGGCAGGCTGACAGGAGCATGCTTTCAGTGTAGCTTTGTTGACCTATATGCTTCCCAGAGGAGGAAGGGAAATCCAGAGAAGCTCTGAAACCACCTGAGGCCACAGAATCGGCCACACAGTGGCCAGTAAGTAAGCCAGTTCAGGAAACCCTTGGCGTGGTCCCCGGACCAGCCGCAGCTGCATCATTTTGGTGTGTGTTAGAAACACAGAATTTCAGGGGCGCCTGGGTGGCTCAGTCGGTTAAGTGTCTGACTTTGGCTCAGGTCATGATTTCATGGTGCGTGAGATCGAGCCCCGCGTCAGGCTCTGCGCTGACAGCGTGAGCCTGCTTGGGATTCTTTGTCTCCCTCTCTCCCTCTCTCCCCGTCCCTCCCGCTCGTTCGCTTATACAAGCACTCCCTCTCTCTCTTGAAATAAATAAACATGGGGCGCCTGGGTGGCTCAGTCAGTTAAGTGTCCGACTTTGGTTTAGGTCATGATCTCCGGGTTCGTGGGTTCGAGCCCCGTGTCAGGCTCTGTGCTGACAGCTCGGAGCCTGGTGCCTGCTTGGGATTCTGTGTCCCCCTCGCTCTCTGCCCCTCCCCTGCTGACGCTCGGTCTCTCTCTCTCTCTCTCTCTCTCTCTCTCTCAAAAATAAATAAACATAAAAAAAAAAAGAAGCAGAATTTCAGGCTGGGCCCCAGATCTGTTGAATCTGAATCTGCATTTTTATCAAGGTCCCACAGATGATTTCTACGTATCTCAAAGTGTGGAAAGTCATACCCCATTTCTCAAGGGAAGCCTTACTCTCTATGCCCTGTGGGACTTTGTCTCTGCCTAAGTCCAGGGAGAGAAGCTCTAAGATGCTGGATGCCCAGCCTCACGTGCTGGATGGTGAAGACCAAGATTTAAGGAGATTCAACAAATACTTACCGAACCTCTGCTTTGCCACGTCCCTGGAGCCGATGCCCCTGCTTCTCTTCCTGAGGGTTTGAGGGGCTTACGTTTGTAGCCCCATCACCTGCACCTCAAGAACAAGCAGCCCCTCGCATGCACCCCCATGTTGATAGCAGCACTATCGACAATAGCCAAAGTATGGAAAGAGCCCGAATGTCCATCGATGGATGAATGGATAAAGACGATGTGGGATATACATACAATGGAGTATTACTCGGCAATCAAAAAGAATGAAATCTTGCCATTTGCAACTACGTGGATGGAACTGGAGGGTATTATGCTACGTGAAATTAGAGAAAGACAAACATCACATGACTTCACTCATTTGAGGACTTTAAGACACAGAACAGATGAACATAAGGGAAGGGAAGCAAAAATAATATAAAAACAGGGAGGGGGACAAAACAGAAGAGACTCTCAAATATAGAGAACAAACAGAGGGTTGCTGGAGGGGTTGTGGGAGGGGGGATGGGCTAAACGGGCAGGGGGCATTAAGGAAGACACTTGTTGGGATGGGCACTGGGTGTTATACAGAGGGGATGAATCACTGGAATCTAGTCCTGAAATCGTTGTTGCACTATATGCTAACTGACTTGGATGTAAATTAAAAAATAAATTAACAAAACAAAACAAAACAAGCAGCCCCTTCACAATTTCCCCCCTACTGGTCCCACGGTTCCTACTTTTTAAATAAAAAAACCCCTTTTTAAAAAAATGTTTATTTATTTTAGAGAAAGAGAGAGACAGAGCATGAGCATGGGAGGAGCAGAGAGAGGAGGAGACACAGAATCGGAAGCAGGCTCCAGGCTCCGAGGCATCAGCACAGAGCCCGACGCGGGGCTCGAACCCACGAACCGTGAGATCATGACCTGAGCCGAAATTCAGTTGCTTAACCGGCTGAGCCCCCCAGGCGCCCCTCAGGCCCCACAAAGGTAAAATGGAGGCGGGGACAGCCACCCTGCAGAAGGGGACAGGCTGTGGCCCAGCAGGCAGCACGCTCCCTGGCATGCGGAACGTGTGCGGTGGGGTCCATGCTGTCCCCCTCTGCGCTGCCCTCTCCAGGGCGTGGGCCCAAATGTCCACGCAACAGGGGCCACTGAGCCCGGCAGAGCCCTCCTGGTCGTGCCTCAGTTTCCCTGTCGTGCGATCGCGAGAACACCGCAACTCAGTGCCTATTAGCGAGTGGACGACGGCTTTAGTGTTTCCTGCTCACGAGGGTTGAACATGGGACATAACAACGGGATGATAAAATATAAGGAATAATGATACGCTCTTTGCCTAACTCTTGCCTAGTGGCAGAGACTAAAATGTATAGTTCCTGATTTCAACCAGCCGTTCCGATACTTTCTCCACGGTCACCCGTCAGCCCTCTCCTTGCTACGCACCCCCGTCCGTGCCCCCCTTCACTTTCTGAAATCCCCCCTTTTCCCAGGGCCCCATCTTTTCATTCCTTACCTCGCTATGCCTATCGGAGTCCTGGCTCCGCCCTGAAGCTGGAGGCAGCGGGTGGATTACAGCATTCGTGCAAGTGGTTCTTCTGGCTGTGTCCCCAGAAGAGGCACCATCTTTTTTTTTTTTTTTTTTTTCAACATTTTTAATTTATTTTTGGGACAGAGAGAGACAGAGCATGAACGGGGGAGGGGCAGAGAGAGAGGGAGACACAGAATCGGAAACAGGCTCCAGGCTCCGAGCCATCAGCCCAGAGCCTGACGCGGGGCTCGAACTCAAGGACCGCGAGATCATGACCTGGCTGAAGTCGGACGCTTAACCGACTGCGCCACCCAGGCGCCCCAAGGCACCATTTTCAAATACGATGTCCGCTGTGGGCGACAGGAACGCTGGGCTGGGAGCTGGATAGTGCCAGGGCCCAGCTTCTGCTCCAGGTCTGTGCTCTTCTGGGAGCGGACCACGTGGTCTGGCAAGTCCCCTGCCGGGGGCAGAACCCTCCCAAAGCCAGGCATGTCACAGCGGCCACATCACGGCCTTAGGTTGGGCTCCTAGACCACAGTCAGCACAGAGCCCTGCGGTTCACAAGCTGCCTCTCTTCGTCCAGGCGTCCAGGCAGTAGGAACAGCATGTGCAAAGGCCCCAAGGTGAGAATGCGTTCTGTTGTTTTGGGCGAAGTGGAGAAGGAAGAAGGCGGTGACTAACAGACCAAGTGCTAGTAAGGTGCCAGCCCTGTGAGGTGGGCTCGGTGTAGGTACAGCGGTGCATTTTCTAATGGGGAAACTGAGGCTCGGAGAGGTGGTTCAACTGGTGCGTTCCAAGGTGGTGATTCGGGCTCTGTGATTGGGAAACCCACAGTCTTTTTGCCACCCCTCCCTGCTGCTCAACCCTGAGACCTGGGCCCCTTCTCAGAATATGCCTCGGCAATATTAGGTGTAGGCTGTGGGCAACCCCGCCTGGGCCCCAGGCATCCTCACCGCAAAATGAAAGGGATAGGTCAGTGCTCCACGGAAGTGCCCCTTGGGCATGCCCCATGGACATGCTCCAGGGATGTGCTCTGTGGATGTGCTCCAGGGATGTGCACCATAGACAGGTACCACGGATGGGCACTGTGGACACGCACCAATGGCACGCTGTGTGGGTGTGCTCGGTGGAAATACGTTAGAGACACGCTTCGTGGGCACACGCCATGGAAATGCAGCACAGTTGTGCACCTGGAGGTTGAGGCTGGCACACAGATGAATATTTAGAAGATTCCAATTGAGGGGCGCCTGGGGGGGCTCAGTCGGTGAAGCGTCCGACTTCGGCTCAGGTCATGATCTCACGATTCGTGGGTTCGAGCCCCACGGCGGGCTCCGTGCTGACAGCTCGGAGCCTGGAGCCTGCTTCGGATTCTGTGTCTCCCTCTCTCTCTGCCCCTCCCCTGCTCACACTCTGTCTCTCTCTCTCTCTCTCAAAAATGAATAAACATTAAAAAAATTGTTTTTAATTCCAATTGCTGCAAATTCATTTCAGACTATATTAGAAATAACGTGTGTGTGTGTGTGTGTGTGTGTGTGTCATTAGCAACCAAATCCGTGTTTTCAATAATGTACGATATAGAGTGTCCTTTTAAAAATTGTTCATTTCAGGGGTGCCTGGGTGGCTCAGTCGGTTAAGCAACTGACTCTCGATTTCGGGCCAGGTCATGATCTCGAGGTTTGTAGAGTTCGAGCCCCATATCTGGCTATACACTGACAGAGCTGAGCCTGCTTGGGGTTCTCTCTCTCTCTTTCTCTCTGTCTCTGCCGCTTCCTCACTTGCACACACACACTCTCTCCCTCTCTCTCAAAATAAATAAACTTTAAAAAAGGAAAAAATAAAAATTATTTACTTCAACTTAAAGTAGGTGTTTATTTAAATTTTTTTTAACGTTTCTTTATTTTTGAGACAGAGACAGAGCATGAACGGGGGAGGGTCAGAGAGAGAGAGGGAGACACAGAATCCAAAGCAGGCTCCAGGCTCTGAGCTGTCAGCACAGAGCCTGATGCGGGGCTTGAACTCACGGACCGCGAGATCATGACCTGAGCCGAAGTCGGACGCTTCACCGACTGAGCCACCCAGGCTCCCCAAAGTAGGTGTTTATTTAAAGCAAGATACTCATCAGGTGTTACATAGATCTTACAAAAATAAAGTGGTTCAGAAACGACTTCGTTTTGAGAGAGCAGGATTCACTGCTCTCAGACAGCTCTCCCAGCTCTGATGTTCTTTGGTCTGTGATGAGCCACGGACTCTGATGATCTAGAAAAATCCACCATGGGGCGCCTGAGTGGCCCTGTCGATCGAGTGTCTGACTCTGGATTGGGGCTCAGGTCATGATCTCGTGGTTCGTGGGTTCGAGCCCCGCATCTGGCTCTGCATCTTGAGCCTGCTTGGGATTCTCTGTCTCTCTTTCCCTCTCTCTCTGCCACCCCCCTCAAAAATAAAGAAATAAAAACTTAAAACAAAATGCACCGCGAACGGAAGTCAGGTAGTGAACGAGAAAGCAAGCCTGTTGAAAGGTACACATTGAATCACGCAGGTCTGGACCTGATCCACGGAAGACTTCTTGGCTTTGCCTGTGTGACCAGGTGTGTGCAACCCATCATCAAACACCGGCCTGATTATGGGGCTCAGGAAGCCGGAAGCTGGCAGCCGAGAACCTGAGCCTTGCAGGTGGGAACCTGATCTTGGCCCGAAGTATCTAGCGTGTATGTGTGAAATATAGTCATTTCTGGGTCTATTAGGTTGCTCCGGAAAGGATTATTTTCTAGCCGGAACCCAGTCCCCTCCTTTGAGGGATGCGAAAACTAAAAGCCAGAGAAGGGGAGCTGTCTCCCGCTCTGAGCCAAAAGGAGGAGGGCCACGTGTTGACTCCCTACCACTGGGCCAGAAGCCACCTTGACAAGTAAACTACTCATTACTTTTTATCTTCTGGATGGTTTAAATAACTATTATTATACACACTTCCCCCCCCCCCCTCCCGCCCAAAGAGTTTGTTTATTACCAAACCTCATTAAATCGCTTGTGTCTTGGGCTGGTTCCCCTTCCCTGCCTTGGAGGGAAGGAAGGAATCTGGCTGGACTCTGAAGCCTTCTCCGCCCACACCGTGACCTAATGCTCTGTGTCCAATACAGGGTGCCGGGGATCTCTGGGCAGCCAGTCTGACCAGGAGGGGGGGTCTCCAGATGACTCACGGGGCCGAGGAGAGTACAGGTGACCCCAGGAATGCAGGCAGGGCCCTTCTGGAAAGGCAGGAAAGGGTGGACCCATGTGAGAGACAGTGAGGGAGGGAGATGGAGACTCCTTCCGGCTCTGTCGCTTGCTGTGTGATCTTGGACAAGTTCAAGAGCCTCTCTGTGCCTCACTTCCCTCCTCTGCAAGTGGAAATTTTAACAATAAAATCTACTTCAGAGCCTCATTCTGTGGCCCAAGTGAGCTAGTCTCGGAATGGTACTCAGCGTGTTGAGTTGGGGTCTGAGTTGGGTGCTCTTCTCCTAGACCTTAGGAGGGGAGCCCCTGGACCCACAGACCCAGGTCAGACCACAGCCACTACTGGACTCACGCCAGAGCCTCGGGTCGCTTCCTGCGTTCCTCTGGACTTCGTCATCTGATGTGTAAAGTCAGGGTGGGGATGGACCTTACCTGCTGGGATTGTTAAAAAGAGCCAAGGGCACGAACCCCGAGTCTGGGCCGGAAGGAGCCCTCGTCCACGTATCACTGGGATCTTGTGGGGCTCGTACAAGGACCGCCCAGGATCGACCCACGGGAACGAGTGCCCGTGACCACGTGGGTGGGGAGGGGGCAGCTGAGGAGCAAGAGACCCAGGGTGAGGAGCCAGGAGCACAGGGTCTCAGTCTCCCCGTGCGGCAGGTGCTGGATGGGACCCCTGGGCCGGGTCCCTCCAGCTTCCAGGGCCACACAAAGAGGCACAACCTCATCAGTGGCCTTCCGGCGAAGCTTCCTCGGAGGTACCCGTGCCCAAGGTCCCCCAGCCCAGTTCTATCAGATTTTCAAAATGATAACACACATCTGTTGGGCCCTGACCACCTACCAGATACTTTATAGGCACGTGTGCACTCTATCAGTCAACCCTTACAAACTCCCGAGGTGGTCACGGGTAACAGAAGGGGACAGGAAGCACAGAGAGGTGATGCAATCTGCCTAAGGTCACACAGCAAGCCAACCGTGGGGACCTGGGATTTGAACCCGATTCCGAGTGACTTCAGAGCCTGAACTTTTTTATTTTTTCACTTGTTTCTCCTTTAATTTTGAAATAATGGATTCACAGGCAACCGCATACATAGTACAGAGAGGCCCTTACACGTACCCTTTGCCCCGTTTCCCGTAATAGTTGCGTTCGCACAACTGTGGTACCATTCCCAAATCGGGAAATTGACATTCGTGCGATGGATCCTCCTCTGCCACCTTGTGTCACCTGTGTAGGGTTGTGTGGCCACCACCCCAGTGAAGACACAGAGCTGCTCTTTGACGGCAGAGATCTCCCTGGGGCTGTCCTTCGTAGTCACAGCCCCCTCCCTCCCACCTGGAGTCCCTAAACCTTGGCAACCACCAGTCTGTTCTCCATCTCTGTGACTTTGTCCTTTCGAGAATGTTTTGTAAATGGAATCGTCCACTTCTTTTGAAGCTTATTTACTTATTTTGAGAGAGAGAGAGAGAGAGAGAGAGAGAGAGAGAGAGAGAGAAAGTGCGTGCATGCACAAGTGGGGGAGGGGCAGAGACAAAAGGAGAGACAATCCCAAGCAGGCTCTGCTCCATCAGCAAAGAGCCCAGGGTGGGACTCGAACTCATGAGCTATGAGATCATGACCTGAGCCGAGATGGGCAGCCAGAATCTTCACCCACTGAGCCACCCAGGCGCCCCTGGAATCAGACCCTTCTCAGGCTGAGTGTTCACACTCGGCCTAATCCCTTGAGGTCTGTGCAAACTGTTGTGTGCATCAGTGGTTTGTTCCTCTCTCTTATCGCGTTGTGTTCCTCGGTATGACCTATCGCTGCCTGCTTAACCATTTGTCCAATGAGAGGACATCTTGTTTGTTTCCAGAGTTTGGCTGTTGCAAACAAAGTTGCTGGGAACACTTGTAGATCGGTTTTAGTGTCGACTTGAGTTTTTGTTTCTCCGGGATCAGTGCCCCGAGTGTGTAATCGCTGGGTCAGAGGCTAAGTGTGTATTTTGTTTCGTTAAAGAAACCACCAAAGTATTTTCTTTTTTTTTTTTTTTTTAAATTTTTTTTAATGTTTTTTTATTTATTTTTGGGACAGAGAGAGACAGAGCATGAACGGGGGAGGGGCAGAGAGAGAGGGAGACGCAGAATCGGAAGCAGGCTCCAGGCTCCGAGCCATCGGCCCAGAGCCCGACGCGGGGCTCGAACTCACGGAGCGCGAGATCGTGACCTGGCTGAAGTCGGACGCTTAACCGACTGCGCCACCCAGGCGCCCCGAAGAAACCACCAAAGTATTTTCGAGAGTGGCTGTCGCATTTTACGTCCCCACTGGCCGCGTGCGAGAGAGCCGGCTTCTCCACATGCTCGCCAGCGTCTGGTTTTGCCGCTTTTTCACTCTAACTGTTCTCACAGGTACGTCGCGTCGCGATGTCTCGCTGGGGTCTTGATTTGCATTTCCCTTCTGGCTGGTGATGCTGAACATCTTTTCACGCCCCTAATCGGTATCTGTAAACCCTCTTCAGTGACATGTCTCCTGGTTTTTCTTTTTTTTTTTTTAATTTTTTTTTCAACGTTTTTTAATTTATTTTTGGGACAGAGAGAGACAGAGCATGAACGGGGGAGGGGCAGAGAGAGAGGGAGACGCAGAATCGGAAACAGGCTCCGGGCTCCGAGCCATCAGCCCAGAGCCTGACGCGGGGCTCGAACTCACGGACCGCGAGATCGTGACCTGGCTGAAGTCAGACGCTTAACCGACTGTGCCACCCAGGCGCCCCTCTCCCGGTTTTTCTAATTGCATTTTTTTTTTTTTTTACTGTTGAGTTTTGAGAGTTCTTTCTATATTTTCTTTTTTTTAAGTATCTTTTTAAAAAATTGTTTTTAATGTTTATTCATTTTTGAGACAGAGAGAGACAGAGCGTGAGCAGGGGAGGGGCAGAGAGAGAGAGAGGGAGACACAGAATCCGAAGCAGGCTCCAGGCCCCGAGCCGTCAGCACAGAGCCCGATGAGGGTCTCAAACCCACAAACCGTGAGATCATAACCTGAGCTGAAGTCGGCTGCTCAGCCGACTGAGCCACCCAGGCGACCGTATATATTTTCAATATGAGTCCTTTGTCAGACATGTGGGTTCAAAGTATTTTCTCCCGGTTTGTAGCTGGGCTTTCTGTCCTCTTTTTTAAAATTTTTTTTTTTTTCAACATTTTTTATTTATTTTTGGGACAGAGAGAGACAGAGCATGAACGGGGGAGGGGCAGAGAGAGAGGGAGACACAGAATCGGAAACAGGCTCCAGGCTCCGAGCCATCAGCCCAGAGCCTGACGCAGGGCTCGAACTCACGGAGCGCGAGATCGTGACCTGGCTGAAGTCGGACGCTTAACCGACTGCGCCACCCAGGCGCCCCAAGGGCTTTCTGTCCTCTTAACAGGGTTTCCCATAGAGCAAAATTTCCTGATTTTGATGAAGTCCAGTTTATGAATTTTTTTTTCTCTTATGGACTGTGCTTTGGCATCATGTTCCTAGCCTGGAGCTTCTGGGTGGGTGAAAAAGTGGAGATGTGGGGGGAAAGGGAGCTCTGAGAGAGGGCAGGGAAGGCCCTCGCCCTTCCCCCAACCCTTGCCTTGTGGGTCTCTTCCGTCTGTCTGTTCCTGAGTTATATCTTTTTACCACCAGCCAATGATCTGGGAAAAAGAGGAAGAAGAGGAGGAGGAGGAGGGGAGGAAATCAACCCTAGCCCTAGGTCCTAAAGACATTCTTCTATGTTTTCTTCGGAATGTTTTATAGTTGTGTGTTTTAAGTCCATGATCCGTTTGGAGTTCATTTTTATATGAGATGGGAGGCTGAAGTCAAGTTCATGTTGTAGCCTGTGGATATCCAGTCGCTCCCCGTCATTTGTTCAAAAGCCCATCCTTTTCCTCTTTCAAACCCGGACTTGTAACCAGGACACCTGGCCACCTCAACACTTTGTGAGTTCGTGTTCCCTGCAGGATTTTGTTTGAAGAAAAAATGTCGCCGCTAAAATAGTTTGAAAACTGTTGAACGAGATGATGCGGACGTTCTCCTGGCTCTCATACCTTATTAGCTCCAAGCCCTGGGGTGACGCATGGAGCTCAGCGGCTGGCTTCAAAGTCCCCCAGACAAGGGACTCCTGGGTTTCCGCCTCAGCAGCGGGCCCCTCCTGGGCCCCCTCTTACCATGTGGGGCCTCCTCCCCAGATGGGGCCTCTCGGCATAGAAAGGAGCCCTCCTTTGATGGGAGGCTCATTAGTGGGACAGAGGACACCCCTGGGCAGGTGCATGAGCCTGCGGGGAGGCAGGCAGCCCCCTCGTGAGGAGCAATGATGAGCTGGCCACGTGGACGAGGGGGTGGACGTGCCGGGGGGGTGGGGGGGAAAGAATGCACCAGGCGAGACCCGCTCTGAGGACTTGGAAGGGTGGCTTCATGATGCAAATTGAGATGCTTGCTTCTACCCACCGCCATGGGATGCCGGGAGAGAATTCCCCCAGATGCCCTGGGAGGACCCGCAGAGGGCTCAAGGGCACGAGGAACGTGCCCCCCCCCCACCGGACCCCGCACCCCCCACCCCCAACACGTACCTGCACCAGGATTCATCTCGCGCTGGCAACGGCCCCGTCTCCTCGATGAACCGATGTCTCTCTCTTCTCTCTGCCATCCCTCCCAACTGCAATGAGACCTGAAGGTCGCTTGTCAAAATCTCTGGTTTGAGACAAGAAGTAACCAGCTAAAAATAGCAGCATGCCTCAGGTGCCGGGCTCACGTCAGTAGGGTGCTTTAGGTTAGCGAAGCGTGCTGTCTGCTTCCTCGGGCCTCCCGACCACCTGCTGAAGCCACGGTCACAGATGATTATGCCCACATTATAGCAGGGAAGCCTGGGGCTCAGGAAGGTCAAGGGGCTTGTCTTTTCACTTTTCCGTCTCCTTCCACTAGGCTGGAAGCTTAGAGGGATGGCTTGCTTGTTTACTGCCTCACTCCCAGCTCTACGAATAGCTTCCAGAACCCAGCAGTCGCCCAGTAAATACTCTGCACGTGAGCGCAGCAACTTGTAGGGGGGCTTAGGCGAACAGTCCCGGTGGGTCAGTTCTCGCAACGAGATCCAGCAAATAACAACAAACGACAGGTGAATGGTCCGAGACCTTCCGAAAAGTGAGAGGCACCAAGAGGTCACAGCCAGCCCGTGAGTGAAGAATGGCTCTTACGGGGGCCACGTGGGTGGCTCATTCGGTTAAGCCTCCGACTCTTGACTTCGAATCAGGTCAAGTTCTCACGGTTCGTGGGTTCGAGCCCCGCACTGGGCTCTGTGCTGACAGTACAGAGCCTGCTCGAGATTCTCTCTCTCTCCCTCTCTCTCTGCCCCTCCTCCACACACATTCTCTCTCTCTCTCTTTAAATAAATAAACTTAAAAAAAAAAAAGAACAGTTTTTCCACGTGAACCTCAGTTAAACAAACTGTCTTCCTCTCCCCGAAAGAATTTCATTCTGCTCGCTGGTCGACCCATGTTACAAAAAAATTCTCCTGGATTATAATTTTGGGATTTGATCACAAGTAAGGAGGCATTTGGGAACGTTCATTTTATCCTTGTTATGTAAGTAGCCCCGGGTCACCTGCTAGGGTGCCTCTTGGCTCCCAGGGCCTGAGATATTTGCTGTCTGGGCCTTTACAGAGGAAGCTTGGCCGACCCCAGCGCTAGAGGGAGGGAAATTTGAGCTCTACTGCAAGGGTTGGGGGTGATGACAGGGCACCCAGATGAAACGGTAAGGACGTGGGTGACAGATCTGTGTCCCCGGGCAGAGGAGGCTGGTGTCGCCGAGAGGAGGCTGCTACGTTCCCAGAGACCCGAAACGGTGACTGCCATTTATAAAGTACCCATCACGCGCTGGGGGCGAGGGGGCTTTGCAGGACACCAGACAGGCAAGGCAAGCGTCCCTCCCGTCCTGCTTTCCTATGAAGAAACCCGAGGTCGGGGAGGTTCTCTCAGCCAGTAGGGGGCAGAGCTGGGACTCTGTTGTGGTTAATTTCACGCGTGAGCGTGACCCGGCGGAGGGATGCCCAGAGAGCCGGTAAGACGTTAATGCTGGCCGTGCTGTGAGAGAGTTCTGGGCGAGATCAGCATCTGAATAGGGCGGCTGAGTGAACCAGATGGACCCTCCCCAGTTCGGCGGGCATCATCCAGACCCCAGAGGGTCTGCACGGAGCGAAAGGCAGAGGAAGGGCGGATTGCTCTCTGTCTGAGCCGGGACACGGATCCCGCATCCTGGGGCATCAGCGCTCCTGGTTCTCGGGCTTCGGACCCGGACCGGGACTCACACGGCTGGTCCCGGAGTTCTCGGCCTTTGGGTTTGGACTGGCACCGTACGCAGACGGTGCCTCATGGTGCTTCTCAGGCTCCGTGATCCTGTGAGCCAGCCCTTCACAATAGATCTCTTTCTGTATCTGCTCATATGAACAGACGTACCTCGGTACATATATCTCAGTATAGCCTCGGGCTCCTGTCTCTCTGGAGAACCTCGTACAGACTCTCACCCAGGGCTGACCACCACCCAAGCCCAGCCTCTCTCCCCGACACCTGGGGGTCTCTAGAAGGCACCCCCCCAGCCTGCAGAACTTGCTCTGCTCTGTTTTGCAACCGCAAATACTCCTTAGGTGCCTGCCCTGGGCCCAGCGTCACACGCTGAGTCCTTCAAACTCCTCTTCAGCCTTCAAGGCCCTTTCCAAGGTCACCTCTTCCCCAAAGCATTCTCCGGTACACCGATGATGATGGTGGTGGAGGCTGTGATGAAGCAGACCCTGTGTTTTCCACGTCTTTTTTTTTTTTTTTTTTTAAGTAGGCTTTCCGCCCAGCACAGAGCCCGACGCAGGGCTTAAATGCATGACCCCGAGATCAAGACCTGAGCTGAGATCAGGAGTCAGACGCTTACGACTGAGCCCCCCGGGCGCCCCTCTGTCATGTATTTTTGCATTTAATCTGCACGACAGCCCTTTTGAGCAAGCAGGGGCTCTTGTTACCGACCTCAGCTGACAGATGAGGAAGCTAAAGCCCAGAGAGGCGAAGTAAGCGGCCCGAGGTCGAACAGCTAGTGAGGCCGTATTGGAGCTCGGTTGCCCCTGACTTCACAGTCTGCAATCTCAGCCCCACACTCTGCTGCGTCCAGAGTAAGAATGGGTCCTTTCCTGCCCTTGTGGTTGAAAGTTTCAAATCCCTACCAGACGCTTCACAAATTACATGTCACGTAATCCTCACAGCAATCCGAGGGGCAGGTGTTTTCACTGTCGCCGTCGCAGCGTCTTTGGTGCTCAGAGAGGGGAGCAAAATTCTCGGATGCCACACACATCACGTAGACGACAGAGCCGGGTCAACCCAGACTTGCAAGATCCCAGAGGCCCGTGTCCTCCCCGCTTCATGTCGCAGCTTCTTCTGGGGACCCCGCAGACCTCCCCGGGAGAGTCCTCCAGTGTAACGTGCTTCCTGGAGTCCCCCACCATCCGCAAGGTGGCTTCTGGGGTTACCGCGTCCTCTGCAGCCGGTCAGCTTTCCGGGAGCCCCACCTCCCTCCCTCCCGCCCAGCTCGGCCCAGGACCTGTGGGTCCCGGCCCCTGAGAGTTGTGCGGGCCGTGGGCCACGGCTTCAGAATCAAAGGGAAGGGCCTTTGGAGAGGCACCAAGTTCAAACCTGCTTTGCCCGGCATGACCCTCAGTGGGCGGCCCCAGCTTTCCAGCTGCCAGCCTGGCCATGCCAAGGACCGAGCAGGGTGCCTCAGGCAGAACCCCCGCATGAGAGAGCCGGGCTTCCCAGGCTCCTTCACGTGGCAAGTGACGGGCGTGCACCAGGGGGTGGGGACACGAGAGCTCTTCTTCCGGCCAGCCGCTCTGCTCAGAGAGACTGGAAAATCTCTCTGTCCCGGCGTTCATCTTGCAACCACGAACCACAACGTGAAGCACCCACCTCCTTCAGTCTGGCCCTGAATCCTTGCTACACCTTGCGTAAGAGAATGGCTCCTTTCCAAACCGTTTCACTCATGTGTTAAGAAGAGTTTCTGGGGGGCGCCTGGGTGGCACAGTCGGTTAAGCGTCCGACTTCAGCCAGGTCACGATCTCGCGGTCCGTGAGTTCGAGCCCCGCGTCGGGCTCTGGGCTGACGGCTCGGAGCCTGGAGCCTGTTTCCGATTCTGTGTCTCCCTCTCTCTCTGCCCCTCCCCCGTTCATGCTCTGTCTCTCTCTGTCCCCCCCCCAAAAAAAAAACAAACAAAAAAAAACGTTGAGAAGAACAGTTTCTGGGGCGCCTGGGTGGCTCAGTCGGTTAAGCCTCCGACTTCGGCTCAGGTCGTGGTCTTGGAGCTCGTGAGTTCGAGCCCCGCGTCGGGCTCTGTGCTGACGGCTCAGAGCCCGGGGCCTGCTTCGGATTCTGGGTCTCCCTCTCTCTCTGACCCTCCCCTACTCACACTCTGCCTCCCTCTCTCTCTCAAAAATAAATAAAACATTTAAAAAATATTTTTAAAAACCCCCAAATTTCTGAATCAATGACTAAACCTATCAAGGAACTTTTTGCAATGAGGAGTATCTTGTTCAGGCTACTTTGCCATTAGCAGAATTACCGAGGCAAAGGGCAGGACCGCTTTGAGGCTGTGGGTGCACACCGCACCGGAAGCATAAAGACGCCGTGGACCCCGCCGGGAGCATGCACAGCACGACCCTACCCAGGTCCTGGCTGTGGCAGATGCATTTCGGGCCCCTAACACCAAACACCCAGCGTCTAACTACGCTCGGCACGTCTTTATTGACCCGAACGGAAGATACGTGGCTCTCAGCATGTGCCACATAAAGGTTTTGATGCTTTGCTTTGCGTATTTTAACTTCTTGAACTCCCGTAATGATGCTATGAGGTGGGTAGTGTGGTTATCCCCCTCTACAGATGAGGAAACTGAGGCCCGGGCGAGGAGAGGCTGGGTCGGGGGTGGGGGGTGGGGGGAGTCCCTGCCACGCCGCCTCCAGCCGTTTCTGCTGCCCCCGAAGGCTGACCTCCGCTCAGCAGGACCTCAGGGCTTTGCTGGCATTTGGGGGGCCGTCCCCAGGGAAAAGGTGGGCGGTGGCAAAGGGCGGACTCACCCTGTCCCGGTCTCTCCCTGGGTCTTGGGGACCACAGGCTTCTGCTGCTTGGGGTTCAATGTCTGAAAACCATGGCTTAGGCTGTTCTGTCCATTGTACGGTTGTTCACGATGCGGGCTGATACAATTGTACCAGGTACTCAGCTAAACCACCTTGCTGGCTGCTGCTGCCGCCTCTTCTTCTCCTTCTTTAATTGTTTTTCATGTTAATTTATATTTAGAGAGACAGAGAGAGAGCGCACTCTGGAGTGGGGGAGGGCCAGAGGGGTGGAGACAAAATCTGAAGCAGGCTCTGGGCTCTGAGCTGTGAACTGTCAGCACAGAGCCCGACGCGGGGCTCGAGCCCACGAGCAGTGGGATCATGATCTGAGCTGAAGTCGGATGCTTAACCGACTGAGGCACCCTGGCGCCCCCTTTTCTTTTCTTTTCTTTTCTTTTTTTTTTTTTTTTTTAAATTAAGAGTTTTAGGGCCAGGGTGCCTGGGTGTCTCTGTCTGTTAAGCACCCGACTCTTGATTTCAGCTCAGGTCACGATCTCACGGTTTGTGGGTTCGAGCCCCGTGTCGGGCTCTATGCCGACACCCGAAACCTGCTTGGCATTCTCTCTCGACCTGTCTCTCTGCCCCTCCCCCCGTGCTCAATGTCTCTCTCTCTCTCTTTCTCACAAAATAAATACAAATGAAACTTTAAAAATAGATATGCAAATAAACACTTTAAGAAAAGTCTTAGGGCCACCTCGCTGGCTCAGAGGAGCGTGTGCCTCTTGATCTCAGGGCCCCGAGTTCGAGCTCCACGTTGGGTGTAGAGATTGCTTAAATAAACAAACAAAAAAAGTAAAATGTTTAAATTGTGGGAAAATACGCCTAACATAAAATATACCACTTAAACCAGTTTTATTTTATGTTTATTCATTTTTAAGACAGAGAGAGAGCAGGAGCAGGGGAGGGGCAGAGAGAGAGACACACACACAGAATCCGAAGCAGGCTCCAGGCTCCGAGCTGTCCGCACAGAGCCCGACGCGGTGCTCGAACTCTCGAACCGCGAGATCATGACCTGAGCCGAAGTTGGACGCTCAGCTGACTGAGCCACCCAGACGCCCCGTGGTGATGTTTCTTGATCGTCTTTTTTTAGATATGAAAACAATACAGAGCATCGGCGAAGGAAAAGTAGGAAAGTACAGGAAAGGAGGGGAAAGGCCAGCCGATGACCCACGACTTTGTAAAATAAATAAATAAATAAATAAATAAATAAATAAATAAATAAAATTTCTTTTTTTTCCCATTTATAGCAGAGCTTTTGGGAACCATCCAAGCCAGCTGCTGTGTTTCACCCCCAGGGGCTCCAGAGAGAAAAAGCTGATAAAAGGTCATCAGGAACCTGGCCGGCCAGGACCCGGACGCTAACTAGACCTAAGTGAAGGCATTTTCCTGACCAGTGAACAGTGGGCCTGGTGTTAACCAGCCGAGTACAGACCTGGGGCCTCCCCGCGCGGCTCCCAGAGCCGGGTTTCCAGGTGCCGTGGGCGCAACTTGGCGAATCCCTTTCCACCACAGAAGGCCGCTGACTCTGTCCTTGGGAACCCATGGGCGTGTTTCTCCTCTGCCCTGCCTTCCCTGGCCTCGTCAGCTAGCAATCAGCCAGGTAGTTTTGTTTTTCCTCTGATGGCCTTTATTTATTTATTTTTAACACAACCAGCTACCATTTTGGTGGATTCTGGGGTTTTTTTGGGGGGAGAGGGGGTTATATCCTCAGGGATCAAGGAGCAGCTGGCTATACCCAAGGGACCAGAGCGCTGCGTCTGGGCCCTTGGGAAACAATTGAATTCCTGCCCCCAAGGAATCTAAATGCTAATCACAGGCCGGTTTTTTTTTGTTTTTTTTGTTTTTTTTTTTCCCCAAAAGAAAACTGGCAAACAAAGACCAGCTTTGAGAAAATCATCATAATTAAAGCTACTATTTCTCTTGGTTCTTTTCTAGGGACAATTGGGTACTTAACACGCACTCATTTTTTTTTAAGATTTTTTAAAAAATATTTATTTGTTTTTAAGAGAAACAGAGAGACAGAGCCTGAGCAGGGGAGGGGCAGAGCGAGAAGGAGACACAGAACTTGAAGCCGGTTCCAGGCTCCGAGCGGTCAGCACAGAGCCCGACGCGGGGCTCGAACTCACGGACCGCGAGATCATGACCTGAGCCAAGGTCGGACACTTAACCGACGGAGTCACCCAGGCGCCCCTCACACACGTTATTTTATTCCTTCTTGGGAGCAGGCCTTGTTCCTTCCCGCCGAGGGAAGTTCAGAGGTGAGTGGATTAGCTTCAGCTCACACAGTTGATCTGCGGGAAAGCCTAGATAATGCCCATTTGTAACTATTATTGTTACTATTATTATAGCTAGCATGCATTGAGCACTTACTAGGTGCGGGCAAAGATTCATGTACTCTGTCTATAATTTTATGAAATTCTCCTTAGAGCGCTATGAGGTGGCTATTTTTACCATTGTCAAACTGAGGAACAGTCTCTCACAGCAGGCTACCTAGACCGTGGGGGAGCCAGGACTCGAACCGGGGTCTTCCACACCACCCATCGTTAACCTTCAGCCCACCCTGCCCCCTGACCTCTCACTGGCTTACTGATTCACAGCCCCCGCGTCCATGGACGACGTTAGCAATTGCTTTACGGGCAGACTTGGGAGCCGGGGTTTGAAATGATCCCATCAGGTCGCAGGCAGGGGCTGGGACAGAGGGCCCGTGGGGTTTGTCCGCTATCCCCGCAGACCACGCCACCTCTCCCGAGAAATGAAAGTGGCACCGGCCCCCGCCCCTCCCCCCTCCCCCCCCCCTTCCCGGGTGACACGTTATCTTTGGCAGAATCTGAGAGACTGTGTGCGTTTAGTTCACAGGCATTTGCAAGTTTGGCCACAATCTCTGCTCGGGACTGGTGAAAACACAGGCCCCCATATGGGAATTTTATGTCTGCTTTCTCATTAAGAGAAGTTTTAGCTCCTTTTTTTTTGGAAACAGCTTTTTGTACCTTCCAGGCTGGCTGTGAAGTTAACCCTTTGCTCTACGCATCCCTCTTTTTAAAATGGAATCTTTTCGGGGCGCCTGGGTGGCTCAGTCAGTTAAGCGTCGACTTCGGCTCAGGGCGTGATCTCACAGTTGGTGAGTCTGAGCCCCCGCCTCGGGCTCTGTGCTGACAGCTCGCAGCCTGGAGCTTGCTTCGGATGCTGTGTGTGTGTGTGTGTGTGTGTGTGTGTCTGTCTGTCTCTCTCTCTCTCTGCCCCTCCTCTTCTCGCTCTCTCTCTCTCAAAAATAAATAAACATTAAAACCATAATAACAAAATGGAATCTTTCCTTTGTCCCCGAGCCCCCCCCCCCCATCTGTTTTTCCTTAAGACTCCTCTTTTTATTGAGGTATAATTTGCATACAATGAAAGTCTGAGCTAAATCACAGCAGCCCCGCAGCTCACTGCCTGGCCCTTGGGTTAGTCAGGCACCTGTGTCTCCAGGGACCCTGGGGAAGAGGGACACCCCCTCTTGGCCTCCATAGCGTCAGCTGGGTAAGAGCAGTGAGAGAATAGGTCGTTTCTCAGGGTGGGGACCCCGTGAGAGATGGGAGTGGCCAGCGGGGGGCCTTTCCAGCGATGGGAGATGCGGTCGAGGAGGACCCGAGCCTAGCTCTTCAGGAGTGTGTGTGTCTGTGTGTGTGTGTCTGTGTTTGCGAAGCCCAACCGCGACAATGTGCGCTGCTGAAGAAGCGAAAATGACACCGGACACTTGTGATCTGAGATGACGGCGGCCGGGGACTCTTACAATAATACAGAGACATGCGAGCGAGCTCTGAATACCCCACAGGCAGCTGCGGACCCACAGCCAAGAAGCAGATCGAGGGGCCCGAACAGTGTTTAAAAACATTTTTTTTAATGTTTTATTCATTTTTAAGACCGAGAGAGACAGAGCGTGAGCAGGGGAGGGGCAGAGGGAGAGGGAGACACAGAATCCAAAGCGGGCTCCAGGCTCCGAGCTGTCAGCACAGAGCCCGACGCGGGGCTTGAACTCACGAACTGTGAGATCATGACCTGAGCTAAAGTCAGACGCTTAACCAACTGAGCCACTCAGGTGCCCCTCTTTACATTTTTTTTTAATGTTTATTTTTGCGAGAGAGAGAGTGAGTGGAGGAGGGGCAGAGAGGGAGAGAGAATCCCAAGTAGGCTCCAAACTGTTAGTATAGAGCCCGACGCGGGGCTCGAACTCACGAACTGCGAGATCATGACCTGAGCCGAAGTCAGATGCTCGACCGACTGAGCCACCCAGGTGCCCCCTGAAGAGCGTTTCTTTATCAGTGCCCCTGCCAGGAGGGGGAGGCTTCCCTGATTTACTCAGGGCATGTATTTGCCTGAGACCCAGATCGGGGAGACAGACCTAGCACGTTTTCAGGGGACGGGGTGACCCCATTTGTAAATTAGTTTTGGGGGGGAAGGCTGGGAGGCAACGATGGGGGGGGGAGGGGCAAGGAGAAGGGCAAAATCCAAAGGTTCTTATTCAGGGTGAAGGTGACTGTCTCTGCATTCATTTGATCTTGCTTTCCTTTAGATGCTTGAGCTACCCTTTGAGTTTTCCTTTTACCAATATTTTCTGAGCACTGACTGAACCGTCACCATTCCTGCCACTGGGGATAGAGCAGGGACCAGTTGCAGACAAAGACCCTGCCCTTCTGGGGCTTCTATTCGATCGAAGGGAGACAGACATCCAGCAAGGCAAGGAGGTGAGTTGTGATGTCTGTTAAAGGAGGAGGGTCCCATAGAGCAGGGAAGGGGAGAGAGTGTGCCAGCTGGAAAATTTACACTTACAGACGGGGTGGGCAGGGGAGCTTTCACTGGGAAGGAGGCATTCTGGCTAGGGAGCTAGCTGGGAGACAGGAGGCTACCGGGGGGACAGGGGGCGGGCGGGGGAAACACTGGGCAGAGAGAAAAGCAGGTGCAAGGGCCCTGAGGTAGGTAAATGCCGACTGTATCAAGGATCTGTGGGCAAGGAGGCTGGTGTGGCCAGAGTGGAGGGAGAGAGGTGAGGAAATGAGGTGAGGAGGTCAGGGGTTTAGGGGAGTTCATATAGGGCCTCAGCTGGAGACCTGAGGGCACTGAGTAGATAGGGGACCTGATTCTTCTTTTTAAGAATGGACTACTTTGCTCTCTCTGTGTCGAGAAGGAGCCAAGAGACACAGCAGGGAAATCAGTTGGGATTCCCGTGTGACAATCCAAGCGGGCCACGAGCATGGAGAAGGTGGCAAGAAATGTTTGTTTTCAGATGTGCTCTGAAGGTGGGGCCTCTGGATTCATTGATGGCGGGGTGCGGGAGCAAAACACAAAGGTGACTATAATTTTCAGCCTAAGCACGGAGTCACTGTCATCAGAGGAGAGGGGAGACCCACGGGGACCCCCGGGGAGCTCAGTTTGGGACACGTTGACCTGCGATGCCACGGGACGTCCACGTGGAGACGGGAGCAGGCCGCTGGCCCCCAGGGCGGAGTTGGGAAGAGGTCTGGCCTGGACGCGGAGTCACGCGAGTCGTTCGCTTCAGCGCAGGCGCATCATCAGAGCCTCGAAACCACATAGGATCTCCGAGGGAACAGCAGCTCAGATGGTGTCTAGACAGCTGCTCGCAGCTTCGCCAGCTCAGGGCTCACATTTCACAGGAGAAAAAGTGAGGTCCAGAGAGGGGAGGGTTCTGGTCCAAGGCTGCACAGCCAGCTGATGGCAGAATTAGGAATAAGACTTTGATTCTCCGGTTGCCAAGGTCGGCGTCCTTTCCTGCATCCAGCTTCTGAGTGCCTTTTTTTGTTTGTTTGTTTAAATGTTTATTTCCTTATTTTTGAAAGAGAGAGCAGGGGAGGGGCAGAGAGAGCGGGAGAGAGAGAATCCCAAGCAGGCTCCACACTGTCAGCATGGAGCCCGAGGTGGGGCTCGATCCCACGAACCGCAAGATCGTGACCTGAGCTGAAATCAAGAGTAGGACGCTTAACCGACTGAGCCGCTCAGGCGCCCCTCTTAGTGCCTTTTTGTGATGAGTAAGGCTCACGGGGCTCTAATCCTTTGTCATCTTGACCATGAGGTCGCCAGAGAGCGGGGATGGCCTCCCCCCGCCACGTGGCCATCGAGGGCATTAGGACTTCTGCTCCTCGCTCCCCAGTCCCATCTATGCCGCCTCCTCCAGGAAGCCATTGTCTCAAGCCTGCGTCACCTGGACCTTCATTTGTCTTCTGCCCATGTCACCAGACTCCGGGCTCTGGGTCTTTGCCACTTTGTGTCCCATCGCCCAGGGGTCAGCAGCTGGCGGTGACAGCGAGCCTCTCCTTGCCCAGATCCTGCTCAGCTTCCTCTGAATCCTTCCCCATGAGGTGCTGACCTCTGGGTTTCCACGTTCCAGCGTCTCTGCCCTGTCCTGCGTCCTCTGCAAGAACCCCGCTGAACCGGCTCAGCCAGGAGCCCTCATTCGCCACGTCTGATCACCCCCCATGTCTGGTGGGGTTCCTCACGCCCCGCCACCGCCCTGGGGACGTCTGGTCACCCTGGCCTGCCTTCAGTGGGACTCCAACTAGGTGGGTGTGTGATAGGGCGATTTAGAATAAGAAATGCATTTGGTCTTCCTCCGGTTCTGACCCAGAGACCCTGAAACCCTTGCAATTTCCTATAGAAGAGCCATCGGCAGGGGCATCTTTTGTGGTGATATTTACTTCTGTCCTCAGTTCCTGAAATGGCTTGGTCTTCTGTTACCTGTGACAGGTGCCTTTCAGCCACCCCTGAGTTTATGTTACTGACGTGAGTTTTGGAAAGGCCCTGAGATGGGGGCTGGGTGCTGGGAGAAACTAACAAGCTTCGTTCCGCCCTGCCCCCAGGACCTCGGGGTGGGGAGAGGGGCTGGAGAAGGCGTTCAATGACCTATGGCCAATGTTTTCATCCATCCCAATGTAATGAAGCCTCCATTAAACCCCCAAAGGACAGGGCTCAGGGTCCTGAGATTCAGAGAGCTTCTGGGTTGGTGGGTGTGGAGGTGCTGGGGTGGGGGAGGGATGGCCCCTGGGGGGGGAGGGTGGGCTCAGAAGCTCCTCCCCTTCCCGTACACCCTGCCCCGTGCCCCCTCCCTCCTATCCTGCTGTTCCCAAGCTACATCCTGTGATCACTCAGCGATCGAGTACGTCACGTTCTGTGAGTTCTGTGAGCAAATTAACCCAACCCGAGGAGGGGGTGGGGAACCTCCAACCTGCAGCCAGCCGGGCCGGGGGTGCAGGTGACAACCTGGCCCGCGGTTGGCTTCTGAAGCGGGGGCAGTCTTTTAGGACGGAGCCCTGCCCGGCTGGGATCTGATGCCATCCAGGTAGATAGCGTCGGAACGAGGTACATCGCAGGACGCGTGGCTGGTGTCTCCCACACGTTTGGTGCCCCGAGCTCAGAAGTGTTCGGAAGGAAGACAAGTGTGCCCTCTTCCTTCATTGTTGCCTAAGCCAGAATCCCGCTCCCCCCCACCCCCGCCGCCCCCCGCCACCCCCACCCCGATGTTTCCTCTTGGAAACTCTCCATCCATCCACACCCACCCTGCTCCTTGTCTTTGCCTGCCCACCTTCCCTCGCTGGGTCCCTTGCTTGAGCCCAGTCTCTGTCCCCTCCTGCAGAGTCCCCTGCAATGGAACCCTCCGTTCAGGGCCGTAGTGCCCCCGAGTCAAGCCTGCCTTGCTGCTCTTTGACAAGTGCCATGACGAATTTTTTTTCTTTTACAGAAGAAACCGCCTTGTAGGGGGTATGTCTCTCCTTGAGGGAAGAAGTAACCTCTTTGGGGGTTACTCTTTGGGGGTGACGCGGGAGGGTTTGGAAGGCGGCGGGCGGGTGGCCCTGACCGGTCGGATCTCATGCCCCACAGTCTTGACTTTGGGATGACACATCTAAGGCCGGAGGTCAAGGAGGAGACGTCCAGTGGTTTTCTCCGAGCTGAAGGCCAAGAAATGGGTGTGAGGGTGGGGATCTTTGCCTCTTGTGGATAAACCCAGAGAAACTTGTCTTCACTCGGAACCGTTCTCTTCGCCAAGGATCCTTCCTCCCCACTTAGCTCCTGAAAATGGCCCCTGGGTGTGCAAACAGCCCTCGCAGTGCAGAGTGTTCAGGCCCTCCTGACATTGGGGGCCGGGTGGGTCTTCTTCGTGGGGGCCATCGTGCTACGTGGCACAGCCTCCCTGACCCCCACCCGCTAGGTGCCGGTAACATCTGCCTCTCCCACCTGACCCCCAAACGGCTCCAGACACCTGCCAGATGTTCCCTGGGAGCACGATCGCCTCCCCCCGCAGCTGAGCACCACGGAGTTACTGTTCGGGATTATTTTCATCTGAGGCAGCAGGAAGGGGGGGCTGGAGTGGGGCCCCGACGGGGGAGGTGACCAGAACCAGATGTGTAGCTTTGATCGCTACCCTGAAACCCACTTTATGGGCACGTGTTTCCTATCTAGAGGGTTTTTTTTTCCAGAGACAGCTTTTTTTTTTTTCACTGTTATAAACTCTCAGTGGGGGACGGGGGGCCCCAAGAGACTTACCTGGCTCCCCCTATACCGTTGAAGGGGCCGACCAGAGAGCGATGTCGCGGTTGATGAAGACGGATCCAAATCTCCCCAGGGAAGGGGAAGGAGGGCGAGTCTGGCATCCGATCCTGGCCCGGCAGAAGATGGCCGTGTGACCTCCAGCTCGCCGTTAGCCTCTCTGAGCCCTGAGGTTCCGAGGCACCCAGGGATGGGAGGTGCCCAGAAGGCAGTGCGCGTGTGGCCCGTCGTCGGCTGGCCCAGTAGAGGCTAACTCTCCGTTTTAGCTCCGAATGGCGATGCCGAGCCTGGCCGCCTAATGGCCTCATGATGTTGAACTCTGCAGAGACAAAACCAAACGTCAAGGTCATTCCCCCCACGCAGGTGTGAGGGCGAATTCACGTCGGGTGGTTATGCTGTGCGGGCAGCACTGAGAGCCAGGAAGGAGGAAGGAGCAAAGGGCCGGGATCCGGAGACGTCCTCTGTTGACTTCTTGCTTGGTGCCGGACCCGCTCCAGTGTTCCTCCAAAGTTTGACGTTTTCTTGCAAATGTCTGGGGAAGATTAAAGAAGCACGCGCACGAGCGAGCATGAACGCACGCGCCGTGGCTGCGAAGGAAGAGGCTCGTCTGCTCAATTCTGCCTTCGTTACTTACAGCGCGTTGTGCCCCCGGGGGCCTCCGCAAACCCCTAAAACACCACTCTCGGGGGTGGGGGTGGGGGCGTCTGCAGGTGGCACCGTGGACGTAGGAAGAGCGCACGTTGCTTTGAACAAGCACCAGGGAGAGAACAGGTTAGACCGCAACTTGACTCGTATGGATTGAGAGACGTGAGTCGGACACACCAAATAATTAGCCCCCAGGGCTGGTCTGTGTGAGGTCTCTTCTCCTTTGGGTTCTGATAAAGGGCCCAAGGTTCTAGTTTGTTCTGAAAGCTCCTGGATTTGAAGAGCTGAAAAGCCAAACCCTTCCTTCCCTCCTCCCTCCCCACTTCCTTCCTTCCTTCCTACCTTCTTTCCTTCCTTCCTTCCCTCCTTCCCTCCCTTTCTTCCTCCCCTCCCTTCTTCCTTCCTTCCTCCCCTCCCTTCTTCCTTCCTTCCTCCCCTCCCTCCCTCCCTCCTTCCTTCCTTCCCTCCCTCCTTCTTTCCTTCCTTCCCTCCCTTCCTTCCCCCCTTCCTTCCCTCCCTCCCTTCTTCCTTCCTTCCTTCCTTCCTTCCCTCCCTCCCTCCCTCCCTTTCTTCCTCCCCTCCCTTCTTCCTTCCTTCCCTCCCTTTCTTCCCTCCCTCCCTCCCTCCCTCCCTCCTTCCTTCTCTCCCTCCTTCCCTCCCATCTCCCTCCTTTCCTTCTGTCCGTCCATCCAATGGTATTATCCAGGCAAACCCTTCCTGCCCCCAACTAGTTCAGTACAACCTACCCAATCTCTATGCAGGTGAACCTTTAAATCAATCGCATGCCCAGGACACAATTTACATTTTAATGCACGAGATGTGTGTCACTATCGGGTCGAGTCCCAAGTTACCATAGAGGCCAGAAACGGGTAGGCAGGCAGCTAGTCGAGACTCTCATGACATTTCGGTCTTTCGTGATTTTTCCTTACACTCCTTATCGTCTTCCCGCTTCGCTTTACCCCTGCTCTCTCTGGTCCAGCCGCCCGGCCTCCTTCTGCCCCTTGGACAGGCTAAGCTCCTGCCTCAGAGATGTTGCCCTTGCTGTCCCATCTGGCTGGAATGTGCTGCTCCCACATACCCCTGAGTTCCTCCAGGCCCTCATCGCCCTCGGTCTCCGCTCAGATGTCACCTCCTCCAGGCAGCCGAAACAAAAGCGCCACCCACGCCTGTCCCCTTCTCTGCTGTCTCCCTGTCCCCAGCACTTACTGGCACATTCTGTACTTCCTCCTAACCCGCAGGAGCCTGTCTCCCGCTCTGCACGGTTGTGGCCAGAAGGAAGGCGTGACTGCTGGGTCCCCGGCAGTAAGACTGCCGCTGGTTTTAGAACGGGAAATGAGCTTACGATCTTTTTGGCACCCCATCGTTGCAAGGACGAGGAAACCAAGGCGGTGGGGGGGAGAGAAGAGCTCGTCACCCCCATGCAGTGGGTCCAGCTCAGGGCCAGGCAGCGGGAAGGAGTGGGGACACCTGTGTTCCAGAACCTGCTGCTGCCGGGCTGAGTCCTTGCTCTGGGAGCCTGGGCCAAGTTCCTCCAGCTCGGGGAGTCCCTGTCTCCGGGTCTGGAGCGCAGGTGCGCCCCTTGCTGGTGCTTTGTGGGAGGATGGAGAACGGTCCAGCGGGGCGACCCTGCAGCGAATGTCAGCATGTTACTAGGAACCCACAAAATCGTGATATAGGGCCACACGGTTCTCAGAATGCAGGCCAGCCTGTGTGCTCGCGAGCTCACCTGCTTTTTTTTTTTTTAAGTTTATTTATTTATTTTGGTGGGGGGGGGGGAGGGGGCACAGAGAGAGGGAGAGGGAGAATCCCCAGCAGGCTCCGCACTGTCAGCGCAGAGCCCAACGCGGGGCTCGAACTCACAAACTGTGAGATGGTGGCCCGAGCCGAAATCAAGTCGGACGCTTAACCTACTGAGTCACCCAGGCGCCCCTCACCTGGTTTGTGAAGGGAACTAGCAGGGAATTGGTTTGGGGGAGTCCGGATCGGAGCAGGACTCTCAGGGATGGCTCAGAGCGGTGGTCCTCTGAGCTGCATCTGGGGGTCGATTATCTGCGTTTCCAACAAGTTCCCAGGCGGCCAGGTGCCGCCAACCATCAGCCGAGCTCGAGGCCCAGCTCCTACTTGTCTCTCTCTGCCTTTGCTGACCGAGGCTCCCTCCAAATTGTGGTTCCCGTTTCTGCCTGCTCTGCCCGTGCAGTGCCTTCCTCCACCTCCCCCACCCGACCGGGATTTCCTCTTCTGTCCTCAGGCTCGAGGAGCCTGATGAAGGGCTGGAACTCACGAACCTTGGGACCATGACCTGAGCTGAAACCAGGAGTCCAGCTTTTCAGGGTGGCCCTTGCCGGTGGCTCTGGCCGCTCGAACCTAAACGGTTTTGGCCTCAGTGAATTGCATTTCTGAATCAGGCTACCCATCTCTCAATGTAGGACACCTCCTCCAGGAAGCCTTTCCAGACCACCCAGTCTTGGTCGGGTATTGCTCCCGAGTCCTGTGCTTACCCCTCTCTTAAACGGTCCATTTCCCGTGAGGGGACTGCGCGCCCATCAGGGAAGGGATCAAGCCCTTAATGGGCTCAGCATCCCTTGTCCTCTTGGTGTCCTTTTCGCCGAGGCCAGCAGAGGGCGCCTCAGCTCCACGATTCTGCCCCTGCCCTCAGGAGGCATCTGGACAAAGGTGAGGGGCTTCCCTTGCTGTTTGGAAACCAGGTCACCTGTGGTTAAGAGCCCAGGACTTGGCCCATACATTCCTAACTGTGTGATCTTGGGCCTGGCGATTTGCCCCTCGGACACTCAATTTTTCTCTTCTACAAATTGGCTATAATAACGCCCCTAAGGATTTTGTATTTAACAAAATGATCATGTGAAACCCTTAGCCCCGCCTGGCTCAGGATTCGTGAGTCCGCCACCGACTAGCTTGGTGGCCACGAACTCGTGACTTCACCTCTCTGTGCCTCAGTTTTCTCATCTGTGGTATGGGGATAATTTTAACCACCCCTTCCATAGGGCAGTTGTGAAAATTGAGACGATACATGTAAAACACCCAAGAACAGTGCGGGGCATGTGGTTCTGCTATATTATAATTTCCCTTTATTGTTATTATTACCTGGTGATGATGATCATACTCAAGGTCCGGGTTCACGTTCCAGCTGATTGTGGCTCCAGAGGAAAGGCAACTCCTCCCTGCCTTCCTACGCTCTCCCTGCTCCCCCAGACCTAATGCTCCTGGTGGGGTCACGGTCTGTGTCCCAGCTTCTCCTGGGAAGGGTCGGTCAAGGCTTTTGGCCTGAGCTGGGGTGCCAGTGCGTCTGGAAACTTGGCTCCCCTGAGTCAGGCTGCTGCTCACGGCAGGAGCGGGAGCCTGGGGTGCCCCCGGGATGCCCCCATGCCTACCCCACCCTGAAACCGAGACTGCCCCGATCCCCGGATGAGCCCTGCTCCCGGGGTTGGGAGGGGGAGGCAGCGGGCAGCAGGGAGGCTGGGGGCCAGGTCAGCCTTCCAGCCAAACTGGGGGATGGGGGCGGGCTGAACTGTATGCTGCCTCCATCTACCTAAAGGAGACCAAAAAAAAAAATAAATAAAAAATCCTTGTCTTCTCTTTCCCTCTCCGGGCAGGTTGGTAGAGAAACATCTCCATCAAGGACAAAAGTCCACATTTTGGAGCCTGATGGTCTGGCTTTGAACCCTGACTTTACTTCCTACCAGCTGTGTGATATCGGGCACGCGAACGAACCTCTCTGAACCTCAGTTTCCTCATAGTGATGCAGGGAAGGTCAAAAACGTGCAACACATGTTGTAGGTGTGTGTTTTGCCATTGCTTTCGAGATTCTGTGTTGTCTTCAGTTAAACAACACAAGATTAGAGTTGACCCTTGAACAACGTGGGGGTTAGGGGCACAGACACCCCGCATCGTGGAAAATCTGCGTACAACTTTTGATCCCCCCAAACTTTAACTCTTTCTAGTCTCCTGTTAACCAGAAGCCTTACTGATAACCCAAGCTGTCGATTAACACGTTATTTCGTGTGTTGTATGTATTATACACTGTATTCTTACGATAAAGCAAGCCAGAGAAAAGAAAATGTTAAATCATATGGGAGTGTGGAGGGCCGAGGGCAGACGGCCCCAAGATGGTCCACTTTGGCATGAAGATTATTTTTTTAACTTTTTAAAGTTTATTTATTTTGAGAGACAGAGCGAGCAGGGGAGGGACACAGAGGGAGAGAGAGAATCCTAAGCAGGCTGTGTGCTGTAGAGCCCGATGCGGGGCTTGAACCTACAAACCGTTGAGATCGTGACCTGAGCCGAAATCAAGAGTCGGACGCTTAACGGACTGAGCCACCCAGGCGCCCCTGGCACGAAGGTTATTTTGAGCCGATGGCAATTGAGACCCTGAGGCCTCGAGAGAAATATTTGTCCCTCCCTTAACTACATAGAAGCATGTAAATTGGGGTCTTTCCCAGAAGCAGGGCTATTATCAGAGACACATTTTATCTGAGTGACCCATCTATATGGCAGGAGAGACATCTAATTACCAAACATCTCCTCTTATCGCCCTGTGAGGTGCATTTCTTTCCTCCGAAGTCCCTGCCCCCTGCCCCCTTCTCTTTAGCTCAGAAGGATGTGCGTATCTCAGCGGCCCGACTGTCTCTGGAATCTCCGTGTCTGTGTGGATTCCCCGTACGCACTCTATTAAAATTTATCTTCTCCCATTAATCTGTCTCAAGTCAATTTGATTCTTGGTCCAGCCGGAAGGACTCCGGAAGGGGGACGGGAGTTCTTGCTCCCCGACAGAGGAAAGGATACATTTATAGTGCTGTACTGTATCTATTGAGAAAAGAAATCTACATGGAAGTTCCAAATCCGTGCAGTTCAAACCCACGTTGTTCAAGGATCCCGGGTAGATTCTCGCCACGAGCTGCGGGCCTGACCCCGAGCTTCATGTGCTCCTGTCTCTGAGTCGAGAGGTGGGGCTACCGCCCTCGGGACGAAGGGGAGGCCGCTCAGAACACTGGCCCTTTACGGTTGTGACTTTGGCAATGCCACATAGCAACGGTGAGAGGTAGCATCATCATGCCCATTGGTAGGGAAGAAAACTGAGGCCCCAGGAGGTGGAATGACTTGCTCAAGAGCCACATCTGTAAGACCAGGGGGTTCGGCAGCTGCCTCTGGGGTGGAGGAGGGGGCACAAGAATAGGAACCAAGTCTCGCCCTTGACCCTGACTGCCATCCTGGCGTGCTGCTCAGTGCACAACGCCAGGGGGCGCCGTGCGCATTGCAGAACCCTCCTGCTGCTCCCCGGCCCCCAGCAGAGCCGCAGCTGCGTCTGACTACCGATTTCTGTGAGGACAGTTCTGTGGGGACAGCACTGCGGCTGGTAATGACCAATTATGCTTATGGCATATGTCTCTTGGGAACCGGGCCCCCCTCCAAGCCGTTGGCTTCAGCACCCCTTCCAACTTGCTTTCTGTTTCTGCCATGTCTGGGGTGCGCCCCAGCTGTTTGGGCTGTGAATTTCATTCTCAGGATGACCCTGAACTTGGCAGAAGGCAGGGCCAGTAGGAATCTAACACATCCATGGGTGGCGGGGAAAATCGACGGAAATAAGCTGTGCCTCTAGGGTTCTCGGTGAGGCGCCTCCACCTTAGAGGCCTGAGCTGGAAAGGACAGAGGCTCAAGTTGAATACTGAGCAAGTGTGGGTGATTCGGCGGGGGGCGGGCGAGAGAGTAGGAGGCAGTAACAGTGAAGCGACAGGCCTGCGTTCAAATCCTGGCCCAACCACCGTATAAGTGACCAAAACACCCGCCACGCTCCGTTTCTCCCGGCGTCGTGGAGTCAGTTTTTGCTACTCCTTGCCTCAACCGAAAGAACACGGTAGACAGAAGGACAAGTGACTTCTAAGTCAGGGGGTCAGGAGGTTCTGCCCGCTTGCACGTTCCTTCTCGGACCCTTGTGACCATCACGTGACACGAGCCTGTGGCCCATGAGGACCACGTGGAGGACAGGATCCCGAGCACGCGCTTCTGAAACCAGCAGACGGCAGCCTTGTGAGCAAGCCAAGTCCGGCTGAGATCAACTCTGCGTAGTCCCGGCCGGAGGAACCGCACGGCTGACCGTGAGCTACGGTACAGGCTTATCATCTTCAGCCATTAAATTTTTTCTTTTATTATGCGGCAAGCATTTGTTGAGACAGCCATGTGTAGTTCAATGATCATGGTCAAATTGCTCACCCTCGCTGAGCCTCGATTTCCTTTCTTTTTAATTAAGGTTTTTTTAATGTTTGTTCTTGAGGGAGAGACAGAGTGTGAGCGGGCGAGGGGCAGAGAGAGAGGGAGACACGGAACCCGAAGCGGGGTCCAGGCTCCGAGCTGTCAGCACGGAGCCCGACGCGGGGCTCGAACTCATAAAGCGTGAGATCACGGCCTGAGCCGAAGTCGGTCGCTCAACCGACTGAGCCACCCAGGCGCCCCTGCAGAGCCATTTGCAACCCTCACCACCATCACCTGCACTCTCACTAGAGTGAATGCACCCACATACCCTAGAGCTGTGTGAGCATTTCTTACGGAAACCTCTCCGCAGCCCTCTGTCATCATCCCCTTTTTACACAAGTGGGAACAGGTGCACAGACAAGCTCAGTGTCCCGTCCAAGGTCACGCGGCTGGTGAAAGAACCGGGACTGGCTGGCCCCGGGTGTTCACCGTTAACCTCTGTGCTATAAAGGGCTTTCACATCCTGGGGCTTGTCTGAGCTTCCCCGAAACACACGCGTGCGTGGGCGCGTGCACACACACACACACACACACACCCCAACACCACCCCCTGAGAGATGGGCAGGTTGGACTTCCTACTCCAACTCTCCAAGTGTGGGATCTGAAGCCTAGGGACACGTTCAGGGTTGTAGGACGGATCGCCTGGTGTCGAGAACGGTGCCCTTTCCACACCTGGGGGCTCGGGGAGAACGCGGTGTGGACGGTGGTGTTCCGATCAGCTGTTGCTGTGTAACGAACCGCCCCGAAACTTCATGGCAGGAGACAACCATTTCGTGGGGCTAATAATAGACTCTGGAGTCGGACGGGGTACAGCGGGGCAGCTCGTCTCTGCTCTGTCATATCCGGGGCCCCAGAGGCTGAAAGAGTAAAAGCTGGGGGTGACTCAACAGCCGTTCCCTTCTTCCCTGTCTGGCAGTGGGTGCCAGACTCGGTCGGGCTGTTGACCAGAGCGCTGGCACACGACCCCTTCTCGTGGCCCTGGTGGCCTCGGGGTCGGCGGTGCCTCACGTCGTGGCTCCACAGGTGAGTGTCCCAGCCGACAAGGTGGAGGTCAGGCGGCCTGTTCTGACCCGGCATCGCTGGTGCCACGGCATCCTGTCGGCTTCGGACCAGCCACCAGCCTGCCCAGATTCAGGCCTGGACCCTGTCCCTCCATGGCCAGAATTTGTGGACGTGGTTACAAACCATCAAGGCCAGCCCGGGGGCCATGAAAAGCTGGGACGGAGAATGTGGAGCTCCAGTGGGCTTGGGCTGGAGGCTCTGATGAGCCCTGGCCCCCAGCGTCCCATCACCACCTCGTGGCCAAACTCGGGGTGTCTGCGGTCTGTGAGCTTCCTGTCCTCGTTCTGGAGAACACGCTCCTGGCGGCCAGCAGGGGGCGCCCAATGCCCTTGTCCTCGGTGGGTTAGGAGGGGACGAGGGAGGACGACCCCGGTAGCCTCTCTGGACACAGTCGCCCAGCAAGGAGCCCTGGAGGGGGCCCCAGCTGTGTCCACACCGCGTCGGTCCCTCCCCGCAGTCTCCGCGACACCCTGTTGATGGCTTTCCGGCTCTCCACCAGCTGTGCCAGCCCTTCAGCACCCCCTCGGGGAGCACCGTGGGCAGGGGGTCCGGCGCTGGTTTTGCGGCCGGCTGGATTGTGAGACCGAGCAAATCCCCCGCCTGGACTTAGGGTTTTCCAGACGCGAGAGCAAGGGGGCTGGGCCACAGGATCCCCAAGTTTCCAGAACACCACTGAATTTCTTCTCAGGTGGAAACCCCATCTCCCAAGGCTGACTGCAAGCTCCTTGAGGGCAGGCTATGCCTTCTTGACTCCGGGCGAGGCACTGTGCCACGCGGGGCCTCAGTCTCTCATCCGGAAAGTGGGCACGCCGACAGTGTCTGTGTCGGGGCGTCTTTGGGCGTTGCCAAGCACCTGGCACCTTAGTAGGTGGTCAGCCACAGCCGCTTGCTTTGCTGCGGGTGCTCCCTGAGCCCGGGGAGCTTGTCCCCTGGGGTCTCCTGGGGGCTTGGGGAGAGTGTGGGTGGTTGAGGGCAACCCATCACAGCTGCTGGATGCAGTCTCCAGAACAGGCCTCCCGGGACTGTCCTCGTATGGCTACGACGTGAGGTTTCTGAAAAGCCCCCTTGTCGTTACGAGACGCCCCACTCGACTGAGGCCTCTGCCCGAGGCTCCCTGTTTGCTCTGTGGGCGCCATGTTGGATCATAATTGTGTCCATGTGGGAGGGGCACTGCCATCTGGTCTCGGAAGGAGGATAATTGGGGTTACACCGCCCTTCCCGTTGTCCTCTCTGCTCCTCACTGCTTGGCCACACAGGAGCTGTGACAACGCCTGCCTTGCCCCCTCACTTCCCTCCCCATGCCCCAGCGGGGACCCCACCAGGCCAGCCTTACTCACCCTCCTCTCTCCTTCCACCCTGCCTCAGCCTCCTCACTGCCACATCACGGTGGGCGCAGCCCCCAGGAACATGGAGGTGGCCTCGAAGACCGGCTGAGATTTGTCTAGAGGGTGGTGGGGGGTGGGTAGAATGTCCCGGGGCCCCGACCAAGGAACTTCCTTGGCAATAGAAATCACTTGTCCTTCTTGAACATTCCTTCCTCTCAGGCTTGATCTGTGATCCTGGGGCCTGACTGGAAGTCTTTGGAGAAGCAACATTACCTGTTGAAGGCACAGCTTGCCGCGGCCATCGGGACACACAGGGTTCAGAGGGCAGGGGTGAGGGGAGAGTGGGGGCCTCGGGGAGCAGGACTTCTGTTTCGGTGAATCAGCCTCTAGGCTTTCCAGGATGCCGGCGAGCCTTGCCTTTGGTGCAGCCAGAGTGCCTGATGTCAGGGCCACCACGTTTGGGCACGTGGGCCAGGCGCTGCGTGACCCCAGGGGCACCATGCAGACAGGTTACAGGTGGGGGCGGCCCTTAAGTTGTGCACTGTGGCAGCCGCAGCTGGTGACCTGTCAGTGCTGGTCTGGCCCGTGCAGGGGTTGGCAGCCTCTGTCTTCCAATGACCCGGAGGAAGGAACCTCCAGGCCCCCCTTGCCTTAACTGTCCAGTGCACCTGAGTGCCTGCCTTAGCTTCTCTGGGCTAGGCCTCGATTCCCTGGTCGTCTCTTGTAGCAGAGAGGGGCTGGATCCTCCTTCCTGGGTCCAGGCAGCTGACCGATGGCCCCAAGTCCCAGTGCCACCAGCCCCTAACACTGACTAACGCCTCCACCCGGACACGGCTGTTGGCACCCCAGCCTGGGATGGACCTCTGATGGGCTGACATTTGCCCAAATGGGCCCCACACTAGAACAAGACAGAAGCTCCAAATCCCAGCTCTGCTTCTGTGTGGTCACAGGCATGCCTCTCAAATCCTTCTTCTTCTTCTTTTTAATGTTTATTTATTTTTGAGAGACAGACAGAGCGTGAGCTGGGGAGGGGCAGAGAGAGGGAGACACGGAATCGGAAGCAGGCTCCGGGCTCCGAGCTGTCAGCACAGAGCCTGACGCGGGGCTCGAAGCCATGAGATCATGACCTGAGTGAAAGTCAGAGGCTTAACCGACTGAGCCACCCAGGAGCCCCCAGTTTTTATTAGAGAGAGAGAGAGAGGGAGAGCGTGCGTGCCTACGAGTAGGGGAGAAGGGCAGAGGGAGGGAGAATCCTAGGCAGATGCCGTGCTCAGCGCCGAGCCTGATGTGGGACTCGATCCCACGACCCTGGGATCATGCCCTGAGCTGAAATCAAGCATCGGACGTTCAACCTACTGAGCCACCCAGGGGCCCCGCTTTTGTTTTCTTAAATTTTTTTTACGTTTATTTATTCGTTCAGTAAATGTTAGTGAAAAGCGTACTATGTGCCGGGCACTGGGTTAGGTCCGGAGGAGGCGGGTGAATCAGGCAGGCAGGTTGCCCGTCGCTGGAGTTTAGGCACACTTGCGGGCACAGATGAAATCCAAGTAAACACGCGGGGAGATTACACAATTACAAATTGCCTAAATGCTTTGGAGGAAACAAACTCATTTGCTTATTAAAGCTTCAGGGATACAAAGGTAAGTTTCAGCCAAGCCCGTGGAATGTGAGGTTTTTCTAGGATCCCATAATGAAAATAACCGGACACTGGCAAGGGCCTGCTAAGACTGTAATATGTCCATGAGCGCCTCATGGAAATGAGCTCTTTCGCTCTTTACAGAAGTCCTCGTGGCCGAGTGTCACTATCTCCATCTTACAGAGGAGCACACAGAGGTCAGGGGGTCAAGTGATTTGCCCGAGGTCACGTAGCTTGCTAATGAAGCCAGATTTGAGCTTGGGTTTGTTTGATCCCTGCCTGCTGTAATTACAGACCTTGTCCGAGCCTCGTGGCCCGGCTCCTGCTGCCGTATTTGTCTTGTCGGTAAGCCCGGGCAGGGAGTTCCTAAAGCCGGTGGCTGGAGGGCTGGGGGGACCCCCTGGGAATGAGGCCCCCCGATCTGAGCTGGAAAAGGGGGTGGAGGGTGGGGTCCAGGAGACCCGGGGCTGGAGGAGCTAATGCCGAAGCTAAAAGGAGGCGATGGGGTGTGGATGGGGTCCCCACCTCTGTCTCCACGTAGCACCTGAGGGCCAGCATGTCTCATGGCCTTGACTGTTCCCACTTTCAGGGCTGCAGGCAGGTGGCTGAGGAGGTCGGGAGCCCCGCGCTCAGATTCTGGACTTCCTGCCCCGGTACCACAGTCCTAGTGTCCTCGTGGGTGAGAGCCCGGGCTCTAGAAATTAAAAGACCTGAACACAAATTCCAGCTTTCCCACCTTCGAGCGGTGTGACTTTTGGCAAGTTGCTTACTTCTCTGAGCCTCAGTGGCCTCACGTTCCAGACGGGCGTGATCAAATCTGCTTCTCCGATCCTGGAGGATAAATAAGATGATACATTACAGTGTTTCCCCCAGTTCCCGGATGATCATATAGTGAGGGTCGATGAGCATAAAGCCAAACCCTATTCTTCCAGGAACTCGGGGTGTCTGCACCTCCCCCAACTGATGGAAAGAGTCTGCAAAACAAAGTAGGACCCACGAACGTTCTTTCTCTGATTTTCGTTTTTTTTTTTTTTTTTTAAACGTTTATTTATTTTTGAGACAGAGAGAGAGAGACAGAGCATGAACGGGGGAGGGTCAGAGAGAGGGAGACACAGAATCTGAAACAGGCTCCAGGCTCCGAGCCGTCAGCACAGAGCCCGACGCGGGGCTCAAACTCACGGACCGCGAGATCATGACCTGAGCTGAAGTCGGACGCTCAACCGACTGAGCCACCCAGGTGCTCCTGCTGTCGTTCCTTCTTCAGGCCGAGCGCCACGGTGTGGTTGTGGCACGTCTTGTTGGTCCACTCTCCCATCTCTGGGCATGCGGCCGAGGGTGGTCACCCTGCGGCTTTTGAGTTGCAAGCACTCAGTTCCAGCCACCAGCCAAGTCCCGGTTCCAAACTTCTGAGGCAGAGACGGTGACCGTCCTGTGAGCACACGTTGGCCCTGGGCCACATGGGTATCGACAACATGGCGGCCGCGACCCGCTCTTGGGAGGCGAGGGGGTGATTCTCAGAAAGGAAATGGGAGCCGTTGGCGACTGAGAAGCCTGTCCCTACGTAAGAAACCAAGCCGGGTCATCCCTAGATGGAAATATTTTCATTCCGATGGACCTCTCTGGAATGTGTCGGTTAGGAGACTCAGAAAGATGCTTTTGTTGAATTTTACATCTTTATTAAAAATGTTTTTGTGGGGCGCCTGGGTGGCTCCGTCGGTGGAGCGTCCGACTTCGGCTCAGGTCACGATCTCGCGGTCCGTGAGTTCGAGCCCCGCGTCGGGCTCTGGGCTGACGGCTCGGAGCCTGGAGCCTGCTTCCGATTCCGTGTCTCCCCCTCTCTCTGCCCTTCCCCCGTTCATGCTCTGTCTCTCTCTGTCTCAAAAGTAAATAAAAAACATTAAAAAAAATTAAAGAAAATGTTTTCGTATGTGGGTTTCGTGCGTACAACATAGTGATCGGCTTCTCTGTGCGTTACGCTGTGCCCACCGCGTGTAGCTGCCATCTGTCACCATACGACGCTATCACGGTGCCGTTGACTGTGTCCCCTGTACTGTGCCTTTATTCTTGTGACTTACTCATCCCGTGACTGGAAACCCGTCCCTCCTTCTCTCCTTCGCCCAGTCGGCCCGTTTCCCCCCCGCCCCCTTCCCCCGGAAAGATGCTATTTTAATTTCAACATATCTGCGTGCTTTGTGCCTTCTGGCTTACAGGGTGGCGGGTGGAAGTGGGGGGCCTCTACGAGTCGGGCCCTGGTTAGGCCGCCATCTTGCCCTGGTGCGGGGGGCCTGTTTGCTCTGGGGGCCAGTCAGCCAGAGGCTGCCTCAGACTCTCGGGACCCGGGGGGGCCTGGTCCAGCCCCGCCTCTGCCCCGGTGCCCTCACTCGTTCTTCTCCAACTTCTGTCTCTCGATTTTACCCAGGCTCAGTTTCTTACTGACAAAATGGCTGCTAACACGCACCGTGCTTTCTTTGGTACATTGGCGAGGAGGCCACATGAAGCTGATGACTGCAGAGCAGGGATTCTCAACCGGGGACCACTTGCCCCCCCCCCCCCCCCCCAAAGAGGGACAAGTGGCAATGTCTGGAGTCATTTTTGGTTGACCCAGCTGGGAAGGGTCGGTGCTGCTGACATTAGAGGGCGCAGGCCAGGGATGACGCCACATGGGCTGCAGGGTCCAGGACGCCCCCACCACCAGGGTGGTCTGGTCCAGAGTATCAGTAACACCCAGGGGAGACAGGCTGGTCCGGGGCAGCCTGGGAGAATCATTCCTTCTGCGCATCTTTCCTGTGCATCTTTCGGTGTTGCCTGCGGGGAACGGCAGGGGGTTGGTAGGGACACAAGGCGGAAAGGACCCGGTCCTACGGCAGAGGGTCTGGCGTATGGTGGACACTTCCATACTGTTTCTACATCAAAGCGTAGCTTCAGCTGGCGGAAAGCCCAGCACGTGGCCGTGGTCATGCCCTACTCGTGGCCGAGCAGACTCCGCTGGCAAAGTGTGACGCGTGGGGGCTCTTGGCGAACAGCCTCTGTTGGCCGACAGGTGCTTCCAGAATGCTGGCGGAAACTCACCCAACAGAGTGTGGCTCAGGCGGCCGGTTATCGAGTGGATGGGGGAGAAACAGGCTACCCTGGCCTCCCAGAGTGACCGGTGGTTTGGGGAGAAAGGAGCGGAGGCGGGTTTATCGAGGTTTTTCTGAACTCGTGGCTTCTGCTCAGGGAGTGTTTGCCCCCTCTGCCACCTGGGCTTTGGGGGTGGGTGGGGGAAGGGGGGGCAGGAAAGACAAGACTCTAGAGAGCAGGAGAGGAAATTCCAGAGGCCTTTATACCCTCCAGAGGATGGGGGCCGGGGGTGGGGGTGGGGGCAGGTTCAGGTTGCCAAAGAGAAACATGGAGGAAGATTCTGGCCTCTCGTGTGCTCCTTCCCTGACCTTGGGGGGCAGCTTTCTCTGGGAGCAGAGAGCCCGGGCCAGGCCTTCTGGGTGGGTGAGGCGGGAAAGACGGTGGCCCTCTGCCGTCGGGCAAAGGGAACGAGACTGCAGCCTGTCCCCTGACCAGGGCTGAGGGAAGGTGCTGGAAGGAAGGCACAGCTTCCTTCCGTAGTGGACAGCTTTTCTCCTCGCAGGGCCTCCAGAACCAGGAACCCGCCTTCCTGACTCTGGCCAGGGCCTCTTAAAGGAAGCGCTCTCCCCATCGCTATGTCCACAGGTGGAGGGGCCACGTCTCCACCTGCCTCTTCACTCATACCTTAAGCCCCAAATAATAAAGACGACGAAGCTCTAACGATGACAAGGGCTTCCTGCCAGCGTCAGTGGTGCTGTTCTGGTGCTTTCCATCTCATTTAATTCTCCCACACTGCTGTGCACCTCCCAGCTGGCTCTTGGCCTCCAGCCTCCCGGGAGGGAATCCAGTGAGTCAGGCGTATGTTGATTCTCTCCAGTGGTGCAGAACCTTCGGTCCCACCAGGGCTTGCTGAACCCTTTGCGCCCCGGGCTCGCTTGGGTAACTAGTGGAACCAGAGGCTTTGGTTTCCTTCAGCCCCGAACTCAAAATAGCCACGATTTTGTACGCCCTCGGCGTGACCTCGGGCAACTTACTTCTCTCTCAGAAACCTGTTTCCCTCTTTGCAAAATGGGGGGAAACCTTGTTGTGATGCTCAGATGAAGGGGAGAGTTTTTAGTGGATAAAACATGTGCGAGCCCAAACCCGGGATCGTCTCCAACATCATCATCATCATCATCATCATCAGGGGTCAGCAAACTTTTGCTATGAGACCAGACGGCAAATCTTTTAGGCTTTGTAGCCCCTACAGTCTGTTGGTATTAAATTCTATCGTCTCTTCGAAGCGGCCACGGACAGTAAGCAAATGGGTGTGGCTGTGTTTCAATAAAACTTTATTTACAAACACAGGGGATGGGCCCGATTTGGCCTGAGGGCTATGGTTTGCTGATGTCCGGATCTGAGGCCTGAGGCTTGACTCCCATTGCCCGGTAGCAAAAAGCAGAACAGGGCCTGGGCCAGGTTTGATGTGAAATGCAAGTGTCCACGTGCAAACAACCATCTGAGTGTTTTGAGGGCAGGGGAGGATCTACCTTTGAGACCCCATCCTGGGTTCTCAGGGGCACATGGTGAGGGCAGAGCGAGTATTTGTGGGTAAATGACTTTCTGGCGACCATTTCGGCTCAGGTCATGATCTCATGGTCATGAGATCGAGCCCCACGTTGGGATCCTCGGTGGGTATGGAGACTGCCTGGGATTCTCTCTCTCTGTCTGCCCCTCCTTCATTCTGGAGCTTGCCCTCTCTCTCTGTCGTTCTCCAAAAAAAAGAAAAGAAAAAAAGGTGTCCTTGGAATCAGAGCCATCATTATTGTCTATCCCCCGGGAGCTGGACTCCAGAGCCCTTTCCCTATGGTCTCATTTAATCTTCACGAGAACCCTGTCATATCAGGACGATTGTTGTTATCCTGGTGGGACAAGGGGAAACCGAGGCTCCGGGAGATGAGGTCACGCAGCTGGAAAGGGCAGGGATTCAAACTTGAAATTCCAACTTCAGAGCTTGTGCTTTTCCACCTCTTCCGGTTAAAAGACTCCCGGTCTGTGGATGAACCTCGAGCCCTCCCTTGTGCCCATGTCCTGTGCTTCTTTCTGGGCCGGTGGGCAGCTGTCAGTGGCTAAACCTTCTGCCTTCGCCCCCCCCTTAGAGGCCCCCACCTTTGTGTTCACGCTGCTCCTCCCTTTCCCCACCCTGGCTACTTCCTGGTCTTCCCAGATTGCCTGGGATGACAGATTGCCTGGCCCGGCCCGGCCCGGCCCTGCCCATGGGCCTGACCCAGTCTAGCCCTTCCTTGTCGGCTGCTAGGGGCCGCCTCCTGCGCTCCTGCCTGCCCGCCTGGCAGGTCTGGCAGGTGAATGACTCACATTCCTGGTCCTCTGCACACGAAGCGTGGGGAGCCAGTGCGCCTGACCCCTGGGCTCCTGCCTGCCCTGCCAGCGGCTGTGACGGACAGGACCCTTCCCCGCCCGTGGCGCCTGCCCCTGTGCCACCTGCACCCATTTCCCCGAGGGCCAGAATTGGACTGCACGGAATCCAGGTCAGCTTTGGGGCTTGTAAACATCTCTGTCCCTCGCCGAGTTGGAGGAGGGTCCTTTGGAGGTCACGGGGCGTGTGTGGGCTTTCTGCCGTCGTTGACACCCTTGGGCACCGGGCCCAGGGACACCCTGCTCCCTCCCAGTCGGTGATGGGGCTTGGGGACGCCTTGTGCCAGGCTCTACAAGGAGGACTCTGCTGGGAGCCTCGGGGACATGGCCCTGACCCTGGTGGCCACCTGTGGGGGCAGGTCAGGGCAACGTGGGGGCGAGGAATGCAGAGGGAGCCTGGCAGAGGCGTGGGTGCCTCGGGAACCTTCCCTGATTCCCTTCTCGGGGTCACAGAGTTTGATGGTTGGAGCCTGATATGGCCCTTCCGGGACACCTAGGTCAACGGCATTATTTCAGAGCTGGGAAAAAGGAGGCTCGGGAGGACAGGGAGTATCTCAAGGTCACGCGGTGACTTAGCGGCAGAGCCGGGCCTGGAAGCCGGCTCCCTGCGGTCACCCTGGGTCCTGGCTGTGAGTCCCCGACAGGTGGCTGTTTAGCCACAGCTTGAATCTCTCCGGTGGTGGTGAGCTCGCTGCTTTTGGAGGCAGCCTCTTGCGTCTGCGTGGCCGGTGGCCGGCGGTGAGGACACAGGGCCTGCGGGGCGCTTACTTCGTGCCTGGCACCTTGCTAACGAAGCACGCCCCGCGCGTTAGCTCTTTCGGTCCTCCCCACACCCCTGTGAGGCCAGTGGTGTTGTCGCCGTTCTCGTTCACAGCCGAGGAAACGGACCCAGAGAGGTTGAGTAACTTACTTAAGGTTTCGCAGCTTGGAAAAGGGGAGCTGAGATGGGAGGCCAGACAGGTCTGGTTCTGGGGCCTGACGGAGCCCTCCGCCCCCTCCCTTTCTGCTGCCGTGAGTCGATGAGGCGTAGCAGGGTGGGGGGCTGGCGGGGCACGGCCAGGCTGGGCTTGTTAGGGGCGTTTCGATGGATCGCGCGTTCCTCTGGCCTCCCCACGTCCGAGGAAAACAAGTGTTACTGCTGAAGCTTTTCTCCCTCCCCCGCTTGGGCTTCGTGGCAGCTCACGCTCTGTCTCACGTGGTGCCCGAGCTGCAGAGTCCAGCACAAATGGTAATGACCTTCCAGGGTGGCCTCCACGATGCTACACCTGCCTTGGTCTGTCCACGAAGGGTCCTTTGCTGGTTAACAAGGGCAGCGCCTCACCCTAAGGTGCTCGACCGTTTACAAAGCTGGGCCACGTCTGTTGTCCCCGATGGGTCTCACGCCAGCCTGGGGTGCTGGGCAGGGCAGGAATGAAGATCCCTGTAATTGAGGGACAGAGGCTCAGAGAGGTGAGGTGACCTGCCTGAGGTCACACAGCTAAGAGACGGCAGAGTGTTAGGTTCTCTCTCCTGGCTCCTAACAGCGTGTGCTGCCATTAAGCGGGCCTCTCCTCTCAGTTTTTCCTCTGGAGGATCCAGAAGTTTCTAAAGGCGAGGCTGCCTCCCCGGCTTTTGGCCAACGAATCCGGGTCTCCTGAGGCTTGGCTGGGGACCGGCCACCAACTCTCCTCTGTCCCTTCGAGGGCTGAGCTCCTCTGGGAGCAATGGCCGCAGACTTTCCCGCTGGGCGTCCTCCGTTAGCGGGACTTTGGGGTCTTCAGGGGGGTGACTGGTCCGGCCCCTTCACATCCCTACCACCTAGAAGGCAAGAAGGATCCCTGATATGTTCATCCAGGGCTTCCTCTCAAAAACAGTCTCATGGGTGAGAAGTCCCCAGGCTGATTCCGTTCTGTCCCCTCCTCCTTCTCCTCCTAGTGATCAACAACAACAACAACAACAACAACAACAGCGACGTTGACTACTAGCATTGCCACCATGACTACTGTGCCATTTATCGGGCACTCACCCCGTGCTCAGCTCTAGGTCAGGAGTCCTGGTGCCATAGCTCATCTAACCCTCCTGCCAGTCCAGATGTCACAGATGAGAAAGCTGAGGCACCGAGGGGTGAAGTCATTGGCCCAGAGTCACACGGCTGGCCCGTGGCACTGAAACCATCACTCAGAAAGTCGAAAGCTCACATCACCCAAAGTCACCATCCAAAGTCATGTGCTGAGTTCCTGGTGCAGCCAAGAGTGGCGACTGGCTTGGTTGCTTCCGGCTTTTGAGCTCTTCCCTCTCTGCGCCGCTGGGCCGGGCTGGGCAGCACTGGGACTCGAGAACCGTGGGTTCTGGTTGCTCTGCCTCTAAAATACTATGGGACTCTGGACATGCCCCTCACCCTCCTGGGGCCTGGGTCACCCCATCTGGGTGGAGGGGCTGATCATTTCTTCCCTGTGATCTAACCAGGGGCTGTGGATTACAGTCACGGCTGGGGATGCCTGTAAAACCTTGACACGGTGCGCAGGGAAGGAACCGGCATGAAGAGAGTAATTACCCAAGCAGCGTCTCCCGTCCCCTCTGTGCCTGGGACAGCCTTGACATTTAATCCCCACAATTACTGGGGATGAAGGAATTGGTGCCGAGCTCCGCAGCCAGAGGAAGCTAGGGCTCAGCAGAGGAGCAACTCGCAACTCGCTCAAGGTCACAGGGCTAGGAGGTGGGGAGGCGGGGATTCGAACCCAGCCTGTGTGTGTGTGTCCAGAAGTGAGCGCCCCCCCTCCCCACCAGCCCTCATGGGAGACGGCTCCCTGGGGATGGGGGCGGGGGGCTCAGGGTTTCCAGCCCCAGAGCAGCAAGAGAGTTCCCGGTGGGGATACTCATGGGAGCAGGTCCCCAGGAGCTTAGCAGGTGGGTCCGAGGTAGGTGGGATGGTGCTGCTACGAAGTGAATTCCTAGCTTCCCTGTCCAAGCCTCCTCCCACTTTGCCTTCCAGCGGAATGAGAGCGAGCCTCCTCCCCATCATTGCTTGTCTCAAGGACAGAGGCACCTCTGGTTCCAAGGGGACCAGGAAAATAGGGAGCTCTCCTGGGTGTTGGGACCTGTTCTGTAGGTGACCTTGACCCCTGACCCCGCCTGCTGGACCAGCCAGACCCAGCTCAGCCACTGCACAGAGACTTCTGATGCCCCAGCAGAGGGAGGGGAGGCAACAGGGCTGGGGAGCAGCCCTGCCCCCTTCCTTCTTCCCCATCGTACCCTATCCCCTGGTTCTTTGGAGCATTGTAGTGATTAAATCTGACGACCATTCATTCTATCTGATATAAAGGCCTCCAATGTCATGGTTCCAGACAGGCAGAGGGTGAGGAGGGGACCTTGGGCCGGAGCCAGGAGGCTGCCTCTGCTCTCGTTCCATTCTTCATGCCCTGTGTGACCTTAAGCAAAGCCCTTGTCCTCTGAGGGCCTCAGTTATCCCCTCTGTGGATGGAGGAGGTTGGCTCGGATCATTCCTAAGGGCCCTTTCAAGCTCTGAAAGTCTCTGAAATGCTCAAAGGGAAAGCCCCAAGGTGCCCTCTGGGCTCTTCGCCAGCCGTCCCTCCTCCCACGTGACCACAAGGCCCCGGGAGCACAGGAATGCGGGGAGGCTTGAGTTTGCTTCTGATGCATGGCAGACTGGCAAGGACTGGAGTGACCACCATAAAAACCTGTTCCTGTTCAGCCTGGCCAATTCTGGAATATATCCAGGATGCCCACGTTTGCCCAGCTGCAGGGAGAGCCCTCCACCTTGTTGTTGGGAGGAAGAAGTACGGACTTCAGGGTCGCACTGAGTTCAAAGCTCAGCTCTGTCCCTTCTCGTGTGTGAACTTAGGTTCCGTATCTGAAATGGCAGACGATAATACTGAACTTGCTGAATGTGTTATCCCAGGCAGAGTGCTCGACCTGGTGCATAGTAAGTGCTCAGTAAAAAGAAGGGCATGTCCCTGGCCCCAGTGCCATCCCAACCTCCCATTCCCAGCAAACAAAGAAGGCTCCAGAATGGCAGGACGCCTCATTGTGCTGCCCAGAACCTTAATGCCATGTTCCATGCAGATGAGCAGATGTGTCCAAGTGTGCTAGGGATGATATGATGTTTGACCGTCTTTTCTCTTCCTCTTTCTCACAATTCCTCTGGAAACTACAAAACTGGGCCACATGCCTCAGTGGCCGCTCTCTTGAGACTTCTGGGTTCTTCATCCCTGAGTCTTGCTTAGCTCACAGGAAATGGGAAACCCTATGCTCTGGCCAAAGAGTAGCGGGGAGGAGAGGAGCCTGCTTCCCACAGATCTTTCCCTAGAATCCAGCTGGCTGGCTCTAGCCACTGATCAGAATTCACAAAGTATGGGATTTGGCGGGTCAGCATGAGATCTCTCAAATTAACTGCAGAGTAAGACCCCTAAAGCTCAAGGCTCCTGGCAGGCGTTCCAGAACTCTGAGACAGCACCCAGGGAATAGGTTGGGGTCGCCTCTGACCAGACACCAGGCTCAGGCACAGCTGTGTCCCCAGGCCCAGTCCTGGAGCCACTGGTCAGGGAGTTTACTACACTGGGTATATTTTGTGGTTGGCCCCAATTCAGAGACCTGTGGTTTGGGATAGAGCACATGAAATTCCCTGCAAAGTGGTGATTTCTGGGAAGAGAGAACAGACTTGATCAGCCTACATGCTGTTGCTTTTATTAAGTTGTCTCAAAGCTCATCAGCCACATGGTGCTTCTTTATTCCCTCCCCTAAAAATCAGGATACTGTTCCCTGCTTTCCCTGGAATCCTGACCAGGGGAGTTTGCACTTAGCAGAGAATCTGCATCCAGCTTCCTTCTGCTTCACTGAGTGGGAGAAGTATTGTCCTCTAGTCCCCTTTCGCTTGGTTTTCAATTGTATTCATCCATCCATCCATCATTCATCTGTCCATGTGTCTATCCATCCATCCATCTATCCATCTATCATCCAGTGATCCAGCCATCCATCCATCTATCCATTATCCATCCACTCATCATCCAGTGATCCATCCATCCTTCCATCCATCCTTCATCTATTCATGTGTCTATCCATTTATTCATGTGTCCATCCATCCATCCATCCATCCTTCATCTATCCATGTGTCTATCCATTTATTCGTGTGTCCATCCATCCATCCATCCATCCTTCATCTATCCATGTGTCTATCCATTTATTCGTGTGTCCATCCATCCATCCATCCATCCATCATCCAATGATCCATCCATCCATCTATCCATCATCCATCCACTCATCATCCAATGATCTATCCATCCATCCATCCTTCATCTATTCATGTGTCTATCCATTTATTCATGTGTCCATCCATCCATCCATCCATCACCCAGTGATCCGTCCATCCATCCATCCATTCATCCTTCATCTATCCATGTGTCTATCCATTTATTCGTGTGTCCATCCATCCATCCATCCATCCATCATCCAATGATCCATCTATCCATTTGTCTGTCCATCCAGTCTTCCACCCATATATCCATTCATCTACCTATACACTGTTTATCGAGTGTCCACTATGTGCCAGGCACTGTATCCTGGAGGTAACAGCTCTGTGCAAAACAGAAATGAGCCTGCCCTCAGGCAGATTAGAGGACAGCAGGAGCAACAGAAAATTTTGTAAGAAAAACAGTACTTTGTGCTCCAGACTTACCGCCTCTGTTTATCGGTTTTCTAATTTTTTTTTTCAACGTTTTTAATTTATTTTTGGGACAGAGAGAGACAGAGCATGAGCGGGGGAGGGTCAGAGAGAGAGGGAGACACAGAATCAGAAACAGGCTCCGAGCCATCAGCCCAGAGCCCGACGCGGGGCTCGAATTCACAGACCGCAAGATCGTGACCTGGCTGAAGTCGGACGCTTAACCGACTGCGCCACCCAGGCGCCCCAGTTTATCGGTTTTCTTATGTGTTGCATGGGATGATGGCAGTACCTGTTACACGGGATTATGGTGAAGATGTGATGAGACAGTACAGGTAAAGTGTTGGCCCCGTCCCTGGCATGTAGTAAGTGCTCAATGAATTTGAGCTGTGATGAGGATGAGGACCATGATCATGATGAAGATGATGATGAAGTTTACGGTCATCTGAATCAGCGCCTGGCACTAACCAAGCAACCATACGTGTCCCTGAGCCGTAGTGGGCAGACAGGCTTTCTCAACAGCAGCAGAAGGTAACAGGGGAATGGTGAGGGCAGGCCCCGTGCCAGCTTCTCAGGATGGGGCATGTGTGCTGGACGTGCCATCTGGAGGCAGGGTCTGAGGGCTTCTTGGGGGAGCCGGAGCCAACATAGCTGCCTGGCTGGTTTAGCCAGTTCGGATTTGGTTGTGAATCTTCTCAGGGCAGAATAAGCCATGACACCAGGAGCTGCAGACTGCCTTCGCAGGGGCTGGGGTAGGCTGTCTGGAAGCTGCCAGAAGTGAAGGAAGGCAGCAGAGGTGGGGACGAGCCTCTGTGCTGGGGGCTCGGGGGAGACGGCTGGAGCTGGAGCTCTGGGGGAGCAGCCAAAAGTGGCTAGGGGGTCCCTGGTCCCTGGGGCTGATCGGGGCGGGGGCATGTCCGTGTCCCTTGCCACTGTGCCTCCAGCTCCTAGAATGGTGCCAGGCACATCTCAGACACTTCTCCGGGGAGTATCTGGGAGTGTTTGTTGAACGGGTGCTGAGGCTCCACTGGGATGGTCTGATGTAACTATCAGGCCGGCTCACCTGGGAGACACAGTGGTTCTGGAACCAGAGGGAGAAGCGTTCATAGCCTGACCTCACCACCTACCAGCTCTGGGGGACCGTGGATAAGACACTTGCCCTTTCTGAGCCTCGGTTTCCTCATCTGCAAAATAGGAATTGCGGTCGATACTGAGGGCTGTTGTGTAGATGGGAGATGGTGAAGGGCTTTGAAGGTACCCAGTAAAAAGCGAGTCTGCTGTCATCATCCATGTTTCTGGGGTGACACCCAGAGTTTCGAGCCAGGACTGGGGGATTGGGCTGGTGCGGACAGAGTATCTGCTGAACCCCCACATTTGAAGTTTGGGGGAGGGGTGACGGGATAGAGTCAGATAGACCCGGAATCTATTGCTTACTTGCTGTGTGACCTTAGGTAAGCTACTCCCTCCCTGTGCCTCCTCTGTTCCACCTGTCCAAAAGGGGATCTTGAAAGCAGCTGTTCTATAGAGTTCTTGCGAGAGTAAATGGGACTGTGCACGAAGAGCTTGGGGCTTGGCATGTTATACATGTTCAGTAAAGGGGAGCTATCCTTGCCAAGGGAAGGGGCCCTGGTCCCCCCTTCTGAGACGCCGGGGCTTCCCTTGGAAGTGACCCACTGCACTGTGTCTCTGCTGACACGTGGGTGGGTCTCAGAAGGTGCTTGTTTCCAGGAGAGAACCCAGGGAAACCATTTGGCTTAACCTCTTAAGTTCCATGGGGGCGGGGCTTGAGTGATCGTAACTGGGGGCTATTCAGTAGGGGGAAGGAACACGGACTTCAGGTTTAAATCCCAGTAGACGTTAATGAACGCTGGGGCTGGTCCAAAAATCCAGTCTCTAAAACTCCTGCCTGCAGCTTCTGGTGCGTTACTAATGGGAGTTTATGTGAAGGACACAGTGGGATAAGGGCCCATTGTTCTGAGCAGGGACGGTTTTATGACTCTTAGAAAGCGTCTTTCATCTGGGAGACCAGGGAACTGATGGGACCTCCCAGCCCTGGGCGGGGGAACTGGAGGACGCTGGAGGTTTCTGGGGCTGGTGCCAGGCGGCGGCCACGGCCAGGCCCTCTCGCTACAGCCAGGGTAGCTGGCGGGGGCTGCACAGCAGGGCCTCCCTTTCCCCAGGCCCGGGACCTTCCCTCCTGGAGATCCTCTGTCCAGCCAGGCCAGGTCTGCTTGGCAAAAGGCTGGAGGCTCACTGTGTCCCCCGGGGTTCCCTCCCTGCTCCCCCTTCCCCGGCAGCCAGTGCTGTATCTTTTTCATGCTTATGGATGAAGATCCTTCCAGAACAGGCCTTGGGCCCTGCATTCACTGTCAGCTGACTAGCAACTTCAGGCCTGGAGGCCTTGCCTGGCACTCGAGCCTTGGGTAAGGGCAGTAACCTGATGCCAGGAAGCTGAGACCTTGTCCCCTTGTCCTTTCTGGCTCCTTGGCCAGGCCCCAGACGGAGAAATCCAACTTCCCCTTGGCTCGGCAGACAGGCCCAAGCTCTCTGTCTGTTTATCCCCGGGTAGGGGCTGCAGGAGTCCCGAGGAGGGGGTGAGGCTGGCGTCCTACCGTAGGCAGGGCCTGTGGGGAGGAGACCTGGGTGCGGTCACGCCTGCTGTGGATGCCCCTGGCCGTTCAGCCCAGACTGTGACTCCCCCTCCCCTCTCACCTTTTCTACTTTGGGAGGTACAAGAAGGCCAGAGCAGCATGTCGGGGATCCCTTGTGCCCTAACTGGTCCCAGAATCCCTTCACCCTGCGGCGAGACAGCAGCCATGGGCAGCGGGCGCTGCCTGGTTAGCAATCCCTCCGAGGCTTCTGGGCTTTCAAGGAATAAAAAAATCTGCTCGGGCACGTGCACGTGAGGGGGATCTGGAGGAACCCAACAGGCCGCTCCGACGGACATTCCAGGCTAGCACAGAACGTCTTCGTGCCTCAGTTTCCTCCTCCCTAAAACGGGAGGGAAAGTACCTGCTTTGTAAGGTTGCTGGAAGGATCGGTTGGAACGTGGCCGGGTGTGTGGCTGCGTGAAGGCTGGCTTGGCGTCCACGGTCACTTGACTCGTCTCTCACCTCCGCGGGTCCAAATTCCTGGGAGAAACGAGCTGATTGGCCAGCTTGCCGTCAGATGTTCACCCTCTCCCCCAATCAGCTGTGCTGGCGAGGAGCGGGCTGCCCCGCCCACGGGCGGGAGGGTGTAGGGAGGCACATCCTGGCATGTCAACCCCAGCCTGTTCAGAGGCTCTATCAGATGGGGAAAGTACTGCCCACAGTGGCTTGGTGCTTTTTTTTTTTCCTGCCAACCCCCAGGGGGCGTTCCCAGGGGCGCTTCCAAGTGATCAGGACAAGCTTTCAGAACTGCGGCTGCCTGCCGACGCTTGGAGCCTGTCTGGCTCACGAGTAACTTGGCCCATTTGCAATTTGAAATCGTTGTCAGTTTTAAAAATCGGGGGATTTCGTACAGAACTCTGGACTTCTGGCTTCTCTTGGGGGAAAAGAAAGAAGGCGCTGGGGGTATCGATTGTAGACGCATAGCATCTGCTCCAACGGGGGGGGGGCGTGTGCTTTCCAGGCCCTGAGGGACCCCCCAACCTTTCCCCGTGGTGTCCCTAGTCTTGAAACTTGCTCATCGCTGTCCGGGCGCATCCAGCCTGCTTCTTCCACTGTCACCCCCTACCTCGCCACCTCACTCTACAGCCTGGAAATGGGAATTGCGCAAAGAAGAAGAAGAATTGGCTAGCTATTCAACATTTTGGAATACGTGTATGAACCCAGTTTTGTGCCAAATATCCACAACTATGATCTCATTTATTTCTCTAAACAACCGTGAGGTAGGAATCATCACTTCCATCCCCACTACACAGACGGTGAAGAATTACTACACAGACAGCTCTAAGAATTCCATGATGTGCTAGAGATTAGCACAGGCCATCTGACTTCAGACACAACTTTATTTTTTTAATTAAAAAAAAATTTTTTTTTTTTTTAGAGAGAGAGAGGGGCAGAGGCAGAGAGAGAGAGAGAATCCCAAGCAGGCTCCGTGCTCCGTGCAGAGCCTGACACGGGTCTCGATTCCATGACCCTGGGATCGTGACCCGAGCTGAAATCAAGTCGGCAGAGTCACCCAGGCGCCCCTAGAAATGTCTTTAAACTGACGGCAAAGCTGCGAGTCCACAGCATTTCCCTCTGCGGCATTTCGAGAGGAAACTATCGACTTGATCCTTTTCTCTGGATGTTTAGTGTGTGTTTGCAAGAAACACGGACCCGTTCCTTCGAAATCATAGTACAACCATCAAAAGCTGGAAACACGTGTGACGCATTCCCACCATCTCAGCCGCCGCCCCTCTGGAGTCTTACCAGAGGTCCCAGTAGTGGCCTTTGTATGGAAAGGATCAAGTGAGGATCACATGTGGCATTTAGTTGTCCAGTCTCTGGTTTCCTTCAATCTGACAAAGTTCCCCGGTCTCTCTTTGACTTTTGTGACCTTGGCGTTTTGGAAGACTCTCAGTTCAGGTTTGTGTGATGTTTGCTCAGGATCATGGGAGCTGTGCATCTCTGGCGGGAACACGGTGAGGTATGGCCGGGACCTTCTCCGAGCATCCCATCGGGACACTTGGGGTGTCCAAATGTCCCCCTGCTGGTCACGTCCCCAGTTTGACCACTTGGGTGGAGAGCTTGTCTGTGACGTTGCTCTCTTCCCCTTTCTGGTTAAGAAGTATTTTGTGGGGAGGTGCTTTGAGACTGTGTAAACAGTCATTTCCTGGCCTTCGATGTACTCATTTGCTTATTTACTTATCAGAATGGACTCTTGGTTTCTTACTGTATTCAATGGGATATAAATCCAATCATGATTTATTCTGATGTCAGATTGCCCTCAGTTTGATTAGTGGGAGCCTCTGTGAGCTGGTTTCTATGTCCTTTTGCTATGACACAGGGCAATTTTGTCACTTCTTGAGCAGTTTATCAGTTTGTGGCCCAGCACTATATTATAGGCTCAAATTGTCCTTCCTCTGGAATCAGCCGTTTCCCCAGGGACCTCTGGATCCCTTGAGTAGAGAAGGGTATTGGGGAACCACGATCCGGCTGCTAAGTGTGCTCACTGCTATTGGGTGTCCCTGTTCCCAGGCCCTCGCGGTGGACAGAGCTAGGAGCTCACACCATCGCTTCCGATTCCAGCCTACAGCTGGGAGATTGTTCTACTTTTCTCCCTTTCCGTATCTGTAATTCTCTTCTCCAACAGGGAGAACCCCAAGAGTTCAAGCTGTTGACCTCTGCTATACTAGGTTGCCTCTCACTAATAACAGTTAGAATATTTATAATAATACAGCATCAAGTAGCATATTGATCTAATTTTGTCAGTGGGAAGTGGAGAGATCTCTGTTAGGCTATATTAACTTGATCCTGCGACCTTCTGTGAAGAGAGAAGAGGGCAACAGGATTACTGTTCCCACTTGACAGGCAGTGAGACAGAGTAAAAGAGGTTGAGGGCTGTTTTCAGGGTGCTACAGAGATCGTGGGGTAGCAGAGCACTGTGTCGTATCCTTGTCCCACTGGACATGAGTGTCCACCCCCCCTTGTGGGTGTTTTGGGTGAACTTCGAGACCACATCCCCAAGATAAGGAAGGAGCTGCTCAGACTGGTCTGTCCCTGACACCCAGGTCCATAAAGTGATAGCTCAGAGAAGTCAAGTTTCCTTCGTCACCTGAGCTCCCAGGACCCCCTGTGCCTGTGGCTGTGCCCTTGAGCTCAGCTTGCTTCCCCACAAATGCAGGTCTTGGGTTGGGGGGGCATCTGGAAGGCTCGAAGCAGGGGTGGTTGCTGAGAGTATCGCAGCCCCCCTCAAAATGCCGGTCCTACCAAACAGAGGCAGGAGTGTTATGGGAAGAGAGTGTCATATCGTCTTCTTTCGTAATCAAAATGCGATCCAGCCTCTTTTAGGTAATAAATAGCCTGGTCACGGTTGGTTTAATGGTATAGTAAATGTCAGGGCCTGACTGCTTCCTGCTTGCTCTCCGTTCACACTGCCCGTGTGAGCGTGGTATCTGGGCCACAGAGTCCACTTTCCCAGCCACCCACTTCCTTTTTGACCCACTATGTGGTTCGGCCAGCGGAAGGGAGACTGGGCTGGAAGGCAGAGGCAGGAGCCCTGGGTTCCCATCCTGACTTTGCCGCCAGCTTGCTAGGCAACATGGGCAAGTCACTTCGCCTCACTGGCCAGTGGAAAAATGCCACCCCTGTCCTCCCTGCCTCCCTCTTCTCCAGGTCGGCGGTGGAGACCAGGGAGAACAGAACCCTTTTCCCAGCCAGATGTACCCTTGACGGCTATGCATCCACAGTAAGCCCTGCACTCACCAGCGTGTTCAGTGGGTGGAAAATTCTGGTTAATTGAATGTTCTGGGACATGGAAACATCCCCAGAAATCCTTTGTGTTCCTTTTGTGGTCATTGAAAACCATTCATTCATCTATTTAGCAAATATTTGTCTCGTGCCTGTGATCTACCGGGCTCTGTCCCAGGTGGCGGGGAGGCGCTGTGAATGAGACAGCGGAGGCCCAGCCCGCAAGGGCTCACAGCCCAGGAGGAGACGTGGGCAAACGCAGGGGGCCCTTGAACACCGCAGGGGCTAGGGGCACCAACCCCTTACGCGGTACAGCTTTTGACTCCCCCAGAATGTAATTGCTGATAGTCTACTGTCGACCACGAAGAAGCCTTTACCAATAACATAAACAGTCAATTAATGTCTTCTGTATATCATATGTATTATATAATGTATGCTTATAATTGCATAAGCTCGAGAAAAGAAAATATTATTAAGAAAATCATAAGGAAGAGAAAATACATTTTTATTGAAAAAAATCCACGTAGAAACCTGCCCAATTCAAACCTGTTTTTTTTTTTTTTTAATTTTTTAATGTTTATTTATTTTTGAGAGAAAGGGAGAGAGAGAGACAGAGTGCAGACAGGGGAGGGGCAGAGAGAAAGACACACACACAGAATCCGAAGCAGGCTCCAGGCTCCGAGCTGTCAGCACAGAGCCCGACGCGGGGCTCGAACCCACGAACGTCGAGGTCATGACCTGAGCCGAAGTCGGACGCTCAACCGACTGAGCCACCCAGGCGCCCCTAAACCTGTGTTTTTTTTTTTTTTAATTTTTTTAACGTTTTATTTATTTTTGAGACAGAGACAGAGCATGAACGGGGGAGGGGCAGAGAGAGAGGGAGACACAGAATCGGAAGCAGGCTCCAGGCTCTGAGCCATCAGCCCAGAGCCCGACGCGGGGCTCGAACTCATGGACCGCGAGATCGTGACCTGAGCCGAAGTCGGCCGCTTAACCGACTGAGCCACCCAGGCGCCCCTAAACCTGTGTTTTTTAAGGGTCAATGTACACCACGCAACTCGGTAGGATGGATGGCCTGAGGGGACCATAGGACACCGTGGGAGGCCCGGAGTCCAGTGTGGGGGCCCTGGAGAAGGGATCCTTGACCTTGAGAAGGTGTTCTCTGTTGAGAGCCTCAGGAGGCATTAGCCAACGTGCCTGGGCAGGAGGATGGAGTGGTAATGGCGTTCCAGGCAGAAGGAGCAGTAATGAATGGGCAAAGGCCAATAAAGCGCCTTTGACATTGAATTGTGCTGTGGAGCTCAGAATGTGACCTCGGGGAGGCGAGAGGCGAGGGGGGGGTGTGTGTCCTCAGGATGCATGATGGCGGAGAGAGCAAGAATGTAGGAGGACGTGTGGTCCCTGGGGTGGGGGTGGGGGGAGAGGAGGGCCCGGCATTACCAGATCTCCAGGTTTGCTGAGAAGCCAACAGTCTGTTTTCTTACTGCAAAATCTCCCGAGTGTTAAATGTTGGTGACCCGTGAGCCACCACTGGGGGCCAAACACAATGGTTCTGTAGACTCCACTGGTTCTATGAGCTGGTGGCTTGTCACCTGGGACCCAGAGGGTCTATGTGAGGAACGTTTGAGGGTGCCCACTGAGAATCTGTTATGATCCTCTGATGTTGAGTGCGCCCCTTACCTGTGCTGGGCTCTGGGGGTCTGATAAGGGCCCTGGGGTATGGCCCCCGCCCTCAAGCCTGGATCACAGCGTCCATCAAGCTGAAGACAGTGCTAATTAGTATACATGTCCAGAGCTAACAAAACCAACAAAGGCTCTAACACGAGGAACCAGCCAAAGCCCAAAGTGCCGTAGAGCTCAGAGGAGGGGTGGTCAGGGAACAGGGGCCACGTGGGGAGGTTTCCCAGGGATTCTGGGCCTTCTGAGGGTTCTGGGAGGGAAGGTAAACCTTAGTGCAGCCAAAGACGGGGCAGGCATTCCAGACTGGAGGACTCAGGGGGGCTGAGGCCCAGGAAGGAAATAAAATAGCCAAGGAGGGAGGTTGGAGCGGATCTGAAAAGCTATGAATGCAGGTCCAGGAACTTGTACTTGCCTCTGCATATGCCAGCAGGACCCAAGCATCTACGTTCTGGCCTGAGGCTTAATGTTATGTCACTCACTGGACATCTGAAGACGTTCTAGCTGCTTTGCCGGTGCAGGGGAGGAAACATTCTTCTGCTGTGTTTCCTCCTGGACTAAGAATTAAATTTACATGAGACAGATTAACAGGAGGAAAAAACCCAAAGTTTAAAAAAAAACTTTTTTAAAGTGGTCTTTCTGCTCAACACGGGGCTCGAACTTCTGGCCCCAACATCAAGGGTCACCAGCCAGGTGCCCCAAACCTTAAGTTTTCTTACGTGCACACCGAGGCTCAATAATGAAATTGAGACCTAAAAAATGTCTAATGCAGGCACTTTTTACCCTTCTCAGGTAAAGAGACAAACAGAACAAAAACAAACAAAGACCGTGAGGAATTGGCAGGACAGAGAAAAGTTAATTTGGTGGTGGGGCGCCTGGGTGGCTCAGTGGGTTAAGCGTCCGACTTTGGCTGAGGTCACGCTCTCACGGTTCATGAGTTCGAGCCCCGCATTGGGCTCTGTGCTGACAGCTCGGAGCCTGGAGCCTGTTTCAGATTCTGTGTCTCCCTCTCTCTCTGCCCCTCCCCTGCTCATGCTCTCTCTCTCTCTCTCAAAAATAAATACATGTTAAAAAAAATTAAAAAAAAGACCAATGTGCCTAAGTGGGGCTCTATGAACGACTCTTAGGACAGGCTCTATGGAGCGTACGTCGACAGACAATAAACAAGCAAGCAAATCAACGAATAAGATGATTTCAGAGAGCGGGGCCTGAGTGTGGTTTGTCTCAGGGCACTGTAGAGGCCTGTCTATTTGTGTCTCCTCCTCCTAGCCTGCCAGAGCCAAGGGGGCAGGGCTGGGGTCTCTCTGGTTCCTCGTTTCATTCCCAGCCCCTAAGGCTGGTGCCTGGCAGAGAGGGAGTAGTTCAGAAAAACATTTTCTCTGGCTGTGTTGCATGAACCAACACAGGCTGACAAAGATGCCCGTATACATACACCTGTGCCCTTTGGAGGCTGCAGAACTCATTATTATCAACCCAGGAGTAATTGCTGATAAGCCGGAGTGTGAGTTTCGTTGCAAACAGAGAGGTTGCAGGGCACTGTTTAATGACAACAGGGATAATCTTAATTAATGGCCTGATAACTATAATTAATTGCATCACATCCGGAGGCCCCCTCTGGGATTCTGGGAGGGAACAACTAGTGTTTGGCAGCCTGGGGGGCTGGAAGGGAGGGGAGGGCTGGGATCTCCGTTTGGCCACTTCCTTGCTCCGCGAGCTTTGGCGGGTTGCGGGTCTGAGCCTCAGTGGTCTCGTCAGGAAGGTGGGGCTCCAGGGCGGGCGGCTCGTCGCCAGTTCGGGGGTGGGGGGGGATGGTCTCAAATTCCCCCCTCCCCCGCCTCCCATCCCCGCCCCAAGCTGCTAGGGTCACCAGAGCCCGGGGGGCCAGGCCACCGAGGGGCGCCGGCTGGGACTGGGCGGGGACCTCACCCCCCCCCCCCCCCCCCCCCGCTCCCCAGGGAAGCCCTGGAAAACTCCTGGAAGCGAGAGAGGAGAAGCCAGCGGCCAGCGTGCGCGCGCGACCTTTCGGAGGGGGACGCCGGGGAAGCGGGACGGCGAGGGGCGGCCTCGGGCGGGACCCGGCGAGGCGGGAGCGGCCGCCGCGGGCGGAAGGGGCGCGCGGCGAGGCCCCGCCCCCCGCGGGCCTCGGTTTCCCCACCTGCGCCGCGGGCGGCCCGGGCGGGCGGGGCCGCCCCGCGCCGGGCCCGGCCGCCAGGGGTTAAGCGGTGACTTCAGCCGCGGCGAGCGGGGACCGGGCGGGCGGGGGCGGCGCCGCGTCGCGCCGTGCGCGGCGGCGGGACCAGGCCGCTCGGCGGCGGCGGGCGCACTCCCGGCCGGGCCGCGACCTCGCGGGCGGCGCGCGCGGCGGCGGCGGCGGCGGCGGCGGCGGCGGCTGGGGCGCGGGGCTGGGGCCGCCCGGCCCTGGGCGCCCGCGGCCCCCGGGGCAGCTGACGCGCGGAGCGGCCGCCGGCGCTTTGTGAGCGGCGCGGACAACAAAGGCGCGGCCGGGCGGCCGGAGCCGGTGAGTGCGGCCCGCGGGGGCGGGGGTGGTCGGGCGGACGGGGGACCGGGCGGGGGTCGCGGGCCGCGCACTGCGCGAGGCGGGCCGGCCGTGTGGCCCCGAGCGGGCGTCGCCGCGGGGCCGAGTGGGGTGGGGGGAAGGGGGTTCGGTCCCCGCCGCCCGCGATGGCCGGGCCCGTCCGCGCGTCCCCGCTGGCCGGCGGGGGTCTCTGGGGGCCCCGGCGGCTCCGGGGTCCCGGGCGTGGCTGCGAGTGCGTCCCGCTGTGCCTCGGGGTGTGCGAGCCCGGAGCCTGGGCCTTCCCCGTGGCCCTGGTGGGAGTGGGTGTCCCTCGCTCCAGGAGCGGCGTCTTCTCTGTCCGTTCGTCCCGGAGCCTGCGTGGCGCGGCCGTGTCCCTGGGTGTGTGAGAGGCCCCGGAGCCTGGGTCTTGTCTCCGTGTGTGGGTCTCTCCTTGTGTCATTTGAGTGTGTGTGTGTGTGTGTGTGTGTGTGTGTGTGTGTGTACGTCTTGCGTGTGTACTCCCTACCGCCCCCCCCCACCTTCCCAGCCTCTGTGTCCCTTGGATGTCCCGTCCCTCTGCATGACTCCTGACTGCTCTTTGTGCATCAGTGAGAGAGAGAGAGAGAGAGAGAGAGAGAGAGAGAGAGAGACAGCGAGAGACAGCCTGTGCCTCATTTTCCAGGGGATTCCCAGGGCCTTCAGCTCCTGCTGCCGCTGGGTTCCACTTCTCCCTGTGCTGCCCTTGGGGGGTTCTGGGGTGGTGGGGAGTCAGGGAATGCTCCTGGCTGGCCTCTCCCACCCTGGACCCCTGCCCAGAGGTGGAACAGGGGCAGCCTCACAAAGGAGGGAGTGTGTGTGGGAGGAGAGGATGCCCTGGTCAGCCGGAAGGCCATGGGGGAGGGGGGGGAACCTGCTCAGGCCTGGACGCTCCTGGAGGCCGGGGAGTGTGGCCGGGGTGGGCCCTGCTGAGGGTGAAGGCTAGCCAGGGGTGGTCTCCTAGGGGGAGCCCAGGCCTGATGTGGGAGAGTATGGGGTCAGTTCTTCCTCTCTCTACTAGGGTGCCTGGGGGACGGGGGGAGTGGTCCTGGGGCGGGGGTCAGGAATCTTCTTTTAGCTTCAGTAGCCTGAGGACCCTGTCTCCAGCCACAGCAGGGAGGGGGTGGGGGGTGGGCTGTACTCCTCCACTGGCTCTGGAGCTGAGACATCACCTCAAAGTCCTTGGCCTTCCCGAGGGATTCAGCCGGGGAAAGACATGCCCTGCCTGCCTGGAGCCCCATCTGTTCCCCCACAGATGCTGGGGGGGGGGGGTGGGGAGAAGACAGGCTGTGCTCCCTCATTAAAATACTCAGCCCTTTCCCTGCGGCCCTGCCCGAATGGCCATCAGGTGCAGCCTCCATCCGTCCATCCGCCTGGCGCGGCCTCCCCACAGTGTCCAGGCCTCAGGCACGTGGTCTAGAAAGGAGGGCACAGTCTGGAGATCTCGGGGCTCCCTGTCACTGTGGGTTGGGGGCTCTCCTCCTTCGTCAAGGTCTCAGGGTGAAGCTCAGAGCCCTCCTCGTGGCTTGTGAGGGCCCCGCTTTGTGCCCCTGTTTGCTGCTCTCTCTGCCCCATCACGCTTACCTTCCTGACATCCCCTGTCCCCCTCCTTTTCTGCCAGAGAGCCTTCCACTCGCTCTTCTCTCTCTCTGTCTGCTAAGTTGGCCCCCATCCTTCACTTCTTTATTCCTCGTTCAGGAGTCTCTTCTTTGGTCAGCCAGGTTGGCTGAAGAATTCTCATTCATGGGGTGGGGCATGATCTCCGGGTCATGAGTTCAAGCCCTGTGGAGCCTGCTTTAAAAATAAAAGAGAGAATTCTGGTTCCTGATCATTCTGGTGGGGACGGCTTGTTTCTACTCCCCCCGAGGACAGCAAGCCTTTGAGAGCAGGGACCATGTCCGTCCTTGATCAGCCAGCCTAGAACGGTGCCTGACACACCGTAGGTAGTCTATAAATAGTTGTCACTTGAGTGGGTCCGGCAACTAACGGTTCGGAAGTTCTGCTGTTTCAAGTTTTCACTTTGGAGGAGTCTGGGGAGGAGGGAAAGCCAGCGAACTCCTCAGGGCCCGGGTACCAGGTTAGTGTAAGGGGGACGCCTATTGTTAATTAGATAAACTATAGATTAATTAACATATTTGTATCTGGTAAGTGCCAGATAGATGTTGGGCTAGTTCTTCGCCAATGTGATCTCTTAAACCGTGGAAAAGAGCAGAGTGGAAAGAATACAATCTTCTTGGACCAACTTTGAAAAAATAAAGTAGGTGAGGTTACATAAATGTATAATATAAGTGTCTCGTATATAAATATATATGCATATTGCATATAATTGTGGTAATAGTGTATTGTTCTTTCGCATCCACTATCTCTTTGTTTCTAGACAGCCCTGATAATTAGGCAGGGAGGACGGGTTCACGCCCATTTTACAGATGAACAGGTGAAGCGTAGTATTTAAGCGACTGCCTAAGGTCACAGTCAGTGAAGGACTCAAGCCTCAGTCTCCTTGACGGCCCAGTCCTTGCTTTCTTCTGTGAGCTTGTCGTTGGTGCCTTTGAATTCTTGTTACCTGGCTTGACAGTGGTGAAGGAGCCACTGTCCTTACCCTCAAGGGGTCTGAAGTCCAGAAACAAGAATCAGTTATAAACGGGGGAGCAGGGTGGGCCCGTGTTCTCTTTCCATCCCGCTGTGCCTCCTGGGCCCCAGCTCAGCTTCTTGGCCTTGCTGCACGGCCTCAAAGCCACCTTCCTTTGGGGTCCTGCTTCCCAGCACACGGGTGTGCTCTGGCCCTCCCCTTCCCAACTCTCTGTTCGGCGATGTCACCCTAGCTTGAAATTGGCCACAGGGAGAAATCAGCGTACTGTGAATCGGAGGTTCCCCCCCCCCCCCCCAAGACATTTACCAGCACACCACGGGGATCTGGCAGTGAACACCTCGGGCTCTGCCCCTCCCTGAGGCTTGCACTCTCGTGTGACACTTCCCTAGGGCTGGCTTAGAGTCCTCACGGATTCAAAGTGAGAGGGGCAGGCGCCGAGCTGGGCCCACTGCCACGTTAGGGGTCATAAGTCGCCCTCACACGAGCTCTCCGGTCCAGAAAGGAGTTGTTCTATCCCAGTGGGTTGAGGGAGGGGGAAATGGGATGAGGAGGTGCAATTAATCGAGGGCCCGCTTTGCCGTTGATTGAATAACCACTCACGGTGGCCCAGGCATTTGGGAGGCAAAGTGGCGGTGGGGCCTGAGGACTGTGGACAAGTCAGACAGCTCGGGGCTGGTGAAGATGTGACATCCAGGACACGGGTGGCTAGAGCTGTCTGGGTCTGGCTTAGACAACGGCGGGCGTGACCCATCCCTAGGGGTTCGGGGACAGCGTGAGAGACAGAGTCAGACTATTGAGTGGACAGGCTGCATGTGGCCCCCGGATAATCTGAGAGCCCCGGGCGGGAAATGGACACGCTCACACTTAACCTGCAGGGGAGTGCAGCAGAATGGGGTGGGGAGAGGAAAAGGGTCCGGATAGAAGGAATAGCAGCTGCAAAGGCTCAGAGGCGTGGGCTGTTGGGGGATCAGGTGTCAGGTGAGCCAGAAGTCTGCAGGGCTTGTGGCAGAGCGCGGCAAGTGCCAAGGTCTCAAGGCGGAAGGCTCTGCGTCATCTGGCAACCAGCTCAGATGACAGGGGCGCTGTGCTCTGTGGGTCACCCCCTCCCCTGCAGAGCTTTAAGGTTTCTCGCACCTTCTTGTCGTCCCCTCACCCTGCTGCTGCTCCAGCCCGGTTATCTGTGTGGCCGGTGGAGTCTGAGCATCCGACTTCGGCCCAGGTCACGATCTCGCAGTCCGTGAGTTCGAGCCCCGCGTTAGACTCCGTGCTGACAGCTGGGAGCCTGGAGCCTGTTTCAGATTCTGTGTCTCCCTCTCTCTGACCCTCCCCTGTTCATGCTCTGTCTCTTTCTGTCTCAAAAATAAATAAACGTTAAAAAAAAAAATTAAAAGGAAAAGAAAGATTTTCATTTTAATATCAGGCCAAACAAAACAGAATGGAGAAGGTGAGCCTGCGGGGCTCTCCCCACCCCTCACTAATACCAGAAAAGCCAAAGATGAAAGTAACTGATATTTAAGTGACCCAGTATTTTTGGTTGCCTCTGCTATACCTACCCTTTAGATAGGCAGCCGGTTGAGAGCTTCTGTGCTTAAAGACAAGCCGTGTTTACTTTACGTCGAAACCTGCCCGACACTTTTCATGCATGTTTGTTCAATTCCCATACTGACCCTGCAGGTAGCTACGACCATCCCACCTTACAGATGAGGAAACGGAGTCTTAGGTTGTGCGGCTTCCCCAAGGACACAGTGTCTGTAAACGGCAGGATTCGAGCCCGTGAGGCCCTGAGATCCTTCTCCAGTCGATTTCCTCCTCTCTTCTGTTTTCTGCTTCCCTTTGAGGACGGGAGGGAGAGAACTCACCACGGGTCGGCAATCTCAACACACTCTACTAGTCTTTGTTTGAAGTTACTTGTGTGTTTTTTTAACCCACGTAGCTGGGTTCCTCACTTTGTGGCTTGGGGTCAAGGCTGAGAACAGAACCACATGCCCCGATGGGCCCCCTGGGCCTGGTCTCGGGAAGGGGCTAATAATAATGGCTTATGTTTATGGAGAGAGCTGGTACCGATAGCTCTTGTATCTATGGAGTGGCAGGATGTGGCTCACCGGAGCTCGTTCGGTCCCCGGCCCTCCCGCGAGGTAGCTTGTGTCATCCTGTCGCTTTTGCTCCCAGTGATGTGGAGGCCCAGGGCCCCGCCTGCCTGAGGGTCAGCACTAGTTAACCTCATTCTGCTTGTCCCGGAGCCCCAGCTCTCCACCCCAGCGTCCGGGCCTGGCCTGGCCGTGCCTTTGATGTCCCCTGGAAGTGGTACCCACACGCTGTGGGAGATAGGGGAGCGGAGCTGACCACTTGGCCGGAAGCGCGGGTTGTGCCCCCCTCTTCGTTAGAGCCTGGTGCTGAGCTCCCGCCGCCAGGGGATTTATCTCCCCACCGATCTTTCTGTCGAGAGGGTGGTCTTGATCTAGACCCCTCCCCCTACTTGTTTGCAGGTGCACCCCCAGTCCAGGGCAGGGCGGGTGGGGGGGGTGGCCCCTACCGGTGACTGTGTGTGGGACCCTAGGCGAGGCGACATTTCTGGGTCTGGCCCCCTCTTTCTCCTGGAGAGCCTGGCCTCTGGGCAGAACCCCCCTTCCAGTGGCTGCCTGATTGGTATGCGTCCCTGAACTCTGGCCATTAGCACACAAGGCGGGAACCAGCTCCCATTCCTTCCCTGTCTTCATTGTTTGAAGTGGGCAGACTTGGAAGGAGCTTTAAAAATGTGGCCTTTTTATTCAATTTCCCTAGAAAAACAATGGTCTAAACGAAATGGAAGAATAAAAGTCTCTGGATATTGAAGAAAAATAGTCCTGAGCCCAGACATGGCCCGGAACCTTTGAGTTTCTCTTAAAGCACGGGTTTATTTTACTTTAAATTATGCCCATATTGCATGACCATTGAAGAAAACTTGGAAAACACAGAGGGAAGGAAATGAAAATCACCCTTTATTCCATCACCCGAAGACGGCCTCTCTCCACATCGTGGGGCACATGGGGCATTCATCCGGCGACTGGTTTGCTCGTTCGGCGGGCCCCTGTTTCTGAAGGGTCAGGCCAGTGTTGGGCGCGGCAGGGGTGTGTGTGTGGGGGGGAGTAGACGGATTTGCTGCTCCTGCCGCCCCTCTTTCTGTGCCAGACGTTGGGCGACTCACTGGGTCCCTTTTTATTTCAACTTCCTCATCTGTAAAATGGGGATAACCTGGCAGCTGTGTCCCCGGGTGTGGGAAAGTGCAGGCGGGCTGCTGGGGACAGCGCCCGGTCCCTGAGGAGCTTAGCCGTGCTGGTGGCTTGTCACGCTCGTGACCGGGCAGTAGCTTTGCCCTTGAGGGCCTTTCGTGATGGGGAAGAGACGAATCCCAAACACATCAAACAAATGAATGAAGTAACTACGTGTCATGTGATAAGTCCTGTGAAAGGAACAACCAGATCTGATGTGATGGGAGTGAGTGGGGGGTCAGGTTGGTAGTTGGGGGGGCGGTGTATGTCCCCGGGGGGGGGGGTAGTGCAGAGTTTGTTAGCTGGAGGTGGTCCAGGGGGGCCTCTCTGAAGAGAGACATTTAAACGGAGACCTAAATGACAAGAAAGAGCGCCACACTCCACACCCCCCCCCCAAAAAAAAAACAAACTGAGGGGAAAGTATTCTAGGCAGGGCTATAGCAAATGCAAAGGCCCTGAGGCCAGAATGATCTTGGCCTGTTTAAGCAGCAGACAGTCTAGAGCCTGCAGCGGGCAAGGGGAAGAGGGCAGTACAGGAAGTGGCTGTGGACAACAAAACAGATCGAGGAGGGCAGCGAGGACGGTTAATCTAGATGCAGCTGGAAGCCCTTGGAAGTTTGGTTCAGTTCATTTCACATACATACCTTCGTTAGTGAAATACAACCCCAGGATTCCAGCTGTCAATAGCTCTGTTAGGAAATTTACCTTCCCCCAGAGAATTTATTCAAGGATGATTTACTGAGTGCCTGTTACCTGGCGGTACTTGAGTAGGCGCTGTGGGCCGAGGGACAGTCACAAAGACCCGGAAGGTGAGGCCTCGCCTGCCGGTGGCCCACGGGGCCTGCGTCCCAGCTCTCTGACCCACCGCATCCCACGGGAGCCTTGTAGGCTCCGCTTTGGGCAGGATGCTCTGGCCACACGAGGGTGGCGGTGGGGAGGACCGGACGCACCGGCCGGGGCGGGCTGGGCCCGGAGAAAGGGTACGGGTGGAACGCATTTGAATTGTTTGTTTTTTTTTTTAACGTTTATTTTTGAGACAGAGACAGAGCATGAATGGGGGGAGGGGCAGAGAGAGAGGGAGACCCAGAATCCGAAGCAGGCTCCAGGCTCTGAGCTGTCTGTCAGCACAGAGCCCCACGCGGGACTCGAACTCACGGACCGGGAGATCGTGACCTGAGCCGAAGTCGGACGCTTAACCGACTGAGGGTACGCATTTGAATTGTGGCAGTGCAGTTGGACAGCTGGATTCAGGTTATCTGTCAGAGAGACACCGGCTGGAATCGCTGGTGGATGGTTCACAGCGGGTGAGGGAAAGAAGAGGAATCCGACATGTCCTGGAATCTTCTTATGAGTATGTGGGCGGTGTCATGAAGCAAGGTGGTGAGGGGAGGGCGGGAAGCATGGATTTTCGAGAATCAAGAGTCCGGTCCAGGTCACGTTTCTGTGAAGAGGCTGCTCAGAAGTCCTAGTGGGGAGCCCCCGGGCTGAGGTTCGGACTGGGGTGCCATTAGCGCGTCATCGGGGGCAGGTGGGACCTTGTGGATGGTGGGGAGCCAGGAGAGGGGCTGAGAAGGGTAGCTGGGAGGAGAAGGGAGAGTGGGGCGGCTGGGAAGCCGGCGCAGGGGACCGTTTCGGAAAAGAGCTCGTGGTCAACGGGGCCGCAGGCCACCGACAGTCCACGTGAGATGGCACAGAAAGGGGCCGCTGGCTTTGGCAACACGAAGGCAGCTGGGACCTTCTTTAAGAGCAGCTTTGGGGGAGTGATGGGGCTGGGGTCCCAAGTGGCATTGGCAGACAAGACGCCAGCACGTGTGGCTGGCTTTTGAGATGCTGGGTAGGTGAGGGGGGGCCGGGAAAGGCGTCTCGGTTGGAGGGAAGAGGGGACCCGGGAGGAGGAGCTCATTGAGTCCCCCAGCGAGGGCGACACAGGTTCCCGCGTTGCCCTCCTGTCACAGAAGGAGAGAGAGAGAGACGCCTGCCAGCAAGCCCGGGTCCACACCCAGGCCACCCGCGGCTCCCCCTACAACATTCCCGTTCCGCAGAGGAGGCCGCCAAAGCGGATCAGCGAATGTGTTTTCACTGGTCTGTCCTTGGCGTTTCTGACTTCCTGTCCCACGTTTATGGAGCACCTGCCGGGAGCCGGGCACTGGGCTCGTGGGATGAAGTATGGTTCACCCTCTTTCTGATGGGGAAGGCAGACAGGTAGCCGATGGAATGAGGGGAGAGCGCCCAACCCAGGCGTGGGGGCTCCCAGGGGTTTCCCAGGGCAGAGTCTGAGCCAAGCAGCCAAGAGGCAGTTCAGGGAGGGGAAAAGGCTTCCGGGTGTGTGCCAAGGCTGGGGATGAGCACATAGTAGGGCCTGTCCCGCCAGGGAGGGAGCTCTGGCCGATGCCCCTAAGTTGCTCTTTACGTCTCACTAGGCGCTCGCCCTTTATCTTGAGCACTGGAGGGAGCCATTCAAGGGTTTGGGGCGAGGGAGGGACATGACCAGAACGTTTTGTTCTGGGTGGAGACTGCGTTGGAAGGGACAGGAGACACCAGGGAGACCTTTGGAAGAGATTACAGGCTCTCTGATTCCTAGATCATTCTGTGAACCCTGCTGCTGCCTTTTTTTCTTTTCCCAAAGATTTTGTTTTTAAGTAACTTCGCCCTACGTGGGGCTCGAACTCACGACCCCAAGATCGAGTGTCACACGCGCGGCCGACTGAGCCAGCCGGGTGCCCCGACCCTGCTGCTTCTTTAGTGCTTCCCAAACTCAGCTCATCTCCCTTTCCTAAAAAGGTTCCCGAGGCTCAGAGAGTTTGAGCAACTTGCCTGAGGTCACCCAGCATAACCGGGCATCCAGGCTGAGCCTCAAGGGTAGAAGCCGGTGGTGAGTAACCCCTGGGAGGGGCCCACTGGAGGCTTTAGTTGAATGTTGTCATCCCCTAGCGTCCCTCTGGATGTTGCCCTTTTGCAACATCCCCTCACCCGGGGCTCTCTTGCAGAGAATGGGCGGTGTCTGTGGGAGGGAGGAGCTGGGCTCTTGCCGGGAACTGGGAGTTGGCCTTCGGAGCCAGAGCCCCACGGGCTGTATTAGCAGTTTCCTGGGCACTGGCTTCCTCCCCAGTGAGTGAGTGGAAAACCCTCTGGGGCTAGGCTAGGTCACGCGTGGCCGGCGAGGGAGGGCGTCCCTGCTGGGGAGGGCCTCTGTATTTCACATGCGCGGGGTAGAGGCCTCATCCTCGGGTCGGGGGGAGGGTCGGGAGAGATGGGGAGCAGAGCCCTGCCCCTTGTGGGCCCTGACACTCTGGGCGGGTAGGTGTCTTCCCTCCCTGGAGTCTTGGTGACCTCATCCATGAAGCAGGGATGGTATGAAATGTGATTGCAAAGGACGGAAAAAATAACCAGTGTTTGCTGAGGGCCCAGAGCCGCCAGGCACGACGTATTAATCTTTCTGTTCTTGGTGGCAGTTTTGCGAGGCGTACGTAGTGATTATCTCCATGTTCTAGGCGGAGCAGCTGAGGAACAGAGAGGGTAAGCAGTTTGCCCCAAACCACACAGCTGGTGAATGGCAGAACTGGACCCCTGATCCGCCTGACTCTGGAGCCCTCCTTTGCAACCCCTCCGGTCCCTGTCAGACTGTTCAGCCGGGCCCTTCCCTGGCACATCACCTGATGGAATCTTGTGGGGACCCCAGCGTTCTGTCCACCCCGCCTTGGGGCTCCCGATCTAGTCCAACTCATCCCGTCCCCGACTCTGCTCGGAGCCTTGATGTCCTCTTCTGCAAAATGGGCAGGTCGAGAACCTGGAGTCTCCACCAGTCCTGGTAACCCACGAATCTAGGATCCAGGTTCCTAGGAATCCGTGAGTCAGACATTTGCCACTTTCCCTGCTTCCCGGCCTCCGTCGCCTGGGGAGCCAGGGGAGACTAAAGTGAAGAAACAACTGTGAGAGCCCGACGGAGAGCAGCCGATGATAGAGTGTGGGTTGTGCGCCACCGTGCGCCCAGCAGAGAGGCGGGTGCGGAGTGAGGTGCAGAGACTGGCGAACTTTCCCGAGGGTCCAGTGACGGTTCCCTGTGTGCGAGACGCTTCCTCCGCCACGTCCCCTCGCACGGAGCTCTCTGCAAAACCATCTCTTTGGGGCCCCAGGTGGGAAAATCCACCCCAAGCGTCCATCCACGCTTGAGAAATGGCCTTGAGGGGCCCGTGGGGAAACTTCCGTGAGTCACCAGGAAGCCCAGCGAAGCGACAGTGGCAGGGAGAGCAAAGACAGGGCTGCGTCCACCACTGGGCAGAGAGCTCAGCCCCGCCTGGCAGCTCGGCCGGACAGTGGTCTTGGCTGTTTACAGAGAAGGGGACTTGGGACCAGGGAGAGGAATGGGAAACAGGAGCGAAGGTGGGATGATGGAGGCAGAGACTCGTTTAGAACCGGAAGGCCCTTCCGGGATCACGTAGTCCGGGCTCCTGACTTTATGCACGGAGACGTCTTAGTCTGGAGACGGGCTGTGACTTGCCTCAGGTTGCACAGCCAGTGAGGGCAGACCCCGGAACAGAAGGAGATTCGGGAAGCTGGATCACCAGCCTCACCTCCTGGCCGCTTTTCGTGGGTGTGACTTCCTGCCAGGTCCTGCCCACCCCCTCTCCTTCCCATTGGAATAAACACAGACACTATAGTGATCAGCAAAGGGGATCATGTCGCTGAAAGCTCAGCGAATGGTCGCTGGAAAGGACTCGGGGCTGGCTGTCTTGCTCAAGTCCCACTGCCCCCATCTCCGGGCCCTGTGACTTTGGGCAAGGCACGTTCCTCCTCATCACTGACAACTTGCTTCGTGTGTACCATGATTTAAGCAGATTCTGAAATCGCAGGACTTTTCAGTGCCTTTAACATGTTGAGTATTGTTGATGTCCAGGGGGGAGAGTCCTACTCTGGTTCTTCTGTAGTTTTGGGCCACTGAACACCTCTTTTCTTCCGTGAGTCCCTGTTAGCATATTTCCAGACAATATCAGTGTTCCCTTGAATATGCAGACTGAGAAACCCCGATGTTGGTGGTTCCTCAGGACTGTTTTTTTTTTTTTAAAGTTCATTTATTTAGAGAGAGAGAGTGCACGAGTGAGCGAGCTGCGGAGGGGCGGAGAGGGAGAGGTGGGGAGAGAGAATCCCCAAGCAGGCTCCACACTGTCAGCGCGAAGCCCAACACAGGGCTCAAACTCGCGAACTGGGGGATCATGACCTGAGCCGAAACCGAGAGTCCGACGCTGAACCGACCGAACTACCCAGGTGCTCCTACTCGGGACCGTTTTAAACGTTTAAACTCAAGAAGCTGGCGTGTCTTCCTGGGGCAGCGAGACGGGCCGAGATGCCCAGGGCTGGCCACCAGTGCTCGGCTGAAGGTGCTTCCCAGGATGCCTGGCTCACCTGAGAGCGGATGTCAGGGAGGAGCAGAGCCTCCTCCGCCGGCCAGGGCAGCCTGGGACCATGGAGTGAGCCTGGGACCCCGCCACCTGCCTTCTATCCTGGCTCTGGCCCTCACTCTTGTCTGACCTGGGGCAAGTCGCAGCCCTCTCTGGGCCTCAGTTTCCTCATCTGTAAGATGAGAGGCCTGGCTCGGTGATCTGTTGGTTCCTTTCAAGGCTGACGTTCTGAGGAATGGGCACATTCGGTACCTCTGACCTCTTCCTGTCGTTTGTGGGGTTTCTTGGTGTCACTGAAGTTGTCACCCTCCCCGGAGGCAAGGTGTGTGCGCAGGTGCACATCAGGTGGTCTCAGTGCCCCGGGGACCCCACGAGCCAGGAATTCTCGTACATCTGTGTATTGTAGGCTCGCCCAGACTAAGAATGCAGATTCTTGGGCCTCACCCCAAGAGTCTCTTAAGTTTGTGGATTGGGGTTGGACCTTAGAATCGACCTTTTTGAAAAAGCCTCCTCACCCAGGGCACCTGGGCGGCTGTCGGTTAAGTGTCTGACTCTTGATCTTGGCTCAGGTCTTGATCTCACGGTTGTGAGTCTGAGCCCCGTGTTGGGCTCCTCGCTGGATGTGAAGCCTACTTAAAAAAAAAAAAAAAAAAAAAAGCCTCCTCTCGCAAGTGGTTCTGAAGTCAGTAGCTCAAGGGCCACACTTTGAAAAAGGCTGTTAGACTCTCTTTGAATGAAAACATGCTTCAGAGAATGACCTGCTGGGATTGGTGGTGCCTCTGGCTCTGTTCAGAGATGCCCTCATCCGTGGTCACAGCCTTCAGTCGCCGGTGACCTCTCTTCCCCATCAGCTAGTGTTCCCCAAGCCTGGCTGCTTACTGGAGTTGCCAGGAAGCCTTTGAACAAAATACGAATTCTTGAGTCTCACCCTTGGAGATTCTACACAAGTTAGATCTCAGCTGAGACCCAGAGATCTCTATGTTTAGAAAGCTCCCTAGGTCTTTTGTTCATTTGTTTGTCATTCATTCAACAAATATCTGTCAAGGCTTGCAGTGGCCTGGCCCAAGAGAGGGCATCGAGGACGTGATTGTTAAGCCAGACACAGTCTTGGACGTTATGTTACTTATGCTGCAGCCTGGTGAAGGAGCGAGACTGCGATGACGTAGGAGTGCTCGGCCAGGATAGGGAAACATGTGTCTAGAAAATGGTTGGGTTGGACTAAATACCTGGGGCAAAGCTGGGATCCCTGGGTAGCTGAACTCCAGTAAATTCCAGATTGAAGTAGAAGCCCTAAGCCCAGTGGCCTCTGGTCACTACCTATGGACTCCTGTCGTTTGCTCATCACTTACTCATTTTATTTATTTACCCATCTGCCCATCCATCCTTCCATCTACCCATCCATCCATCCATCCATCCATCCATCCATCCATCCACCAACCTGTTTATCCATCATTTGTCCACCCATGCATCCACTCACCCATCTATCCATCTATCTACCCATCCACCCACTCACCCATCCATCCACTCACCCATTTATTATCATTCACCCACCCATCCACCCACCCATTCATCCACCATCCACAACCCATCCACCCACCCATTTATCCATAATCCACCTATCCATCCATCATCCACTGTCCACTCATTAACTCACCCATTCACCCATCTACCCATTAACCCGCCCATCTACCCACTCATCCACCCATCCATTCACTCATTCACTTACCCACCCACCCACCCATCCATCCAACATCTCTTGAATCTCTTACCATATGCTGAATGCTATGCTGGGTACTGGAGGGACACAAATGAAAAGCATTGTTTCTGCCCTCAAGGAACTCACAGTCTGGTGGGGGAGTCAGAAAACAAAGCAAATGATTCTAGCCCAGCGTTAGGTGTCCAGCTCTCCCAGTGGGCGCCATGGAAGATTTCCCTGAAGTCGGTTTGTGTTAAGGCTCAAAATGAAGGTGAGAGTGTCCCAGGCAGATGAGGTGGGGCATGGCTTCCGGGCCAAGGAAGGGTCTTACCCTTGGGAAGGCAGGTCACTGTGGCTGGGGCAGCTGGGGGGAGCCTCTGCTCCTGGAGCTCAGGCTGTCTTTTGTTTTCCCTGTTTGTTTCCCCGTGAGGCTGGGTCCATAGTAGGTGCTCAGCAAACATTGGTCTTTGGTGAATGCGGCGCGCTGAGGAGCTTGTGGCTCTGGGGCTGTGGACAGAGTGCAGGCAGGGGAGTGACACCCTCACACGGGCTCCCTCTGCTGGGCAGGGGAGAATGGGGAGGGGGTATGGAGGGGCCTCCCCAGCTCCCACCCTTCCTTGGCCTCAGCCTTCAGCTGTCTCCTCGTGCAAGTCAGAGCCGTGGTGCTCCTGAAATCTTGGCGAGCCCATGACTGCTTTCCAACAGCGGGGTCTCTGCCGTAGGTCAAGGGCTCTGCTTTTCTGTTGGGGGTAGTGGTGAGAGGACAGCAAAATGTTGGGGGGTGGGTGGGAACGTAAGTAGATGCGATGGCAGCTAGGAGCCTTGGCTTTTGGTTTTGATCCCCACTGCTGCCTCTTATTCTCTGTGTGTCCTGTGTATCCCTGCCGTTCAGTTGTTTCCCAACCTGGTCCTTGGGCCGATTCAGAGAATTGTCCCATGTCAAGCGCTCAGGACAGTGCCTGGCACACTAATGAATGTTAGCTGAAAGGTGGAGCTTTGCAGACAGTTGTGCTGGGTGGCTTGGGTGGCTGCGTATGGATTCTTCTAGGAGCCAGAAGATCTGGTTCGCATCCCACCTCTACCTCCCGACTACCTGCAGAGATCCTGGCCAAGTTGACTCAGGCTCTGAGCTCGGATTTTTCTCATCTGTGAACTAGGGATTGATGCCCCGTGGGGTTTGGCAGGAGCCCGGAGTCCGAAGGCCCGTTTCCTGCGTGGGGCCTATTGCTGTGGTCAGAAATCCTGGGTCTAGGTAGATAGAAGAGAAGGCTCCACCTGATGAGAGTGGTGTGGACAAGTGGCCTCCCCAGCCCACAGGCTCTGGGGGGTCAGTCTTGGCTCTGTTGTGCGACCTCTCGGCCGTGGCCTTCCTCTTGGTATGCCCTCCGTGGTTTCTGGGATCCTGTGGAAATGGATCATTCAGTGACTGGGGCTCTGGGTGTTCAGAGGAAGGTGGCACGGGGCAGCGGGTTGGACGTGGTCCGCAGGGGCGCTGGGGGCAGGGACTGTCTTCCCCCAGCCAGGCTAGATCTGGGTGCCCTGGAGAGACCAGGGTGGTTTCTTTTCTTTTTTTCTTTTTAATGTTTTATTTCTTTTTGAGAGAGAGAGAGGGCGGGGGGAGTACATGAGCAGGGGAGGGGCAGAGAGAGAGGGAGACAGAGGATTCCAAGTAGGCTCCATGCTGACAGCAGAGAGCCAGATGTGGGGCTTGAACCGACTAACCTCGAACTTTGCGAGCCGAAGTCGGATGCTTAATCAACCGGCCCCCCCCGCCCCCCAGGCACCCTGGAGACCAGGGTTTCTGCTCCCTGTCAGGGGCTCAGCACCCCTGCTCTCCCACCTCCCGTTCTTGCTGGATTTGAATTCCCAGGGCCCAGCGACTCGGTCGGTCATGCTGGGGCCCCGGAAGATCTGGGTCTCAAACAGGTAAATCTAGATCTGAATGTGAACCCGTTTGGGCTGGCTGCCTGGGGGGCTACCGGGGTCTGAGTCCCCCGCCCCAGCTGATGGCCGGGATAAGTGGGCACCCCTGGGGGAAGAAAAGGCACCTGCCCTAAGCGAGGTAGCTGCATTCAATTGCCATTACCGTCCAGTGGTCGGGGGCTGCCATGTCTGGTTTATAGTGAGGGGGAAACTGAGGCCACTTTACACAGCCAATGGGGTGGGCCTGGTGTGGGAGCTGGGGAGGGGTCTGCCTGCAAAGCCCGTGCTTCCCCCCGGCCCCCGGTTTTCCCCTCCTTGCTGCCGTTAGGACCACGCACGCTAGGATGCTGGTGTCCCGTAGGTTTGCTCTCTGGCTTCTCTGAACCCAGGCCTCAGACTCCCCCTTTGCAAAGTGGGGACAGGCTGTTTGGGGTCCCCGGCAGGCAGGACCAAGCCCAGGACAGCCGAGGGCCGTGGTGCTGCAGGCAGGAGCACAGGGTGCTCTCTCCGCTCGCGGCATGTGAAGCTCTCCTGGGGCCTGGGCTGGGGCTTGGGAGTCGTAACCTCACTACCAACCAAATAAGCCTTCTCTTGAAGACGATGCACGAGGCACTGTGGGGACAGCCAGGGCCCAGCCACCGTTTCTGCCCTCCTGGAGTTGTCACACCAGTAAGAGTGAGGACACAGATTGGAGACTTCAGGACCTGGATCAGGATCCTGTGTCTGATTAGCTGTGTGATCTCGGGCAGGGCCTCCGTCAGTGGCTCCCTCGGGAAGATGGGAATTCCAGCTCCTGCTTCCTTGGGCCATCGTGAGGATGAAGCGATACGGTATTTGCAGAGCCCCTGGCACATAGTAGGTGCTCAGTAAGGTCCTCATGTGCTAGTCTAAGGCTGGCAGTGACCAGCAGGTCTGCAGGGTGAGTGGAGGCTGCCTCCCCCACGACGCCAGCAGCCGGAACAGCATGGGTGGTTCTGTGGGCAGCTGGCGACAGGGCAGAACGGGGCATCAGCTCCGCCACGGGATGGGCGGGATGTGGGGCTGAGCTCGGCTGGGGAGAGAGGGACGCGTTGGCTTTCACGTCCTACCTCCCCTTCCCTGCCCCCAGCCCTGTAGGCAGAGGCAGCCCTAGCGTGGCCTTTGGCTGTTTTCACCGTCAGGGAGAATCTGAACCCCGGGAGGGGAAGTGACGTGCCCAGCGTTGGCGGGAGCTGGTGACAGAGCCGGGCTGACCCTCAGCCCGAGGCCCACCCGATCCTGATGCTGTGTTTTCAACGGGCTGGGGTAGGTCCCTGGGGGCTGCGGGGCTCCCTGACCTCCCTGGCCTGCCCCGGGGCCAGCTATGAACAGAATATTCTGTGTCCCACGATTCACAAGACTGGCCTTTCCTCTGCCAAGAGACTTTTCGCTTTCCTTTCTTTTACTTTTCCCTAATAAGGTCTCATGTGGCTGTCTCAGCTCTCTTGAGGCCTGGAGAGGCTGTGGCTTTGCCTGGGGAAGGCTGTCCCAGCACAGCTCTGGCCACAGCTGCCGGGCTGCAAAGGCCCAAATGTGGGAAAGTTCAAGGGGAGGCCAGATAGAGGCATCGGAGCCTCGCAGACCTGGCTGGCCTGCTCTCCAGCTGTGTGATCTTGAGCAAGTCGCTTTGCCTCTCTGAGCGTGTTTCCTTCATTCAATCCAACCAGCATTCGTTCAGGCCTGTGAGATGCCAGGTATGACGCTGGACGTTTCAGGCAGAGCCGTGAACAGACTCTGGGGCTTGAGGCCTCCGGATTGAGTGGGAGACTTACCTGGGGGCCTGGCTCTGTACCTGGAAGCTTGGGGGATCTCCTCAAGTTGCACGTGAACCACCACGCAGGGCTCCGTTTTTTTGAATGGAAACCACGCCAGGATGGTGAGAGCGGCCCGGCTGGGACTTCAGGTGAATGACTGCCGTGGGATTTCACGCTTCCTAGCCGCGACGCGGGGAGGCTGCTTCTAGAGACACGGCGTTGATTTTCTGTGTCCGCTGCTGACGTGAGCCAGTGTGCCCGGCTGTCAGCCCAGGCTGCCGTGTTCCCGTGTGTGCCCCGACCTTTGCAAGGAGGAAACGCAACCCGGGTGGCGTCCGAGGGCGGTCCACCACCACCACCCCCCCCGCCCCCGACACGTGGCGGGCACCCGAGAGGTGTTGGTTCAACTAACAAGTGGGGCGGTGGCATCGGGAGCACATCCTAGTGGGGGGTGTGGTTGATGTGGGGAGGGAGGGACAGCTGGCACAGGAGGGTGTCCTAGGTAGGAGGGAGGAGCCTTTTTCTGAGCCACTCCAGACGGCAGACCGAGCGCAGGTTTTAGACCCTTCCAGGGTGGGGCAAGGGAGGACCCAAATAGGGGAGTGTGATGTGGGACAGTGACTCAGGCTGAGGGTAGGCACAGGTGCTTATGGAATACCCGCTCCGTGCCAGGCACAGGGCTAGGCTCTGTGAGCCCCATCAGGGCGAGACCCGGAGTGGGGGGCTTTTCCTTTTTTGTCCGCTCATGTATCCCAAACACCTGGAACAATACTTGGCTCACGGAGGTGCCTTATAAATACGGGTTGAATGAATGAACGCGTGTATTATTTAGCTGGGTCCCAGCAGTGTCATTAGACCCAGTTTGCAGATGAATAAACTGAGGTGTAGAGAGGTCAAGTCATACAGCTGCTGTGACTGCTCACGTTGGGTCGGGATTTGGAGTCTGGGCTGCCTGATTCTTTTCTATTTATTTATTTAATTTAAATTATTTATTAATTTTATTTATTTATTTATTTATTTATTTTAAATGTTTATTTTCAGAGACAGAGAGAGCGTGCGCATGAGCAGGGGTGGGGCAAAGAGAGAGAACCCCAAGCAGTCTTCACGTTGTCAGCGCAGAGCCCTCCTTGGGGCTGCATCTCATGAATGTGACATCAGGACCTGAGCTGAAACCGAGAGTCGGAGGCTCAACCGGCCGAGTCACCCATGCGCCCCTGGGCTGCCTGATCGGAGAGCTCGTGCTGAGTCTTTAGAGTAGGGTCCTCAGGAGGGAATTCTTGTGCATTTCACCCTCTCAAAGACCCCTCTTCTGACAGTGCAGAGGGTGGGAAAATACAGAATGCTCGATGGAGGAACAATAGTGGGTTCGTGCCGTCGGTCCCTGAGGGTAACCCCGGCTTGGACCAGTGGGCGCTCTTTTAAGGACCCAGATTAGGAGGGCAATCGATGCCGCCAGTTCTCGGGGTCCTTCTAGGTGTGGTCCGACATCACGGGCGTCCTCAGCCACAGTGCAGGGTCGGGGGCCACGTACCGTGCCCACACCGGTTGGCATAGGCTGTCCCCGTCCGGGTGTCTCTGTCTGGGCGAATCCCGGCTGTTCACCGGAACATGTCCCTGCCCTCAGCCCCCAGGTGGTTCCAGACCAGAATGCCCAGTGAGACTTAACGCCTTCACATCCAGCTACTCCGGGGACCCGGGGCTGGCACCCGGAGAGAGGGGGCGCAGGGCAGCTAGGACCGTCTCCAAGGGCCCTGGGTCAGAGCACAGTCTGCTAGTCCCCCAGGACCTGCGGATATGCTGCCCTACGGGAGCCCTCTGCCACCCACTCCCCAGGGTCCTTGTGGCCCCACCCTGCTCACCAGGGTGGCCCCCTGCTGGCCCGTGACTGGCTGTCCCAGCCCCATTGCCAGATGGTCTGGGTTCGAATCCCACCCCTCCCATCTAGCACGGAACCTGGAGCAGTTTTCTTGCCATTTTGGTGCCTCTGTTTCCTTATCTGTAAACGAGGATGTTACTGGTTCCTCTCTCCGAGGGTTGTTGTGAAGATTAAGTAATTATATGAGTAAAGGGCCTGGAATCAGCCTGGGCGCTTAGCAACCAATTAATAAGTGTGAGGTGTTTCGACCCTGATGTGGGCACTCCTCGGTGGCGGGGGGGGCAACCCAAGGAGCCGTTGCCTCTTGTCTGTGCCCGGTGCCTGGGCGCAGTCCTGCTTGTCCTGAGTGAATGAGTGCCTGGGCCTGGTCGTCGGGGACAGAGAAGCGATGCCCTTGACTCCCATTGGATGCCCCCTTCCTACCTTCTTCCCTCCCTCTCTCTTGCTCTCCTGTGCCCATTGCTGTGTGTCCTGTGCTTGTGCTCATTGTTTAAGGGGCATCAACTGATGGATAGGGCCCCCCCACCCCCATCTAGGTTCAGGCCCCTCTTCAGGAGCTCCTACAGCCCCCCAGACCTCCCCCACAGAAACACTTTCGGTGTTTATTTGTGGTACCTGTTCCGTTCTCCTCCTGCCAGACTGTGAGCTCCAAGGAGCAGGGACCAATGAGTAGATGGGTCCTAGTGTTGAGCCATGCGCTAGGCTAGGCTTGGGAACACATCGGGGGAGTGGGGCATAACCCCTGGCCTCAGAGAGCTCACAGTCTGCTTGTTTATTCCTTAACCTAAGACGGCTGCTCGGGGCCGGAATGGTGCTGAGAGAGGCACGAGGTGTGGCCTGTGCCCCAAGAGGTCACAGTCTGCCCCCTCCCTGCCTCCCGCCTTCTGTGTTCCAGAGGCCGGACCAGGTGGTGGGGACGCACAGAGAAGCACAGCCTGGTGTGGGAGAGCCACAGAGGCGGGTAAACACAGCGAAATGCGATTTCTTTTAGGCTCGTAGCCTGGCATCATCTACCATGGAGACCGGTGGCAACAACTCTGGTCTTTGTGTCCCCGTGAGTAATGACTGGCACGTTGACAGGCCAGTATCTGTTCTAGATCCTCAGAGGACTCGACCAGATGCCCTGGGACTTCCACCTTAGCGCTGTTGACACCTGGGCCGGGTCATTCTCTCGTAGGGGCCGTCCTGGGCCGTCCTTGGGTGTGTTCAGCAGGGTCCCGGCCTCTACCCACTAGATGTCAGTAGCAGCCCCCCTCCCCCGCCAAGTTGTGACAACCAAAATGTCTCCGGACATTGCCCAAACTCCCTGGGTGGGGGGCGGGGGGCGGCGGGGGGGAGGGGGGACAAAACCACCCCCAGTTGGGAGCGGTTGCCTTAGATGGGTCGGTCCAACTAATTGCCTAATTCAAGGTGGGATGGGAATTTTGAAATCCAATACTGCCTCCCCCACACGTTAAAAGAAGAAAAAAAAAAAAGCAAAAGAGAGAAAAAAGAGCCCACAACATCCTGTATTCCTTGGATGCCTAAGCCATCCGGTTTGGCACAAAGCGCAAACATCCATTGGGAGGTGGGAAGGCTCTCGGTGGCCGGACAGCTGTGTGCCTTGGCCCAGGCCACCAGGACGCGGAGCCCCTGACAGAAGTGACCCGGCCGTTGCCAGGTTTTTGTGTGCCCTGCTCTGTGTGGTCATGATGTAGGGCAGGCCATCGAATGACCCCGTGGGGTACACGGGACGGGCGTCGGTCCTGGGAGAGTCAGAGTGGGTGGCCGTCCACTGATCCTTCTCCCTGCCCTCAGAGCACGTACCGTGGTTCATAGGGATGTACGGATTTGTGTGCTGTAAGTACACGTCTCCCTGTGGGACTGTGGCCTTCGGGAGGGCAGGCATCAAGGCTGCCTTGCTCATCGGCAAATTTCCGGAACTTTCCATGGTCCCTGGTATACAGAGTGCGCGGTAAATGTCTGTAGGATGATTCAAGGGTGTGTTTGGATGGCCGGGGGATCCAGAGAGATGAAGCCTGGCTTTTCTGTCTTGATCTGTCTGGTCTCCCGGAGGGAGGGAATAGGCCCCGGAGACCTCGGTTCTCACACAGATGGGATACGCATAGGTGTGTGAACTCCATCACTCGCTTCTTGGTTTGTAGCCGGATCTGGAAGGAGGTGGGGTCCTTGTCCTCTGCCCAACACCCTGGCCGCAGCACAGACCTTGGATGAGCCTGGCCAAAGGCTCGGTCTTGGCAAGGAGTGGCCAGGTGTCCCGGCATGCGTCCTCCGGCCAGCAGGGAGCACCTGCTTGGAGTTCCGACTGCGAGCAGGGAACGGAGCCCCGGACTCCATCCTTCCAGTCTGTAGGTCACTTGAGGATACTCCTGGTGCTGTGTCCAGTGAGAGCCCTGGGCACGCCGGGGGTCCCTGTAACTTTGTGGCCTGGAGGGGGGACTTCCGTCCCCGAGTTCAGCAGAGTATGTTTGAGATCGAGCAAGCGAATCGCAGCTCTTCCCAGAGCCGATTCTCCAGCCTGGGTGCTTTACGGAGAGGGGTCCACATTTGCAGCCGGCTCCCCAGCCCTGCCTCTGCCTGACTGCACGAATTCAGGGAATCGCAAGGTCTCCCTGACGCCACGGGCCGAGCTTCGGTCGTTTCCGTGTTTCGCACCAACTAAGGGAACTTAGCGTTGCTGTCTGGCTTTGGGATCCTCCCCTTTCCTGACTGTGACCCCCTTTCCTGGAACCTTCACTTTGAAAGCGGCACGAGATGGGTGGAGGCTTTGGGGAGCTTGTATAGCTGAGGGTCAGCCTCAGGGTCAGGCAAGCTGCTGGCGGTCCCCGGAGCACGGCACTGGGCACCCAGTGGAGGGTGTGGCATGGTCAGACACCGCAGGAGAGGCCCCCCCCCCCCCCCTTAACCGCGGGACCTGGGACACCACCGGTCCACGTTGAAGGAGGCACTTAGTTGTTCATTAATTCATTCAACAAACACGTTTTAAAAAACGTTGTATTCATTTATTTTGAGAGAGAAATAGAGAGCGCGCAGGGGAGGAACAGAGAGAGAGGGTGGGAGAGAGAGGATCCTAAGCAGGCCCCGTGCTGTCCGCGCAGAGCCCGACGCGGGGCTCTGTCTCACAGAGATCACGACCTGAGCCGAAATCAGGAGTCGGACGCTCGACCGACTGAGCCACCCGGGCACCCAGCAAACATTTCTTGAGCTCCTATTGTGTTCCTGGCTGTCAGTGAGGCACTCTATGTGCTATTATCTCATTTAACCCTTACAATAACCTACGGGGTAGGGATTCTTGTGGTTCTCCTCCGGAAGAGGAGCCCAGGGACAGAGCAGTAGAATAAACGTTACTGTCACAGAGGGTAAACCCAGCCAGGTTTGGCCACAGAGGTGGCCTCAGAACTCTCCTCAGAGCAACACCTGGGGTATGATGGTGGCAAAAAGGGGCACCTGAGGACCCCCGGCCACCACCACGGAGCCAGAGACCGCTTTAGAACAGGTGCAGCCCTGAGCGCAGCAGGCCCCCCATTTTCCACGGGCCAAGTGGCCACCACTCTGGGAGCGGGATGGGGGCAGGGGTGAGCTCTCCGCTCAGGGCGCCCCGTGCGTTTTCAGTGCCAAGGGCAGAAGCAGTGACGGGAGGGAGTTGGGGACTTCTCTGTAGGGCCTGGCTGTGGGCCGCATCAGTTACCTGTTCCTGAGAGCCCCATTACTGGGTTGGTGAGCCCCAGTTAGGACCTTGTTAAAGTTGGCCATGAAGGAGGATGGGTGATTGGAAGCAGCTCCCTGTGTGGGTCAGTGTCCTGGGTCCGGGGTTCAGGGCAAAGCCGTTTTGTGGTTGACATCACCCCTCAGTCTCCCTGCCACCAGAGTCCCCCCCCCCCCACCCGCCGCTTCCAGCCCAGCCTCTCTGTTCCCCTTCCCCCAGTCCCAGGCAGTGCCTTCTCCGAAATGTGAAGTTAATTACGAGGGGGTGGGATGGACCCCCTGGCCTGATGAGGGAGAGGCAGCCTGCCCCAGGGGAAAGATCCGGACACACCTCAGTCTAATCCTGGAGCTTCTGGACCTTGGACAAATCTCTCTCCCTCTCTTCAGCCTCAGTTTCCTCGTCTGGAAAATGGGGCCGATCCCACCGACTCGTGGGATGGTCTGCCCCCTTGTGGGGCTGGTAGGAAGACCTGAATTTCTGTCCCGCCCTCTCAGGTGGGGAGAACAGAGAGCCGCTGGGAAATGCGCATCTTGCTTGGGGAAGGTGGCACATTGTCACGGGGGTGGGGGTGGGGTGGGGGAGGTGGGGGGGTGGGGGAGGGGGGGTGGGGGGGTTTGGATCTATGTGCTGGCTGCTTTGAGAGCTCAGCCAGAGCTATCCTGGGCCATGTCACCGAGGCCTCTGGATCCCTTGGGACTCGTGTAGGGCTTGTGTTTCAGGAGGCTTCAGATGCTGCCGGCCAGCTCGCCCTGCCTTGGTTGGGTGGACTGAGTATTTTTAGCTCTGAGTTTGCAAAGGTTTTTTTTTTTCTTCCTGCCCAGACTTCTCTTGTGGGACAAAACAGACAGCCTGCTCCCCGAGAGAGGCAGAGCTTGGGCCTGAAGGGAAGGGGCTGGAGCCAGAGTGGACTCTAGTGGGCTTTGAAAGGGAGGCCTCCCCCAGTGTCCACGGCCTGCCAGCCTATGCTGCAGCGCTGGGCTGTGCCCCTGCAGCCACGCCGGAAGCTGCCTGCCCCTTCCTTGGAAAGCTGCACGCGTTCCAGGGTCTCCCACCTGCCTGCGTGGGAAGGGCCGGTGTGCACCTGGCTGCCGGAGTGGCTGAGGGGGGGGGGGGCGGCCCTTGGCGCCCTGGGGTCCTGTCCCCTCTCCTGGTCACATGCCTCTGACTCATCAGAACAAGAACGTGGTCTTTTTGGGAGTGAGTTTTTAAAAATAGTCCAAGTCCTCCCTCCTGCCCTGCCCTACCCCTCTTGTGATCACACCCTGGCGTTGGCCCCAGACCTCTTTCCACACTGGTTTTGGGGAACCGCCTCTTGTACAGCTTGGCAGCGGGTTCGATTGGGAAGCTCTCCTGGGAGGAGCCGTCCCGGCCACGCGCAGACTTCAGAGAGGGAGGCACAGTCCTAGGAGCAGGTGTCCCGGGGGCCTTGGCCCCCGTCTCCCCTCCCCTGATGGTGGCGGTGGGCCTGACCCCGGGGCCGGCGTGGGACCAGGGATCCCTTCATTGACTTAGCAGGTGTGTGTTGAGGCGTGCTGGGGGCCAGGCACTGCCCTGGGGCTGTGGATGGAGCAGTGAACAAAACGCTAATTCTCCTGCCTCTGTCGAGGAAACTCATAGAAGCAACCGAAACGTTCAGATGTCCAGAGGTGTTAAATGCATGAAGGCAGGGCAGCGGCGTGAGGGGGATGTGTGTGTACTATTTTAAAGAGGATGGATGGCGAAGGCCTCTCTATGAGCAGAGCCCTGGAGCAGATGACAGAGCCATCCATGTGTATGTCTGGGGGAAGAGCGTTCCAGGCAACGGAAACAGCAAGTGCAAAGGTCCTGAGGTAGGAACGTGCGTGAGGCGTCTGAGGAACTGCACGACAGTCCTTGTGACTGCGGTAGAGTAAGCCGTGTGGAGATGGGTAGGAGCTGCAGTTTGGGGTCGGGGGGCACACCAGGTAGGGCCTTGTGGGGACCCTGGCTTCCATTCTGAACGAGGTAGGAAAGCACTGGAGGGTTCGAACAGCGGTGTGCCTGGGCCGCCGTGTCGTGAACAAAGTGCGTGGGGCGGGGGGGTGAAAGTGGAAACAGGACCGGTCTGGGGCTGTTTTAATGGTCCAGGTGAGAGGCGGTGACAGTTTGGCCCAGCGTGGCGGCAGAGGAGATGGCGAGAAGTCATCGGAGTCTGGATGCGTTTAGAAGGCAGAGCCAACAAGGTTTGCTGAGGCGTTGGGATGTGGCTGTGGGAGAGGGAAGGGGTCAAGGCGAGGCGGAGGCTTGAGCTCCAGCCCCCCGGCAAGCTGGCGCCGCCATCGGGTGAGGTGGGCGGCCGAGGAGGAGTCGGGTGGCCGTCGGGAGCTGGGACGGATGTTAACTTCAGGATGCCCCGCTGTCCGTGGAGCAGGCCGGTGGGGAGAAGGTCAGGCTGGAGGTGTCACTGCAGACACGGTCTCCAAAACCGAGAAACAGGCGCGGTCGCCCAGGGAGGCATCTTCGAGTCAGGCCCGAGTCATGAGCCCGGCGGTAGCCCAGTGGTCCCGTGGGAGGAAAGGGGGCTGGGAGAGGAGCCCCGGAGAGGGAGGAGAGCAGAGAGAGGGTTGCAAGAAGGGAGAGATGGGCTCCACTGGCTTGGGCACCTCGGAGCGGTGGGGACAGATACCCCTCCTCCCACCCACCTGGTTCCGCAGAGAAAGGGAGCGGGTCCCGGACAGGGGTTGCAGGCAATGCTTGCACAAGGGGAGCAGGGGAAGCTGGTGGTGGGTGGAGGAGATCAGGGAGGTTTATTTTATTTATTTATTTATTTATTTATTTATTTATTTATTTATTTATTTAGAGAGGAAACGAGTGAGGGAGGTGCAGACAGGGAGTGCGCGAGAGAATTCTAAGCAGGTTCCGCATGGACGGCACAGAGGCCGATGCGGGGCTTGAACTCAACAAACCCGCGAGATCGTGACCTGGGCCGAAATCCAGAGTTGGCCATTTAATGGACGGAGCCACCCGGGCGCCCCTCTTAGTGCCTGTTTGTTTATTTAGAGGGTGAGGGGCAGGGGAGGGGGAATCCCAAGCAGGCCCCTCCCTGCAAGCACGGAGCCCGACGAGGGTTCAGACCCACAAACCGTGAGATCATGACCTGAGCCGAGATCAAGACTCGGACGCTTAACCGACTGAGCCACCCAGGCGCCCCCGCGTTTTAATTTTTAAGAAGGGTGGTCGCACAGCATCTTTATGGTGGCGGGGCGTGACCCAGGAGAGAGGAGCTGAGGTTCTCCTGGCTGTGTCATCTTCTCCCCAGAGGGACCACCTCCCTCCTCACAAACCCTCCCTCCCCCTCCTCCCTCCCCCAGCCCCCAAGTTCCTCCCCTTCTGGCCTCAGCTCAGGGTCCAGGGTCTTGTTGTCTAAGTGGGGTCGACATGAGGAGGGTGCCGGGGTTCCCCCATTGGGAGGCCCGTGGGTCTGTGAGCACCCGGGGTGGGACAGGCCAGGGGAAGGGCCACTGCCCTCCTCGCGGAAGGGCGGGAAGCAGGAGGCACACGGCCGGTCCGCAGCTCTGCTGGAATCCAGCCGTGTGAAACCATCTCCCTGACCGAACCCCGACTTCCCTGCTTGGGGAAGTCAGTCCCCTGCATCCCGAGGGAGGGGGGCGGCATGCCGGGCACCAGAGGGGGGATGCCCGCTGGGTACAGGTCAGGAACCAGGACGCCGCCCTCAACTCCAGCCCCTCGGGCTGGGAGGTCGGGGCTGAGAGCCGGGCTGCCGGTGTGGAGGGGGCCGGAGCCGTGGGCCGGCTCCCGTCTGTGGTGTTTGGGGAGCCGGGCGCCGAGTCTCCTGGGGGCTGTCTGTCGTGTGGTAACGAGTCGCACCTTCTGGCGAGTTCCTGCGCGCGCCACGCCGCGTTGCAACGTTCGCTACCTTGTTCGTGGCTCATCTTAATCCGAGATGCCCCCCTCCCCGTAGTGCATACGCAGCTAAGCAAGTTCTGGCAAGTACTGTAGCCAGGATCGCAATCAGTCTGACCCCAGAACCCCTGCCCCAGGCTCTGATCTGGAATGAAACGTGGGCCCGGAATCCGCTGGGCTTCTGTGGGATCACTGCCTGGTGGGAAATGCGGGCTCGGCACCCCTACTTCCGTGCTCAGGGAGCCTCCTGCCCTGTAGGTGCAGGTACAGAGCTCCTGGGGTTTGCTGCCTGAGGACGGGAACTTGGGCCTCTCCTTTGTTCCTTTGTCCCCAGTCCCCCCCCCCCCCTTCCCTGGCAGGCAATAGGTGACCAGTGAAATGTTTGTTGAGTGGGGAATGGGCGAACACCGGCACTGTCACTGGGAAAGTTGCTGGAGGTGAGCCTGACCCTCCCCGCCCCCGCTTTCACCGGCGGGCTCACCCCATTTCCCATGGAGGGGCCCTTCCCTGGAAGCCCCAGCTCCCCCAGCCTCTCTGGAGGCCTGGGGTATTTCTGCAGCCGGACAGTCCATCCTTCCCCTACATCAGCTTTGTCAACTTGGGTGGAGTCAGGCACACCTTCCTTTCCTGGTCCCGCCTCGTGCTCCCCGCTGACTTCAGGCAAAGGCTTTGCCGATCTGAGCCTCAGTTTCCCGTCTCTCAAAGACAGGGAAAGAAGCCCACCTCTCAGGTTTGCTGAGCGACTGCAGCCATGCCGGCACTAACATTACCCAGCGGGGTGTGTGTGTGTGTGTGTGTGTGTGTGGTGCTTCCGGGGAAACTGAGGCTCAGAAGGGTGAAGGGGAGGCAAAAAGTCAACGCTGCCCCTGTCCCGCCTCCAGACTGTGGGCCGTGGGGCCCCATCACACAGCCCACCCAGGACGTGGCCAAGGGCCTGGACCCTCTAGGGAGGAGGACAGGAGATGAGGGCAGGTCGGTTCAGCCCATAGTAGGAGGCTTTTCCCCGGGTCCTTCAGCCTGGAGCCTCTTGCCTGGGCTGGATTCCTGCAGACAGAGGAGGTAATGCGCTAGGGGCTGAGAGAGGAGGGGGGCACCGGGGACCAGCCTGGGGCAGCCCTGTTTATATACATGATCCACTAGCTGCTCCCGGCTGGTTTGGCTCTCATTTCCCAGGCGGCAGCTCCCAGGGATCCCCCCCCCCAACCCCTGCCCTGAGGGGTGCTGAGTCTGCCCAGGGTCCTCCTCCTGGGGGCTCCTCCCCACCTGTCCTGCCTGGGGATCATTGACCAGGGACATGCCTAGGAAGTCCCCGGGGGAGGAAGGCTGGGGGCTGGGGGTGCCTACTCTGGGCAGGGACAGAGCCTCCATTGTATGAGGCTTCAGCCATTGACCAAGCCTCGCTCCTGCCCGCTGCCTGGAGGGAGCTCCTCTCAGAGCCTTCCTCCCCCATCCCTCGAGGAAAGCCCATTGAGTGGCCTGACACCTAGTGGGTGAGAGAGCCGGCCTCCTTGTCCCTCTGGCATTTGGAGGCTTGTGAGGGGCAGGGAAGCGCCCCCCCCCAGTGCCCTCACTTGTTACCCGCCTCCTGCTCCTTGCTGGGGATTTTGCTTAGAACCAGCCTGAGGGGCCTGCCTTGGCTCTCCCCGCCCACAGCCCGGAGACTCCCTGCTCAGGATTGCGTGGCCTGGGACACATCTCTCAGCCTCATCGGCCTCATCTGTCAGGGGAATGAAATTAACTCAAGTGTCCAGCGTGCAGCTTGGTGCACAGCCGTGTCAGCTGTCATTTCGTGATCTCAAGAGTGATGAGGGTCACAAAGGACAGGGTCAGGGATGCCTGGGTGGCTCAGTCTGTTAAACGACTGACCTCGGCTCAGGTCATGGTCTCCCTGCTCGTGAGTTCGCGCCCTGCGTCGGGCTCTGTGCTGACAGCTCCGAGCCTGGAGCCCGCTTCAGAGTCCGTGTCTCCTTCTCTTTGCCCCTCCCCTGCTCCTCCTCTGTCTCTCTCTGCCTCTCAAAAATAAATACACATTAAAAAAGAATTTAAAAATAAAAAAGGACGGGGCCAGGAGTCTGGTGGGCAGTCGGTCTGGGCTTCGTTGAGCAGTCTGCAGAGTGGGATGGCTGTCTGTCCTTGGGACGGCTGTCCGTCCCCAGAGAGCAGCAGGGACTCCAGGCAGGGAACTAGCACGCGTTACGAACCCACCCACCGGCGTGATCAGGTGCCATGGCGTTTATACCTGCATCTGAGAGTCAAGGGCAGGAGGCACCAGAGGATTAACCTCCTGAGGTCTGGCGGCCGGAGAGAAGCAGCTTTAGCATCTGAGTCCTTCCTTCCCGTAGGTCTCTTTCCGGGGCTCTGAGTTCCGGACGTGTGCCCCTTGCTGTGGCTCCTGCGGCGTCTTCTTGGACGAGGTGCCGTGTCTCTCCAGGGGTGAGGGCAGAGCTGTGGGCGCCCTGCTTCCCCGCAGTAGCTGCGGGTCCCCCCCACAACTGCCCAGCTGGCATCCCCGCCTCCCCCTCCCGGCTCCGGTCTTTCCGGACAGGGCCGAGGATACCCGAGGGGTCTGAGGTTCCCCCCTGGGTCATGCCCTTCTTTCCATCTGGCAGGAAGCCCAACACCCACAGCTGCCCCAGGCCCAGGGACACGCCGGCCGCACGGGGTCCACAGTGAGTAGATCCCAGGCAGGTGAAGGTTCTCAGGCTCTCGGGTTCGCAGCCCCTGGGCTTAATTCGGTGCAGTTGAGCGGCTGTTGTCTAGCATGTTGTCTAGTGTTCCAGACACTGAGATGACAAGAAGTCACAGTCCACTGAGGGAGACAGTTATAATGGGTGTGTGTGTGTGTGTGTGTGTGTCCCAGAATCACTTGTGCCCTTTGAAAATAGACTAGACTTTCCTTGGCTGCATCCCTGAGCTGTCAGAATCATGGACTTGGGACACATGTATTTTTTTTTTTTTTTTGAGTTTCACAACCAGCCTTGGGAACCATGTCATGAAATCAGTGGGTTTTGAAGGTTAAGTAGGAGTTTGCTCGCTGGCTGTGAGAGGGCGTTCTAGCTGGAGGGCGTAAACAGCCTGAGCAAAAGGCCCAGAAGTATAAACCAGGTTGGCAGGGACAGGGGCCTGACGACCCTTATGAGGGCTGAGCATGGGAGCTGCTGAGGCCCGAGAGAGGTCAATGGAGAAGGGTGAGGGGTGGGTCCCCGAGGGCCTCGCTTGGGTCCTGGACTTCATTCTGGAGGCGAAAGGAAGAGCCTGAGGGTATGTGTTGTGGAATTGGTCACTGGCAGCTGAGGGTCGGGGCAGGTCAGCCAAGTGTATGTCTGACAAAAGGCCAAAAGTCACAGAAACCTCTGGAAGGGTGCAGTTGCGTGGAGCAGCCCTGGTCCTGCCCGGCCCAAGCGCCTGGCCTTGCTGGCCTGTCCCACACGTTTCTCCTGGCTTCCAGGAGACAGACACAGGTGCCTCTGAGACCAGGTTTGAGATGGCTGGGGGGGGCTAGAACCTTTTTCTTGTTTCCCTCCAAGCAAAACTGGGTGGCGGGTCCCCGTCGCGGAGCAAGGCCGCCAGCATCTGCTGCTTCCCCAGCTTCTGGGACTGACTTCCTGCCTGTCTGGACCCCCTGCCACTCTCCCCTCCCCTGTCCTCTGGCCTCTCTCCCCAGAGGCCAGCGTCCCCTGTCCTCAAACGCCTGGCCCAGCCTGTGCAGCCTCCCTGACTTTGCGGAGCCCCTCCAGGGGTCTTCTCCAGGCCTGCTGTAGGAAAGAGGGATGGGGCCGCTCAGGGATTGGGGGTGGGAGGTGGCTCCGACTGGGGTGAGCCTCACGAGCTAATGAGGGGGAGGCGGGTGCAGGCTGGAGGGCGGTCTCCTACCGGGCCTCAGGGCCGGATGGACCTTGAACTCTAGAGGGAAGGAGGAAGTGATAAGCTCTTTGATTAAATTAGACCCGGAAGGTACCTGCTCTGGTGAGCAGGGTGGCTGCCGGTGGAGGGAGGTGCTCATGCTGGCTGCTCTTGGGTGGTCCCCGTCATGGGCTCACCCTGCCGGGTCCCCCTGCCGCCCAAAAGCTGGGGCTTCCTCCTCGGCTCCTCTCTCTGTCACACAGCCCCCGGCTAGCCATTCTGCACCCTGTAGCGGGAAACGGCACTGTTGAGGGGGCCTGCCCGCCTGTCCAGTCTTGACAGGTGTTTCCAAAGAGATGACCCCCCCCCCCCCGAAGAGGAAGAAGTCTAGGACCCACCTGCCGAGCTCAGCACAGTGAACGTGACAGGGATAGCAGCGACCGGCGTTTCCAGAGAGCTTGCTCTGCGCGTCTCGTCTCACTGATGCAGGACCCGTACGTGGCAGGTCCTCGTGAGGAAGGCGTCAGCCGCGCTGCGGGGAAGCAGCAGAGCCGGGGGACTGGAACTCAGAGCTGACACCGGATCTCACCCTTTTAACCGTGGCCCTTGTGTCTCTGTCCCTGCGGCACAGGAGTGCTGCCGCACAGGGCCCCTTCCCTGCGTGACGCGGTTTCCACATCTGAAAAGCCAGAGCAAGGTCGTAGTCAGTGTCCGTGCTTTCTGGTTCTGGTTCTGACCTGCTAGGATATTTTTTTTGCCTTGATCTTTTTTTTTTTTTTTTTTTTTAAGAAACGGGAGTGTTTATTTTTGTTTTTCCTTATTTTAACACTCACCCGAACCGAAAACATCCTAACTACCTGCCTGGGTTTCCTCGTGGGCCTTTTCCTCCGTGCGCTTTTCAAGCACAGTCCTCTACTCCGCTGGGCCGCTTGCGGTTCCCCACCCGCTCTCTTTCACCAGCTGGACTGCCCCTTTTGCCAGAGACTGTCATGGCAAGAAGGTTCTGGAGCCCTTTTCAGAGAGAGACTCGTGTCGGGGTCATCACGACATATTTCTTCTGGCTCAGGCCCCCCCCCCCCCCCCCCCAGAGCTCCCAGACCACGCATAGCTCAAGGAAGACTTAAAAAAAAAAAAAAGAAGAAGAAGAAGAAAAGGAAATAGCCAAGCCACTCGACCTGTTTGCTTAGCAAGTTCACTCCCGCAGCCTGGCTCCTTGCTCGTAGGAGCCCGGGAGATAGTCTGGATAGGGGCGGTCTTGCCCACTTTATAAAAGGGCAGCCCAAGGCTCCGAGAGGCTGAGGAAGGACCCGAGCCCAGCCTGCAGGTGGATCCAGTTGTCCCAGACTCCCCTAGTGCGAAGTCCTTCTGTGGGCCTCCCCCAGGGGCCCTGACACTCCGGGGGTATAGAATCCAGACACAGGGTCCCGTTTGCTGTCTCCCTTTTTGGTGGTGACAGCTTCGAGGATGGGCATCTTGATGTTGACTGAGCCTCCCAGGGTTTTGTGGTTGACCTCGTGTATGCTGCTGGGAGTCCCGTGGGGCAGGCAGTGGGACCCCATTTTACAGATAAGGATACTGAGGCTCAGCTCACCTGCCAGTGGAGATGAGACTCTGGCCTGGGTCCCCAGCTCCCAAGGTAGAGCTGTGCTCACCACAGCCTGTTATGTGTGTTAATGAGAGCCATCTACCAGTGTCCCCCGGGGACCCTTCCAAGAGCTTTACATGAAGTTACTCTTTTTTTTTTTTAAAGTTTATTTATTTATTTTGAGAGCGAGAGCGAGAGCTCAAGCAGGTAAGCAGGTGAGGGGCAGAGAGAAGGAGAGACAGGATCCCGGGCAGGCTCTATACCATCAACGCAGAGCCCAATGTGGGACTTGAACCCTCGAGCCCTGAGATCATGACCTGAGCCGAGATCAAGAGTCGGACACTTAACCCAGTGAGCCACCCAGGTGCCCTCGAATTTACTCTTAATTGTCTTAATAACCTGGTGAGCTGGCTATTTTTTAGTCCCCATTTTGCAGATGAGTAAATGAGGCCCTGAGATGGGGGCTAAGGGACTCATCCAACGTGTCATGGCTACTGAGTGGCGGGACCCAGTCAGGTAGCCTGAACTTCTTCCTAACTGTTGTTCCATGAGGGTCTCTAGTGGTGGCAATGGCTGCTCCTTCACATACATGCACCCTTCTGAGACAAGGGGCGCATGTGTGCCAATGGCCACAGGCTATGGGTGTGCATGGGGCTGCGGGTCCGGGTCCTTGCCTGTAGCAGACGCCCCCCCCCCCAGATTAGTTTATAGCAAGTGCCCCCCAGATTAGCCTGTAGCAGGTGCCCCCCCCCCCGTCAGATTAACCTATAGCAGACACCCCCCCAGATTCCAGGCTCGAAGTCTGGGGTTCAAGAACCACCACTCCTTGTGGTTCAAGGAGGGAGAGGACGGCTAGGGGCCAAGGCCCCCATTGAACCCTGGTGTTGTCACCCGTTCCCTTGCCTCTGTGATCTCAGGCAGATCCCCACTTCTCTGTGCCTTGGTTTCCTCATCTGTAAATGCTGGTGTCTCCCTCCCTTCCTGGGGAAGGCCTTGGGCTCAGGGGGGAGGGCAGGGTGTGAATCAACCCTGAGGGTGAGGGGAAAAGGGAGGACAGGGGGCTTTCTGGCCTGGAGGGAAATGACCCTGGGTTTCTGCGACATGAAAAAAATCATATTTAAGCAGCAGTTTGCACGAGAGCCTGGGTTAGAGCCTCCCTTTGTCCTCCTGTGTAATGGGCGTCAGTCTCCCTGCTCCGGAAGGACGGACCTGCATGACGAAGGTTCTCTGGCTGTTGTTTGATCTCTTGACTCGCAAGGGAATTTGCAGACATTTGAGGTCCTTTCCCCAAACCCTTTGCTGAAGATAAAATTTTAGTCCGGACAGTCTTGAGCGCGTGGTTAGAAGGCACAGCTACCCACTTGGTGGAGAGCAGTTTGCGTTCAACCGAAATGGAAACTGCCGTTCTCCCCCTCGACCTGGCAGGTGCCCTGTGGGTTCACGTCCATTTCCACAAACCCCTCCACATGGAGGCTGTGTTGTTCATGATGCCCAAACCCCGGGAACACCTCAGTGTCCAACGATAGAGATCCCATCGATTATGATCCATCCAAAAAAAAAAAAAAAAATCCCCAAACTCTGTGGCCATTAAGCAGAGGGAGACTGATGTCTGTACCGTTCTGAAATGGTTGCCAAGCTTCTTAAGCTTTTCTATATTTATTTTTACTTACTAAAAAAATTTTTTTAATGTTTATTTTTGAGAAAGAGAGAGAGAGACAGAGACAGAGCACGAGCAGGGGAGGGGCAGAGAGAGAGGGAGACACAGAATCCGAAGCAGGCTCCAGGCTCCGAGCCGTCCGCACAGAGCCCGACGCGGGGCTCGAACCCACGAACCGCGAGATCACGGCCTGAGCTGAAGTCGGATGCTTAACCGACTGAGCCACCCAGGCGCCCCCAAGCTTCTTAAGCTTTAAAAAAAGGCGGGTACAGCACAGTGGGTGCGGTGGGCTCCCTCCCGCATGAAACGATGCGTATACGGGACAGGTATAAGCTGGCACACACATGGGACATTTAGAGGGACTCCTAAGGACAGCGGTCACTTTGGGGGGGGGCGGGGTGGCTGGGGGAAGGGAGACTTACTTTTTGCTGTGCACCCTTTATACTGCTTGGGTTTTGAGAGGCACTAGAGTGTGGTGGCTACTTAATGAGTGTGGACCGGGGCTGGGGTGGGGGGGGTGGTCTATGGCCTGGGTTCAAACCCCGGCTCTGGCGCTTAGTACATGTGTGATGCTGGGCAACTTACTTAACCACTCTGGGCTTCGTTTTTCTCATAGTTTGGGTTAACAGATGTTAATGTTTGTAAAGTGCTTAGAATAGCATCTGAGACGTAGCAGGCACCATGGGAATGTTTGCTGTTATCAATTAATTGCTATTTACATGTGTCCTATGTTTATTTAGGAAGGGCAGTTAATGAAAATAAAGGCTTTAGGACGGGAGAGGAAAAAAACAGGCACACAGCCAGTTTGTGGCAGGGGCTGATTGGGTTGGAGGGCTCGTGCTTTCCCTCCAGGACTGATTCTGTCCTCTACAGAAAGGTCTAGAAGGACAGCCCTTAGCTCGGAATCGGGGGAGTGCCGGTGGGGAGCGGGGAGAGCTCTTTCTCTCACCGCGGGACTTCTGGCAAGGTTGGCTGCAGGGCCCGGGAAGCCCAGCAGAGCCCCCGCTTTGAGGTTGCGCTCCCGGCTCCAAGCATTTGGGATTCTACCCCTGTCTCTGGCCATCTGCCTCTCTGCAGCCTTTTACTTCCCTTATACCCGTGTGCCAAGGCCAGTGGCCCCTCGCCAGCTGGCCAACCCTGTGGGGCAGGACGGGGAGAGACAAAGAAAGAGTGAACGGCCTTCAGTGGGGCTGCAGGCGGGGCTGGTGCGAGGGGCCGGCCTCCAGGGAACTGTGGTCAGTGGGCAGCGGGAGGAGGAAGTGTCCAGTCACATCCATGACCGTGCAGGCACGATCCAGCTTCTGGAACACAGGGGCCTGAGTGTGATCCTGGCCTCTGGGGCTGGAGTTTGCCTGCAAGCCAGAAGGGATGAGAGGGGTTGTCTAGCCGGACCCACTCGGCTGCCCCGGGTCTCTGGTCTGGGGTGGCCAGGGTTTTCTGGGAAGATGGGGTTACGGCTCTGCAGCTGCTGGTGTTCTGGGTTAATGATTTATGGTGGGTGGGGGCTGGGCCCTTTCTGGGGCTGTCCTGTGCTCCCGGAGCCGCTGGGGAAGGAGCCGGAGAGCTGGCGGGCTGGAGCACCCGGCCGTGAGCCAGTGACCCCTTTCTGTTGACGAAACTTTGCCCTTAAACGCCAGCTAATTAGATTTCTGGCCTTTTTTTTCCCCACAGGCGAGCGGCTGGGACGGTGCTGGTTTGAGCTGGACCTTGTCTGATGGCTTCCTCCAACCCTCCTCCACAGGCTGCCATAGGTAAGGTACCCCAGGCTTCCCGCCCGACCCCCCTCTGAACCGGCCCCGGGGCTGGCCGAGGGCCACCGGCCCTGGGCGTGAATCCTGCCCTGCTGGTGGTTGGCTGTGCGCTCTTGGGCAAGTGACTTCACCCCTGTGCCTCAGTTTCCTCGCCTGCAACAGGGAAATCATAATTTCCTTGTCACACAGAGTAGGCTCCAGACGAGGCTCGAGTCTTTACCTAAGATGCCCCGGAGACTTTAAACTTTGAAGGCCACAACCCTCAGACGTGACCGCAGCCGTGTCGTGTGCTTGGGGGGCGGAGGGGAGTGAGGCTTATGAGTTGAGGGCAGCGACCCCAGGTTGGAGGGGAAGGCGTTGGGGCCGCCCGCCTCCATCTGCCAAGGTCCCGAGGTCAGGTCGTCTAGCAGCGGCAGGGTCACCAGAGTTATCGAAAAGAAGAAGAAGAAGAAGAAGACGAAGAAGAAGAAAAATCCATGCTTATGCTAACAAATTATTTGTCGTTAATCTGAGATCCAGTTCGATGTCCTGTAGTTTATCTGGCAAAGCCTGGCAGTGGGGCCTCGGACACCGTAGGCAGAATCCAGAACCCTGGAGGAGCTGGACACCCTTGTCCCACTGGGCCCAGATTCCTGTCCGTTCATCCTCCTTTGGGGGACGCAGGTCCCGCCTGAGGGCTTTTTTCAGCAGCCCAGCCCTGCCACTGACACCGTGGGCTTGGCTGAACGACTTGGTGACCCCGTGGCTGTTTCATCAGCCAGAAACGTGGGGTTGGTAATGACACCCTCTCCGGTGCTGTTGCAAGGTTTAAATATATGTAAAGCCCGGGTGTGTGGTAATCAATCGCTCAATGAACAGAAGCTATTATCACCATGGGGTGTTGCGGGGCAAGGCCAAGTGTGCCGGGCTCTGAACCCCGGGCCGAGACCAAGGAGAGGTCCCTTCCTCCCTGAGCCCTCGTGTTCTTCTCCGAAGGGTGGGGACCAGCACAGTGAACCCACCTTCACGGTGCAGGGTGGCTGCTCAGGCGTCCTGCCTCCCCCGGCCTTGCCGGGGTTGGCTCTCCCGAGGACGGGAGTGCGTCCAGGAACATCAAAGGCATATGTGGCCGGTTCTGGTCCTGCCACCTGTCGGGATGGGTGGGAAGGGCTCAGTTCAGCTCTCATTATCCAGGGAGGGGCCTTCTGATTTTTGCTTCTGATAAGGAGCCACGTCTGGTTGCCTTGGGTCTCAGGAGCATGGGAACAGGGCTGTGGGGACCAGGGCATCTTCTGATGCCCGACTGTGGCTTTGATCCCAGGATGCCCCCTGCCCTGCCTCCTGCTGCCGTGGGCATTTTGCACCCTTTCTCCTGCCCAGCAACAATGAGGAACACAATGATTTTACGATTAAACCCATTCGGTCCCATTCAGCAAACATTTGACAGGCATTTCCTTGTTCTGGCTGCATCTGAAACTCGGGCCAGTGCCACCTGGTGGAGACAGGCTCTTCTCTGAGAACTTCCTGTTGTCTTACTAAATGAAACTCAAATCCCCCGAAACACCTCTGCAGTGTCCCATCGCTGCCCTCCTCCTCGCCCGCGTCTGCGCCCCCACTGGCTCACGGGCCGTTTGTTCCCCGCTCCGGCCGTGGCCGCAGCCTCTGGAGCACCAGCTCGATACGAGCCTGTCGGACCTTCACTCGTCCTGCAAGGCCCTGTGAAGGGGCAGCCCCGGCCAGCCTGAGCCCCCCTCTGCTGTCGCTGGGCACTGGCTCAGTCCCTTGTGTGCTATGGCCATCTCTTGCCATATTTGCCTGCCCGCCTCACCTGCAGTGAGCTCCTTGACGTGAGGGGTCCCGTCTTACTGGCCCAGGGGCTGCTGGGAACAGTCCTCGGGATGCAGGCGTGACTGTATTGACGGATGTCCCTGCACACAGCCTGTGGGCCGGTGGCTCAGAGGGCCAGGCCTGTGATTGGGAAGGCCTGCCCATCTCCCCTAGGGCCTGGGGCTGGGCTCTGACTGAATAATAATAATAATAATAATAATAATAATAACAACAACGAAGATAATGGTAAGGATGCAATGACACAGGACAATGAGTGGGACCATTATTATCAGAAGAGCTAATGTCAGTGAGCACGTACCTCACACCGGGTGCTTTACGTGTGTCAGTTCATTCCGCCCTCCCGTCCTCACCCCGCCCCCTCTGCTCGCCTGTGAGGTAGTCACTGTCACTGTCCTCCTTATGGGTCAGGAAGCCGCCGCCTGTACGGATAAAATGACCTGATGCTCAGGCAGCATCTAGGAGAGCTGGGGTTGGAGCCCAGTGGTCTGGCTGTGACACCCTAGTCACCTAGTCACCCTGTGACACTGGTCATGCACACGGTATCCCTGCCGCCTCTCAGGCAGATTCAAGTGGGCAGGGGCCAAGGGCACCAAGAGAGAGAGAGAGAGAGAGAGAGAGAGAGAGAGAGTAAGCCAGGGAGGGGCAGAGAGAGAGGGAGACACAGAATCCGAAACAGGCTCCAGGCTCCGAGCTGTCAGCACAGAGCCCGATGCGGGGCTCGAACCCATGAACCGTGAGATCATGACTTGAGCTGAAGTCGGACGCTCAACCGACTGAGCCACCCAGGAGCCCTGTGGTGTTTTCAAACTTTTTTTTTTTTTTAATTTTTTTTTTCAACGATTTTTATTTATTTTTGGGACAGAGAGAGACAGAGCATGAACGGGGGAGGGGCAGAGAGAGAGGGAGACACAGAATCGGAAACAGGCTCCAGGCTCCGAGCCATCAGCCCAGAGCCCGACGCGGGGCTCGAACTCACGGACCGCGAGATCGTGACCTGGCTGAAGTCGGACGCTTAACCGACTGCGCCACCCAGGCGCCCCTCAAACTTTTAATACCACAACCCATAGACATGGCAACAGGAGTGTGTGTGTGCACGTATGTGTGCGCGTGTGTGTTCAACAGATGCTTGCTGTGCACCTACTGTGTGCTGGCACTGTACCAGATGCTGGGGATATATGTGACAGTGGACAAAACAGACCAGAATTCCTTATGAGCTCACGTATGTTCTAGTGAGGGCCCGGTAAAATAAAAGCATCAAACCTCGTTGCTGACGAGGGCCGTAGGGCAAAGTAAAGCAGGCGAGTCAAATGGGGAGTCCCGGGGTGTCTCTGTGGGCAGGTTCGCTCACAGCAGCCTCACCTGCAGGTGACCTGTAGTAAACACCTGAAGGAGGTGAGAGCAGGAGAAGATGCCTGGGGAAGAGCATTCCGGACCCCAGGACTGAAAGTGCAAAGGTCCTGAGGCAGGAGCACATCTGGCACGTTCACGGTGTAGCAAGGAGACCAGTGTGGCTGTGTGGGGCGAGCAAGGGGAGAGCGGTAGAGGGTTCTAGACCACCTGTACGTGTGTGTGTGTATATACCCTGGAACAGAACTGTCAAAAGCAATATCGAGAGTAATCCCAAGTGTGACTTTATAAAGCTAAAATATTTAAAAATATCTCAAATAAGCATTTCAAAAATGAAACAAAAGGCTGCCCGGGGAATCCCCTAATTGATTTTGTGACTCACCAGTGGGTTGAGAGCCAGAACATGAAAGCTACTAACCTGGCTTCTGAGTCAGCCCCGGGATTTCTCATGTCAGTTCATCATCTCAGGGCCCACCCAGCATCCAAGGGGGCAGCAGGGCTCAGTGGAGCATGTAGGATGGAAGCTAAGACAGAACGGGGCTCAGATCCGGCTCCCCGCTTACCAGCTATATGACTGTAGGTACATCCCTCTGCCGCTCGAACCTCCGTGGCCTGAGTCCAGTGGGGGTGGTCGTGAGGCTTACGCAGGGAACTGCAGGGGGCACATTTCGGGCTCGCCACCAGGGTTTGGTTCCCTGACCTGGGGGAGCAGCTTGCGCCCCTGGCCACATCATGGCCTGGAAGGGTCCATCCTGCTGACTTTGGCCCAAGGGGCCCCCTAAGCTCCCAGGAGGAGAAGTGGGCCCCCCGCCTCAGTGGTCTCCGGCTGGGGGTGGGGGAGGGAGGATGAGCTGGAATGCAGCTGACGAGGGGACTTCTTGGATTTGGTACATTTGCACCTGGAATGTTCTGCTCTGCAAACTCCCAGGTCGCGGGGGGAAGGGTTGGAGTTTTCTAGTCCAACAGACTGCTGGAACTGGATATGCCCATCAGTCTGTCTGCTGTTCCATCCAGCTGTCTCTCTGCTCCATGCACCTCCCTGCCTTCTTACTAATCCTTCCCCGCCCCGAGCACCTGCTGGGGCCGAGTCCACAGACCAGGCGATCCTGTCTTCAAGGATCTCAGGCTGGGAGGGGCCGTACCTACAACAGGTGCCCGGGTGCTCCATCTACCCTGTCTGTTCTCAACCTGGGGTGATTTTGTTCCCCAGGGGACGTTGGGCAATGTCTGCAGACGTTTCTGGCTGTCACAGCCGGAGGGCAGTACTTGCTTCTAATTGGTGGAGGCCGGGGCTGCGGCCATACGTCCTCCTCCAGCGCCCCCACCACAAGGACCCTGTGACCCCAAAGTCAGTAGCAGTGAGGCTGACAGACCCGGACCTGCTTCTCAGTTCACGTTCTTGGCCTCATGGGGTGTTTTTATTCCCCAGTTTACAGAGGGAGGCGTCAGGGTTCCGAGAGGTGAAGTGGCTTGCTCGGAACCACACAGCACGTCGGGGTCCCAGGCAGGACCGAAGGTCATGCTCTAAATCATACGGTGTGAGCTGGATACAGCGGGACTGCTCAGGGCGGCCGGAGGAGGGGTGGTCACTGCCCTTCGGTTTTGGAGCGGGTTTGCAAGAGGCCGGAGGGGAGGGCGAAGTGAAAGCCTGAGGCGCTGTCCAGCCCCAGGTTCTAGGAAGGGAGCCCTCGAGGAAGACTGAGAACCTCAGCTCAGTGATGTAGGTGGAGAGGTGAGTGCCTGGTCAGCTCTTTGGGAGAGACGATCCGTTCCTTTTCTTGTTTAACAGAAGTTTCTGGGTTTCTACCCCAGGCCAGGCCAGGACCTGTCCCCTTCAAGGGGACGGTAAAAGGGGCTCTCAGGGATCTGAGGTCCGTCTGGGAATACAAACGAGCACAAGTCACATCACTGCAGGTCATCCAGGAATGGAGAAAACAGGGCTGAGTCGAGGAGGGGGTGTGGTGGGGGCAGGGCTCTGCTTCACTGGAGCTTTGATGGATGGCAGGGGGCATGGCTCCAAACACTTGCAGGCGGCCGGCCGTGTTTTATGCCGCTGCGGTGTGCAGGCCAAGCGTGTGTGTGCTCACTCACACGTATGAAAAGCACATGGGTACACACATGGAGATACGCACGACGGTGTGTACCCAGCCGCACGCGAGCAGATGCATTTAAAAGGCCCCCCTTGCTTACAAAATGGGGAAATAGGGAACAAGGGCACGAAAGACGTGCGTCTGAGTGTGGATGTGCTCGCGTTCTCCGTGAAAACTTTCTCCCTCCCCTCTGTCCGCTGCCCACCTGCTTTGAGCCCTCACCGAACCACAGGTCATTTCCGGAGCACAGGAGGGCCGGCTGGCCCCGGGCAGGGGTTTACTCTAGTCTCTGGGAACTGCCCTCGCTCAGACCCCAGCCGCTCACCCGCTGCAGATACCCCCGTTGCCCAAACCCCAGGCCCTGTGGCCTCTGACCCCCGGCTGCTGACCCCGCGGCCGCTGACTCCTCCTCCTTTCCAGGAGATCAGCTGGTTCCTGGAGGCCCTGGCCCCTCCCCTGAGGCGGAGGACGACCCTGGAGAGGCTTTCGAGTTTGACGACAGTGACGATGACGAGGACACCAGCGCTGGCCTGGCCGTCCCGGGCATTGCTCCCGAGAAGGACATCGATGCCCCACTGATCCACTGGGACGCCGCCCCCATCGCTGGTAAGGTGTTTTGGGGGAGCCTTGGGGCCTCCCATTTCCGGTCCGCTGGGGCTACAGAGAGCCAGTGGAAGATCCAGGCTCCCAGTGATGCCTCCCAGGCCCCACCACGGTCCCCAGAAGCAGGAAGGGAAAAACCATTGAGAAGAAGTTGCATTCCACCGCTTCCCTTGGGGACTGGAGATTCCAGGCATTCCTGCAGCATCTGGTGAACTTTGACACATCATAATGAAAGTGGTTTTGGCCCCGGGGTTGTGCTTTGGACACAGCGGGTGCCCAGGGCTGTGTCTCCCGAGCCCCTCTTCCTCAGCAGCTGCTCCCAGGGAATCACACCAACCAGAGAAGGAGGCTCCCAGAAGTCCCCGGAGGGTGGCTCTAGGGGTGGGAGTGCCCTGATAAGCCTGGTGTTAAATGGCAGCTTCTGGGCTCTCGTATTGTGTCATCTGGGAGAGACTGGGGACCGGACTAGCAGGAACCTCCTGCAGGCTTGGGGACAAGGGGCTCCTTGAGGAGCTGGGGGTGGCGGGGGGGGGGGGGGTGGTGGTGGCGGGGGAGGGCCAGGCCCAGTGCAGGTAGGGAGGCTGGTTCTGGTCGGAGTTGGGATATGGGCCATGGGGGTGGGAGTGGGGGTGGTGCAGGTAGGACAGGTTGGGGAGCTTAATGACAGCCGGTGCAGTGGCTGGGGGAGGGGAGGCAGGAGCCCAGGAGGCACCCGGGAAAGGGGGCGGGGATGGGCCCAGTCGGTAGAGACCAGCCTCGGGCCTTACAGGCTCTCCTCTGCTCTCTTCCCCCAGACCCAGACCCAGACCCAGACCCAGACCCGGTAGCCTCACCACCCCAGACACAGTAAGTGAGCCTTGTTCCTTTGCTTTGGCGGTTGGAGGAAGAGACACCAGGCAGGAGGTGTGAGAGAGGGTGGCGCTGTGCCCAGGAGGGCTTGGATGGGTCTTTGGCTAAGGAGGGACGCATTCAAGATCCGTCAGCCATCCCCTCTGTGGCCTCCCCAGCCAACTCTGGGGCGGGCTTCACATTTGGGGCTTGGGAGTCTTACAAGCAGCGGGTTCTCAGGGTTTGGCTCACTGCTGCTTGCTGCCTGGCTTCGGGGACCTTAGAGAGCACTCCTCTAAAGGAATTCTGAGTGGTGGATTGAGGGCCTGGGGCCGGGGCTTTAAATCCTGGCCACCCTGGTTGGGGGGGAGGGGTATTTGAGTCTCCTTTTGTCTTCCTGGTGTGGGGAACCAGGGGGACTGAGACTCAGGCAGGTGTCTCCAGGCTGGCTGTCTCAGAGATGCATTTTGCTGCCTTGGGCCCCCTGGAGCCAAGGCAGCCCTGGATTCAAGTGCAAATGTCCCTGCATTTGCCATCTGGAGTGGGTGGGCCCTGGGAGGGTTTCTGCTGGGCCAGAGGTACGGGCGGCCTCTCCTCCCTGGCGGAGGATCTGAACTGAATCAGCAGCCCTGCACCCGCGCGGGGAGTTCTGCTCTCCCAGGGGTTAGAGCCCTCCAGGGTGGGCCAGGAAGGAAGCTGGCCAGAAAGGCAGTCTAGTCGGGGATGCAGACACAGGAGAGCGGCCCAGAGAAGGATGCACAGGGAACTGGGACACCGATGGGAGGGGGCCCAGGAGGAGAGCTCAGGGAGAGGGGAGGGTCGGGGGAAGAGAGTTTACTGGAGGAAGCTACTGGCTGAGGCAGGGGGGTGGGAAGGGGAGCCGGCCATGAGCTAGTGCACCGCTCCCCTCAAGGTCTGGTGCTCTTGCTTCCCTCAGACCACCCTCCAGGAGAACCCCGTTGCCCACTCGGGACTGTCCCTGCCCGCCTTCTCTCTGTGGGTCCCGGAGGCCGGATTGGGTGTCTGGCCAGTGCTGGCGCCGTGCCGAGGCGGGGACCCAGTGGCCTGAGAGCTGCTGCCATTAATTACCATGTTGTTTCCATCAGTCCCACTGGGCAGGTAGCTCAGAGAGTGTTTCAGGCACAGGGGCCCAGCCTCGGCCTTGACCCACCGCCCGCCCCTCTGCAGCACCCTTACCTGTCCTGGGACTCGCCCTGGAGCAGCCCTAGCCCCCTTGAACACCATCTCCTGGTGGCGCCAGGGCGTGAGCTCTCGAAGGTTCAAATCCCCACTCAGCTCTTCTCCAAATGGGTGGTTTTGGGCTGCCCGTGAACCTCTCTGAGCCCCACTTTCCCCATCTGTAAGGCGGAAGTAATACCCATCTAGGAGCATCGTGGAATAGGAGAGGCTGGTGGAAGAACGCACTAAATATGCACCTTGTAAACGTTTGCTTCTACTCCGCCTCCTGTCTGGGTGTTCCCAGTGATGGGGCCCGAGGGACGGAGACTGTGCGCTCAGTGCCTCAGCCTCTGGGGCTGGGCCTGGGTTGCCCGGTGAGTCTTGCCAACACTTGGCTTGAATAAATGTCACCTTTGAGTTCCCTGACTGGGCAAAGCCCTCTGCAGAGCCCCGGTCCTGGCCGGAGTCCTCAGGGGCCTCTCTTCCTGCCCTTAGTTTCCTGGATGGAGAGATTGGGGGGCAGGAATTGTCCAAGGTCATGCGGTGAGACTCCGGCAGCCTTGGACTCCTCGTCCAGTGCTCTCTGTCTGCTCCCAGTGGCACCCCTCCCTTCCGGGTCTCTGTTTACTTCACTTCCAGCTCCTTGCCTGGGGGGTGATTTTCTACTTTGGAGTCCTCTGGGAGAAGAATCCTTTCAGATCACTGTCCTCCTTTTTATCTAAGGGAAAGAGGAAAAAAAGTTTGCTGTCCTTTTTTTTTGTCTTTAGACTTTCCTCACGGTAGTCTCTCAGCAGACGCTGCTTTGAAAAAGCAGACGGCCGAGCGGAGGACATTTTCACCAGTCCTCCTTGCATTTCCTCCACGGCCCCTGCCTGCGGGTCTGGGAATGGTCCCTCTGCCTACCTGGCCTCGGGAGGCTCCTGACAACAGAGTTGGGGTCACCGCCCAGGTCCTGGAGTTGCTGCAGCCTCAGAGCCACCGCACTCCCATCCGGGCCCTCGTCCCCAGCGGGGGAGAGAAGCGGGCCAGTCCTCGTCCCCGCCGGCCAGCTGCCAGGCAGGAGCGAGGTGGGTAAAGTGAGGGCTGGCGTCCGGGTCCTGAATCACCCGGCAGCCTGGGCCCTGAGCCACGCGGAGCTGGCTTCGAGTCCTGCTCTGCGCTTAGCTGTGCGTCATTGTGCAAGTGGCTTCCTGTCCCGAGCCTCACTTCCCAGGGGTAAGATGGGGATCATAAATCTACTCTCTTGCAGGACTTGCACGAGGCGCATGTAACCTTGATCCCGTGCTCAGTCTGGCTGGCATGCGCCGGCCGCCCCGGATGTGTTTGCTGTTGTTATTCTGGGTCCTGGCTGAGATTTGGTTGTCGAGGGAGCCGGCTGGGCTCCGTACCCTGGGAGTCAGACCGACCTGGGTTTGACTGGGCTCTCAGCAACCAGCTACCCCAGCTCTCCCAGTCTGTGCGGGGAGGAGAATCGTACTTGCGGGGTGGGCGGTGGCGAGGCTGGCTGAGGCTGACTGGCAGTGCGGGTACCCTGGCGGGGGCACTGGGTCCGTGTCTGACTTTGAGGCCTATGGACTTCCTGGTCCCTTCAGCGGCTTGGCCGGAGGGGGGTAGCCAGGCGTCTACGGGGTAAACAGAGCTGCTGGTGTTTCTGGGTGCACGGTGCCGAGGCCCCTGGGGTGATTTGAGGGTCAGGCCACCCTGCCCAACAGTCGCAAGGAGTGAGAACAACCGGGGTCTCGTCCGTCCTTGCTGCTGGTCAAGAGCCACCTTCGAAGTGCTCGGCGTTGGTGACACTTTTGCTTGTGGCACGAGACATATCTGTTGCTGGAAAACAACCACAATAACAGCGGCAAAGTTAACGGCAGTGATGATGATTGTGTTTACTGTGTACCAGGCACACTGAGCTAAGTGCCCACTCCCGCCGATGCCTCCCATCTGCAGGAAGTAGACCCTGTCCTTACCTATGGCACAGGTGGGGAAACTGAGGCTCAGGGAAGTTAGGCGGCCAGGGTCACACGGAGATGGTACGTGTTCGTTCAGCCCAGAGACTAGGACCTTGGGCCTCTCCAACCAGAGGCTGGGCATTGGACCCAGGCTGTCCTCCAGGGATGCGCTGGGGACTCCAGGTGCAGACCCAGAACCTCAGGCTTCGGGTCATGGTGGGGGTTGTGGCCAGTTCCATATGGATGAGCCGATTGTGCGTGTGTTTAATTGGGGTGAGGATTTTGCCTGCTAGGGGATTTAACTTTGCCTCTGAGTTCTTAGAGAGCAGTTTGCGAGCGGTCGGCTCTTGGGGGGCCAAGCAGGGTGGCCTCGGCACTGCCTGTACGTGATTCTGGCTGAGGTCCCTTCCTGTAAAGGGGAGCAGAGTACCAGCGGCCTCCTCCCCTCTGGTAGAAGGGTGTGGAGGCATGTCTTCCCGCCTGCACGTTGGCTCCCCTGGGCGCTTGGTGGTTTGGGTGGGGGAGGCACGCGTTGTATTTGCTGTCGGGTCCTCTTGGCTTAGCACACTGCCCGGCCTAGGGGAGTCCTGAAGGCATCGTGTGGAGTGAATTGTGGGCGCGGGCGGACAGAAGGACCAGTGGGGTCTGAAAGGCAACTTTCCGTGTCTCCATGAAGACGAGAATGGGAATTTGGAGCCCGGGCTCTGTCCCGAGCCTCTGGCACTGACGGAGGCCGGTGGGAGGCAGGCTCTCCGTGGCTAGGTGGCTGGACACGGAAAGGCAACTTTCCGTGTCTCCATGAAGACGAGAATGGGAATTTGGAGCCCGGGCTTCGACTCTGGCACTGACGGAGGCCGGTGGGAGGCAGGCTCTCCGTGGCTGGGTGGCTGGTCCCACTGATGCTGGTGGTGGTGGTGAGCTAATACCGCGAGCTAACATCATCTTGCAACTGATCTCTCCCAGCACCGCAGCCGCGGGAGATGGGATGATTGATCTTGCCCACTTTTTAGATGAGGAACGGAGGCTAGAGTTGAAGCGGCTTAGCTGTCTGTTGCTGGAGCCTGTGGGATTGGCCTTTCCTGGTGGACTTTGAGGCCCATGCACTCAAGCACCCCGAGCTCTCGCCGGGGGAGTCCGGCTGACGAAGCAGCCCGGAACACCAGTGCCTGCTAGAAACAAGGGCGTGTGGGTCGCTGGCTTCCTGTGTTTTCCCTGGACTCAGGCCCGGGCCTCTTACCTCTGAGGGCACCGGCCCCCTCTGGGGTTGTTTGCTTTTCCTGCCCGGTTTTGCTGCCATCCCAACAGGGCCCCCTGCAGCCTTAGTATTTCCTGCTGGGTCAGGCTTTTGGCTCCTGTCCGGGCTGCAGGGATGCTTACTGGCTCCCTGGATGCACCTGTCCTGCCCCTTCCTGGGTATCCAGACGAGATGGACTGGTCAGAGGCTCTCACCTGGGCCTGGACGCCAGGGAAGCAGTTGGGCAGCTGGATTCCCGGAGGTGCCAGGGAGCCCCGTCCTCCCTGGACACCTCCGGTGCTGGGAGGATCCGGCCGGGCACAGGGAAGCGGCATTTGAACAGAATGGGTGGAACCAGGGCACTGGAGGGCCTGGCGGCGGCCTGTGGCTTCTGAGGCTCATGGATGTGGGGAGTACGGGGGTCTTGGGAGGGACGGCTGGACAAAGCTGGAGTGCCCCCAGCCCCGGAGGAGTTTCTCCCTGGCGGAAGTCAGTCACCGGCTTATCACTCAAGGCTTTATAGACTGGCTACAGCCCTAGTCTGGGGTTGTTTACGCTCCCGGGCTTGCCCTCAAACTCACTGTTTCTACAAATCTGGGGCATTCTCAGCCTCCCGCGTCCTGTTCCGAGGGCTCTGTGTGAAACCTGAGCCCTGGCAGAGGTCACTGCCCCTCAGAGGAAGATGTCCTCGTGACAGGGTTATGGGGACCAGGCCCCTTTTCCATTAGAGACCTCTCTCTGGCTCCTTGCCAGTCCCGAAGTGGAAAAGCTGTATTTTTTTTTTTGTTTTTGTTTTTCCTCCTCCCCACCTCTGGTTACGAGGGGTTTCCACATCCGGAAACCTATAGCCTTTGGATCCCCGCATAAAAGTACCAGCACAAAAGTACCCAGCATAAGAGCCACACGGTCTCTCCTGAAGAAAGGTCCCCACGTACCCCCATTCATTGCACTGAGTACCCCTTTCAGGAATCTGGTGAAGCCCATCCCTGGATCCCTGCAGCCACAGGACGCTGCCTTCTTTCTCTCTCATCCCTGGTGCCTGGCGTAGGTGCAACACCAATAGTTTACGTGTGCACGGACTTTATGTGGTCCGTTCCACGCATCTCCTAGCTGTGGCAGGCAGAATAATGCCCCCCACTCCCCACAAAGAGTGCCACGTCTTAATCCCCAGCACCCGTGAGCATGTTACTGTCTATGACAGAGGACTTGGCAGGTGTAAGTTAAGGACCTGAGAGGGGGCAGATCCTCCTGGATTATTCAGGTGGGCCCTGTGGAGCCACAAGGGTCCTTATGAGACAGGCAGGAGGGACCCCAGTCAGAGAGAGACTGAAAGATGCCATGTTGGGGGCGCCCGGGTGGCTCAGTCGGTTAAGTGTCCAACTTCGGCTCAGGTCACGATCTCATGGCTCGTGAGTTCAAGCCCCGCGTCGGGCTCTGTGCTGACGGCTCGGAGCCTGGAGCCTGCTTCGGATTCTGTGTCTCCCTCTCTCTCTGCCCGTCCCCTGCTCATGCTCTGTCTTCCTCTCTCAAAAATAAATAAACATTAAAAAATCTTTTTAAAGAAAATATGCCACGCTGTTGGCGTGGAACATGGAGGAGGGGCCTCGGGCCAAGGGATACAGACTGTGCTTCCAGAGGCCTGGAAAAGCCGAGGGAACAGATTCCCCCTTCCCCCCCCCCCACCCCACCCTGCAGCCCTCCCTGCCTGTGCAGGACAGTGCTGGGGTGCAGGTGGCCAGTATTCTGCTGGCTGGCGGGCTGGCTGGGCACCCCCCGCTCCTCACCCCCATGCCTCCAGCTCGCACGTCTTTGTGGCATGCCTGTGATGTGCCCGGCGCTGCCGTGACCCAGGCCGACAGTCCCTGCCCTCGGGGGGAGGGGGCGCTGGCGTTCTGTGCCAGGCTGTATTATTTTCACATGCCAGGCTCTGTTTTAAGAGTTTTACCTGCCTTATCTCATTAATCCTCATGACCCCTTCGGAGGTGGGCACTGTTATAATCCCCATCTTACGGATGTGGAACCAGATGCCGAGGGGACATGGCGTCAGCCTAATGTCAGCCCAGAGCTGACATGAGGCAGAGCCGGGGCTGAGGCCAGTCAGCTTCCAGAACCGGGGTTTAACCTGCCGAGGTCTCCCACCCGGATCCGGTTTGGATCCTGCCCGCCCTACGCATGAGCTCCGTGACCCGGGACCCGTGGGTTGCCTTATCTGCTTAAGCCTCCGGCTGCTGGAGCCGTGTGTGTGTGTGTGTGTGTGTGTGTGTGTGTGTGTGTGTGTGGTGGGGATGAAATGAGATGCAGGGATCGGATGCTCAGCCAGGCCAGCAAGCCAGCTCTTTGTCACTGTCCCCACAGGGTGATGGTCTGTCTGGGGCTGACCCCAGGGCATGAGGGACCCGTGCTGGCCAATGGGCTGCTTAGCATTTCCAGAGATGCGCCTCCTTCCACTTTTGCTTTCTTATAATAGGCATACATGTTTACCGTAGAAAAATTAGAAAGTACAGAAAATGACAGACTAAAGCGAGCTTTAATTCCACCACCGTGTGTTTCTGTCCAGCTTCTTTGCTATGCAGATATGCAAGTATTCATAATATTTTTTTTTTATAGAACTGTGGTTTTATTGCACATGCTGTTTCATGGCTCATTCTTTGTCCTAATTGCATATTGTGAGCGTTTTCCTGTGAGAGCCTGTATTCTTGTTCAGCACCCCACATGGCTCTTGATAAGTTATTGCTGGGGGGTACAGTGCCTGCCGTGATCTGACCCCGAGCCCAGGGCCCTCCAGATGTCAGAGGGGTGCGTGCGACACGGAACGTAAGGGGGGACCGTGTCAGCATCCGTGGCTGTGGAGGGTGTCCCCGGGGGCCTTGGCATTCTGTCCCCAGTGAGAGCTGTGCTATGGATAGCAAGTCAGGGGTTCTCTTTCCCCCCAGACTTCCCCCTGGCGTCTTCTCATCTCTCAGGGGGTGGCAGAGGACAGACAGACTGGGTCCCCGATCCCTTCTGTAGGAGAGGGACGGCCCGGCTGTGGCTGCAAAGAGGCACGTGCCTGCAGGTTGGAGGCATTGCTCTGGGACCCACAGCCCAGGACCCTGTAACTGGAGGAGGGACGGAGGGGAACGTGGGGAAGGGAGGTAGCACACTGGCAGGATTTATCAAGCGCCAGCCCCCCTGCTAAGTGTTTTAAGTGCTCGCTTTGCTTACTCCTTACCAGAACCCTGCCGGGGAGGTATCCATGGCCCCATCTCGCAGATAGGTTGTCTCGTTAATCCTTGCTACAGGAAGCAGAAACCGTTATTCGGCCCATTCCACAGTAGCTGTAGGACATGTCGACTGTCCTGGCCGCCCAGGACACGCCGACAAGCCCGTGAGCCCGGTTCCCGACCCCGGCTGCCCAGGGGAAGCAGCGGGCGGTTTAGAATCGCCGATGCCTGGCCTCCTCCGGACCACCAGGTCAGGGCTGCTGGGCCGGGGCCCTGGCCGGTACCTGCTGGGGGCTCCCCGGGCAACTGCGAGGGCCACTGCTGTGAGTCATCTGACCAGATGATCTTTAAGGCCCTTCCAGCTTTAATGTGTTATATAAACTGGAAAGTGGCCAGCGCTGAAGGGAAATCTGGTAGCAGGGTTAATCTGGACTTAATGTTTTTGTCATTCTTTTGTGTCTCTTGGTTGTAGGGATGGTGGCAGTGGTGACCCTCTGGAGGGGTGATGCCCTGAGTAGGACCGTCCCGGGCAAGCCCTCTTGTCAAGGCCTGATAAGGCAGTCGGTATTCCGGTCCTTTCTATTCCCCAAGGGGGGATTCTTCCCTCCTTTGCGTTTTTCATACTTTGCCCTGGAAAAGGCCCTGGAATGCCCCGTGTGTGCACGTGGGGTGTATGTGTGTGTGGGCACAGGGCGCAAACCCAGCCCGCGGGAATCCTCGGGCCGTTAGGGTTTGGGTGGTGTTCCACACCGCGTAGCCCCTGGGGAAGGGACCCTGTGGAATCAGCTGTGCCTGAAGATTCACTGAGAAACTGGGGGCTAGACCAGCAGCTGCAGGGGTGAGGCCACTGCCATCGTCTGGAGTGGAGCTTTGATCGAAAACAGGCCGGGGAGGGCACCCGTCCGCATCGATCGTGCCCCCTGTGTGCTGGGGCTGACGGAATGGGGCGGCCAGGACAGAGCAGGTCCCTGCTGTCCCGGGGCACTCACTTCCCTCTCATCTCTGGCTTTTCCCTGGATAGCGAGGAGATGGGCACAGAGGGTGCTTGGAGCTGCGTGGTGGCCTAAGTCTGGTGGAGAATGGACACCGGAGTTGGGGGACCAAGGAGGTGTCCTTTCTTCTGTCTCCTGCCCCCTCGTTTCCATCGAGCTCCTTGTTCTCCGCTCCTGTCCGCGAACCGGGCTCCTTCCCTCTGCATTCTGGTGGCAGTGGGGTCACCTCGTGAGACTGGAGTCCTGTTAGCGGCCGGCCTGTTTCTCAGGTGCAAGCTGAGAGGCGTCGAAAGTGCCGGAAGCTCAGATAAGCGTGAGACAGTGGCCTCTCGTTGACTTTTATGGCTCTTTGGTTATCTTGAAGTGTTGGGGAGGCCCCCAAGGGAGGGTTTGCTCCCACGGAGAATTGTGGCCAGGCAGAAGCTGGGAGAGGCTGTCCTCTGGGTGACTGCAGAGCGGGTACCCTCAGCCTCATTTCCTGCCATGTCCTCCGCTTCCCTTGCCCGGGAGGTACTTTCCCCTGCGAGGCTTCGCAGGCAGATTGCAGCTCAGCCTTGCTGACCAGGTGACTTGGGGGGAGGTTCATTCTGAACCTCAGTTTCCTCATCTATAAAACGGTCGTGATGAGACATACACTTGTGCTCAAGGGGTCTCAAGCGCTCAACACAGCATGGGGTACGGCATAGGCACCAGCCAAGTGCAGGGCAGGGGGTGGGTGATTGTCTCCAGCTCAGCCTAGGAAGACGTGTACACCCAAAGGCACTGGCCTTTTCCCTCCCTTGGGGCTCCCAGTCGCTCTGCTTGCCTGAGCCGGGGAGGCAGCAGGGGTGGGCACGAAGGTGATTTCTCTCTGCTGGAAGATCCCCACTCCCAAGCCCAGGGGCACAGACTAGCTTCTCTGGTGGTGGAGGTGGCTTGGACCTGCACTGTCCTGTACAGTGGCCATTAGCCACGTGTGGCTCTTTAGAATGAAATGACGTAGAATGAAATAAAATGAAAACTTAAGTTCGCTGTGTTTCGGTGATGCTTAGCCCGGAGGCTCGTTATTTCAGCCACTCCCGGCTTTTAGTACGTCATGTATTATTTCCAGAGCCCTCCTAAAGCTGCCTGACCTCACCCAAAAATACCCACTGCCTTTTGATGTCACCTTCAGAGTTCACCCAGGGCCTCCTCGGTGTTCTCTGGCTGAATCGCAATGCAGCCTTGGGGCTGGCTGTTAGGATTTCTCTTGGACAGAGACTTGAACTTGCATAGGCCCAGTGCTCTTTCTCTCCTTCCTTTAAACATTTTTTTCAAATGTTTTTATTTATTTTTGAGACAGAGAGAGACAGAGCATGAGCAGGGGAGGGGCAGAGAGAGAGAGGGAGACACAGAATCCGAAGCAGGCTCTGGGCTCCGAGCTGTCGGCACGGAGCCCGACGCGGGGCTCGGACCTGCGGACCGTGAGATCGTGACCTGAGCCGAAGTCGGACGCTCAGCCGACTGAGCCACCCAGGCGCCCCACTCTCCTTCCTTTTAAATTTTTTTTAACGTTTATTTATTTTTGAGACAGAGAGAGACAGAGCATGAACGGGAGAGGGTCAGAGAGAGAGAGACACAGAATCTGAAACAGGCTCCAGGCTCTGAGCTGTCAGCACAGAGCCCGATGCGGGGCTCGAACTCACAGACCGCGAGATCGTGACCTGAGCTGAAGTCGGACGCTTAACCGACCGAGCCACCCAGGCACCCCCACTTTCCTTCCTTTTAAAAAGTCTGCACACTCAAGCTAGGCTCAGTGGCGTTATGACACAGCAAATATGTGATGTAGTTGAATATCTAAATGCCGCTTATCTACTTCCAAGTGGTCTGGTTGAAAGAAGATAAAACTTCGTAGGCAGACGGGCTGGGCTGTGGATGCCAGCTCCCGTGGATGCACTGAGCGGCTTTGGGTGAGTGAAATGGAGTCTTTGCGAGTCTGCGTCTCCATGTGCAGAATGAGGATTACAGAGCCTGCCTCGCCTGCGTTCTTGCGAAGTGAAATCGGGAAATACAAAGCAAACCGGGAAGCGCGCAACAGGTGCTTTGTAATGGTCACCGCCTGCCGTGGTCAACATATCGAAGCAGAGAGAGTCTGTGGTTGGGCCACTTTTGAGCCAAATCGCCAAGCTGGCGTGGACGGGGGCTGGAACGGGTTTGGTCCCGTCCGAGCACCTGCAGGATGTCTCTGGGTTGAGGAGGTGGGGGGCGCAGGGAAGGGAAGGTGTCAGGGAAGGGAAGGTGGCTCCCGTCAGCCCAGCACCCCGTCCTGGTCTAGCCCAGCCCTGTCCCTCGCTGGCCCGTGGAAAGTGCTACCCTGGACTGAAATATGCCATCTTCCTCACCCCGGGGTGACACTGCTGACTTCTGGCCACAAAACGTGAGCCAAGATTTGCTTCTCCAGGGCTGCCCGTCACCTAGACCTGCACTGTCCTGTACGCGGCCACCAGCCACGGGTGGCTGTTTAAAATTAAATTACTTGCCGTGAAACAGAACTAAAAGTGAAGTCCTTTAGTCCCCTTAGCTCCAGGAATGAAGTTCCACTCATCACATTCCAAGCACCCGGCAGCGTGGCTCGCCGGACGGCACAGACAGAACATTAACAGCATCACAGCCGTCCGTGCTCTCGTACCTGAGCCGCAGGGGTAGGAGCCCTCGCCGGCACGTCTGGCTCTGCCACTCGGGCAGTGGGACCGTGGCCAGATTCCCCCGTGGGCCCAGCGCCCACAGGTGGGTGCAGGATTCACCTCTTGGCTGCTCCTGGGAAGTGCTCCCTCCCCCTCTTCCTTCTCCTCCCCCCCCACCCCTTCCGCTGCCTCCTCCCTCCCCTCCTCCTGCACTCTCCTGATGTGTGCCTCCCCTCCTCCTCCCAGGGCTCTTGTGGGGGGGACATTCCAGTCAATTCTTGGCAACCGTGGCTACTGTCTTGGACCATTTCAGGTCCCTCTGGATCGGCAGGTGTGGCCTTTAGTTTTTTGAGGCTGGACTTAAAAAATAAATTAAAAAAACCCCCAACATTCTTCCTGGAATAGTTTTAGATTTATAGAAAAGTTGCAAGGGTAGCATACAGAGTTGGGTATACCCAACAGCCCGTTTTCCCTGTGGTTAATATCTTACACGACCATGGAACGTTTTCTTTCCTTTTCTTTCCTTTTCTTTTCCTTTCTTTTCTTTTCCTTTCCTTTCCTTTCCTTTCCTTTCTTTTCTTTTCTTTTCTTTTCTTTTCTTTTCTTTTCTTTTCTTTTCTTTTCTTTTCATTTCTTTTCTTTTCTTTTCTTTTCCTTTCCTTTCCTTTCCTTTCCTTTCCTTTCCTTTCCTTTTCTTTCCTTTCCTTTCTTTTCTTTCCTTTCCTTTTCCTTTCTTTTCTTTTCTTTTCTTTTCTTTTCTTTTCTTTTCTTTTCTTTTCTTTTCTTTTCTTTTCTTTTCTTTTCCTTTCCTTTTCTTAACGTTTGTTTATTTTTGAGAGAGAGACACACACACACAGGGTGTGAGTGGGGGAGGGTCAGAAAAAAGAGGGAGACACAGAATCCGAAGCAGGCTCCAGGCTCTGAGCTGTCAGCACAGAGCCCGACGTGGGGTTCGAACTCATGAACCCTGAGATCATGAACTGAGCCGAAGTCAGATGCTTAACCGGCTGAGCCACCCAGCCTCCCCGACCACGGAACATTTCTTGAAAGTGAGAAGGCAGTGCGGGCACACGACCATTCACTGCACTCCAGGCTTTATCTGAGTCTCTCCAGGTTTTCTTCTTACACCCTTTTCTGTTCCGGGATGCCGTCCAGGCTCCCATGTTGTGCACGTACTCGTTGTATGTTTAGCCCAGTCTGTGACAGTTTCGTAGTCTTTCTTCCCTTGCTTTCCACGATCTTGGGAGTGTTGGGGAGGGGTTTGTAGAATGCCTGGGTTTGTCTGGCGCTCTTCCTGCGATCAGACTGGGGCTACGGGCGTGGGGTTACAGTGCTGCAGAGGACAGACGGCTTCTCGTCGCATCCCGTCGGGGTACACGGCGTCACGCGTGATGTCGTGGGAGATGTTCACTCAGCCTCTTGGTTGAGCTGGCATTCGCTGCCCGGCTAGTTTTCCCTCTGAGTGTCTGCGGCCGGGAAGCTGGCCTCCGGGTCCGGCCCATCCTCACGTCGTGGGAGATGAAGTTCTGCGTCCCGTGCCTGGTTTTGTGAAGCTTTCCAAGACCTCGTTTCCCACGGAGGCAGGGGTCCCCCGACCCCAGCCCCCATCTTGCCCAGAGGAGAATGGGCGATGGCCAGCCCACTGAGTCTGCCCCGGAAGAAAGACGGGTGCCCTTGCATCCAGGCACCTGACCCTCAGCACTGGGGTCTTAGGGTGCTTTCCAAAGATGGGGAAACTGAGAGGGGGAGGGGCTTGTTCAAGGCCAGCCCAGCGGCGGCCTCCCCCGCTCTCCTGACTCACGGCTTTGGGGGCCAGGGGCTCCTGGGCTTCGGCGCCCCGCCCCTGCACCTCATGCACCCTGCTGTCCTGGTGAGGGGCTACCAGAGGCTTCGAGGAGCCGGCCGTCCCATCCCTCCCTGCTCAGCGGCACTGTCCCTGTCCCCGCTGGCTCCCTGACTCTGTTTCTTGGCCCGCAGGGTACCACCGGTGGTGAGCAACGGGGATGCTGTGGGTGCTGCTCTCTCCGGGGTCCGGCGCTCCAGCTGGAAGCGGAAGAGCTCTCGCCGGAGTAAGTGCCCCCCTCCCCCCCTCCCCCCCCAAACCTCATCTTAGCTCAGGAAGGTGGTACCGTGATAACCTTAGAGTCCCTTCCTCAGGCCCAGAGGGCTGATGTGGGCTCCCCCGTGCCACGGGGGCATCCTCACTGGGTGGGCTGCCGCAGGCTTGGTGGCAGCTCTGAGGGGGGCCGGCCGCTGCCCATGCCTGGGAGTTGCCCCCGTCTCCTGTCCGATGGGAGCCATGGTCCAGGAGTAGATCGTGTGTTTGACCGCTTATCTGTTCCCCAACATACCCAGAAGCTCCTACAGCAGGGCGGATGGGCTGGCAGTGGGGTGCCCTGCTGCCCAAGACGAGGTCCCTCTCGGGAGCAGAAGCCACCAGGTAGGCAGGAGGTCACCTTGCAGAGGGCAAGGTGCCAGGAGGGGGAGGCGGGAGTGAGGAGAACCTGAGAGTCCTGAAGGCAGAGAGGCGGGAGCAGGGCTCAGGGAGAGAGCATCCAGGCAGGGTCCACCTGTGCAGGAGCCCCAGTCCCCCCCAGCCCCAGGGTGGAGGGGGGACATCTGGCACCCTGGGAAGCAACGGCCTTGGTGTTACGGAGGGTAGCATCCAAGGGGTGATTGGGGCGAGGTGAGGCTGCATGTCCCCAGCTCCTTCTGGGGCCGTCCAGCCGTGCTTTTCCGAAGGCAACAGGGAACCCCGAGAGGGGAGCCGGAGATGCTGTGGGGTGGGGGCAAAGCCATAAGACAGGGTGGGGTGCCTGCAGCCCAGTGGGGAGGCTGATGGCCAGAACTAGGGACCTGAAGAGAGGTGAGCAGGTCTCAGAGCCATGTGGGAAACAGAGTCCGTATGGGGGTGGAGGAGGGGGTTGAGGGTGAGGCTTGACCAGGCTCTGGGGGCCCCGGGGGCCCTGGGGGCCCCGGGACAGCCAGAAGCACTGCAGTTAGGACCGTGGGGATTTCAGAGCCCATCTGGTCCTGTGTCTTCTGCGAAGGGCGATGGGGCGAAGACAGGCTCCCATCAGGGTGGGTTCTGGTTTTCCAAACCCTGGCTCTGTGGAGGGGGGCACACCCCTAAAGAGGGCAGAGGTTGGGCACACAGTTTTGAGGGAAGACCTCCTTTTTTTTTTAATGTTTATTTTTGAGAGACAGAGAGAGACACAGTGCGAGCAGGGGAGGGGCAGAGAGAGAGGGAGACACAGAATCCGAAGCAGGCTCCGGGCTCTGAGCTGTCGGCACAGAGCCCGGCATGGGGCTCAAACTCAAGAACTGTGAGATCGTGACCTGAGCCGAAGTCAGGGGCTTATTAACCTTAACCGACTGAGCCGCCCAGGCGCCCTGAGGGGAGACCTCCTTAATGTGTCCATCCTGGTAGCTGCTAACAGGGGCAGAGTGCGCGCCTGCCCTGTCCCCTTCCAGCCCAGCAAAATACTAGCAGAGGGATGTGTTCGTTTGCTGAATTCTTCAGCAGTCAGGATCCTGCTGGCTGAGTTTTGGGGGGGCCTCTCCTTAACCCCACTCTCCAAATCCACTCCCCTCCCCCCATTCCCTGTCCTCAGTAGGGCTGCTTTGCCCGGCCACCTCTGGGTGGGAGGTAGTTCCTTTCGGGTAAGTCCCGTGAGGGCTTCTGGGCCCCTGAAGATGTCCCCGGGGCCCCAGGGCACAGGCGCAGGGTCGGCTTCATGCTTCCTGCAGGTGCCGCGAGCGGCTGCGGCGTCAGCCAGATGGGCAGGCCTGTGGGTGGCAGGGAGGCAAGTGGGGGTCTGCCGTGCTCGCCAGGAGGGTGCCTTGCGGGGGAGGGCCCGGAGAAGCAGCGCAAGCGCGTCCTCGGAGAGGAGAGCAGCCGGCAGGGGCTCCCCAGGGGCTGGGCCGAGGGCTGCTGGCCGGGCCCAGCCGTAGGGCTGCGGGGCGGCGGGAGGGAGCCGCCGGCTGGCGCAGTCCCGCTGGCAGCCCGGCAGCCACCTCCGCCCCTAGCGTGCTCTTGTCCTCTCCCTTCGCTCCCAGTCGACCGATTCACTTTCCCCGCCCTGGAAGAAGATGTGATTTACGACGACGTGCCCTGCGAGAACCTGGATGCCCATCAACCCGGTAGGCCTCCTCCCCGCTTCCGTGCCGCCTTCGGGGACGGGCCGGGGGGGGGGGGGGGGCAGGGCCTGGGAAGGGTCGTCTTCTGTTTGGCTCCCCACCCCACCCGGCCCTGGCCGCTGCCTCCAGCTTTCACCAACCTCCGGTCGTCCTGGGAGGGGATGGTGCCGGCTGGGGGCGTGGCCAGGCCGGGGCTGGGCGGGGTTGGGCTTCGGGGGCAGGGACCCCCCCCCCCCCCCCCCCCCCCCCGGCTGGCTGCTGGGACCCCCTGGCGGCGAGGCCCGACCTGGCATTTCACCTCCCCAAGCCTCCATTCCTGCCTCGGGAGAACGGGGTGGTATAGTCCTGGGCTTCCCAGGGCTGCTGGGGAGAAGGGCAGCTCGTTAAACCTGACCGCTGAGGCAGAGAGGGCTCTAGAAAGCCTGTGCCTTGCTTGCTCTGGGCCCAGGGAGGCCAGGGGGTGGGGTGGGGGGGTGGGGTGGGATTATGGCTGTAGAGAGGAAGCAGGGTGGGGTGGGGGTAAGTCTGCCCCAGCTGCCCGCCCCCCCCCCCCAACCACTCCCCAGCATAGAGTCAGTCACCCAGCAGGAGAGAGCATCACTCAGATCCAGGGAGGAGGAATGGTTAGTAACTTCACGGTCAGAGCCGTCTTTGCCCAAACACATCGGGGTAGCGACTCTTTGTGTTTGGTTTCCTGGAATCTGCTTAGAAACTTTGATTTGGGGTATCGTGGCCTCAATGTACAGACGAGGAAACTACAGGCAGAGCTGGGATTTGAACCTGGTTATTCTGCCTCCAAGTCCGCTGCTCTGTTCCCTGCCCCGGGAGGATTTGGGTGGCCTCTTATGACCGATGACGCACATTTGCTCCCACCGGTCTGTCAACCCCTTGAGGTCAGCAAGGCAGGCCCAGTGGCTCCCGGGGACAGTTGCATCTGAGAGGTTAAGACACCGGCTCCAGATCACACAGCCCGTGTTTGAGGGGCTTCTAGTCTGATAGGGGTGGCCGTCACCATCTTGGGCTGTGCGTAGTCCAATGGGGGAGACACGCGGGTAGCACTACAAGGCCCCAGGGCGCCTACAGCCATCCTCCTGACTCCTGTTCCAGGGGCAGGGGCAGGTGGGCTGATGGTATGCACATCCCTTTAGCAAGTCCCGGAGGTGCTTGGACTTTGAATCCAGGGAGAGGAGGGGGAAGGGCACGCTGTATTGGGAGGCAGTGGGGTCTTGCCGAAGGTCCTGAGTGGCCGCAGTCCGTTGTTTAGCCCTGTTGGGCTGTCTTCCCGCCTGAATCAAATCAAGCAACACATTACTTGGCTGAACAGGGATCTTCACTGAACAGGGATCACTGATACGCCATCCTGCATTTGACCCCGAGGTGGTTACAAGCAGGCAGCCTGGGAATTAGCTCCTGAGCCTTCGAGTGGGGGACCGTGAGACCCATCCGAGGGCCCCCACCCTCACGGCTTCGGGAGGGTGAGTCCCAGGAGGCTGTGGCTGGCCCTCAGCGGGGGGTCAGCTCAGGGCTGGCCCTCGGTAGGTGCACTGCACAAACGATGGTGCTGTCGTTACCACGTCTGCCAGGGCCCAGCACTGACCTTCACGGACCCATGTGGGCTCAGTGGGCACGGGAGAGGAGGCTGTCAGCTGAGCAGCAGGCCGCACACGCAGCCCTTGGTTCAAATCCCAGCTCTGCCGCCAATTAGGGCACAGAGCTCCGTGCCTTCGGGCCTTGGCTTCTTCATATGACATCAGAATATCATCCTGACCTCATGGACTGTCATTCTGAAGCTCTGGGGAGTGTCACATCAGAGAACCGCTTCCTATCTCTGGACCTCAGTTGACGCATCTGTAAATTTGGGACAGTAACAGCTGCATCCTGGGCTTGTGAGTTTGCCGTGAGGTAATTGACACAGAGCACTGAGCCGGTGGTGGTCCGTGCTTTGCAGAGGGAAGCCGTTCGTGAAGCCCGAGGCCCCGGGAAGCGGAGGGTGGGAGCCAGGACCCCTGTGAGGCCCCTGAAGGCTGAGGCTTTGGCCCAGGCTCAGGACTCTGGTGGCACTGTCTCCACTGGAGAGAATATTTCTAAATGAGCCCAGGAGGTGGTCAGGTTAGCCGGCCTCATAGAAGGCAGCGTGGTGAGTGGAGGGAGCCTGAGTCTGCAGCTCCTTCTCTCTGCACTGTCTGACCTTGGACAAGCCACTTGTCTTCTCCAGGCCCCTGTTTTCTTGTGTTTCTAATGAGGTGGTGATTATTTGTACCCCGCCGACCTTAGGGCTGCGGGAGAATCCAGCAAGAGAGGTGGCTGTCACCGAGGATGTAGGCGGGTGGGAGGCCGGGGCTCATGGAAGCGTGGGGAGGTGGGCCTTCGAGATGCTGCCTGGGTTCTTCCTCAGAGGGAGTCCCAAGAACTGGGCTCTGCCCCTTTACTCCCCGGTCATCGGGCCTCCGCTGCGGTAATAAGACAGTCGACCCAGTCTTGTAAAGGTCATAGCCTGGTTACCAGCTGCTCCTGTCCCTGGAGACGTTAGTTACTATTATCTTTTGCTTAAAAATAACCTCACGCTCCCTCCTCATCCTGAGACCTGAGCCCCCCGCTAAGCCTCAGTGTGTCTGTTCTTTGGGTGACAGTCTCCCAGACCCCACACTCCCCAGCTTTCCGGTAGGGGCTCTGGGGTCAGTGGGATGATTCCCGGGCCCACGAAGACACTCCCTCCCCCCCCCCCCCCCCAAGGAAGGATCAGCTGCTCTTTGCTGAGCGCCTGCCATGTGCTACACTCTTTGCTAGACCTTTTGGTTCATATTTTATTTACTCGACCTTTTCTGGCTTATTGTTGTCGCCATTTTTGCAGAGAGGTCTGCGATAACCAAAGCTCCCTGTTCTGAGCAGATTTTTTGAAAAAACCCTTCCCAGTGCTGTATTTCTTGTGCGTTGACAAAGGCATTTTCATATTGGTGTGCTTTTTGGGGGTCTGGCCTCGGTGAGGCCTGCAGTTCGGTTCTCCCTCAGGTGGCAGGCCAGGAAGTGCAGCCCAGAGGGGTGGGAGCGAAGGCCAAGGTCTCGGGATGGGAGAGCTGGGGTTACCTGGACAGCAGCTCTCCCACCTCAGCCTCAAAGCTGAGCATCTCACTCCGGATTTGACAGGGACCCTGGGAGTACCCAGGCCCCTGAGGGGACTTGTTTCTCCTGGCCGGTGGACTCTCAGCTCTTTGTCCCCCACTTCTCCAGTGGGGCTTTGGAAGACAAGGGAACACTCCTGGATGCTGGGCCTGGCGCGCCCCCTACTGGGCCATTCTGGACCTGCACGGGAAACTCAGATTTCCCAACAATTTCCATTTTGCCCCCCCCCCCCCCCCCCCCCCCCCCCCAGGATGCTGGGGCTGGAGCTGAAGGCCCGATTCAGGACTTGGTTCTAGGTCTTGTCTTTCCCACTGAAACATGCCCCGAGGCCCAGGATGAGCACTCAGATCCCAGAAGAGCAATACTGAGGCGTGGGGGGAGGGGGTTAAGGAGACTGTTGCGTTCCCGACTCGTTTCTTGTGCCTCTCCGGTCTTTCTCGTGTCCTTCTCGCTTACCAGGTGGATGTTGTGTGGTCCTCACCCCTGCTCTGTGGACCGGGAAGTGGGGGCGGAGCCCCACCTGCCTGCCTGGGTCAGAAATCGGGTCTGGTGGCCTTGGTGCCGGGGCCTCCCCTCACCAGCCCTGTTCCCTGGCCTGCAGGGGCGGAGAGGAGCCTGCTCTACGAGGATGTGCATCGGGACGGAGCGCCCAGGGAGCCCGAGGACCTAGGCTGGAGCTCCAGTGAGTTTGAGAGCTACAGTGAGGACTCGGGGGAGGAGGCCAAGCCAGAGGCCGAGCCCGCCAAGCACCGAGTGTCCTTTCAGCCCAAGGTAAGGGGTGGGCACCTCTCACCCGGCCAGGACTCCGGGACCCCCTGGGGAGGGGGTGAGGAGGGTGGGAAGGGTTGGCCTCAGACTCGTATCCTGTTAGGGAACCCCCCCGCCCCCAGGAATGTACAGTGAGAGGGGCGGTGGCCCGGGTACCCCAAGCATAGGAAGCGACCCCCCGGCATTGCCGTTTGACTATGGAGAGCCCTGAACCCAGCTTGGGTGTGGTTAGCACCTGGCACGGGTGCTTCCACACCCCTTTCCTACGGCAGACCCTGGCAAGGACCACCATGTTCTTGGGCTCACATCAGACTTCAGAAGCCTCCTCAACACAGGTTCCAGGCAGCCCCGCCGGCTGATTAGAGTTGGTACTTAGATCAGATCCTTTTGGTCTCCCTGCCCCACTGGATGCAATTCTCAGAGCCGTCCTAGACCCGTGCCTTCCTCTGCCCTGGGGAAGTGAGCAAGGTCGGAGGGGCAGGGGGGTGGGTGCTGTGTGGCTCTTTCCAAGGTCTTTTATTGATTTATTTAATTTATGTACTATAAATCTTTTTTTTAAAAGCTTATTTATTTATCGTGAGAGAGTGTGGGGGAGGGACAGAGAGAGAGAGAGAGAGAGAGAGAGAGAGAGAAAATCCCAAGCAGGCTCCGTGCCACCAGTGTGGAGTCCCACGCAGGCCTCAGTCCCCCGACTGTGAGATCATGACCTGAGCCGAAATCAAGTCAGACACTCAACCTACTGAGCCCCTCCGAGGTCTTTTGAGATGCCATCCGTGCGTTGGTTTCTGCCTGGAACAGGGTTCATTCTGCTGGCTTCGTGGAAGGAGCCGGAAGCCGAGAGGAGGACGGACTGCTTCCTCCTGAGACAGACTGCTTCTCCCATTTGTTCTACAGAAGCCAGCAGAAAGCAGATTCTAGCCATGCTGAGATTTGGGGTTTAATGGGAACCACTTCTTAGAGGCAGGCCCTGCCCAACCGGAGGTGACTGGGTCCCTCTCAGCCTCTTTGTGAAAAGTCGCACATGACAGATACCCAAAGGTGGTGCAGGGAGAAGGCAGGGGCCCCAGGACTAGGCTGGGGTTATGGCACCCCATGTCTTTCCTAGTGCATCCTGCCCCTTTCGGAGTTTGAGGAACCCCTCTGGGGGAAGGCTGCCGGCCAGAGCGGCACCCACGCCTACGAGTCCTCGAGGGGCCTGGGGGCGGAGCAGGTCTCTCTCGAATGTGGTCTTGTGGCCGGGCCTCCGTGGGCCGGGCCACGGAAGATGGCCTTGGTATCTCGCTAGGATAAAGTTAAGCGTCTATGATACCTACCCTGTGCCCAGTCGTTTCTCAGGGTGCAGGCAGGGGGAGCTCGAGGCCTGGGCCAGCCCTTGTTCTCAGCCTCTGGCTGTCCCTCCTGATCCCCCTGGGCCACTTTCCCAGGCCCCTGCCACACATTTCTCAGAGGGCAGGGGGTGTGGAGATGCTGAGTTTGGGCTTCCCGGTGCTGGTGCTCAGTCTTATATAAGCATCGGGACCACGAGGGGAGCTGATTGAAATCGCAGATGCCAGGGCCTCACTCCCAGGGACTCCGGCTCATGGTTTGGGGGTGGGGGGAAGCCTGGCAATTTGCCTTTTTTTTTTTTTAAGTTTATTTTTTATTAATTAATTATTTATTTATTATTTTTTTAAATTTTTAAAAAATGTTTATTTGCTTTTTGAGAGAGAGGGAGAGAGAGAGAGACAGAGCGCAAGCAGGGGAGGGGCAGAGAGAGAGAGGGAGACACAGAATCCGAAGCAGGCTCCAGGCTCCGAGCCGTCAGCACAGAGCCCCACGTGAGACTCAAACCCACAAACTGTGAGATCGTGACCTGAGCGGAAGTCTCGCGCTCAGCCGATCGAGCCACCCAGGCGCCCCCTCCCTGGGCTGGCCCTCACCATGGCCGGGCCCCAGGGGAGGAGTCTCTGGGGGCCGAGCATTAGCTCTTGTCCCTCAGACCCTCAAGCGAGGGGCTTTGGACCCTTCGTCAGCAGACAAACAGTGTGGCAGAGTTCTTGGAATTTCTAACCGGGAGGACTTTTTGTCTGGCTGCGGGCCACGGCCTGCCTGTTCCCCAGACAGCAGGCCCCCAGGGAGGTGAGGGTTGTGGAGGGACCTTTCCTTTGGCACCTTGCCTGCTGCGCTTTGCCCTCCTGGGCCGCTTGGGGCCCACCTGTTTCCGTGCCTGGCACCGCCGTGGCTGAACGTTCTGGGGCCGTTCTGGGGCCACCGCTGCTTGGCCGTGTCTTGTGTGTGCTGTGGGGCATGGGGCCGCAGAGATCTGGTGGTGTTTTGCCCTGTCCTTGGAGTCTCACGGGGGCCTAGCTTCCCGTCCAGCTGCAAGCTGTCCCTGCTTCAGGTGTCTTAGAAGGCCAGCCCTCAGCAGGTGGATTTTTGCCAAAGAAAGTGACCGCGGGGTCTGCAGAGGGACCCCCTCAGAAGCACCTGACCCAGATGTAAGCAGGGGCCTGATCCCATTATGTTAATAAGTACCTGCTGATGGCCACCCATGGTCCTTGGGATTTTTTTTTTTTTTCCTAACCAGTTGTGGATTGGGCTGCATTGGATTTTTCCTTTTCCTGACTGTGACCTCTTCATAATTAAGGTTACCATGATCCAGCTGGCCAGGGCACTGGGCAGAAACGCCAGCTCTGACCTCTGACCTCTGACCTCAGCCTTGCTCACTCCCCTGCTCAGATTGGATCAGTCTGCAATTGATCTCTGATCTGGGTTCTTCTAATCCTGAGAGAGGCAGAGGGGAAGTGCAAAACCAGGGGCTTTATGATTTTATTGTGTCAATTTACAGGTGAACCAGGGCTCAGGACAAACCCCAGCCTCTCTCCAGTTGTGGGGAGTCTGAGTAACTCTCAGAAGGATCCCTGTCCTGCGATTTCTTTCTTTTTTTTCTTTAAAAATTTTTAAACATTTATTTATTTTTGAGAGACAGAGAGAGACAGAGCATGAGCAGGGGAGGGGCAGAGAGAGAGAGGGAGACACAGAATCCGAAGCAGCCTCCAGGCTCTGAGCTGTTAGCACAGAGCCCGACGCGGGACTCGAACTCACGGACCGTGAGATCATGACCTGAGCCGAGTCGGACGCTTAACCGACTGAGCCACCCAGGTGCCCCCTGTCCTGCGATTTCTTTGCATTGACAATAGAGAGCCTCTGCATAGTGTGGTACAGTTTACAAAGCGGTTTCCTGTGATTTTCCTGATACCCTAAAGTGGTTGGTGTTATTTGGATTAAGAGTCTCATGGTATTGATCAGAGACCCTAACACAGAAGTGTAGAGAGGCTAAATGATATGGTTAGGGTCACGCAGCCAGTAAGTGGTATACAACTCAACATCACACAAGATTTGAAAGAACACACATCGTCCTTCTGTCCATGCATCCATGCACCCATCTATTCATCCATCCAAGCATCCTTCCTTCTATCCTCCCTCCATCCAACCATCCATCCATCCATCCATCCATCCATCCATCCATCCCTGCATTTCTCCCTCCATCCAACCATCCATCCATCCATCCGTTCATCCATCCATCCATCCATCCATCCATCCATCCATCCATCCATCCCTGCATTTCTCCCTCCATCCAACCATCCATCCATCCATCCATCCATCCATCCATCCATCCATCCATCCATCCATCCCTGCATTTCTCCCTCCATCCAACCATCCATCCATCCATCCGTTCATCCGTCCATCCATCCTTCCATCCATCCATCCATCCATCCATCCATCCATCCATCCATCCTTCCATCCATCCATCCATCCATCCATCCATCCATCCATCCATCCATCCTTCCATCCATCCATCCATCCTACCAACTATCCACCCATTCAACAAATATTGAGCACTTATAATCTGAAAGATAGTGTAATACTAGCTTCCATGTTTTGAGCGCTTGCTAAGTCTTGGGGTCTACATGTATTTCCCATTCCATCTTCTCAGTAACTCTGTGAAGTGGTTATCATCCGGGCCACTTTCCCAGTGAGGAAGGTGTCCCTCCGAGAGGTGAAGACACTATTCCAGCTAGTGAGCCGGGGGTGGCGACTTAAACCCAGGCCCGCCTGCCTCCAGCGCTCCTGCTCATGGTCCGTTTCCTGGTCTACTCTGGAAGTAGTACCTTCTTGGCGTTCTGAATGCTTCACCGGATGTCAGTGTTGCTCACACAGCTCACGCGTTTGAATGTCTGTGTTTGTCTCTCCATCCATCCGTCTTCCCAGGTGGCGTGTAAGCTAGTCAGCCACCCCTCCTTCCATCCAGATGCCCACCGGCCCTCCGTCCGTCCGTCCGTCCGTCCGTCCCTTGCTCTGTTTGCCCACTCCTTCCTGCAGCGGTGTGCCAGAGTCCGCTCTTCCTAGCTCACGAGAACTAGGAACCAATTGCACGCTCTTTCCGACTCCGCATTCAGCGACGTCACACTAGTGGTTTGAAATTTGCCACGGTGGCGTAGTGACATCGTGGAAAGCCAATAAAGCGGGGGTCTATTTCCTGGAGAGGCGCGTGTTAAATATTTGCCGGCACGGCACTGCTTCCATCCGTCCCCTGGTCCCCCCGGGTTTTTAATCCATCTTCTTGTTCATCTGTCCGTCCATTTACCCAGATCTGCAGTCCTCCAGCCAAGTTTATCCATTTGCTCATCCAGCCATTTTTCTGTCTGTCCATCCAACCACTCATCCCTCTGTTTATAGTCCATCCATCTGTCCAACCAGCTCTCTGTCCATTCACCCGTCTTCCTGTGCATTTGCCCACGCACCTGCCCATCCATCCATCTCACAAACTTGCCAAGGACCTCCTGTGTCACCAGCCCCTCGCTGGCCCCTGGCATATGGGGGGATGCCTGAGACACAGTCCTTGTCCTCTAGGCACTGTTCCCCTTCTCTGAGCGGGGCCGGCTGGTCCCCTGCCCCTGGCCCCCCAGCAGCCAGGACTCCCAGCTCCCGCTGCCTGCGCGTTGGGGTGGGACGCTGCTGGAGCCGATCCCCGGCGGGAGCCATCCCCAGGCCCCACGTCCCACCTCACCTGGTCTCCTTTCTCCTCTGTTGTCCTGTCTGTGTCCTCCCGTCCCGCCTGCTCCTCGCACCTGCTCTCCTTCTGCCTGGCTGCTTGGGGGCTCCAGCTTTCTCCAGACCTGACTAGGCTAAAGGAGAGATACGCCAGGACTAAGAGAGACATCTTGGCTTTAAGAGCCGGGGGGAGAGACGTGCAGGCGCTGAAGCACAAGTACGACTGTAAGGTACTGTCTGTCTGTCCCCCGGCGGCCTGGCAGGGGCCCGCCCCGATGCTGGAGCCTGGCCGCCTCTCGCACCTGTGCCGGGACCGGTGGTGCCGGCACCCGCTCCTTTCCACGTTCTCGCCTCTCTCTCCGAGTGAAACTGTCACTGTGCCAGAATTCCTGGGGGGTGGGCTGGGCTGGGCTGGGGCGGTCTGCAAACTCTGGGGTCCTCAGAATCACCTGGGTGCTTTGGAGAATGCAGATTCCTGGGCTGCACCCCCAGAGATGCTGATTCTGTAGGTCTGGACCGAGGCCCAGGAATCTGCAAATTTGGTAACTGTGGCGGTGGGTTTGGGTGATGCCTGGAGAGATGTGAGCCTTAGTGAGTGATGCTGAACGTTCCTCCCGCCCTGAACCGTTCAGAGAGATCCAGGGTAAGGAAGTCTGTAGGAGAAATCACAACACCTTGGTCTTAGATGAGACCCAGACTTCTGGATAACGATGACACCGACAGCAGGAACTTCTCTTAGTTGAGCACCTACTATGTGCTGTGGAGGCCTGCAGGCCTGGCTCTGAATCCCCGTCCCACCACTTCCTCTCTTTGTGATCCCGGGCAGGTCTCTTGACCTCTCTGAGCCTCGGTTTCCTCACCTGTGAAATGGGGGCATTAACAGTACCAGCCCCCTGGTAGATGTAAAGATTAGGTGAGCTCAGATCTATAAGGTGCTCAGTGCTGTGCTTGGTGTGACCTAAGAGCTCAGTGGGTGGTGGCCATTATTACTTACACACCTGACTGTTTTGTCCCCAGGGCATCCGGGGAGGCAGCTGTCTTACTGCTGTCATTTAGCATCAGTGAGGCTGGAGAGAAGTAACTGGCTGATGGTCACAGCGCTGGTCAGTGGCAGAGCCGGGATTCAAACCTGGGTCTGCTGTCCATCCTGTGCCACGTCCTGTTTCATGAGAACCCGAGGCCTCCCCGGAGGGGGAGGGGGAGGGGGAGGAGGAGGAGGAGGAGGTGGCGGGGGAGGGGAGGCACTTTATAGTTCATATAAACACGCCTTGGGGGGGCCAGTGGCCTGAGGGGGACAGGTTTAACTTCTCAGAAGGCGAAGGCCCAGAGAGGAGCGGGAGCCTTGAAGGGAAGATTCTTATGACCACTGTTCTTGCCCTGGCTGTGACCCTGGAATCAGATGCCTGGTCCGGCCTCTGCACCACGGTTGATGGTGCGGACACTTCTGGGGTGTTCATTTGCTGCTCTTCTTTGCCCAGGAAAACGGCAAGAGAAGTAGGAGTTTGTAGGATAGCCGCCTGCCCCAGCTTTCTTCCGGGAAGGAACTGGGCTCTCAGAGCAGAGGTTTCCAATCTGGGGCTTGTGACCCCTCCCAACCCCCAGAGGAGGACGAGCATCTCTGTGTAGTTTCTGGGGTCGGACGTCCGTGCTTCTCCTTAGATTATCACAGGTGTTTCTGACCCCCGAGCCCCACTCCTAGAAGCCAAGAACCACTACTGAAGAATTTTACCATTTCCATGCAGGGAGGCCCCAGGGGACTTCCCCTTCCTCTTGCGGGGTGTGGGGGGGCGAGGGGTGTTTCCAGAAGTCAGCATTGTTCCTGAAAAGCCACCACCACCCTGTGCCCAGGCCTCACGCCCAATGGGTTTTTGGCAAGCCCGCTGCTCCAGGCCCTTCCACTGGGGACCAGGGGGTTTGCTTGGAGGAAGGTGATAGCAGGGACCAGAGCCCCCCAGGGAAGTGCTCTCCGCCTTCAGCAGAGAGTTTCAGGAAGGAAAGAGTGTTCTAGAACTGCACTGCCCATTATGATAGTCATGTGGTTCTTTACGTTTAAATCAGTTACAATTAAATATAACCGGGACTTCAGGTCCTTAGTGACAAGAGCCGCTTTTCAGGTGGCCCAGGAGTTACTGGTGGCTGGTGGACCCCCTGTGGGCATGCCGAGAGTCAGCATTTCCATCAGTGAAAAAAGTTCTGTGGGATAGGGCTGACTGTGTGTCGGGGAAGATGCCAGGGCTGGGGGCTGGGGGGGCGGTGCAGGGATAACTTCTGGGACAGCGGCTCTGTTTGCGGGCCCCAGGCTCCCCCAGTGCTCAGCTCGCGGCTTCCCCCTCCTGGGCGCGCGTTCTCTCCCGCCTCACATCCTGCTTTGCCTGCCGCGAGGTGTGGTGGCCGCGGTCTGTCCCCACGCTGGGGAAGCTGTGCTCGGCTCCGTGGCAGCTCCGGCCTTCCCTCCCTTTCCCGGGCCTCGGTGCAGTCAGAAACTTGGCTGCTTTAGGGGGCAAGGGACGGGGGCCTCACTTGGGTTTGGCAGATGGGGTGGGGGTGTGAACTCACTTCCTTCTGCTTGCCCCCAAAGTAACCGCTGCCGTTTGCGCGGATCATCTTACTGTCCAGCGTGCTTCCCTGGCCCCCGTTAGTCCTCATAGACCCTGGCACATCTCAGTGAGGAAACTGAGGCTCAGTGAGGCTAAGTGACTTGTCCCGAGAGGCGCGGCTGGGATTTGAACCCAGGCCTGGCGCTCCAGGCTTCGGGTCTTTCCCGTGTCATGCCACTCCCTTCATTTGACGCCTACCCGTGCACTTTGTCCCGAAGGGAGACATCGGGTTAAGACCTCCTTTTGCCAGTAAACAGGGTCCCTCCGGGGTGATCTCCAGGGCACAGATGCCCCTTCTCACCCCTTCCTGGGATGCGTTGGGCGGTGTTGCCTGGCTGTCCCCCTTGGCCTCTGCCGCCACGTCCCTAGGAGTGAACGGGCCCTGGGGTCATGATGTGCGCGGCCCCGGCTGGGAGGCCTGCGTGGGGCGGCGTGGCCCTTGGTGGCAGGCGTCCTGGGCGCTCCTTCGGCTTCTCTGATGAGCCCCTCTGCCTTTGCTCAGATGACCCAGCTCATGAAGGCTGCGAAGAGCGGGACCAGGGACGGGCTGGAGAAGACAAGGATGGCCGTCATGCGCAAAGTGTCCTTTCTGCACAGGAAGGACGTCCTCGGTGAGGCGCCGTGGGCCTGGCTGGCGGGAGGGTCAGGACTCGGCCGTGTGACAGCGGGGACGGTGGGTGAAGTCACTCGGGCTCTGGGCTCCTTCGGTGGTCGGAGTCCTCTCTGGCTGGTCCCAGTTAGTTTCCCACCCTCTGGCAGGTATGGTCTACCTCGTTTTGGGGGCCCTGGGGCCTCTCCCTTGGTCTGGGGCCCAGCGGCCCTGCCCTTGGTCTCTGTCCTGGCCGTCTGGGCCCCCCGCCTCTTATGCTGTGCAGCTTACCCGGCCTCCTCTTTGGACGCTCCCACCCTTTTTCCTTTATCCGTCACCCATCGGCCCGGCAGCCGATATTTACTGAACACCCACTGAGAGCCGCACCCCGTGCCGGGTGCGGGGCCACCAAGATGAACGAAGCAGCATTTCTTCCAGGAATATAAACAGGAAGTGACGGTCAGAGGCGGACAAGCAGTGGCGGGGAAACGTGGCAGGAGCAGGGAGGAGTGCAGTGCGAATGAGCGGTCAGGGAAGGGCTGGGAGCAGGAGGACGCGGGTCAGTTAGGTAGCAGGGTGGGGGGGGGTGGGTGAGGCAGGGAACAGGAGCAAGCGTGTGCAAAGGCCCGGGAGTGGGGAAGTAGGAGACATTCGAGAAATGATTGTCGCGATTGTCCACACGTATCGGGGACTTACTGTGCGCGAGGCAGTCTCTTACGGTCTTTGTGGTTCCTTGCTCAATCCTCATCAACACCGGACGGTACGCAGGGCTGTCCTGTGTTCATCTGGAGACGAGCGAACAGGCACAGAGTGGCTCAGTGACTTGCCTGGGGACACACAGGGACAGAAAGGATAAAGCAGAGGCTTCATGTGGCTGGAGTGAGGGTCCGGGAGACCAGTGAGAGACGGGGGCCAGGTCGGCACAGGCGTTCAGGCCAGGGAGGCCTCGAGACTCTGTGCCCTCTTGAAAAGTTACGTGCTTTTCCTTCTCTGTGCCTCAGTTTCCTCATCTGTGCAACGGGGCTGCTGCGGCATCTGCCTCAGGGGCCGGGGTGAGGGTGAGCGAGGCAGTGCGTGGAACGAGCCCGGCACGGCTCCTGGCTCCTGTGTGGCAGGTGTAATTCTCCGTGGGCAGTCACTCAGTGGAGCTGTGTGGGTGGGTGGCAGCTCTCTGGGCTGGCTTCCGATCCCGGCTCCCCGGCCGCCTGGCTGCGAGACCTTGTGTAGGCTTCCGCCCCTCTCAGGGCGGCAGGTTCCTCATCTGTGAAATAGGTTTATTACTCCAGCACTGCGTGAACTTGGCACAACCCTGAACCTTTGGGAGAGCCCCGGCCCCCGACCGGGGAGCGGATGGGCGGAGGGGTCCTCTCAGACTCGGTGGGGTGGCCTGGAGGGTGGACAGGGTGACAGGCCGGTTGGCCGCGAGCGGTCCCTGGTCACCCTCCCCACCCCCAGACTGGCCAGGCTGCCAGCGGGCTCTCCCTCGGCCCTCCCCCGCCCCGCCCGCCGGCCCAGAGCCTTCCCCAAAGTGACCCTCCCACCCGGGTGTTATTAATAGCCACGACAGGGCTCGGATCACTGGCCAAGAATGTTGCCCGGTGGCGCATGGGGGAAGAGGAAGCCGCGGGGCCGGCGGCTGGGGTGGGTGCGGAGTGATGCCCGGGGTACCATGTGGGCCAGGCAGGAGGGCCTTCACCACCCCCACCCCCACACTGTCGTCCGCTGTCCCTCCTCCTCCTCCTCTTCTGTCTCCTGTTCAGGTAAGGGCCCGCCCGGGTGTCCCTGCTCCCTTGGCTCCCTGCTCAGGGGTCGCTGCCCCTTCTTTCTGCTCAGCTTCCCCACGGCCACCCCCACTGGGTGTCAGAGTCCTGAGCAGCTAGGGTCCCATCTCCCTGTGCCTGTGTCTCTCTTGTGGGGGCAGAACCGTCCAAAGCCAGGTCCCTACACTCTGCCTGACCTCTCTCTCTCTCTCTCTCTCTCTCTCTCTCTCTCTCTCTCTCCCTCCCTCTCTCCCTCCCTCCCTCTCTCTCTCTGCCTGATCCTTGGCCTGTCTCCTGCTCTCTGTCTGAGAGCTGCCTCCACTCGGGTCTGCATCGCCCAGTTGAACTTTTTCCCTTTGGGTCTGTCTGCATTAGTTGTGATGAAAACTTGAAAACGCACAGCCAAAGAGCCCCATTCTTCTTGGGGCTTACTTTCTTCCCCCTTTTGGGCATCCAGAAGAAAACTATTTTTAGTGCATAGTGATGGAGACACGGGCGGCCTGGCTTCCTCTGGGCCAGGAGTGGGCGGGTCTGAGCAGGGACAGGGACTCTGGCAGAGCTGATCGGGCGAGCTGGAGGCCCCGGACGTGCTGCTCTGTGGCCCCTTGCTCGTTCCCGTTAATTCACGGACCGACCGATCTAGCAGAGCACAGCAGTGAGTGCAGCTTGTGGGCTCTGACCCTGTGCGGCCCCAGGACCCTGGCCCAGGGTGCTTCCCAACTCCTGGGGGGCTGAGCAATCTAGGTCATCCTCGCCTGCGTGTGTCACCAGCCCATCTGACTTTGCAGGTGACTCGGAGGAGGAGGACATGGGACTCCTGGAGGTCAGCGTTACGGACATCAAGCCCCCGGCCCCGGAGCTGGGCCCCATGCCAGATGGCCTGAGCCCTCAGCAGGTCTGTGGGTAGAGTGGGGTGCCGGGGGTCTTTGGGGGCAAAAGGGGTGGTTGGGGACCCCGCGGGTCTGGGTCTTGAAGGGGAAGGGGTGAGCGAGGCCTCCTGGCCGAGCCTCAGCTCGTTCTCTCCTCCCCTGCTGCGCAGACTTCCAGATTGGGCCCGGCAGGTCCCATGCCGTTGTCCCGGGGTGGGGACGGGGGGCCAGCATTCAGAGACTTTTCTTCCCACCCCCAGGGTGATGAGAGCAGCTCCTGCTTAATCATTTCACACGGGAGATATCATTTGCAGGGAAGACCACAGTGACGGAAGGGTTGGAAAGCATTGAGCTATTCCAACTTGGGAGACTACGGAGGGGCCAGCCCACCCTCCATCTCCGGGCTTCTCCCAGGCGCCGGGGGTCTTTGGGCGATGCCTCCCCTCCCCCAAAGTGTCACATGGGACCAGGACCCGGAGGCTTTGCTCCGGGCCTCAGGCACAGGCTTGTTGCCATGAGACATGAAATGGGGGGGGGGGGGGGGGAGATCCCTGCCTTCCCCTGGTTGTGGGGACACTGAGCGAGTCACGTTGGGGCAGCAGGTGCGAAAAAGGATTCGCCCCTCTTTTGGCTGGCAGAGGAGATGCTTGGCCTCTTTTGAAAACCAGGGAGAGGAGATGTGGTGGCCACACCTCACGTCTCAGGACGTGAGTCCGTCCGCCTGCTTCCTTCTTTTCTGTTACCTGCCTGGACCCCCCTGCCCCCAGCACTGAGGTGGTGACCCCCTGCCCACGCGCAGCGAGTCCCCGTCAGAGCCAGGCGCGAGCCAGGGCTTCCGGCTCACAGTCCGGGCTGCTCCTGCTGGCATTGGCCGCGTCTCTCTCCTCCGGAGCCTCTTGTGTTTCCCGGTCAGGCAATATGAGTTACTTTGGGCCAGTGGCTCTCAGCCGAGGTGATTTTACCCTCCAGGGGTGTTTGGCCGTGTCTGGTGACGTTTGTAGTTGTGACAACTAGAGGTGCTCCTGGAATCTAGTGGGCGGGGGCCAGGGATGCTGCTGAATGTCCTACAGTGCACAGGACGGTCCCCGACACACAAGAGTCACCCGGCCCCCAGTGCCAATGTGCTGTGGTCGAGAACTCTGCTCTGGGAACGGCTTGGGCACCTGGGGATCGGTGGCCGTGACAGTGCACCTGGCTGTGGGGCAGCCTGAAGGACAGTGGGCCTGGCCCATCCTGCGGCCCTGGGGCTGTGCGGGCCATAGGCAGGCCTGGGTCCCAGGCGGGACCGTGGGGATTGCTGACAGAGGTGTGCTAGGCGGGAAGGAGGTGTCCAGAGGGGCAGGGGGAGATGGCAGTGGCTGGATCGATGCCCAGGACGGCTGTGGGGGCACAGTGGAATCACCTGGGATGCTCTCACCACCCCCTCCCCCCCGCCCCGCCCATACCCAGGTAGTGCCCTATACCGACTCAGTCGGAATGTCTGGGGAGGCAGCTAGGTGACAGTATTTTAAAGACGCCCATGTGATTCCACTGTGCAGCGGGGTTTGCACCTGCCCCCTCTGTGCTGCTGGACCCAGGCGAGGGCTCCCAGCCTCTTGCCGGCCAGGCTGCACCTGAGGGGTGTGTTGATGTGGGCCGAGGAGAGAAGGGGCCAGTGAGAGGGGGGCTGGGCTGTTTGGCCTGCGGTGGAGCTCACCCGGTGGGGTGGAGGGATCCCGTCTGCGGGAGGGGGGTTGGTTAAGGGGTTGGAGCTACGAGGGGTGGGAGCTGAGATCTCTGTTCCGTCCGAGAAAGAATTTTCTCCCCCATTTGTCCCAGGATGTGGGAGGCCACCTGACCCCTTGGAGGAGGGGTGGTGACTCCCCATCCCTGGATGTACGCGAGGAGCGGCCTGGCGGGGGCCTCGGGCCCAGCACCCAACACCCCCCATCTGTAGGCGGGGCTCTGGAGGGCAATGCTGGCCTGCGGGCCCCTGGCGGTCCCAGGAGCGGGCTCTGGGAGGGACGAGTCCCTTCCGTCCTGCAGCCCCTCAGCTCTTCTGGCACCAGGACTCCTTATCGGCCAGCTGGGGCCTCTGCACACATCGGGTGCTCCCTCTGTGCTATGGTGGGTGCGGCCACTGACTGTGTTTTCCGGCCCGGGCAGGTGGTCCGGAGGCACATCCTGGGCTCCATCGTGCAGAGTGAAGGCAGCTACGTGGAGTCTTTGAAGCGGGTACTCCAGGTACGACTCCGGGGGCCTCTGGGGGGAGACAGCAGGGAGGACCCCAGAGGGACACTTTGTAAGGAGGGTTTGTAGGGAGGTTATGGGCAGTTTTAAGGGGAAGGGGCCACAGGCCAGCGCTTTTATGGGGACAGCAAGAGTTCCTGATGCCTGGGAGTTGGCAGGAAGACTGCATTTCTGAACCAGGGTCGCGGGTCTGTGAAGTGAGATGTGCCCTCTAGAGTAGAGGGCGTGTGGGCCCTTCTGTGCCTGGAAGGGATCGTGCTCTCCTCACCAGTCCGGGAGCCCCGGGCCAGGGGCCACGTCTCCCATCATCTGGGATCATCCTGGGCCCCCCCCCTGCCACCCGAGGTTGGAGTGGATGCACCCCCTCGTGCTCTGTCAGTGCTCGTGTGACTGGAGTAACCCTGCCGCCCCGGTCTGTCGTCTGCACTCCTGAAGGGGTGACTCCTCTGGGGGTGCTGTGACTCCAAGACAGGCCAGTGGGGAAGGGAATTGTTGGGGGTCGTGGGGTGTCGATGACACCGTCCTCTTGCCCCTCCTGAGTTCGGAGCCACACAAGGGCAGCCCGGGCGGCAGGCAGGGAGAGGTGACAATATCACCGTGTTCCTGATGGCTGGTGGGGGTGTGGCTCTAGGGCTGGGGGCCAGGGGACTTGCCAGGGGGGCATTGCCGCCACCATTCCATTCGACACGCGGGCTCAGTCACGGGCAGAGCTGCCCAGGGCCGGCCTGGGCCTTAGGGCCTGCCTCCACGGGGCTGTTTGCAGGCGGCCTCTTCCCCCAGCCCAGCTTGATACCTAAGTCACGGGGGTGGGTTGTGGGTGGGCAAAGAGGGTCCAGGAGTGTTACATTCATGGAGACCCTTCCCAAAGGACAGGTGAGGAGTGAGGGATACGTGCCCTCCCACCTCCTGCCTCCGGGAAGGTCCACACATGGCCTGCTGAGTTCTGATTGGCAGGGCAACTGGGTGGGAGGGGCTGTGGCCTGGCCCTGGGGTGCTCACCCCGCTGCCCGCCCCCCCCCCCCCAACCCTGCAGGATTACCGCAACCCCCTGATGGAGATGGAACCCAAGGTGCTGAGCGCCCGCAAGTGCCAGGTGGTGTTCTTCCGCGTGAAGGAGATCCTACACTGCCACTCCATGTTCCAGATAGCCCTGTCCTCCCGGGTGGCCGAGTGGGACTCGACCGAGAAGATTGGGGACCTCTTCGTGGCTTCAGTAGGTATCCCAGACTCTCTTTCCCCGGCCCCCACCAAGGTGAACACCGCAGCCCTGACCCGGAAGTCATCCGGGCCAGCCTCCTGCCTCCACCTGGTCACCTGTCCAAGCCGGCAGGGTCGGGGGGAAGCAGGGCCTGAGTCTGCCTGGCCCAAGCTGGGGTGCACACGACAGCTTCTAGTGGGTCCTTGGAGATGTCTGCGGGCAGGGTGCTGGGGAAGCCAGCTCACTGTTCTGGCCCTGCTGGGGCGGCTGGTCTGAGTACCCACAGGGTGCTCACCATATGAGATGCTTTCGCATCCCATGGCCTTGGCCCCCAGAGGACTCTATGCTACAGGGCAAGGGGCAGGTGCACTGGCTTGCTCTCCAGGAGGCCCGGCTGGGTCCCAGCTCAGTTTTGTAACCTTGGCCAGCTCCAGGGCCCTCTCGGGGCTCAGGCCCCCCATCTGAGGGGGAACTCTTGGTTTTTCAAACTGCAGTCTGTGGGCCCCAAAGAGATTTGTGGGGGGTGGGTGCCTCAAGTCAGTGGATCTGTTTTAGATCATTGGGTTCTGCTAAAAGGAAAGAATATATATGGTTTTGCAAACCCCAGCATTCAATAGATCTGATATCCTGGTCAGTGTGGACAAGGACCTGGGGTCAGGAGTGCTGTCCTCGGGGCTGGAGGCCCAGGGCATTTTACTTCCTGGGGGTGGTGAGGAAATGCAAAAAGGGGCATCGTGGCTGTCCCCACCTCTGTCCCTTCTCCCCTCGCCTTCCTGGGTCACCCTGCTGGGAGAGGAGGAAGGTCCCTGGTCTCTCCTTAGCACCGCCCCTCCCTCCCTGGACCGTGGGCATCTCTCCACCCCTCGGAGCCTGGTTTCGTCCCCTCAGTGGGGTGACAGGTCTCCCAAGCACAGGGCTGGTTGCGAGCCTCCGGGTACCTGGCACCGAGGGCAGGGGTGCCGCCCGCCCTTCCCCTCGCGTCACAGTGACCCTCCCTCCCTGCCCCCGTGCCCATCTCAGTTCTCCAAGTCCATGGTGCTAGACGTCTACAGCGACTATGTGAACAACTTCACCAACGCCATGTCCATCATCAAGAAGGCCTGTCTCACCAAGCCTGCCTTCCTCGAGTTCCTCAAGGTGGGCCCCTCTCACGGGTTTCTCAGGAGGGCGAGGGCCCTGCGGCCCGGCTTCGGGTGTCACATCATTGCTCTGGCCTGGATGCCACCCCCCCTTTCCTTTGGGACATCCCCCGTCCTGGGGGGAGAGGATCGGTCCCTCTTGCCCCCCAAGAGGAGGGTGATGACGAGGTGGACAGATCTGTAAGCGGCCTGGGAATCTGGAGCTTTGTCAGGTGGAACAGGAGGCCAGCGGCCTCTCTCGGATGGGCGAGGTGACGGGCGGGTCCGTTGTGGGGGGGGCGGACCTGGCCCTGTTGGGGCCGTGCTCCTCCGTCGGGCTTGGCTCGGGTGGGGCTTCGAGCTGTGGCTGGCCCCTGACAGATGGTTCCGCCCCTTCTCCAACAGCGTCGGCAGGTATGCAGCCCCGACCGCGTCACGCTCTACGGGCTGATGGTGAAGCCCATCCAGAGGTTCCCGCAGTTCATCCTCCTGCTTCAGGTACCGTGCGGGGTTTGGGCTGCCACAGACCTGCAGGGTGCGGGGGCAGGAGCCCAGGCGACCGGAAGGGAGTGAGAGCCTGTGGCCTCCCGGGGCCTGAGGGGTCCCGGCAGTGGGGAGTTGCTCAGTCAGCTGGCTTTGGCCACGTCAGGCTTCCAGAGGGAGCGTTGGTCCCCACGTAGGGCTCCCGGAGCTCGGAACCCCCCCTCCCCTGATCGCCCAGGGCCCTTAGTTGGGGTGAGTCGTCACTGCCGGGCTTGGCGGGGCGGGGGGGGGGGGGTCGCCAGGCCGAGGGCCGCCCCAGCACTTTCTTCTCTGTCCTCAGAGCTTCCAGCTGAAGGAGGGAGCTCTCATCTCAGGAAACTGGTGATCAGTGAATTAGGGATTGATCCAGAGATTTATTTTATTTTTCCGCTCATTAGCTATTTCTGGAGGCCTTACTCCATGTTCGGTACCATCCGTCCTGGCCGAAAGCTGGGGACCTTCAGATCGGGTCTCTGCAGGAGGTGGGAGGGCGAGGCCTTGACCCCAGGCCAGGGGAGGAGGGTCTGCCGGCGTGCGGTTCTCATTCCCGGCTCTCTCCGGGTCCTGGCAGGACATGCTGAAGAACACCCCCAGGGGCCACCCGGACAGGCTGTCCCTGCAGCTTGCCCTCACGGAGCTGGAGACACTGGCCGAGAAGCTCAACGAGCAGAAGCGGCTGGCCGACCAGGTGGCCGAGATCCAACAGCTGACCAAGAGCGTCAGTGACCGCAGCAGCCTCAACAAGGTGACTGCCAGGGTCCCCCCTCCCCCCCACCTTCTCACCTTTACCTGCTCTGCAGCCTCTATCACCTGTCACTCTGCCTCCTCCCCTCGGCCACCCACTAGATGGCAGTGTTCTCCGAGGGAGGGATTCCTGGCTCCCCTCTGAGCCCCGCAGACCTAACCCCGAGGATTGGGGTCTTGACCGCCTCCTCCCCATTCATTACCATTCACGTTCTTTTAGGGTAAAAGCCGATTTTGTCCACCAGTGTCATTGCCAGGAAAGACACCAGAAATGAGAGTCTGGCATCGTGCTTGACACAAGTAGGCTCTGGAGTCAAGAGTCTGGGTTTGAATCCAGACTTCGCCAGTGGTGCTCACTGTGTGGCCTCAGGGGAGTCACCCAACCTCTCTGAACCTCACTTGCTTCCTCTGAAACGAGGAGAACTCCGTGGGGCCTGACCCCAGGGCTGCCATGAGGCAAACGGAGGCGTCGGCAAAGCAGCAGACCCAGAGTTCTTAATACAAGGTGGCTGTTGTCATTGTTAGTGTTTTCTTTATTAATTAATTAATTAATTTATTTATATGTTTATTTTTTGAGAGAAGGGGAGGCGGGGCAGAGAGAGAGAGATTGAGAGAGAGATAGAGAGAGAGAGAGAGGGAGGGAAAGAAAAAGAATCCCAAGCAGGGACATCAGGCTTGATCCTACAACCCTGGAATAGTGAGCTGAGCCGAAATCAAGAGTTGGACACTTAAGCAATTGAGCCAGCCAGGCGCTCCTAGTGTTATTATTAAAAAAAAAAATTTTTTTTAATGTTCATTTATTTTTGAGAGAGAGAGAGAGAGAGAGACAGAGTGCGAGCAGGAGAGGGGCAGAGAGAGAGGGAGACAAAGAATCCGAAGCAGGCTCCAGGCTCCGAGCTGTCAGCACAGAGCCTGACCAGGGCTCGAACCCACGTATCGTGAGATCATGACCTGAGCCAAAGCGGGACACTCAACCGACTGAGCCACCCAGGCGCTCCGCCCCTGGTGTTATTTTTAAAGAAGAAAGATGAGAAATTCAGGCCATGGTTTGGGACCGTAACTCAGGAACATTCTAGTAAAAACAACAAAACAAAAAACCCCCCAAAACCTTGGAAAACTTTCAAACGAGTCTGTAGAGAACCTTGTTTTCGACACGAAAAGCCAGCACAAAAAACTGGAGTCCCCTAGAGTCACCTGTTGGTGCGCGTGACATGAGCGGCTCAAAGCCGCACCTAGATCTGGGAGGCCCTGCCCCCTGGGCCCCACCTTCTTTCTCCCACTGGAGGGCAGAGGTTGGTGGGGATGGCTCAGAGTGGGGTGACCCCCACGTCAGGGGACATAGGCAAGGACAGTGGCTGTTCTTTGGGGCAGAGACCTTGTACGAGGTCATCACAGGAGGTGTTCAGGTCTTTTGGGGCAGGACTGGGAGCCTCCTGGCTCTGTGGGTCCCGAAAGCGGAAGTAAGGCTAGTGACTAAGGCCAATGAGGTTTCAGCCACATGGGGTGGAACTTTCTGAGAGCACAGGAATTCTTGCCAGATGGCCAACAGCCCTTTCCAGGCGGACTGCCCTTCCCAGTATATGATACTAACTTACACTGTCGCCTTTGATCTTCACCATAAGCCCGGAAACCCGGGCGAGGTAGCCTGTGGGGTTCCTTGCAGTTCTAGGCATCAGAGGTCCCACCTCTTAAGACTCTCCCTCCTCAGGCCAAATTCAGGCCGTACGCATGCTTTTAGGCCCACATAGTATTTTCAAGAAGGTGGAATCGGTTGCCATCATTCAAAAATGGAAGGATGTCCCAGAAAGTCCAGACTTGTAGGTCTGCTTGAGGGGCTGGAAGAGCTGGCACATTGGCCCGCCTTCCTGCCAGGAAGGTCACCTGAGTAGTGGCTGCCCCCGCAGTCCCTAGTCTGTCCCCGCCTCCAGGCAGGCCTCCCTAACCTGCCCCACACCAGCTTTCTGTTTCAGGATGTCTCTTGAAAAACAGGCTTCAGGCCAGCCCTGGCACCTGCTCTGCACTTGGGAGGGGTCTTCTCCTGTCCCCTCCTTTGGCCCCCTTGTCTGTAACCAAGGGGTTTCTCTTGCTCGCTCACCTGTGCACCTGTGGGGGGGGGGGTTGCGAGGAGAGCTGGCTGGGCAGGAGGAAATCCCTCTCTTCAGCATCACTGTTCTCTTCAGCTCTGTCCCCGATGGGACCCAGGCAGTAAGGAGCCAGGGTCACTGGCTGGAGGTCGGGAAGACCTGTTTGGTGTTGGACAAGGAACAGAAGGCTCTGAACCTCAGTTTCTCTACCTGTCAAGTGGGGGCATTTTTGAGACGTGTGGGATGTGGTGGCGGTGTGGTGGCCACGCACGGCGCCTGCCTCGACCTAGGGACCCCCCCCACCCCCGCCCCACCTTGGACAATCTCAGCCAGTTCTGAGACCAGTCCGGTGATTTTCCTCTTGCCATCCATCCCCTGGGGAAAAGCGGAATTGAAACTGGGCGCGCCCCAAACGGAACCCTGCCGGCTATTTCAAAATGTGCCTGCTCAGGACCCTACGGAGGGGGGTTTGTGCAACATCCGCTCTTCTTTTTTTCTTTTCATCTGCCTGAGGGGCAGGGGCGTGGTGGCCAGAAGCCCAGGGGACTTTCCTTCCAAGGTTCGGATCGTGGCACTCTTGGCAACCTTCTGGGGGGCCTGCTGTCCTCGGGCTTCCAGTCTTGTTTCCATGTGCTGGCGGCAGCTTGATGGAGGCGGTAGTGACACAGGGGAGCCCAGCCTTAGCCGTTACGCGGGGACTCCCGAGGGACCCCTGAGTCCCTTTTGTGTTACGCGCGGTGGGGCCTCCCCACTGTCGCACCCAGCGCTGCCCAGGCTGGGGATGGCTTCCTCCTTTGGGGACGGGGATGGCCTCAGGGGCTGCGGAGCCCGTGAAACAGGAAGTGGGAGACTTAGGGCCACGTGCAGTGCCCAACACGCAAAGGGCATTGGTGCCGTTCAGGCTTTGGCATTGATCGGAAAACATGGTTCTGTGGAGAATGACAGGCTGTTCTCTCCGGGGGGGCGGGGAGGCTTTGGGTGATCTGCCCTTTCCCAGCAGGGGTGAGGAGGGAAGGGAGGATGACTCTTGTCATCGGAGTCATGGGTTTTGGGAATGAATTTTGCTGAATACTCTCCTTCTCTCTGGGGAAAAAAAAAAAAATCCTTGTCAGTAAAAAGATGTTTTCCCGGTGGGTCCCTGGGCAGGACGGTGGTCCTGGTGCGGGCAGGGGGTTCTTGGTGCCCAGCCTGAGATTGGCAAAGGCCTGCTGAGGTGCTTGAGGCTCGAAGATCTCCGGCCTCCTCAGAGGGTCGCCTCGTTGGACGACAGATCTGTGCCAACCCCCTCGTGAGGCAAAGCTGGTCCAGGCCGTTCGGTTCAGGGTGCAGGGCTGAGACCTCTTCCAGGCTGGGAGTCTTCCCTGAGGGAGGCCACACCTCCTCACGGGGCGGGGGCTGCCAGGACCGGTCACCCCCGAGAAGGGGTGCTGGCTGTGGGCAAGGCGGGCGGTCAGAGAACCCAGCGGGTGGTCCCCTGGCCTCCTCCCCGGTGCCCCCCGCCCTGGTCCCCTTCGTGCACAGCGAGGGGACCCTGGCCTCCTCCCTGGCGCCCCCCGCCCCGGTCCCCTTCGTGCACAGCGAGGGGACCCTGGCCTCCTCCCCGGTGCCCCCCGCCCCGGTCCCCTTTGTGCACAGCGAGGGGACCCTGGCCTGCTGGTGCATTGGCGTCCCTGTCACAGCCGGTGTGTGTTGTGGGTATTGACTTTGCTCTGTCCCTCTCCCGCAGCTACTGACCTCGGGTCAGCGGCAGCTGCTCCTATGTGAGACGCTGACAGAGACCGTGTACGGTGACCGTGGGCAGCTGATCAAGTCCAAGGAGCGTAGGGTGTTCCTACTCAATGACATGCTGGTCTGTGCCAACATCAACTTCAAGTAAGTGGGTCTGGGCCGTGGCCACTCTCTAGGGAGCCCCTCCTGCTGTGTCCCAGTTCCCGGACCGGCCTGTCTGTGATGGGGTGCCCTCTGGGCTCGGCTTAGGTCTCAGATATTCCAGCTTCCTCTCCCAGCCCTCTCGGCCTGCTCTGTCCCCGGTCCCCGGAGCTGGGGAGCGTATGGAGGGGTCATCTGGGTCAACCCCTGGCCCTTGGGCCAACAGCTGTCCATTTGTACGGACTGGTGTCTTCTGGAACTCGGCTGTTGGTAACTGAACAGGCTCCTGAGTTTCAGCCATGTTGCAATTCAAGAAATCCCCCCCCCGCCCCCGGCCCCCACCCCCTGCTGCCCAGGGCATAGTCTCCCCTACAGAGCCTGGCTGCCTCGTTCTGAGTCAGAGGTGGTGGAAATGCCCAGAGCGGGGCTTCCAGACTGTGCCGGAAAGAATCAGAGCCTGGACAGGGTGAGGGCAATTGTGCCCCGTGGGTTGCGTTAGACCTCCAGAAATCTCTTATTAGGCTCGCACCGGGAGTTCGCACAAAGACTGAGACATTTGACTTCTCTGGAAAAGTTGAGGCTCCAGCATTCTGGGCCTACACTGCCCGGGCCACTGGGGCCTGGAGCTGGGCCACGTGGCCCCCTTCCTGGGGAGGAGTCCCTACCTGGCCCACTTTACTCACTTGTGTCCCCTGCTTGGCCCTGTACGTGTCAGGGATTGTGACGGAGTGAGCTCCAGCTGTGTGACCCATCCAGCTGTGACTCTTATCCACTCAAGCAGAGGAGGCTCTTTGCTCTCAATATTTTATAACACTTTGACCAACATCAGGGAAACACCAGCATGGCAACGATGACTGAGGTCCAGAGGGAAATCGCCTGTACTCCAATGTGAATCCCGGCCTCACTCTCTTATTGCCCGCCCGCTGGAGCGTACGTGGGGTGGGGGACGCCTGAGGGGACTCACGTAGGCTCTGTTTGGGGACGGTCCCCATGCTTGGGGCTCACGTGCCCTGGAACGGGAGCAAGTGGGGCTGTCCTGGCCCTCCCATCACCCTCCAGCCACCCATCCATCCATCCGTTAATCCACCAGATACTTCCTGGGTCCTTGCTTTATGCCAGTTCACGGGTCTGGAGGAGAGCGGACTTGGACAGAGAAGCTTCTGTTCTAGATCAGTGTGGGGGGTGCTTACGGCTGCCTCATGCATTCCCTCCCTCCCGCTCTCCCTCACTCACTCAAGCCCTGTGATTTTTAAGGCACCATAGCCGATGAACACCTGCTCTGCCCTCCTGTGGCTCAGGGACTAGCCTGGTATGAGCTGTGATGGGGATGCTGGTGGCCCATTGTGGCAGGGAGCGTGTGGGGGGGATTCGGCGTGAGCCACATGACCTCTCTGAGCGTCAGTGTCCTTGTCTGGAATAATACAAGCTTCCAGCAGGGCTGCTGTGGCAATCACGGGTGACTAGAAGCTGGTGCCCAGCTCAGGGAGAAGGCCCCCCCGTGACCCCCGATGCCCACACCCGGCCCCGCTGTCTCAGTCCCCTAGAAGTCACTCACTAACGGTAATGACCTTCCCTTCTGTCTTGTCTTTTTCCTCAGGCCTGCCAACCACAGGTAGGGGTTTGGGGGCTCGGGGCCTCGGGGCATGTGATTCTGGATCTGGGCTGGGGCCTGGGCACCCCGGTGCTTTGGCCTCATCGGCGGGTCCCTGCTCTGCCTCGCTTGGTTCTGGCCTGAGGTCTTACGCTTGTCGCGAGGTGCCTGGCTGAGCTGGTGTGCCCTGGGCTGGCCCTGGGCCTGGGGTGCCGCGGGCCCTGCAGGGCTTCCTCTGTGTCCCGGCAGGGGCCAGCTGGAGATCAGCAGCCTGGTGCCCCTGGGGCCCAAGTACGTGGTCAAGTGGAACACAGCACTGCCCCAGGTGCAGGTGGTGGAGGTGGGCCAGGATGGCGGCTCCTACGACAAGGACAACGTGCTCATCCAGCACGCTGGCACCAAGAAGGCCTCTGCCGCAGGCCAGGCCCAGAGTGAGTACCCGCCCCGCTGCCGCCCAGGCCTGGGGGCCCTGTCTGGGGACCCCAGAACGACGGGCCACTCGGCCAAGAGGCCCGTGCTGCTTTGCACGCCGCATACCCACGACCCACCTGCGCACGCGCGTCCTGCAGGCACGTCCTGCCCCGCGAGGGATGGCACGCCCGCCCCGCCCCTACCCCCTCCAGCACGTCTGTGCCCATCCGAGCACAAGTGCGCCGTGCCCGGCGGGACTTCTACCACTACCCGGCCGCTGCCTGCCTCCTCCGGGACCTCGGCGGCTGTCCCTCCTCTCTGTGCCTCAGTTTGCCCCTCTGTGCGGGGAAGGGCCCAGGCGACACTCACTGAGGCCCCTACATCCTCAGGGACAGGCTCGGGGCCCAAGGAGATCGAGAACGCGGAGTGTGGCCGGCAGCCTCCCAGCCCCGCGCCCCCAGCCGTCTCCATGGTGGCTGCCGTCCCTCCCTGCACCTCTGTGCCCTTCCTGTCCGTCCTCCACCCACCCCCCGGAGCTGGCTCTTGCGATGCAGATCCGATCTGTGTGTGTCCCCCTCTGCTCCCAACCCACCCGTGGCTTGTCATTGCTCTCAGGGTAAAGTCCCAGGTCCTCGCGGGCTCCGCGCACCCCTCCTTTGGACGCCTGTCCACCCCGCCCTCCCTGGGCCGGCCACACCGGGCCTCTGGGTTCCTGAGGGGCAGAGACCCCTCTGGCCGCAGGGCCTTCTCCCAGGCTCCGCCTGCAGAAGCTTCTGCTGTTGTATTTTGGCCTAGTTTGCCCTTCCTCCTCTTAGCTCAGATAGCACCTCTGCAGAGAAGCCTTTTCTGATTCCCTCGGATGGGCGGGTGCCCCTGTCCCCCGCTCCCAGGGCCTGTTAATTTTTTTTTTTTAATTTTTTAAAATGTTTATTTGTTTTTGAGAGAGAGAGAGAGAGAAAGAGAGAGAGCTTGTGGGGAGGAACAGAGAGAGAGGGAGACAGAGTCCGAAGCGGGCTCCAGGCTCCAAGCTGTCAGCACAGAGCCTGATGCGGGGCTCGAACTCACAAACTGTGAGATGATGACCAGAGCCGACTGAGCCGCCCAGGCGCCCCTCTTGGGGCCCGGTTTTATGGTCACCATCACTGGTGACGGTTCTGCTGCAGCCCTCGCCCCAGAGCCTGGTGTGCGATGGGGGTTAAGGGATGTTTGTCGAATGAGTGAAGGGGGCCTCGCTGCAGGGCTGGTAGAGAGGAGCTGTGCCTGAGGCACCTTCCACAGGCAGGAGGCTGCTTGGCCCGACTCTGTCCCACGCCTGACCCCGGAGGTGGCCTCACTGGGCTGCCAGCAATTCTGGAAACTTTGAGGGAGTGATTGCATCATGCACTCTTGCCCTAGGAGGGCTGGGCTGCAGAGTCGCGCCTGCTCCCAGATTTGTGCCTCTTCCCCTGGGTTTTGTGAGCAGGAAGGCTGTTTTGCGGTTCACAGAAGCCCCCGGCGAGGGGCTCATCGGCCCCATTTGTCTTCCTCTGAGGTGCCTTTACCCCAGCTTGACTCTACCTTACCGCTACTGCTCTGGGGCCCCCCCTTCGGTGACTGTTTTGTCCGTGGCCACATTTCTCAAACTAGAGTCATCCACGGCCAGACTCCCTGAAGGGGTGGGGGGGGCGGAGAATTCTTGCTGAAGCCTCATCGGCCTCGACTGATTTTCTTTTATTACGTTGCTATTCAAATAGGTGCACATATAAGGCTAGCTCTAATAAGCTCCTTGTGCTCGTATGTCCCTTGAACAACCATAAAGCCAAAACAATCACAAATGGAATAAAAATGAAGCCTCAAAACAATGAAATTCAAATTAACAGCGTGAACGTGATGGATGATGTTGTTTTGCTGGAACCAAATCGCTCACGCCGTGGACGTGGCCCTCTTCTGGGCCAGGTTCTTTTGGGTTTGTCCACACCTGCACGCGCCACAGGGCAAGTGAACGGTGACCCGCCCTCCCCACCGGCTCACCCGTCCGGGCTGCTGGCGAGTCTGTTCTTGCCTCTCTTTTGGCGTGAGCGCGTTACCTCCCTCCCCTGCACACCTCGCTTCCGCTCCGTCCCTGCCTGACCACTCACTACCAGAGTCCACAGGAGCCCTGACCCCACGCAGCAAAATGCGGCTTGAAAGTCACGGTATCCGGGTGACTCAGGATGTGGATCTGGTCTTTTTTTTTTTTTTTTTAAATTTTTAAAAATGTGTTTATTTATTGATTTTGAGAGAGAGTGGGAGAGAGAGAGAGCGAGCGAGCAGGCCCCATGCTGTCAGCGCAGAGCCTGATGCGGGGCTCGAACCCACGAACCGTGAGATCGTGACCTGGGCTGAAAGCAAGAGCCGGGCGCTTAACCGACTGAGCCACCCACGCGCCCCATGGATGTGCATCTGTTTTCTAGATAGTCATCTAAACCCCCAGATAAGCCCTCCCCTGGGATTCCATAAGACCTCAGCTTGAGGAACCATGGCCTAGAGGCTACAGCCCACATTCCCTGTCTCCGCGTTCACGGATTTCCCCGCGTGGCCCCAGTACTTACTACGTGTCTGTGATCACCAGAGGTCTGGACACCCTCACTGTCCCAGCGCCCTGATGTCTTTCTCCCTAGTGCCTTCCATCATTGTTCTTAATTGCTGTTAGTTGGCTGCTGCCCCTGTCCCCCGTCACTTGGTTCATAAGCTCCACGAGAGCAGGGACCCTATCTGTCTGCTTTGCAGCTACGTCACCAACACCTGCAAGAGAACCTGGCACGCAGTAGGTCCCCGGCACGTCTTTGAACAACTTGCCCTTTCTGGGTTTCCTCCAGCCACAGTGCCTTTGTACGTGCCGTTCTCCTTTCTGGCCGTGCCCGTCGCATCCCCAGCCCCGTGAAGGTTCCTCACTGCTTGCGGGCACGGTTGGGTCTCGATCTTCTGGCCTCCTGTGACCCTTTGAGTGTGGCCCGGACCCTAGGTGCTAAACCACCTGTGGTGACATCTGTCCCCCTAGTAGCCTCGGGACTCCACCGGGGCCAGAGCCTGGTAATGCTTCCTTCTGTGTCTGTAGCGCCGCATCTCCGGGGCGACAGGTCTTCTCCCGTGCAGTGAGTGGACGCTTGGCTCCTTCTTGGCCCCTTCTCCACCCCTGAAGTTGAGTTGGGTCTCTTCTCCGTCCAGGTAAGGTGTATTTCGGCCCCCCGCGCCTCTTCCAGGAGCTGCAGGATCTGCAGAAGGACCTGGCTGTCATAGAGCAGATAACCTTCCTCATCAGCACGCTGCACGGCACCTACCAGGTACACAGCACTGGCCCGGCTTTGTTGGGCTCTGGGCAGGCAAAGTGGGGACAGCTCCCGTCTTAGCCCAGGCCCCAGGCATGCTCCCGGCTTCTGAATTCCCACAGGCAGCACGAGCGGCCAGAGCTCCCCGTGGCTCCCTGGAGGTCTGGCGTGCGGCCTCTGGTTTGGGTGGAGGTTCTGATTCGGATTGAGTGGGGGCTGGCTGCACGGTGATGTTTTTCTCCTCTGCGCGATGACCAGTCGACCTTGCAGCCCCTTCCTGGGCCTCAGCCCCGGCTGGGAGGTTGTGTCCCTCTCAAAGGAGGGGCGCCAGGTGGGGTCTGAACCCAGGGCTGGGGGAGCTTACTCGGGGTCTGCAGCGGGGAGCCGGTCACCCGCTATGGCTGAGCGGGCGGCCCCTGTCGAGCTCTCGGACCTCCCGGCTCCTGTCCCTCTGGGCACCCCGAATGCTGCAGGGTCCTGTGTGGCCTTCGGGGAGCCGGCCGGCTGTGTGGTGACCTCACTGGCCTCCTCAACCCTAGAACCTGAACATGACCGTGGCTCAAGACTGGTGCCTGGCCCTGCAGAGGCTAATGCGGGTGAAGGAGGAGGAGATCCACTCGGCCAACAAGTGCCGTCTCAGGCTCCTGCTTCCTGGAAAACCTGACAAGTGAGATGGGGAGTGGACAGCGCTGAAAGGGGGGTGCTCCCGAGAGGCGGCACCTGGAGCCGATCTGCTCATCGGGGTGGTGACGGGTGACGGGTGTGTGCACGACGTGGGCCCTGCCCGGCACGGCAATTGGCGCGCAGTGGGTGCTCCTTGTGGAATGAACGCATGCACGAACGAATGAATGTCGGATTCGTACTTGGGCCCGTCCTCTGCTAGGAGACTGAGGACTCAGACCCTCTGCTGTCGGTTGGCTCTGTTCGTGCTGTGACCTTGTCACTCACTTCAGACTGTGCAGAGCCCCGGGACCGGGCCCTGGGTCTCCTCTTGGACCGAGGCTGGGTCTCCGGCCTCCCCCCAGATGCCCACACAGGCGCTGGGACTCCCTAGACCCTCCGCTGATGTTTGTGGAATTGATGACAGATCTAGCAGAGGTGAGGAAAGGTATCTGACCCCATTTTGCAGAGGAGGGTGGCGAGGCCCAAAGAGCTGTCACATCGCCCCATGGCCGCAGAGTAGGCGGTCGAGCCGGGCTCCGACGGGCTCTGGCTCTGAAGCCTGGGCTGGCACAATGAGGGGCCCATGGCCTGCGTTTGACCTCGAGGATGAGGGGACGGTGGGGGACAGAGGGTTCCAAGCACACTGGCTGCATGAAGAGGGAGATTGGAGGGAGCACTGTCGTCCGAGGCAGGACCACCAGCCCAGGAGCCCAGGAGACGAGGCTCCAGGCTAGGGTCTCAGAGGCAGAGAGGCAGGGCCCTGAGCCGTAATCCCAATCTGCCACACCCCTGCTGAGTGGCCTCTCGCAGCCCCTTCCTGCCCCCGCACCCCTTTCTCCGTGGGAGAGTTGGTGACACTAGCCTTGCCTGCCTCCCGGGATGGCTCCTGGCGGAGAGCCTGCCCCAGAGGACTCTGAGGGCACGGCTCCAAGGTGAGGGGACAGTGTTGTGACAACAGAGGCCCCTAGCTGCCCAAGCCTGGGCACAACCTCATTCATTCACGGCTTCATTCACTCGTGCATCCATTCCACAAATGTCTGCCGGATACCCACACTGTGCCCGGTCCTGGGAGTCCGAGAGGGCCCTTTCCTGCCTGCACGGGCTCCCGGTCGGACGTGCTCGTGTGTCTGACAGGCCCGTGGAGAGCTGACCGGGGAGCCCGGGCAGGGCAGGTGCTGGAGGCTGGGCTGCGGAACGCGGCCTGATCGCTTTGGGGAGGGACCTCCATTCCGGGGCCACAGTGGGTGGAGGGACCCCTCCCCCAGGAGACCTTGGCTTTGCCAGCCGCCAGCCTTTCTGGCCACGCTTCGGTGCTCCGGGCAGAGTCAGTGCCACTGCGAGTGCGCGTGGTCGAGGGAAGAGCTGGGTGTTCGCTGTGGACACTCACTCACGCTCGTCACCCTCTTGCCGCAGATCTGGCCGCCCCATCAGCTTCATGGTGGTCTTCATCACCCCCAACCCCCTGAGCAAGATCTCCTGGGTCAACAGGTTGCACCTGGCCAAGATTGGACTCCGTGAGTAAAGGCCTGGGGAGAGGGCCGCAGGAGACAGGAATGCGGAGCCGGGAGGCCTGGGTGTGTGTGTGTGTGTGTGTGTGTGTGTGTGTGTGTGTGTGCGCGCGTCGTGCATGTGGGGGTGGGGGGCTTCTGAGTTGGAGGGAGGTCGTGCGGTGGAGAAATACCGGAGCCAGTTCTGAGCGCTGAGGCTTTGCCTCGTAACCCTGGACAAGCCACTGCTCCTCTCTGAGCCTCAGTTTCCCCATCTATCAAGTGATGGCAGTTCACCATATAAATGACCTGGGGGAGGGCGGTTGGAGCGTGGCTGCTGAGGGGGTTTCTTTTGGTGGAGGGGGGGTGACGACAATGTTGTAGAAGTAGGTAGTGGTGATGGTCGCTCCACTCCGAACGTGCTAGAAACCAGTGACGTCAACACTAGAGAAGGGCGGTTTCGTGGTCACCCCCTTCTGTCGCGGTAAAGCTGCTACCAAAAGAAAAACGCCGCACGGTGCAGGTGAGATTAAGCTGATGCTCAAGCAGGACCTCCTTGTGATCTCTTTCTCCTACTCCCCCTGCGATGATCACGTAGGTAAATACCAGACACGTGTGGACAGCGTTTCCTCTGGGGCATTTTTCTGCGCATTTTACACACAACTCTTTCATTTCACACTGACGATGACCCTAGGAGGCAGGTCTGTCGTGATCCCCCTTTTACCGGAGAGGGTTCTGAGGCCCAGAGAGGGCCAGGGACTTGCCCGGGCTCGCCTAGAAGGAAGGGGCCGAGCTGGGGTTCAGACCCTGGGCCCTCGGCCCCCAGAGCCCAGTCTGGACCGTTGTCTCTCTGCCTTCTCACGTTGGAGAGTTTCTGTGTGCAAAACCCATCTGTTAAGTTGTCATTACTTTCTTTGTCCTCGTTTTGAATTGACAAAAGGCCTGGGTCCTTGTCATTCAGCACTACTATATCTTGTGACGCACTGGATTCCTATTTGCTGCTTCCGGCCGGTAGCAGGGACGTTTTTGTTGTTGTTGTTTGCTTTCTCATTGTTGGTTGTCGTTTCTAGTGATCTTTTTCTAGGCTTTGAAACATTTCTGGGAAGAGGTTAGGGCCTTTGTCACTGGCTTTCATCAATTCAAAAATATTGAGTGAGTCTTTACTGTGAGTTTAGGCCTGGGGGGAAAGAGCGGTGACGAAAACTGAAAGATCTCTGCTGTCAAGGAAACTATAATTTATGAGGGGCAGACAGATATTACACGAGGGGCAAATCAACAGGGGGAGGCGGTGCTGTTTAGGGGACACAGCTGGGCGGCATGACTGTCACTGAGCCTGGGGGCCAGGGCTGCCGTCAGGGAGGGCCTCTGAGGAGGTGACGTCCGAAGCCGAAGCAGTCTAGGCTTCTGAAGAGCAAGTGCAAAGGTCCTGTGGTGACCAGAGCTGATGACTGATGGGGAGAGAAGCAGGCAGGTGGAAGAACGGGCCGCATTTCCAGAACACCAGGGCCAGGTGCGTGGAGCTTAAACTCTGGATGGGACGGGCGCTGTTCCTCGTGGCAGTGAGAGCTGGACAGCCCCCTGAACTGGGTTCCACTTGAGTGGATCACTCTGCCTGCTGGGCCCAGAGGGCATGTGGAGGCGGGAGGGAATGGGGAGGAGATGGTTGCTCTGGGGGAGCCAGTCCCTTCTTGGATCTGTTGCTGACGCGGCACAGGCCTCCGCTGGATGTTTCTGGGTGACCAGCAGGGCTGCGGAGGGAGGAGAGAGGATTTCAAGCAGAGCCAGCCCCGCTGTGGGAACACTCACCCCAGGAAGGCTGACGTGACTCCCCCGCAGGCCCGCGGAGCACTTCGGTCGATTTTACACCTGCTCTAAAGGCGGGTCAGTCTCCTGCTGCTTTGCTGAGTGGGGCTTGGGCTTGGCGTTGGAGGGAGACGGGTGAACGGGGTGAGCCTCTCCTGTCTCGGCTGCCTGTGACGCTCAGCCGCTTTATCTCCACGCGGTTTCACTGCAGCAAAAGTTTTAATGGAAGGAGAGTCATTTGAAATCTTATTTGAATGCCTGGGTTCCCCTGGGGCTTGAATAATTTGTTCCTTTTATTTTGCCAGTTTTTTTTTTTTTTTTTTTTTTTTTTATCTGCAGTGCCTGGTTGGGTGGGGTGGGGGATAATACGAGCCTGTTAGTAATAGAATATGTTAAAAACATTTATTCACCAAGGATGTGATTCCTTTAATTTTTTCCCCCGTCTTCCTCTTTTCCTGACTACCACGTAGGGAGATCACACTCCACTGCACGTTGAGAAAGGAGAGGACCGGAATGGGGGTGCCTGGGATTCAGTGTGGGCGGGGGGGGGGGGGGCGGGGGTCAGTTCTGCCCCTTGGGAGGAAAGGCCAGGGTGCCCCGGGGCATCTGGGGACCCGTTTCACATCCCAGTGGGGCCCCCACTGTGCCGTGCGCTCTGGGGAAAGGCAGGCTCCCTCCTGGTAACTTGGACTAGAGCTCCCGTGGTCCTGTCCCCTCTTACATTTTGGGATCTTCGGGCCTTGTGAAATGGATCTGGGCTGCCTGGCTTTCATTTCCCAGTTCTGTCCCTTTACCAGCTCTGCGATCCTGGCCCGATGATTGAGCCTTCAGAGGCCTGTCTCCACCAGAAAGGGGGGATAAAGCCAGTGCCCTCACGGGGCTCTTGTGCGTATTCGGGGAGGCCAGCACCTGGCACGTGGAAGAAACTCTGAGGACGGGGGGCACCCGCGTCGCCTAGACGGGGAAGTGACTGGGCTGAGGTCGCATACGATTCAGCACAGAACGGGGGTGGGACACCTTCCCACCCTCTGCCAATTAGTTTCCTGTTCGTGGAGGCTCAGAGCTGGGACCTCTTTCCCCCAGAGGAGGGTCCCCTCACCTGAAGCCCTCCAAGTGCTGTATTCCTGGCTTTTCCACCCCACGGACCCCTGGGGCCTCTCCTACCACAGCCCTTATTCTCCCCTTCCCAGACCCGGGCTGGGCAGGCTGCCGGCTGCCGCCAGGTTCTCAGGGTACATCCTCGAAGGCACGGCCTGGGCCCCCACTCCTCGCTGCGTCTGACTTGGTTAATTTTCCAGCCCTCGTCCTCGCGGACAGAACCTGTAATTTATGAGGGGCAGACAGATATTACACGAGGGGCAAATCAACAGGGGGAGGCGGTGCTGTTTAGGGGACACAGCTGGGCGGCACGACGGTCACCGAGCCTGGGGGCCAGGGCTGCCGTCAGGGAGGCCCTCTGAGGAGGTGACGTCCGAAGCCGAAGCAGTCTAGGCTTCTGAAGAGCAAGTGCAAAGGTCCTGTGGTGACCAGAGCTGATGACTGATGGGGAGAGAAGCAGGCAGGTGGAAGAATGGGCCGCATTTCCAGAACACCAGGGCCAGGTGCGTGGAGCTTAAACTCTGGATGGGACGGGCGGCTGTTCCTCGTGGCAGTGAGAGCTGGACAACATCCTGATCTGGTTTCTACCCGGCCTCTGTTCCACCTGACTGCGAGCCAGTGAAGGATCCTGAGCGTGGCCCAGGCCGCGTGCTGAACTCTCATCTCCACTAACCCTCAACCAGTGCAGAGGCGGGCGCCGGGACCTGCCCCAGCCCTCGGGTCTGCCCTCTGGAGGGGTATTAGCCCAGCTGGCCGACCACGGCCATTCACCTGGTCTCTCGGGGCACCAGTGTCTCTCCGTCTCCACGATGGGGGGTATTGGGAAAAGAGGGGTGCTGAGGTCCCACCGGCCCCCACGTCCGTGACTGCGGCCAGCGGCATCTCCGTGGCATGAGAGGGCCTCGAGGGCATGAGAGGGCCTTGAGGGCAGCCTCGGATTTGGAAGGTAGAGAAGGGTGGTCCGGCCTGTCCCCCTGGGGCTAGTGGTGGCAGGATAGGCACAGCGCTGGGAATGAGCGCAGGAAGGCTTTGGGGGCAGGTTGGGGTAGAGAAGCAGGGCGGGGCCGGGGGCTCAGCATGGTGGAGGCGGGGTGGCCGCCCTCGAGCATACCCGTAGACTCCTCCCCTCGGGGACGGTGATCCCCGTGAGCTTCGTTTCCTGCGGGCCTGGCACATGCCAGGCATCAAATCCTTTCTTCCCAGCGCTCACGATGACACTGAATGGCTGGAGGCATTTCCCCCGTCCTCCAGATGAGGCCACAGACTCAGAGAGGTTAAGTGTCTGCTCTGTGTCGCACAGCGAGCTGGAGGCGGCTGGGGGATCTGCCAGGGGCTTCCTGGCAGAGTCGGCCTCCGGCGGAGGGCGGGGTTGTGAGGTGGGGGGAGTGGAAAGGGACGTGGCCTCCAGCCCCGGAGCTCCCCCCCGCTGCCCCCTGGGGTGCTCTCGTGTTCGCTGGGTGCCGACGAACAGAGCTGGGCTCTAAATAAGCCCCCACTTAATGTCGGTTGGAACTCGAGGCCTTGCCGATGTCACTTATCCCGAGCGGGCTCTCAATTTTCGACCGCAACAGCCTTCTAATTTGGTCTCAGCCGCTCTGGTTTTGTGACAGGAACAATGGCAGTGGCAGATGGGGAGCAACAACTCCATTTTCTTTTAACGTTCGCGATCGCAGGCAGGGAAGGCACCATCTGGAAGGAGAAGGTCAGATCATTAAAAAAATATATAATAATAAATCGCCGGGACTCGGTGGGCCGTGGGCGTGGGGGGAAGGGTTGATGTTCACAGGCTGAGCTCCCGGAAGGAGCTAGAGCTCTGGGAGGGGGGGGGGTGGTCAGTTTGAGCGGCCTGCAGGGCTCTTGTGGGGCCTGGGTGGGGGGCTGCATGACCGTAAGCTCCTTGAGAGCAGGGCGGACTCGAGTCCCATCTATCTTCGTTGGTCGCCTGCCGGGGGCTTGTCCAGGACGCTGTGTGGTGATGTCCCCTGCCGGGGCGGAGGCGGCTGCCCCGCAGGGCGGGCCGTCTGGGCTGTCACACCCCGTGCTGCGGGCCCAGGCAGGGTGCCCCCGCCGGTCGGTCCCCTGCCTCCTGGGCCCAGCGTTGGGCTTCTCCTCCTGGCCTCCGGTCCCCTCCGGGGTAGGAGGGGGACGCGATCACCGACCGCTCCTGGCGGCCCCAAGGACGAAACGAAGCCTCACGCGGGGCAGAGCCTTGTAAACCGTGCCGTGTGGTGCACGTCGGCACTGTTGTGAGGGTGCCTGGGCCGTGCCGTAGTTGGCCTTTCCGTGGTGGCCTCGTCTCCTCAGTGACGGGATCCGGCTTCGTTGGACTCCGCCTCCAGGAGCCAGTGGGGCGGAGGGCTGGCGCCTCTGGCGAAGCAGGTTGCACACGTGGTGATGCCCGACATTTACGGATGTCTTGGACGAGCATCGTCACCTGCCACCTCGTCCCAGCTGCTCTCGCCGTGACCCACACAGAGACGCCACCTTTCTGTGGTGGCGGTGGCATTTTTAAAAGCCACTTTATTGAGGTACGACTGACATACCTCACACAGAACACAGGCGTAGTTGGGGAGCCCGTGGGCACACATGTGCACAAACACGCACACACTCATACACGCACACCCACTCACACACACTTATGTAGGTACACACGCACACACGTGCATGCACACGCACACGCACACCTACACTTACGCAGGTACACACGCATGCGCACAGACTTGTGCACACACTCATGCACACACACACTCCCGCACACACTCATGCACATGCTCCCGCACGCACACACTCCCGCGCACACACACTCATGCACACACACACTCCTGTACACACACTTCCGCCCACACACTTACATAGGTACACTCACACATGCACACACGCACGCACACCCACACCTACGGAGGTACACACGCATGCACACAGACTTGTGCACACACTCATGCACACACGCATGCACACACACACTCCCACACACACTCCCGCGCACACACTTATGTAGGTACACACGCATGCACACACGCACGCACACCCACACTTATGGAGGTACACACGCATGCGCACACACGTGCACACATGCATGCACACACACACACTCCCACACACACTCCCGCGCACACACTTATGTAGGTACACACTCATGCACGCACACCCACTCACACACACTTATGTAGGTACACACTCACGCACACACGTGCATGCACACGCACACCTACACTTACGCAGGTACACACGCATGCGCACAGACTTGTGCACACACTCATGCACACACACACTCCCGCACACACTCATGCACATGCTCCCGCACACACACACTCCCGCGCACACACACTCATGCACACACACACTCCTGTACACACACTTCCGCCCACACACTTACATAGGTACACTCACACACGCACACCCACACCTACGGAGGTACACACGCATGCACACACACGTGCACACACGCATGCACACACTTTTATGCACACAGAGGAAAAAAGAGGCAAGTCAGTAAAAGCACCAGAAACTGTGTTAAGGGCCACGACAGACCAGGGGCTGAGACGGCAGTTTGATGGAGGGGCAGGGGACGGTGATGGTCACTTAGGGCTGCTCCCAGAAGGTGACAGGAGGGGAGGAGCCAGGCCTGGAGGGCAGAGGACAGCTTTCCAGGTGGAGGGAACATCCTGGGCCTGTCTGAGTTGCTGAGGAGAGCCTAGGGCAGTGGAGCCTGTGACGGAGGGAGGAGGCTGGGAGGGAAGGAGTGTCCCCACAGTTCTGGAAGGGCTGGATTTTACTCCAAGTGGATGGGACTCGATGCATGCGGGAATGGCGAGGTCCAGTGGAAGTTCAGTGGGATGGCTCTGGCTGTTGTGGGTGGGTTGGGGGGGGGGACGACTGTAGGGGACAGCAGTGAGCACGGGAAACCCGCCTGGCTGGTGGGCCCTGTGGGGCTGAGCTGACCCTTGCTTGGCCGGTCCAGGGTGGGCCCGGGTTCCAGCTTCCTCCTTGCCGCTGAGTGGACTCGTGGGTGGGGATGGCCGCCGTCACAACCCTTCTGCGGAAGACCTCTCCTCCCAGGCCCGAAGCTCAGCCTGCTGGCGTTGCGTTCAGTGGCCCCTGTCCCCTGGGGCACCCTGTCCTGTGCCTCTGGCTCTCCCTCTCTAGGGCAGAGCTACCTCCTGGCTGTCCAGGGTCGGGGATACCCATGGGCCTCAGCGGGGGGCTGGTTGCTGGGAGATGGCATTTGTGTCGTTCAGACCCAGATCCCCACCTGGACTCTGCCACCAGGCCATGCACGTGACCTAGCCCGTTACCTAATCCCCAAGGGTCGCTCTCGGCGCCGTTGCCCTTAAAGCGAACATCGTGATCCTGATTGTGCTCGATTGTTGTGAAAGCGAGGCCTGGGAACGTGTCTGTAGCACCGTGCCCCTGCTGTCCCTACGTGGGGTGCAAAGAAGGCTGCGCTCCTGTGCAGGGAGAGTTCCACCTGCTGGCTCACGCCCCACCCCGCCCCCGCCGCCCCCGCTTTTCATTCACCCCATCCGTCCGTGCTCGCGGAGCATTCCAGCGCGCTGGGTGCCAGGGAGACCGTGGCAAACAAGACAGACCAGGTCTTGCTGCCTCGAGGTCACGTTCCAGAGACCTAAGGAGACAGACCATAAACCAGGAAACAGACAAAATGATTTTAGATTGAGGTGAGGCGATGCGGGAAATAAGATGTGGTCTTTAGAACCGGTTTCCGAGAGAGGGGGCCATCGTAGGCAGGGTAGTCAGGGAGGACTTCTTGGAGGTGGTGCCGTGTGAGGGAGCCCTGACCCATGGGGAGGAGACGTGGCAGGGTGTAGTTTGGCAGATGTGAGTGCAGTGGTGTCCGGATGTGAGTCCAGGGTCGGGGCCTCAGTGTCCAGCTGGCCTGGGGACTTGGAGGCAGATGACCACCCGGGACTCAGGGTAGGTCTCAAAGGAAGCAGGAGGGAGTCATCCTCTTGACCGTCATCCTCAGAGTCAGGCGGAGAGCGGCATGGCTGCACCATCTTTCAGCCTGTTTGGGGGGTCGTCTCCCACTTCTAGAAGCATGTCCAGAAGCTCTCAGTGAAGGCAGCAGGACCTGGGGACTGTGCTCAGCGTCACACGCTTTTTGAAACCCTTTCTCATCTCCAGGACCCAAGCTTTAGGTTCCCCGAGTCGCTGCTCGGGACCCACAGCCATGACCATGGAGTGAGGTCACCTTTCCTCTTGGCTGGGCAGGCGTGGGGCTGGGGGCAGCCCCCTGGGCTTTGCGGGGCCCTGACTGGCTTGACCCACCTCCTTCCTCTTGCTGTAGGGGAGGAGAACCAGCCGGGCTGGCTGTGTCCGGACGAGGACAAGAAAAGCAGAGCCCCGTTCTGGTGCCCCATCCTGGTCTGCTGCATTCCTGCCTTCTCCCCCCGGGGCCTCAGCCTGCAGGTGAGTGTGGAATGGATGTCGCCGAGCCCACCACGAAGGTGGCTCCTGGGGGAACCAGAGTTTCCAGGGTGTGCCCACCGCTGGAGAGGGCCCGGCTGCACTCCCGGCTTCCCCACCTCTTGCTGACGGAGTCGGTCAAGACCTTTTGTTGCTCTAGGAGCCCGCTTTCCCACCAAAGAGGATGGACGCCTTCTGTGGGTCAAGTGAATGGAAAAATTCCATGGTTTTGAGCTAACAAATAGCAGTGATCTCATCAGTTGATGGTGCGACTCCAGCTAAGAAGATAGGCTGGAATATGCCCAAGGGGCTCTGCCAGACCGTGGGTTGGACCCTTTATGAGGCCGCCAGCCGGGAGCTGGTTTCTGGCTGCAGCCCCCACGCCTCCATTTGTCAAGCACCTACTGTATTCCGCGCCCCCCCCCCCCCCCCCCGCTTTGCCACCACTCTCTTGTTTTAATATTTATAAGAACCCCATGCATAGATGTTTCTAGATTAGTTTCACGGGTTAGGAAACTAAGGCACAGATAGGCGGTGCGAGTTTCTAAAAACACAGCCAGTAGTGATGGGTGCAGGAATTGGAAACTCGCTTCACCTGATTCCAGCCCCCGTGTCCTTAACCACCCGGATGCTTGCTCCACTGGCTTCCGTCCCCGATGTCCTGGCCCCTCCATCTGGAGTGATCCCTGCCCGTCCTCCTCCCTGGGCGAGGGGGTCATGTGAGCTTTGGGGAGCGGGAGCAGGCTTGGGACCTAGGCCCAGATACCTAAGCCCCAAGAGACAAGCTCACTGGGGTGTAGACTGGGGCACGAAGCATACATGCCCTTGAGATGTCCGTTCATTCATTCACTCATTCACTCATTCTTTTGTCTGTTCTGTACGTAATTTTTGAGCACCTACTGTGTGCCAGGCCCTGTGCTGGACGCTCGGTATATGGTGGTGACCAAAACATACAAGGGCCCCACCCTCCTGTGGCTTTTAACCTGGAGACAGACAGCGGCACCCCGGCTAACACAGGGAAACGCAGAAGAGTGATGTGTGTTATAGAGAAAATAAGTCAGCTGTGATGGATACAGAGGTGGGGCCCCATGACGAGGGGGCAGGGAGGGTCTCATGGAGGAGGTGGCTTTTAAACTGAGACCTGAACGGCAAGCAGGCTGCAGTCCCTTGAGGGCCCAGGGGAACAATATTCCAAACCGACAGGGCAGCTCAGAGGAATAGTCTGGGCCGCTGCAGCTCGGGGAGCCGGGCAGAGAGGCCGTCGATGAAGTCTGATGTGGGCACAGTGGGCCAGCCAGCTTCCCCGGCTCGTCGGGTTTGGGTTTCGTTCTCAGGACAGTGAAACCCCAAGGATGGCTCCACACAGGGGAGTGGCACGATCTGATGTACATTTTGGAAAGATCGTCTGGTTCCTCTGGCTGTTGTGAGCTGTGGCTCCTGAAGGGGGCAAGAGACAGACCGATATGGACCTTGGTGGCTGGGGGGGGGGTTGTCCCGCCAAGCTGTGGCTAGGGCCGGACTAGGGCAAGGGGAGCGAGAACTCACCTGATCCTAATTCTCAAGGTAATACTTACAAAGTCAAATCAGCAAATTGTGACCTTGGCTTGGCTTCATTTATTGGGTGAGTGACAGGCGGGGATTAGGGTGAGGCACAGTCGTGCCAGGGCAGAGACCGTTGCTGTCTTTATTTCAATCTCACTGATTGTTCACCGTGGGTTTTTTGGCATTAATTTTTATTGCCCAAAACTGTGTTTTATATAATATTCCCTTCGACGTGGGAGTGTGTCGGCCCCACTCTCCTCCCTCTTGTCCTGGTCCCAGAGGAGGCAGTGGGCAGGGGACACGGGGACACATTTGGGGAGTGTGCCGGCATAGGGCTGGCTGATCTGATGAGGGTTTAGAGGGCGGCCGGGGGGGCAGGAGGGACGTGACGGGTCTTGGGCTTGTGTACCCGCAAGTGGTGTCAGGTGATGGGGGTGCGTTCCCCGTGCCACAGCCTGATTTAGGGGCGCAGTGAGAGAGACGGGTGAGCTTCCCAGCGCTGCTGGGGGGGCAGCAGCTGGGGCAGCGGCAGCGACAATATGGTGACAAGCCCTTTCGCGAGGCATCTGTGCCCGGCTCTGTTCGAGGCACTTCTCCTCGGCTAACTCTGATCGCCCCAGCTGCCCTCAGAGGCAGGGCTTGCCCACGCCCACTGGGGAAGGAGAGTTTTCTTGACTCATGCCCCATCCTGCTTTTCCTGCCTCTCACAGCCTTGGCTGATGTTTTCCCTGGCGTCGGTCCCCCCACCAAACATTTCTGGCGGGGGGCGGGGGGGAAGGACAGATGATGTTCATTTCTATAGGGATTGGGGAGGTCGGCCTTTGTAGGCCTTTATTTATTGATTGATTATTTATTGATTCATGGGGAGGCCCTGCTGAGTCTTGTGAGCTCTTTCCCAGCATGGCGGGCGTTCTCACGTACCTTTCGGGCCAGGCAGGGGTGGGGTAGAAGGGCAGAGTCCATGGAGTGCAGGCTGTTCAGGGTCCACCCTGCCCGTGGCTCATCTGGTCCTAGGACTCCTGTGGAGAAGGCTGATCTGGGGTGCCTTCCAACCCCCCTTCCCCTTTCCCCAACTGCCAGGGCTCAGGCTATTCATGGGTAGTAAAGTCTGAGACAAGCTGCGGCTCCCAGGGCCTCCCTGAAAGAAACCCCCACCTGTCTGGGGAGCCATCATCCGCCTCATACTCCTTATGTGGAGCCCTCAGGGCCTGGGGGTGTGTAGGCTGGGGAGCATCCTTAGCCCCCTCCAAGCCCCCCCCCCCCCGCCACCTCCTGAGGAGCCCCCTGTGGGAGCGAAGAGAACCCCCAGTGAATCTCCGGGGGCGGTGAGCCTGTGGAGCTCCTGAGGGACATACCAGAACCTGGTGTGCCCATCTGCTGGGTCCCGAGACACCCTCCCGCTCCGCCTGCACCTGCCTCCCACCCCGGACCGGGCAGATGCGCCCCATCAGCTCTGTGCAGGCGGCCAGATGAATTAGGGGCCCGGAGTGCCAGGGCCTTGTCCAACCAGCATGGCAACAGATGTGAGCGTGTTGGCCGCTGTCTGGGCCTCCTGGCCCGCCGCCTCTCTCCAGGATTCGGGCTCTGCGGCTGGCCTCCTGGGAGCCCAGGACTCAGTCTGCCTTCCGGGAAAACGCTCTCTGGCCCCAGCCCCCTCCCAGTGTGGACGAGGTCCGTGCTATGTCCTGCCAGCTGGATGAGGGCGTGCGTGGGGTTCTTCCCGTCAAAGGAGCAGGGACATGGGGGCTGAAGGAAGGAGCGTTTCTCCTCTCAGTGCCGACGGGTGGCTGGGGCCCAGGCTGGGCCACACCAAGACCTTCCTCGAGGGGACATCATTGGGGCACAGCCGTCCCTGGGCCTGAGCTCCAGCCGAGTGATGCTGGGAATGCCACCTTGGCCGGCAGCGTGCTTCACGCCGAGCACTGGCAGGCCTGTCACGGGGCGTGTGTGCAGAGTTCAAGAGATGGAAGCAAAGATCCAAGGACATTTAGGGCCCCACGGGCGTCTGTTCTGGAGGGTTTCCGAAGGCGTCACGGCCGCGGGGTCACCCCGGCGGCACCCATCCAGGCTGGGGGCCTGTCCCTGGAGGGTTCAGTGCAAAGGTGTCCCCACCGTCGGGAGAGGGGTGGGGGTGCCCCCCTGCACTGAGGTGCTCCAGGACGTAGCCCCTCGGGGGGGCTGGGGCTGTGGCCCCGACCTGCAGAGGGTCTGTTCCAGTCTCGCTTAGGCCTCAGCGTGCTGGCCGAGAGCCTCTGTCCTGGCCATCGTTAGGCAGGACTCCCCTGCCTCCCAGCCCTGCCACAGCCCTCCCCTCCTGGCCTGCGCCTGCCCGTGAGGTAAGGTGATACACAGGAGGTTGTTGGTAAGCAGCAGCGGCCGCTGCTTTTTTGTCTGCCTCTCCAGTCCCCACGACCATCCTGATGAGATGTCAGGGCCTCCGTGAGCGTGACGAACTGGCCTGTGGGGTCACCAGCTGGTAGCGGCTGAGCTGGGACCAGAGCCCAGGCTGGCTGCCTCCATGGCCCGTCTCCTTCCCCAGCCCCGAGCCGCTCTCCACTGCGCTGCGCGGGGCACCGTGGTTTGGGAGAGCTGGCTTCTTGGCACAGGTGGGATTTCTGGGTCCCGGGCCTTGCCCGTCCAACGAGCCATTTGAGTTTTTGCCATCACTTTGGACCTGGACTCTATTTGGCTGACTTCTGGGCCCCCTGGAGTTGCCATGGAAACGTCTGAGCCTGGGCTGTGGTTGCCCCGTGCCCGTCTGTGAGGACGGGAGCAGCAGCCTGGCAGGGGGGTGCTGGGCGGCCTCAGCTGGGTGTGGCCTACCATGAAGCAAAATGACTGGGGAGCAGGGGCCTGAGGGGGCCTGGGGCCCCGGGGGCTGGGGCAAGGGAAGCCTCTAGAGCTCCCAGCTATGCAGAGGTGGGAGCTGGCGACTGCCCAGGCCTCCAGTAGGGCGGCCTGGCCTCTGGGTAGAATTAACCAGAGTGCGAAGGGCATTGGGCAGGGAGCTGGAACTCTGAATTCCAGCCCTGACTCTGCTGCTAATGTGCCATGTGACCTTGAGCCAGTCATGTGCCTCCCATGCCCACCCCCTGAGCTTCAGTGTGCTGACTTCTGAATGAGGGGACTGGATGAGGCGACCTCTTTGGGCTTCCTCACCTTGAACCATGGGACATCTTGTTCGAACATCCCAACAGGGCCGGGGCGGGCCAGGGCCTTCACCACCAGCAGAGGGCAGCACTTGCCCAGCAAAGGTCCCATGGTGGCTGCGTTGCAGGTGGGGACCCTTGAACTGTCCCTTCTTGGCCTCCTTCCCCTCCCGCTGGCCCCGGGTTCCAGCAGCGTCCACGACAGGGCCAGGCCATCTCCTCACCCTGCTGCCCTGGCCGGACAGACGGACTGGCCGGTTCTAGCTCGTCTGCACAGGGGTTCTGATGTTGAGTGGGGCAGTATCAGATGTCTAGCACCCCTTCCCTCCTCCACTGTGCTTTTCTGGAAGGATTCAGGAAGACCTAGGAGGGCGGCTGGCGCAGGCCGGGCCCTGGCACTCATCTTCTCGTGGCCTAGGGCAATCATGTGTCCTCTGTGGGCCTCAGTTCCCCATCTGTGAAATTGGGGGGTGGCGGGCGTCAGTGGTTGCCATCAAATCTTATCTGGACGTTGCTTAGTCTGAGAAATCCGTGGCTGCCCCAGAGCATCATTCGGGCGCCTCCTAGCCAGAAGGTTCTAGAAGAGCGCTGGTCAAACGTGAGTGGATAGGAACTGCCTGGAGATCCTATGGGGCTTTCCCGGCCCCATCCTCCTCAGGGATTCACATTTGGGGCCTGATGGGGCCCGGGAATCTGCAGGCTTAACAACCCCACAGGTGGTGGTTCAGACAGAGATCCTGCTGCCAGATGTCTGTGCCTTGTGTGTCTTCACAGCTTGGGGCCCTGGTCCACAGTCCTGTCAGCTGTCCCCTGCTGGGTTTCTCGGCGGTGAGCACGTCCCTTCCACAGGGCTACCTCTGGGTAAGTCACTCCTGAACCCAGCCAGGGATTCTGGCCTCAGGACAGAAGCAGGGAGGGTGGCGACGTGAAGGGGGTGCTGGAGGGTGCTGCCTGCCTGCTGGCCCCCGTTAGGTCCGTCTTCAGCCAGGAGGGTCTTCCTGGGAACCTCTGTGCTGGGCTCAGAGTTGGCACATGCGACTTCACCAGGGACGACAGAAAACCAAGTGACGAAGAAGTGAGCATGGCTGTTGCAAATGGCCATGTGCCACGAAGGAAACGAACAAAGCTGTGCCGAGTACCTGGATGTCAGGGTCTTTTACCCTGGGGGTCAGGAAGCAGGGCTGGATGTTGCTCATCTCTGGCAGAGATCCCCACCCACCTCTTTTCCCCTGGGATTCCTGGCAAAGCCTCTCTCAATTCAAATAGGTCCCCTTACGCTCCTTGTGATGCAGCCTGTGCTCTCCCATAGGCTGCCTGGGGTTCCACCTCCCCACCCCTTTGGCCACTTTCCAGTTCCTGCTTATTCTTGTATCTAGGCACTCAGGCAGGAACACTGGCTCACTCTTGAGAGTCCAACCCAAGTGTCCTCTGAGGGTGATTTGTTTCTCACTGTTTCCCCAGTTTCTAGCATGTGGTATATTCATCCAAGCATCCATCCATCCATCCATCCATCCATCCATCCATCCATCCATCCATCTTTCCATCCATCCATCCATCCATCCATCCATCCATCCATCCATCCATCTTTCCATCCATCCATCCATCCCTCCATCCAGCTGTCCATCCATCCATCCATCCATCCATCCATCCATCCATCCATCCATCCATCCATCCTTCCTTCCTTCCTTCCAGCCAGCCAGCCAGCCAGCCGGCCAGCCATCGAACCATCCAACCATCCAACCAATCATCCAACCACCCATCCAACCATCCAACCATCCAACCATCCATCCATCCAACCATCCAGCCATCCAACCATCCAACCATCCAGCCAATCATCCATCCATCCGTCCGTCCATCCATCCATCGATCTAACCAACCATCTAACTATCCAACCAGCCAGCCAGCCATATACTCATCCACCCATCTATCCATCCACTTATCCGTGTAATCATCCATCCATCCACCCACTCATCCATACAGTTATCCATCCATCTGCTCATCTATCTACCCACTTTTCTATCCCTTGCTTCCATCCGTTTATTCATCTGTCCATCCATTCAGCAAGTATGTATTAAGTGCCTACTGTACGTGACACAGAAGTAGAATGGTAAACAAGACAGAGAAGAACATTTTGAAGGAGCACATGTATGTTCACTATTTGTTGGTTGAAATTCACCCTAAAGATGGGGAAATAGAGCTGACTTGGTGTTTAGTCTACCTTAGCTTCTTAACTGATTTCGTTTGGACTAACTTGTTGCTATGGCAACTGGGGAAGCATGACCTCCAGTGACAGCAGGATGTGCGGGGGCAGGAGGGGGGTGGAATGCTCCTCCTGATGCCTAACCTCAGTACAAGTTGAAGTTTGGGGCACGTCACTGGGAGGGCGGGGGCCCAGCTCTGTCCCTGCTCTGGCGATTGTGCCTGACGGCCTCTCCGGGTCTCTGCCACAGGTCGGGGGCGGGCAGGAAGGTGCAGGGGGCCAGGTTGAGATCTTCTCCTTGAACCGGCCCTCGCCGCGCACGGTCAAGTCCTTCCCGCTGGCAGCCCCTGTGCTCTGCATGGAGTACATTCCCGAGCCGGAGGAGGGGGAGAGCGGAGACGAGAGCCACGTGGCCGCTGAGCCCTCAGCTGCAGTGCATCCGACCATCTGCCTCGGGCTCCAGGATGGCAGGTGAGGGGCCTGGGGAGGAGGCGCGTGTCACGGCCTCATTTCCTTTTTGGCCGTGAAGCCGGCATTGTTGCCCCATTTCATGGGGGAAACTGAGGCGCAACAGCCTGGGGTCAGTCCGCTGGAAGGCAGCATGTCTGGATTCCCACTTGGGTCTGTGGGGTCCTGAAAACACTTTTTTTTCTTTTTAAAAATTTTTAAAATGTTTATTTATTTTTGAAAAAGAGAGAGAGAGAGACAGGGTGTGAGTGGGGGAGGGGCAGAGAGCGAGGGAGACACAGAATCGGAAGCAGGCTCCGGGCTCCGAGCTATCAGCACGGAGCCCCACGTGGGGCTCGAACCCGCGAACCGCACGATCATGACCTGAGCCGCAGTCGGTCGCTTAACCAACTGAGCCCCCCAGGTGCCCCCTGAAAACAGTCTTCTCAGCACCTTGATCATGCCGCCTCTCGAGATTCCCACCTAGTTCTCCCTGGCACCAGGGGTGGGGAGCGTGCCGTCCTCCAAAGAACCACCCACGGCCAAGTGCAGGCTCCCAAAGAGGGGGACAACGGCCCGTTGCCATGGCAGGGAGGCCTGGCTGAGCTGGGGAGCCCCCAGGCCCCTCTCCGCGGGAGGGCCTGCGGGGCGGTGGGGGGAGGGGGCTCCGTGAGTCACTCAGGCCTCTCCCCACAGCATCCTGGTTTATGGCAGCGTGGACACGGGCACCCAGTGCCTAGCGACCTCCAGGAGCCCAGGCCTGCAGCCTGTGCTCTGCCTGCGGCATAGCCCCTTCCACCTGTTCGCTGGTTTGCAGGATGGGACCGTCGCCGCCTACCCTCGGACCAGTGGTGAGGACGGCGGCCCCGGGGGCACTGCCTGCGAGCCGTCGCGGGAGGCAGGCCAAGGAGGCAGCTCAGACACACATCGGGGAGTCTGGGGGTAGTTAGAGATTCCTGGTGCCCACGGGGGTCCCCGCGGGAACGGGACGCTCACTACCGTGCAGGCAGCTCACCCCGTTAGCAGGAGGCTCTGGGAAGAGCAGGGACTCTGGGTCACAAAGACCCCGGGGTCTGGGGTCACTTCACTGCCCTGTCGATGGCTGTGTCCGCTGGCAATCGTCTTCTCTTTGCACCTGGGTCTCCTCATCTGTGAAATGGGCATATGTCTGTACCCGCTGTGCACGGGTCCCGGCGGGTTAAACAACCCGGAGGAGGGGAAGCCCAGGGCCTGGCACGGGGAGTGCTTCAGTGGAGTCAAGCATTCGAACGTCTATCACGTTATCAGGCTACGGATAGCACAGATGCTGTCTGGAGGGCAAGGCTAACAGGTCTGAGCCGCTGTGCACCAGGAACGGGAGAAGCGTTTGATTTGTGCGCATCACCTGAATTCTCTCGACGAGCCTCCCGGGAGTCCGGGAGGGGGTGTGGGTTGTGCACAGCCACACAGAAGGCCGTGGCCCCTGTGCCCTTGTGGCTCGTTCGGCTCCCGGTTCCAAGATATGTGCTGGGGGTGGGAGGGCAGCCACCCTCAGGGCGCCCAGAGAGGGCTGATGGGTCTGAAGCTCAGCAGTCATAGACCTCTCCCCCTCCTCCCCTCCCCTCCCTCCCTCTTCCTCTCTCTCTTCCCCCTCCTCTCCCTTCCCTCCCCTCTCTCCTCCCCTTTCCTCTCTCCTCCCCTCCCCTCCCTCCCTCTTCTCTCCCCTCCCCCTCCCCTCTCCTCCCCTGCCCTCTCTCCCCCTCCCTCTCTCCTCCTCCCTCCCCTCCCTCCTGAGAGAGCCCTCTAATTGCTGCGTCATCACTGCCTGTTGCAGGGATATAAACGGATATTTGCACTGAGCTATTTTTTTGCCACTTGGCACTGTGTTGGTATTTTTAATTAGCTTTTGATAAGGCATTTATAGTTTTTAATTAAAGGGGGAAGAGGGAGGGAAAAAAATCCCTCTCACCGACAACATTGCATGTGTGAGAGGGTAAACGTGGACTCTGATTTTTGGAGATCTAAACGGGGGGTTCCAAGCGGACCTGTACCCTGTGGCTCCTGCTGAATCCCGCGAGCCCTGCCCTGCCCTGCCCTGGCCGCCCGGGTCCCCACTAGGGGCTGCCCTTGGCCCTTTGCCTCCTGGTTCCTGACTTACCAGTTTGGGCATGGGGGTGGGAGGAGGTGGGGGGGGGCGGTGAGATCGCTGGGGCCACCTTAACGAGACACCACAAACTGTTCCACCTCCTGCTCTGGGGGCCAGAAGTCCAAGACCAGTGTGCTGGCAGGGTCGATTCCTTCCGAGGGCCGGGAGGGAAGGGTCTGTTCCAGGTCCCTGTCCCAGCTTCCGGTGCTTCCTTGGTTTCTGGCAGCCCTCCCATGGCTGCCTCCCCTGTGTCCTATTGGATTAGGGGCCCACCCTACTCCAGTGTGACCTCATCTTAATCAGTTATATCCACGACACCCCTACTTCTAAATAAGGTCACATTCTGAAGTCCTGGGGTTTAGGATGTGAACTTACGAATTTGCAGGGGACGTAACACCCATAACGGGGGCCTGGGGTCTAACCGTTGGCTTTCAGCCCAGGGTTAGAGCCTGGTGCTTTGTTAGAACCAGAAAGGCCACTGGGGACCGCTGGACTCCACGCCCTCATTTTCCAGGTGGGAGAGGGCTTCCCAAAGTGCCGTGGGTGAGCCCGAGCCCAAGTCCTCTTGCGAGGGCCAGGGCCCTCTCCAGACGTAAGGGGGTTTGGGTTTCCCCGAGCAGAGCTGGAGGCCATCGGGCCGGGAGGAGGGGCTGAGATCCGCTAGCCGCTCTCCCAGCTTTGCTGCCTTGCAGACGCTTGTCACCAGGTATTTACTGAGCACGTGCTATGTGCCATAGATATGGCGGCCGGCAAAACAGGTGTGACCCTGCCCTGAAGAATGTATATAGCCTGTAGCGGGAGACAGAATCAGTCAAGTGGACAGGTAGGGAGCTTATGGTTATACATCACGCTGAGGGGCGTTGGGGGGAAACAGGGTGGCACGTGAGGGCCTGACCCCCGGGCATGGGGTGGGCTGGTGGGCAAAGGCCTCTCCGAGGCACGGGATGCTGAAGCTGGGCAGTAACCAGGGGGGCAGTGGCAGGGGGCAGGGTCTGGGAGCAGACGGCTGATAGGGTGGGCCTTGGGTTTGTCTCAGTCGATGGGAAATAGAATGTTGAAAGAGGCTGAGCACTCTGCCCTGTGGCCGGCGGACGGGAGAGGAGGCAGGGAGGCTGGCTGGGAGGCCGTCACACCCGGCTGGCCAAGTGGGCCTGGGCTCGCTCTTTCTCTCTGGAGCCCACCCTCTGGGGCTTCGGTTTGGCTTTGGCCAGGGAGGCCTCTGGGAGAGGCCTTGTCTCTCCCGGCCTCCCCCTTCCCCCATTCTTTCTGTGCTATCCTCCAGAGGTGGTCCAGGCAGGAAGGCGGGGGGCGGGGGGAGGGGCTCTCAGGACCTGCCTCACGGTGTAGGGTGGGGGAGGGTCCCCCCCATGACCTTTCACTTCGGCTGCATGTGGCAGGGTCTGGAATCATCATCCTGGCCCATGACCTAGCTGTGGGGCCCCCTCCAGACTCACTCAGGCCTCAGATACCTATACCCCGTCCCAGCCCCAGAGCTCCTGGGCCAATCTCTGCAGCCCTGTGCTGGTGGAGCCCCCTCTGGTGCTCCTGGTGGCCTGGAGAGTCTGGGAATTGTGAATAATCCACTTGAGGACACCTAGGTTCATGCTTGGCTCACCCACGGGCCTTTGGGAAGTCCCTTCCCACCTAGAAAAAATGAGGGTTTGGAGCCTTTCTTTTTCTTTTTTTAATTGTTTTAATTTGGTTTATTTTTGAGAGAGAGAGAGAGAGAGTGCAAGCAGGGGAGGGGCAGAGAGAGAGGGAGACACGGAATCCGAAGAGGCTCCAGGCTCCGAGCTGCCAGCATGGAGCCCGATGTGGGGCTTGAACTCACCAACTATGAGATCACGACCTGAGCCGACGCTGGACGCTTAACCGACCGAGCCACCCGGGCGCCCCGGGTGTGGAGCCTTTCTGGTTCAGCTCTGGGCTGAAAGCCAATAGTTAGACCCACATCTTCTAGCATAGGTTGAGTTATATCCTCCCCAAATTCAGAGGCTCATGTCCTAGTCCCTGGAACCTGAGACCGTGACCTTGCTGGGAGGTAGGGTTGGTGCAGATGTGATTAGCTAGGATGAGATCACAGTAGAGTAGAGTGGGCTCCTGATCCAGTGCAAGGGTGTCTTTATAAAAGGGGGAAATTTGGACACAGACCCTTCATGGGCTCGGAGCCAGTGCTGGATGGAATATTCGTGTTTGTACTCAGGCTTACCGTCCTGCCTGGGTTTGGCTGAGACCAAGACCTGGTAAAACGGGCATTTCCGGCCCGTGATCTGGCTCATTGCAGAAGGGAAGGCCCAGAAATATTAAGGAAGACGTGCAGAGCCAACAGGGGACTGGCCCAAGTCCTGGGACCTGCGGAAGCAGCGGCCGAGACATGACAGGGTTCCAAGGCCGCCAGGCCACACGGAGTTCCGTAACGGTAGAGCGGGAGGGGCCTTGGAGTCCAAGGCCAAGAGCAGCGTGGTCACGGCAGTCATTCTGCTGCTCCCCGGGAGCCTCTGCATACCTGTGTGCATTCATTCACTCACTCATTCATTCGTTCATTCATTCGTTCACTCACACATTCATTCATTCGTTCATTCATTCGTTCTTCCATTCACTCAACAAGTACGTGTTCAGTGCCCATGAGGTGCGAGGCCCTGAGCAGGGCACGGGGACCCAGAGATGACTCAGGTGGCTGCTGTCCCTGCCCAGTCCTGTGTTTGAGCAGAGCTACCTCCAGGTACCCTCTGTCACCCCATCTCTGAGCAGGCAGAGGAGGGGTATGGGTATGGAGCTGTCCCTGGTTAGGTGCTGGGGACGAGGGCCAGGCCCACCCCCTCGAGGAGGCAGATGATGGAATGTGTAAGGGGATGGACTGAGGAGTCAGGCTGCCTGGGATGGAGTCCCAGCTGTGAGAGATTGGGCCTATTGCCTCCCTTCTCTGAGCCGCGATTTCCCCACCTGTAAAATGGGTGTGAAGGCAGCTGCACACAGAGTGGATGTGAAGGCCCCATGTGATGAGTCAGGTGCCCAGATGGAGCCCGGGAAGTATCGGGACGGGCACCTGTTAGTTCCTGTCACCATCGTCGTCACTGTCGTTATTGCTGGGCTCAGGCTGCCCTTTGGGCCTTTCTCGGCCCCGAGGACGTTCCCTCTGTGTCCTGACCCGTGACTCCGGCTGGGTGAGCGTCCCTGAGGGAGACCAGCGGGGGTGGAGGGGCTCCTGCCTTCTGAAGGTGCCTTGCTGAGACATCTCCCTTCATCTGGCATGAGAGCCGGTCCTGGGCCCAGACGGATAGGCTATCACTCGGGGCTGGCGTGTGCATGTGAGTGTGCACGTGTGTGCCAGGACGTGTGCGGGCTTACCCAGAGCCGCTACGGGGCACGGAGGGGGCCGGGGTCAGCCCTGCCCCGAGCTCACAGTGACTGCATTTAAAATCCTAAGGTTGTGGCTCCAGAGGGCTGGGAGGAGCCCTTGAGCTCTGGCCTCTTGTGGTGCACTTGGGGAAACTGAGGCTCAGCTCGTTAGAGCCTGTTGGAGCCTGTCCGGTGCCCTTTTTGATAGACAAACATCTTATTAAATTTTGCCACAGTTTATCATTTTGTCCTGGAGTCAGGCCTTGGGGGGTTTCTGGAGGAGGGGTCAGAGTGATGTGGTCCTCAGGGCTCAGACCCCACCCCCCACCCCAGGCAGTCATGACTGTGCTCTGTGCTAGAAAAGTACAGGGTAGACAGTTCACCAGTGTGCCCACGGGGCAGAGCCCCCACTCCCTTGTTTTCACATGTGGTCCCAGCATCCCCAGCTGCTCCCCGCCTGCTCACCAACCCCTCCCCCCCCCCAAGAGGTCACAGCCCCACCCGAGCCATAGTCGTTCTGCCACACACACGCACTCCTCACCTTTGGCCACTGGGGGGCGCCAGAAGCCTTGCAGTTTGTGGTTCCGGTGTCTGGGCAGGGGGTCAGCATCCCTTGTGGAGGCCCGGCCACCGTGTGGTCACTCACCATCGTAGACCCCAGTCCTGATCCCAGAGCCCGTCGGAAACTCTGGGAAGCCGAGAGGGCGCCAGGGTTGGGGAAGGAGGCCAGGATCAGTGAGCGGAGTTCAAGCCCTGCTTGGCCCGTCACCCTTCGGGTGGCTCTGCACAACCTCTCAGCTGTCCGGGTCTCTGCTGTCACGTCAGTCAGGGGGAGTCCACACCTGCTTCTGCACACTGCTGTTTTGTAGCAAATGACACCCGACAAGCGCTAACGGGCAACTGCAGGGTTTCTGGCCGCGTCGCTGGGGCCAGTTATTTAAATTCTCTGTGTCTGTTTTCTCGGCGTAAAACCGGGATAAGAATAGCGCCTTCCACACCGGCTTGCCAGGAGTTCAGGAAACGACTCACGAGCAAAGCGCCTGGCAGTGCCGACCTGGCAGGTCAAAGCTGTCAGAGTTCCTGACTGGGTGCCACCCCCGTGCTGTGTTCTGCGTGTCTCCTCTGATTCTGCGACGTGCAGGCGCGCCTGTCACGCCCATTTTACAGATGAGGCCCCGAGAGGTGAAGTCCCCTGTCCAAGGTCTTGCAGAAGGTTGGGGGCTGCGGCCAGGGTTCTGGCCCAGCCTACTCCCCGTGTGTTCATGTTCATGGGCTGGAAAGACCCTATCCCCCACCTCCTACCTGACCCGGGAGCCTGCCAGCTGTCAGTGGGACAGGAGGGCGAGAGGAGACCCCGTTTTACGGGTGGGGGAGGGGTAGAGGAAGAGGGAAAGCTGGGGGTCGGGGGTGGGAGGGCATCTGGTCTGTCCTCCGAGGGCTCCTCCCAATGCACCCAAGCGGCGACTTCCACCGGGTGCCCCGGTGGCCCCCCCAGCCCTGCAGACAGCTGTGCCCCGTCATGCCCCGCCCTGGCCCCCAGCAGCTGGCTCGGAGGGAAGGGCTATGACAGGGGCCCGGTGGGGGGGCTGTGAGGGCGGCCGGGCACTGGCACGCCAGCAGCGGCCTCTGCCCTCTTCCCAGGCCCCAGCCACTGCCGCCTGTCTCCATTGTGTGCCCCAGATTCCCTCTCAACGCCCCCCACTTCTCACCGGGTATGCTGGCAAGACAGGGTGGCCCCGGGGGTTCTGTGTGGCTTTGAGTGTGACCTCAGAGAAACGCCTGTCTCACACGCCCGGGGATATTCCGGGCATGTTCTCGGGTCGGCCGCGCACCCCTGGGGTGGGCAGGGGAGAATCGTGTCCAGAGCCGGGTCAGGTCTCTTGTTCTGTTCCGTCTTCAGGGGTGGTGGACTGTGGACTAATTGCCCCTCAGACTTCCTCTTCTGTACCCAGAGATGGAGGCATCTCTGGAGGAGGAAGGCCATCAGAGCTCTTGGTACAGGTGACAAGAGTGTCCTGGAGTCTCTGAGATGGCAAGAGTCGGCCAGAAACGTGTAGAAAAAGTCCTCGGAGACCACGTTGGTGGTTGCCCCATTTTACAGATAGGGAAACTGAGGCCCTGAGAGGGGGGAAAGATGTGCTCCAAGTCCTGATTGACTTTCCAGCAGAACCAGGTCAAGGCACTTCCCACCATGCTGTGCGGCCTTCTTGGCAGGACTGTGCGGATGCTGCCGATCCTGGGAAACCTCCTGGGATTTCCCCTGTGCCGAATTTTCCCCTTTGTCTCGAAGTCCTCAAGGCCCGCTGTGCGTGCCCGGTCACTTGTGCTTGTCACCTTGTATGGGGACTGCTGATTAGCCAGCTCCTTGGCTTCTCCAGCCAGCAGGGGGGTTCTTTGAGGGCAGGGTCTGCGCTCTTCCCAGGGCGCAGCACGTGGCCTGGCACGGAGTTGGTGCTCACTAAGTGTGCGTGGGATGAACAGAAGAGAGAGGGAAAGGGAGAGAGGGAGGGAATGAAAGCGGGAAAGATAAAGGAGGGGAGCAGGAGGGTGAATTGGGGGGTTCAGCCCCCAGAGGGGGTGGGACACAACGGAGGCAGGTACGAACAGCCCCGACCCTCTGGAGGAGGGAGAAGGGCCACAGAGAGGGTCGAGCAGGTGCTGATGGGGCCCTCCTGGGCCCTCTGCGGAGGGTTCCCATCCGTTCCCAAGGGTTGAAGAGTGCCCCTCCCCCCTCCTGACCTGTTTTTTTCCTCTCCCTGCAGGTGGTGTCCCCTGGGACCTGGAGAGCCCTCCCGTGTGCCTGACTGTGGGGCCAGGACCTGTCCGCACCCTGCTGAGCCTGGAGGATGCCGTGTGGGCCAGCTGTGGGCCTCGGGTCACTGTGTTAGATGCCACTAGCTTGCAGACTCAGGTACTGGCCCTACCTGTGGCTCGAGGCCGCCGGCCCGCGGGGCCATCTTGCTGGGCAGAGCCCTGCAGACCCTTCTCATGGTTCCAGCTGTGTCTCAGGGATCAGTGAGGGTTTGCTGAGAAGCAGAGGGGCCCCCAAATCACTGCCGGGCCTTGCCCTCTGCCCCCGCATCATCCCTGGGCTGCCTGGAGGGGAAGGGTCACGACCACTGGGCCGTGCTCTCCTGCTGCCTGTGGGGCTGGAACTGGGGTCCTTGCCTTGCACTGTACCTGGGGCCTGGCTGTGCTGAGGGGAGGCCAGTGTGGATGCAGCTGTCCTGGGGGCTGGGCTCTTTAAATAGTGTGGACCTGGAGGCTGCTGGGTGCTCCCTGCTCCGTTGCGGGCGGAGCACGGCCTGCGCCTTGGCCCCTGGGATGAGGGCCTCCACGCGGGGCCTCTGTCTGGACTCAGGCTGGGCCCGTGCCTGTCGCCTCCCAACAGCATTGCTCACCCCGTCTCTCCACACCCCGGGGCCCATCCGGGCCCCTCACGGGGCAGGCGTGAGACTTGGGTGTGGCTCCCCGGTGGTATTTCGGTGACATTTGCCATCATGTGATTTGTCTGGATTATCAGCGTGGAATGAGGCCTTGATGACCGGGCCCAGAAGAGAGGTCTGGGTTCAGGCTCAGGGTCGGAACAGACCGACGCCCCGGGCGAGCTTCTGTGAGGGGGGGCCATTACCGTTTGCTCGCCTGGTCAGTCATCTCTGCAGACCGGCTGTAAATTGGCTACTCGACAGGCAGGCGAGAGCACTACGGGAGTCTTGCCGTCGTAAGATCGCAGGCGATGGGAGCCGGGTCAGGGGGGTAGACTGAGGCCCAGGGAGCTGTGGGCGAGGCTTGGAGCTCTAATTGTCCTTTAGAGGAGAAGGGGGTTGGGGGCTGAAGGTGACTCCTGGGTTCCGCTCTGGGGACAGAGCCTGAGGACCTGTGACCTCACTGGTGCAGCTGGGCCTGGCCAGGGGCAGGGTGGACGCAGGGGGAGGGACACTCCAGGGAGGGGCCAGGGAGGCGTGAGCAGGAAGGAGTCTGCTACCTCCCGCTCTGGATTTCTTGTTGTTCTTTTTCCTTTTCCTGGGGGGGAAGCCAGAGCGGGGAGGGGAGCCCTGAGCCGTTGTAGCCACAGGCCCCCTTCCCAGCGCCTGATTTGCTCTGGGGGCCTCTCACCTCCTCCCCCTTCTGAGAGGAAGGAGAGCAGGGAGACTTGGCTCCCCAGGGCCTTTGGGGTCCCCTAAACTCCTGGGTCTCAGGCCCCCAGGCAGGAGGAAGGATGAGGCCCGTCTTGGACCCTTTGGCTCACCTCCTGCAGCCCCTCCCCCAGTGTCCCTGCACTGTCCTCACAGCAGGCCCAGGTGCCGCCTCTGCTCTCCCCTGCTCGAACCCTGTGCAGGTTCTGACCCTCGGAGGAGAGTGGTGAGGTGCCCTTGGCCGGCAGCTGAGCACTGGGGCCTGGTTGAGGGCAGCTGGGGAAGGGAGGAGGGGTCCCAGTCTTGCACACGGTGGCCTCCAGACTGATGGGGGAGACACAGCCCCTCCCTCGAGGGCCTCCAGTCTGATGGGGGAAGGCCCAGCCCTGCCCTTGAGGGCCTCCAGTCCGATGGGGGAGACACAACCTTGTTCTCTACGTGGGAAAAGTGAGCCCAGAGATATGAAGAAGCCAAGAGCAGAGAGAGGATGAGATGAGCAGGTGTAGGCTCTTCGAGTCCCCTGTTGGCCAGAGGACCTGCTCCTCATGCCAACAGGGGAAATGGGGCAGGGGTGGGGGAGAGGAGGCAGCTGAGGACATTGGGAGGCAGGATGTGAACGAAGAGGTGTTTCAGAAGAAGAATTGTCTGAGGAAGGGTCCCGAGGACCCAGAAAGCACAGGCCTGGGGGGGTCAGTGGCTGTTGGTTGCTGGGGAGAAGGTGTGGGCAGTGGGGCCTGAGCGGCACAGCAGAACGTATCTCTTCCCCTCCCCTCTCCACCCCCCTCCCCTGGGCCCTGAGACTTCCTGGAGAGGGAATGGGGGCCTTCACCAAAGGCAGCGGCCCCATCTCTGTCCTGGCCATCCCCCCCCCGCCCCGCGCGCCGGGTTCTCTGGGCGTCCCAAGCCCTTGGAGGTGTGGAGCTGGCCGGCCAGCTGGGTGGCCCTGCTCTGTCCGGCCAAGCTGTGCACCCTTGGACCAGGCACCGAGCCTTCCTGGGCCTCAGTCGCTTCATCCGTGAAGTGAGATGTTAACAGTACTTCTAGAGGGTCGAGTGAGAACATTTATGGAAAACGGTTATTTCACCCCGGGGCCTGGCACACGGCAGGTGTTCAGTGAGCACGAGTCATCCCTGTAATCAGGTCCCTAACCTAAATCCTCGTTACGGCATATGTGGCTTATTTGGAGAATCCAGCTCCCTTTGGGTCGGTGTTGCACGTGTCTGCACCCCGGGCGCGCCATCGTCTTGGGTCACTGGCAGGGGCCTCGCCTCCTGCCGACGGCGGTCCTGGGAGGGTGGGATGGTTGGACGGAGGGCAGGACACGGGCAAGGCCGGGCCCCGGCCATCTCTCACCCGATCTTGCCGCCCGCCAGCCGCAGCACAGTCCTACCCAGGCCCAGGAGCCCCGCTCTGGCCCGACCGGCCCTGGGGCCACGTGGCCACCGTGCTGCAGCTCAAGGCCGTGATGATTCAAGATTAGTTGTGGATCAGCTGCTCTCAAGAAGGGGATCAATATGGCCTTTCACCTGCTTTGCACGCCACAGGGGGTGTCAGGGGGGGCGTCGGGTGCAGGAGGCTGGACGGAAGAAGGGGTGGCGGGTCAGAGGGAGCACGCGCCCCCTCTGCGGCCAGGGAGACCGGAAAGCTCGCGCGCTGTGCCATGCGGTCCCCACAACCCTCCAGCGATGAGGTGATCGCTGTGCATTTTTAATAAAGCTGCACTCCGCTGCCGCTTGGAATAGAGGAAGCCTGCCCACCTCAGCGCCGGGGCTCTGGAAGCAAGCTCCGTCCGGCCGTGGCTAGTGACGCTCTCGTTGGTGCCCAGCACACGGTCAGCCAGGCCTGGGGGAGCAGCCTGGAGACCCGGCTGCCGTCCGGGCTGCCGTGCTCTCGCACAGCCGCCTAGGGCCCGGCGCGCACCTGTGCCCCAGGCCTGAGAAAACCCTCGATGGGGATTTGAGATACTTGCAACTGCTCGGTGCTCCAAGCCAGAAGGCCCCGGAGTGCGTTGGTGGCTGCAGGTGTGGTGAGCGGGGCTCTGGGCCAGATGTGAAGACACAGTGAGTTAACGTCGGCCTCGTGTCGACTCTGAGAGGCTTTGCCTGGTTTTCTCCCACCCCCAGAAAATAATAATAACCGAAACATCTTGAGTACTTGGTGTGGATCAGGTATGGGTTTTAAGTATTTTGCATGAATTAACTTGTTTAATCCTCCCACTTCACGGATGAGGAAACAGAGGCACAGAGAGGTTAAGTGACTTGCCCAAGGTCACACAGCTAGAAGGAGGCGGAGTTGGGTTCTGAGCACAGGCATGTGACTCCTGAGTCTGCTCTTGACCTCTGTGTTGGCCGCCTGGGTAGATGGAAGGCTGTCTCCTTTGGGCTGCATTTGTCCCCTGCAGTTTCTGTCCTGTTACACGTAGCTCCTGGGAACTGTCATTCGTTTATATACTTGCTTTCTCCGCCAGCACGTCTCCCAGGCTAAGGATTGCTGCCTGTTCATTTTCATTTCCCCGGTGTCCAGCTTACATAGCAGTGATCTGAGTAAATAGTCATGGTGGACGGACAGGGGGGTGTCCTGATTTCCAGGCCCTCTGTGTGGGGTGCTGCAGGGATCGACGGACACGAGTAGCACCTGCTCTCAGCTCTCGGGGAGCTCAGAGTCCGGTGTGGGGAGCAGACCTGGGGTAGTCGGTGTCAACCCAGGGTGGGGAGACCGGGAGGGGGCAGGCCCAGGCCCAGCGGGAACCCAAGGGAGCCACGAGGGGTGCCAGATGCAGCCAGAGGAGGGACAGGAGCAGGCGAGGTTCCTGGAGGTCAAGACCCCTGAGCCTGGCCGGGCAGGCACGTGTCTGTGATGAGGGCAGGAAGGGAGGAGGCGGGGTTGATGCTGGAGCAGGGGAGGCACCGTGAGCCGGGCAGGAGTCAGCCCGATGGTGCGCAGACACAGTTCGGAGGGCTCCCCGGGACCAGGCCCCTGAGCTGCGCCCCCGCCCCCTGCAGCCGTCTCCGTTTAGGCCTGCTTGTGCCCCCGTCAGCCGCCCCTGACCTCACTGAGCCTGTCCCCCGCGGGGCCGGTGCCCACAGTCTGTCTCTCGGCTTGACGCTCGTCCACCAACTGCTTGTTCAGCTCCTTGATCCCAGCGGAACAGCGGCGAGGCCTGTTAAATAATCATGTAGCTCACCAGGGCCTGTGTCAACACCGCGTCCTCCTGTTCATTATCTAGATCGGCACCTTCAAAGTCTAATCCAGTCGTATGGACTTCATTTTAACCGATCGCTGGAGGGGAAGCCGGCTGTGGGATGATTGTTGCATCTTAATTAAAAAAAAAACAACAACAACAACAAAAAAAACCTTACTGGGGACAGGTTGCCCGGAGAGTGCTGGGACACGGGGCAGGTTGTGTCTGTGTTTGGGGACCGGGCCTGGCGCCTGTCCCGCAGGGCTGTTGAGAGGGTTAATGGGGGCAGCGTCGCTCTCATTAGACCCTGGCTCCCCCATTCCCACCCGCGGAGAAGCCTGTCTGGACCACCTCCCCTCCTCCACGTGCACTGGGTCATACCCCTGTGACCCGCTGCCGTGACACCAGGCCATTCTCCTTCGTAGCACTGGCCACGGCCGCGTGTTGATGTTTTGGGGACAGTTAACCAGACCGAGGCTGAGTGAGGGCAGGAGCACGCCTGGTTGGCTCCCATTGCAGAGACCAGGCTGACGCATAGCAGGTGCTCAACGAAGGGCCGTGAAGGCCTTGGGCATGCCCCTTCGGGGAATGGGCTCGGAGTGTGGCGGGCCCACTCAGCGAGGAGGGCAGATCTGGGCAGGGGATGTGCAGAACAGGGGGTGTGATGTTAGCCTGCTTCAGAGCTCAGCACCGAGCCCATGAAAGGTGCTTCCCACCTCGCACTGGCTCCCGAACTTCCTGCGGCTGCCACGCCCCCCCCGGCACCCAGGCGCTGGCCTCCGATACAGGCACTGATGCTTTTTGTCGCCAAGCATGCCCGAGAAGAAACTTCTCTGGATTCCTGGACACCGACAGCCCCCAGATGTCCCCCTGCCCACCCCCGCATACACCCACCTTCCCCACCCTTAATTTTCACGTTTAGTGCCCAAACTTAGTTTGCATGTATTAGCTGTTGTAAATCTATCATAACAGTGTGATGTGGTATGAATAATGCATCCCCGGGCTGTATTAGTTTTCTGTCTCCCGTCTTATTTATGACACGAAACGGGTGGGAATTTGCAAAAGCGAAGTCTAGGCGCAGGGTTTCCTGGGTAATGCTATGCAAATTGGCATGAGGGCGGAAAGATTCACCCAGTCCTCGGGGTGCTGGGGGCCCCCTGAGTGTGCGGGGCAGGGCTCATGTCACTGCATTGAGTCCTCTCTGTTCCACGGTTTTGTCTTAGTTTTTAAGAGCACACATCATTATTATTGTCCGCCTGTTATTTATTTTTTAAATTAAAAATTGGCTGGTGAAACTTGAGACACTGATTTTCTAAAGACCAGAGACTTCCCAGGAGGCTCAGACAGTAGCAAGGATAGCGAGCGTTTTCCAACAGTAGGAAGAATGGAGGTTAGACTTTTAGAAGAACTTCCTTTCAGGGAGCTTGTGAAGGGTAGGGGGTGGGGGTGGGTTTGGGGATCCTGGGCCCCCCCCCCCCGGGGGATGCGTCGAGGGGTTAGGCATAGCTCAGGGCTGACCCTGCTCCGGGCATCGGGGGGTTGCGAGGAGGGATCTCCAGGGATGTCCTACGGGCCTGGGGATGGTTGAGGGGCAGGGCTCCAGGCCCCCTGTCTCCTCACCGGGAAGAGCTCAGATCTTTCTTGTATCTCATAGTTGGTCTCCCCCGTCCTAGAAGATTTAGGTTGGTAAAGGACTTCATGGTTTAAAAACAAGTTGTTTGGCTGAACCCAAGAAGCTGTCGGCTCAGGGAGCAGGTTCTGTGAAGCCATGGAAGAGAGGAGGGAGGTGGTGAAGGGAAGACAGATAGAAGAGGTTATTACGGAGAGAACAGCTGGGGGCTGCAGGTGAGGGAGGGGGCAGACGATGGCGGCAGGTGGCAGTCCTCTGTGTCTGAGCCCCTGCCCCCAGCGTCTCTGGCTGTCAGTCTGTCCTCCGGTCTATCTGGCTCTCCCATGTGCCCCCCTCATGCCCCCTCTGCGGTTACCCTCCGCTCTGAGTCCTGTAGGACAGACATCACTGGACCAGCTGCCCAGCCCCCCAGAACCTGGCAAAGACACACAGAGCCGCGGGCGGACCCCTGAATGCCGGGCCCCAGGCTGGGCCTTGATGCAGCGGAGGCTGGGAGCCTAAGCCCAGAACCAGACTCTGTGTAATCACAGATTGAGTGAGATCACACAGGAAGGGGTTCAGGCCGGTGCCTCGCACATTCAAATGGTCATCTCAAGCCTGGCAGCCGGCTGGGGGAGGGTGTGCTGGGCTGGAAGCTCCAAGGAGGCAGTCCTGCTTCCGTGTCTGGGCGAGCTCGCATCGCGGTCCGTGTGGGCTGGGGAGCTGGGCTGACTGGCTTCAGCCCTGGGTTCCACCGCTGAGTGCCTCCACATCCCCACCTGTAAAATGGGGATAATTACAGAACGGAGCCCAGGACCGGCGGCTCAATGTATGTGAAACACCAAGTGTCACGGCTGTCGTACGGTGACCGGAAGGGCTCGGTCAGGACCTCTCGGGACACCCGGTGAGGTGACGTGCCTGGATTGGCATCGCTCAGGCTCAGTCAGGTGGGGCCCGCAGGGAAGCAAAGCAGAGAAGGCTGCAACCGTAGCGGGCACCCGGAACTGTTTCTGAGGCCGGGCTGCTGGAGGATCTTTCCCGAACAAAGCTCCCATCACACACTTTCCCGCCTCCCCCAGCCCTCGGGCGCAGGGCTGGGCACTGACTGGCACTTTGGTCCCTGCACTGGGCCACCCTGGTCTCGTGCACCCGCTCCTTTGGCGTGGGTGCGGTGGTGGGGGTGGGGCCGTGGGGTGGACGCTCATTGAAACTCCCTTGTCCCAGTGGCTGTTCCAAGGCCTTTGCCAGTCGCGACTCCTGGCATCTTTACAGCAGCCCTATGTGGCATTCGCCTTATCACCCCAAAGTCGGGGAGGTAGAGGCAGGAAGTCGGGGAGCTGCCCCTGACAGTCTGGCCCGGAGCCCATGACCTCACTGCCTCTTCTGAGCAGGAAGCAGCCAGGCAGGTCACGCCCCCTCCGAGCCTCAGTTCCCCTGTCTGCCCAGATGCTCAGTGGTCCTACCCCTTGGAGGGGATTGCGGGGACTCCGTGAGCTGAGCTGAGCTGCGGTGAGCGGGGCCCAGACGTGCTCGGGTGCTGTGGCTGCTGTAGGTGCGTGTCCTGTGTCTGCCCTGTCTTGCTGGGGCCCCCGCGGTGGCTGGGGCAGAGGCAGAACCGCAGGCTCAGCCGGGGCACTGCTTGCACAGGGCAGGGCAGGGCTGGGGCACGTGCTAGGGCCAGACTCCCTCTGAAGGTGCTGGGTGGCCCCGGGTGGCCCACAGCCCGGCGTCCCCCCTCAGGTGGAGAGGAACTGCCTGCCGCCTCACGTAACCCAGGACAACAGAAGGAAATTAAATAGGAACTAACGAGGGGACTCTCAGTGGCCCACGCTCGGAGGTGCTTTTCATATTCCACTCCCTCCAGAGTAGCTGCTGCACCAATGGATTTTAGTTTAGTTTAGTTTTTAGAGGCACAAAGGGCAAAGGTGGTTTGCAGACTAAGCAGTTGACCGTCTTTCTGGAAAAAATGCACCAGGGATGCCAAGTCTTTCACAGTTGATTCCAAAACGGGGTTGTTGAAAGTTCGGGACAGGCTGGCAGTCTTGGAGCTGTGCGGGGACCTCCACCCGTCCGTCCTTCCCTTTTCGGTTCCCGGGGTGGCCCTGAGCTGGAAGAGCCCAGCACCAGGTCAGGTCTCTCGTTAGCCAGACACGACCTCACCCCCAGTTTAGAGATGAGTCGGCCGAGCCCCAGGGGTGCTGACCGACTTGCTGGTGAGAGGGGGAAGCGGGTGTCACGTCCTGGGCCCCCCTGAGAAATGCGCCGGAAGGACCCCTCTGCTTCTGGCACGTGATCCCTTGGCCGTGAGCAGGTGGGACTCTGGAGGAGGTGTGTGGAGGCACAAAGGTGTCTGTGCGTGGCCGGGAGACCAGGTGTGGCCTGTGGGGTCCCTCTGGGGTGACCAACCGTCCCAGCTTGCCCAGGACAGGGCGCTGGACTTCTGGTGCTACAGAGGTGCCTCCCCAGGCAGACCGGGGCGGTTGGTCACCCTGAGCTGGAATCCTGGCCACCGCCTCCCCCCCACCGTTTCCTGTGCCGTGACTTTGTGAGTGTCATTCAGCCTCTCTGTTTTCTCAGCTGTGACGCGTTGATAAGAATAAGACAGATAAAGAAAGGGACGGGAGTCGTCATGCCGATTGCCTTTAAACCACAGATGGTGCCTTACCCAGAGCAGCGGATCAGAGCGGGACCCCTGCGTCTCCGTTCCCCGCCCGGCCCCAGGCTGGTGGAGTGACCCCACACCATTGATTTCTCGAAGCCTCCGTGTCCTGCCTGTTAGATGGGGACGGCAGGGAGGGGCCCTCATCCCAGGTGGCTGGGGCGTTACGCGGAGGCAGGGTTGGCCAAGGGGCTGGCGAGTGCTCCGTGGGTGATCTCTGGAGGGGCCCATGACTGTGCCTGCCGGGCAGCCCGCCCTGGGGACCAAGCAGGGGGTGGGGAGGAGGGCCCCGCGTATGCCTCCATTCTGCTGGGTCGTTTGGTCAGAGATGTCTGGGGGTGAGTCCCGAGCTGGGAGTCCAGCTGCGCCCCTGCCCCAGCCCCTGCCCCATGGGGTCACCTGTGCTCATGTTCCCCTTTCCGGGTGGTCCCTCTTCTCTCGTAAAGGTCTCTGCAAGGATGCAGTCCTACAGCACGGGAAGGGCCTGGCACACAGTAGGTGCCCACGGGCCGTAGATGCGCCAGCCTTCTGCCATTTCCTCGGCAGCCCCCGGCCAGCCCCGACCACCCTAGCGCTCCTGCCTGGCCGTGTGGCACCTTCTCAGCTCTAATGACTTTGAGTGCTGAGCTGCTCACCCTGGCGATTTATAGAAACCAAGCACAGAAGCAGCACCTGGAGGCACATAAATATTGTAGGATGGAGGCTGGGCTGTGTCAGCACTATTCGGAGCAATGTCAGTCACCTGAAACCCTCTGTGTGCAACCCTGCCGCGGGGCGAGGGAAGGCGGGCCGCCGTGGGCCGGTGAGGCCACCTGGTTTCTTCCCAGCTCCCTGACCAGCTCCTCACGGAGGCCCGCCCTGCCCTCCCCGTGGAGCCTTCTGGGACCCCAAACGGCAGCTTCTCCTCCAGGCTCCGTTGACGGGTGTGCGAGGAGAGCCAGTTACCTGGACGGAGATGAGCTAGAAGCCCGGGCTCCGACCCGGCCCCTTCCCTCTGGCTGCCAGCTTTTTTTTTTTTTTTTTTTTTAAATAAATTCCCCCCTCCCCAAACTTTTTATTTATTTTTAACATTTTTAATGTTTATTTTTTATATTTGAGAGAGAGAGGCCGAAACAGAGCATGAGAAGGAAAGGGGCAGACACACACACACACACACACACACACACACACACACACACACACACACAATATGAAGCAGGCTCCGGACTCCGAGCTGTCAGCACAGAGCCCGACGCAGGGCTCGAACTCACGAACTGTGAGATCATGCCCTGGGTCGAAGTCGGTGCTTAACCACCTGAGCCACCCAGGCGTCACCCCCTCCCCCCCCAAACTTTTTATTTTTAAAATTTCAACAGTAAAGTTGAAAGAATAGTACAAAACCACGCAGATATTCTTTAGCTAGTTAACCAACTGTTATCATTTTGCCATAATTCTTTCCGCACTTTATATGTACGCTCCCTTTTTTGGCTAAACCATTTAAAAGTCCGTTGCAGACATCATGAGCCTTAACCCCTCAAGAGCGAAGGGCTGCGTGGCTCTCCTGCGTAACTTCTACAGCGTTATCGTGCCCGGGAATTTAACATCAGCAGAGTGGCATTTCCCAGCTGTGCCCAAGTATCTTTCATAGCTTCTCTCCCGAACCCTCCAGCTGGGATTGAACCTCGCTTTTGTTTTTCAGGCCTCTTTAGTCTCCTTTTAATCTAGAATAATCTCTCTGCCTTATTTATTTATTTATTTATTTTTTTGGTCTCCACGATCCTGACTTTTTTGAGAAATCCAAGCCAGGGTCTCATAAAACATTCACAAGCAGGAATTGCTTGGTGTTCCCCCAGATGGGCTTGGGGTGTTCGGCCAGATCCTGCGTGGGGAAGCTGTGCACTTCTCGCTGCGTCACACGAGGGGGCAGGACACGCAGGCTGGCCCGTCCTCATCCTCTGTCACTTGGTGAAGGCGGGTCCTTCAGGTGTCCCCATCCTAAAGGGACTGGTTTCCCTGTGTAATTAATTCCTTGGTCACTTGCAGGTGATTCTTCCGGAACGTGTGAACATCCTGTTCCTCAGCAAACTTTCATCCTGAACTTTCATTATTTACAGAGGGGTTTCCTTACCCGGACTCAGCCCTCCCCCCCTTCCTGTACCACCTCTACATGTTTATAGATTCTTTTTTATGTTGATTTAACTTTCAAAGTTTTTATTTATTTTGAGAGAGAACGTGCACGAGTATAAGCACGGGACGAGCAGAGAGAGAGAGAGAGAGAGAGAGAATGTCGAGGCTCTCCGATGTCAGCACAGAGCCCGATGCAGGATTTGATCTCATGAACCTTGAGATCGTGACCTGAGCTGAGATCAAGAGTCGGATGCCTGACCGACTGAGCCGCCCGCGTGCCCCTAGATTCTTTTTTAAACCCAGTGTACTGTAATCCAAGACCATCATTATTATTTTTAATACTCAAATTGTCTCCGATGTGGCCACCAGGAGCTGTTTGTGTTGGCTCCTGGGTCCTTTGGGCACCTTCTCCGACGTTCGTTGGGCACCTCCTTGCTTTTCTGCATCGGGACTTTTAAGCTCCCCTGTTACCTCCCCTGCCCTAATCGGCCATTTCTCTGGGGTGCCTAGGCTGGTTCCCTTTTGTGGGGAACGGTGTCTGGAAATCGAGACCTGGTGCGCCCTCCACTGCTGGGGGTCATTGCTCCAGACCCTTTCGGTGCACAGGGCCAGGGTTCATATGGACAGCTCCAATTCAGATCCCAGATGACGGACCTCCACCCCCCAACATCAGTGAGCTTCAGCCACACCAGTTTCTGGATCACTCTGCCTGTCCCACCACCCACACCAAGGCTACTGAGTAAAGTTCAGGATTTCTTTGCAGATCTTTTTGTCCTTAAGGACCTGGGGTGTATGGTCAGAGTGCTGAGTTCCCAAGCCACTGGAATGGATTCTTTTCTATGTGGCTGTGACCATGTTGCAAGAAAACTTAATTTCCCCAAACAGGTGGCAGGCTGGTATAGTCTGAGGGCCACTGTTTGCAGACCACTGGTCCAGAATTATCGTCCCAACGGAGCAGTTCCTGGTTCAGGATAAGCAGCTGGCAAATCGCCATGCCTGGACCATGGGGGTCAAGTGGGCAGGAAGCACGGAGCCTCCCAGAGCTCAGAGGCAGGGGCATGGCTGTGCTGGTGGCAGCTGGGCCGGGGGCCTTCTTCAAAGACAAGGGGGATAGAGTCCTCTTAGAGAGAGGGTGCCCCCACCCCAACTCCTGGGCTCCAAGACCAGCTAGGGATAGAGGAGGGGTCCAGAGGTGACAAGTGGGATGCCAGCACCGAGCCCAACGGGCAGCGAGGACCGGGCCTCCCGCCACCTGCCCCCACCCAGGGGTAGTGGGACCCATGCTGCGGGATGCCACCTAGTCCGCCTGTGTGCCCAGGAGGCTCGGCCAGGACTCCCAGGACTTGGCTCCATGGCGGGCTCCTGGAGTGGGGAGGGGTCTCAGGGAGTCCGGAGATCACCGAGGGGTGAGGGGCTGGGCTTCCGTGTCGTTGGTCATACATCCTGCCCTTTCCCCCACCCGCCCGACCGCTGGGCTTTGCGGGTTGGCGCAGGCCTTGTGTAAAGTCGTTCGGGCCTGGGGGGCAGACTTGTCACGCCTCTGGAGAAATGAGCCCGGATTTCCGCTGCTGACTTCTCTCTTAATTGGATTCCGACAACAGCATGGGGGGCTGAGTGGCTGCAGACTCAGGTATGGCTTTCCACAGCCCTAGGCCTCTCGGTTCCAGCGCAGCCTGGCTTTCTGGGAGGCAGGAAACGCTTCCGGCCCTTTCTTAGGAGCTGGGCAGGAGCCCTGCTGCACACAGGGGCGAGCATGCCCACGCTTTCCTGTGCAGCACGCGTGCGTGTGTGCGCTCGTGTGCAAATGGGTGCGTGCTGTTTTTGGAAAAAAGACTGCAGCCAGAGCCTGTTGGGGGCCCCTCCCACCCCGCCTCCCCGTCCGTCCGTCTGTCTGCTCGTTGGTGGTGGGCACTGTGGGCAGTCGGGTCCAGCCTCAGCGGCTTGGCTGTGATGGGGGTCGGTGAGTCCTCGGCTGGCCCTTCCCAGCAAGGCCCCTCGGGAAGTGTCCTATTGAACCTGGTGCTGTGCCCGGGGCTGGGCCTTCTGGAACATTGTCTGTTCAGGACAGCAGGCTGCTCGGGGTTTCTCTGAAGGAGAAAAGGAGTACTGAAAGCCAGCACTTGGGGGTGAGGGCCAGAGGGATCAAAGAGCCTCCTCTCCCCTTGCACGGCGTGGACTGGGCCTGGCTCTGAAATTTCTACTGCCTCTTCAGCTTCTGCTCTCCGGGTGCCCCCAGTCAGGGGCGAGCTGTGCCATAGAACCGTGCCCCTCGAGGGCGGCCTGGCACACGGGGAAAGGAGCACGACGCTCTGCCGCTCTCCTCCCCTAACCTGGGGCCCTGGAGTTTCCTGTACCCACCCCCCCAACCTGTTAGGCCACCCTCAGCCCTGTGCAGAGCTCAGCCGCCGGGGACTGGCTCGGAAAAGCAATTTCGTTGGCCTTCTCACAGGCTTGCCCTCCCTGGCTTGGCTCCCCTCCACCTTTAGCTTCCTTATCTCAACGGGGAAAACGCTTGAAGGTCTTGGTGATCGGAGCCGGGTGGAGTCGGGGCTGCGGCCAGAGAAACCGAGCAGTGTTAGCGCCACGTTCACTGGCGAAGCAAACGTCCTTCGGGGCTAAACCTGACCCTGTCACTTCCCAGCCTAGCCCCTCCCGCACCTAACGGGATGGCAGTGGCCCCGGGGTGATCCGGTGCCTGCCCACCTCTCCCCTCCATCTAACCACGGGCTGCACCCTGACACGCACACTCATTCCTGAGGGGCCTCCCCGCTCCCCACCCCGGCCCTGCTCCCTGGGACAAAATGCACCTGTTCTGTTTCTAATCGCCAGGGACTTCCCTCCGGCTCTAATCTGTCTGCTCTGCGATTTCTTTTTCCTTTTCTTGAATTCCAACCCAAAGTCAGAGTTAGAGGCCCTCAACATAGTAAGTGCCTGACATCCCATAACTGTTTTTATTCCGTAAGTTTCAGGAGCACAGCCTTATAGTTTGGCACTGTGCACACTACAAAGTCGCCTCACCCTCCGTCACCATACGGTTGACCTCTCACACATTTTGCCCGTCCCCGACCCCCCTTTCCCTCTGGTAACCGCTCATCTGTTCTCAGCATCTGTGAGTTTGGTTTTGTTTCATTTCATTTGTTTTGGTGTTGGTTTTTCAGATTCCACATATGAGTGGAATTCTGCAGGATGGCTTTCCCTGTCTGACTTATTTCACTTAACATAATACCTTCTAGGTCCATGCATGTTGTCGCAAATGGCATATTTCATTCTTTTGATGGCTGAGTAGTAAATAGTCCATTGTGTAAACACACCACATCTTCTTTATCCGTTCATCTCCCGATGGACACTTAAGGCTGTTACCATGTTCTTGGCTATTGTAAATACAACTTTAGTGAGCATAGTGAGCATAGTATCTTTTTGAATTAGTGTTTTTGTATTCTTTGGATAAATACCCAGAAGTAGGTCATGCGATATTTTTATTCTTAATTTTTCAAGGAAGCTCCATCCTGTTTTCTGCGGTGGTGACACCAGTGCACATTCCCACCAACAGTGCATGAGGGCTCTTTTGTCTGAACATCCTCACCAACACTGTTGTTCCTTGTGTTTTTTGCTGGGGGCCATTCTGACGGGTGTGAGGTGAGGCCTCATTGTGGTTTTGATTTGCGTTTCCCTGATAATTGGTGACCTTGAGAATCTTCTCATGTGTCTGTTGGCCATCTGTAAGTCTTCTTTGGAGACTTGCCTATTCAGGTCCTCTGCCATTTTTAAATCGGGTTGTTTGGGGCTTTTGTTGTTGACTTGTATGGGTTCTATTTATTCAGGTTTACTTCTAGGCTCTCAGTTCTGTCCCATTGACCTGGGTCTGTTTTTGTACCGATGCAAAAACAATACTGTTTTGAGTATTATAGCTTTGTAGTGTAGTTTGAAATCAGAGAGTATGATACCTCCAGTTTTACGTCTCTTTCTCAGGATTGCTTTTGCTATTGGGGATCTTTTGTGGTTCCATGCAAATTTGAGAATTTTCTGTTGTAGTCCTGTGAAGTACGCATTGGAATTTGGATACGGATTGCATTGAATCTGTAGATTGCTTTGGGTAGTATGGACATTAAACATTTTTTGAAAGCTTATTTAGACAGAGAGGCGGTGGGGGAGGGACAGAGAGAGAGGGAGAGAGAATTCCAAGCAGGCTCCGTGCTGCCAATGCAGAGCCCGATGTGGGGCTTGAACCCACAAACCATGAGATCATGACCTGAGCTGAAACCAGGAGTCGGATGCTTAACTGACCGAGCCACCCAGGCACCCTGGAATGGACATTTTTATAATATTAATTCTTCCCATCCATGAGCATGGAGTATCTTTCCATTTATTCGTGTCTTCTTCAGTTTATTTAATTAATGTCTTAGAGTTTTCAATGTACGGGTCTTTCCCCTCCTTGGCTAAATTTATCCCTAGGTGTTTTATTCTTTTTGGTAACAATTGGAAATGGGGTTGTTGTCCTATCTTCTCTTTCTGATAAGCTGTGATTGACTTGTATGAGTAGTAAATAGTCCATTGATGTCTGTATATTGATTTTTTATTCTTGCAGCTTTACTAGATTCATTTATTAGGTGTAATGGGTTTTGGGTGGAGTCTTTAAGGTTTTCTACATACAATATCATGTCATCTGCAAATAGTGACAGTTTTAACTTCTTCCTTTCTGATTTGGATGCCATTTATTTCTTTTCTTGCCTCATCGCTGTGGCTAGGATTTCTAGTACTATGTCGAATAACAGTGGTGAGAATGGACATCCTTCTCTTGTTCCTGCTCTTAGAGGAAAAGCTTTTAGCTTTTCTCCATTGAGGATGCTATCAGCTGTAGGACTGTCACATATACGGCCTTTGTTAAAGGTTGAGGTACATTCCCTGGTACCCACCTTGTTTTGAGAGTTTTTCAACATCATAAATGGATGTTGCGTTTTGCCAAATGCTTCTGCATCTATTGAGATGATCATATGATTTTGACCTTTCGTTTTGCTAATGTGCTGTATCACATGAATTGATTGGCAGATGTTGAACATCCTTGTATGCCTGGAGTAAATTCTACTTGGTCATGGTGTATGGCTCTTTTAATGTACTGTCGGATTCAGCTTGCTAATATTTTGTTGAGGATTTTTGCATCTACGTTCATCGAGGACATTGGCCTGTAATTTTCTTTTTTTGTGTGGTGTCCTGTCCATGTCTGGTTTTGGTATCAGGGGTGATGCTGGCCTTGTAAAATATGTTTGGATGCTTTCTTCCCTTTAAGTGTTTGGAGGAATTTGGGAAAGGTAGGTATTAAGTCTTCTTTGAATGTTGGTAGAACTCATCAGGGAAGCCTCCTGGTCCTGGGCTTTTGTTTGTTGGGAGGTTTTTGATTGCTGTTCAAATCTCCTTTCTAGTGGGGCACCTGGGTGGCTCAGTTGGTGAGGCAACCAACTTCGGCTCAGATGATGATCTCGCGGTTCGTGGGTTCGAGCCCCGTGTCGGGCTCTGTGCTGACAGCTCAGAGCCTGGAGTCTGCTCCCCACCTCTCTCTGCCCCTCCCCTGCTCATGCTCTGTGTCTCTCTTTCTCAAAAATAAATAAACATTAAAAAAATTGAAAAAAAAACCATAGGGGTACAAGTGCCCCTCTGCATCAGCACTCCTGTATCCCTTGGGTAAATTCCTAGCAGTGCTATTGCTGGGTCATAGGGTAGGTCTATTTTTAATTTTTTGAGGAACCTCCACACTGTTTTCCAGAGTGGCTGCACCAGTGTGCATTCCCACCAACTGTGCAAGAGGGTTCCCCTTTCTCCACATCCTCGCCAGCATCTGTAGTTTCCTGATTTGTTCATTTTAGCCACTCTGACTGGTGTGAGGTGGTATCTCATTGTGGCTCTGGTTTATATTTCCCTGATGATGAGCGACGTTGAGCATCGTTTCATGTGTCTCTTGGCCATCTGGGTGTCTTCTTTGGAAAAGTGTTCTAGGTATTCTTTAAAATTTCCTCTTTGATTTCTTTTTTGACCTGTTGATTGTTCAGTAGCATAGTTTTTTGGTCTTCCTAACTTGTGGTTTTTCTCATTTTCTTCTTATAATTAATTTGTGGTTTTATACCACTGTGGCTAGAAAAGATGCTTGATAAAATGTCAATTTTCTTGAATCTACTGAGACTTCTTTTGTGCCCAGCATGTGATCTACCCTGGACAATGTTCCCTGTGCCCTTGCGAAGAAGAATGTGTATTCTGCTGCTTTGGGGCGAAAAGTTCTCTATATACCTGTTAAGTCCATCTGGTCTAATGTGTCATTTAAGGCCGATGTTTCCTTATTGATTTTTTTGTTTTGTTTGGATGATCTGTCCGCTGAGGAAAGTGGAGTAGTAAAGTCTCTGACTATTATTTCTCCGTTTAGGTCCGTTAAGATTTGCTTTCTATATTTTGATGCTCCTTGTTGGATGCATATATATTAATAAAAATTACATCTCCTTCGGGATTGACCTCTTTATCATTTGTGTAGTGCCCCTCTTTGTCGTCTATTACAGGCTTGGTTTGCAACTCTACTTTGTGTAAGTATTGCTACCCCAGCTTTCTTTTCATTCCCCTGTGCACGGAATATCTTTTTCCATCCTTTTGCTCTCAGTCTGTGTGTGTCCTTACTTCAAAGTGAGTCCTTCGTAGGGAGTGTAGAGATGGGTCTTGCTGTGTATCCATTCAGCCGCTCTCTGGCTTTTGATTGGAGCTTTCAGTCCATTTACATTTGAAGTAATTATTGATAAGTGTATACTTACTGCCATTTTGTTAATTGTGTTCTGGCTGTTTTTGTAGTTCCCGTTCTGTCCCTTTCTTCTTTTGCTCTCTTCCCTTGTGGTTTGATGGTTTTCTCCTGTTATGTTTAGGTTCCTTTCTCATTTTCTTTTGGGTATTTACTATAAGTTTTTCCTTGTGCTTACCTTGAGGTTCATGTAAAATCTCCTATGGCAATACCAGTCTGTTTTAAGTTGATAACAGTGTAATTTTAAACAGATTCTAAGGCTTTACCTTTTTACTCCCCACCCTTGATGTTTTATGTTTGATGACACATTTTACATTTTTTTGTTTTATGCTTTTCCCTCAATGAATTATTGTGATTTTAGTTAATTTTAGTACTTCCATCTTTTCATCTTTAAAAAAATTTTTTTTCAAACACTTTTACTTATTTTTGAGAGACAGAGACAGAGCGTGAGCAAGGGAGGGGCTGAGAGAGGGAGACACAGAATCGGAAGCAGCCTCCAGGCTCCGAGCTGTCAGCCCAGAGCCTGATGCGGGGCTCGAACTCACGGACCACGAGATCGTGACCTGAGCCGAAGTTGGACGCTTAACCGACTGAGCCACTCAGGCGGCCCTACATTTTTTCATCTTTATGCTTGCTGTATAAGTGATTGGCTCATTACCTTTGCTGTACATTTACCTATTCCAGTGAGATTTTTACTTTTGTATGTTTTCTTATTATCGATTAGTGCCATTTCTTTTAAGCTTAAAGGAGTCCCTTTAGCAGTATTTGTAGAACTGGTTTGGTAGTGAAGAACTCCTTTAGCATTTGCTTATCTGAAAAGCTCTTAATGTCTCCTTCAATTCTGAATGGTAACCTTGTTGGGTTAGAGAGTTCTTGGTTGGGAGATTTTTCCTTTCAGCACTTTAAGTGTGTCAGGCCACTCGTTTCTGACCTGGAAAGTTTCTGTTGAGAAATCTGCTGATAGCCTTGTGGGGTTTTCCTTGTACTTGACAAGTTTTTCCTTTGCTGCTTTCAGGACTCTTCCTTTAACTTTTACCGTCTTAGTTACAGTGTATCTTGGTGTGGTTCTCTTCGAGTTCATGTGGTTTAGAACTCTCCGGGTTTCTTGGATCCAGATGTCTGATTCCCTCCCCAGGTTAGGGGAGTTTTCAGTCATTATTTCTTTTTTTTCTGGCTCTTTCCCTCTCCCTTCGCCTTCTGGGATCCCCATAATGTGAATGTCATTCCACTTGATGTTGTCCCAAAGGTCGCTTCAGGTGTCTTCACTTAATTCTTTTTTCCTTTTGCTGCTCTGCCTGGGTGTTTTTCATTGCTTTATTTTCCAGCTTGCTGATTTGTTGTATTTCATCCAGTCTGCTGTTGGACCGCTCTCATGTATTTTTCAGTTCAGTTATAATTTCCGTTTGGTATTTTCTTTTATTTTTCTCCCTCTGTGTTGAAGTTCTCCCTGTATTCATCCATCCTTCTCCTGAATTTAGGGAGCATCTTTATGACCATCACTTTGAACTCTTTATCAAGTAGATTGCTTATCTCCGTTTCATTTAGTTCTTTCTTTAAGGTTTTGTCTTTTTTTTTTTTAATTTGGAACATATTCCTCTGTCTCTTCATTTTGCCTTACTCTGTGTTTTTCTGTATTTATTTAGGTAAATCACTGACCTCTCCCAGTCTCAAATGAATGGCCTTATGTAGGGGAGGATGTATGGGACCCAGAAGTGGAAACTTCTTGGTCTCCAGAGCCAGGTGCTCAAGGGCTGTCCCCTCTGTGGGCTGTGTGTGCCCTCCTGTTGTGGTGGGACTGTGGCTGCGACACATTGGTAGGTGGGGCTGGCTCCTGGCCTGGCTGTGGGCCATGTCTACTGGGGCACATTGGTGGACAAGGTTCTCAGTGGAGTACACCCGCTGGCACACGTAGGTTACAGGGAGAATTCCAAAATGGCGCCCACCAGTACCATTGTTAGTAAGATAGACTGAGATGGACAAAAGGGCTCCTACCAGCATCTCAGTGCATGGGCAGAGCCCCTGCTGTTTTCTGCCACTCTGGCAGACCCTCTAAGGTTTGTAGTAAATGGATCTTCTTTATCAGTGGTGTATGCTTTTTTCAAATTGGCGTTTTCAACTGGTTTCCAGGTTGAGTGAGTGTGTGCAAGCCCCTTAGGAGCAAGTTTCCTGTTCCTTCCGGTTTTCTAGAGTCTCTGAATATAATCCCCATTGATTTGCAAAGCCTGGTGTTTGGGGGGCTCATCTCTCCCGTGCAGGGTCCAAGGGTTGGGGTGCCTGATGTAGAGCTTGAATTCCTCATTCCTCAGGGAAGTTCTCTACCTTTGATATCCCTCTTGATTGTGACCCGCCACGGCTGGGTTTTTCCCTCTGGTGCGTCGGTGTCTCTGCCTCTCATCTGGTCTCGACACCATCCTTTTATATTTCTTGTGGAGGCTCAGTTCATTCAGTTTCCAGGTTCCTTTCAGAGGGAATTATTCCACGCGTATGTGTAGATAATTGTGTCCGTGGGAGGAGGTGAGGTCAGGATCTTGCTGCTTCACCATTTTGAACCCCGCTCCCTGCTGTTTCTCATCAGTTTTTGGACATTATGTGTTGCATCCCCACAGATGCGAAGATTTGGATGCAGAGATGTAAAGGATTAGGATTTGACTCACAGGACCCACCTCCCTTCCCCGATTGTTCCGTTTGTTGCCTTTGTAACTCTAGATAATATTCATCAGGTGCCACTTCCTCTTGTGTCGCCTTTTGGCCCTGACTTTCCCTTGTGTCACAGGGGCACGCTAGAGCTTGGTCTGTTATCCCTTTCCTAGTTCCTGGTTCATTGATGTCATGTGGGTAGCTTGAGACGGCCCATGTTGGAAATATTTACACCATGGGAATCGGCAGACAGGGCAAACCAGGATTCTCCACCAGTAGTTAAACACTTTCCAGCACACTACTCGCTGCTAGGCTTCTGAGGGTCCCTTCTAGCCCTGAGTCTGGTTCAGGCAGAGGCTGGGTTAGCTAGCTTGGCCTCCCGAGGCTCAGCTGGCAGGCCCAGCCCAGCACCAACACCCTTCTCTCTGTGCCGCAGCAAAGCTTCGAGGCGCATCAGGACGAGGCCGTGAGTGTGACGCACATGGTGAAGGCGGGTAGCGGCGTCTGGATGGCCTTCTCCTCTGGTTCCTCCATCCGCCTCTTCCACACTGAGACACTGGAGCATCTGCAGGAGATCAACATCGCCACCAGGACCACCTTCCTCCTGCCGGGTGAGGCTGCTGTTGGGCATCGCGCCCTGCTGTCCTGGGCCTGTGCGGGGAACGTGCTGGAATCCGTGCAGCATCTTCCATGGCCAGGCGGAGGTGCCTCCTGGTCAGCCCATGTTGTTAACCCACATAGGAGTGTTTGGCCGGCCTCAAAAACTGGGCCTTCGAGAGGGGAGACAGCAGGGTCGGGATTCGAACTCAGGGCATCGTTCCAAAACCTCTCTTGCTGTCGTCGCTCTTCCCTCTCACCCCTCGTGGGAAATGAGGCTCCAAATTCAGCAGACTTCCAGATCAGGAAGCTGCCAAAAAGCCATACTGGGTGGGAACCCAGGCCCGTCTACACCTGCCGCCCCTCAGGTTGACCAGACACCCAGTTCTGCCTCCCATCACGTTCGGAACATGAGGCGAGGGGCAAGAGAGAAGGCTGACAGGGGTTTATTTCTTTAGAGGTTTTTCTAAGAAAGGCAGCTGTCTCTCTTAGTTTGCTGGTTGGGCTTTGGGGGCAGGGGGAGGGCGAAGGGCTTGGACGTCATCCCCTTGGGGCCCTGCTTCCTCCTGCAGAGCTACTGGTGATGCTCAGTGGAGAGGAGTAAGGTTGGAGCTCACCTAATACCCTGCTCCTCCCGCATCTGCCTCTGTGGAATCGGCTCCGGGCAGCGCCCTTACCGTCTGCTGTCCAAGGTGCTGCCCAGACCCTGCAGGCTGTGCCGGAGGGAACCAGGGCAGACACCTGCTCAGGGCCCGTTCCTACCCCCGGGCTGGCTTTAGAGCTTGGCCCAGCCCCCAGGAGACAAATAGACTGGTCTGGGAGGATGTAGAGGCTCCATCCTGTCCAAACTGGGCTAGGTTTGGCAGCTGGGAGAGCCGAGGGGCCCTGGGACCAGGGACACGGGCCCGGCATGGCAGGTGGGGAGCTAATTGTTACAAGGACTCAGCAGATGGGCCGTGTGGAGGCCAGAAGTGGCTGTGTGCTGAGCTGAGGGACTGATCTCCCCGTCCTGTGAGGCTGGGCCAAGGACAAGCACGTTAGCCAAAACGTAAGGGGCTGCGTGGGGGCCTCTGTTTTACCACAGAGGCCTGGTCCCTGACTCCAGCCAGGGGACCCAGAGATCACCCCCAGAGATCCTGCTTCCTCCCGGCCAGGCACAACAATGGTCCCTGAGTCTGGCCTGGTGGCGACAGGGAGTGGTGGTTGCTTGCTCCACGTTCAGCAGTGGCAGTAGCCTGCCACAAGCCCTGCAGTGAGCTGGGTTCCAAGCGTTTTACGTACAGGGTCGCGTTTCACCGTAACCCCATGAAGGGGCTTGTCCGTGGTCACGCGGCAGGCCAGAGGCAGGGCCGGGAGTCTATGGGAGAGTCCCACGGTGCATAACGGGGAAGACATGGTTTCAGAGGTGGCCAGAGCCCTGGCTTGGCCACTGTGGGGCTTGGGCAGGTCTCTCTGCCTGTTGGTCTGTGGTCCGTCTGTGGGACTAGACAGAGGGCTTCCTGGCTCCAGATAAATGCCTTCAGGCATGGGAAGACACCTTGCACGGGCTTGGAGCATGGTAGGTGTGTGAGGAGAATAAATAGGGCCATAATACACTTCCCAGGGTGTGCTGTGTGGGCCCTGTGGGACCTGGGGTATGGCTCTTTTCCTGTTCTTCCCTCCTTCCCTCCCTCCTTCATCCCTGATTTCCCTTCCTTCCTCCCTTCCTTCCTTCCTTCCTTCCTTCCTCCCTTTCCTTCCTCCCTTTCCTTCCTCCCTCCCCTTCCTTCCCTCCTTCTTCAGTTTCATTGCATTTCACAGTATTTAGCCATTATACAAGGTAAATCTATTTTACCTATGATAGAAACTTCTCTATATCACAAAAATATTTCCACATTTATGCTGATAGCTAAATTACTTCAAGTTAGTGGAACAAGAAAGTTAAGTGGGCCTTTTAAATCTCCTCAGCTTCATCTGGGGGCAGAGGAGGGGAGAGAAAGAATCAGCCCGTCAGGCCGTCCGAGGCGGGACTGGCGGGCAGGCCCGGATGCAGGTGGACAGCCGCAGCCCCCTCGGGCACAACTGTGGCTTTACCACATGAGCTCAAAATGCATCTGCACGCCCACTGGCTCACTTGTTCTCTGCAGTTACCCTTTGAAGAAGGAAGGGCGTTCGCTATCTTATGATTATGTCAGGGCCAGGTAAATGGAGGCCCCAGAGCCTAAATGATTTCCTGGAAGGTCACACGCCCAGGAGGCCGGAGCCAGGCCCCTAACTGCAGCCTCTCCGAGACTTACTGGGCAGCGTCCCCATTCCCAGGCCTCAGTTGCCCCATCTATACACGGAGGGGCCGAGATCTGAGTCGGAGCCTGGCCATGGGGCACAGGGCAGACCAGAGCTGGAGTCAGGCTGGCTCTGCTGCCGTCCAGCCCCGTGACCTGGGGCGGGTGGGGAACCCCTGGGATCCCCGGTCCCTGCCTCCCAGGGAGGTTGGGCCTTGCCTGAGGCAGGGCAGGGACAGCACCCCATAGTCTCTGGCTGGAGTGAGTCCTGGTCCACGGCAGCGTCATTCACTGGCATCACCTTTGTTCTCATCTTCGTGGCCATCCCTGCCCCTCGCCGTACCCGCCCTGTGGGCTGCACATCTCCCAGGGTGCCTCCCTGCTCGGTCCCCACTCTCCAGCCCATGTCCTTCCGGCTGCACCTGCTACATCCGGCAGACAGAAGCCACCTCTCGCTGGCCAGACCTCCCTGGGGCTGGGCCCTGGGACATCTGGGCGGTGGGGGAGGCTTAGTTTCCCCAGGGGTTAGTGCCCTGGGCCTCCTCTGCTGGGCCGTTCCTAGTCAGCGACACCGTGGAGCCTGGGGCTGGGGCCAGGACCCCCCAAACCCCAGAAGAGTCGGGCCGGAGCTGCCCCAGGGAGAGGGCGGCTTCAGACCCGTTTCACACTGTGCCCCTGGCGGAAGAACAACAGAGCAGGATTCGTAAATTCTTTATTAGAAATATTTTTAAAAGGCTTTTAAGTATTTTTTTTCTTCCCCCACACCACCAAATGAAATAATTGCATAATTAGTAATAAATTTGTTCCTCCTCTAAGTGTGGACTTTTTTAAGGGCGTGTTAAAAATTTATCACGCTTCCTTCCCCCGACCCCTTTCTTCCTCTCATGTACCCGGCTGGTATTAATGCATTTTTTGAACCTAAACTCCCCCCCTCCTCCTAACTAGACAGGTCATTAATAAAATGTTCTCCAAGAGCCTGAGCCTTTTAAAGTTGTATATCTCCAGATAGATGGCTTGGGTGAGTCGAACACTGCTGCATTAAGTCTCTGTGATAAAATATTTATCCACCATTAGAATTTTTTTTTTTTTTCCTTTCGGACTGTTTGTGAAGTGTCTTGATCTTTTCCTCGAGGCAGACGGGGAGGAGGAAGGGCCCTAGAATGAGGTCTGCAGATGAAGTCATTTCTCAATGCTGGTGGTACTTCTTTGGGTTTCCTGCTGCCCTCCTCTCGTCGGCTGGGTCTCAGCTGTCCAGTGGGGGCCGGGAGGATGCGGGGGCATCGGGGAGCCGTCTCTTGCTGGGCTCACGGCCCCAGGGTTCCCTGGAACAGGAGGTGAGGCAGCAAGATGAAAAATTTGCCACTGCTCGCTCTCTGGGCTTAATTATTTTTGTGGGTTTATGGCTCTGATGGAGCTGATCTTGAGCCACGAGTCTAGGTCCTTTTAATAATCACAGACGTTATCCTAATGGCCTCCTTTTATTGATTGTACACTCTGGGCTAAGAGCTGCACCCAACTGTGTGTGTGTATTATACAGACACACGTGTATTTCCAATAATCATAAAACTGAGCGAGGCAGGTTTATAATACTCACTGATAGAGAAGGGAAAGAAAATGACTTGTCAGTTCGCACGCCCCGCGCGTGACACCCACACCCGTGTCCTTTTTTGCTATTCTGCTCTCACTCGTTCATTTGTTCACGAGCCGAGGGCACTTGAGCCGCGAGCTGGGGAATCAACTCAACTCTGAGTGTGCAGATAAGCTGCTGCCCTCACGAGGCTTCCATCTGCGAAAGCAAGCGGCAAGAGAGAGAGAGAGAGAGATGGGGCGATGGAGACCCTGACCAGGGCCGAGCTGGGGCCAGGTGGTGAGGAGGGGCTGGGAGCACCCGCCGCCGGCCGGGAGCCCGTCCTCCTGGTTGGCATCTGCACGTTTTGAGCTGACGCGGGCGTGGGCAGGAGCCCCAGCTTTGCACACACCCAGACCTGTTTGTGAAATGGCCCTTATTGTCCAGACACGGGCCCGGCTCTTCTTCCCGGGGTGTGCGTTCCCGCGTTGAATCAGCACCGCGAGTGGGACTCAATTCGCGTCGCGTGGCCAGGCCCACCACGTGCGTCCGCGTATCCGGGAGGCAGCGTGGCCTTCCACCCCAGGCCCGCCCTCCCGTCGGCGTCCCAGGCACTGCCAGGCGCCCGGCTGCTCGAGACCAAACACCTCGGAGTTGCCCTCGACGCCTGTCCGCTCTCCCAACCCGCTCTAGTCTGCCAGAGGGTTGCCATTCGACTTCGGACCGGATCTCGAACGTGCTGGCTTCTTGTCGTCCTCCAGGCCACCACAGCGTCTCGCCACCACATCTCTGCCTGGCTGGTCTGCTTGCTCCCTCCCTGCCCTCCACCACACTGAGGCCAAAGCACTCGCTCCTCCAAGCCAGGCCACCCACGCCTCTGCCCAGACCTTCCAGTAGCTTCCAGAATGTAGCTTCAGAATGAACAGTCACCGCTCTTACCCTGGCCTACCCACTCTCTGCTTGTCTTGAGCTCCACCCCCCCGCCCCCGATCCCCGAGCTGCGCTGGCTGTAGTCTGCTCCTGCCACCCTCTTATTCTTGCCACGGGGCCTTTGCATATGCTGTGCCCCAGGCCTTAGCTCGGGGCTCGGGGTGGCTGCCTCCTCCTTGTCCTTCGAAACTCACGTCCCCATGCCTGCTTCCCTATCCTTCCAGAATGTGGGGGTAAATCAGGAAGCTCAGGAACCTTCCTGCCCACTCTCTCCCTGCCCCATGCTCCCATCTGAATCCCCTGCCTCGTATTTATGTTCCTGGTTTATGTCTTCACTTCCTCTTTCCGCTCTCTAGACAGTGCGAATACGGTAGCCGCTATGACGATGAAAACCGGATGAAATGAAAAATCCAGTGCCTTAATCCCACCAGCTACATAGCCCGCGTCCACGAGCCACCTGTGGCTAGTGGCTGCCGCATCGAACAGCGTGATCCATAACATTTGCATCATCACAGAAAGTCCTAGAGTGTTTGCTCCTCAAGAGCAGAACTTTGCGTGTGTGGCTCCCACTGTGCCTCCAGCACTGAGTGCAGAGTCCTGCGCGTAGTAGGTGCTTGGGGTGTCCTGGAGTGCCGAGTGAGTGGGTCAGTGATGGTAGAGTCCATTGTGTTAGACGGTGCCGCGTGAACCCCGACAGGGTAACCCTGGGGAGCCACCCCGTTCGGCTCGGAGGCTGTTTGCCGTGCACAGGAAGCTCATACCCTTACCCGCGTGGAACCGCAGTAATGTGCTCAAGAGCGGAGAGGCAACAGAGGCACAGACTGCAACCAGCAGACCTGAGCCCTGCCCCTGCCCCGCACTCACCAGCTGGGTGACCTCGTTGGGCCTTCCTGTCCTCATCTGGAAAACAGGCATAACATCCGTGTCTCACACGTGTCCCAGGCCGCTGCAAGGCTTACGTCCGACCAGACCGGGTTTCTGTGTGCTTTAGAAACTCCAGAGTGCGGTCCCTGGACCAGCACGCACCAGTGGCACCCGGGTACTTGCCAGAAATGCAGTTGGGGGCCTCCTGGCCCTGCTGTTGGTGCTGAGACACGCCCAGGCCGCGAACTGGCGCTCTGAGCGTCATTTCACACACCGCGTGGCACTGTTGTCACCATGGCACATGGCATGAGTTCGAATTTCCTTTTAGGGAAGAGCTGGCCCCTCTCAGGGGGGCAGGATGAGTCGGGCAAGAAGCAAGATGGCCCTTTAGGAAGGCAGGGGGGCGTCGGTGCCGCCTGTCCCTCGTGCCCTTTTCCGGCGACCGTAGTCGTCAACAGGGCAACAGCAATAGCGTCCGAAGGCACCTTTCTGTGTGTGCCGTGTGCCGGGCACTGGGTTAGGTGATTTCCGCTCAGTCGTTGACTCGTTTCATCCTCAGGACGAGGCTGTGGAATATCGTCATTGTCCCCTCTTGCGGGTGAGGGAGCCACGGCACAGAGGGGTTTAGGGACCGGCCTGGGTCACGTAGCTGGGAAGGGGCAGAGCCCGGGTTTGAGCCCAGCGCCTGGCCTTGGAGACCCTGCTCTGGGCCGCTGTGGGGCGTGGCTCATGCTGCGCTTCCTGCCTGTAAAGGGCAGAGGGACCCCCGCACTGTCCCTGCTACCGCATTCTTGATGAAACGAAGAGACGGCACCAGGGGGACGGTCAAGCGCTAATCTGGACCGCCATCAGTAACGTGCTGGTTCCTGGCACGTCGGGCCAGGGGCTGCCAGGTGCGCTGTGCCTTCCCCCCGGGGAAGGGCCCGCGTGGGCGGAAGGACAGGCCTGGGCTGGAGACCGAGGGACTGCGGCAGACTGCCGACTCGCCTCGCTTCTGCGTCCACGCCGGCTCCCTTCCGAGGCATCCCATGTACGCCAACATCCGCGTCGCCCTCAAACCCTGTCTTTGCTCCCCACCTGGCCACGGAGGGCCCCCACGGGCCAGCTCCGTGGCCAGTGGCTCAACCCCCTTGCCTCCTCGGGCAGTCCCACTTTCCCCGGGTGGAAACAGGCTGGGTAGAGGGGCACTCAGCTGGGGGATCCAGCCAGGTCAGCCTCCCAAGCCCATGTCCTGACCACAGCTCCATCCAGCTTCCTGCCGGTCTCACAGGAGGAGCCGTTTCCTCACCTCGAAGCCCCCAGAACCCACTGCCGTCCCCGGGGGAGGCTGTGCGGCTCACGCTGGCTTCTCTCTCCGCAGGCCAAAAGCACCTGTGTGTCACCAGCCTCCTGATCTGCCAGGGTCTGCTCTGGGTGGGCACCGACCAGGGTGTTATCGTCCTGCTGCCTGTGCCTCGGCTGGAAGGCATCCCCAAGATCACAGGTGAGGCTCTGGGAGCCCGTCTGGGCAGGGCCTGGGACAGTCAGCTGCAGGTGGCCGGGGAGGGCGTGTCTCGTGCCCAGGTGTTTAGGCGTCATTCTCCAATGTCCTCTGTCACCACAGGTGGCGCTGTGGCACGGCGGAATTATGTCCTCCCCTCCCTCTCTGTCTCCCACCTGCTTTCTGAGTTAGTCTCAGTTTCCTAATCCGGCCAGTGGGCACAATAGCGTGTCTTGGTCCAGTGCCTTCAGGATTCGTGGGGACCCCTGAATAGTGGCCGGGCCCCTTCCTGCTCCCTCCCCATAGAAGCTTCAACATGTCCAGGCTCCAGAGACCGAAATAACTGAGGGCCTCTGGGGATGGGGTCCGTGTGCAAATGTGTTCCTGTGGAGCAGCGGGAGGTCTGCCGGGACCTGTGGCACCGAGGCCAGGAGAACAAGGGCGGGGTCAGGGAGGACCCCAGAGCCCCGGGCCCCTCTTGGCCTCCGAGAGAGTCGTGGCAGAGCAGTCTCCAGCTGCTGCCGGAGGGCTGAGGTGGGGAGGGGGAGGGGGGAAGCCCTGAGGGTAGACCAGCCCAGCCGGATCTTGAGCCGCCCTCCCTGCTAAGGAAGAGTCTCTTCCTAAATCCAAGATCTCCTGTTTCCATCACAGAGATCATTTTGCTCCCCCCGGTGTCAGTCCTTGGGTTTGCCAGGACGTATCGGGCAGAGACCCTGCCCCCCAGCGCTGACAGTCTGGTGGAGGCAGCTGAGGTCTGGGGTGGCGGGTGCTATGCCGGCAGGTGTTCCGGGCCCGCGGGGCACAGAGACGCGGGCGCTCAGCAATCTGTGGGTGGGTCAAGAAGGAGGTGCTGCGGAGGGGCTCGAGCTGGGCTTTAGGGGATGGGGCGGAGCGGCAGGTGGGTGGGGAAGGTTCTCTGGGCAGAGCCAACGGCTCGGAGACGTGTGGCTGGCGCTTTCACGCTGATGCCCCCCCCCCCAAGTGGTTGATAAGGTCGCTGCTGTCCCCTGTCCCGCTCCTCCACAGAAAATAGCCCTAGGCTGTGGGAGAGCCCCTCCCCCGGAGGCTCCACCATCCACAGCAGTTAGTAAAACCAAAACACCACCCAGAACGTTCTCCAAGAGAGGTCTGGGTGCCTCCTCTAAAGCTGGGCCTCTGGGCCCCTTCTCCCTGCCCCACTCTTGCAGGGAAAGGCATGGTGTCGCTCAACGGTCACTGCGGGCCCGTGGCCTTCCTGGCCGTGGCTACCAGCGTCTTGGCCCCCGACATCCTGCGGAGCGACCAGGAGGAGGCCGAAGGGCCGCGGGCGGAGGAGGACAAGCCTGACGGGCAGGCTCACGAGCCCCCGCCCGCGAGCCGCGTGGGCCGAGAGCTGACCCGCAAGAAGGGCATCCTCCTTCAGTACCGCCTGCGCTCCACGGCCCACCTCCCGGGCCCGCTGCTGTCCGTGCGGGAGCCCGCGCCCGCCGACGGCTCGGCCCTGGAGCACAGTGAGGAGGACGGCTCCATCTACGAGATGGCCGATGACCCGGATGTCTGGGTGCGCGGCCGGCCCTGCGCCCGGGACGCCCACCGCAAGGAGATCTGCTCAGTGGCCATCATCTCCGGGGGGCAAGGCTACCGCAACTTCGGCAGCGCCTCGGGCGGCAGCGGGAGGCCAGCCCCTTGCGGGGAGACGGACAGCGCCCTCCTCATCTGGCAGGTGCCCTTGACGCTATAGCCGCCACCCCGGGGCGCGCAGCCGCGGGCGCGGCGACCGACAGTCATGCGGGGTCCTCCCGGGAGCACGGATCGCCTTCCAGGGGCCGTGGGGATGGGCCTGGGTCTCCCGGAACTACCTTGGCCGAGCAGAGGAGAACCTCTTCCTTTTAAAAAAGAAAGAAAGAAGGAAAGAAAGAAAGAAAGAAAAAGAAAATATTTCAGAGTTTTGGGGGAGGGGTTTGGGTGCAGGGAGAGGATACCTCTGGAGGAAATGGCCTTCTTTTTAAAAGCAAAAAACAAACACAAAACCTCACAACTGCCTGGCAAACCCAGCACCTCTTGTCTGGGCCGAGCGGGGCTCAGAGACGGCCACGCGCCTCTCCTGGACGGGCGTGTGCGTGTGAGTGTATGAGAGCGTGTGGGCTGGTGTGTGAATATATATATAAATGCGTATATATGGTGTATATTATGTGTATAAATGAAGTCTGTACATATTGGAGCTCTGGGAGATGCTGGAATAAAAGGCAAGAAGAATGTGAGCGCTTGGGCTGACTTTTTGTTTTTTGAGGTGTGACGGAGGCACGAGGGCAGGAGGTAGGGCTGTTCCGGAACCGGGTGGGGTGGGGGGGGCCCGCCGTGGCACAGGCCCTAGAGTGAGCCGTCCGGTGCACTCGCCATTGGCCACGTGTCGCTTTTTATTCGTGTAATTAATTAAAATGAAATGAAATCACAAATCCAGGTCCTGAGTCCCATAGCCACGTTTCTTGGAGAAGCCCCACGGGGTGGGGCGTCTTGGAGAAGCGTCTTGGAGAGCCCCACGGGGTGTGTGCCTCCCGCGCTGGGCACTACAGGTCCAGCTATTTCCATCATCCCGGAAAGTTCTCTTTTGCTCGAGAAGGGGCTCTTGGGAGCTTCTTTCCTGAATAGTTTCTTTTTAAAGTTTATTTATTTATTTTGAGCGAGAGCGAGCGAGCAGGGGGAAGGGCGGGGGGCGGGGGGCAGAGGATCTGACGTGGGTTCCGTGCTGACGGCAGAGAGCCCGGCGCGGGGCTCCAACTCACGAACCGCGAGATCGTGACCTGAGCCGAAGTCAGACGCTTAAGCGGCTGAGCCACCCAGGCCCCTCCGAACAGTTTTTGAAGACAAGGCTGCCGTCCCTGCTCCGGAATGGTATGGAGGCAGGCGGCCTTGGCACCTGTCACTGCCGACCCGGGAGGGAAGGGAGGCGAAGGGCTTCACCGCGTGCGGGATAGGGGTCTGGGGCTATTGCTGTGGGCAAGGGGCGAGGCAGGGAGGGGGCCGAGGGAGGAAGGGGTGAGTTCCAGATGCTGGTAGCAGAGCCCAGGCTGTGGGGCGCGACTGGCGGGCGGGGCTGCCTGGGGCCCCGGCTTCCTTCTCCTGGCTCAGTCTCCAACCTCAGATGGCTGGAGCTGCCTGCAGGCAAGGCCACAAAACCAATCCCCCCCACCCGAAAGGGAGGTGTTTTCTCCGTCTCCCCACCCACCACCTCACTGGCATCTGTCCACCTGTCTGTCCACCCACCACCCGCCCACCTGTGCGTCCTCCCTTTCACACTTCCCGGCCTCGCGGCACCAGGCACCAGGCGGCGGGGAGGAGGGAAGCAGAGATCAGCGGGGGCGGGAGGCGGACCTGTCAACCAGACCCAGCTGTGCAGCTCGATGGCTTTCACGGACGCCCCGGGAAGCGGGGGGACAAGAGCCACCACGGAGAGGCCACGGCAGCCGGGCCCTAACCACCTGGAGGGCTCTCGCCCACTGGAGGAGCCACTCACTCGCTCACCCCTTTCCGCAAACCCCTTGAGCTCCTGTTAGATCCTCGGGCACCGTGTTAGTTGCTGGGGCCGCGGAGGTGAGCAAGCCTCAGCCACCTCCGCCCGCAGGCAGTGCGCAGTTGGGTGGGGGGCAAGCGTAAGTGCCAGCGGCCGAGGGCGTAGGGGAGGTCGAGGGTGCTGCAGCGAAAGGGGGGGGGGGCTCCAAGAGGGGACAGCCTGCGCAGAGGGTGGGCGTGCAGAGGTCGGCTTGTTCCCACGGGCAAGCGGTCCGGTGTGGGTCCCCAGGAGGGGGAGAGGGGAGCCGTGTCTGCAGGAAGCGTGGCCGTGGACGCTGGCCATTCAGGACGCCGGACGTTCCGTTCCAGACGAGGCCCATCTTCTCTCAGCCTCAGTTTCCCATTTAGTATCCAAGGGAGACTCACCACTGTCCTGTCCCCTGCTGGTGGGAGAGGAAATCAGGTGCACTGCGCCTCAGCTGCTTACTGAATGCCGTCCGGGTGGGGCTCCCATGGGGGGGGCCTTGATCCCGTTAGTCAAATGCTGGTTGAGACGTTTCCTAGGACAGCGATCGACCGGTAAGTTGCGGCCGCTTGGGCCGGTGACCAAGCCTGGGGGCTAGGATCTGGCAGGCCTGTGTTCCAGTCCCGCTCCATGAAAGGCCTGTCGCGTGTCCTTAAGCCCGTCCCTTCGCCTCCAGGCCTCAGAATCCTCACCTCTAAACCGGGGGCGACGCTTCAGGGAATTGCCGAGGACAAGCGGTAACGAGTCCGTGGAAAGCACCCGGGACATCCTCCAACAGCAGCGTTGCGATTATCCCTTACATCACCGCAGCCTGCCTTGTTCCAAACGATTTGAGGCAGACTGTCTTATTAAGAAGTCCCCCTTCTGTGCAGGAGTGGGCGTCTGGGAGCTCTGCGGGTCTGTTAGATCCTAGCCCTACAGAACGCTCAGCTGAAGGGGACCCGGGAGATCCTCAGTGACTGACTTAGCTCCACGGCGAAATTATCATATCAGTCAACAGCCCTTCTCCAGAGTCTCTGACAACAGAGCGAGGGTGGGCTGGGGGCGTCTGGCAGCTCCAGAGATGTGGAAACACGTCGAGGACGTGCCTGGCATGGGAGGGAGAGAGGCCCTCGCTTTAAGGGGCTGATCAGAGTAACAATAACCGTAGCGTTCGGGGAGCACTCACGTGTCCTCGTGGCCGCTCCGCTGGTGAGGGACTCGAGGCTCAGGAAGTAATTCCCCCAAGGCAGCATCAGGGCCGGACTCCTGCCCCCAGACCACCCTGCCTCCAAGAGTAAAAACTGGAGACAGACCAGAGTTCCAACGATGCTTTCCCCGCTCACCAGCTGTGTGATGTCAGGCGAGCACCTTAACCTCTCTGTGCCTCAGAGAGGAGATAGGAACAGTCCAGGCCAGGGGAATTGAATTGTCAGTCATTGCACATTTACGGAAAGCCTACTGTGTGCCAGGACCCGGATCCAGGTAGGCACTTGGGTAGAGTGTGGTGAACTCTGCACACGGCCCGGCCCCCATTTTGCTGATGGGCACAGAGGGCACTGACAGTAAGTAAGGACAACACGTCACGTGGTGTTTGTGCTCTGGAGAGAGAACACAGATGCCGGGAGGTAGAAAGGCTGCAGAGGGGGCTTGTGATGTCAAAAGCAGGGTTGTCTGGGGAGGCCACACCGAGGAGGTGACATCTGGGCCAAGACCTGAAGGAGCAGCAGACATCAGGCCATAGAACATTCTGGGCAGAGGGCACAGCAAGTGCCAGGAGCTGAGGCAGGAGTGTGGCTGGTGGCTGGGGTGGAGGGAGCGGGCGGCCGTGGGGGGGGGGGCGCGGGGGGATGGTCACGCGTTACCAGGTCAGATCACGGAGGGACTTGGCCTTTTCCTCTGTGACACGGGAGGTCGTGGGAGGGTTTGGAGAAGAAGAGTGACACCATCTGTCATGTGCTTTCAAACGATCACTTTTGGCTGCTAGGTTGAGGATGATCCGTCGAGGGCAAGGGCAGAAGTGTGGGAGTCCAGAGAGCACACACAGAGGGGGCCGTGGCGGTGACCCAGTGGCCACGGTGGAGGCGCGAGGAGGTGTCAGATCCTGCGCGGTGTGCAGCTGGGTGGGTGGGGACAGAAGGGGCATCAGGGATGCTCGAAAGAGTTGCCAGAAGGTGTGGGAGGGGCGGGCTTTTCCCGGGAAGACTGGGAAGGGGGTTTGGGGCGTTACACTGAGTTGTCACCGAGCATCTTGGGCAGGCAGGACAGTGACTGGGAGTTTGGAGCTCTAGGGAGAGGTCCGCATGAGAGACAGGGGTGAGCGGGGAGATCTCCAGGGCGCAGAGGAGGGCGGGGAGGTGTGGGGGCCTGAGCACGGGGAAGAGGCCAGGGTTGGAGGCTTGAGATGTGGACAGGAGGGGCCAGGGAGCCGGGGGAGGCGGAGAACCAGGAAGGCTTGCCGTCCTGGAAGCTGTGTGGAGAGTGTCAGAAGGAAGAGGGAGCCATCTTCTGTGTCCAGTGCCGTGGAGAGAAGTGACCTTGCATTTAGGCCCAGAGGGGCCATCGGTGACCTTGACAAGAGGAAGGGGGCCGAGCCGTGGGGGACCAGCCAGATGGCAGTGGGTTCAAGATGGAACAGGAGGCAAAGAACCGACTGGTCTGGGCATGAGGGCAGCAGGGGGCCTGGGTGGGGTCTGGGGCCCAGGTGGGCCGCACACCTTTGTCCCCTGCCCTTGCCCTAGAAGGAGAAGTGCTGTTACTTCACCCCTGACGAGCAGGCACAGGTGGGGGCTAGTTGTCAGGAGGCAGGTGCACCGGACCCACCTCCCAGCTGGGATCCGCGCAGCCGCTGGTTGGGAATTTCAGGCTGAGGACAGGTCGCTTGCTCCCCCCACCCCGCCACCTGTGGGTAACCCAGCCTGCCACCCCCTCCTGCCGCCTTTCTGCACCCCTATCCGCGGGACTCTCACCAGCTGGGCCATCTTGGACTTGGAGGCCTGGACCCTCCCCTGTCCTGCTGTCCCTGCCGCTCTCCCACCTGGTGGGCATATTGGAGACGCAGCCCCCTGCCCGTGGTGCCCAGGCTCCCTTCAGGCTTCCTGACTTCCTCCTGGACTTGTGAGGCCTCAGGTGTGGGGCCAAGCTCGAGCTTCTCCCCTCCAGTCTGTCCTGTTTCTGACTTGCTGCCTAAAATGGGATTTCTGGCTGGGGAAGAGTGCCTCAGTGGCTTGTGGGTATCTCTGTGCTCCCAGAGCTTTGCTCTTGCTTCGGCGTTTCCCCCAGAAGCAGAGCCTGAGACGAGGATTTTGATTCGAATCCTTTATTAGGGAGGTGAGGCCAAGGACCAGCAGGAGGGGACATGTGTGGGACAGGGAAGGGAAGGGAGCCAGAACAGGGTGCAGTACTGATCAGGTGAGCTGCAGCGGGGGCTCTGGGGACAGCACAGAGCAAGCCTCAGAGTCACCCCGGCCACCATCTGTCCCCCCCCCACTGCCATCAGGGTGTCCCCAGCTGAGGCTTCAGCCAGAGGCATTAGTTCCTGGCGCTCCAGGCCAGCCAGAGAGAGAGAATCCTGAGACCCCCAGGACTGTGTGTACTGCCAGAGGGAACGTATGGGAGAAGCGGCTTTTATGATTTTAAATGTTTTCTTCCCCAGCGAAGCCAGGCTTTCGAGGGGATGGTCTTGCTATGGACACAGAAGTATCAGACTTGGAACTCAAAGCTGGTTGTCTGTTTGAGCTTGTGCCTCCCTGTCTCAGTCAGCCCCGGGTGCAGTAACGAAATACCCCAGACTGGGTGGCCTAAACAATCTGTTTCTCCCGGTTCTGGGTGCCGGAGAGTCCCAAGATCAAGGTGCTGGCTGCTTTGGTGTCTGGTGAGAGCCCTCTTCCTGGCTGGCAGACAGGAGGCTCTGGTCCCTCTTCCCGTTCTTACAGGGGTGCTGATCCCACCCTGGGGCCCCACCCTCATGACCTCATTACCTCCCAAAGGCCTCACTTCTGAATACCATCACAGCGGGGGTTAGGGCTTCCACACATGAACTCGGGGGCGGGGCACGAACATTCGGCCCATAACACGCACGCTATCTGGCATCGGTTCGGTGGGGTGGGGACCAGGGAGCCATCAGCGCATCGAGATTTATAGAGGATGCAAATAAACCCCAGGTTTCTATCACAAACGGATCACCCCACGGCGTCCAGCTTTGCTGGCTCGACGTTCGGCCAGAGTCACTGGGGAGATAAGATTGCCCCTGTCCTGGGACAGGGGTCCCTCTGGAGTCCAGGCTTTGGAAAGAAGCCAGAGGAGACCCCGGCTGTCCCTCCCTGGGGCCAGACCGATGTACTGGGTACAGGCTTCTTGTCCTAAGAGGGACCAGTCTTCCTGCCACCGATGTGATTTGTGGACCCCTGCCGGGCCCCTAGCCCTGTGGAAGCCCAATACACCACATACACGAGAAGGGACTGTCCCCTTGTTCTGTGGGGGCGACAGCCTCTGAAACCTGCCTCCTGGGGGCCCGATATGTGCTTTCTTTGGATTGCAAAGCATGGGCATGTGTGTTCACGTGGGCAGTGGTCACACAAGGGTGGAATCTGAGTTTCAGCCACACACTGTGGGGACATTAACAGCACTGACCCTACTAGCCTGATGGGGGAGACAGAGCCACTGATGGGGGAGGGAGGTCCTCGTTCTCAGGGCACTCCCAGTCTGATGGAGGACTCAAAGCCCCCTATCACCTAGGTTGATAAGGAAGCTGCTAGTCTGAGGGGGGAGACCCAGCCCCACCCTCAGGGACCTGCCAGTTTGTTGGGAAAGATAGAGTTTCTGCGCAGGAGACCCTCGTCTGACGGGGGAGATACATTTCTGTCCTCGGAAGGTTCTCCGGTCAGATGGTGGAGGCTCCCGGGCCGGAGCGCTCCCAGTCCGAGAGGGGAGACAGGACCCTCAACCGTGAAGACAGCTAATGATGAGACACACAACAGAAACTTTTTTTCAACAATGCCGACCCAATTACGGCGCTGCTGAACCACTTAAACTCCTCATTTGCACATTCCTGGGGAAATGGCAAATAGCAAGAATGTGTAAATTGAGGAAAATTAATATAATTACCCAAGCTATTTCTTGTCTTCCCTTCATATCAACAGAAACCACAAACCTTTCCCGGTGAGCAGCGAGGCCGACAGCTGCCTCCCCCTCCGCGGGGAACAGGTTCTTACAGGTGCGCGGGGCACCTGTAAGCCAGGCCCGACAGGTGCATCGGGGTGCGTGGCGGAGAGGGCGCTGCGGGCCTCGAGTCAGGAGACGCGGCTTGAGGTTTGGCCCTGTCGCTGGTTTGCGTGGGATTCCCGGGTCCCTGCACCTCTGGGCGCTCAAGTCCTGCCCGATACTAGTCCAGGCGTGCCAAACTTTCTTCCGGGTCCAGGCGCCGTGTCAAGTGCATTGTCCCCTCTCTCACACAGGATCACCACCAATACTCCCAGAGGGTTTCTTTCCTCAACCCCCCGCTTTACGGATGAGAAGACGGCCGCTCGGGAAGGTGAAGTCACTTGCCAAGGGTCGCACAGCACAGGAGGGGACCCCAGGGCTACGGCCTTAAGGCCCACACCCTTGACCCGGCCCTACCCACCCCCCAACCTTGGTGGTAAATTGGGGCCCATTCCCTGGCCCCACCCCTCCGCTCTGCCGCCTGAGGACCCTGGATGAGAACAGGGGCGCAAGTGCCGATCCGAGCCATGGAATGTTTGCAAACCCTTAGCCTTGGTCTTTCTTTCTAGCACGTGGGGGACTTTAACAGCATTGTGTGCATGGCGGTTTGGAGGATAAAACGAGTTAATTTACGTAGGATACTCAGAGCAGCTCCTGGCCCATGGGAAGCCCTCATCAACTTGATCATTATCATCACACACCGGAGCCCTGCCAGGTGTCTGTATCCTAGATGCTCCTCCTTAGAGTGGTAAATGCCCGGGCCTGCTGGGCGCCTCCAGTACCTTCTAAAGAGAGGCACAGCTCTGCTCCAGCCGGCTTGAAGAGCACAGCAGTTTGTGCAGAAACTTCTGTCAGCTCTGCTGGCTTGGGGGGCCCCAATGCTGGAGCTGCTCATCGAGCTTTTTGGGCAAACAATGGCGAAGAGCGGTAACCACCATACCGATAAGTCGACATCCTGTCGTGGGCTGTTTAATGGGTCCGGAAAAGAGACCGTGTACGTTTGCAGAAAAGGGGCCTCAGTCTGAGCGCGCACGGCCTCGGAGTAGATTTCAGCCCGTCCGCAAGCGTCTCCTGCTGGCCGCTGCGAGCCAGTTTCCCCCCGGGGCCCGGCGCCTGGGCAGCCAAGGAGGCCACGCGGTCCCTGGCTTCCCGGGGCTGAGCCCCCAGCCTCACGGCCAACGGAACGGGCAACAAAAGTTTGAAAAGATGAGGTTCTTGGAGGCCCTTGTCCCAGGGTCATGGGACATCCCGGGTCAAGGAGCCCATGTGTATGCAGTGCTCAGCCCCCGGGGCCTGCTCACTCAGTGTAAGGATGTCAGTGTCGGGCCTGACCAGCAGCGAGCAGGTGGCTGTATGTGGGTGGGGGCGGCCGGGAGCACCCTGTTCAGGGCCCGCCTGGAGGGAAGGGAGACTCAGGGTCCTCTGCTGCAGGGGGAGCGGGGTGGTGTCACCTGGAGGCCTACACGGAGCACTGGGCTCAGGAGCGGCTGGAGAAAGTCACCTTGCCACGGGTATTGCTGGGCCTGCACGATACCAGCCACTGCCCTGCGGCAATTACCCTCGGTAGCCTGGCCATGTCGGTCCCTCTACCTGGATCAGAGGGAGCTGCGGAAGGTCAGAGAGCTAAGACCTTCATACACCCCGCCCCAACGACTGCCCCTAAAACGAGTGCCCTCCCCTCTGAAGGTCAGGGGGTCGGAAGGTCCAGCTTTACAAACACTGCGAAGCCAGTGTCTGCGGGCAGAACTGGGCCCGAGGGCTCCTGGTCCTAGAGATTGGGTGCCGGTGGCCCAGGTGTGGCCGGAGACCCCTGAGCTCCATTCCAGAAGGTCTCCTGAGTTCTTTGCAGCCCGAACCTAACTAAGACACGATGGACAGACACGATCTTCTTCCCCTGCTGTTTCAGCTAAATTAGGTGACCGGGTCCTCTTGTGTGGCGAATCCGGGGACATGCATTTGCATACTGTTTTGCATAACTCAGGGCATCATTTGCATTCATTTGCATGTTTCTCCGGATGTGAGATTCAAGGGGCCCAAACTCAACGCGTGTAAAATGAAATACGTATGTTGAGCCCGACTCCCCCCGAGCCGGCCTGAAGCCCACAGGCTGGGACGAAGGTGCTCAGAGGGCCGGCGGTCTCCCGGAGATGGTTCTACCAGGGAGGGCCTCCCGCCAGCTCTCTCTAGGGATACTCGGGACTGACGTGGGGGAGGAGAACTTCGGGCATCTGGGTACAAAGGACGGAGTGTCCACCACCACCCAGAGCAGCACCTCGAACAGGTACATACAGTGGGCAGTGATGAAAACCCCTCTGCCTTGTCATGATTTAGGACCTATTCTGCGCCGGGCACCGTGCTAGGCTTTTCGCACAGTTTGGCCCATTTTCTCTTTAGACGCTGACGAGGTGGGTTGTTATCCCGCCCTTCTTAGAGATAAGGCAATGGAAGTTGGAGAGGCGAGGTGACCCCCTCAAAGCCACATGATTGGTCTTTGGAGGTCCGAGACTCAGATACAGGCCAGTTTATTTCCAGAGCCTTCCAGCCCTGGTTAGGCAGAGCGAGGAACCCAGCCTTTGGCAGCTCCAAGAGCATCTCTCTCTCTCTCTCTCTCTCTCTCTCTCTGCCAGACAGAAGCCCTCTCCTCTTTCTTTCCTGTGTTTCCGTGGACTTTCTCCTGAGGAGGAAGCCATAGGGCACCTGTGCCTCTAGAATGGCTTGGTTCCCATAGCAACAAAGGTACCACAACCATGCGTCTCCCTTTGAGGGAAGGAACTTCAGCCCCTGGCATAGACCGAACACCGAGCAGGGTCCCCGTGAGCGCTTCCTGAGTTCATTCACAGATGGGATGGGTATCCCCACTTCGCCACTCTTTGCCCCACCCTCCCGGGGGGAGTGGTTAAAAATGGTGAAGCTTCTAGGGGCGCCTGGGTGGCTCAGTCGGTTGAGCGTCCGACTTCCGCTCAGGTCAGAATCTCAGGGTTCGTGGGTTCGAGCCCCACGTCGGGCTCTGTGCTGACAGCTCGGAGCCTGGAGCCCGCTTCGGATTCTGGGTCTCCCTCTCTCTCTGCCCCTCCCCCCCTCAAAAAATAAAGAACAACAAAAGACAGTGAAGACTCTTTGTCCCTTCCCCCATGGAGAAGCGGAGTTTAGTACCTTCCTCTTGAGTCTCGGTTGGCCTTTATGCTTTAACGAGGGAATATGATGAAAGTGACCCTGCCCGTCAGCCTGATGGCATCTGCTTTTGTGCTTCTGGGAGCCCCTGGGTTGCCATGGGAGCGGTCCAGCTGCCCTGATGGAGAGACCACAGGACACACGTGTGGAGACAGGGCCTGAGAGAGAGCCCTGGCCACGGGGGCGCCACGCAGGCTGTGGATCCATCTTGGACACGCCGCCTGGTCGAGTCCCCAGGTAGGTACAGATCCAGACCCGGTCTTGTCCTACAGGAGAACCACCCGCTCCCAGCGACCCGCAGAATCACGAGAGATCGGAGCAAAGCTTTAAGATGCTAAGTTTGGGGGCGGTTCGTTTCCTGACCACACACTTCCTCCTCTTCCAGTAGTCAAAGCATGCTGTTGGGGATGCTGCCTCATCTGCTCCCGCCGTGGGGTGCAAGGTCACGATCAGACCCTGTCCCTTCAGTCACAGGGGTGGGTTGGGACCCAGGTCCGGTCAGTATAATGTCTCCTCCCCACCCTGGGCAACAGTGATTGGGCAGAGAAGGGTGCGTGTCTCTAGAAAGACCAATGGGACCCTTCCCTGGGCTTTATGTGCGGATGCTGGGGGAGGACAGCTCTGTTTCTTCCGGGGTTGCTAACCCGGGAGAACGTAAGCCTGGAAGCTGTCTGTGGCCACGTTCCACACACCCATCCCTACACTAGCTCAGTGTGGAACGATCCTAGCCGCGGTGGGAGGGGAGGAGGGGAGGCAGGGACAGAAGAGGTGGGGCGACACCTTTGGGTTCTCGGCGTCTCCGGGCAAGCTCTCCCGCCGGACTTCCCGGTTTCATGAGCCAATGCGTGTTCTCTTCCCTTTAAGCTGGTTTGGGTTGATTTCTGTCACTGGAACTGATGGGACACACATCAGACTGACTCTATTTCCTTGCTTCATCAAACTTAGAAATAGCAGAGGCTGCTCTGTGCCTCATCTTAGGGGCTCGGTGCTCCTGGGAAAGGGGAAGAAAAGTGCACCTGCTCTGTCTGAGGCTGCGTACGTCCCTCCATTCTCTTACTGACCTCCCACAGCTGGCTTTCAGGGGGGTGGTTCCTGGCCATCTTGCAGGGAGACAGCAGGTGAGAGGCGGAGCGGCAGAGCCCCAACCACCCTCGAGCCTCTCTCCCTCTCTCTCTCTGTGCGGCAGAGCGAGGCAGAGACCAGGCAGGGAGGAGGCAAGGCGGTGGGGGGGAGGGTGGGGGGGAGGCAGGGGAAATCCCATTAATTTTTCCAGTCCTAAATCAATTTAATGGGAGCCTCCGATGACTCTGATTTGATTTTTCATTTTCAGTATTACAATTATCAGCTGATGTTACCGGCAGCTCAGGCTTGAAATGGGCCAGCACAGTAGAGGCTGTCTGTCAAAAAGGGAATGGTCCCAGATTACACCAATTACCTAATATTTTGCTAATTAGACGCCCAATGCGTCTCTCTCGTTTACAGCAAAGGAAAAAAAAAATCCTTCACACTATCATCGTCCTTCTTCTTTGCTGATCAGAGGTTATCATGTAGCCCAGCTTGGGGATTTTGCATCTCGAGGAGAACTTCTGCGTTCAGGATCCCGTGTCCCCGTGATACTTCCTTGTGGAGAGTCCGGGAACCCTGCTGTCCATACTTAGTCCTTCTTGCCGCTCTCGGGAGGGATGGGGTGCAGGTGGTTCCGTGTGCTCAGCCCCCCCGTGAGGTGGCACTATGCCAGGAGGCAGAAGGCGTGGGGAGAAATTTCAGGCATCCTCAGACCAAACAGCAGGTGACTCAGGGGAGGATCTGGGGAATGACTGGGGCTGGAAAAGTGTCCCGAGTCAGACACTTTCCTTCTCCTTTACTGATGGGGAAAGGGTCTCCAAAGGGGCGTGACTTGGCTAAGGTGCCATAGATAGTTTGGCAGAGCTGTGCCTGAGCCCCAGGTCACATCCTTCCCCGATGTCACAGTCCTTCCACCCGCCACCAACGGCCAGTGTGTGCTCAGTGTTGTTTAAGTCTCCTGTGCAGCCGCCTACACTGGCAAGCAGAGCCGGCTCAGAGGGAACACAGAGGCATCGGATGTATTCGGGCACCAGTCCAGCCCACTTATCTGCAGACTCGTAAGTCTACACAGCTGTCCTTCCTTTGCTTTGGGGCCAGGAAAACGGGGTTTGAATCTTGCACCTACCACTTACCGGCTGTGTGACCTTGACCAAATTCTTCAGCCCTCTGAACCCCAAAGGGAGCAGGAAGTCCAGAATGAGAAGGGGCTCAGGAAAATCAGGGCTTAATAATTTATCCCAAAGAACCATTTTCCCCATGGACACACAAGGACAGGGAGGGGGGCGGCTTCCATTATTTTATTTCGGTAATATAAATAACTGCTACGATTTACTGGGGACCCACCATAAACTCCAGGCGTGGGCCAATCGCTTTGCATATTCTACCTCATTTAATCAGCGCTAGGAGGCAGGATTGTCATACCCATTTTATAGCTGAGAAAACTGAGGCTCTCAGAGGTCAGGTGATTTGATTCCTGTGGCACGTGGAGAAGGATATCGCCCTGCCCCCTCCACAGCCTGGGTCCTTCAGCCTCCAGAGGCTGAACTGCTTGGGCAGGGGTGTGGGGGTGTGTGTGGGAGGGCAGGGGAGGGGCAGCGAGCCTGGGAGGCGCCGCCCCGCAAACCCCTCCACCCCTCCCCAGATCCTGGTTCCTAGAGCTCAGGCCTCAGGGCAGCTGCTCTCAGAAACATGGTCAGCTCTGCTCTGCTGAACTTCATTATCTTTATCAAATTAATTTACACAAGCCAGTGTGGCCACCTAATTAAGACGTTTCCCAGGGCCCTGTGCCGGCTGCTTAATGAGGCAGGAGTGGCTGGGCTCAGGTTCACAGTGTCCTGGGTGAGGAGGGGAGGAGGTGTCCGAGTGTGACCTGACCGCTGTGAGGTTCCTGCTCCGCCACAGTCCAGGGCTGTGGGTGACTACCAGCGGTCCCGCCGTGCATCCCCCTGCTCCTTGGGAAGGAGGGTGTGCTGTGGCCTGTGGGGCCCAAGTTCCTGGTGGTTAATTTTGTAAGTGACTAAGACTTTCCTTTGTGCCTGATGATGGGTCAGCCCTGCGGCAGAATGCCCGGGGTTTGGTTAATGAACTTCTTTTCTTTCTGGAAATGAGATTTTTGAGATGGGAGGGGAGGAGAAACCCATTCGGAGGCTGTCACTCTAGGTGAGCGAGGGGCTGTCTGCAGGGGCTGACCGAGAGCTGCTGGTCAGGAGGCGGGATGCCTGGGGGGGGGGGGCAGGGACACATCCTAGATTCTGGTTCGGGCAACTGGACAGAGCGGTCAGCCTGGCCATTCATTCATTCGTTCATTCACTCATTCATCCAACACACACACACACACACGCACACACACGCACAATTCCACACATACACAAATTGCTAACCTATATGCCAGGCCCTGGGTGCCAGGTGACTGGGGATAAAATCATGAACCAAACAGACCAGATCCCCGTTCTCCCAGAGCTGACGTTCTAGCAACGTCTAGTCTTTACTTTGTGAACAGAATCTTTAAATCTTGAGCCAGGGGTTCAAGATTGAACCTTAAAATCAGAGACTCTTCACTGTAATTTCAACTGCCACGAAACGAGGGCTGACTTTGTGCCAGGATCTCATCCAATCCTTGCAGCCGCCCTGACAGGTGGAGTCCAGGCTTGGCCTCGTTTTACAGATGGTGCCACTGAGGCTTCGGGAGCGCCCAGTTTTGTGACGCCGCCCCTAAGTGGCCGAGGCCAGGATTCAGACCCCTCTCTCTCTCCCTCATCTTACAAATTGTGGTAACTTCCACCAGGCGTGCCTGAACACCCCCAGAACACCCTGGGTGCCACGCACAGCCCCTCTGTGGCATGTCTTGAGTGAGGTGGTGCGGCCCCACTGGGCTCCCTGTACCCCCTTGCCCGGATCCCGTGAGGGATCCCCACGGCTGAGGCTGGGCAGCAGGACGGTGGTCTGCAAAACGATGCCTGGTCTGCAGTGGAGGGAAGGGGGGGGAGGGGAAGACGGCCGGGGCCACCTGCTGCTGGAGCCCCAGCCCTGGGCTGCTGCCACGTCCTCATACAGATACTGTTGGGGCATCATCCCACTGGACTCCCCCCAGCCACCGCAGGCTTCCTTCCCACTGATTTTCATAGCATCGGTGAGTATCTAAAATTGTCACGCCTTCCTGGTTGACTTTTTTTTTCTCCCTCTAGAATGTAATCTCCAGGAGGGCAAGGGTCTCATCGAGCACCTTCGAGTGCCGGGTCCCTTGTGTACCTGCACAGAGGAGGAGGAAAAGAGGGGGAAACACCGCCCCCCCCCCCCCCCGCTCCTTGACCGTGGTACGTTCTAGATGTGGGCCTGCTTGCCCATCTTTGATCATGTCAGAGCAAAGGATTACCAACAAAACAACCGAAGCAATCATCAGTGGGGGCCAGATCGCCCCTTCTTTCCATCCCACACTCTGTGCGCTCTGAGCCTCCTCCTGCCTGTTCCGGGCAAGCCCCGCCCCCAGCTATGACGTCAGGGGGGCCGCCCCGGGATCCCGGCTTGATTTGCCTTGACATTTTATAACCTTGTTTGCGCAGCTCAAGCCCGTGCATTAAAGACCACATGTTCCACTGAACATTTATAGCTGCAAATGGCTCTCAGCGTGGGCAAGGGAGGCAGCTGGGGGTTTGGGGGAGCCCTGCCGGCTCTCAGTCTCATTCTCCCTCTCAGAAGTCATGCCTTGGTTAAGTCTTTTTCTGTTTCTTTTTGAAAGTTTCTCTCTATATTTTAGGGAGGACAGAGAGAGAGCACCTGTGCGTAGGAGCAGGGGAGGGGCAGAGAGAGGGAGAGAGAGAATCCCAAGCAGGCTCTGTGCTGTCAGCTCAGAGCCCCACCCCGGGCTCGAACTCAGGAACCGTGAGATCGTGACCTGAGCCGGATTCAGAGTTGGACGCTTCGCCGACTGAGCCACCCCAGGTGCCCCTCCCTCAATCCTTTTCTTGACCATGTCACTCAGTTCAGCAGTTACCCATATGGACCAAGCGGCCCGTGTCTGGGCACTGTGTTAAGCGTGGGGGGTAGAGGTAAGCGTGACATCTGCCACTGTGGCTGCTGGAGAGGAGGATTCAGGTGCAGGGCAGGGTGAGGGAGGGCCCGGGGCGGGGGGGCGGTGCAGCCACGCTGGGGTATGACTTCGAGCAAAATCCCACAGAAGGTGGCCTCAGCCGCATCTCACGGGGACTCTGGACTAGAAGTTAACTTCAGAGTTGGCCCTGCTGGGGACCTGTCTGTCGCTGGCCAACGGCCAGCCTTGGGGTTGGGGACTCCCGGACAGCCCGGCTCCCTGTAGACATGGGCTAAGGGGCCCCCCACCTCTGCGTAAGACCTGCGGGTGTGGACGTTGGCGGGCTCGAGGAAGCAGTAGGAGGTCCCTGTGGGATTCTGGGAAAATGCCCGACAGGCGTCCCTACGGGTGTTGATGAGTTCACAGGCAGGTGGCGAAAGATCAGTGACCTAGACGTTATGGCGAGATCCTCGTGGTGGTCTGGGGGAGCTCGGGACCTCCCGGGTGCCATGCTGCGTTGCTGCCTGCCTCGTGACGCCTCGCAAACATTCTCCACGGCAGACACTGCTACCCTCATTTTACGGGTGAGGACAGGGAACTGCGGGGAGGTTAGGCCACTTGCCCGGAGGCAAACAGCTAGTCCGTGCAGAGCCGAGGCTTGAACCGCAGAACCTACACCTTTTCGTGTCTTGGATGTTTCCGGGCTTCGAGGGAGCTCCTGTGAGGAGCCCTTAACTCAGCCTGGGCGGAGGGTCAGAGAAATCCTCCGGGGAGAGGGGGTTCTGGGGAGCAATTCCCTCCTGGACCCTGGTTTTCCCGGTTGGTCAGTCAGTCAGTCAACAACTCTTCCGAGATCAGCGAACAGGCCGGGTCCCGCTCTTAACCCAGTGGACACCTGAGCAGAGCGTTTGGAGCCCTGACTAACCCCCCCCCCCCCCCCCGCCAGGAAAGGGGCCTCCCTGACTCTGGGTTCTGGGAGGGTGGCGGGGCGAGGGGGACAGGAGGCCAAGGGGCAGCGAGGATGTCCCTGGGGCCTCGCCTTGAGGACGGGGAGGGACTCACAGGTTTGCTGTGTGGAGGGGAGCCTGAGCCTTTGGCCGCTTTGTTGTTGTTGTTGTTGTTGTTGTTGCTGGGAATCGTCCTCGCCACGGTCTCGTGGGTGTCGCTTTGTCGTCTGTGGTTCCGGATGAGGGAGCCGTTCTGAGAGATGGACGTCCTGCCCAGGAGAGCAGAGGGCACTGGGGTGAATCCATGGCTGTGACGAGGCGGAGGAAGCCTGAGAGGGGAAGGGGCGTAAAGGCAAATTGCTTTTAGAGACGTTGAGTGTCTGCAGGGATGGTCCCCCGTGTCCCCGGTGGTTGTAAGAAGGGGAGTATCTGGCCTCACTCCCCCCCCACGCCTACCTCTCTGGTGCCTCCATATCTAGGGAAGCTCGCCCTGCCCCCACCACCTTGTCAGACACTCAGGCCTTGTGGGGAGGTGCCCGCTGTCTCCCCTTTGCAGGGGGAGGGCAGAGAGTGGGGTCCCCCAGGAGGGACCAGGGGCAGGGACAGACTGGGTTCTAACATGTGTGCTGCATCCTGCCCGCTGGGTGGCCGGGATAGTTGTGGTCTTCTCTGAGCCTCAGTGTCCTCCTCTGTGCAGTGGGCATCTTAGGCCCCTCAGGCCTGCTCCAGCCTTGCCGAGGGGGCAGAATCTCCTGTCTCGGGCCTCGGGGACAGATGTGGGAACCAGACGTGGGCTGACAGGTGCAGGCGCCCCTGGGCAGGGCCCGTGAGGGACAGCGAGGAGGTGGGGCCCTGCCTACCCATGTTTTCTGGTTCTGACCAGGGGCCCCGAGAGGGAGGCTCCTGGGGTCGGCAGTGGGCACGGCTCTGTCTAATGGGTGGCACGGCCCAGCTGCGAGACCTCTCTGAACCTCAGTTTCTCTGACATAGGTGCTTGGCCGCCAGGGCTGTTGTGACGCCTGTTTCCTGGTGTCCCAGTAGGGAACCTCCCCAGTGTCTCATTTCTGGAACTTCCCAGGTCCCCCTCGGTCTCCTCCTAGCCCCTCCCCCACCCCGCATCTTCACAGTGTCTGCCCAAGAGTTAGGGTGAAGGAGCTGCCTCGAAGGGGGGCAGTGAGGTCCCGGGCACAGGGGCCTCACCCTCCTGCCCTGCTCCCCAGGAGCCAGAGACCCGGAGCCCCCGACCAAGAGGCCTTGAGCCCTCGCTCCCTGTGTCTTGCCTGCCTGAGCCCCCTCCCCGCTAACACTCTTGGCCATTGCCTTCTCTGTTTTCTTCCTCAAGCTGTGACAACCACCTAGCACTATATATGTGACCCACCGAGAGCAGCCTTGATGAATTCCGTGTTACCGTTTGCCTCTACGCCATAGTCCTGTCTGCTCCGGGGCGGCCTTTTGCCACTTTACCCATCGGGGCGTGTCACAGGCCCAAGGGTGCGTCTCACCAACTACAGGTTCAGGAGTCAGACAGATCCAAGTTCAAATGCTGGTTCTGCCACTGCCACCATGGCCCTGGAGCCTTCGGCCTCCCCATCACCACGGCCGGCCTCGGCTTATCATCCGCCCAAAGCGCACCGTGGGCAGGACCTCCTGGTAGGTGTTGTAACCCTTCGACACGGCAGGTCTCATGATTCTCTTATGCACCAACAAGGGATTTGGGACACGCGACTTACCCGTCCGTCCACCCTCCGCGGAGCACAGAGGTGGGTCCCAGCCCCTGTTTGCAGGGAACTCGCCACCAGGCCCCAGGAGGCAAAATGCAACAGGTGATCAACACGTGAGTGATGGGTTGGGTTGTCGAACTAAGACGCCGACCAAACTCGGCCTTATCCCCAAGGAGCTCGCGTCAAGCCTGGGAGACAGGTAGGAATAAACATTTCCTTTACGGCAATACCGTTAACAAATAATAATGATGGGCTGGGAACTGTGAAGCGTGTTCGTGGACTTTATTTGAATTCTCACAACAACCTGAGAAGGCAGATGTTATCGCCCTCAGAGAGGTGAAGGTGCTTGGGTCACACAGCAGAGCTCGGAGGAAGCAGAGCTGTGTTTGAAACCTTGTGGGTCTGTTCTACGCGTCTGGGTGCCAGCTTCTGTGCCCAAGGCTGTGATCTCCTGAGTGCCCTCTGTGTGCCAACCCAGGCACTGTCCCTGCAGGGAAGCATATCTTCAGTACTGTCATTTGCATTGCAGGTGACAGAAAACCTGGCTCAAAGGAGCTGAAAAAATAAAGCGAACTCACTGGCTTATAGAATTAAAAAAGAGATCATGTCTGCTTCAGGCAAGGGTTGATCCAGCCTCAGTACTCTGGTAGGCATAGCACCAATGCACGTTCCACTCGGTTCTATGTCCTCGGTGTTGCACCATTCACAGCAGGCCCCTCCCTTCTGCCTCTGGGATGGCCACCAGCCGCTTCCTCCTTCACACCTGTGAGTAAATGAGAGGCCACATCACCCTACAGCTCAATCCAAATCCCAGAATTTGGCCTGTGGGCACTTGGGTCATGTGCCCACTCCTGCATCAGTCACTGTGGCCAGGAGGATTGGTCTAAGTCTAAGGAGGATTGGTCTAAGACAGATTGGTCTAAGTCAGTCAAGCCTTCCTGTGACCAAACCATGCGGCCAGGAAATTAGGGCAGTGGGTGGGAGAGGGGAGAGGAGAGAGACTGCCGAGGAAGCAAATGACAAATAAATGGCCACTACTCCTTCCTACAGGACAGATATCATTCTCCCCATTTAATGGATGCAGAAACTGAGGATCAGAGCGGCCCAGCTACAGGAAGGCGCTCTCTGACCAGGGAGGGAGTGTCCCCAGGGTGTCTTACATCAAAAACCCTGTGCACACGCACGTGCTTAACAAGGGTCACGTAACCCTAACACCCTGGCTTTCCCAAAGCGCACCGGAGCACCTCACTCTGCTAATTGAAGAGTGCAAATGGAGACAGCAAGACTCTCGGTTTTGGCCCATCACATTGGCAAAGGTGGGCCAAATGATGCTCCTCGAAGCTGGGGAGTGAGGAGTGAGGCAGGCTGTTTATCCCTGGCTGGTGGAGTAGCGACAGGTACGAGCTTTCTGGAAGAGAGTGCGTCCGTGTTTTGACTCGTAGCAGTTTTCCTTCCAGGGACCCAACCGTACGTGACGGGAGACAGGACCCTTCAACCTCGATACGGGAAGCTGTCCCCGGCCTGGTTTCAGGCAGCAGGGGAGACCCGGTAAGACCGTAATCTCAAATTTTTATACCTATCCGTCTTTGTTTGGTAGACACCTTGCATGCCAATGGCAGCGTGCAAAAAATGCAGCCCTCTCTATTGTTCTAAAACTGAGCTTAATTTCTATCTCAAGTTTCTATTTCCGACCAGGGGCAGAAGCCTAATGTCTATTGGCTCAGGCCTCTTTCCCCCGTTGGCGTGTCCTTGGCCTTGTGTCGTGGTTGGTTCGTGGTCCATTTGGTCACTGCCTGTCCCCTCCCCACCCCACCCCCATGCCTGATCCTACAGGCTCTCCCAGCCCCGTGGCCATGATGCGTGGGGAACATTCTCCCTCGGGGATGAGGGAACCGGTAGACAGTAAGCTCAGGCTTCCTGCCTGGACCCTGCAGCCAGACATCTCTCCTGCTCTCGTTCTGTGTCCATGTGGCAAACCTGGAGTCTCTTTGCCTCCTTGGGAGTGGCAGCCGGTCCTCTCTGTCTCAGGTCCCCATACTTTTATGGAGGATCCAGCGGAATCTAAGCGTCTTCTTGCCTCCCTGACTCTTGTGCTTAGCTCAGAGACTCCTCAGCTGGTGGGGACCCTCCCGCATTTCCCCCTCCCGCTTGCTTCCACATCGTCAGCCTTATGTCAGAAGCCCAGGCAGTTAGCACAGTCGCCTGGACCAGATGTGGGGTTTGGGCAGGTGCTGGTGCATGACCTGGGGGAACCTTGGTTAGAATCCCAAATGAGGACAGCCAACACGTATCGAGCACTTACTGTGTGCCAGACTCTATTCCCAGGGGCGTCAGCTCCCCCACACTTGTGACATGTGAGTCCTACTATAGCCTCAGAGAAGGGGCGAGAAGAGGGCAGCGTCCTCAGTGCTGTGAAGCGGCCCCTGCGCGAAGCTGCTGGAAGGGCTGGGGGTAGGGGCCTTGGAGGGTCTGCAGAGGCCCTGCAGAGGTGTTCTGGACTGCCGTCTCTGCCCCGCCTTGTCATCCCCTGTCCTCTCACTGGGCCCAGGGGCACCCAGGGGTGCTCTGCTCTGCCAATGGCCGGGAGTCCAAGACCACAGCTGGGCTTCCATTGTTTTGTGGCTCTTCATGTGCACCTGTTCTGTTCCAGGCTCCATGCTAAGTATTTGAGCGTTTTATTTGGTCCTCATAATTCTATGGGGGAGGCATTATAAACCACCCCCCCAATTTTACAGGGGAGGAAACAGAGGCTTAGAGAGGTGAAGGCACGTGCCCCAGATCACACAGCCGGGAAGAGTGGGGTCAGGGTTGGCAGCCGGACCTCTTTGCTGTTGCCTCCATCCATCGGCTGGCTCACACTCCCTGTCCCTGCAGCTCAGCCTTCTGGGTCCACTTTCCTCCCCGGTCCCCATCCTCCCTGTGGCTGGGCCAGACTGCTCCGTGGCAGGCAGGTGCTAGATTTTTCGAGGGAGAAAGCCATGGGGGAGACACCGGGCTGGAAGGAGGAGACGTGGGTGGACACCAGAAGCTGCCAGGGGGGGCCACACCCTGTCTTAGTCCCGACGCCCTCCCCGTCATGCAGCCCTCAATCCCGTCTCCCCGTCCCCCGCCCTCGCCCCTTAGGCTCCTAGAAGGGGCTTCATGGCTCATCTAGTCTAGGCTTTCAACGGATTCCTTGGAACGAGTGAAGCCCTTTGTTGAAATGACATCCTCCATGGACTCCAGCTCATCGAGCGGATGACAAAAGCGAGTGGTCTGGTGGCAGCTGGGGGTCAGGGTCACGGCTCCACCTCCTCCCCCCTTCCCCCCACTTCAGTAATGCCCGTGATGCCATTCCGGGGAACTTTGGGGTCCCAAGGAATACACTTCGAAAACCCCTAATCTCAACCATACCCTTCTTGAGCAGATGGGGGGAAGGAGGCCCAGGAAGTCACCTGACTTGCTCAAGGTCACCCGGGGAGGCAGTGGCTGAGGCAAGGCCTGGACTGCACGGCGTCCGCGCTGTGTGTCCTCTGCGCCCTCTACGCTGCCGGGGCCCCCGCAGAGCCTCCCCCAGCTGCACTCTGTAAAATGCCCTATGCAAATGCCACGCGTGCCCCTGGTGCTGTGTTTGCTCAAGGCTGCGGAGGCTGGCGCTTCCAAATCCTTATCGCTAAAGCAGGGATCGTCATTCTGGGCCTTCCCCCCACCCAGCTCTCCAGGCTGAGATAAGGGGCATTATCTGTCTCAGAGAACGGAGCTCCAGGAGCAGCGGAGGTAATAAATGGGGTTTGCTGATCAGCACCGTGTTCGGCCGAGTCTCCTTGAAGAAAAGACACGGAAATAGCTCAGCGGGCCCCAGACGCCCCAAGACCTGACTTTCCCTTGGAGACGTGAGGACCAGGCGACGTGAGGCCCTGGCGGAAACCTCTGGCCGGGGACGAAACTGGCTCCTGCCCCGACGGGAGGCATCGGGGACCCCGGCCTCTTGTCCTCTGGGAAATCAAGGCTGGGGCCGGCTGCAGGCAGCTGGCGTGTTTGCGTGGCTCAGTGGATAAGGGCAAGGGTTGGGGAGCAAAGCAGACCTGGCCTTGGATTCCGGCTCTACCGTTTACTTGCCGTGTGGCCTCGGGCTAGCCGCTTCATCCTGTAGGACTTGGCTTCCCTAACCGGATCGGGGGGGGGGGGGGCTGAGAATCGTGCCTGATTAAATGATCAGAATGGTTCAAGAAATAAATAAGAGTAAAATATTCAGCGCGTCACCTGAGACATGGTGAAGGCTGTTGTGATAAATCGATCGCATGAACAACTCTGAGTTTTCAGTCTCTCTTGTACCTACGTGTTTTGCAAGGAGACCTTGCAGCTGCCTCAACAGGCAGGGTCTGGACCCCCTCCCTTGTTCCTGGTCTGGCTTTGGGATCCGCTTTGGCCAAATGGGGGCGACACCGCACCTGTCCCAAGTCTAGGTCTTGTGCGTTACTCCCACGCTTCTGCCTTTGTCGCGAGAGCATTCGCCCCTGCCCCCACCCCCCGACTAGGCTGCCCGAGGATGGGAGACATACAGAGAGGGGCTGAGCTGCCCCGCTGGCTCGGCCCGCAGCCAGCCAACCCCAGACACGGGAGCCCGGCCCGGCCCAGAGCCTCTCGACTGTCCCACAGACTCATGAGCTCAATAAACGTTTGTTTTAGGCCGCTGAGTTTGGGGGTGGTTTGTCACGCAGCAGCACCGTGGCACTAGGTGTCAGTGATGCAGGTATTTGTGTGATTTACCCAGAATGTCACAGGTAGCCCTGTGGACCCGCTTGCGGTGTGGCTTTGGGGAAGTCGCATCTTCCGGAACTGTGCATTCCTGTTTGCTAGATGGCAGCAAAGACATCAGGGCTTTTGTGGGGACAACTGTGGCTTAGATGTTGGACTTAGGTTTAGGTTTAGACTGAGGTTTAAGCCCTATCTCCCCTCCCCTCCCCTTCCCTCCCTTCTCCTCCCTTCCCCTTCCCTTCCCTCCCTCTTCCCTCCCCTCCCTCTTCCCTTCCCTCCCCTCCCCTCCTCTTCTCTCCCCTCCCTCTTCTCTCCCCTCCCTCCCTTACTCTTTTTCTCTTCCCTTCCCTCCCCTCCCCTCCCTTTTCTCTTCCCTCCCCTTCCCTCCCCTTCCTTCCCCTTCCCTCCCCTCCCCTCCCCTTCCCTCCCCTCCCTCTTCCCTTCCCTCCCCTCCCCTCCTCTTCTCTCCCCTCCCTCTTCTCTCCCCTCCCTCCCCTACTCTTTTTCTCTTCCCTTCCCTCCCCTCCCCTCCCTTTGCTCTTCCCTCCCCTCCCCTCCCCTTCCTTCCCCTTCCCTCCCCTCCCCTTCCTTCTCTCTTCCCTTCCCTCTCCTCCCCTCCCATCCCCTCCCTTTTCTCAGAGCCCCTTCCTTTGAAAATCTTTGCATTGTTTTTCATCACAGGATTCTTCACTACTCTGCTTTCTTAACCCCTGATCTTGAACCTGCCCTTGACCTATCTGTTCCTCAGATTCTTTCTGGGAGACCGTCTCAAAAGGGCTTTTGTGAAGATTAGGACTCTCATCAAAGACTGAACTCACGTTGGGGGCTGGCACACACGAGGGCCCTGCTTCAGTTGTCTGTTGCCACTTTACCAAACACCCCAACTTAGAGGTTAAAGTAATTGTTTGCTGTGTCTCTTGACACTGTGCGTTGATAGGCCGGGTTTTTGGGTTTTTTTCCATCTGTTTCTGGTAGGGTGGGGGAGGCAGGGGACGTGTTCCCGGGAGGGGGACTTCTCTGCGCTGAAACCCAGAAGGTCCCGGGCGGGCGAGCTGAGATGAGCTGCTCAGTGCTGCCGCCCGTATCACTCACGCAGCCGCGGCCGGCGGCAGTGGGCTTGACGTCCTACCTGGGGCGCCCGGGATGGCTTCACTCACATGGTTGGCAGTGGGTGCCGGCGGGGGGCTGGGAGCTCAGTTGGGGTTCTCTGCTGGGGTTTCTAGGTTCTTCTCCATGGCCCGGGCTTCCTTTCAGCCTGGGGGGTCTCAAGGTGGCCTTCCAAGAGGGGGTGTCCCGAGAGAAAAGCCCCAAAGAGCCAGCACCTGTAGAGAGAGTTTCGGCTTGCTCATGCTTGTTCACGTCCCGCTGGCCAAAAGGAGTCACGTGGCCTAACCCGGAATAAGCAGAGCCGTGGTGTTGGGGGGGGGGGGATGGGTGCACTAGTCTACCACGGGCTCGGAGGTGGTTTGGGTCATTCCTGCGATTCTTACGGATCCGGTGAAAGGCCTGAATTGATGACCTCTGAGGTCCCTCCCTCCAGCTCCCGTGCGCTGTGACCCAGGAGGATGAATGGCTCACCCAGGGCCACACAGGGAGGTGGGGGGCAGAACCAGATAAATCACGGAACTCACATGAGCAGCAGTATTGATAAAGCAATCAGTAACCAAGAAACGACAGAAACATAAAACATCATACATCTGAGCGTTTGTTAAGAGTTTTAAGTGTGGCAGGACCAGCACCGGGGCAAGCCGCTCTGTGCCTGCCTTATCGCAGACAGTGAAGTGTTGGGAAAAGGAGGCAGGGGGTCCTGGGGCAAGGGGAGGGGTGACCGTCACACAGACGCTAGCCCCCTTCCCACGACTGTGCAGACGCCTTGCTGGAGGGACTGCGTTTTCATACTGAGGCTCAGAGAGGTCAAGTCACTTGCTCAAGGCCACACAGCTGGGACATGACAGAGCAGAGATTTGAACCATGACTGGTTGCAAAGCCCAGGGGGTACTTCAGGAGCCAAGCTGCCTCTGGGCTTTATACTGTAGCAGCCTTTCTCGAGGAGGCTGGACCAGGGCCGAAGGCCGGACCAGCCTTCTGCCTCTCCTCCCTCAAATAAAAGGAGGCCACGAGGGACCGCAACCAGTGGGTCTGCAGGTCAGGAATTCCCCGTGAATTGCATTTCTGACCCCAAAGCCCTTCCGACCAGCAGTAGTAGGTAGTTGAGGCACAGAGACCCCTGAGCCCGACGCCTGACTCCTGGTAAACCCCCACCCTGGAAAGCTCATTGCCATCCTGCGTCAAACTCCGAGATCCTGGCAGCCGGGGAAGGGACAGGGTGACGGATGACCTCTCTGGGCCTCGTTCAGACAGGATTCTCCCCGCAAGGCCCGGTAAAGCGGGTGTGCAGACATGACTGCCTCCCCCACCCCCCTAACGTCCAGCAGCAGCCGAAGATCAAAGAGGAAACGAGAGCAAAACGGGACGATTGGCCGGCGGCACCAGCTGTTGATTTATTCTCGGGAAGGGCCCCGCGTCCCCTGGAACAGTGACCTCTATTAATGTTGACGTGTTCAAAAGCCGCATATCGGGATGCAGCGCGCCTCTCCTGTCCCTTTAAAGAACCTGCTGTTCGGTTTCAAAGACCCCGGCCGAGCGTGAATAGTGTCCGGGAGCGCAATTCCTCGAGGAGGAATATTCCATCAAACGCCGCGTGATAAATGGGGGCCGGACGAGCGGCCCGGCACTGGAGACTTCACTCGCAGGGATGAAAGGAGATTCATTCCAAACGGAATGGCTGAACAAACAGCTGGTGCCTGGGTGCGTTCCTGCCGCCCCGGTCTTTGCTGCGGCTTTGGCTCCCCCTCCCGGCCAGGGCAGAACCAACGGCAGGTACTGTCGTGGGGGGGGGGGGGGTACCTCTGTGTGCCCAGGACCGGCTGGGTGCTTTGCATCCGCTGTCTCATTCCACGTCCACCACTTGCGGCCTGGGGAGAGTTACTGTCCTCCTTCTGCAGAAGCACGGGGAGCCCAGAGGGGTTGGGGGACTTGCCTGAGGTCACACAGCCCAGGAAGTCAGGAGCCAGGAAGCGGGTGCCTTATACGCCCCAAATCGCGAGCACTGGGTGAACTCTTGAAGGCAAGCGGTACCAACCACGGCAATGTTGGGGCCATGTGGGGCAAAGTGGGGAAATAGATTCCCCGATGGGGGACGTGACTTGCCCCAGGTCACGCGGCCAGTTCGGCAGTGAGATTGCTAGGAATCAACAGAGAAAGGAAGCGTGGGTCTTGGCCCGTAGTTGGCACCTTGTGGATGTAAGTCCATTTCCTTCACTCTCTCCCTCCCCCCTCCTTCCTCCTTTCTGTAGCCAAAGTCAAGCCGAAGGGAGGGGGATTTACCTGATGAGAGCAAAAGACTCATGGGGTAGAGGGAGCCTCTGGGTCACACAGCTGCCCTGGGTAGGAGTCGGGTTCTGCCGAGCCTCCCTTTCATATACACAAGTCCTGTGGACGAGGGTCAGCTGTGGAGACAGTGTTGGGGGTCCAGGGTGGTGCTCCGCACTGTGGGTTTCCAGCAGAGGTCACGCGGCTTCCCGAGGGCTGGGCCCCGGGGCCCCAGAGAACCTGGCATTCATCAGTGTTGCCCTGGAGCCCGCCTTACCTGCTCTCCCTTCTGGGACCCATTCCAGACAGAAGGTCTAGAACGGATTTAAAGTACCCTCAGCGCTTCCTGACTGTTCACAGGAGAACATGGTGGGGGGTGGGGGTCCCTCTTGTCCCTAAAGGGCGGCTGCTGGTCCCTGCACACACGCCCTGTTCCTTCCTGCCGGCCCTTTCTCGTGCCGCTCCCTTTGGAACGTTTCCTTCCCTCCCTGCCTAATGCCTGCCTCCAGGGCTCAGCCTGGCCTTAGCCTGGGTGCGTGCCCCTCCTCTGGGCTCCTGCAGGCCCTGGACTGGCTTCTCTCAGAGCTCTCGTCGCCCGGGCAGTGATTCTCTATTCCCTGTCTCCCAGACCGGATGGTGAGCCTCTGGGGGTGCGTTCACTTCCGTGGCTCCAGAGCCTGGCACACAGCAGGTGCTCTGAAAATACTAATGTAACCCCACTGGCTTTGGGAGGTGCTGTCCCCCAGCCTGCACCTGTCCATGGGCATGGGTGTGTGAGTGTGTAAGTGTGCAGGTGTGTGTGTGTGTGTGTGTGTGTGTGTGTGTGTAAGGGTGTTGCATCCCAGCTGCTTCTTTGGGAAAAGGCCCAGGAGTCATAGTTCAGATCCGATGGTCCCATAGGTTTCTCTCCGGAGCCTCCTGCAGAGAATAGTCCTTGGGGGCCCAGCCGGGGTCAGGGCCGGGTCCCTCTGGCCTCCGTTCATCACACCTCTGAGCTCCCCATCAATCCCACTCCTAATGCGCCCAAGGATTGATATTCTTTCTTGGCCTGGCCAAGGGCTGGATCGATTCCTGTCTTAAAGGCACCAGCCTCCCTTCAGAGCCATCAAATGGGCATTTTGTGGAGGTGGTTATTTAAAAATACAGCACCCTTCATTTTGTTCTTGACTCAGAAATATGGCAGGCTCTCGCCTGTTGACCCTGGGCCCAGGGCAGAGCTGCGCCTGGTGAGTCCGATGGATTATCTCATTTAATCTCTCCACGACCCTCGGAGAGGGGTTATTATGATCCCCTTTTGGGTGAAGGCATGGCAGCTTAGGCTGATGTGGCCGCTCGACCGGGGGGGGGGGGGCAGAGCTGGGACTGGGACCCCGTTTATCTGATGGTGGATGTGTTTGCACAATGGGGACAGGACCCAGCTTGGCCACGAGCTCACCTACCTTCCCCACACCCACTAAGGGTCAGGAGACACCCTCAAAGCCCTCTGTGCTGTGCTGCCTGCTTCACGGGGGCCAGTTCGGGTGCTGTGGGTGTCCCTCCCTGCTCTGCTTCATGCGGCCTCCTGCCCGCCTGATTGCAATTAAGGATAAGAACCACTGAATAAGGCTCAAGTGGCTAATTAATAACCTTATCGCACTCCAGCCAACTCTGGGGCCACGGCACCTCTGGGCCCGGGCGAGAGAAGCCTTCTTTATCAGGCTGCGGGCAGCCTTCAGATGTTTCCTCCTAGACGAGAGGGCACAGTGATCTCACCCGCTGGCCGCTTCCCAGCTCTGTCCCCAGCTGCCGCCGCCGCCGGGGCCTGACCACTGTCGGGGATTTCCCCCAAGCCTGGGCCTTCTCTTCAGAAACCTCCCGTGAGTTGCTGGTCTGAGATCTCAGGGCTGGATCGGCCGCAGGGGTCATTGGGTGCAGTCCCCTGTCCCCGAGTGCAGGGACTGACCGTGTTGCCTTGGAAGGGATGGCCCTCTGTCTGGCCGTGTGTAGGGTGGCGGTTGTGAGATGGGGCAAGGCCCACTGCCAGACTGTGAGCTCGCGCCCGCAGAGACCGGGGCCTGTGGTGGACCTGGTGCGGGACGTGAGTGAAGGGAAAAGCGGGACCGCCCAGGATCCTCTCTGGTGGCTGGTTCCTTTTCCCTCCTGCCGTGGTGGCCGTCAGGGTCCGCGGCAGTGAGAGGTGGGGGAGACCCCTTCCACTGTGAAAGGAACCCACTTGGCCCTGATGCGAAAGGGAGAAAAGCAGCCAAACGTTAACACGGGCTCAGGCCCACGCAGGTGGCTCGATGCAGTCCGGAGCGTGGAGTCCAGAGTCAGACGGACCTTGTGGCACCCCGGCTCTGCCACTTAAAGCCCGTGTGTGGGGACCAGGGATTTGACTTCATTGAGCCCACGTCCTCCTCTGTGAACCGACAGCTGAATATACGTCATGAGGTGATGGAGAGGAGAGAACTGGGGTCCGTCTGTGTAAGTGCCCATCACGGGCCTGGGCCAAAGGCGTGGTTGTATGTGTGTTTGTGCTCGTTAGTTTATTTGATCTTCATGTGAGAATCCTTCGAGAGGTCATCGGGATGGACACCCTGCCCCCACACCAGGAAGCCAGTGTTTTGATGGGATCGTCTGATGGGATCTCTACAGGAAGTAGAGAGAAGTATCCTGGACATAAGCGACGGGCGTCGCCAGACCTGATACGGAAGGGGGACTGGAAGCCCATCCCAGGAGGTGCCTGTTCCAATCCTGCTGGCCTTCTGTGGATACTGGATTATTGATACCCCAGAAAGTTAGTGTCCTGGGAATACTGATATTTAAGGATCACCGGAACCCCAGTCTCTGGGGACTGTGATGATTTTAGTCATCTAAGAATACCATTATTCGGGAAGCGTTGAGACTCCCAGAGTATTAATTCCCTGTATTGTTGGCACCCCAGGAATAGCCCTTTGACACCCCCAGGCTCTCAGCAACCTGACTTTCCTGGGAGCTCATCCAGGCCCGGCGGGGGTCCCTGTGAGTCACCTCCTCCCTGGAGGGGCTTTGGAGACCGTACTCCCAGAGCACGACCCTGCCACCCAAGCTGCAGCGTCATCACCGGAAATGCTTCCTGGAGCACACAGCCGGGCCCCCCTCTGGAGTTTCAGACTCAGCATGTCTGGGGCAAGGCCCAAGAATTTACCTTTCTGACAAGTTCCCGGGCGACACTGCTCTCCCCGGTCCACGGATCGCACTGCGTGAACACCACTGTCCCCGAATTTGGGTGCTAGGTCCTGGACCCTGGCTGCCTCTTGGAATCACCTACGGAGATTTCAAACGGCTGCCGAGGTCCGGGGTCCCACTCAGAGAAACTGACTTAACTGATCTGGGAGGCGGCAGGGCATAGAAAAAGTTCTCTATGGGGCTCCAGCATACGGTCGAGAGCTGAGAACCGCTGATCTCAGCCGAGCATGGGGGGAGGGGGGAGTAAGCAGCAGCCTGCATCCACAGCTGTTCTGAGAGGGGGGAGACAAAGACACATCTGGGGCTTTGGGGGAGAGCCTTGGGCCCCGCTCCCACTGGGGGCCGCCCCAGACTCAGGGCCCAGGCAGCCCCGGGACCTTCTTCCTCTTGGAGCTACCGGGCTGTTCATTCTCCTAGATCTGGCACTGATATGGGGTCTGTTCATTCATCCACCCACATCCAACAGACATGTATTTGGCACCTACTGTGAGCACTGCTTAGACCCTGGACATACCCTTGTGGATGGAACAGACCGAGATCCCTGCCTTCGTGAAGCTCATGTTCCAGTTCACAGCACCGATGTTGCGAAGTGTGGTCCAAAGCCGCCCGGGGCACCTGAGCGTCTCTTTATTCACGCGCACAACTGGCAAAGTGATGGGACGTAAAGACTGGGCCAGGCCAGGTAGTGGGCTCGGGGCTGGGCACAGGGGCGGTGGGGGAGGCTCCCGGCACTCGCTCTGGGTGGATTCTCCAAAACCTAGCCCAGAGGGGAGGTGAAGCTGTTTCCTTGGGTTCCAGCTTCTCTTGGCAGACCTCGGTTCAGCTTCTAGACTGTAGGCACCTCGGGGCCACCCAGTGAATCCCTCTGCCCCCAGCAAAGACGACTGCAGGACTTCCCTGGGGCCTGTCTCTGGGTGGTGGGTCTGGGAGCCCCTTCTGTTTCACGCGTGCCCCATTCTGGTCCTTCTTTGGTTTTGTTTCCCTTTTTTATTTAACTCTCTGCCTCTGCTCCTTATTTTTGACCCCTTCCTTCTGTGGTTCTCTTTCCATTTCTTCTTTGCTTGCCTGTCTCCATCTCTCCAGGCACAGTTAGACCCCTGACCCCGTTAGGACACTGGGAAACATCTGGCCCTATCAGACCTCTCCTCTCTGGCCACATCCCTTTCCTTGATGAACAGATTCCAAGCCCCAAACTCATTTGTTTCCCTTCCTCTGCCAGTGGATGCAAAAGCCCCTCCCTGGCCAGGGCACGCAGACCAGACTGCAGGGTCCTGCCTCTACCCTCTGCTAGGGCCTGACGGGGGCGGGGGCTACTCAAGGGTCAGAGTCTGCATTGAGCCGATTCCCGATCTTGGTGGGGCCAGGAAGCCCAGCCCTCCAGTCTGGTTAGGGCAGTGATGCTGGCTCATTCTCTGCTACATTAATTCACCGAACATTTATGGGCAGCTTATGATGTTTCAGGCACCGAGATAGGAAGATAAATAAACCACAGTCCTTTCTTTAAGGACTCAAGTGAATAACATTCAAAGTGTCATCCATCTACCTCTCTATTCTTTTGTCATTCATTCATCTCTCAATTCACTCATCAGACACCAGGGGATATAGGAATGAACTTGAGACGATCCTTGCCCTCAGAGTCACCCCCTCGTGGGAAAGACAGACAAGCAAATGGACAATTAAGGGGCACTGAGCCCCCACCAGATTCCAGGTCTGGGCAGCCAGACCTCTTCTTGAGCTGATCTGGTGGTGGGCTAGGTGGGCCGGGCTGGGGCTGTCACGGTAGGCCTGGCTCAGGGACCGGGTGGGGCTGCCCTGACACGGCGCTGGGGGTGGGGGTGGGAAAGGGGATCTGAGGTCTTGATATGCTCCTAAGTCTCCCTGAGTTGGGAAAGGGTTAGGGGCCACGGCCCAGAGCCTGCTATAAAGTGTGCCCCCTAATACCCCGATGATGTTGTGCATAAGAATGCAAACCGCCTGCCATGAGGAAGGGGAGGAAATCCATTTCCCAGCTAGGAAATTATTGAATATTTAGGACCTGGAGCAGATCGTTTAGAGGGGGAAATGAATTTCTCTGGCTTCCTCTGGCTGAGATAAATCAGCCCAGATGTTCTCGTGCTTTCATTTACCCCCGTGGAACGGGTCTGGATGGGTGTTTATGCAGCGTTAAAGTAATCGTTCTTCCAGAAGTGGTGACACTTGCTTCCAGAGCCATCGGCGCTCTCTTAATGCTGGTATGGTGGACCCCACTGGTCAGCCCCTGCCTCTGCACATCCCCGGGGGCCTGGAGCCTCGGAAGGGAAGGGGCGAGGCCGGCTGTCCACAGCACCACCTTCCCTCCCGGTAGCTGAGGTCTTGCTGGCTTGATGGGGCACTGAGCGAGATCCAAGACTCAGCCAGGAACAACGGGAGACCCAGTCAAGTGCCCAGGGTTGAGCCAAGGGTCTGAGCTGTTGAGGCAGGAGGATTTGGGGGTGGGGGGGAGGTGTGTGCAAGATTTAGGTTAGACTTAAGGAAGGACTTACCTTGTCGGAGGTATTGCCGGTATGGCTGGTACCTCCTTGTGGAGGTAATTCTGGAATTGCTCTCCCCTAGGTGATTGGTCAGAGCACAGGAGACTCTCATCTATGGGGAAAGAAGGCAGAGGATGAACCCTGAATCCCGAAGGATCCAGTTTTCTGTGAGGCCTGGATAGTCAGCCTATAAATGCGTTAGACGCCCGCTTTGGCACTGGACACTGATTTTTCCTTCACAAAGTTCTGTTTTTCTGGACCAGGGCAGACTTACTTTTGGAAGGGAGCAAACAGTAACTATTTTTGTTTCTGCAGGCTGTACAATTTCTGTCACAGCTCCTCAACTTTAAGGCGGTAGGGCTAAGGCGCCCTTTGACAATCCGTAAGTGAATGGATGCAGTTGCGTTCCAATAAAACTTTATTTATAAAAATAGGTGGTGGGCCGGATTTGGCCCCCTCGCCATAGTTTACCGACTTTTCTTCTAGACCACTCAGTTGTCAAACCGAGGGGTTTCTTGTTCTTGTCTCTTTTTGAAACAGCTTGATTTCACTTTCCTGATTAGGAAAATAATGTTTACTTAGAGTGAAAATTTATATATAATATATTAGAAGGTGAAAGTCGTTGGTAACCTTCCTCCTTCTCGAAAACAACCACTGTTCACAGTTTAGTGTCTGTATATATTTTTATCCTAATGCTGTATTCTCTTTTTAAAAAAATTTTTTTAATCGTTTATTCATTTTTTTGAGAGACAGAGCATGAGTGGGTGAGGGGCAGAGAGAGAGGGAGACACAGAATCCGAAGCGGGCTCCAGGCTCCGAGCTGTCAGCACAGAGCCCAGCGTGGGGCTCGAAGTCACGGACCGTGAGATCATGACCTGGGCCGAAGTCGGACGCTCAACCGACTGAGCCTCCCAGGTGTCCCTGAATGCTGTATTCTCTTTAAAGGTCATCTCGTGCACAACATATTTACTGAGTTTGTTATATTTTGAGTCCCAAGTTGACTCGTGTCGAAAAGAAAACTGGAGATGGGCGCTGGCAGATGAACCCAGGGAGACAAGAAACGGACCACGCGGACTTTTCTTTCTGGCAATGTTCCTTCTTGGGCAACTGCGTGGGGTCTTTGGTGATGTGTGCTGTGGGCCAGGCCGAGGGAGGACGAGCCAGTGGGTGGAAGGGATCTGAGGGGGGAGCCAGGCCAACTCTGTCTGGCCAGTGGGAGGTCTGAGGTCGCTAGGGAGAACTTGGCCCAGCAGTGCAGTGGCGACCCTCACACAGCCCTGATGGTGGTCTTCCTGGCAGTGGGAGAAGGAATCCTGAGCCACACAGGATGCAGATTCTTTGGCTGCTCCAAGGGGTTCTTGCAGATAAGGATACTGGGACCTGGGCTGATCTGCTCGCTTCTGGGGGAGCAGGAACGCCTTTTCCAGAAAAACCTTCGGGGAGCCTGGGTGGCACAGTCTATTAACCATCCAGCTCTTGGGTGGCTCAGTCAGTTACGCGTCTGACCTCGGCTCAGGTCATGATCTCGCGGTCTGTGGGTTCGAGCCCCGCGTCGGGCTCTGTGCTGACAGCTCAGAGCCTGGAGCCTGTTTCAGATTCTGTGTCTCCCTCTCTCTGCCCCTCCCCTGCTCATGCTCTGTCTCTGTCTCTGTCTCTCTCTCTCTCTCAAAATAAATGAATAAACTAAAAAAGAGTGTTCATTAAGAAAAACCCTAAATACCGGGGAAAGAGCTCCTTACCCTCCCCCGCCCTTCCCCTTGAGCAAAAATACATCAAAAAATGGAAAAAAGCACAAAGAGGGAGAGAGAAGTCCGGTCAAGAAAAGGGCTCCCACGGTCGCCCAAGGCTCCCATGCTCCCTGGGGGGGTGGGGGGGGGGTGCAGGGAGCCTGACTCCCCTTGTAGATCCTCATGCCATCTGTGCCCTGAGCCAGGAGCCCAAATCCCCAAACACCGGCTTTCTTCAGCCTCAGTTCCACGGAGGACAAAATGTCCTTTCCCAGCAGTGACAGGATGGAGAAGAGAGGAGGGAACAAAGTGCCACTGGGTGAGCTGAGCATCCCCACATTGGAGTTGGGGGGGCACTGCCCCCACCAAAGCCAGATTTGTGCCCACTGATCCCTACTACCGCCAACACACTCCTTGGCCCTCACTCACTCCTTCCCAGTCCTCGGCATTCTGGGATCACGCTCAGGTCCAATGCGGGCACCGGAAGGGACCCGGAGTGCCACAGTTTCCTGTGAGAGGTAGAGCAGCCTCGTGGTGATGAGAACAGGTTTGGGGATCATTCGGGTCTCGGTTCAAGTCCCAGCTTTGTCACTTCCTTCCCCAGAGGCAACTTTGGTCCCATTTGAGCCTCAGTTTTCTCGTCTGTAAAATGGGTGTAGTATTAGCCCTCTAAAGCTCCCATGAGATGATCCTTGTAGAGTGCCTTGTAGAGTGGCTTTTATTCCTTTGATAAAATGTCACTGGGGACATTAACATAATCTTGCACTACATCTTGGGCTGATAGGTCTGGAGAAAACCGCGACTATGAATGGTCCATTTCCCACCCCTGCCCCCACCCCGTCCTGTAGAATCTTACGATTCTCAGTGAGTAAGTCAGATGTCTTAAGATTCTCAGTGAGTGAGTCAGATGGCAAACGTCTCGGACGAGAAACTGGACCAGGTTGTTCTTAGCTGTAGCTCGACTGCCCAGCGGGAACACGGTGCCCAGGAGGGGCTGTTAAGCAGTTGCAGGAAGAAGGAAGCTATCAAAGACGCCCGAGGAAGGGCTCTCTCCATGGAGAGTGTCAGAGGCAGAAACACTGAGCGGTGGCCTGAAGCCCCCGCCTCCCCTCTGGCTTCCTCTTGCCTTTCCTTCCCCCGCAGCCCGAGAGCAGATGGCCCGTTTTTCCACACCACCATGTGACGCCAAGATTAATTTCAGGTGGCTGGATCCAGTTTGGTGTCTGAGTTTTAAACAACAGCAACAAAAAGGTATAATTAAAAGCCGATAACAGCAACGGAGCAGACGTTAACCTATCACAGTCGATTTTCCGCAGAAGCTGGTGATGGGGAAGCCGGCGCAGTTCTGCGTGGTTCTGGAAGCTGGCTCAGCGGCCCTCCCAGAGCCCGTGCAGTCCCAGCAAGGACGCCAAGGCTGGGCGTCGACCCTGACCCGGACGGATCGGCGGCCCTTGCAGACAGGCCGACCCTTGGTCCGCTTCGTCCTGCGGTGCCGAATCTCCAGTCGGCTCTCTGCAGCCTTGCCCTGCACTCCTTTCTCTATGATCCGCTATAGCCCCGCACCCCCCTCCCCCATCCTGCAGCGAGGCTTCCCAGCTGCCTGTCCCATCCCTCGGAGAGCACAGGGCCAGCAGTGTGGAGCTGGGTGGGTGCCAGCCCCTCATGGCAGCCGGTGGTCACAGCTGGCTCTTCCTGTGCACCTGCCACGTGCCCACTTCGCCTCTTCCTCATGATACTGTGGAACAGGTGCGGTTATGCCCTCAGGTTTGTAGACAGAGAAACGGAGGCTTGGAGATGTGAGGTGCCTTTTCCAAGGATTACAGCCGGGAAGGGGTTAACTTGGGTGAGACTGTGTGAAGGACAACCACCGTGTGGCAGTTGGGAATACAAAAACAGGTAAGGCAAAATCCCTGATTTCAAGGAGGCCACAGGCAAGGCAGGCCTTACATCGGGTCGACTGGCTGGCTGATGGGATGAATGGATGGATGCGTGGATGGATGGACGGACAGACAGACAGACGAATGGATAGAAAGCCATATTCAGAGACCTAGAGAAAGCCAAGTAGCAGAACGAGGCCACACAATACCCGCTTTGTCCTCGATTTGATGGGTGACCGGTGAACAGGCCTCTCTGGCCCCATCGTTGGCTTGCTGTGTGACCTCGGTGATCCATTTAACCTCTCTGAGCCTGGTGGTGCCAGTCGTGAAAGGAGGGCTTAGATGCCACAGTCTCCAAATTCCCCGTGGGCTCCTGCGTTCCCCGCTTTCCTCGTCTCTCGACCCCACAGTTGTAAGATCCACACCCACGCCGGAGGGCAGAGGTAACTCGCGGCGGTGGCGGTGGCCGAAATTTTAATTCTGACTTGCTGAAATTCTCCGAGAGCAGCAATTACAAGCTGGCAGCTGAGAGTTAGACACTTTTGTTCATGCCCATAAATATTATTTTTTTCCTTAATTAGCAGCCGGCATTTGAAAATCAGGCAATTTTTCAATTTCCCTCGCATAGCCGGGAGGAGCCGAGCTTTGCAGTAAGTCCGAGGGCGTTCACATCCCAGCGCTGACTTTTCCTAGTTGGAGTCTTTGGAGAAAGTTACTGAAACCCTGTGTTTCACTTTCCTTATCTACAAAATGGGGACGATAATACTACCTACTTCATGGGGTCACAATGAAGATGAAGTCACCACGTGCAGGGACTTAGAGTAGTGCCAGGGACACCGTGAGGGGTGTGTAAGTACAGTAAAACCTTGGTTTGTGAGCAAGATTCGCTCCGGAAACACGCTTGCCATCCAAAGCGCGCGTGTATCAAAGCGACTTTCGAGAACCATCGGCTCCGTTGTGATCACGTGACGTTTGGCGTCACATACGACTCATGTCGCAAGACGTCGCTCGTTTGTCAAGTTAAAATGTATTGGAGATGTCTGCTCGTCGTATGGAACATTCGAACAGGTTCCTCGCGATCCAAGGTCTTACTGTATTGGTTTTCGCTACTATTATATTTTCCCCCGCGTCTGTCGGTGCGTTTGGGCTGCCGTAACACAGTACCGCTGATTTTCTCTCCGTTCTGGAGGCTGGAAGTCCGAGATCAAGGTGTCAGGACGGTTAGTTTCTCCTGAGGTCTCCCTCCCGAATTTGCGGACGGCCGCCTTCTCGCTGGGTCGTCACGTGGCCTTTCCTGGGTGCATGCGCACTCCTGGTGTCTCTCCCCCCGTCCTACACGATTAGGGCCCTCTACTTCTGACCTTGCTTAGCCTTAGTCACCTCCTTAGAGCCCTGTCTCTCAGCGCAGTCACGGTGGGGTTAGGGCTTCTGCATGTGAATGGAGGTGGGGGTGCAGTTGCACCCCTGGTACCGCGTGCTAGCAATCAGCCTGAGGGTGGCTCCTCCGGGTGGTCTGCCTGGGACAGAGGCGGTGACTGGGACATCAGACTTTCGGCCGTAAAATGAGGCAAACCGGGATGAGCCGGGGGCACCCCAGTCCTGATTACAGCCGCTTCCTTCAGTGACTTTCCCTGCCTCACCCGTGCGTTCTGACCTTGCTTGGAGGGACGCCTGGACCCCGAAGGGCTGGTGGCAGGTGGGCAGAGACAGTACTGGGAGAGCTTCTTGGCTGAGGGAGGGAGAGAATGTGACACTGGGGACTCTAGCAGAGCCCGGATCCTCCAGGGTTAAAGCCTGCCTCGAGAGAGAACATCTACAAACACCGAGGGAGGGAACCAGCAAAAGCATTATCATGATTAATGTTATTTCAAAGACTTAATTTTTCCCCCTCTTTCTGAACTGTTTGCGTGCTGTTGTGCCGAATGCTGTCTCTTGATTCTGAGTGTCCTTCCCCCGGAGTAATTTGGAACAAGGTCAGTGTTCACCAGGCAGGCTTCCTTGCCTTTGATATGCCCTCTGACAGCCCGGTGAGGCTGACGGGATGTGAGCAGCAGGAGGCAGACTGATGGAGGAGGCCACACACCAGGCTCGATGGAGGAGGCGACAGGACCAGGCTTCCAGGCTGTGACCTCTCTTCACCCAGGATTGGGTGGAATCTCCAGCCCAAGGGGCAGGAGTGGGAAGCGTCCAGGGTGAGGATCAGGACCTTTATTCTGGCCCTGTTCTTGTTGGCTGGAAATTTTCCAGCTCTCAGCTTCCTCACCTGCAAAGTGGGGACAAGACCATTTTCCCTTCTGGATGGCTGTGCTTGCTCTTGGACGTTTGCACACTTCCCAGACTCAGCTGTGTGTGTCCTTCCCCCGGGGCGGGGGTTGTGAAGTTCCAGCAAGTGTGCAGGGGTGAGGCAACCAACACCCAGAGATGGTTCGAGACTGGGGTTGAGGGCTGCTATGTTGAGATAGACAAGAGCCTGGTGGTTGAAAGGCGGGAGATAGATTCAGGTCCCGCTCTGCTAATTAAGCCTTTGAACTTTCTAAATAGATGAGCCCTTAAAGATAATCCAGCCTGACTTCTTCTAACACCTCTAACATTCGGGAAAGCACTTGATGTCAGAGGGAGGAGAAGATTTGGAGTGAAGGGTATAGATGTTGGAGCTGGAAAGTTTTGCCTCCAAATGTCCCCTCCATCACTTGCCGTTTGACCTGAGGCAAGTCACTTCATCTGAGTCTCAATTTCTTCATCGGTAAAATGGGATGTGATAGCTGGTTTCCATGATGGCCTCCAGTGATCCCCATCTCCTGGTGTTTACCCCCTTCATTGGTCTCTCCCCACCTTGTACCGGGCTTGGAGTCTGTGACCAACAGAATACGGCAGAAGGGGTGGTGTCCATTTGTGAGGCTAGGAGACTAGGTTGGAATAGATTCTGCAGTTCCTGTCTTGGGTCCTCTCCTTCTCTTCTTCTCTCTCCCTCTGTCTGATGACTAGCTCTGGGGGAAGCCAGCTGCCATGGAGAGGTCCAACTGGTGAGGAACTGAGGCCTCCCAAAAGCGGCATGGATGAGTTTGGAAGTGGATTCTCCAGCCCCAGTCGGGCCTTATGATGGGACGGCAGCCCTGCCCGACAGCCTGCTGCAACCTCGCGGGAGACCCAGGGCCATCTGGCCAGGCTGCTCCTGGGTCCCTGACCCTCGGAAGTTACATAAGGTAACGAGTGTTTGTCATTTTAAGTTGCTAAGTTTTGGAATAATTTGGTAGCCAGTAGTGGATAAATAACATACAGTGATAATAATGTCTATCTTGTAAGTTTGTTGTGAGGACGAAATTGAGGTAAGCACTCTGTGTAGTATCTGATACGTGTTGAAAGCTGAATGAAATGTGACAAAGCAGTGACCGCCTGAGCAATATTATCATTGACAACCCCCCCCCCCCCAGATCACACAGCAAGGGTGTGACAAGGTTGATGATCCTATGATTCCCAGCTGCCCAGTTTTAACTATTTGTGCCCCCGACGCCTTACTGACTTTGGTGGGCACTGAAGGCTTTGCCAGAAAGAAAACAGCAGAGTCAGAGGGTGGAGGGGCAGAAAATGTGACGGTGGCGGTGACAGTCACTGGGCTTCTGGAGCCACCATGGTATGCGTGGGGTGGCGCAGGGCTGAGCCACGGGATCAGTGTGCACGCACGTTACGTACGCACACGTACACAGGTATGTGTACACATGTTTGCAAATATGCACACACGGGTTGCATGCACTCACACGTGCATTCACGCATGGGGCACCCCTGTAGGTGTGCATGCACGTGTACAGATATGTGCATTTATGTGCATGGATATGTGTGTACAGGGTGTGTGTGTGTGTGCGTGTAGGTCACCTCTGTAGACCCTTCAGCCCAAGATTGGCTACTTATCTGATTTGCTGCTTGTTTCTGGGTTTGCTGTCTGAGGAAGTCTCAGAAACACCATGGCAACAAAGGGATGGTTAATGAGCCGGGAGGGTGGAGGCCGGGAACCTGGGTATCTCTGAGGCCACGAGAAGAGAAGTTCAGGGGGAAGGTCCACTGGGGTTTATTTCCCTGGCCCTGTGGGGCTTCTTTGGTAGAGTGATACCAGAGACGGTCTGGGCGGGGGACAAGCTCCTGACTCTCCAGCCCCAGTATTCCAGGAAGCACAGGGCTCCTAGTGTTCAACGGATGGCTCCTGTGGGGTCACCTGCTCCAAGGGCCTGGGCCGTAGATGTTTCTACACAGTTCCTGGGAGGGTATCCATGGCTGCACCAGGTTCTCGCCTGAGGCTGTGAGCTGAACCACGGAGACTTTTCAGATACACTCACGGTACGGACCAGAGAAATGGAGGTAACAGAGAGGTTAAGGGACCTGCCTCAGGTCACCAACAGGCTGACACAGAGTCTGGGCAGGAATCCAGCTCTCCTTGCTGGTCACTCTGGCCCAGAACAGGGGCTGTGGTGGGGCGACCTAGGATGTGTTGGTCCGTAGGGGTCATGGGCCCCTATGCCTGGGATCTTCTGCTAGGAGAGCTGGCCGCCCCCCGCCCCCTGTGTGGACCAGATGGGCAGCCCTTTCACCCCTCGTGTTCCTCACCCTTGCCTTTATCACAGGGAATAACTGGGGCAGGAAATCCTGGGGGAGCACAAAGCCTGCCAAGCTCGAGCCTGGCACCAGTTGGGCACCTGGACGCCAAGCAGGTTGGAATAGAATGGGTAGCAGGGGCCTCAGCGGGGGTGGGGGGTGAACCACTGGAGCAGCTTGGTAAATGCCTCCCCTGGCTCCTGCTAAGACCTCCTATCTTGCCTGCCCTGTGCCAGCAACACCTGGAAGAGAGTTTTCTGGCAGGTCCTGGGGTGCAGAAGGGGGTTATAGGGGTCGGTCATACATTCACTCACAAGCCCCTACTAAGGAAGGGGGAAGTGGTGTGTGCCCCGAGTGCCCCGTAGAACAAGGCACTGGGTGAACCCCCTTTGTTGTACCTCCCATCACTCCTGTAATCTAGAAGTTCCACTTCGCAGGTGAGGGAACTGAGGCTTAGGAAGGGGCAGAGCTGACATTTAAAAAAAAATTTTTTTTTAACATTTATTTATTTTTGAGACAGAGAGAGAGAGACAGCATGAACAGGGGAGGGTCAGAGAAAGAGGGAGACACAGAATCCGAAACAGGCTCCAGGCTCCGAGCTGTCAGCACAGAGCCCGACACGGGCCTCGAACCCACAGACCGTGAGATCATGACCTGAGCCGAAGTCGGACGCTTAACCGACTGAGCCACCCAGGCGCCCCAAAGAGCTGACATTTGAATCCAGGTCTGTGTGATTCCCAAGCCTGCTTCCCCCCCCCCCCACCTCTGAGCATCTCTCTGAGTGCCCTCTACACCCACTACATCTAGGGGTCAGTTTGGAAACTGGAGATACAGAGAACTAGCCCTCACACGTAGTTCAATGGATGAATTAGCTATTGCTACGATGTCAATGCCGCATAACAAGTAGCACTCCCCAAATCTCAGGGGCTTACAGGCAATTTCTCTTGCTCAGGGTGGTTGGGCAGCCGGGTGTCTCTACTTCAGGCTGCGGGCGGACCACACGTGTCTCTTGCTCTCCTTGTATTAGTGGCAACTCAGGGTCTGCTTCCCATGGCTGGGCAGAGACATAGGATGTCTCCTGAGGCTTTGTTTTGGAACCGGTGCACTGTCCTGCTGCTGACCTGCCAAAGCGAGCTGCGTGGCCAAGCTCTACTCTGGGGGGAGGCACTACGGGCACCTGACGAAGGCATGGCCGTCTGACTGTCTAACAGGGAGGCAGGAAGAATGGGGTACGATAATCCAATTGTCCGCAGCAGGGAAGACAGACTGGGATGACAACACCGGGGTGCATTTCATCAAATCCAAGAAACCATCAACTGTAAAACACACCGGTAATTTAGGTGTCTCTAAGAAGGCAAAGCAGCTGCCAACTAAAGGGTGACATGATGCTTTCTCAGCTCATCATATTTTTATCTTATTCTTATCAAAAGCTATTTGATCTCTGGATGTGGAAGTGACAACAGCATGGACTATTTTGACCAGGGTTGCTCTCGCCCCGACTCTTACCCCTGTGTCAGGACTGGCACCATCCCAGGAGATGGCGAGATGTCACTGGTTGCACGGCGCCTTCCGATGTCAGGGGTGTTCAAACGCGAAAACGTGTGTTTTGATTCTCAGAACTGGTGGCATCCACTGTTCACTCATGGCGGTGAGCCCTTGCTCTGGGACGGACCCCGTGCTAAGCATTCCGTGTGGGTAAACCTGCTTGCACCTCAGACAATGAGGGGCAAAGAGTAGCATCCCTGTTTCAAAGACTGCGTGGAGCAAGGCTCAGAGTGACGTGCCGTCTTGCCGAAGACCAACATCAGCGTAATAAGAGCTTCTACTAAACACAAAGCAGAGAGCTATGGGAAAAGCGGAAAAGCAGGCCGGGATAGTAGTCCCCCCTTATCTGGGGTGGGGGGAAGGCCCGAGGCACCCAGTGGGTGCCCGAAACTGTGGATAGTACCAAACTATCCCGTACACACATTCGATAAGGCTTATAAATTAGGCACAATAAGAGGTAAGAACAACTAATAATAAATAAAGCAATCATAACAATAGACCGTCATAAAAGTTTTGTGAATGTGGTCTGTCTCTCAAAATAGCTGATACGTGCCGTGATCACCCTTCTTGTGGCGACGTGAGATGATAAGATGCCCGCGTGAGGAGTGGAGGGGAATGACGTAGGCGTGTGAGGTAGCGGCTGCTACCGGCCTCCTGGGAGTGTGTCGGAAAACCACCTGCCACAGGACCGGGCCTGACTGTGGGTAACTGGAACCAAAAGTGATGTCGCAGGTAAGGTGGTGGCGGGGGGGGGGGGGGGGACCGCTGCAGCTTGGTGACTTGGGGGTCTTGTCACGTTGTTTGATGGGAGGAAAGCAAAGAATGTGCGATTCACACCTGTACTAGTTTCACTCAAACATATTTGTTTACCTACTGTGTGGAAGGTGGTACACAGATGTGAAAAAAAAATGTCATGTTTATTTACTTTTGAGAGAGAGAGAGAGAGAGAGGGAGACACAGAATCAGAAGCAGGCTCCAGGCTCTGAGCTGTCAGCACAGAGGCCGATGCGGGGCTCGAACTCACGGAGCACGAGATCATGACCTGAGCCGAAGCCTGCCGCTCAACCGACTGAGCCACCCAGGCGCCCCTGAATATTTTTAAAGAATTTTTTAATGTTTATTTATTTTTGAGAGAGAGAGAGACAGAGTGAGAGCAGGGTAGGGGCAGAGAGGGAGACACAGAATCCGAAGCAGGCTCCAGGCTCTGAGTTGTCGGCACAGAGCCCAATGCAGGGCTCGAACTTATGGACCATGAGAGCATGACCTGAGCCGAAGTCAGATGCTGAACCAACTGAGGCAACCAGGGACCCCCAACAGTGACTGGATTTGAAACCAAAAATTCAGGGGCTAATTACAAACATTTTTTTAATGTTTATTTATTTTTGAGAGAGAGGGAGAAAGACAGAACGTGAGTAAGGGAGGGGAAGAGGGAGAGAGAGAGAGAGAGAGAGAGAGAGAGAGAGAGAGAATTCAAAGCAAGCTCCAGGCTCTGTCAGCACAGAACCTGACACGGGACTTGAACTCATGAGCTGTGAGATCATGACCTGAGCCGAAGTTGGATGCTTAACTGACTGAGCCACCCAGGCACCCCACGGGGGCTGATTTTTAAAAATTGAGGTATAATTTACCTGCCACGAGATGCGCAGACCTTAAATATTCAGTTTGAAGGGTTTTCACAAATGTTTACACCTGTATTACCACCGTCCCACTCACCACGGAGAATACGTCCGTCACCCCAGAAAGTCCCAGTGTGCCTCTTTCCGGTAAAACACCTCCCTCTCCACCCTGTTTTTAAACATTTTTCTGTCCCAGTAAATCAGTTTGCCTGTTGCTGACTTTGGTGTAAATGAGACCTTACAGAAGGTGCTGGCTTTGAGTCTGGCTTCTCTCATTCAACCTAATAGCTCTAAGATTAAGCCACGTATCTTTTTCACTGCTGGGTAATGTTCCATTTTGTGCTGCTTATTATAACGTGATTGCCTGTGCTGCCCGGAAGCCATCCTTCTTGCCTGCCGGGTGGAAATGGATCTGGGCCCTTTAAATTTCTTCCCTGCAAGCCGGCTCAGCCTGGCCAGTAGAGGGCGCTGGGGGGCCCATGCGGCCGCACAGAGCCCTGCTTCCTGATTCTGGGCGCTCCAGGGCTTCTGCCTCCCCAGCTCCTGGCTCCTGCAGTGCACGGCCCGCAGCCCCCCCGGCACTGCTTTGGAGGCAGTTTTGGCAGTTTTGACGTGGGGTGTGTCACCAGCGGCGGCTTCTGTGGTATCCTCCAGGGCAGATTTCTGGTGAGTCCCCCTGGGTGGATTTCTAGCAAGTTCCACCAGCATGGCACCAGGCCAAGTGCTTGCCATGTGGTGGGCCACAGCCATGTCCTGGTCCGCAGAGTCTGGCTGGCAGCCCTGGAGGGGGTGTGTGTGTTTTAGGGGACATTTCCTCAGCTCAGGGGCTTTTCCTTGGGGAGATTTTTCAGCCTTAGGAGGGGACTCTTCCTTGGGGGCCTTATCTCAGCCTGGGGTGTGAGTTTCCCCTTGCGGGCGGGGGCAGCTATCTCAGCCTCATGGGGGGGTCTCTTTTTGGGGGCTCTGTATCAGCCTTAGGGTTCTCCTTGAGGCTCTCTATCATCAGTCCTGGGTGGGGGTGGGGGCTCTTCCTTGGGGGCTTTTCCTCAGCTCTGGGGGGAGCTCAGGTTCTAGCTCAGCCTGGTGGGGGTTTCTTTTTGGGGAGGCTCTGTGTTCAATATCATCCCAGGGTGGGGGCTCCTCTTGGGGCCTCTACGTCACCCCAGGGTAGGGGATCCTCCTTGTGGGTTCTCCCTCAGCCTGATGGGGGGGAATCTCTTCCGAGGAAGCTCCTTTTGGGGGCTCTGTCTCAACCCCTGCATGGGGAGGGGCGTTCTTTCTTGGGAACTCTACCTCAGGCCTTGGGAACTTTATTTCACCTTTGTGGGGTGGGGAAAGTCATCCTCCAGGCTCTCACCAAAGCCCCTCAGGGGGTGTTCCTGTGGGGGGGGTGGCATTCTTAGGGGCTCCGTCTCTGCCCCAGGTGGGGTCTCTTCCTCGGGGGCTCTGTCTCAGCTCTTTGGGTCGTGGCTATTCCTTTAGCTTCTAACCTTACATTAATTATAATTCTCTTTATTCTTTATTAGCCAATGCTCCGTTCATTCGGTCCCCTGTTAGAAGTGAATAATTCTTCATATGGAACTTTCCCTGTTGGAATTACTGTGTGGTTTCTTTTTCCTGATCAGACCCAAACCAGTATAGAATTGGTGTCAGCAGTGATATGGGGGGGGGGGGGTGGGGGGAGGGTGGGTCTGCAGAGACGAGATTTCCAGACTGGTTTTCTCATGGGCTTGAACGTGGTGCTGAGCCAGTGGGAACTGGGGTGCTAGTAACCCAGGGCATGAAGTGGCCCTGCAATTAACCAAGCTATCACCCGTGGTTGATTGAGATGAAGTGCCACCGAGGCACGTCCCTTGGGAGCCAGAGTGATGCTGTGCTTCGCCGTTAATGGCAGTGGTGACGAGTATAAGGACCGTGGGGGTGTGGGATTGATGCTTTTGAGGGCTCTTGAGCTTACAGAGAGAAGATGAGAAGCTCAGGTCCATTGACTCAGTTCAAGTCACGGTCTGAGAACTGGAAAGCCTTCATGACAGCCTTTCGAGAAGCTGCTATTATTATTATTATTATTATTATTATTATTATTATTATTTTGCAGCTGCAGGGCTGGTATTGCTGAAAATCAAACAGAAAATTTAATTGTGTCAGTTGCTGAATTACAACCACAATTGAATTCACATCTTGACAGATTGCTCATGTGAAAATTAGGGCATTGATGGGGAAGGAAAGGGGTTCTGAAACATGGAATGGGGACATCTATCTGATGGGCCCAGATGAAACGGACGATCTTAAACCCCAGTGGCTCTGAGCCTCCCTTGTAGGTGATGGTGGCTTTCCCTCCTGTGTCTGAGGCTATTTCCCCTCTGTTTAAAAACCCTGTGACAACGTGCCTGGGTGGCTCAGGTGGTTGAGTGTCTGACTCTTGATTTCAGCTCGGGTCATGAGCTCGCAGTCATAAGATTGAGCCCCATGTGGGGCTCCATGCTGGACATGAAGTCTGCTTAAGATTCTCTCTGTCCTCGGGGCACCTGGATGGCTCAGTTGGTTGAGCGTTCAACTTCAGCTCAGGTCATGATCTCACAGTCCGTGAGTTTGAGCCCCGCGTCGGGCTCTGTGCTGACAGCTCAGAGCCTGGAGCCTGCTTTGGATTCTGTGTCTCCCTTTGTCTCTGCCCCTCCCCTGCTCATGCTCTGTCTCTCTCTGTCTCAAAAATAAATACATTAAACATTAAAAAAATTAAAAAAAAAAGATTCTCTCTCTCCTCTCTCTCTCTGCCCCTTCCCTGCTTGGGTGCAGACACAGTCTCTCTCTCTCTCTCTCTCTCTCTCTCTCTCTCTCTCAGTCTCTTTTTCTCAAAGAAACAAACAAACACCCTGTAATACCCTTGGTGGGGACAGATACCTTGAGAGGGAATGCCCATTTTCCTCAAGGCTTACAAAGACTACTTACTGTTGTCACTAGACTCTAACTAGGGCCAGATCTCAGCATCGTGGCACGGACACACTAGGACACCCCAAAAATTGCAAGACTTCACCAACACATATCAGCAGAATTCTGGGGAACCCATGTAGGAGTGGATTCCAAGGGTTTTAGACCGAAGAGGGCAGGCGATAACACTGGGTTGGTGAATTGTCACGTATGCACTCACTGGAGATTCTGGGTTTGATTATTAGCATGTGTGCTAGAGGTGGTTGAAACACCTTACTTGGTTGGTTGGCTGAGATCTGGACCCAACGGTGGCCTACAGTTAATGACGCTGCAGCGTCGTGATTGGAAGAGGGAATCCAAAGGCGTGGGGAGACAGGAATGCTGGACTGGGCACTTTGTGTGTGATCTGCACCCCCTCCAACAATATTCCACGAGAGGGAGCGGGAGACAGAGGCGTTGACAAATACACGAGTGAGGGGAGCATCCTTGAAATGCTGCGTGGCTTCTCTTTTGTAGGCTGGGTGTGACCTCAGAGGCTGCCTCCACTGGGATTGGCCCCCTGGTTGCAGCGGGTATAAGGGCATCCTGGAATAGCGGAGACCAAGGGGCAGGACATCACTGCCAAGGACGAGGTGGGCACATGTACCGTAAGGCAGCAGGCAATTGGGACGCCTTCGCCCACAGGGATCTTTGGTGGTGGCTAGTGAATCACAGTGTCCCCGGAAATGAAATAAATGGCAGCTTGATAGACACATAACATAAAAAGCTCTGGGTCTGGTTAGCCAAAACCTGGCATGCTCCGCCGTGATGGAGAGTCTCTGCCTCTCCTCCAGTTTCTATACCTCAGTCAATTCCCGAGCCCAGAAAAATCCCTTGGGAGGCCAGGTCCCTTTGAGGAAGAAGCCTTCTCATTTCTGCAAGTACTTACTGTAAATATTCCTCCAAACCTCCCCCAAAGGGACCTGGGGCCATTTATCAGGGTGGCTGTGTACTGGGGAAAAGGACATACACAGACGGGTCAGGGATCGCTATGCACTGGTTCTGAATAAACCCTGATTCTTGGGGACCCACGGTGCCACTCTGGCCCAGAGGTCAATGTGGGGGCTTATGGTGGTCAGGTGATAGAAGGTGGCGGCTGACACACAGGGGTCCAGGTGGCTCGTGGACCCACCCCAAGGTCATTCCTCCAGTTCCTGAACGAATGATTACAATACATAGACTTAACGACTCACCATTCTCTCCCCTTTCCGTTTTTATTTTATATGCGAGCTTTGGGAAGTTAACTTTACAATTTTGTCTTTAGGTGACAGACTATCCTGGGGAACGGTGACGGGGTTTGAGGAGTAATAAATACAGTCAGTGGTGACTTCTAGGGCTGTTGGTTTCATTTTATGAGAAGTGTTAAGAATGATGGCTGTGTCTCCTTGGGTGGGAATGCAGAGTTGTGTTGTCAGGAGCTCAATGGTGTGAGCAGGATTCCTACGGAAGCTCAGTAGTCAAGGGGACGGAACGTGCTGTGTGTCCATGATTGCCTGTGCTGCCCCGAAGCCATCCTTCTTGCCTGCCGGGTGGAAATGGATCTGGGCCCTTTAAATTTCTTCCCTGCAAGCCGGCTCAGCCTGGCCAGTAGAGGGCGCTGGGGGGCCCATGCGGCCGCACAGAGCCCTGCTTCCTGATTCTGGGCGCTCCAGGGCTTCTGCCTCCCCAGCTCCTGGCTCCTGCAGTGCACGGCCCGCAGCCCCCCCGGCACTGCTTTGGAGGCAGTTTTGGCAGTTTTGACGTGGGGTGTGTCACCAGCGGCGGCTTCTGTGGTATCCTCCAGGGCAGATTTCTGGTGAGTCCCCCTGGGTGGATTTCTAGCAAGTTCCACCAGCATGGCACCAGGCCAAGTGCTTGCCATGTGGTGGGCCACAGGCATGTCCTGGTCCGCAGAGTCTGGCTGGCAGCCCTGGAGGGTGTGTGTGTGTGTGTGTGTGTGTGTGTGTGCGCGTGTACTTCCTTGGGGGGGTCTGTCTCAGCCTTGTGGCCGGGGGAGGGGCTCCTCTCAGTCTGGGGTAGCGAGTGGCTCCTTGGGGGCTCTATTCAGCCCAGGTTGGGGGGGGTGTTTGTTGCTCCTTAGGGGTTCTGTGTCAGCCCTAGAGGGATTCTTCCTGGATACTATTCTCTAGAGTTCTCTCTAATTCTTTCTAGCCAGTCCCTTGTTTGTCTGGTCTTCTAGTATGTTTAGGCAATAATTCTTTATACAGAACTTTCCCCATTCAGATTACTGGGTGGATTCTCCCTCCTGACTGGTTGCAAAGTGACTCACGCTGTGTGTTATAAGTCATTGTTTGTCCATCCATTTTCACGTTGGTATTTCCAATTTGGGGCTGTTCTGAATAATTTGCTATGCGTATTCTCAAATGCACCAGGCTTTCTGCGCACATGTTTTTATCCCGTGGATAAATGCTCATTTTGCCTACAGGGTGCTGCGGGGTCACCGGGAGTTTTGTGGGTCTGTCTTTTAAAAATTTTTAAAAATGTTTATTTATTTTTGAGAGAGCGAGAGGGAGAGAGAATGAGCGGGGGAGGGGCAGAGAGAGAGAGGGAGACAGAGAATCCGAAGCAGGCTCCAGGCTGAAAGCACAAAGCCCGATGTGGGGCGTGAACCCACGAACCATGAGATCACAACCTGAGCCGAAGTGGGACGCGCAACTGACTGAGCCACCCAGGTGTCCCATGGGACTGTTTTTTTGTTTTTTTTTTTTATCAGTGATAAAATTCGAAGTGGGTTCTAGAAGGATCTCTCGGCCTTGGGTGAATGGGGGCAAAGGCACCAACTCTTAACTCCCCAGATGCAAGTGGCAGCCCAGCCTGGTGACCTTGTGCACGTGGCTCTGCTCCATCGTCTATTTGTGAATCTGTGAAATGGGAATGTTCTCGTGCCTCCATAGGATTCTTGGTGGGACCGAATGGGATAACGCGCACAGGTGCTTGGCACGGGGCTGGCATGGAGGAGGTCCACGGTGGGCAGCAGCCAACATACCGTTGTTATTAGGTGCTTACGCTGGGATGTCCCCGTATCTCCCTGGCATTGACCGTCGTGTGTCTAGAGACCAAGAGCTTAGAGGAGTGGGAAAGGGTCTCGGTGCCCTGTCGGGACCCGGGAAAGCTGGGACACGGCTGCCATGGCTGCCCGGTGCCTGGCGCTTTCTGACGCCCTCCTGTGCCTTCCCTCTGAGGAGTGGACCCTCAAGGTGGCCTTGGGTTCTGGGCTCTTTGCCCAGCCCCCTGACAGCTACCTCAGCGGGCATCCTGCCAGGCTGAACCCTGAGCTGCTGCACCCCAGCTAGTCAGACAGCCATGATTAGTCAAATAAAATTTCCATCTGTTGAGGAATTTTCGAGAGTTATTACTGGCTATAAAAGCAATCGGAGGAGAAGGATGGATCTGAGGGGGTAAGTGCCTCTAATTATGTGCAGTAGTGACTTTTAAATAAGGTTGCAGATGTCCTTATCAGAGTGAGCCAGACCCCCATCGCTGTCTGGGCCGGAGGGGGTTGGGCTGGTGGGGGTGGGTCCTTCTCTGTAGAGGGAAGAAGAAGAGGGGCGCCGTGTTTGAATCTTGGGGGTCGTTGTGGCGTTTAGAAAGACCCTGGATGCAGACGGCCTAGTAAAGGCCCGGCAGGTCTTAATGGATGCACGTTTCTGCTTTCCCTGCTTCCCTCCTTCTTCTCCCTGGGGCCTGAGCCAGGCTCCTGGACAGAGCAGCGTCTCTCGGGGCCGGGTTGTTGCTGTCACAGACTCTGTGTGGCCGCTCCATGCAAGGTCTGGGCCTCGAGCTTCGCCCTTAAAATGGGACAATGAATTAGCAGGTGTCCATCCCAAAGGAACGCTGGTCGGGGAGATTTTGGGGAATGTGGGCCCAGCATCATTCTGCCACTAATATATGGCTTTCCTCTAGCGCTTGACTTGTTTTGACCCCTCAGGACTTGGAGGGGGGCGCGGCGCGGAGGAGACATTGTGGGCAGGAGGGTTTGGGGTGCTGAGGGGCTCATCTGAGGTCACCTGGCTCAGGTGCTCCTGCTTTCTTGGGGGGAAAGAGTTTTAGAAGTCCACCCCCTTCTTTGTCTTGTGATGCTTAACACAAGGTTGTACTTTGGGGGCACCTGGGGCTCAGGAGGCTGCACGGGGGCCAGTGGGGTGGGTGGTTTTGCTGGAAGGGGCTCAAATGTAACTGAGAACCCCCGGAGAGAGGGGTTCACAGGGTCCAAACCCTCAAATGCTTGAAGGCACACAGTCCCCTGACTGCTGGGCCAGGGGTCTGTTCATGGACAGGCTGTTCCTCCTTGCCTCCCCTGCCCACCTGTCCGTCAAGCACAAACCAGCCCCCCCTGCCCCTTGGGCCCTTTAAAACCATAGGCACATGCCTAGGCCCCCGTGGCCGGCCACACTTTGATTCCTCGGAGTCGGCTGTAGAAAAGCCCACATGTGTGGCCAGGAGCCATCAGAGTTCAGTCCTTCCCGCCATGGCTCTGCTCTGGGCAGGGAACTCTCCTTGGGTTCCTTCCTCTCTGCCGGGCAGTTCCAGTGTGACTGATTAGCGGTGGTTTGCCCTGGGCCTGGGGTCCCCTGGTGTCTGACTCTGGAACCACAGGCCTGGAGCTGAGGTAGGAGGGCGGGGCCGGCAGAGCTGCGGGTTCAGGTTTGCAGCTGAGTTGCATGAGAAGCTGAGGCCTCTGGCCTGGTTGTGCCCACGAGGGAGGTCATCTCCCTGTGCGTCCCCAGCCCCTGGGTCCTCCCTGATGACTTGGTCACTCCATCAGCTGCAGAGGGGACAATCTGGCTTCCGGCCGTGCCTCTGGCTGCGTGACCTGGGCAGGACCCCGACCTTGTGTGGACTCAGTTTCCCTCCCTGTGAGTGGGGATAATAAGACGGGCTTGTCATAGGGTCCGGGTGACAATGAAACGAGCATGTGGCTGTCTCCTTGCTCTTCTCTTCTGGTCAGGCTGGGAGAAGGGCCTGGAGGTGTGAACCTTGCTTCAGGCTCCTGTGTCTGAGGGCCGAGACCTCTGCGGAGGGGAGGCTTTTGGGGCTGGAGTGAGCCCCAGTCCTGTGATGGGGTGGGCACCGGGAAAAGGTGCCTGTGGGCTCCAGGACGGCGAGAATTTTGGTCGTTTCAGCCCTGCCTGGGTTTCATGATGTCTGCAGGTGGGTGGGGAGGGGGTGCTTGGGTGCTGGGGTCGTCAGAAGGACCCCTTGAGCAGGTGGCATCCCTGATTCTCTCACGGTCACATCCGTATGCCCCCACCCCCATCTCAGCCCTCATTGAGATGGGTTCTCCCATCTCAAACTTGGGGGAAGATTGGGTCCTGTGCGCCCCATCTCCTCCTGGCCAGGGCATTGGGAGCCCCAGGGAGCTCGAGGCGCCCCCTGATGCCGCACTCTGCTCTCCCTTCCCCATTGCTGGACCCTGGATGGACCCCAGCCCCTCTCCGGTGCCCTCAGGACCCTTTGCTTCCGGCCTGGGAGGAGAGTCTGGTGATTTTCCTCCCCAAAAGAGGAGCGCAGCTCCTCTGCGTGGAGAAGTGTTGTGAGGGGCTGGTTACATTTTCCTCTTCCCAGTTCTTCGTTAGCCACAGCCCTTCTCTGTGAGAGGGTTCCCGGGACTTCTGGGCTTGTGCCCGTGCCTGCCTTGGGCACAAGAAGGCTTAGAGCAAAATGATCCTTAATGTTCCTCCCCGCCCCCGACCGTCGCCCCCCTGCCAAGAATGAGAGGCTGGGAGCCTTGGGGCTGACAAGCTGGAGCGTGTGGAGGGCTGGGGAGGCCCCCCCCACCCCCCGCCCAGGGAACCCGGGTTTGGGACGGAGCTCCGTGCCTCACCAGCTATGGTCAGTCTGAGCCCTCAGTTTCCTGATTGCTGAGTGGGGATGGTAACCTCAGTGCTGTCACCAGGGTTAAATGAGGCCATGAGTCCTCCACACTCCCCGTCATGGTTCTTGGTGATGTGCCCCAGACCCAGACGACAGTGGGTGGAAACAAAGCCACATGGGTGCAGCCGAGAGAGGCTCCGCAGGCCCGCGGCAGGGCTCACGGATGTCCCGGTGCCTTGATGTGTGCACGAGCCTCTGGCGGGTCCTTCCCCTTGGTGGGCAGCTGTGGGGCAGGCCTTGGGGAAGACCCTGCGGTCCTCCTTCCTGAAGGTCCCTCTGTGTTTCAGCGGTTCAGCCTCCTGAGGGTCCCCTGAGGGCCCCTCTGTTCCGGGGCCTGGTCATTTATTCGTGGCTTGTCTGGCCAACCCCTCTGCCATGAGAGAAGGTTGGAGAGACGGGAGGCCCTCCATGGCTGTTCTGAGGACACACCCACTGTCTGTACCCCAGCTTTCAAGGCCCTGTGGCCGGCCCACGTCCTCCCCTCCCCTCCTGTGGCCTCTGGTCGATGCAGCGGAAGGCCTTGAGCCCTTAAGATTTGCCGGCTCTGGGCTCGGCACCCGCGTGCCTTGTTTATCCAGTCCTCACCACGACCTTACGTGATACTATTTCTGTGACGTGTCTTCAGATGACACAAGGACCAGCCTCGTGCGGTGGGGCCGAAGGGCAGGGCTGGCTTCCCAAGTGAGAACTTTCCAGCCTTGGACCAATGGATGTGCTCAGCGTCCCACTGCTGGGAGTTCCCAAGCAGGCGCTGATGGCCGTCGTTCAGGGAGACGGAGGGGACCCTTCGCAGATGACACTGAGGGGCGTCCACCTTTCAGGATCACTGTCCCCCTGAGTCTTGAATTCCCTGCTCCTTACTGGAGATGGCGCCAGTGATCCCACTTACAGGAACTGAGGCTCAGAAGCAGGCATTTCTGTGCCCTGATCGCTGGTTCCTCCCCTTTCTTCCACTTATCCCAGGTGGCCGGGTTCTGAGCACGTCAGCCCCGTGTCTTGCTTGGTGGCAGCATAGTGGGCCATTGGTGGCCTTGGGGGTGGGGAAGGGGGGCTTTGATCCGGTCAACTATTTCTTCACTTACTCTGCTAAGCACTTATATTCCCCCTGAACACCTACTGTGTGCCAGGCCCCGGGGGGGGGGCAGATTTGTGCCCTCGGTGAGCTCACGGTCAAGTGTGATGGGTAGGGGGCTCTGCCCGTGGTTCCCAAGCATCCGAGTGAACTCCTGGCCTTGCTCGGACCAAAAAATTAGCCACCTGGGGTGGGGTCTGGGCATCTGTACTTTGTCACAAGCTCCCCAGGGGATCACGGCTGAGACCCCAGATTTAGGAACTGGGGACTCCTAACTCTCAGTGGACAGCTGTGCAGCAGCTGGGGGGCTCCAGCCAGAGAGCAGGTGGGAGGGGTGCCGTTGGGATCCAGGGTCGGGGGGAAGAGGGGGCCGACTGGGGGTGCTGGACGCTTCCCCATCCGTGAAAAGCAGTAGGCAAAGGGCAGTGAGTCCGGGGCTCTGCAGAGTGCATGGCAGGTGACTTCCTACCGTCCTGGTCCTGGTCCGCAGGGACCGGGATTTTTACCACTTTAGGCCACCGCTGTCTCCCAGTGACTAGGACGGGGGTTGGTGTGAAGGAGGGGCTCACACTTTTGTGGGAATGAACTTCATAAGGCGGGGCAGCCCCTCCTTGCCTTTGGCCCCCACCTCTGCTTGAGCGCTGTGGACCAGACCCTGTGCCGGACGCCTCGTGTGCATTAACTCCTCAGATGCTCCCGATGGCCCCGGGATACAGGCACGAGGATCACACCCATTTGGCAGATGAAGAAACTGAGGCCCAGGGAAGTCCCTCTTCATGGCTGCCCCTCCACTTCCAGTTCAGGTTTCGCCTCCTCGGAGGGGTGTGCTCTGAGCCCCGGGCCATTTACACACCCCCATTATCTTTGCTGCCTTCACAGCTTGCGTAAACGTGCTGTCTCCACTGCCCTGGATGATAAGGTCTGGCTCGTGGTGGACCAGCTGTCCCGACCTGACGCCCGTGTTCTCAGCCACTAGGCTCTCCTGCCCGCGTGGCCTGATGACAGTTGTGAGTTCATTAAGCGACATCGGCATCATTGCCCGGGGCCCTGGGGTGAGGCAGACGTTCCCTGGCTTGCTCTCTCCCCCAGCTCCCAGGGAGGTCGAGCTCAGCCCAGGCTTAGATCAGCCGCAGTTCACGCAGCCAGCCCTCCCGCAGAGTAATTACTATAATTTCCCCCGCGTAACCCTCCGCTCTTGGATGGTATTGTGACCGAAATGGGAGAAGCAGGAACACTCCCTGCCCTGGTAATTGCGGCTTCGCGGGCGCTGCTGACATCTCCAAAGGGAGCTGGTGATTCGCGGCGTGTGTCGGAGGCGTCACCTTTGAACCCTGGCTTTTTGACTCTGGCGCCTCTTCAAATGCAATTATGATGAATGAGTGGGATGCATTGATTCACTGCGTCCTCGGGGCTGTGTTCACATCCCTGGTCCAATCTGGAGCCTCGTGGCAGCCCCGTGAACCGGGGGACGGTGCGTGGCTCTGACTCAGTCGGGCAGAGGGTTCCGCGTTCCCCGAAATCGTGCAGCGTGGGAGCGGCAGGGCCTGGCTGGAACCCGGGGCTCCTGGGTTCACTCGCTGCCTCCCACCCCTTCTGCTCAGACGCCCTGTTAGAGAGGATGTTCTGACGATTCTACCACCTGGGCTCAAGTGCGTTAGAGAAGAGCGATAACGAGCGCAAAAATCATGACCTTGGGCCCTGACGGCTCACCGGGCTGTTCACCTCGCCTTGTAAGCGGGAACGCATTTAACCTCCCAGCAGCCCATCACGGTTATGCTTCCCAATTTGCAGATGCAGGACCTGAAGCCCAGAGAGGGGGTGCTGACCTGAGGGCCAGGGAGCCAGGAGGTGATAGAGCCCAGACTAGAGCCGAAGCAGTCTCCAGCGCCAACCTCTGGTCCCTCCTGCTGTGCAAATGGCAGAAAGTCAGCATTCCTGAACATGTAGTGTTTCCTCCTTTCTTTTCCTTCTTCTCCTCCTTCTCCTTCTCCTCCTCCTCCTTCTCCTTCTTCCTCATCAATCCATTTGCTCATTGGTTCACTTGTGAATTCATTCATTGATTCATTGATTCATTCATTCATCCATCCAGCCTTGTTTGTGGGTCCCTGTTAATGCCAAGCATTGTTCTAGGTATTAGGGATTCAATCCTGTACAGGCTTCCATTCTATTCCTGAGCTTCCATTCCAGCTGGGGGAGACAAATCACAAAACCAGACAAATGATGAATTCGGGTTGGGAGAGCGATGGAGGAAAATGAGTAGAAAGGAGATGCGGGGTTGTTGGGAGGGGGACACTAGCCAGTGTGGTCAGGGACGGGCTAAGCAGAGACTAGAAGGAAGCATGAGAACACCACGCAGAAGAGATTCCAGGCAGAGGGAGCCGTGTGTGCAAAGGCCCTGTGGTAGGTCTGTGCCAGGTGTGTTTGAGGACCTGCAAGGAGGGTGGTAGGAAGTGATGTCGGAAGCTGAGTGGGGAGATGCAGGGCGGGGGCGGGGGCTCAAACAGGTGGGGAGGGAAGACGAGCCTGGCTCGCTTGGATTCCGTTGGCCGATACAGGGGGGAGTTCAGTTGTGTTACTGAAGTGCTTGGCAGCTTGGCCTTTCCCTGAAAGCGGGAAAAGTCTCAGCGTGTCTGCCCGTGCCAAAGTCCCTCTAGCAAGTCTGGTTCTGGGAGGCAGGTGCATACGTGTGTGTGAGGTGAGGTTTAGAGAGTCAGGTGGGAGCTCTCTTTGGGGCAAACCACAGGACTAGGCTCTGGCTGACATGAGCAGGAAAGGAAGTGACCACTCAGTTCGCAGAATCGGAGGCTTGGCCGAAGGACTAGTTTGCAAAGACCAGGAACCACAAGCCTTCTGAGACCCCGCTGGGATGGTTGGCCCCAGTCAGCTCGGAATGATTCTACAGGCTGGAATTCTAGGTCTGGGGGCGGGGGGTGGGGGGAGAGGGCCTCTAACGGACGGGGCTTTGGCCACGTGACCAGTCCTAGTTTGTGTTCAGGGCCTCATGATCAATAGTCCCGCCGGGAGTGCATTTTGGAGGCACGGTCAGCCCTGGAAGGGCATTTGGGGGTGCCGGTATCCAAAGAAGAGGGGACAGACAGGTGCTTGGCTGCTAACAGAGGCCCAGGGTCCCCGGCAAGGATCTCAGAGATGGGTGAGCTGTCCTCGCCTTCAGGACGCCAAGGGCAGAGCCCGTCCCAGGTGGAATGTTCGAGAAGGGGGCCGGATTCCTCCGAGTGAATGGTGGGGTGGAGTTCAGAGAGGACAGAGGTTCCCGGGTCTGGGGGAGGTTGTGGCAACGCTGGGTCTGGCTGGGCTTTGAGGGCTGGGTGGTCTTGAGAGCGAGGGGGAGCGGTGCTCTGAGTGGGGCTCACTGCTCAGGCAAAGTCAGGGAGGCCTCCTGGCTTTCGTGGGGGTGGGAGCAGCCGCTGAGTCACTGGCAGGGAGTGGGGAGTGCTGCTGGAGCTGCAGGCTGAGCATGCAACCAAGCCCCAGTCTGGGGAGTTCAGACTTAGGAGGGTGACGGCGTCCGGCTGGGGCGGAAGCCGGCGGCGGGGAGGAGTGCTTTGGGGAGCACCTGCTATGTACCTACGCTCCGCTAAGCGCTTTGTCGTGGCCTTACTTAACCTTTACGGCAGTCCTATTCGATAGCACTGCTATTTACCCCTACTACACAGAGGAAGAGACAGGGGCTCAGAGAGGTTAAGTGACTTGGTCAAGGTCACACAGCCAGCAAGTAGCCGAGAAGGGGTTCGATCCCAGGCTCGGCTAACGGTCTCTCCTTGTCCGGGTTACAGACTCATCAGCTGTGAAGTTGGGCAGCCTGCTGACCTGCTCTGGCCCTTTGCCCCAGTCACGTTTCTTCCTCCGTATTCTTAGGCGCCATCGAGCATGGCTGTGGGCGGGCAGGGGTGGCCAGTGCAGGGGCGGGTTGGGGGCGGGTCCGAGGTGACTTTAAGAGCTGGAACAAGGCCGGCAGAACTGGAGTCAGCAGAAAAAAATCGAATTTTCACCTCAGACACGTTTGTAGCTGACAGACACTAACCCAACCTCTAGACTTTCCCTCTAGACGGGTCTGAGCCGAGTCCTGCCCTGGACACTGGCACACCAGCCCTGTCGCGAATTCGCTGTCGCGTTTTAGACAAGATGCCTCTTCTCTATAGGCCTCAGTGTTTCTACCGGTACCATGGGAGGGACCGGTGCTCAGGGTGGGGTGTTGCAAAGTCAAGTGCCTACGGGGGGCCCTCCACCGGCCAAGAAAGACAAAGGCGTGAAATGGGCCAGGCGTGGGAGAGCAGCGGTGCTGGGGATGTGTGGTCCGGCGGGCAGCTGCCCTGCCCATCGGGGCAGCTCCTGCTCGGGGCCGACCGGTTATTGCTGGCGTGGGGCAGCGATTGCCGGGTCCTTGGATTATTTTAAGAAAAGCCAGGGAGCTGACTTGCACTCCAAAATATTTCAAAATTTAAATGTCAGCAGCTTATTTAGAAATCTTGGGGGAAAAAATTTGCGGAGGCCCATAAAAGGAGCTTCACGGGCTGAAGTCGGCCTGTGGGGTCACCAGCTGCCAAAGCCAGGACTGGGTCATTCGGGTTTCCTCCAGCTACGCTGAACATGCATATGAATAAAAATCAACTATTTGCCTTCTAGAGGTATTGATTTGTATTTATTGATGAGCCTGAGGTTTATCACGGGCATCTAAGCTCAGAAATAATGACGGGGCGGAGACCTCTTTGAGAAACTTTAATCACAGATTAGGAATCCTTGGGCCTGTCCCTCTCTGTCCCTCTGGGTTACTTCCGCCTCTTATGTTTGTCTTTAATCCTTCCTGGTGCAGACACAGCCTAGCCTGGTTTCTATGGCAACAGAGCGTGCTACCTTCTTCCCCTCGTAGATTTGTATATTCGGAGAGAGAAAAGCGGGGCGGGTGGCCTTGAGATTTCCCTCACCTGGACGGCGGACCCAGGGACTTCTGCTTTGTACCTTTGCAAGATCATGGGCGGGACAGGTTTATTTGAAGCCTGCGGGCAGCCCAAGAGCAAGATTTATTGGCTCTCCGGAATTTTTCGAGACCTCTGTTTAGAGCTATTGGCTTTCTCACGTCGGCTACCGTTCCCAGTTTGGAGAGTGCCTGTGGATCAATCCCATAGTATCCAGAGATCAAAGGGTTTATTGGTCCTTTTTAGGGTGGGCTTGGGAAAGACTTGAAAAAAGCCAGCGGGTTTCGAAGAGGATATGGGCGTCAGGGTGGCCAATGAGCTGAGCAGGTGCTCTGGTCATTCCCACCATGCCCAGGTGAAGCCAAGAGGACCCAGAGACCGGGGAGGGAGGTGGCTGCCCTGGGGCTGGGGTGTGCCATAACTATCAGTCCCAGGCAGTGACCAGGAAGAAGAGGGGAGTGGGTCAGGCACAGACGCTGGAGTCCAACTGCCCGAGTTCGAATCCTGGCCCCACCGCTGTGAGGCTGTGGGTCTTGGGCAACTTACTGAACATCTCTGAGCTTCTGCGTCTTTGTCTGTAAAACGAAGACCGTCGTGCTAACTTCTTCACGAGTTATTGAAAGGACTGAGAAGGTACGTGTAAAACACATAGAACATAAGTCAGCAAACTTTTCTGTAAAGGACCAGAGAGGAGACATTTTAGGCTTTGTAGGCCGTATCCTTTGCCAGACTCCTCACGTCTGCTGTAGTGACTTGAGAGCAGCCATAGACAATATGTAAATGATGGACGTGGCTGTGTTCCAATAAAACTTTATTCATAGATCCTGGAATTTGAATTTCATATACTTCTCACGTGTCACGAAAGAGCCTTCTTGTCCCGATTTTTTCCCAACCGTTTAAAAGTGCAAAAACCACCCGTGTTGGGGCGGCCGTATGAAAGCAGGCAGCGAGCCGGATTTGGCCCCCGGGCCGTGGTTTGCTGACTCCTGATGTAGAATACTGCCGATTACGCGTTCATTAGACTGTCAGTCACTGATGTTACCTTTATCGTCACCATTATTCTTTTCGTCCTAGGAGGATGGACTGGAGGCAGGAAAATATTTGGCCCAGAAAGAATGACTTGGAGGGGCGCCTGGGTGGCGCAGTCGGTTAAGCGTCCGACTTCAGCCAGGTCACGATCTCGCGGTCCGTGAGTTCGAGCCCCGCGTCAGGCTCTGGGCCGATGGCTCAGAGCCTGGAGCCTGCTTCCGATTCTGTGTCTCCCTCTCTCTCTGCCCCTCCCCCGTTCATGCTCTGTCTCTCTCTGTCCCAAAAATAAATAAAAAACGTTGAAAAAAAAAATTTAAAAAAAAAAAAAAAAAAAAAAAAAAAAAAAAGAAATGACTTGGGCCGGGGGAGGAAGGGTGCATATTAACTACACTCAGGGAAGATGGGATCCCAGCAGGGGTATCTTCCGCTGTTTGTGGGCAGAACTGACAGGGAGATGAATTTTTGGCTCTGAGGCCTCTAGCAGCCAGTTGGAACAGACTGCCTTGGACACCGTGAGCTCCTGTCACCAGAAGAGCTCCAGCAGAGGCCAGAAGCCCCGACACGCTGCTGGGGGGAGGCTGGCTCACGGGAAAAACAGACACTGGCTGTGGGGTCTGAGCTGGGTTCCTGCAGCTCTGGCCAAGTGGGAATGGTGTTGGGGAGATGGTTCCTGTTTCCTGGTTTCCCATGGCCCCTTTTCCTAATACTCAAAGCCCCTTGCCGTCTTCTTGCTTCCGGAACAATCCAGTGATGTGTACGGGGCCAGCATTGCCCCCGCTGAACCGGTTGGTCCGGGCCGAGAGGCCTGCCCGCTAGGTGGGGAGGCGTGCCTGCTGAGGCACATGGACTGTGGTCCTGGATCTGGGTCCAGTCCCGGCTCTGCTGTTTCCTGGGTCGAAAGCTTCTTTAACCTCTCTGAGCCTCTGTTTCCCCATCCGTAAAGTGGACGTACAGGATCTCCCTGACAAAGTATTTGTTACTGTATGGAAAACGCCTAGCGTGGTCCCTGGTGGACGGTAGGTTTTCCAACAGTGCTCATTCGTGTCCACCACAGTCCCGGCCTCTGGTCCGGGACTGCTGGGTGGCCTGGGAGGGTCAGGGAGGCGCCTGTCCTCTGGGATGCGGTCTGTCCACCAGCAGTTTGATGTCGGGGAGCCCTCCTCCCCCAAGCCTGGGATGCTGGCATCTTCGGGGAGGGATGGGTGTCGGGGCAGAGTCTGGGCTTCCCACAAGCCAGGGACCTTCTCCACCGAGATACAGACACATCTACACTGGGTGGGGGGGGGGCGGTCTGTGGTCCTGAGGGTGACCTCCAGACAGCCCAGAAAGCCAGCATGGATCCTCCTCCTGCACCTGTGCGGCCACGACACGCGGGGGCCTAGGGGAGGGACCGCCGGGGAGTCTAATGGGGAGAACAGGTGCTTTCAGCTGAGACGGGTCTGTACCCACAGGCGGGGGTGGCCCAGGGTCATACCTCCCTCCTCGTCTCTGCTTCGTGTGCTGGGCCCTCTGCATGAGTGACTTCCGTGGGGAATCCCACGAGTTCCCACAACCCCCCCATGAGGGGCATGTAACTGCTACCCCATTTTAGGGATGAGCAGACTGAGACTGAGAGCCCAGGTCACCTGTCCGGGGCCACAAAGGAGGAAGTTGGTGAGTCGGGCTTCGCAGCTGGGTCTGACCGCAAGAGCCTCACCCCTCGACCCAACGTCCCCATCCCCCGTCCCCTTTCGGCCGGCACTGGATTTCACGGTATGCAGTGTAAGCCCTAAACATGAGAGCAGCCAACGCTTTTGGGGTGGTTCCTGTGCCCCAGACCCTGGCCCAGGTCACAGCATAAAACCATACACGCCCTCTTACATTTTTTTAAATCTCATAACCCTCACCACCTCTCTGTGAGCTCTTCCCATTCCACGGATGAGAAAACTGAGGCACAGAGAGGTTACATGCATTGCTTGAGGTCACAAAGCCAAACTTGTAGACCTGGGATTGGAACTCAGGAATCGTAACCCCGAAGCGGGTTCTCACCCCGTTCTCTTGCCTTGAAACTCGACTGTAAAGTGCTTAGCCTATCGTCAGACACAGAGCAGATAACACGATAAATATAAACATCCGAGACCAAGGGGCCAGCGTGAGTTTGTTTGGAGACTGGTGGGTCTGGACCCACTCTGGACTTTACATTCCCTTCTGTGAGATGGGGACGCGCACAAAAGGGCGGGAATCTAATGAAAAGGCAGCCGAATTCTATCCATGTGTAGGGTCAGGAAACACCCACGTACTAAATGAATGTGGTGCTTCATCTTGAAAACGATCTGAAGTTTTTGCACGTGGGAGTTACACCCACTCTACCTGCCGGCTGCCCGCCCGGTTCCCACACGTGTCACCCTATGTACAAGAGGAAGAGAGGAGAGGTAAAGAGAGAAAAAGACAGCGTGGACAGAGCGAAAAAAACCACGAAACAGGCTGGGACGGAAATAGGGAGGGGCATTAGGTTGCTGCTGATGTGGTAGAAGGAAAAGTGATGGGAAATGGGGTGGAACATCATCACCGCAGGTGTGGATGGTCGGGGCCGTCGTCCTGGGAGGCGTGTGCGTTTTGTGTGTCCCCGGGCTGCTCCGTTCAGCCGGTGTGGTTTTCTTTTTTTTTTTTAAATTTTTTTTTCCAACGTTTTTTATTTATTTTTGGGACAGAGAGAGAGACAGAGCATGAACGGGGGAGGGGCAGAGAGAGAGGGAGACACAGAATCGGAAACAGGCTCCAGGCTCCGAGCCATCAGCCCAGAGCCCGACGCGGGGCTCGAACTCACTGACCGCGAGATCGTGACCTGGCTGAAGTCGGACGCTCAACCGACTGCGCCACCCAGGCGCCCCAGCCGGTGTGGTTTTCTGTTTACCCGGTGTTTCCGGTGGACGGAATGATGCATCAGCCAACGAGACATTCGTGCAGTGTTCCAATTGTTCCCTGATATCCGGGTCGCATCAGAGCACGTTTGCATTTTCAAAGCCCGCGTGACAGCAGAATCGACTACACTTTGGAAGGTCAGGAGTTAGGAGGAGTGGCCGGGCCTTTCCTAGATAGGGACTTCCTCGTAAGGTTCGCCTCGCCCTGGGAGATGGCCTTGCCCTCTGCAGTGCGGGGCTAGGACGATCTCTGGGCCTCGGGTGAGGCTGACCCTCCGGCAAAGTCTGCCCCTCGCTGACCCCCAGAAGCTGGTCTTTTGGAATCTCAGGGGACCCCCCTGGGGTCTGTAATAACGCCCATCCCGCCCATGCCTCTGCGGCTCCCTGAACTTTCTCCCGTATGGCCAGTAAGTCCCAAAGGCTTGGGCGCTGCGGGAGCCGACGTGGTCAGACCCGGGCGGTCTGAGAAGCCGCTTTCCTCCGCAGCACAGCCGACGATGGGGCCTCCATGTGAGTAATGAGGTCTTATAAGTGGCTCCTCCTTGGAGCAAAGAGGGGGAAAAAAAAAAAGAAAAGAAAAAGGATTGCCTGGAATTTATTAGTCTAATTACATTTTCCTAATGTGGTTGACCCCCGCTCACAGCAGGGCTCTTATCAAAGCCACAATCACACGAGCATTATTGGAGTTTTAATAAGAGTCAATTGGTTATTGTCCTTGCTGCGTCGGGCACCGTAGACATAATCCCCGAAGCCCCTTGGGGAGGCAGGGAGCTTGCTTCCTTTGCCGGAATATTATTTACATTAATAACAAGGATTAGGGACTTGTTTTATGTGTTTAAGGGAAGCGGAGAATGTCTCTGTTCGGGCAGCTTCCGGCCACCAGCTGAGGAAGTCAGGGGAGCACTGGGCTGGGGGTCAGGGGCTCACCTCTCACCACGCCTTGCTGTGTGAGCTTTGGGAAGGTGCCTCACCTCTCTGGTCCCTCCTGTATGAAATGAGAGGACACGAGGCATGCCGGTGGAACGACGGCCCGGGAAGCACCTTCTTCGCACGTAGCAAGCGTTGAATGCGGGCTGTGTCGGAAATGGCCGAATACAGGTGTGGTGGGAACTGGGCTCCGCCTCCACTTATGCATTTATTGTGCTTTACGGTCTAGCGGTCTCACGTCTGGAATGAGCGTTTCTGCTTACCGGGTTCTGCCCTCCCTAACGCAGCGTGGGGTGGGGGGCAGTCTCGTCCGGTTGGAGAAGAGATGGGACCGCAGGGGCTCAAAATTTCCGCTCTCCCATCGGCTGTGTGGCTTTGGCACCGTTCTTGACCTCTCTGTGCTGCGGTTTCCCTGTCTGTCCAATGGGGGTGATAAGAGGGCCCCCCTCTCCTAGGGTTAGGGAGACGATCAAATGAGGGAAACCCTGCACAGCGTGTAGGACCCTGCTTGGCCCGCGCCGCACAGAGGCCGGTTCTCGTCAGGTCAACCGGCTGTCTGAGTTTCTGTTTTCTACTTTATAAACTGGGGGGCGTGGTGCCGCCTCTGCAGGGCCGTTTGGAGGGCGCGGCGGGGTAGTGTCTGTGCATCGTCGTGGCGGTCTTCTGGTGCCCGCGGTGACCCCAGAGGGTCTCTTCATTCCCTTTCGCAGACGGGCTGTTTGGGGCACACGTCTTCAGTCCTGCCTGGCGTCTTGGCTTGTCACCAGCTCACACGGCAGAGCTGAGGGTAAGGGGCTGGGCCGTCCCGTCCACTGCTGTGTCCTCAGGGCCAGACACGGTGCCTGGCACATAGCAGGTGTTCAGTAAATAGCAGACGAACACCCCAGTCTGCACGCAGCTTACGGTCTGTGGCTGGTGATAAGTGTAATGCGGAAAAAGAAAGCAGGGGTTGGGGAACAGGGAGGCTGGAGGCTGTGTCGGGAGGTTTGCAATTTTAACTCCCCAGGGACCAAGGAAGGCCCACTGCAAAGTGCCATCCAAGTAGAGACCCTGAGGTGGTAAAGGAGCAAGGCTGTCTGGGGGGAAGGGTGTTCCAGGAGAAGTAACAGCAAGTGCAAAGGCCCTGAGGTAGGCACATACCTGGAGTGTTTGAGGAACAGAAGGGAGCTCGGGATCCCGGAGGGCCGTGAGCGCCCCCTTGTCTGCCATCAGCTAACGGCACCAGACTCCAGGCCGGAGGGAGGCAGCTGGAAGGAGGCCAAGGAATACCTTCTTTGGAATCTTGCTGCCAGTATGCGTGTCCTGTATCCGGCAGCAGGTGTCCCCTCTCAAAACCTACTTGAATGTATCTACCAGGTCAGGCATTGCCTTCTCCTTTGACATGGCCTCTAGCCCTCCTCCTTTACCTGTTTGTATGCAGGAGGCCTGGCCCGAGAGCCTGGGGGTGAGGCGAGAGGCCTAGAGGTTCCTGGGAAATGCCTTCCCCCAGGAGTTCCAGGAGGGCTGCCCTGCTGGCTCCTTGGAGAGGACTTGTCAGGTCGGAGCAGAATCAAGTCTGACTGTCAAAAAAAGGAGGGCACACTGAGGCCAGATGGGGCAGGGTTTGGCCGAGTTCACCCAGCAAAGGAGAGACCCGGGACTGACATCAGGCAGGAAGTCTGGGGCCCAAGGGGTCCAGGCGGACGGGGGCAGAAAGGGGGGTCTTGGGAGAAGCCTGCCGAGGCTGCCCCTCCCCACCCTACTGATTGGCTCCTGGAGCCTGAGTTCTCTCTGCCTGGCAGTGGAGGAAAGAGAGTTGGCTCTTAGGATGGGAGTGACCCTGAAGTTCATTACCAGCCCTGGACTGGGGAGGTGGGAGGTTCTAGAGGGAAGTCCACACGGAGGTACCAGAGGCCGGGATGTCCAGCCAGGGCTCTGCTCAGCCTTAAAAGCCCAGGTGGACCCAGGGGTGACACCCAGAAGGAAACCCCTGCAGACCTAGATCGGGAGTGTGCTGTCCCCGGCCAGAGCCACCTGCCACGAATGAGAGCTAAATCTGATAGCCGCTGTGGACCTCATCCTGATTCAGCACGAAAGGTACGCTCTCCGTCTTCTGGCCTGCCTCAACTCCGTGTCCCTGTTTGGGTTTGAGAACTTTTGTTTTTGGAACTCCTTGAGGCTTCTCCCTTAAGTCCCTCTTTCCCCTTCCCTCCCGGCACTCACCTGCCCTGGGTGCCCTCAGGCTGGTGGGGTGGACAGACCAGGGCTGATGAACCCAGGGTGGGGAGGGGAGGTCTTAGAGCCAGGAGAGGAGATTCCCAGGGCGGTGGAGGGAAGGGTCTGGTCTACGTGGGAGAGTCAGGGAGGGCTTCCTGGAGGAGGCGTCACTCAAAGAGAAGACTGGAAGAGAAGCAGTTATGTGGGAGTCTGAGGCAGGGTGGAGGGAAGGGCACTGCAGGCAGAAGGGCACGGAGATATGACTGCTGTTAATCTCTGAGGGCTGAGGGGGAGCGTGCCAGAGAGGAGGCCCAGCAGAAAACTCACTGAAGGTCTTGTGGAAACTGATAACCCAACAGCCACCCCTTGAGTATCCACAGGTGCTGGTCTCTCGTCTGCTACTCTAGGAGCAGGTGTCATAGTCCGCACTGTGGAGACGCCCGGGCGCAAAGGGTGGGTCACTGGCCCAGGTCGCGTAGCCTGTAAATGACAGGACAGGATTGGCACCCCTTAGCTGCTTCTCCCCAGCCAACATTTGAGTCCTGCCCCTGAGGGCCACAGGGAGCCAGAGCAAGCTTTAGAGGTGTGGACAGAAGCTTGTGGTGAGGGCAGCACCCGGATCCTGGGCAGGAGAGGACCCGTCCAGGTAGCCTGCATCCTGCCCCTTCCCTGGGCTCTGGTGAGAGCTGTCCTCTCTGACGGGCACTGCCACGGACCTGGAAGACAGCAAGGATTCTCTGGGTCGCTGAGTCAGATTGCTCGGTGCCCAGAGCGGGCAGCCAGGACTTGTGTGTGGGTCCTGAACTCTGTTTCCTCCTGTTCTGCGCCCGTCTGCTCCCCGCCGCTGAGGTGGGGGAGAGGCTCCCTGCAGCGTCCCCAGGAGCCTGGGCAGCTGGGTTCTCCCAGAGCCTGTCTCTCTGGAGCAGACTCGACTTCCCCTCCATGCTACTCTGTCCCCTTCTCCCTGCCATGTGTCCCCCGTGGCCTCCTACTCCCTCCCAGGCGGTCAATGCCATCAATCTCACATATGTTCTTCTGCTCAGCTCACTTGCGAGGGTTTTAAATAAGACTGGTTCTAGCACCAATCCCTGGGGTGACCTCTCTTTTTACGCCTTTCCTTCCAGAGGGACCCATTTGTCCCTTTTCTTTATCTTCTGTTCCTAAGGCGGGAACCTAACCACGCGGAACGAGCCCGTCTCCTAAAAAATGCAAACAACGTGCACGTTGTGCTGGGTCAGAACCTCCAGGAAACGTAAGATACCACATGCTGCTTCTTGAGGAACCTCTTCGCCTCTCCAGAGTGCTGACGGGTTGTTCACATCGCAGGAACACCACCTTCCCCACCAGCGCCTTCTGTGTGTCCAGCACCCCTTGCTTGGCCGAGTGCCTCTTGAAATTCCTGACCCCAGGGCCCCAGGCGTGCATCATTCCTGCTCCTCAAGTGTGTCCTGATGCGTGCCCAGGGGTGGAAAGCAGCCCAGTGTCGGAGATCCTTGGCCGGCGATAGCGGGTGTGGGGAGGTGGTTTCACCCGGTGCACCTGCTCTGATAAATGGCCGTTGCTGGGGCGCCTGGGTGGCTCAGTCGGTTAAGCGTCCGACTTCGGCTCAGGTCATGATCTCGCGGTCTGTGGGTTCGAGCCCCCCCTCTGTGCTGACAGCTCAGAGCCTGGAGCCTGTTTCAGATTCTGTGTCTCCCTCTTTCTCTGACTCTCCCCTGTTCATGCGCGCTCTCTCTCTCTGTCTCAAAAATAAATAAATGTTAAAAATAATAATAATAAAAAAATAATAAATGGCCGTTGCTAACCGGAGCGGGGTGCGTGGAGATCCCAGGCTGCGATTGGGCTCGGCGGGAAAGAATCTGACGATCGATTTGCGATGTCTGCCATGACAGTGAGGGAGCCGAGCGGTGTTGTATGCGCTAGAAGGTTCCTTCTGAGGCTGGGGGACTCTCCTCTTGCCTTTTCCTCGCTCATCAAGCTGGCAGAGCGGGTAGTGGTCCCCGGTGGCTGCCTGGAGGGCTGGGTGGGAGACACAGTGGTCCTAGCTGGTCTGGGGAACAGTGTAGAAAGTGCTCTGTCTCGAGACACGGGCTGATCCAAAGGCATGTGCCTCACCATCAACAAGCCAGGGGGTGCTCCCTATGCCAACAGGGCAGCTGAGGCAGCTCTGGGAGATTGGGGTGAGCAGGGAGGGTTTATCCGGGCGCCAAGCCTTGAGAGTCTTCTAGTTGTGGTGCCGAGGGCTTGCTCTGTCCTTGGTGGGGTCTCACGGGGCGGAGGGGCTGCAGGGCTGCAGCATTTCATGGGTGGCTCCCCAGGATGCCTTTCAGGCTCGTGGGGAGCAGTGGGGGGTAGGGGTGCAGGCCTGGGTCTCACCACAGCCCACGAAAGACCCCGAGTGGAGCTGTTCCCACTGAGACCCTGGATCCTTTCCTTCCTTCCTGCGTGAAAAGTAGAAGTGACACCCGGTTGGCTGAAGCTTTCTTGTGTGAAGCTGCTGGTTCAGGGAAGGGCCAGTTTCTGGTGAAACAGAAATCCCCAGGGCCCTGGGATCTTAAGAAGCTGAGGGGGGAGAAGAGGGGCACCTGGGGGGCTCAGTCGGTTGAGCGTCCGACCTCGGTTCGGGTCATGATCTCGCAGTTCGTGGGTTCGAGCCCCGTGTCGGGCTCTGTGCTGACAGCTCAGAGCCTGGAGCCTGTTTCAGATTCTGTGTCTCCCTCTCTCTGACCCTCCCCTGTTCATGCTCTGTCTCTCTCTGTCTCGAAAACAAATAAACGTTAAAAAAAATTAAAAAAAAAAAAAGAAATTGCTCTTTCATGCTAACTCGGATGTAAATTAAAAAAAAATAAACAGGGGCTCCTGGGTGGCTCAGTCGGTTAAGCGTCCGACTTCGGCTCAGGTCATGATCTTGCAGTTCGTGGGTTCGAGCCCCGTGTCGGGCTCTGTGCTGACAGCTCGGAGCCCGGAGCCTGCTTCGGATTCTGTGTCTCCCTCTCTCTCTCTCTCTCTGCCCCTCCCCTGCTCGTGCTCTGTCTCTCTCTGTCTCTCAAAAATAAATAAACGTTAAAAAAAAAGAAGAAGAAGAAGCTGAGGGGTAGAAGAAAGAGCAGCACGCTCAGGGTCCAGTCTGTATTCTCGTCCCACAGCTGGGCCATGGATTTGCTGTGTGGCCTTAGGCACGTTGCTTCCCTACTCTGGGCCCATGTTTCTTCTCGGTAGAACAAAGAGGTATGCCCAGAGGTCTAAGGCCTTTTCTGCTCTAGCTGTGGAAATGGGCCGTTCTGGGCACCAGCCTGTGTCTGATGAGCCTCGGGCGGGGTGTGTCTGAGGGTCGAAGGCTAGCGGTGGGCTAGCTGGCGCGCTCCTGCTCCCTTGGGCGGGGACGCGGGGGCTGCCGGAGAGGAAGTGCTGGTGTGGAGATGACAGACGGACTGCTGACACAGCCTCTTCAGGGTCAGGAGAAGCTGGGCATGTTTCCGGCCCCATCCCCGGCGCCCCCCCTGCCCCTGCCTCCCCACGGCTGGTTTTGCTTGGAGGTGGGATAGACTCACGGAACAGCCTCCGCGTCCCCGGTGCTCCCTTCTCTGCCTCTCCAACCCCAACACACCCTGAGATTCCAGCCACGCTGAACGCTTTGCAGCTTCCTGTTGGATTTCTCTTCTGGGCATGTGCACCTGCTGACCCCTCTTGTGTCTCCCTTTCCTTCCTCGGTCCCTCCCCTTCAGCATCAGCGTGGGTGGCTCTCCTCGGAAAGCTGTCTCCGACCTCTGCCCGGTGCCGCGCACCTGGCTTGAGTTAGTCCACCCCTCCTCCCCTGCCGTGCACCTGCCGTCCGTCTGTGAATTCGGGAAAGTCCCGTTTACTTTCTGCCCTGGTTTCTCATCATCGGATCCTTGAAAAGAAATAGTACTGATGTTAGTCAGGCTAGGCCGGGCTGTGCTGCATTAATGAACACGCCTTGAAGTCTCAGTGGCTTAAAACAAACCAGCCTAGCTCTATGCTCGTGCAAAGTCCGAGATCAGCTGGGGGACTCTCCCGCCTTGCAACTCAGAGCTCCGGGGCGGATCTGTGGCTCCCACATCTCTCCGTGGGGCCTCTGTGGTCACTGCTAAAGGGGCAGCCTGTGGAGATGGCCCTGTGCCTTTGAGACGTCTTTGCCCAGGACTGATGTCCTCTGCTCACCCTTCACAGGCCAGAACTGGTCTCTAGGCCCTGCTTGGGGCCGGGAAGTTAGTCTTCCATGAGCTGGGGAGCGGGGCCTGGGTCTGGCCAAGCACCAGGGACTCTCATAGTCCATAAATCAAAAAGGATTAGAACCCCTGGTTTTGAGACTGACTGTGGCCAAGATGTGGCATTAGCCTCCGAATGCCTCCCCTGGAATATTGCAGACGGCAGAGCGGAGGTCCAGAGAGGAATGGGGTCTCCCCTGAGACGGCACCTGCAGTCTGCAGGGGGGCCGGAAGTGGACCCCAGTTCTCCTGTTTGTCCGGTTGTCCGGGCACCGTCCTTTCCAACTTCCCGGCTCCGATGCTGTGGATTGGGCTCCCGCAGTCTAATCCCGCTGTGTAATGCAGGCGGGGGTGGGGGCGGCTTCGCCAGGGCTCTTGTGAAATTATTTTAAGACCTTGGAAAGCAAATTAGAATTTCAAACCATCCAGCCCTCTTGAAAGCAGACCGGGGGTGTGTTAGAAGTAATTTAATTTTTACTTTGTTTTATTAATAGGACGTGGGAGGGGAGGGAAGGGTGTGAGATGTGGTGGAAGGTTCTAGCTGCGGAGCCTGGCTTGATGCAACCAGTCTTGCCTCAGGCACATTGGAGAAGAGCAGGGGTGGGGGCACCCTGAGGCTGAAGGGTGGAGAGGTAGCCACAGGGAGGGGTCCAGGGAGCATGTGCAGACCGGGTGACTATTGCTCGTACCAAAGAGGTTCATTTAAACTGGAGCCTCCGGGCCCTCTGGGATTGGAGGCTGTGCCCATCTCCCAGGGCTGATATCATAAGCGGCCATAAACTTGGCTTCGAACAACAGAAGTGTGTTCTCTCACAGTTCTGGAGGCCAGGAGTCTGAAATCTGGATCACTTGCTGAAATTCACGGCGTGGGCAGGGCTATGCTCCCGCCAAAGGCTCTATGAGAGGATCGTTCCTGGCCGCCTCCAGCTTCTCGTGGCTCCTGGGTGCTCCTTGGCTTGTGGCCACATCCCTTCGCCCTCTGCCTCTGTCCCCTGTTCCCATGTGGCTCTGAGTCTTTTCCTTCTCTCAGGATCCCAAGAACTTAGAAGTCATTAGATGAAGGGCTCATCCGAAATCCAGGATGATTTCATCTTGAGATCCTTAAGTAATTATATCTACAAAGACCTTCTTTCCAAGTCAGGTCACATTCTAAGGTTCTGGGTGGATATGAATTTTTAGGGGACACTTTTCAACCGACCGCAGGGGGCCGTTGGTGGGTGGGCTTCAGGAGGTGCAAATCACCCAGATCCATAATAAAATTCACTGTGTATGTTTCCCTCTAGAAAGACTCAAAGCTTGCTTTGATTTGTCCAAAGATAAGGGACAAGATAAAGGATAGCACTCTGGCAGGACACATCTCTGGCAGGTGGGACTGTTAGGACAGAGGACAGGTCACAGGAAACCCAGGCAGAAGGCGGGATCTGGAAAGTGGGTCACCAATGGAGCTGGCTGGAACACACAGGAGGTGGGCAGAGGCTGTGCTGGAGGCCCCAGGACAGTGGGTCGTACCTCTCAGGAGTCACAGGCATCTCTAAGAATATTTTTCCAGGGGTACCAGGGTGCCTCAATCCAGTTAAGCATCCGACCTCGGCTCAGGTCACGATCCCACGGTCCGTGGGTTCGAGCCCCGTGTTGCGCTCTGTGCTGACAGCTCAGAGCCTGGAGCCCGTTTCGGATTCTGTGTCTCCCTCTCTCTCTGCCCCTCCCCTGCTCACGCTCTGTCTCTCTCTCTCTCTCTGTCTCAAAAATAAATAAACACTTAAAAAAAAAAAGAATACAAAATTTTCCAGATTCTTCCCCAGAAAAATGTCCACTATGAACTCCCACCTCTGGTGTATAACTCCGGGGGCGTGTGCCCACCCCTGGAACCCAGAGACCCCGCTCAGCACCCCCACCAGAGCAGAAGAGTTTCAGTGGAACAGAATGGGAGGAAACAGCCCGAAACAGTGCGGATGGCACAGGGGGCCTGAGCCGGATTCGGCACTTAGGAGGCCGGGGTGTAGCTGCTGTATCTGCTTATGGTTTGAGGATTATAAGAGATAATGCGGGTGAAAGTGCTCCCCGGTTCCAGAAGCTAAAGTACTTACTTCGTCTTTCTTTCTTTTTTTGTTCAGCTGTACAAAGCAGTATCTGTTCGTGGTAGGGAAAAATGAGGAAATGCAGATAAGCAAAAGGAGGAAAATCCCTTTAATCTCCTTCCCCAGACAGCCACGGTGACCGCCTTGATCTGTGACCTTCTGAACCCTTTTCTCTGTATTTTATTTGACACCAAAGGTATGATAATACACATAATAGCAAAGCTCACATTGTAACCTAAAATATTTAATACCTTCTCGTGCGAAGAAACGCCCCTCAAGCATCTGTATGGGCCGCACGGGGGTCTGCTGTCTGGACATTCCATATAACATCACCCGTCTTCTGGTTTTGGACACATCGCCCCGTTCCCTTTCCTGCTTGATGAACAGTTGCGTTGCGAACATCCCTGTAGCGTCTTTTGGGTCCCTGCTTCTGGAGGGGGAGGCGTGTCGTAAATCCTAAGGCGCAGAGCACCTTCCTGAGGCACCCATTTCAGAAACCGTTCTTTGGCATGGGGTGCGAGTTGGGGGGTGCGGGGGTGCCTAGAGCGGAGGGCGAGGCCCCAGCTCTCATGCTTTCTGGGATCCTCGCTGGGTCCCCGGGAAGGGGCCCAGCTCTCTGTGAAGGGGTCATTTAAGACTTTCATTCCCTGGGGCGCCTGGGTGGCTCAGCTGGTTAAGCGTCCGACTCTGGCTTTCAGCTCAAGTCACGATCTCGTGGCTCTGTGCTGACATCGCGGATCCTGCTTGGGATTCTCTCTCTCTCCCTTTCTCTGCCCCTCCGCCATGCTCTCTCTTAAATAAATAAACTTGAAAAACAAAAAGACATTCACAGCTTCACGCTGTGCCTAAGACTGAGTTGGCTGGGAGTTGAGGAGAAAGTGTCCTCCTTGGCCCTCTGCAGGCCCTGCAACCGTGGCCCTCGGGCATGTCCTAGATGTGAGCTCTGGGTCTCTCACGAGCCTGAGGGGGACCCAGAAGTGCACAGCGTGTGCTGGGGGTGTCCGTGGTCTCCTGGGGTTTTCGGCATACGAGCGTCCACCCCCATTTTAAGGGAAGCTCTGTTTTCTGGGGGCTGTGTCTCCCAGGCCCTGTTGGCCTGGAATTCTGGAATGACAAAGCTCTTGGCTCGGGCTGATCCAAAGAGATGTTCCGGGCCGTTGGCGGGAGCGTGGGGTTTCCGAGGCGGGCCCGGGCCCCCCTATAGGTCTAAACAGGGGTCTGTCCTCCAGCCTGCCTGCCTCTCACTGTGCACATGGGTCAAGTGCTCAACTGTGTCAGACCCTGTGGTCTTGTGTTTAATGTGGGACAATAGCCCCTCACTTACGTGCCTCAGAGGAACCTTGGAAGGCTGGTGGCACTGACCCCTCCAGGGGAAGAAAAAACACCACCTGTCGGGAAGAATGATTTCTAAAAACCCATTTCCCCAGGAGTTGTCAGTATTCAGAGATTGAACTTTTGCTCTTTGTATCTGTGTTTTTGAGAGCAGTCTAGAATAATAGCAAAGAGATCGGGCTCTCCCCCCACCCCCACCCGGCCAGGCACTCTGCTGAATATACTCTGCACCCGTGAACCATTTATATTCCTCGTGAGATGAGCACCGTGCTTCGCCCCATTTTATGGATGGGGAAGACTGAGGCCCAGGGAGGCCGCACGGTGTATTAAGAACAGTCGGAGTGAGAGGAGACACAGCCTGGGGGTGGTGGCCGGCAGGTAGTGGGCATCAGGCCGCTTGCTGGCTGGGTGACCGCTGAGCCTCTCTGTTCTCTTCACCTGTGAGGTGGGAGTCATCCCCGCCATTCGGAGGGTCTGTCCCTTCCAGCGCAGCGCCCGCCCCGGGTGCTCAGTGAGTGCAGCAAACACGTGCGGGGCAGTCTCACCAGAGGGGTTTCGTTCTGCAGGGTGCCGCTGGTGGACGATGACAGGATCTGGATTCACCCCTTCTGTTCCAGGGGGCGGTGAAGGCACCCATCTGATAGGTTGTTGCCAGGGTTGTTGAGAGTTCAAATGTCCATCTCCTCACCCCCCCTTCTGGTCCCTCGGGGTCTTAGCTATCAGTCCCCGACCGTGATGCACAATGGCCCCAAACACTTGTTTTTACAGAGCATGAGTGGTGGAGGGGCGGAGAGAGGGAGGCACAGAATCCGAACAGGCTCCAGGCTCTGAGCTGTCAGTACAGAGCCCAACACAGGGCTTGAACCCATGAACCGTGAGATCATGACCTGAGCTGAAGTCGGACACTTAACCGACGGAGCCACCCGGGTGCCCCATTTATTTATTCATTTGTTTTTGAGAGAGAAAGAGAGAGCATGAGTGTGAGCAGGGGAGGGGCAGAGAGAGAGAGAGAGAGAGAGAGAGAGAGAAATCCCAAGCAGGCTGCTTGCTGTTAGCACAGAGCCTGATACGGGGCTTGATCTCACAAACTGTGAGATCATGACCTGAGCCAAAACCAAGGGTCGGTTGCTTAACCGATGAGCACCCCCAGGCGTCCCCCCAGACACTTCTTAGCTGGTTTGTATCTGCTATACAGTCGTGTCTTACAGTTCTTGGTAGGTTTTCCTCGATTCAACCTTTTATTTCCGAGTTTGATGAGTGTGTTAGTTTTCTCTTGCTGCATAACCACTTGACGACACACGTAGAGGCAGAAAATAGCACACATTTACCGTCTCGTGTGTTCTGTGGGCCAGGGGCCCAGGCGCGGTTGAGCCGGGCCCTCTGCTCAGGATCTGACAGGGCTGCAGTCAAACGTCTCCTCTGGGCTGTGTGCTCCATGGCAAGCTCGATCGGGGAAGAATCTCCTCCGGTCTCATTCAGGCTGTCGGCAGAATTGGTTTCCTTGCGGTTAAATGACCGAGGGCGTACGCCCTCTTCTGGCTGGTGGCTGGTACTGCCCTGGGGTCCTGGCCGTCGTCAGCCTCGTGGTGCTCTCCATCGGAGACCCCGTGGATACCTCGTTCAAGGCCCCCAGGAGAGCCCCTCCCTTCAGCCTGCGAAGGCAGAATGAAACACCATCCTAGGAGTCCCTTTGCAATGTTCCGTTGGTTGGAAGCAAGCCCCACCCCCACGCAAGGGGAGGGGACCACACAATGATGTGGATCATCGGGGGTCACCTTCAGGCATGTCTGCCACCCTGAGCTTAATAAGCTTATTTAAATTATATAAAATAAGAGTAATTAGCCCAAAGCACTTCGCTCCTAGTGAAGAATGTGTCATCCGTTTTGGCTATCAGATCTCTGTTCTGCTTTGTAGTTCTGGGCTGTGTTCTGGAGAGTTAAGGGCGCCAGATAAATAAGGCATTTAGCCGCTTATTTGGAAATCTGTTTTTTGGTGCCTGAATTATGCGACGTATGAGGAAGAGTGGAGAAAATCGGGGATGAAAGTGAGCGGGAGGACGCGAGCGATCGAGGGGCGCGGGGAATGCGTACGTCCGTTCCCTTTGCATACGCGTGTCGATGCCTTTTTACAGACGGTTTTATATACGTGCGTAACTGTTATACGTTTTAGCGTGATTTTTCTTCAGTCTGTTTATCCTCTAACCCTCCCACCCCGAGACCATCTTGTATAGATATTCTCATATTTTCCCATGTTCTTAGAGTCACGCCCAGACATACAGTAATGTTTTCCGATTCCTGGACCCTCTCTCATTCAGCCACGCCCTGTAGAAACCCTTCTCCACGGAGAGCTGTAGTTCCCGCACATTCTTTTTAACGACCGTGTAATATTCCAGCGTGTAGATATACTGTCATTGGACTGCTTGGTTCCCCGGTTGATTGTCGTTTGTATTCTGTTTGTTACCATAATAAGTGAGGCATGATGGTAAAGCTCTGTGCACGCATACATCCCTAGGTGCTTCCTTAGATCTTTCTCTGGGGTATAATTCCAGGAGTCGAATCGTGCCATGGGCCACAAGGTTTGTGTGCTTTTAATTATAATAGCCGTCGCAGCCTGATTTCTGCAGAGGTTTAGCACTCCACATTTACCCCGGAAATTTGAGAGTTCTCCTTTCCCTGGATCCCGCCAGCAAGAGTCGTTATTGGCCTTGTTAGTTTTGACCGAGTCAAGAGGCATAAAGTGAAAGCTCATCACTGCTTTTAATTTCCATTTCCCCGACCAGCAGTGGGTCTGAGTGGCTTTTTATCTGTTTGGCTATTTGGACGCTCTCGCCTGTGAATTGCCTCTGCGGATCCTTTGCTCGTTTGTGTGCGGGGTCATTTGTCCCCTTCTCCTGGACCTGTTGGCATTCCGTGTTGTGTAGGTATTAACCCTCTCCTGGCCTCTGCAGAGCGCTTCTCTCGCCTGAGATGCTCAGTTGTCTGTTACCTGTGTTTATGGTACCTTTTGCCACAGGAGGTTCTGAATCGTTACATGGTTAGAAACACCCACATTGTCTTCCATGGTTTCTGGGTCTCCAGAGTTGGTTCAGAAGGCTTCCTCACCCAGGGGCACCTGGGTGGCTCAGTCGGTTAAGCGTCCGACTTCGGCTCAGGTCATGATCTCACGGTTTATGAGTTCAAGCCCTGCGTCGGGCTCTGTGCTGACAGCTCAGAGCCTGGAGCCCGCTTCGGATTCTGTGTCTCCCCCTCTCTCTCCCCTTCCCCTGCTTGTGCTCTGTCTCTGTCTCTCTCTCTCTCTCTCTCTCTCAAAAATAAATAAAAAGCATTAAAAAACAAAGAGAAGTCTTCCTCACTCACACAAAGTTTGCTTTACTTTTATGAGAATTCAGTCGAACAGACATTTGTCCTGCATATCATCTGGGCCAGGCCCTCGCGGTGTGGCGTAAATAGTCTCACGGTCAAGGAGCTCAGTGTCACATAGGTATTTGCAACCAGCGTGACAGAGCAGGCAGCCACGGTCAAGGGGCTGCTCCCTCAGCTCAGAGCCTCCCGGTCAGGATATAGGGTGTAGGACCGTCAAGGCCTAAGGCCCTCAGCACAGACAGGAGGGGCCTGGGATGGCCCACATCCCCAGGAAAGTGGCTGCCGGCTGTGGGCAGCCTCATCCATTGAGCTCCTACGAGTATCATTTTCTCTATGTTCCGTATTGTGGGACTGCCTTAGCTGACGCTTCGGGGATGATGGCTGAATTAGCCGGGTGAGGACCAGGGTGTTGAGGGGGAAGGAACAGCAGGAGGGTTGTCCTCCGGAGGGGTCCCCTCCTGGGCCACAGGAATGGCTGCAGGGGGCCAGGGAGGCATGCTGGGGAAGGACCCAGAGTCGATGCGCCCCGTGAGCGGGTGTGGTGGAGGAGAGCGCGGGACCTTCCCCCCCTTCCTGGTGCATCTGTGGCGGGAGGGGACGGCTGGTGCGTCCGCCAGCTACTTCCTGGTGTGCCACGGGCCACCTCTGTGCTGTGGTCACCAGTGTGGGCTACGTGGATCCCACGTGCAGAGAGCCACAGAACACGGGAGACAGAATCAGAACTCGATTCCCGCTTATATCCTCATTTCCTCCTCTCGAGGAGTGTTTTGATGTATGTTGAACGATGTACATCAAGTCAGGAAGGAGTGCGCGTTTACCATTGTCGACAAATGCTTATTGGGTCCTGCGCCCAATCAGAAGTTGGGGGACCGTCGATCCTAGGCGATGGGCTCCTTCCGCCGCCCCAGCCACCCCTAAGAGTGAGGGGACCCATGTCACAGAAGAGGGGGACCCTCCCGGGGGTGGGGCAGACCAGGGAGAGCGGGTGCCCAGACGGGAGAAACTTCTCCTGTGCTTCTAGAAGGGCCGGCCCCTTCTCACTTGTCCCCTGCGTGGCACGGCCGCCTTCCAATCCCACTCACGTTTTGTTTTAGCCTTCTTTGTTTCCTTTAGAGAGGATCTTATAATTTGTAGTTACTTCATCTGTTTGACTCACCGCCTGTCTCCCCATTGGCCTGCATGCTCTGTGAGAGCGGGCACCAGATGTCCCCGTCTTTGGGGTAACCCAGCATCTAGCACAGTGCTTGGCACAGAGCTGGTGCTCGTACACAGCCACGGCATAACGAACGGATGTGTTTGTTAGCACATACGAAGTGTTTTCCGTGCCCCGCGGCAGGAGACCTCATGTCGCAGCTGAGACACTTGGATTCAGAGAGGGCAAGTTAGTTGTTGACAGTCACACAGCTGTTTGGGCCCGAGACGGGGAGGAAGTGAGCCAACATTTTCTTTTTTTTTTTTTTTTTAATTTTTTTTAACGTTTTATTTATTTTTGAGACAGAGAGAGACAGAGCATGAACGGGGGAGGGGCAGAGAGCGAGGGAGACACAGCATCTGAAACAGGCTCCAGGCTCCGAGCTGTCAGCACAGAGCCCGACGCGGGGCTCGAACTCACAGACCATGAGATCATGACCTGAGCCGAAGTCGGACGCTTAACCGACTGAGCCACTCAGGCGCCCCGCGAGCCAACATTTTCTGAGTGCCCACTAAATAAAGGGCCGGTCTCCCTACACCTCGATACCCCCTTACCGGCTACAAAAAGTAAACTGAGATTAAGACGTGGGACGTGACTTGCCTGAGGCCGCTCAGCCACAGAGTAGAAGCGCTGGGACTTGAACCTACGTCCGTTTGGGTCCCGAGCACTTTTTCTTTCCACCCTTCGATAGCAATTCCTCTGTTCGGGGCCAACTCAGGGGCCTGGTGGGGGAGGGGGGGCACGTATGGGCACACGCTATATGGCGGGGTCCCCGGCAGACTCCCCCGTGGGCAGTGGCGGGGAGGTGGCTGGGTCGGGCCTCCCGACGGTGGGCGCTGGTCCACGGGCACCAGGCCTCAACGCCTGGCTGATTTGCCTGCCTGACGAGGCGAGTGATGTTTTATGCATGGCGCCTAATTTGGCCCCGGCAGTCTCTGGCTATATTTAACACCATTAATCATTATTGTTGGCTCCCAGGGGGACGGATCCCTGATTAGTGTCAGAGACACATCACACGAGGAAGGGGGGGGGGGCGGGGAGAAAAAAGCGCTCCTTCCACGCTGATCCCAACTAACTGGAGAGCCGAGACGCGTGTTCGCGGCACCTTCCTCTCCGCCCATCTGCGGAGTGCGTGACTCCGGCTTCCTCGGCTTGGATCCCGCACCTCCGGCGCTGGGCTGCAGCCAGGGCCCCCTCGGCGCCCCGGCACCCCCTCTCCTTTGCATCAGAGCAGCGTGTAGCTCAGCCAAGCCGGGACGCCGGCCTCAGTCTGCGTGCGAGAAAGGGCCGCCCAAGCACTTATTAGGCTCCTACTGTAGGTGGATGTCCCTGTCCGGTGGCCTCACCCACCTTATCCCCATCTTCCCAGATGGGACGGGTTTTCAACCGTCCTTGACGGAGAGGGAACTGAGGCTCAGAGGTAGGTTTCACAGGCCTGGGGCCAGTTGGATCCAACCGGTGGGGAAGAGCCGGCATTTAAGAAAACTCCTCGAGTGTTGTGCGACCGCGTGGCTTTGCCTTCAGATATCCTGGGAGGGTTTTCTGTTGCACAGGGCACGGCAAAGAGCCCAGTCTTTCTCAGAATTGGATGTAAACCTACGTGGAGACCTGGGGTCTGTGTCCAACGTTTATTCTCTGTCCCCTTCGGGCTCAGGTGAATGGTGGGAAGCTCCTTCTTATGCATCCCTTCCTTGCTTGCCCTGCCCCCACCTTTAGGCTCGCATCAGGGACAGTGGCTCCTGTCTCTTCCCAGAGTCCATGGGCCTCTCTGCTGAGCAGCGTCTGCCTTCCTGCTCATGGAGGCGGCCTCTCCGGGGCTTGACTCTGGGGTTTTGCCAAGACCTTCTCCAGTAACAGTAAAGACGGGAGACCCAAGAAACAAGAAGGTGAGGACAGAGGACAGAGGACCCCGTCCTGCCACCACTAGTCACCCCGTTCGCTGGCAGACTCAAGGTCAAGGAGAGCCAAACAGAGGTCAGCGGGGTGGGGGAGGAGGTGGACCCAAGGGACAGGTCCCCTGGGAGGACTCCGTGTCTTCTGCCGTGGGAATGTTCAAGTCCAGCAGCTTCCCTGGCGAGGGGCTGACCTTGTGGGGTCCCTGTTGGGGGAGGGGTTTGCAGGGGCCGACAGGGGCTCTCTGACCCTGTGGACATGGAGCTGATGCATGTGACCACCTGCTATGTGCACAGGCCCTGTGCCAAGGGCTCTGTCCACGGAGCCTGCTGGCTGTGGAGTGTTAGCGCCTCATGGGTAAAAATGGGAAATAATTTTGACGTTTCCACTTCCTGCCCTTAATAGGGTTTCTTCAAATTCTCCTTCCCTGGACCTTAATGTCGTTGACAATGTTCACTATGTTCTGGGCCCTGGCAGTTATTAGAGCATCATTTGATCTGTATTAGGACCTCCGATGTCATGTCCCATCGAAAGCCCCTGAGCTTCCCCAGGATCCTCGGGAGAGGTGGAAGGAAGGCCACCTCTCCGTGGCCAACACCCTGCTCTCTGTAAGGTTGCCCTTCTGTGCACAGCACGTGTGGGGAGAGTTGGCGTTTAGGACCGGTTCTGCTTCCTCCTGGTGAATCCTGGCAGGGGACGAGAGGGGGTAGTCCGACCTCAATTCCGGGCGGTACCTTGTCAGCTCTTTCCAGAATCTGAGAGTACTTAGCTCTCCTTATCTTTCATTTGGCTTCAGGGGTAATTCCAAGGCACTAGGAAAAGTCCCACCCATACTGGTTACCTGCAGATTTCTCTTTGTCGTAACAACCACTCGGTTTGGTTTATGGGCTTATTCCCGCCACGGGTGAGGAAAAAGAAGCTCAGAGAGGTGCAGTCACTTGTCCAAGGCTGCTCAGCGATAGGCAGTGGATGAGAATTAAACCCAGGTCTGGCTCACCTTAAGGCCCTCACATAAAAGCCCGGGGTCCAAGTTCCTGAATCTCAGCTGGGTCATTTCCTAGCTGGGTGGCCTTGGGCAGAGTTACTCACTTAACTTGCTTTGCCTTAGTTTCCTCATCTGTAAAACATGGATGACAATTAACACCCAGGGTTGTTGGAAGGATTAGGTACGTTATACCTTAAGACGCTTTATTACATTTGCCACAAGGACTGTTGCTGGCGTCATCCATTGACTTCTACGTCCCACAGGAGAAGTGCCTTTCAGGCCTCAAAGTCTGGGAAACAGATATTGAGCAACCAGCAGTCACCATGAGTTGTGTTTCCCCCTTTGCTTTGGCTGCTAGGAAGCTCAGTCAAATTGCTGCAGGTATATAAACCTTCCCGGTCTCATTTTTTCTACTTTTCCCTTTGCTGTAATGTTTTTTATGTCATTGTGTCTTACTGCCTACCCTATGAAGTTACATAACATTCTCCTGGTTGTCGCAGACTGACGTTGCCATCACAGGGGAAGTTGAGGGCAGTGTAGAGATCCTAGAAAGCTGCTCTTCCAGATGGTGCCTAGTCCTTCCCCCTCAGAGAAAAGGATGTTTGAAAACTGAACCACTCTCGTGGGAAGGAGTGGGTGAGCAATACTAGAAAATCCCTTTAATCCTTTGAATGCTAAGGTGGTAGGACAATGTGCTGATAAGGTCTGCAAAAGGAGGATTATCTCATAGGTCCCCATATCAGCTTAAGGTTGATGCAGAAAAGCCAAAAAAGAGGCCTAAGCAAAGTGTAGAGGTGGGGTCCATCCTGGCCTGGCACGGAGCCCACAGTGTTGGGACTCAGTCCTCCTCTTTATTTCTGCTATGCCATAGCTTCTACTCCCCAAGCCCCTCCTGCTCCCAGATGGTTACTGGAACTTGCCAACATGTCTGCATTTCAGCCAGCAGAAGGAAGGGAGGAAGGACGAAGAAGGGCATTGCTTTCTCCCATTAAAGATACTTCCAGAAGCTGCAGATAGAACCCCCCGCCCCATCTTTCTCCCCACTGACCCGTTTTACAGCCACGCCTAGCCTCCAGGGAGGGTTCATCCCTGCAAACCTGGCTTTCTCCGAGCCCCTTTCCTTCACTATAAACACACCAACCACCTTGTAGGGCTCTTAAGAGGATTAAATAAGAACATAGTAAAATATAACAGGTGTTGTGCAAATGTAAATTTCCTTCTATTTTTAGTTCTCCCTTCCCTCCATTACTTGGGAGGAAGAGGGAAGCTTTAGCTACAACTGGAAAGATTTAAGAGCAATAAAAAAAGAGAAAATATTGCAACACACACACACACACACACACACACACACAGACACACGGGAGCGCTGGGGTAACAGATTCCCTTTGGCTGCGATCAGTGAGGCTGTAAAACAGAAACTAAGAAGCAGGGCCCGGGTCCCATGTTGATCACTAGCGGTTAGATATGTGTAGACATGGGGTGGGGACCCAATGAACTTGGAAGGACGGCATCTGCCCTTCGGTTCCTGAACATGGCCGTGATTGCCTTCCCTATAGGCGTTCAGAGCTTGCACAGGCCTGTCTCGCTCTTTTCCCCCTCAAGGCAAGCATGGGCAGTTTCAAGGCTGCACACCAAGCAAACTGGCACGGGGTGCAACATTGGGGAGTCTCTCATTCCCTTGACGCCCGCTTCCTGCCAGGGCTGAGCCCCCAGGAGCCCCTCTGGGGCCTTTAAAAGCTGAGCTAGTGAGTGCAGGAGCCCAGCAGGCAGCTGGCTCTGCTCGGGGCGGAAGCTGCCGGGCATGTTGCTTTCCAGGGGTGTCTCACCGGGGCAGGGATGTTGAAGCTGTTTGCACAGGGCCGGGCATACAGTGGGGGCCCAGGAAGCAGTAACCCTTATTACCAGCAGACGGGAGGTGTGAGAGGGGGCAGAGGGGGGTCCAAGAAACCGAGGACTTGGCTCCACGGAGACGAGGTGGGACCTGGAATAATGGGGAGACCTGGCAAGTTACCAGATCTGAATGGGGAGAGGACAGAGGTGGGCAGGTAGAGGGGAATTCTCCTCTCTCCATAAAGGCTTTTGTGTAGCCAAATCCTGGGGGGGAGGGGGGATTCACAGTCCAGCTCCTCCCCCACCACGACTTTGCTTTAGGGGCACCTGAGTTCTCTCTCCTGATCTCAAAGAATTAGCTAATTAGGCTGGTTCTGCCTGGAAGGCAGAGGTCGTATTGGCTTGTAATTCTGTGAAGTGTGCAGGGGAACTAAGCCGACTTAATCGGCCACGGCTCTGCCTTCTGTCTCGTCCTGAATGACACAGACCAGGTGCTGGTACCACAGGGTGTAGCACGCGGCTTCCCTTCCCCCCACCCCCATGCCACCTCCGGGGAGGGCACGGTGCCCACGGAGCTCACGGTCAGGCGGGGGAGCCGCGCAGCGCACGCACAGTGGGGACCGGCAGCCCGGGCGGGGTCTGCGAGGGCAGGGGGACCCTCTGATGCCGCGAGGCAGGACTGGGTGGCCTCTGGAGCGGGGAGGGAGCGCTGGCTCTCAGAGGAACACTAACCGCTTACCTAGCGGGTGCTGAGCCCCGGGAAGGACATTAAGCCAGCAAAAGAGGGAAAGAGCGAGAGAAAAAGAGAGAGAAAGACTTGGACGGAGATTGAGATTTGAAAGGCCCACAGAGTTTACTAGGAGCTCTGATTTCACGATTTGTTAGTCTGAGTCGTGCCCTAATTTCTACCAGGAATGATTGAATCTGGCATAATTGCCTCGCGCTCATTCCTCACACGCTTTTCACGTGCCCAAACTAGGTTAACGTTGAAAAAAAAAATCTTCTATTTTTGTCCCCCAGGTAAGGCAAGTTCACGTCATTCTATCATTTGTCTGGTCAAGGCCCTTCTCTGGTTTCACTTTCTACAGATCTTTCATTTCCAGCCTGGCCGCTATACCCGCCCCAGGGGAATGCTCGTGCCTCTGGTTTGTCCTGATGCGTGTGCAGCCATATAAAACACGTAAGCTTTCGTGTTAACTTACGTCACCGGTATTGTGCTCCTGATGAGCTCGTTTCATTTGTTAACCGGTTCGACTCAGCGGCTGTTTCAAAGTCCCGTCTGTTGCTGGAAAAGTCCAAGGACCAGCAAGCTATCCGTGGGTGCACCCGGGACTCTGGTCTGTCCTTACGGGGCACCCATGTTGGTGACATCTCCCTCCAGGTCCTGCTCCGCAAACAAGGCTTCAGGGAATGTCCTTGTAAAGCCCCATCACAGGCCTGGTGGGGTTGTTTCTCTGGGGGTGTAGACCAAAGAGTGGGAATGCCTAGTCACTGGGTTGCCCCGGATGACCTTCCAGAAGGTCCTCCTGGGCTCTCTTCCACCAGTAGGGCTCGGAGGTTTCTTTCCCGCCCTCCCTTACCAACCCCCCTGCATCCTCCCTGCACCTGTTGGTGATTTTTAGTACATGTAGAACAGCTCATTGCTTTACCAGGGGTGTTGCTGAGTGAGGTGTGGGTGAACACCTCTGTCTGCATGCCAGCTGTCTGGATTGCCTGTCCCCGAGCTGGCTAGTCGTATGCTTTCCCCTTTGCCCCATGCGTTGGTCCTTTTTCTTGTGTTGGTTTGTAAGAGTTCCTTACTTATCACTTTTAGACATCACTGAGTTCTTCTTCCATTGTGATACGTGTCTGTTAAACGCATCTGTGCTTTCACAGAATAGAAATCGATCACTTTTATGTTGTTACATCTCCTGGTTTTTGTTTTTGGCCTTAGAAATTGTGTGTGTTTAAAAAGCCCTTCCCTCTACGCCAAGCCAAAAAGATTCTCCTATGATTTCTCCTCTTAGCTTTATGGTTTTACTTAAAAAAATTTTTTTTAATGTTTATTATTTGAGAGAGAGAGAGAGAGAGAGACAGAGAGAGACAGAGAGCAAGCAGGGGAGGGTCAGAGAGAGAGGGAGACACAGAATCGGAAGCAGGCTCCAAGATCTGAACTGCCAGCAAAGAGCCCGACGCGGGGCTCGAACCCACAGACCACGAGATCATGACCTGAACTGAAGTCGGCCGCTCAACCGACTGAGCCACCCAGGCGCCCCATGGTTTTATTTTTTAAATTGAGGACTTTGATCCATGTGGATCCTGTCCTGTGTTGTCTGTACTGTAGTTTGTGCCATAAATCAGTCCCATGTCCCACCCCCCACCGCCCGCATTTTAGGCTTTTCCCTCCAGTTTAGGGACCACCGTTATCAGGACTCAACTTGGCGCATGAGGGAGGCTCCTGTTTCTGAGTTCTCTCTGCTGTTCGGCCATCCATCTGTTTTCATACGAGTATTACAGCTCTTTTTATTACCACTCCCCTGGAATAGCTCTTCATTCCTCAGAGTCCAGAGACTTCGTTCTTCTTTTCCAAGATTCAGCAACTCTCTTCTTCCAGATTATCTTGAACAGGGGCACGTGGGTAGCTCAGTCGGTTAAGCGTCCCACTCTTGATTTCAGCTCAGGTCATGATCTCACGGTTTGTGAGTTTGAGCCCCGTGTCAGGCTCTGCACAGAACCTGCTTGAGATTCTCTCTCTCCCTCTCTCTCTCTGCCCCTTCCCCACTTGCTCTCTCTCTAAATAAATAAATAAACTTTAAAACAGAATAACTTGGTCAAATTCTGTAAAACACTGGCTGTAATTTTTATTGAAGTTGCATTAAAATTTCTGGATTGATTTGGGGAGTTAACGTATTAATGACGTTCACATGACATTTATATCTTTTTTTTTTTGTCATTTGATAACTTAAGACTTTTCCTTATACAAATCCTGAGCATTTGGGTCCGTTCTAAACTAGGTTATATCTTTTAATTGATAACATGAGCAGCATGTCTCATTGGTTATTACCAGTGCAGAAGAATGCAGTTCATTTTTAAGTTCATTGTTTTGAACATGTTTCAGTCTTGTTGGGCTTTTGTTCTATCAGTGCTCACATTCTTATCTTAAATGTGAACAGTGATAGTTTTCTCTCTCTTCTTCCAATTATTTTGTTTTATTTCTTCTTGTCCTAGTGCATGGGCCAGCACCTCCAGTCTCATATCGAAAATGTAGTAGCAGTCAGAGCAGGCTTCTTGTCTTATTCCAAGTTTTAAAAGGAACAGGGCTAAGATTCTCAGCTCAAGATGGCATTCGCCGTAGGTTTTATGACGTAGCATCGATCCAGTTAAGAAAATTCTCTTCAATTCCTTGTTGAGTTTGTAAACATAGATGTCAAATTTGACCAGAGGTGTTTGCCAATCTCTTGTTATAATTCTCGCACTTGTGTGCTAAACCCCACTGTGTCTAAAAGTAATTACAAAGTTCGGTGTGCCGGACTGGGTTACGCGAGCTTTATACGTGTTAACTCAGTCCTTTTAACAACTCTGGGTAAGGCATTGTTTTTTTTTTTTTTTATCCCTTTCTTAGATGGGGCAAAGGACGGTACAGAGAGGCTAATTAACTTGCCCAACATTGCACAGCTTGTCGGGCCCAACTTCAGCATTTGTAGGGCCAGGGAAAGGGGATATATGAATAGTCATATATCAACTCTAAATATATATACAATGGAGTATTACTGAACCATGAAAAGAATGAAATCTTGCACTTGTAGCAACATGAATGGAGCTGGAGGGTATAGTGTTAAGTGAAATAAGTCTTAAGACAAGCACCACATGAGTTCACTTGTGTGTGGAACGGAAGAAACAAAACAAATGAACAAAGAAAAACAGAGCCAAATAAAAAACCCGAGTCTTAACTACAGAGGGCAAGCCGGTGGTTTTCTGAGGGGAGGTGGGTGGGGGGGATGGGGGAAATAGGAGATAGGAATTAAAGGGCACTGAGTGGTGTAGAGAATTGTTGAATCCCTGTATTGTACACCTGAAACTAATCTAACACTGTGTATTAACTCTGTCTTCAATAAAAAAACGTGAAAACTATCCTGAAACAAAAAAACCCCACTCATATATAACTTAAATTTCATTTCAATTTAGAAATAAAGTTATAAAACGAGTTAGCAAACGGTTAAATAAAATATATTCTGCCCTCCTGCCTGAGAAATCTACCTTGATAAAGATCAAGTCCACAAGATACCAAGATCACCGAATTTAATTATTACCAGACATTTCAGTATTCTGTTAATACGTCAGAAATATCTGGATAAGTGATGCAGTCACACATAATTCATACATTACCTATTTGTTCCATAGAACTTACTTCCATGGCCTCCAATTCAATAAAATAACTAGATTTTATTGTAATCAAGGCTTTCACATGATTTGTGTTCTATTGATAGCAGCGAGATAAAAGATAAAAAACCAAAACGTTACGTACAAAGTATACAGAATTGGACTTTTATGAACTATAAATTAAATGTAAACAAATAAAAAGAATTTCTTTAACTTTTAGAAGTTTTTGATCTGAAATTCAAAATCAGCTGCACACATTATGTGCCAAAGTGTACATCAATAAAATTGTTAAATTCAAAATTATCTGAAGCTTGAACGTATCTGCCCTTCAAAAACATAGTTCTAGCAGGGGCGCCTGGGTGGCTCAGTCGGTGGAACATCCAACTTCGGCTCAGGTCGTGGTCTCACGGTTCGTGGGTTCGAGCCCCGCGTCGGGCTCTGTGCTGACGGCTCGGAGCCTGGAGCCTGCTGTTAATTCTGTGTCTCCCTCTCTCTCTGACCCTCCCCTGCTCTCTCTCTCTCTCTCTCACACACACACACACACACACACACACACACACACACACTGTCTCTCTCTCAAAAATAAATGAAATTTATTAAAAAAATTTTAAATATATATATAGTTCTGGCCCTCAATGTCCATCCAGTTGCCAATGTAAATAATTAGTATCATGCTTTGACCCTTAGTACATTGAGATCCAGGCACATTGGGATGTTTAAGAGTCCTAGAAATTGGTCAGTGTTTCGAATGTCCCTGAGCTGCCACATGAGGCGGCTGTGAATGATGCTGTGGTCTGGCTAATGGGAGCCTGAAGGAAGGGAGGGAACGGTCCTTCGTTCTGCGGGCATCTATTGCATGGGGGCGGGGCTGGGAGGAGGTTTGGGATGTCGGTTAATTTGTGTTTCCTCTTAGCAAGGTGCTTCTGCTGCTCAGTGCCTGTCACCCCTCAAAGCTGGGTCCTTCTGGTCCCCGGCCTTTGCGCTCGGGTGGCCTCTCGTTTCTGTGATGTCGAACAGGAGCTTCTGCACACGCTTCTCTGGGGCCTGGACGGTGTTAGTCATCAGGGTGGAGGTTGGGTCGTGTGGCCGAGTGACTGAGGATGCACACATGCACGCGGGTAGGTGTGTGTGTGAGTGAGTGCATGTGAGCATACGTGTGTGTATGTGTGTGCACAAGCGTGCCCGTATGCATGTGTTGTGTTGTGTATGCATGTCTGCATGTGCACACATACTGGGGGTGGAGCCCAGGGTCCAGGGCAGGATCCAGGGGAGTTAGGCAGCTAGCGAGGAATGGAGGGGTCGTTGGCATCGGAACCCAGGCTGTCCGACCTGATCTGACCCGTGCTGCCTCTCTACCAAGTTGCTTTAACTTGACGCTTGCCCTGGTTAGCTGATCCTTTTGAAAAAGTTTTTTAGGGGCTCCTGGGTGGCTCAGCCCTTTGAGCGTCTGACTTCAGCTCAGGTCATGATCTCACGGTCTGTGAGTTCGAGCCCCGCGTCAGGCTCTGGGCTGATAGCTGGGAGCCTGGAGTCTGCTTCGGATTCTGTGTCTCCCTCTGTCTCTGCCCCTCCCCTGCTCATGCTCTGTGTCTCTCTGTCTCAAAAATAAATAAAAACATTTAGAAAATTAAAAAAAAAAAAAAATTTAATGTTATTTAAAAATTTTTTTTTACTTTTGAGAGAGAGAGACAGAGACAGAGACAGAGAGAGGGAGACACAGAATCCAAAGCAGGCTCCAGGCTCTCAGCCGTCAGCACAGAGCCTGGTGCGGGGCTCCAACTCATGCACTGTGAGATCATGACCCCAGCCAAAGTCGGACGCTTAACCGACTGAGCCACCCAGGTGCTCCTGGTGCTCCCAATATTTTATGTTGGAGTTATATTTACTTACGTTCATGAGTGGAATGGGCTTATGATTTTCTTTGCTTATCATATCCTTACTCGGTTGTGAAATTCACCTTATACCAACTTGATAAAATGAGTTCGGTGCGTTTTCCCTAGTTTCTATAACCGAGGGATAATCCATTCGGTAGAGCTGACCTCTGTGCTCACCTCTACACTTACCCGGGGCCACGGCCCTCTGGGAGGGCTTATCTTTAATTACCATTTCAATTTATTTAATGGTTTATTCTGCTCAACTTTTTTGTCTCTTCTTTTACCAATGTTGGCGTTTTATATTTTTCTGGAAATTTCTGTTGGTTTTCAAATTCGTGACCTGCCCAGGACAGTGTGGGGCACAGGTGGGGTTTCCTGGCTTCCCCTGTGAGTGCTGCCGCGGTCTTGTCCTCCGGGCTGCGGTTTCTCTGCAGGGGCCCGGCCACCGCCAGCTCCTGGTGGCTTCTCCTGGATTTCGGCATGGAGGTCAGTCTCCTGGGGTTCCCGGCAGGGGCCTGGGCTGGCTTGGGAGCCATGACTCAGCAGCCAGCATTCGTTCTTGAACTTGTCAGGCCTGTGTATGGTTAATGTGTCATGTGGGGCCTCCAGGTGGCTGTAAGCGGGGGGAGAGAGTCCACACGGCGTCGAGGCCCTGCGGGAAGGGCTCTTCAGAAGGTTGGTGATGCCTGTTGGCCGTGGTGTGTGCTGAGGGAGTGAGTAGGCGACAGCGTGTGCTGGGTGGCTGTTCCTGATTTCAGCTATTCGGTCCCGCTGAAGGCCCCTGTGGTTGTAGAGGTAGTTCAAGGCAAGGATTTTAAAGCCCGTGAGATTTGTGTTCAAATTCCAGTTTTGTCAAATTCCAGCGGTATGCCATTGGGAAGTGTTTCCATCTTCTTACCTGTAGGTTGGAAAATTGGATATAATACTGACCTCAAAGGGTATGTGTAAGGCCTAGGTGAAATCATACACCCAGCATAGGAAGTGTGTGTCAGTTAGGAATCTCACCGACCCAAACTGGCTCAAACAAAAGAAGGACATTGATTGGCTCAGAGAACTGAAACCCCCAGAAGGAGTCCGGCTTCAGGAACGGTTTGATCCAGAAGTGTATGACGTTGCCCGCTGGCCCCATTTCTCTGGGACATTCTCGGCTCTGCCCTTCTCCCCAGGCCCACTTTATCCTCAGGTGGTCGTGTAAAGGACCGTGGGAGTTTCGGATCTGACACGTGCATGCAAAACAGCAGAAAATGGTTCGTGGGGGCGGCCCTCTGCGATAAGAGAGAAAAATGTTCTTTCCCAGAAGCCCTGAGTTAGTGTCTCCTCGTCATTGGCTTACATCAGGTCATTTGTCCTTCCCTAAATCAGTCACTGTGGTCAGGGGGTTGGGACACAGCCCTGGGCTGAGGGTTAAGTACAGGGTGGGGCCAAAGCCAGGTACAGAGGCTGTTGACCGGATGGGGTGAGGCCGCGGTGGCTGCCCCTGTTGATTGTGGCCACCTCCTAACTGGCCTTGCTTCCGTCTGTGCCCGCCCCCCATCCTTAGTCTAGCGCCAGTGGGGTTCTCCTAACGTGGGGGGTGGGGAGCACGACCCCTCTCATCCTGCTCAGAAACCTTCAGGGGCAACATCTTCCTTTATGGTTTCCTGCCCAGGCCCTACATGCTCTGCACTCCGTGCTCCCCACTGCTGTCCTCCTCCCCACTGGAAACCACCCCACACGCCCGGGTCTCTCCCTTCCAGCCACGCTGTGTCCCCTCCCACCTCGGGGCCTTTACTCCTCTCTTCCCCAGATACTGGCATGCTTTGTGTCCCCATGTCCTCAGGTCTTGGTCAAGAGCTCCTCCTTGGAGAGGCTTTTTCTGATCAGCCTGTTTAAAATAGGAATTTCTTCCCGTATACCTACCCCCTGTCCCTTGCTTTATTTTTCCTTGTAGCCGATATTTTATAAAACAAATCTGTTTCCTGCCTCCCTCTGGCACATACACACACACCAAGGGCAGCTCTGTGACCTTCTTTCCTTGTCTGCTGCTCCATTGCAAGGCCCCGCACAGTGCCTGGTATACAGTAGGCGCTCGATAATTTGTCAGAGGTTGTAGCTCTAACCCCGCCCTCTCCTGCTACCAGCCCAGTGAGCACTCCGCTCTCACGTGCCGGCCTTGTCCGAGGACCAGGGCAGGAGGCCCCAGGGACGAGAGGTCACCTGCCCCAATGATCTGTGACATGTGGCCTGGACATCGGTGTCTGCTCTGATCCTGGGGGGCAGCTGGGCACCTGGGGAAAGGCGTTGCTTCCCCCCACCTTCTCACCGTAGGCTGCCAGGATCTTATTAGCCCTGTTTACACGGCCAGGATGTCGAGCGATTAATTTTTAATGGCTTGGTTTATTGCATGTTTGAATGGTTTATTGAGTAATTCCCACATTTAAGTGATTAATTCCCCAGAGTTCAGAACGACTGGTTAGTTTTACATTAATCAGGGTTTCTGAATGCCAAGAGACAATCAATCAATCCTCCCTGCCAGGGAGAGTAATGTTAGAATACCTCAAGGTACAATGGAGTTAAGAAAAGGAGTAATTAAAACCCTGTCTTCTCCTCATGCAAATTTGATGTCTCTCTCTGTCTCTGTCTCTCTCCATTCTGCCTCCCCTGTCCCAGCCTCAGTGAAGGGACTCCCTGAACCCAGTTACTCCTTGGGAGGATCCACTCCACCCTGCCCTTGGACTTCCTCTAAAGAGGTTCAGCCCATCTGCCTCTGGGAGGCGGGGTCTGCTCAGCTCCCTGCCCCTGGAAGGGGGAGTCTGGAGCCATTGACGGTCCCCGGCTTCTGTCCCCCAGCTTGGTCTCTGATTTGCAGAGAAGCTGAGAGCCATGTCTGGCCTCATGGGATAAAATGTCTGGTTTCACCTGGTAGCCCGGCAGGTGGATCTCCCCACGGGAGGCAAGGGCAGGGTGCTTGGAGTGGGCGCTTTGCCTCTGGGCCCTACCATGGGTCCCCCGTGGCCTGGTCAGCCACAAACAGGAAAGAAACGTGAGCTGCTTTTGCACCTGTATGAGTTCCTTATGGCTCCTATGACAAATGACCACAAACTTCATGTTTCATACAAGACAGATTTATTAACTTACGGTTCTGGACACCCGAAGCATGAAGTGAGTCTCAGGGGCTGAAATCAAGCTGTTGGCAGGGCTGTGTTCCTCGTGGAGGCCCTAAGGAAGGACCCATCTCCTTGCCTTTCCCAGCGTCTAGAGGCCGCCTGCACTCCCGGGCTCGCGGCCCCGTCCTCCCCAGCAGTGTTGCTGCCTCTCCAGATCTTTCTCTGACTCTGACCTTCTTCCTCTCTCCTCCACATTGAAAGGACCCTTGTGATTCCCTTGGGCTTGGCTGGATAATCCGGGGTACGTGCCCAGATCAGATGATGAGCAGCCCAAATCCCACCTGTAACCTTAATGCCCCTTCGCCACATAAGCTGACATGTCTGTAGGTCGGGGGAGCGGGACAGGGACGTCTTTGTGCTGTGCCGACCGTAGGGAGCATCGGGAGGCTGAGAGCAGCGTGGCTGTCTGGTTCAAGGCATGAACTCTGCAGCCAGAGACTCTGGGATCATGCCCTAGTTCAGTGCTCAACGGCTGTTGGAACTTGGTAGGTTTTCTACCTGTGCCTCCGTTTCCTTAGATAAACACCCGAGGACAGTGCTGGTGGCCAGCCCACAGGGTGGCTGTGCTCACGAGATGGGGAGTGAAGCTCCCGCATGGCACAGGGATCTTGGGACGTATGCTCAGGGTGAGCGGCAGTCAAGTGCCGGTCTCCGAACGCGGGGGTGTAAAGCCGGGGTGATGCTGCCCACATCACCTGGTTCCTCAGGAGCCAGTGACAGTGGGGATGAAGACGCCGAGTTCCTTGCAAAATGTTTCCAACCAAACGCAGTAATGGGCACGGGCCCCAGAGGGAGCCTTGATGGACAAACCCTGGAGGGCTCTCGTGCACACATAGCGTGCCGACCCCGCGGGAGCAAAGACCCCCAGGTAGACAGGTAGCAGTAGGAGGCTCCATCAACTAACGGGAGCTAACGTGTGATGGTTCTGAGCCGTGCCCTTGAGGTGATATCGCCCGTCCTTGGAGCATCCGTGAAAGGTAGTTTTGTTCTTATCTGAAAACGAAGGCTTAGTGAACTGGTTAGCCTGAGGCCACATGGTTAGTCGGGGTGGCGCTTACCTTGGGCTCTGGAAACCGCAGGCATGGATTTGAATCCCCAGCGCCCTGTGGACTGGGTGTCTTGGAGCCGATGCCTTCCTTCACGTCTGTCAACTATAATCACTGTATCCATACACTGGAGACGGGTCAATGCCCTTGTCATTGGCTTCTTGTGCAGGTTAAATGAGATCATATGGGGGAAGTGCCTTGCCCGGTGCCTGGCACATAGTAAGCCCCAGCAGGTGTTCTGGGTTGTGGTAGTCCGTGGAGGAGGGAGCTCCCCAGTGAAGGTTGTCTGATGCTAGAAGCTTTCTGGAGTAAAGCCTTGGTTTTGGATCTTCAAGGCTGGAGACGTTTCAGGGAAGGGAATTTCAGACAGAGAAGAGATGTGAAATGGGTAAACTTCTCAAGAAGCAGATACCACCCTGTGGCTCTCGCCCCAGGTTCACGGACGGGGAGGAGAGCGAGAGGTGAGGCCAGCCAGGGGGCTAGAGACTGGTGCCTTCCAGCAGAGTTCACACCCTCTCTTGTCGGCAGTGGGAGCTGGTGGAGGGTTTCGACCAGGGAAGTTACCAGAGTCTAATGGAGGAAACCAATGTTTTAGGGATACGGAAGTGGAGTCCGCATGGAACCATCATGTTGCCAGCATGCCAATGTGTTTTAAAAACTGTAATCATTCGGGGCACCTGGGTGGCTCAGTCGGTTGAGCGTCCCACTTCGGCTCAGGTCATGATCTCATGGTTCACGAGTTCGAGCCCCACATCAGGCTCGCTGCTCTCAGCCTGTCAGCACAGAGCCCACTTCGGATCCTCTGTCCTCCTCTGTCTCTGTGCCTCCCCCGCTTGCACGCTTCCATAAATAAATAAATATTTAAAAAGAACAGTATTCATTCAACACAAGTTGATTTAACAAAAACATGCCAGCCATTTGGTGGGACCATGGAAGCAAAAGACAAAAACTTGTCCGCCTTAGAGCCTGGACTCTGGTGGCACTTGGAAGACAGACAACAGGCCAGAAGACATACAACGTGTGTACTTGGATACGGGCTGCGGGACTCGTAAAGGTCACTGCTGTGGTGACAGCTGGGAGCAGAGTGAGTGGACAGGGGAGGGCTTCTCCGACGGGGCAACCCTTGAGCTCAGACTTGCCTGACGAGAAACACCTGTTTCCAGAAGAGCTGACACAGGTGTTCCAGACGGAAGGTAAAGGGAATCCAAGGCTCTTGGGGAGGACAGCGTAGGCTATGGCCCGGGGACGGAAGGACCAGAAAAAGGCTGGAGGCCTGTACTCTGTGGGAGAGGGTAGAATATAGTATTGGAAAAGCAGGCAAAAGCTTCATAATACAGAGTCCAGAATTAACTGCCGTTTGTTCTGATTTGGTTCAACTTTTTTCTCCACTGAATTATTCCCATCAGCACAAAACCTTAACATATTATTTCTAATCTATTAAAAAAAAAAGCCCTCCAAGCCTCCTGGGGCCCCATATCCCTCCATATCTATTGTTGTATTTCTTTGCTTGCTTTCATAGCAGAACTCATCAAAATCGTCTATACTTGCCGTCTCTGATTTCTGTTCTCCCAGCCTTTATTTTCCTGAAAGCTTTTAATTTTAAGAAGCGTTCATATTTCGAGAAGGTGTGAGAACAGTTCAATGCACTCTCAAAAACCCTTCACCTATATGCACTAGCCATTATCTTCTGACCACATTTGCTTTGAGGCTGCTTCTATATACACACGCTGTTTTTTTTTTTTTCCTCCCATCTACTTGAAAGTAAATTGCATGACATTTTACCTTAAATACTTCTTCATGTATCTCTTTAAAATCAAGGATATTCTCCTTCAAAACCACAATATAGTGATTGAATGCAGGAGATTTAACATTGAAGATACAACCCATATTCAAATATCACCACCAATAGTTCCCAAAGCGTTCTTTTTAAAAATTCACTTAAAAGATTTGCATGCGGTTAAGATTTATCCTTTCTGATGGGTGCTTCTAAATTTTGACAGATGCATGCAGACAAGTAACCAAGATATAATCCAATTCTACAGCCCCCGCCACCAAATTCCTCCGGGCTCCTATGCAGTCAACCCTTTCTACCAGCCCCGCACTCTTGGCGATCACTGGTCAGTTCTCGGTGTTTACGGTTTCTGCCTTTTTGCAGAATGTCCTAGAAATTCAAACTTACAGATTTCTTTGCAGGACCCAGAAATTCTGCCTTCTTGCACGTCGCACACTGATTTTTTTTTAACGTTTATTTATTTATTTTTGAGACAGAGAGAGACAGAGCATGAGCGGGGGAGGGTCAGAGAGAGGGAGACACAGATTCTGAAACAGGCTCCAGTCTCTGAGCTGAGTTGTCAGCACAGAGCCCGATGCGGGGCTCGAACTCACGGACCACGAGATCATGACCTGAGCCAAAGTCGGCCGCTTAACCGACTGAGCCACCCAGGTGCCCCGTTCGCACACTGATTTTTGAAGTCATCCGTACTATTGTACATATCCATAATTTCTCCTTTTTACCGCTGACTGGTTCACCAGTTGGATGGACCTACCATTTATTATTCATCGCTCAGTTGGAGAACATTTAGGTTGTTTCCAGGTTTGGGTAATTTACACTGGTGTAAAGGCTTTTGTGTGAACATAAAATTTGGTTTCTCTTAAGAATAGGGTTGCTGGAGTGGCACCTGGGTGGCTCAGTCGGTTAAGCATCCGACTCGGGCTTAGGTCATGATCTCGAGGTCTGTGAGTTTGAGCCCCGTGTTGGGCTCTGTGCTGACAGCTCAGAGCCCGGAGCCTGTTTCAGATTCTATGCCTCCCTCTTCCTCTGACCCTCCCCTGTTCATGCACTCTCTCTGTCTCAAAAATAAATAAATGTTAAAAAAAATTAAAAAAAAAAAAAAAGAATAGGGTTGCTGGAGTGGCACCTGGGTGGCTCAGTCGGTTAAGCATCCGACTCGGGCTCAGGTCATGATGTCGAGGTCTGTGAGTTCGAGACCCAGGTCAGGCTCTGTGCTGACAGCTCAGAGCCTGGAGCCTGCTTCGGATTCTGTGTCTCCCTCTCTCTCTGCCTCTCCCCCGCTCACACTCTGTCTCTCTCTTGCTCTCTCTCAAAATAATAAATAAACACTTAAAAAAAACTAAAAAAAAAAAAAAAGAAAGAATAGGGTTGCTGGGTTGACTGGTAGATGGGTGTTTAACTCTGTCCAAAACTTCCAAGCTATTTTCCTGATTGAATCTTTTTATAGTCCCACCAGCAGTGTATGAGAATTTCAGTTCTTCAAATCCTTGCCAGTAGTTGGGATTGTTCTTTTTCAAAAAAAATTTAGCCTTTCTAGAATGTATATAGTAGCATCATTGTGGTTTTACTTTGCATTTCCCTAATGACTTACGATGTTTGGCATCTTTTTGTGTGCTTCTAACGTTTATTTATTTTTGAGACAGAGAGAGACAGAGCATGAACGGGGCGGGGGTCAGAGAGAGGGAGACACAGAATCTGAAACAGGCTCCAGGCTCTGAGCTGTCAGCACAGAGCCTGACATGGGGCTCGAACTCATGGACCGCGAGATCATGACCCGAGCCGAAGTTAGCGGCTTAACCGACTGAGCCACCCAGGCGCCCCCTTTTTTTTTTTATTTTTTAAAGTGTTTGTTTTTCAGAGAGAGAGTGGGGGAGGGGTCAGAGAGAGAGGGAGACAGAATCCCAAGCAGGCTCCAGGCTCTGAGCTGTCAGCACAGAGCCCGACGCGGGGCTCGAACTCACGGACCGCGAGATCATGACCTGAGCCGAAGTCGGCGGCTTAACCGACTGAGCCACCCAGGCGCCCCTTTCTGTGTGCTTCTATATCATCCATACGGCTTCTGTGATGAAGTGTCCGAATGTTTGCCCCTTTTTCAAACGTTCATTTTTTTAAATTACTGATTTTTGATAATTCTTTATATATTCTGGATGTAAGTCCTACATCAGAAATGTGATTTGCAGATATTGTCCACCAGTCCTGTGGCTAATGTTTTTCATTCCCATAGTCATGTCTTTTAAAGAGCAGAGCTTTTAAATCTTGATAAATCTAAAATCTTTCCTTTCATGGTTGCACTGATGGTGTGGTATCTAAGGGCATTGAGATGTTCCTAGATAAGGTCACGAGATTTTCTCTTACGGTTTCTTTTACAAGCCTTATAGTTTGGGGTTTTGTAATTGCAGTTTGCATGATCTATTTCAAGTTAATTTTTTTTGTGTTAGAGATGAGGAATGGGTGAGGTTATTTTTTTTTCCCCCAGAGAGAGGTTTAATTTGTTTCCAGCATTTTTTTTGGAAAGACCATCTTTCATCCCTGCAATGTCCTACCTGTCACCTTTGTCCGAATCACTGGCTGTATTTGTTGGAGTCTGGACTACGTGGTATCTCTCTCTATTTATTTAGGTTTTCTTGGGTTTCTTCCATCAGTGTTTGTAGTTTTCGGCATATTTCATGACACATTTTGGTAGATTTATGCCAAAGTCTTTTACGGTTTTTGATGATATTATGAATGGCACTGTTTTTAAAATTTTGATTTCTAGCTGTTCATTGCTAGTACGTAAAATAGAATGATTTTTAAAACATGGAATTGAGTGATGTGATTTGGCTAAGCTCATTTATTAGTTGTGGGATCTTTTTTTTTTTTTGTAGGTTCTTTAGGATTTCCTACATAGATAATTATGTCTTCTGGGGTGCCTGGGTAGCTCAGTCGGTTGAGCATCCAACTTCATCTCAGGGTCTCAGGGTCCATGAGTTCGAGCCCCGCGTCAGGCTCTGTGCTGACGGCTCGGAGCCTGGAGCCTGCTCCAGGTTCTGGGTCTCCCTCTCTCTCTGCCCTTCTCCTGCTCACGCTCTGACTCTCTCTCTCTCGAAAATAAGTAGGCATTAAAAAAATTAAAAAAAAAAGATAATTATGTCTTCGGTAAATAGGCGAGTTTTCTTTCTTCCTTTGCAATTTCTATGCCTTTTCTTTCTTTTTCTTGCCTTATTGACCTGGGTAGGCCTTCTGGTTCATTGTTGATTAGGAGCAGTGAGAGGTGATGTCCTTACTGTTCCTGATCTTAGGGGGGAAAGTTCCAGGCTTTCACCATTATCTGTTGGTTCTTTGTAGATGCCCCTTATCAGGTTAAGGAAATTCGCTTCTAGTCCTTGCTGTTGAAACTTTTTGTTGTGAATGCACATTGGATTTTAGCCAATGAAATAGTCAAGTGGTCTTTCTTTATCTGTTACTAGGTCGAATTCTGTTGACTTTAAAATATTGAGCCAGCTTTCCATTTCTGAGATACACCCCATTTAGCTGAGGTGGCTTATCCTCTTTGTATATTGCTGGGTTTGCTAACATTTCACCGAGAATGCTTTTGTATCTACATTCACGAGGGACTTGGGTTGGTAGTTGTTGGGTTTTCTTGTAATATTTTTGATTTGGGTATCAAATCAAAACAAGTTGGGATGCGTTCCCTCCTCCTCTGCTACCTGGAAGAGACTGTGCACAACTATCTTTGCTTCTTCCTGCAGAGTTCAGTAAAATTTACCGGTGAAGCCAGTGGAACTGTCATCTTCTTTGTTGGAAGGTTTTTAAACTAAAAATTCATCTCTTTCATTGTCATGGGGCTATTCAGCTTATATAGTACTTTTTGAGTGAAACCTGGCAGCTTCTATCTTTGAAGGAATTTGTTCATTTCACCTACGTTGTCAAATTGATAGGCAGAAAGCTGTTCGTAATATTTTCTTTTCATGTCTGAGTTTGAAGGAATGTCCCCTCATTCCTGATATCAACCCTCTGTGTCTTTCTGCCCCTCCCCCCACCCTTGGTCTGACTAGCGGTTTATTAATTTATTGATCTTTTCAAAGGATCAGCTTTTGGTTTTCTTGAGTTTTCTCTCTTGGTTTCCTGTTTTCAATTTCCGTGATCTTACTCATCACTTCCACCCTCTGCTTGCTTTGGGGTTAAGGCATGCTTTCTTTTCTGGTTTCCTGAGGTGGAAGGCTAGATTATTGACTCGAAAGCTTTCTTCTTTTTCTAATATGAATACTGAAAGTTATAAATTCCCTCTGAGCACTACTTTACCTGCATCCCACCCATTTTGATAGGTTATATTTTTATTTTCATTCATTTCAAAATAGTTTCTATTTCTTTTTTCTTTGGCCCATGAGTTCTCTAGACTCATACTGTTTAATTTCCAGTTGTTTGAGGATTTTCCCATATCATTCTGCTTTTGACTTCTAGCTTAATTCCTTAAGGATAAGAGAATGTGATTTCTGTGATTTCAATTCTACATCTGTGAACGTTTGTTTTGTGGCTCATAAGGTGGCTTATCTTGGTGAGTGTCCCACGTGCTTTTGAAAAGAATGTGCGTTCTGCTTTTGTTTAATGGAATGCTTTATAAACGTCAGTTGGAAAATGAGCAAAGATGTGAAAATCCTCAACAGCCAGCTTGGCTTGTCTACTTTTTCTCTCAGTTACTGGGAAAGGGATCGAAGCCTCCAGGTTGAGTGGTGGATTTTTCTATTCCTCTTTATGAGTCTTTTAGTCTTTGCTTAAAGAGTTTGAGTACCTGTTGGATGCACATATGTTTAGGGTTATGATGACATTTTGGTGAGCTAACCTTTTACCACTATGCAACATCTGTCTTTGTTCCCGGTGATAGTCTTTGTTCGGAAGCCAACTTGGTCTGATACTAGGGTAGCTGTTGCTGCTTTCATTTGATTCGTTCTTACATGGTTTTATCTCTTTCTATCCTTTTACTTGGAACTAATCTTTATCATTGTATTGAAAGTGGATTTCTTGGAGACACTCTACAGTTAGGTCTTTTTGTTGTTGTTATTCCAAACTGAAAGTCTCTGTCTTGTAATTGGCATGGCTTGGGACATTTTATTTTAGTGTAATTGTTGATACGGTTGGATATAGGGCTACTGCTTTTGTCTCCCCACCCTGCTCTGTGCTTCCATTTCTCTGTTCTGTCTTCCCTGCCATGTTTTAGATTATGTAAATGTTTTTTAGTATTCTATTTTACTTTATCTATTGGATTTTGGGGCTTATCTCTTTGTATTATTATTATTATTATTATTATTATTATTATTATTTTGCTTGTCCTTGGGATTGCCACATATATGCCTAGCCTTCAACGTTCTAATTAGAGTCAATATTTAACACTTCACATAGCGTGTAAAACTTGCAACCACAAAGGTCCCTTCCCCCACCTCATAGGGGTTACATGTATGACATCTGCCGACACTGGAAACCCCAGCACACGTTGTTACAATTTTTTGCTTTCAATGGCTCTACCGATTTTTAAGAGGAAGACATTATTGTCCAACTACTTACCAAATCTGCTGTCCTTCCTTCACTCTGGGGGTTCCAGATTCTGGCATCATTTTCCTTCAACCTGAAGAGCTTTCATTAACATTTCTTAAAGAATTGTTCCTGGGGGTGAATGTTCTTTGTTTTCCTTCAACTAAGAATGTCTTATTTTGTCTTCATTCCTGAAGGATACTCTTGGTGGGTATAGAATTCTGGGTTGACATTTCTTTCTGATGAGAAGTCTGCAGTCAGCCTAATTGTCGCTCCCCCATCTATATAATGCTTTTCCTTTTTCTCTAGAGGCTTTCAGCATTGAGCAAGAGAAAACCTTGGTATTCAGTGGTTGACTACACTGTTGTCTACACATGTTTTATTTATTTATTTATTAAAAAAATTTTTTTAACGTTTATTTTTGAGAGAGAGAGAGACAGAGTGCAAGCAGGGGAGGAGGAGAGAGAGAGGAAGACACAGTATCCGAAGCAGGCTGCAGGCTCTGAGCTGTCAGCACAGAGCCTGATGCGGGGCTTGAACTCACAAACGGTGAGATCATGACCTGAGCCAAAGTCGGATGCTCAACTAACTGAGCCACCCAGGCGCCCCTACACACGTTTTACTTTTTAATGGATTCTCTTCAGGATGTGCCGAGCTTCCTGAATTGGCAGATTTATGTCATTCACCAAATTTGGGAAATTTTTAGCCATTATTCCTTCAAATATTTTTTATTAAAATTTTTTTTAATGTTCATTTATTTTTGAAAGAGAGAGACAGAGAGAGAGAAAGAGAGAGAGAGAGAGAGAGAGAGAGAGAGAGAGAGAATCTGAACTGTCTCCTGACAGGCTCTGAACTGTCAGGACAGAGCCCAAGGTGGGGCTCAAATTCATGAACTGTGAGATCATGACCTGAGCTGAAGTCAGACGCTTAACTGACAGAGCCACCCAGGTGCCCGGCTTCAAATATTTTTTACTGTGGGACTTCAGTGACATGAATATTAGACTTTTTTATATAGTCCCATGGGTCTCTGAAGCTTTTTTTTTTTTTATTATTTCTTTCCTGTTTTTCAGTTTGGAAAACTTCTATTGATGCCATTTTTATTTATTTTTTGAGAGAAAGAGAGCGCATGCCAGTGGGGAGGGGCGGGGGGGGGGGGAGAGAGGGAATCCCAAGCAGGCTTTGTGTTGTCAGCACAGAGCCTGATACAGGCCTTGAACTCACAAATCCTGGGATCATGACCCGAGCTGAAATCAAGAGTCGTTGGTTGCTTAACCAACTGAGCCACCCAGGCGCCCCTCTATTGCTATCTTAATTTCTCTTATTTATTGCTCTGACACCTTTATTCTACTGCTGCACAGATTTTTTTTTTCCTTTTGACAAATTCCAGCTATTATGCATACCTCTTGCTTCTTTTTATAGTATGTACTTCTCGCTGAAAACACGTGTCTGTCCATTGACTTCCAGCCTGTCTACCTTGACGTCCATTGTAACAGCTGCTCGGATGTCTTCAGGAATATTCCAGCATCCGGGTCAGCTCAGGGTTGGCATGGGCATGTTTTCCCCGAAGGAGCGGTCAGTTACATTTTCCCGATTCTTTGCGTGTTGAGTAATTTTGGTTTCTGTGTGGGGTGTCCTGAATGTCATGCCACGAAACCCTGTGTTCTGTGAAACTCCCCTGGAGATCGGCTTGCTTTCTTCGTTCTGTTTTAGCGGCCCACACACATCCAGCGCCCAGGTGGGCTCGGACCATCCGGGGGGCAGTGGTTCCAATGTCGGGTCGGCTCGTAGGGCCTTCCCTCTGCTGCTTTGGGTCAATCCCTCACATGCACAGGCAAGCCTGGGCTCTCAGCCAGTTCTTAACACAGAACGAGGGGATCCCTCCTCTGCTGTCTTCTTTCCACATTCTCTGACTTACAGAGGCCCCCTTTCCTGATCTTCTGGCCAGAAAGACAGGTTTTCTCTTGGTCTTACTTGTCAGTGACCCACTCCTGAAGCCCTGCCGGGAACCTGCCTCAGAGAAAAGGGAAATAGAACGGCCGAGAACCTCACCTCCAGGTTTTCATTCTTCTTTCATCTGCCGCTTTGGCTTTTCTTTCGCTTTTTGCATCTTATCCGATGTTGTTAGTTACATTCAGTGGCAGGCGGGGCTGTGCTGGGCTTCCTCCATCCCGACCGGTAACGGAAGCCCGCGAAAATCTTTACGGTAATTTTTTTCTGTGACCCAGGATCAGAAAACGTACATCATGTGGGTGACTCTGTCCTAACATTTCTTTTCTTGCGGACTCCGCTGATGTTTTCCCAGAGCCAGTTTTGTAGACCCCGTCTCCCACCCCTCAGGCTTTCCTCCATTGGTGACGTTCCAATGAGATGCTTTATGCCAAGGCTACCGGTGGCTTCCGTGTGGCTTAAATTCCACAGATTTTCCCTTGGTCTTCATCTAGTTTCTCTCTTCTCGAGATACTTTCTCTGCTTGGCCTCTGAGACGCCCCGCCAGCCCCTCGGCCATTCCTTCTTACCCTCTTTGCTGGTTGCTTCTCAACGCCCAGCTCCCAGACCTTAAATTACCCACAGGCGTCGGGCTTGATCTACCTCGAGGCTCTTCGTGAGTTCACCCATCCCCCAAACTGGCAATTTTATCCACTCGGTAAGTTCCAATTATATCTCCAGCTCAGATATCTGCAGACTCTGCCGCCAGACATCGTCACACGTGCCCAGCAGGCATCACAAACTGTTCGCACATCCAGCATAAACTTCCCGACTCCCTCCCTGCCCCACACCCGCTCCTCCTACTGTCGTCTCCATCTCAGTGAGTGGGTACTTCATTCTTGTGGCTTTCCAGGCCCCAGATCTTGATGTCTTCCTTTATCCTTCTCCCGGTCCCACACTCCACCGTAACGGCCTTTCCTAAACCCATCCAGGGGCCGACCACTTCCCACCCTCGTCACTGCTGCTTCCATTGTGCAAGCTACCTACCATCACCTGTCACCACCTTTCCATCCCCTGCTTCCATCTCTGCGGTCCCTTGTTCATATCAGCCCAAAGGATGTATGGACATCTTGAGTCAGATCATGTCCTTCCTGTGCTCATCCCCCTCCAGTGGTTTCCCACGTCTCTAAACAAACAAAGGCCTGCAAGGCCCACCCAAGACCTTCAGCACCCTTCCCTCTGCCCGCTACATCCCCCACCATCCTGGCATCCCGGCTGTTCCTAGAACACATCCAGCAGTTTCTTCCTCAGGGCCTTTGCACCTGCTGTTCCTTCGGCTTAGATGCTTTTCCAGGTAATCACATGCCTTATTCTCTCACTTCAGTCCTCTGCTCAAATGTCACCCGATGGAGAGGCCTTTTCTGGCTGCCCCACTGAGAACAACACCACACCTCTGTGTTCCTTATTCTCCGTGTCCCTCTTACCAGATTTTACTTTTTTTAAAGAAATTTTTGCATTTGTTTATTTTAGAGAGACAGAGCACAAATGGGGGGAGGGGCAGAGAGAGAGGGAAACATGGAATCCGAAGCAGGCTCCAGGCTCCGAGCTGCCAGCACAGAGCCCGACGCGGGGCTCGAACTCACAAACTGTGAGATCGTGACCTGAGCCAAAGTCGGATGCTTAACCGACTGAGCCACCCAGGCACCCCTACTTTTCTTCATTGTACTAATCGCCTACCCCCCCCTCCCCTGCCCCCGGCATGGTATATCTGGTCTGGTGCTGACTGACAGTCTTTCTCAGTAGGGTGGAAGGACCAGGAGGGCAGGAGCCACTCAGTCTACAAGAGTTCTTGGTACATAGAGGGTGCTCGGTAGGAGCTTGTGGAGTAAATGACTGCAAAAATGCTTTTGAGTATGTAGGTTTCATGTCTGTCTACTTCCTTTCTGTGTTCTAGTCCAGGAGAGGAATGGCCCACTGCCTCCCCCGCCTTCTGCTCCCAGGCCAGGTCACTGGGGCCACCGGCCTGGAGTCCCCTCCCCCCCGCCAGCCTCCTGACGCACAACCACAGTGGGGTCGCATGATTCCGAACGCCCAGGCCAGGGAAGCGTTCGCCGGTTACCCTGCTCTTGTGATGCGGGGAACCCGGGGGCAGAGCTCTTTTCCCGGAATGCCATCCGGGCCCGCCGCCCTCCATCACCGGGTGATGCAGTGTGAGGAATCCGTCACTCAGCCTGGCAGCACGCCAGGGAGGAGGCCGACACCTTGGCCCCATCTCTCTTCTCCTTTTTACCCCATCTGATGTCAGAGCGATTTCAAGGCGGTGAAGCCTAGTCACTGCCCCGAGGTTGGTGGTGCAGGGGAGCCGCTGGCCGGGGCCAGGCGGTGGCTGCCGTGCTCCCTAGTCGCGGGCCACCCAGAACTGAAGTAGAGCATATAGCCGGTGGAATACCAGCCCCAGAAATAACCTTCGGGCCCAGCTGCCTTCCTGGATGTCTGTCTTACAGGAAACACCCACGTGCGTTCGAGACGCCGTGTCTGCGGTCTGTGCAACAATTCATATTCTGCGAGGGGATTTCACGCGCTTTCATTTGTCCTCACGCCCACTGGGTTTTCCCTTAACATTTGTTTTAAAAGTTTATTTATTTTGAGGGAGAGAGAGAGCGAGCACGAGCAGGGGAGGAGCGGAGAAAGGGGGAGACAGAGAATCCCAAGCAGGCTCCACTCCGTCAGCTCCGAGCCCGACGTGGGGCGTGAACGCACGAACTGGGAGATCATGACCTGAGCCGAAACCAAGAGCCGGATGCTGAACCAACTGAGCCACCCAGGCGCCCCTAACATTTTTTACTTAGAGTAACAGTCACCCCTTTCAGCGTATAGGTGCATGAGTTGCCCAACACATCCGGTGATACTCACCCTCAACCCGGATATTGCACGGTTCCGTCATCACCCCAAATCCTGCCATGACCCCTCATGGGCAACCGCCCCCCCCCCTTCCCTCCACCTCCAGCTGCTGGCAGCCACGGATCTGTTTTCTGTCCTTATAATTTGCCTTTCCCAGAATTGTCACGGGATTCGAATCATACAGTCGTTGCCTTTTGAGTCTGGCTTCCTTCCCTCGGTGCATTTGAGATTTCTTCTGTGTGACTATGCGTACCAGTCATTCGGTGCTGAGTATTAGTCCGCTGGATGGAGATTCATCTATCCATTCCCCAACCGAGGGATCTTTAGGCAGTCGCTGGGGTTTTGGTCGTTATGCAACTATTGACGTGAGCGTCAGGTGAACATATGTTTTCGTTTCCTTGGGAGAAAACCTAGGAATGGGGATCCTAGGGATGGCGGGGGTGTATTTCGCTTTAGAGGAGAAACTGCCAGACTGTTTTCTTTTTTTTTTTTTTTTTTTTTTTTTTTTTTTTAAATTTTTTTTTTCAACATTTTTAATTTATTTTTGGGACAGAGAGAGACAGAGCATGAACAGGGGAGGGGCAGAGAGAGAGGGAGACACAGAATCGGAAACAGGCTCCAGGCTCCGAGCCATCGGCCCAGAGCCTGACGCGGGGCTCGAACTCACGGACCGCGAGATCGTGACCTGGCTGAAGTCGGACGCTTAACCGACTGCGCCACCCAGGCGCCCCAACCAGACTGTTTTCTAAATTGCGTTTCCTCCAGCCGTGCTTGAGGGCACCGGTCCTCCACCTCCTCACCAGCGCCGGGTCTGGTCAGCCTCTAACCTTGGCCGTTCCCTTAGCCACGCGGTGCTGCTTTTGATTTTCATGTTTCTGGTGATTCATGATGCCCAGCGCCTTTTCATATGGCTCCTTGCCATCCGTGTATCTTCTTTTGTGACATGTTGAGATCTTTTGGCCCCTTGAAAACTTGGATTGTTTTTCTTACGCCGAATTTTGTGAGTTCTTTGTATGCTCTTGGATGCAAGCGACTTATCAGACGTACGATTTGCAAATCCTTTCTCCCAGTCCGCGGCTTGTCTTTTTGTACCCTTCATGGTGTCTGTCTTTCTTTTTTTTTTTTTTTCACGGTGTCTTTCAAAGTGCAAATTTCTTAAATTTTGACAAAGGCCAGTGTATCAGTTCATTCTTCTAAGGGCCAGGCTGATGATGTTCCATCTAAGAAAATTTTGCTGTATCTGAGGTCACAGTGATTTTCGCCTCTGTTTCTTTGGGTAGTTTTAGTATGGCTTTAGGTTTTCCACGTAGATCTGTGACCCATTTTGAGTTAGTTTTTTATAAGGTGTGAGGTATGGATTAAGGTTCATTTTTGTTGGCGTGTGGACATCCAGTCGTTCCCTACCGTTTCTCGTAAAGACTGTTCCTCCTCCCTTTCGTTGTTTTTGCACCTTGCCAAACACCAGTTCTCCTTCTTTGCAAAGATCTGTGTCTGGACTCCTCATTCTGTCTCAGGCACCTCTGTCACTAGCCTTTCACCAATGCCGCATCGTGTTGGCTGCTGGAGTTTTGCAGTAAGTCTGGAAATCACATAGTGAGTCCACCTACCTTTCCAGCATGGCGTTTATTATTCCCCCCCACTTTATGGGTGTTGGAACTGTCCATGATCATGCTTAGCCAACCTGCTGACAGCCTGGCCTCCCTTATGTAGTAACTCAGCTGCCTGGCTCCTACTCAAAACCCACTTCTCGTGCCTAGCCTGATGCTCAGAGTGTGGCCTTTGGGATCTGCTCTGGGTACAGGTGTCAGCCCTGCTTCTCGGTTGTGTGGCCCTGGGAAAGTAATTTTAAGCCCTCCGTGCCTCAGTATCCCCACCTGTAGAATGGGTGCAACCGTGCTACCTGCCTTACAGGTGGGTATGAACATGGAATGATTGCCAGCTCAAGCCATTGGAAGCCTGCTGCTGTTTGATCATTTTTGGCAGGCATGAATGGCAGTTTTACATTGTTCAACCTCACAGGCAAACTCCCTCCTAGAGCTAGACAGAGGGCGTGTACCCCAGAAAGGCAGCTTTGCCGGTGGCCACTGTCACCGTCGTTACCCCTGCTCATGATGCTGTCGCTAGTACGCTATTATCCTGGATGGCGGTGGCCCCTGAGGCTGATGTCCCTGAGTCCTTGAATCGGGCAGCCAACCACCACTGAGAGCTGCTGGGGGCAAAGCTTCTCACCAAGGCTTTCAAGAATAACACGGCCCAACCTGTACTCCCATGGAGCAAAAGCGTGCCCCTGGTGTAACAGAGTGTGCAAAGCACAACGGGAGAAGTTGGTGGGAAGGAGGGCGTGGCAGGACTTCCCAGGCGGAGCCTTGTAGGATGATTAGGAGTTTGGGGCTGGAGGAACATTGCAGGCACAGCCTGCGTAAAGGCTTGGAAGGGGAGGCTGGCAGGCTTTAGGGGAGCCTGAGGTTTGATTCTGGGGTGGAGAGTGGGAAGCAGCCCACCGTGGCCTGGAATGGGTTCACAAGTAACTCCCCCCCTGTCTTTTCCTTCCACAGTCAAGTCCCGAAGATCCCTGCCTTCGCCATGGCCGCGAGAACCATTATCATCGACCATGGGTCTGGCTTTCTGAAGGCTGGCTTGTCTGGGTGGAACGAGCCCCAGATGGTCTTCCCGAGCATCGTGAACTACATCCCGTGCAGGGAGAACCCCGGCCCCAGCTATGCCCAAAGGCGCGTGAGTCTGGGCATCGACATTTGCCATCCTGATACCTTCAGCTACCCCATCCAGCGTGGCCGCGTCCTCAACTGGGAAGGCGTGGAGCACATCTGGTCATTTGTCCTGGAGAAACATAGGCGGGAGCATGAGGACTCCCCCGTGATGGTCACAGAGTGCCCTCTGAGGGAGCCCGCGGACCGACAGAAGACCCTGGAGGTAAGGCCTGGCACTTTGTGTTTGGACATGAGGAGGGTCGGGAGCTCCGTTTTCTAAAGAATCTGCCCCATCGCTGTCTCCTGAGTACCTACTGTGTGCCTGGCACCTGTTCTAGGCAAGATGGGGTTCACGGAGTTTCCTCCAACAGACGGGGACATGGCAGTTGAAATAGTCTATGAAGATGGGGAGACGCTGGGTACTTTGTTCATGGATTCCGAAATGTTCAGAGATCATGTTCCATCCTTGGGGAAGACTTGACCTTGAATAAGTTACCCACTAAGAATTCCGGAGAGTGATCACTGCTAGAAACAAAATGAAATGGGGTGATAGCTGGCTGGTGGGGAGACAGTGATTAGGGAGGGTTTCTCTGAGGAGGTGATTTCAGTCACCAGGGAGGATGGGAAGAGGGAGGCAGGAAGGTGAAGTCCCAGGGGTTGCGTCTTGTAGGCCCGAGCCTGTGGGTGGGGAGTGCTTTGATTTTACCCTAAGTCAAGTCTTGGCAAACTACAGCCAGTGGGCCAAAGTGGCCCACCATCTGTTGTTATAAATAAAGTTTTATTGGAACATAGCTATGTTCACCCATTTACATATCGTCCTTGGCTACTTTCATACCACAGAGCTGAGTAGTTGTGGCAGAGACTGTATATATAGCATGAAAAGGCTAAAAGACCTACTTATTGTAGGTTTGCTAGATAAAATGCACGTCTGAGCTGAATTTCAGATAAGCAACAGATAATACTTTAGTATAAGTAGTGCATGGGACATACGTACACGAAAACATTGTTGTTTGTCTGAGAGTCAAATTTAATTGGGCAGCCTGTATTTTTGTTTGCTAAATTTGGCAACCCCGGCTGTCTAGCTTTTATAGGAAATGCTTGCCAATCCCTGCTCTAAATAGATCGGAAGCTCCTGGAGAGTTCTAAGTGGGACTCATATTTGATTTCCCATTCGAAAAAGAGGGCCTTGGCTTCCATTTGGGAAATGGATGGTGGCGGGACAGTATTCTGAGTCCGGGGATGGGGCAGCCCCCTCCCCCTGAGCGGGGGAGATGGGCCCGCTGGGGCAGGAAGTGGTGGCTGTGTGGCCAAAGGCCTCGGGAGCCCCCACTGGTGCCACCTTTCTGTGTGTGTAGGGTCAGAAACATGGGGCTGCAGTCCGAACTGGGCAATTAGGGGGGCGGTGGGAGGGGAGTGCTTTGTAAAGATCTAGGGGGTGATGGGTGGGGGAGAAAATCAGCCTAGGGATTTTGCCAAACCCTAAATGTCAGAATCCCAGTTTTGCCTCCATGTGTGGAAAAAAAAAAAAGGCTTCACTTACCAAGAGGTGAGTGGATTTATCTCCCTCCCTGCTTCCCTCCTTCCGTCCCTCACTTCCTTCTTTCCTTCCTTCCTCCCTCCCTTCCCCCCCTCCCCTCCCCCCCCTTTTCTGGAGGCAGTGGTGGATATCCTACACTTGCTTCTTGTCTGATGTCTTCTTCCCTCTTCTAAAGAGATGGTCCAGGCTGCAGATCTGCCCTTGGCTGTAACCCCCCCTGGGTCCACCGCTGCTCACAGAGCCAAGCACCTCAGCACCGTTTCTGACACGCAGCTGACCGCCCTTTCCACCCCTCCACCCAAACGGGTCTTTCTGAATGTGGTCGTCAAACTCCCCAGGGCAAATCCAACTCCGAATCCCTGTAGAGCCTCTCTGGTTTCCACAGCATGAGCTCCCGGGGGGGGGGGGGGGGGGCCCTGTGCCCCACCTCCTCTGGGCACCGCCCCCCTCCCCCCCCCCAGCCGCCTGCCTCCATCCCTTGGGGACACAGGTCTGCACCGGCTTCCATTCTGAGAGCTGGGCACGTGGCTCAGTCTTGGGGAAGACGGAGCTGGATCGGGACCTTTTGTTCGGGGAGGGGGGGTGGGAATAACCCAGCGTCTCTCCTCCCTTCTTGCAGATTATGTTTGAGTTACTGGATGTGCCGTCCGTACTCCTGGCCGACCAGCTGGAGATGTCCCTGTACGCCTCGGGCCTCCTGACCGGCGTGGTGGTCGATTCCGGCTACGGCCTGACCCGCGTGCAGCCCTTCCATCTGGGCCGCCCCTTGCAGCCCGGCGGCAAGACGCTGGAGTTCGCGGGCCAGGATCTGGCGGCCTACCTCTTCAAGAGCCTCTTTAAGGAGGATTGCAATCGCCACAACCTGTTTCAGCTGGAAACGGTGGCCACCACGCAGATGAGCAAGTGCTATGTGCCGCAGAACCTGGGGGAGGCGCTCGACTTCCGCCAGAGCCTGCCGAGCGGCTCGGATGACGGCAACGCCTACCAGCTCCCCGACGGCACCCGCGTGGAGCTGACCCCCATGCAGCGGCTGGCCCCCGAGATGTTCTTCAGCCCCCAGGTGTTCGACCTGCAAGGGCCCGGCATCTCCCAGGCCGTGGTGGATGCCATCCTGGCCTGCGAGGCCTCCATGCACCCGCTGCTCACCTCCCACGTGATGGCCTGCGGGGGCAACACCCTGTACCCCGGCTTCACCAAGCGCCTGTACAAGGAGCTGGTGACAGGTCATTTCTCCTCCTCCAAGGCCACCATGTGGGTGGGTTCCAACAGAAACTTCAGCGTCTGGCTGGGAGCGTCCGTCGTGGCCCATCTGTCTACCTACAGGTCCGAGTGGATGACCAAGGAGGAGTATGAGGAGAGTCTCAGGCTGTGACCTGTGGGCCCCTGGGTCCCGCCCCGCCCCGCCCGTGGGTTAGAGGGGATTAATTTCAGTGACGGGGGCCTGGGCAGGGGTGGGGTCAGCTGGTTTTGGAATTCCAAGTTCATGAGGGTTGGTTTTTTTTTTTTTTTTTAGGTACTAGGGTTTTATCTTGTTTCAAGAGTGAGGTCCAGCCCATAGGAGGACAGGGTGTCGACCCTGGAAGCCTTCCGGAGGCAGTGTCTCCAGGGGGTGATCTGTCATTTGCAGGGGAGTCATCACTTACCGTCTCCCTCGTAGCCACTTAATTTTTCGCTGGCATCTCCCTTGGGCTGTCCTGCTCTCAGTTCAGTAGGTTTTAACTGGGCGAGCGAGATGGGACCTTGGGCTGGGGTCCCAGATGGGGTGGGATGGGAGAGGTGAAGTTTCTAGTCTTACTCATTCTTTCTGGCCAGGAAGAAATTGCTACAGGTGAGCCAAAGGGCCCTCCCTCCATGGCCAGGGTTTTGTTTTATATGCAAATAAACTTCTTTGGAACCAGAGCTGGCTTCTGTCATGCGTGGCGGCAGGATGGACGGTCTTTGGGGAAGACGCAGGCGTCTTTGGGGAAGACGCAGGCAGGGAGCGGGAGTCCATGAGGACCCAGGTGGGGCCAGGGCAGCCTCTAGGGACCTGCCTAGTGGGATGTCAGGGGCCTGGAGCCTCTCGTTCTTTCTCTGCCACGTTCCCTCCCTTATCCTAGATGTCCCGAAATTCTGTTAAAGTTTGAGTTTCTACTCATGTAATATTTATTTCATACACGTTACAGGACCTACTATGTGCTAGGCACTGGGGACCACGGAGGGATAGATGCCGGGTTTTCTGGCTTCAAGGAGATTGCGATCTACCGGGGGGACGGAGGCAGTAATTAAGGAACTCTGTTTGAGGTGACAGAGACTGAAATAATCAAATGTAACAAGGTCATGTGATCTGGGGGGAGGAGGATGCCTACTTTCCATGGGGCAGACTGAGAGAGACTGCTGGGGACCGTGGGAGACCGCCCCTCCTTCCTAGGCCGTGTGGTTACACTTCCCAGCACCCCACCCCCACCCTGCAGTTAGGTAGGGTCATGTGACCATGCCACAGGCTCTGGCCAGTTCAGTGTGTGCCTGACCCTTAAAATCGCTCCATCAGCCTGCAGGATGCAGAGGATCCGATGGGGGAAGGGCGCCGAATGACTAGATGGAACATAGACCCCCCCCCCTCCCCAAGCCCCACCCAACCCCGCTACACTGCCCTGGGACATGAGGAAAAATCGACCACCTTCAGCCACTGAGATTTGGGGTTTGTTTTGTCACAGCAGCTGTTCTGCTCACCCTGACTCATAGAACTTACTATTTATGTAACAAATACTTTTTTCTCGGGGCACCCGGGTGGCTCAGTCGGTTAAGCGTCCAACTCTTGACTTCGGCTCAGGTCATGATCTCATGGTTCACGGGTTTGAAGCCCCGCATCGGGCTCCACGCTGACAGGGCAGAGCCTGCTTGGGATTCTCTCTCCCTCTCTCTCTGCCCCTCCCCTGCTTGCATGTGCACGCACGCGCACTCTCTCTCAAAATAAATTTGAACATATTTTTTTCTGCTGAGTGGCAAGCGTGGTGTTCAGATCCAGCCTGGGTTCTCAACCACTGTGTCATATGGCTCCTTGTGAACAGGGCTCTTGGTTCCCTAATGTGAATAGAGTCACAGGTGCAGTGGGCGGGGGATTAGAGCTCAAGGAATCTCGAGGCTTCAGGGCCGGGAGGAGGAATTTGAAGGCCAGAGCCCAACTCACCTTGTGTCGACACATGAACCATATTGTCTCAGACACAGCTTTGTCCCCAACCCTGAGACGTCAGTGGTCCCCAGGAGGAGAAGTGGGACCTTTAGTAGAACAGCTCAGAACCAGCCCGGCCGAGGCCCCGGGGACTTGGGATCTGATTAGAATTACAGGCTGGCTCTGTCATTAGCTAAGCTACCTTGGGCAAGTTGCTTAACCTCTCTGGGGCTGCCAGGTGTAAAATAGGGAATAATACTTCCTCGCCTCAGAGATTTGGGGTGGAGGATGAGCTAAAATGAAGGGAGAGAAGTCTCTTGGAAAACTAGAAAGTGCTATGGAATTAAAGGTGACTTGGCATTTTATAATTTGATATCGTTTTCCCATTCATCGGGACTGTGAACAACAATAGTAGCCACTGTGCCTTAGAAATGGAGTCGCATTCAATCCCCACGTGCACACTGTGAGGTGAGTGACATCTGTCCCCATTTACGTGTAGGTAAACTGAAGCTTAGTGATGTGATGCTCTTGCTCAAGTTGACCCTCAAGCTCAGGCCAATATAGGATTGTCGGAGTTAGGAATGGATTCAGCATTTCGAGAACACTGAGACTAAAAGTGGCTGAAACGCAGTGGGATTGATTTGTCTCTATTGACTGCAAATAGGCAGTCCTGGGGAACAGTGGTATATCCTCAAGGATGTTGTCTCTCGATTGTTCCACTTTTAGTGATTTGCCTCATGGTCACAAAATGACTGCAGCAGCTCCAGGCATCACATCTCTATTCCCCGTGGGAAAAGGAAGGATGAAAGGAGTGTGCCATCTGAGTCCGTCTCTTTATATTCTTCTGTTTATGACCCACACCATCTGTCCCTTGGCAGAGGAGGGATTTGAACCTAGGTCCATCCGTACTAAAGCCCATGTGGTTACTCACAGTGCCAGACTGCCATCCCAGTTTTCTGGACCCTGTCAGACCTCATTGGCCTGAGAAATGAAAATGTGTGATTTTTTTCAGGCTCGAGTGAAAGCTGCTTTGGGGTGGCAATCAAGTGTTGACATAGTAAGTGGTAATCTTTGTGCTCCAAACTGGCTTATTTGTGGGCTTCTGAGCTTTAAAAGGCAGAAACGGAGGGGGGAGACTCAGAAACGAGGATGAGGGAGACGAGGAAGCTGGAGAAGAGATGGGCAAGGGGTATTTTTTTTTTTCCTCCTTATTTAGCTCTGGGCAACTGTCATCAGGACTTTTTCTCATTTTATTCTGAATGTAACATTTAACCTTTCTGTTCAAGCATCAAATCTGGCTGCCTGGTGTATAATTACGAACTTTTCTTCGCTTTCTCTCCCCCCTCCCCCACCCCGAAAGCTTTTAAAACTCCCTCGCTGGGTACCATCTTTCTCCTCCGACTCTCCAATTAAATTAAAAATAGCAGCTCCGTGGGGCTGTGCAGGGCCATCAACCTAACGCACAACTGCTGGCATGCCAGGCCTGGCGGGGCGGCAAGTGGTGCCCAGAAGATGCCTGCCGGCTCCGGTATGGCCTGGCAGCTGCTCAGAGCTGGGGGAAGCTTATCCTCCGCGAGGGGTCTGGGGCTGCCTGCCAGGGGCAACCAGGTGCAGGGGGGTGGGAGGCAGGGTCTCGGCAGCTGGGGAAGGGGGGGCTGGGCGTGGCTGGTGGAGAGGGCAACCGGAAGGGCCCCAAGGGGGGCTGTTCCCAGCCGTGAGGGTTCTGTCCTGCCAGTTTCTGCTTCCAAAGCTGGGGCTTGGCACCCTTGTGTTAGGGTGTGGGTGGGTGGGGTGTGGAAGGCCAAGTTCCCCGACATAACCCCACTCGGAGCTCTAGGGTTTGCTGATGTGGAGAATAAAGTTAACACTGGTGTCCTCCTGGCTGTAGAAGAGACTTTGATTGCCTCTCCCACCTCTACGTCCCCTTCAGAGAAACAGATGGCGAAATGGACAAGGGCTCAGACTCTGAAGCCAGACTGTCTGGACCGGCATCCTTGCTGTGCTGCTTTCTGGCTCTGTTGCCTTGGGGGAGGTTAGTTGGCCTCCTGTGCCTCAGCTTTCTCATCTGTAAAATGGACCTGGTGGAGATGCCTACCTCAGGTGGTTTTGGTGATTATCGTATGGGTTTGATGAGTTAACATAATAAGACACTGAGCAGGTCCCAGACACATAAGGGTTAGCTATTATTATCATAATTTTTATTATAGATGTGATTAGTTCCATACACACCAGCCTCTGTTAACCAAGTCCTTAAGCAAAAACCTGGCTCTTCTGTTTATTTACTCATTTTTTTAAATGTTTATTTATTTTTGAGAGAGAGAGAGAGAGAGAGAGAGAGACTGAGTGTGAGTAGGGGAGGGGCAAAGAGAGAGAGGGAGACACAGAATCCCCAGCAGGCTCCAGGCTCTGAGCTGTCAGCACAGAACCCGACGCGGGGCTCGAACCCACAGACCGCGAGATCATGACCCGAGTCCAAGTCGGCCACTTAACTGACTGAGCCACCCAGGCGCCCCTCTTCTGTTTATTTTTACTTCCTCACAGGCAGGTAGGTGCTGGTGACACAAAACGGATAAAACATCATAAGGGGCTAGCTTACTTTCCAGGGGGAAGTGTTGCAGGGTAATTTCTTGTCTGATTCATGGAGCAGAGTCCCATTCTGTACACAGAAATATCATAGGGATGGGGAGTGACTGATGGCTACAGGGAGAGGTGGTCAGCCAGAGGATCTTCCGTAGGAAGTGATTCCTGAGATAACTCTGGCCTGAGGAGCAGGACTTAGCACGCGCTGCTCCTTTTGTTTGGAATACTTGTCCCTGCTACCAGCCCCACGGCTGTCTTTGACAACCTGGTATGGGGGATTAAACCGACGGGGCGCTTAGAATGGCTGGAGAATGAAAGTGGTGGGGAGGGGGACAAAAGAAGATGGAGATAGGGAGGGCCAGCTCTTGAAGGACATGGAGTATTGCATGAAGGAGGGAAGACTTCGGAATTGTAAGCAGAATCATGACGTCGCTTGAAGAAATGGAGCTCTGGGCACAGCTTGGAGAACGGTCTAGAGAGAGACCAGACAAGAACGATAACACAAATCAGGAAAGCGTGCATTCAGACTCTAGGCGAAATGTGCCGCGTCATCCGGGACCCTACTCTGCTCTGATGACTTAGACGGGGGGGGGGGGGGGGGGGGGGGGGGGGGATTTGGTATCGGTGGTACTTGGAGTTGCACTGGGTTTGAGGGACCAGCAGATCTTTGGTCCTGTCATCCGGTAGCTGTCTGGTAGTTGTCAGTTTTAGGGGATCTGAGCCTGGGGCCCGGAGTGTGGGACACGGGAAGAGCAGTCTCCAAGGTGAGAGGAGAGACGTATTCCTACGGAGGGCAAGAGAATGCCCTGCCCCAGCTGGGAGTCTGGGCTTGGCTCCAGTGTTCTCCTTTCAGCAATGCAAATGCTGGACAGCTCCTGGGCTTTTCACTTCCCACAATCCTGGAGCCAATCCTGAGTGCTGAGCGAGGAGGAAGCCCGGCCTGGGAGACTGGAGAGAGCTCAGGTTTGGGAATCAGACACTTGGGCTTGAATCTCTGTCTCCTAGTGCCCTAGCTCACAGGGCTGATATGGGGCCTAAAGTCATTTATCCATTCAGTGACTATTTATTAGACACCTACCCTGGGCTGAACCCTTTTCTTAAGATCTGCTAAACTGGAGAATGTTTATAAAGTGGTTTAGCACAGCGCCCGGCGCGTAGTAGGTGCTCAGCAAGGTTAAGTTTCTCCCCAGTCACTGGTCTGCCAACAAAAAGCCAGGATTAAAGACTCCAGGGGCAGTCAACCACACAGAGGCATCACAAAGAACGCCCCGAAGCTCCAGCAAGCTGCTAACAGAGATTCCTTTTCATCCTGTCCTTTTGATGAACTTTTCCACTAAGATGTTAGGATCTTGATATACAACCACTCTCAGGGATCTTTGGCTTCTTAAAGAGGCCCTAAAAGCAGAGTGTGAAAGGTGGGTGCAACTCTTTTCTTTAATTAAGGCAGAGTTCGCTGGACTCGCCCAAATTCAGGCCGCTTCTCCTGACCCTCGACTATTGCCTCCCCGGGGAGGGGGGGGCGGGGAGGGCAGGGAATGATGCTTCACCTACGAAGGGCAAAGCTGAGAAGGTCGAAGACACGGGTTCATTTCGATGAGACTTACTGAACCCTGGCTGGGGGCTTGGTGCTGCTCAGGATAGACCTGATTCCTACGGCCCAGGATTCCATGAGGGGTGGACATCACCCGGTGAGGTGGGGAGCAGGTGAGAGCCACCTCCTCTGTGACCCTGCACTGAGGGGGTCTCTGCCTTCACCCAGCCCTCCAGGGCCAGCAAACCAGGCTCCTGGAGGGGGCGAGGGAGCCCAAGGCACTGTTCCCGCAGGAGGCATTCAGCCGGGGGAGGGGGAGGGAGTTGGCCGTAATCCGTGTTTACCTCCATTATAAATTCCATAACTCTACCAGTCAAAACATGACTAATTCCTGGGACTGCAGCCCCCACCTGGGAGTCTAAAACCCTGTGCTGTTTCTGCTGCCTTTTATCACCACTAATAAAGGCTTGGCAGTCGGAATTTAGCTGCTGTGGGTGGTTTTCGTATGTGTGTGGGTTCGCCCCTCCCCCCACAGGGCCGGCATAGAATAAGTGCTTGCTTGCCGGGCATTCCCAGCCTGAAAAGCTGTGGGTCTGGGGGGGGGCGGGGAGGTTTGCAGAGAAGGGGCCACGGTATTCAGGGTTAATTGGGCCTTTGATGATTCTGACAAGGGCAGGACTGCTGTGTGATTTATGGAGAAAAGAATGAGTTCATTGAAAGTAAATAGAGCAAAATTGCAGGTGTGATGTCGAACCTGTTGAAGGAAATACTCAGCGCCCTTCCCCCACCTGGCCTGCCTAACAGTTGTGGGGAGAGTGCCATACGGGCAGTGAACCTAGGTGCGACCCCGCTTCACCCTTGTTAGCTGTGCATCCCCGGGCAGGTTACTTAGCCATTCTGAGCCTCAGTTTCCTCATTTGTAAGATGGCTCTGACCAGCCACCAACGCTGTCTGTACTGCAGGGTTTTTGTGAGTGTGTACTCAGCAAAGTTCTCGACGCACCCTGGAGGCCACCCAGTGTTGGGGGGCGGGGGGTGGGGGGAATCCCCTATGGTCGTGTCATTTTATCTAACACTTCAGTCATTACATATTCATTAAAAAGGTTCCCTCGGGCCTTGCTAAGGTATTAGTTTGTTGTCTTTGCAATAAGAAAACGGCTTGGTTCTCAGCTCTCTAGATGGTGCCCATCTCCAACTGCCTGGCCTTGGAGTTGAGGTGGTTTCTCTGCAGGTGGGAAATAGTGGACCATGGAGCCTTTGCTGCAGGAAGCAGTGGGGGTGGGGAGTGTGTGAATGGAGCTGGTGGGTGTTGAGGGCTGGCCCTGCCTGGGAAGAGAAGGGGCCCAGGTCCGTGAGACCATCAGAGGGGTCTGGGTGGTGAGCCTCGGGAGCGGCTGCCCCATGACCCAGAGCTAGTCAGCGAGGCTTTGCCTGTAAAGGCTGAAGGAGCAGTTCTAGAGACCAGAGTCTTAGCCCTGGGTCTGTCACTTTATAGCTGTGCGAGCTTAGGCCAATTACTTAGTGTCTCTGAGCTTCCAACGCTCATCTGCAAAATGGGTATCATAATAGTACGAACCTCATGGTCTATGGAGAGGGTTATGTGAGCTACTGTGAGCAAAGTGCTTAGCACAGTGCCTGGCACTTAGTCAAATCGGGGGTCATTGGCACCAACAGCCACTGTCGTTGCTCTGAGGTTATTGGCCTTGCTGGGGGCTGTGGGTTTGCTGCTGTGTAGCAGCATCTTGCCACATGTAGGTGGACCCCTCGGGAAGACCCTGGTCCCCCAGGAGTTACACAGCACGTCTCAGACCAGCGCAGGGGGCTGGCTTCTCCTCCAAGCTGCTCCTCTCCTGTTTGCACCTGCCCTGAGGTACTTAACAGTTTTAATGTGGAAACATCTTCTAGCTTCTGGGGATTAGAGTCAAAAGAGACAGTGTCAACGTCAGCCAAGGACTCCTGGAAGCAAAAACTTGTGGACCTGGTGGCCAAGACTTTGAAAGTCAGATTCAGATTCACCTTGGACGATAAGTCAGAGTAGCGATAAATACACCTCCTGTGGTCTCTGACTTAAAATCATCCCCAACCAGCCACTTCTCACCCCCTCTGCAGCGACCACCCCGGGCCCTCATCTCTCACCGGGGTCCCTTCGAGGAGCAACTGTCTGCTTTGCCCCAGCTTTCCAGTTTATTCTTACCGCTTTTGCTGGCAGAAGGGAGCCCGCAGAAGGTGAGGTCACATCACACTCTGCTTGAAAGCCCTGCATCGGTTCCCATCTCAGAGCGAAAGACAAAGTCCCCATTGGGTCCCACAAGGTCCTGCCTGGTGTGGCTCTTGCCACACTGTGACCTCTCCTCCCTCTCCCTGTCCTCTGGCCTCCCCAGGGATCCTCCCTCTGGCCAGGCGTGCTCCGGGCCCAGGCTTTGGCCTCGCGTTTTCTCTGCCTGGAGCACTGTCCCCAGACATCTGTTGGCTCCTTCCTTTGCTTCTTCCGCTCTGCTCAGAGCAGAGCACTTCTCTGACCCCCATGCCCCACATCAAAAAGCAACAGCCCCCCCTCCCCACACACCTCCTGTCTTTCTTCTCCCTGCTTTAGTTTTCAAAATACAAGTGCGCCTCTCCACTAGAACGTAAGCTCCATGAAAGCAGGATTTTGTGTTGCGTTCACTGCCGCATATGTCCGCATCACCTGCAACAGTGCCGGCACATAGTACCGGTTCAATTAACGTTTGCTAAATGAATGAATGCCTTAATCTTCTTTCCCTGAGAGTAGGTCTGCAATCAACACAGGGACTAGTCAGCTGGCGTTTCGTTCTCTCCCGAGGACCAAGCAAAAGCACGTGGTTCCAATACCTAGCAGGATGTATTTAGATCAGCTGCTCGCGGAATTTTCTGGCACTCAGTTAAATATTGGCATGGTCTTGCGGGTACGTTTATTGAACTGGCTCTCAAGGAGCTTTGAAAGCCTCTCACCTGCAGCGTTCTGTGTTTAGGTAGCTGCCTGATAGAATTTTCGGTGGTGGGGAGATGGGCCTGATTGTGGAGACAGGGGAGACACCCAGAGAAGTGAGGATACCCGCAAGGCCGCCCGCTTATTAGTAGCAGAACAAGGTCCAAATCAAATCATCTTAGTTGACAACCCCGACTTCTATTTACTGAGCACCTACTCTGTCTTATGCACTGGAGATTCACAGATGGAGAGCTCCTCTCCGTGAGGGGCTCACTGTCCAGACTCTCCATCTCACCATCTGAGTTTTTCATCCCCGAATCTATTATTTAAAGCTCTGCAACCTTCCTCCCAAATGCTGGAATGTTCCAGGCACACCCTCCCTGCAAACACCCCCCTGCCTTGCCCGGCCTCCCCTGCCTTTCTCTTCAGTCTGGCTCAAAACATCATCACTCGCAAGCTGAATATGCGTGTGTCCCCCACCCTCCTGTGCAAGGAGTTGGGGACAGCATCTTTGCTCCTTAGATATTTGGGGAGGCCAAACTGTGGCTACCAGAGTCCAGGGAACTCAGCTCAGAGTCCTGGCATGACAGACACGCTGAGTGGAGAGACCTGGGTTGTGTCGTTAGGTGGGAGAGCCAGGTCCCAAGTCAGGGTTCACTGGGAGCCTCAGTGTTGTCACTTAAAGTGAGAGGAGTAAACATAAGGCGTGTTTTCTCACACCTTGTACGTGAGGCGCTCAGCATAGCGCCTGGCCCTGCACCTGGAAAGGTCAGCCCCTGGCCTTTGCAGGTGTTCCGCACAAAGCTTGTACAGGTGAGCTCTCTGGAGACAGAAGGCCTGGGTTCAAATCCCAACTTTGTTGCCCTCCAGCATGGCGACCTTGGATAAGTCACTTGCCTCTTCTCTGCAAGCTGGAGTTGATGCCTCCCTGAGGGGGCTTGGGGGTCCTCAGTGAGAGCCTGTGGGACGCCCATGGCACACCTGCCTCTTGGAATAAACCTGTTGCTTCACCGTCGCCATCGTTATCGCTGGGGAGAAGACTGGAACGTGGCGGAAGGAACTAAAGAGGCAAAGTCTCTTCCTAATTTACAGACGGGGAAACTGAGGCCCAGAGACTCCCAGGCCTGTCCTCACTCCTCAGCTCCTCTGTGACAGCATCCCATCTGCCCCGCATGACACCTCGGGGCAGGGGGGGCGTCACTGGGGGGCCTGTAGCTGGCCTGATCCCCACTGAGGGGGCTCAGCCTCTGGCTCCAACAAGCCTGCTTCTTTTCCCCCCTAAATGAGAAAAAATGTCTCAGATATGCCTTTGCTGCAACCAATCCTAATCTGCAAACCCTGTAATTCTCCGAAAGAGAGAAGGGGAGAAAAAAAAAATGCCTACGCAGAGTCTGGCCGACTCCTGGGCCAAGATTTAGTGACGGGAGCTGTAGTGAGGTCTCGCATTACTGAGCCTTCATTACTTTTACAAAATATGTTCCGGTGGGTTCACCCGCAGCTATAAAGCGCCGTCGTAAATAATTAAACTCCACTTGTCAAAGGGGCCGAGAGGGGGCTGGTGAGAATGCAGGGAGCGCCGGGCTGGGAGACGGAGTTCTGGGACCCGCGTCTGATCCCTGTGACCTTGGGCCAGCAGCTTCCTCTGTCTGGGCCTCGGCCTCCCCACGCGCAACGAGGAGGTTAGAAAAGGTGGCCCCAAAGCCCCCACCAGCTCCGACAGTCCCCGATGCTCAGCCCCCGTGTACCCCAGTCCTGCTTGCTTCTGTGTATACGCTTCCATTCACCCAACCCCCAAGCACGCCATCAGACCCTCGGAAAGCAGGCGGTCACGGCACGGACGGCCTCGGCTCTTTAGAATCTCACGGTCCAGTAGAGGTAACCTTCTGGGAAACTGATCCCAACACGAGGGAAGCCCAGAGCCCTGTGGAAGCACAGGGGAGGGCCCAGGAAGGCTTCCTGGAGGAAGTGCCGTAGGGCCCAGCCTGAGAGAATGTGTAGGAGTTAGACAAGGGAGGGCATTCAAGATGGAGGGAACAGCCTACGCAAAAGTGCAGAGGAGAGCCCCGGGTTGGAAGGCGGGCTGGCGGCTCCATCCAGACCCAGAGGGACCCAGGAGGGTCGGTGGGGGACAGAAGCGGATCCAGGGCCTTGGATGCCCGCCTGTCCTTATCGCGAAGGTGGTGGAGCTTCCACGATTCTTGGCTTCAGCCCGTGGTACGCAGCCTGGTGAGATGGCTTGGGGATTAGGTCCGTTCAGCCCCTGCCCAGCCCTACCCTGCCCCTGGAGTGTTGGGCTGACACAACACGGTGATGTATATAGTTTGCCTGCCATGATGAATACCACAGACTGGGGGGCTTGACCTACGACACTTGTCTTTTCTCAGTTCTGGAGGCTGCGAGTCCAAGATCAAAGTGTCAGCAGGTTGGGGGCCTCTCTCTTTGGCTTACGGGTGGCGCCTTCTCTCTGTGTCCTTACCCAGTTTCCCTTTACAAGTACTGCCCTCCGTGTGCTCTGATTTCCTCTTTTAAGGACACCGGTCAGATTGGGTTAAGGAGCTCATTTTGACCTGCTTGACCTACAGCTCCTTGGACTGGCCCGTGGGATTCCCCACCCGCCTTCTGCTAGTGACACGCTCTAAGGTCTCCTCGCCCCTCGAGGGACCCTCCCTGATGAGTCCCTCTCTCTGGGGCCCACATCGGTCCCTGGGAGACCCTGGGCCTTGATACATACCAGGTTTCTTTTTTTTTTTTTTTTTAATTTTTTTTTCAACGTTTTTTAATTTATTTTTGGGACAGAGAGAAACAGAGCATGAACAGGGAGGGGCAGAGAGAGAGGGAGACACAGAATCGGAAACAGGCTCCAGGCTCCAAGCCATCAGCCCAGAGCCTGACGCGGGGCTCGAACTCACGGACCGCGAGATCGTGACCTGGCTGAAGTCGGACGCTTAACCGACTGCGCCACCCAGGCGCCCCGATACATACCAGGTTTCAAGTGCTTCTCTATCTTCCCCCATGTTATCAGCTTAACGTTTCCTGAATGAGCCACAGATCATTGTTGCGCGTCCCCAGCCACCCAAGCACCCGGGGGACGCCTATCCACTTCTCCAAGTGGTCTTGCTGAAAACCCCCCTGCCTGGGCTTGAGGGAAGGGCAGGTACGTCACCCTTCTCTCTTGGTGGGGCGAGTCTCAGAACTCCCGATAGTCCTCTGCCCCCAAACTCCCTTCCTCATCTCCAGCCCCCTCTTGGCTTTTCCAACCTCTTTTAAGCTAGAGGTGGGAAATAAGCTAAGGGTGGCAAGGCCAGGTCTCCCGGCCTCCTTTGCAAATCCCGCTTGGGTGGTCTCACACCTCCTATGGAAATATGGGTGTAATTGGCATCGATTGTCTTTGAGCCCCACCCAAACTGAGACCGAAACACGTCCACCTCCCCATCTAGTTACTCTCACACATACGTTGAGCATTCCCACCTCAGGACCTTTGCACATGCTGCTCCCTCTTCCTCTGCGTGAATATCTTGTCCCCCAGATCCCTGCGTGGCTGAGGACTCATGGTGACCTCGCATCGCCCCGAGTCGTGTACTCCCCCTCCCCAGCTGAAGGTGTCCACAGTCCAGCCCATAGGATTTGATTAGGACACCAGGGCATCTCAAAGGGGCTGAGGTAGCAGGGACTGCAGGGACTTTGCTGGTTAGAATCGTGTGAGTCAGCCTGTCCCGCTCACCCTGAGTCCTCTCCTACACTGATGGGTCCAGAGCTGGGCTCAGATGCTCAGACCTCAAGAGGGAACGTGAGGGCCAGGGGAAGTAAGTGTGGATGCTGAAACAGGAAGAAGCAGGGGGCTGACCTGGGCAGGTGCCAATGAGGTGCTGTTGGTCCCTGCGATTGCTCAGGAGTGAGAGGAGACCCCGCTGTGAGTAGGGCTGGCTGGGGTGGGGAGGCATGGAGCTTCACCCAGGGGAGAACCAGCCGTCACAAGAGGCTGCAATACAGGAGGGGCTGATCTGATCGGGGACGGGCTTGCAGGGAGAGGGCTGTGCGGACAGCTCCCTGCGCGGGTGGGAGGTGTGGCAAAGGAAGCCAGCCTAGGCAGGGGAGAATGGGGTGGAGACACAGTTCCTCAGGGGCTACGGGCCTGGTCTCAGCTTCCCTCGCCCGGCTTGGCTCTAACTCCCGTGGAGGAGAGAGGCCTAGTGGCCTGGGACATGGGCACCAGCCATTTTCCTTTGTCCCGATCTTAATGAGATCAGAATTTCAAATGAGGCCATTTGGCAGGTGGACAACGGGGCAGCTGTGCCCCTGCTACGTGCTGGGTGCTACACTAGCCACCGCCTTGCAGGAGATGAGGTGGGTCACGGGCATAGGTGCCTCCCAGACACTCCCCCCGCACACTGCACCCTGTCCTGAGGCTCAGTCCTTGCCCGGGACGGGCCTATATGCCTGGGGAGTCAGTGTTCTGGGAGTGACCCTCAGCCAGCCCAGCTTCCCCGCCTGTCCCTTGGGGTGGGGGTTGGGGGGCGGTTTTGAGCAGTGCGCCACCCAGTCTCTCAGAGGGTCCCCGCGGGATTGGGCCCTGGGTATCCACAGTGGTTACCGCTCAGTGCCCACACTTTATGGACTCCCTTCCTTCTCTCACTTTGGGACTCCCTTGCTGTGCCCATGGTGTCCTGGGATCACCTCTTTCCTAACTGACTTGTAGCCAAATCTTGGTCTGCTTTGGGGGTGTGGCGGGCTGGGGGCTGGGGGCGGGGGGAGATCCAAACGGGGAAAGGTGGTCGGAATAGAAAAAGATGGAGTCGGTGGTGCTTCTCACGGAGAGACCCAAGTTCAGAGAGGTCAAGTGGCTTCCCCAGCCAGGAACGCAGGAGCCTGGCTCACAACCCAGGTCAGGTTTTGTCCACGAGGCCCAGAAGGGTAACGTGGGGGAGAGGAAAGAGAAGCCCGGCCTCTGGAGTCAAAGCCTACTGGGGTCTCGTTACAGGGAAAAGCAGAAGGTCCCTGCGGGTCATGCCCAGCTGGGCTTCCAGAAGATTCTGTAAGCAGCAGAAGTTAGGAGAGACCCCACTGACCCCAAATCTGGGCTGGCGGGGGGTGGGGGCGTCTCTTGGCACAGGGGCTGAGGGGTTAACGCCCTGCATAAGAAGGGGAGACCAGGCAAGGGGGTGGGAGGTGTCCAGCCCATTGGAGGGGTGGGTCTGGCAGCTGTAGGGTCAGAGTGGGAGGGCCGCCCGGCAGAAGCCCGGCAGGTGGGGATGTGGAATTTAAGACTAAATTGGAGGGAACAGACTAGGAGCCAAGCCGAGCCCCCGCCCTCCCCAGCACAGATGGTGCAATTAGAGAATTGGGCAGATTCTCTGCAGAAGATGATGCCACTTGAGGAAAGGAAACAGTTCTGTGGGGGGTCTTTTCTCGATTTTAAAAGCAGCCGGCAGTGTATAATTCCTTCAAGTAAATTGTAGATTTCAGTGCTTAGGGTGGGGACGCAGCCGCTCACCGCCTCCTATTTGGAAATTAGAAGACGCTGGGCCCTTGTATCTGGAGCTCCTGCTGGGGGCGGGGGGTGGGGGGGGGGAGTTGCTCGGCCCCGCTAGGGGAAGGCAGGGACAGATGGCATCCCCCATATTGTCCTTGGAGGCAGGACGGAGCCCGCCCCTTTCCTTCCCCCGAGATGGCAGTGCCTGACCCCAAAGGCTAGGTCAGGATGGGAGGCTTCAAAGGGCGTGCGTTCCACTGTCCCCGCCACGGAAGGGACAGTCTCCCCAGGGTGTCCTCGGGGCTCGGGCCTCCCCTTCCTGCCCCCGTGTCTGCAGGGACCAGCAGCGTCTCCAGGCATTGTGGAGCTTCAAGCCAGGGGTCCATCTGGCTCGTTCATGAGCATATAGCAGGTGCTCACTAAATATGGGTTGACTGAATAGAAGGGGGGTAGTAAGAACCAGCTGTAATTCGTGCTCCGTCGCCCTTTCAGGGCGTGCTATCGACACGTTCAGATCCCTGGTTTGGTTCTTTTGTACACAGACTGGAGAGAATAAGGCTTCCCTGGGGGATTTCTAAAGAGAGCCACGGAGGGGTTTCCTGTAGGCTGCTGGCCAGCCCCCGGTGCACAGGAGGGGCTTGGGAGGCGGTCGGTCCTGTGCCCCCTTGACTCTCTCAGCCCTGTGTCCACCATGTGGCCTCTGGGTCAGGGTGGGGAGTGGGCCACGCTAGACCCACGGGGCCACAGGGCCCATCAGTTCCCCCTCCAGCCGGTCCCCTTCCCTTCACCCTATACCCCCAGCTCCCACCCCAGGTCCAGACTCCACCTGCAGGTGGGGGAAGCCGGTGCCTAAGTGCAGGGCGTGGCCCTGCCCTGCCTTTCCAGCGTGTTGCCTGCTTTGAAAAGGGTAGAGTCTCAGTTTGTTTCGGGGGGCAGGGAGGGCGGCTAGAAGTTCTGGAGGCCTGGAGGCCTCTCCATCCTTGTCCCTTTCAAGATACAAATTCTTCATTCTCTTCCAGAGCCTGGGATAGATGGGCGGGAAGATAATTCCAGGGAGGTTAGCTGACTGCTGACGGGGACACACGTGCGCATGTGTGTGTGTGTGTGTGTGTGTGTGTGTGTGTTTGAGGTGTCCTTCTCTGGGGCTGTGTCTTGACTCCGTGTCTCTCTGGGCGTCTAAAGACGTTTGTCCCTCTCTGCCTATGTGCCCCTTGCGCTTGTATCTGGATATGTGTGCACAGAGGGCACTTGGCTGCCTCAGAAACAAGCCCTCAGCCCCGCCCCCACATGCCCTCCTTCCTCCCAGACCAGCCCCTAAAGGAGTGGCCCAGGTCCCCCCTACGGCCCCCTCACTGAATCCCTCCTTGAGCCCTCTCCCAGCCCCCAATTTAGGGCCTGCCCCGCAGCCACCATGGGCAGGCTGGGTCAAGGCTGTGGGGGTGGGGGGTGGGGGTGTGTCTGGGAGGTGGGGGGGGCACCATGAGGCCCGAACACCAGCCTATTCGGGCGCTCTTCTAGTCCACTGTGGTCTCCAATGCTGAACAGTCTCCCCAAGGGTCGGGAAAATATGGTGCACTTTCCACCCAGTCAAGGCCCTGGCCCCTGTGATTTATGCCCGTGGGTAAGTGGTGAGCCGTCCTTGAGAGCTGAGACAGCCGTCCTGGGCAGGGCGGGAAGGCTTGGGGCAAGTGCAGCTCGGCCCCTTTTACTGAATGTTCCGGGCTCTCGGGTCTCCCTCTGTCGGGGACGCCTGGACTCTCAGATGAAGTGCCGTATGTTCCAGACAGAGGAGGCGTGGGGACATTTCTGGCAGTGGGAGGCCCATGTGATCTGAAAGTCCCATATTAGGTCTGGGCCTCAGTTTCTCAACCTGCATCCTGGCCAGATGTTTTCTAGGGGCTCATCCGCTCAGGTGAGGATGGGCCACAGGACCTTGTCTTAACCAGAATTCTCTAGAGAAACAGAATGGGTAGGGTACACATACACATAAATACACACGCACCTAAGTATACATGTATGTATGAACACACACACACACACACACACACACACACACGTGAGCTGGCAAACGTGAAATCCACAGAACAGGCCAGCAGGTTGGGAACCCAGGCAACTTTTTATGCTTGCATTCTGGAGGCAGAATTGCTTCTTTTTCTGGAAACCTCAGTCATTGCTCTCCAGGCCTTCGACTGATGAGATGAGGCCCACCCACGTTACGGAGGGCGATCTGCTTTAGGTGACGTAAACGTTCCTCTCATCTAAAGAATGCCTTCACAGCAACACCTAGGCTAGTGTTTGGCCAAACGGCTGGATGCCGTAGCCTAACTGAGTTGACACATAAAAATAATTTTTAATTAATTAGCTGATCTGATTATTCCTCGGACCACGTGGTCCCTCGGTGAGATGGCGCCTGCTCTGGGCCCCCACGTCCCCTTGGGCTTACTGTATTCTACTTCTCAGGCATTAAGTCGGTACTTATGACTGTGGCAATGGTTTCCCCATGAGTGTGGAAGCTCCGTAAGGTGGGGTTTATCTCCTTCACTAGCACCCAGCTCCTGGCACACGATAGGTGCTTGTTAGGTTTTCGTGCAATGTAAGGTTCCGCAGGGCAGGGATTGTTGTTATCCACATTAGGTTCTCAACAGATTTTTCTGGAACGAAAGAGTGGCTGGCCACTCCTGAGAGGTTTTTGGAGCTGAGAGGTCCAGAGGGATTTCTGCTGCTTCCTCCTGCCTTTGCTCCAAGAAACTTTGCTCCAAGAACCTGAGTCTATCGCCCTTCTTCTGGGGGGCCTGGGTGGGGGAACCCTCTCCCCTCTTCCTCCTCTGCCGAGGCAAGTCCAGCTGGGTCTCTGATGTCATCTGGGGCCCAGCCGCCCCAGCAAGTTCCCACCCCAGCCGGCCCCACCCACCCAGCCCGCTCCTCCCTCCTCTGGCGTCTGTAGCAGGTGCCTGGCTGCGGGAGCCGCCACTGGACGGAGGGTTAAAATGACTGCTCCAGACTGAGGGACCCAGGAAGGCCAGGTTGGAAAATCCCACCTCCTTGTTTTCCACAGCGGGGAGACCAAGGCCGAGTGAAGGGCGGCACCCCATGCGAGCCACAGGCGTGGCAGTAAGGGACTGGATTCCTGAGACCTCCGTCCATCAAAAAGCCCCACAAATTGCACCTTCTGAAGACCATCACCTCGCGCCTGGAAGCTGCAGGGCCCCCCCACCCCGTGGCCTCCTGCCGCCTCCGCCCTGGTCTTGAGCAGTCGTTACCCTCCAACAGCCTGAGCGGAGGCTGCCAAGCCTCTCCCCACCCCACTCCCTGCCTGCCATCCTCGGTCTTCTCTCCCCCAGCTGCCAGAGTGATAGTTTAAAAATATAAATTAGACCGTGACATTCCCCTGCTTAAAACCCTCCAGGGGCTCCCATTACAGTTAAAATAAAATCTGAGGCTCTGCAGCCGGAGTTGGCAACCTTTCCCGTAAAGGACCAGATAGTAAATATTTTCGGCTTTGTGGGCCATATGGTCCCTGTCGCAACTATTCAACACTGTCTTTGTAGCACAAGAGTGGCCCCGATTCACACGTGAGTGGGCATGGCCGTGTCCCAATAAAGCTTTATTTGCAAGAACAGGTGGCGGACGGGACTTAGACCCGGGGCTGCAGGGTGCTGACCCCTGACCTACAGGGTCTTGCACGATCCAGTCCTCGCCCCCTCACCTCGTCACCCACCTTACGTCTCCTCCTTACTGTGTGCCAGCCCCCTCTGTCCTTCATGCCCCTCGGGCACCCCAGGCTTATCCCAGCCCCAGGCCTTTGCCCTTATGCCTGGAATACTCTATCCCCCGATCTTCAAAAGACTGACTTCCCGTCACGCAGATGCTGGGGCAGATGTCATCTCCCTGAGAACCTTTTCCTGACGAGTCTAGCTAAAAACCTTCCTGCCCCCTCCGCCGCCACCCAGCACATACCAAGTTGGGCTTTACCATACCTTCGTAGCACCGGTGCTCCTTGAATTCACTCATTCTTTTGTCTGTTTGTCCCTTCGTCCGTCCATCCACGCATCCATCTGTGGTCTAACTCGCCCTTCTAAAATTTGAGCTTCACTGGGGCGTTATTTCATCTGTCTTGATCGCAGACACGGCCCCGCCACCAAGAATCATGGCAGGCAGCGGGCTTGGAAAACGCTCCATAATGTGTATTAACTGGTGCCTAATTAACCTGCTCACCCAAGGTCACAGAGAAGCTGTGTGGCGGGTCGGGATGGGCCGGGCCTGGCCTGGCTTCGGGGAGTGCACAGGGCACCCGTCCAGGGGCTTCTCCCTCCTCCGACGCAGCTGCGTTCCGTCTCTTCCGGCTTCCGTGCCAACTTCTGGACCGGCCCGTCCTTCTCCAAAGTAAATTTAAAGTCGCCACCTTCGGGAGACTCCGCGTGAGCAGGCCGCTGGCTGAATCAAGGAAGCTCTGCTTCGAAGACTAAAGTGACGTGGAAGCACTTGAAAATGAAGTGTCTCCCATATAAGCGTTTAATTATCTTATTATAGGACAGTAACTGGGCATTAGGATTTTTTATAATTATTAATAGAGTATTAAACAATGAATTATCATGAACAATTAAAATTAATTACACTTCTTGGAGTTAATTAAATTACTCCTCTGATAGGACAAGTGGCTAAGCAGACATAAAAATTAAGAACCAGTGCTACAAAAGTCTGCAGGAACGGGGTGGGATGAGACAGGGAGCACTTCCCTCTCCTGCCAGGAGGAGGGGCTCAACGAACAGGCTGGGCCTTGGGAATCAGTTTGGAGGAGGAGGAGGAGGAGGAGGAGGAGGAGGAGGAGGAGGAGGGAGAGGAGGAGGGGAGGAGGAGGGGAGGAGGAGGAGGAAGAGAAGGAGGAGGAGGAGGAAGAGAAGGAGGAGGAGGAGGGGGAGGAGGGGGAGAGGGAGGAGGAAGAAGAGGGCAAGGAGGAGGGAGAGGAGGAGGAGGAGGAGGAGGGAGAGGAGGAGGAGGAGGAGGGGTAGGAGGAAGAGGGTGAGGAGGAGGAGGAGGAGGGGGAAGAAGAGAAGGAGGAGGAGGAGGAAGAGAAGGAGGAGGAGGAGGGGGAGGAGGGGGAGAGGGAGGAGGAAGAAGAGGGCAAGGAGGAGGGAGAGGAGGAGGAGGAGGAGGGAGAGGAGGAAGAGGAGGGGTAGGAGGAAGAGGGTGAGGAGGAGGAGGAGGAGGGGGAAGAAGAGAAGGAGGAGGAGGAGGAAGAGAAGGAGGAGGAGGAGGGGGAGGAGGGGGAGAGGGAGGAGGAAGAAGAGGGCAAGGAGGAGGGAGAGGAGGAGGGGAGGAGGAGGTGGAAGAGAAGGAGGAGGAAGGGGAGGAGGGGGAGAGGAAGGATGAGGAAGAGGGCAAATAGGAGGGAGAGGAGGAGAAGGAGGAGGAGGGGTAGGAGGAAGAGGGCGAGGAGGAGGAGGAGCAAGAGGGTAGAGAAAGAGGAGGGGGAGGGAGAGGAGGAGGGAGAGGAGCAGGAGGAGGAGGAGGGGGAGAGGGAGAAAGGGGGAAGGGGAACAGATGAGGGAGAACCCAGGCCTCCTGCTCAGGATCCTGCCTGAACCTCTACCCCCCAGGTCTGTCTGCCCCTCTAAACTTCCTTTCTGTTCTTCTTAAAGCTTTTCTCCTCTCTTAGATGTGGGCCAGGCACTGGAAGTACAGAGATCAACCAGTCAAAATGCCATCCCTCCCAGAGCTCATGGTCAAGGAGAGAGACATAGCTCCGTATTCATAATGGAAAAGAGTCAGAGAGCTGGGCTTGACTTTGGACTCTACCTCTTACCAGCGGCATGACCTTGGGCAAATTACTGATTTTCTCTGAGCCTCAGTTTCCTCTTCTGTAAAATAGACCTCCGTCACAGAGCTGTTGGGGGACCAAATGAGTTATGACATGTACAGCATTTAGCACAGTGCTTGGAAACTAGTAAGTGCTAGATAAATGTTAATATCATTATCGCTGTCGGCCATTCAATTGTTATGACAATCTTAAGCCAAGGAAAGAGACTTTACCTGGTAGTAAGGTCACAAACGCTTTTCCAGAAACTAAATCCTTATCTAAGTCTTCAAATACACCTTGGCTAGGTTGAGATGGGAGGGAAGAGTGTTGCAGGCCGAGGGAACAGCATGTGCAAAGGCACAGAGGCGCTGCATGGGCACTACCAATGTGTTCCAGGACTGTTGCCCAAAAGTTGTGGACTGGGGAAAGACGTGACTTGGAGGGGTGTGGGAGTCAGCCTCCAAAGTGGTATCATGCCCTTGTGTATCCCCCGCCACACTGGCCTGGGGTTGGCTGGTGTGACCTATGGAACATGGCAGGTGTCAGGGTACGTCACTCCAGGGGTTGGGTCCTAAAAGGCACTGTGGCTTCTTCCTCGCTCTTGGATCAGTTGCTTTGGGGGAAGCCAGCTGCCCCTTCAAGCAGTCCTATGGACACATCCATGTGGGGAGGAACTCAGGCTTCCTGACGATGGCCACATAAATGGGCCATTTTCAAAGTGGATTCACCCACCCCGGTCAAGCCTGTGGTTGCCTGAAGCCTAGCTGACATGTTGGCTACAGCTGTCTGGGACACTGGAGTCAGAGCCACCCAGCTGGGCTGCCCTTAATGTCAACCCACAGACCCCAAGGGAGATGATCGATGTGTCTTGTCATTTCAGGCCACTACATTTTGGGATCGTTTGTTACACAGCAAATGATAACTGATACAAGTGGCTAGCAAAGCCTCAGTTGCAAAGAGTCCAGGGGGGAGCCTGCAATGGGAGGTAAAGGCAGATCTGCAGGTTAGGAAGGCCACCCGGGCCACAGCGGACAGGACGGGGTGGGGAATGACCTTAGCTGACAGTTCCTGCTCATTTATTCTTCCAGGCATCGTTCCAAGTTCTTCACCCTATTAACTCATTTAATCCTCTGAACAACTCTAAGATACATACGATAGGTACTATAATCCTGCTAATTTTATTTTTATTTTATTTTTGAGAGAGAGAGAGAAGCAGAGAGAGAGGGAGAGGGAGAATCCCAAGCAGGCTCTGTGTTGTCAGCTCAGAGCCTGATGTGGGGCTCAAACTCATGAACCGTGAGATCACGATCTGAACCACAATCAAGAGTCGGGTGCTTAACCTACTGAGCCACACGGGCACCCCTCTCATGCTCATCTTGAAGGTGAGAAGATTGGGGAAGTTTGGAAAACGAGCTCAGCATCCTACAACCAATAGTCACAGTGAAGCTACTCCTCTCTCCTGACTCCTTGGAGGCCGGGAGGCCCGCCCACACCGGGGATGTAAGTGCATGTGCCTGGGCGGCAGGCTATGCTGGATTCGGGAGACGTTTGAGAACTGAGTTGGTGGAACCTGGTAGCCAATTGGATGGGGGGGAGAAGGTCAAGGAGACACCCACAGGTTCCTGCCCCTGCTCCCCTCTTGGGCCCAGGGTCGAAGGTGGCTCCAGAACGGGAGGTGGGGAAACCAGGGGAGGGGCTGGTGTAGGGGCAAAGTGGGGAGCTCGTTTCAGGGTATGTGAGCCGAGATCCTGAGGGGCATCTGGGTGGCTTCTGGGGTGGGGGTGGGTAGTGCTGCCCTGCCAGTCCCGGGGGCACCCCCAGGTTCCGGATGGATGCGTGCTCTCCGGGTCTGCTCCCGGGACAGGTCCCAGGGCTCCCGATCTGCTCTGATCTGGGGTGACGACTCAAACTGGGGGAAGGGAGACACCCGAGAGCAGGGATGGATGGCAGGCAGCCCCCCCCCTTTGGCCTGACCTACCAGTAGAACCTCCCTGGGGGGCCACGAGGGAGGCCGAGTGGGTGGGGGTCCGGGCCGCTTCTCATTCCAGCGGCTCTTTTCATTATTTTCAAATCTAGGGGCTGTGTGTATAGCGAGTATGAATTTTCAAGGCGCGTACTGTGGTCTGCCAGAAACCGTAACTTTATTTTTCTCTCACAGCACAGAATTTCTGTCCCAAGCTCCCTTTCTGCCCGAGGGCAGAAAATGTAATCTCAGGCAATTCCAGGTAAATTCAGTCATTCCACTTTTAAGCTCAGTTTGACTGGGGACTGCCCTCCCTTCCTGCTCCTCAGGGTGCGACGTTTCAGGGGCCACGTCCGGCGCCTGGTCCTCAGTGTCTGTCCCCAAGGGCGTCTCCGCTGAGACAGACATCAGCCGGCCTGACATGGAGGTGGGCGGGGGGGCGGGCCACTCCTCCCTCGAGGTGTCGCTGGTCCTATCCAATCTGCAGGAATGCGGGAACCGTGTCTCATCTCTGACTCTTGCGGGAGAAGACAGGGAGGAATCCAGGAAATCGCCAGGCTCCTCTGAGCGGAAGCCCAGAATTTAACCCCAATTCCCGAGGGGCAGCTGCCGGCTTGGGTTGTGTTTGCAAAGCGCTTCGGGATTCTTTGCTGCTTCCAGACATCTCCTCAGGTGAGCATCGCTGGGCAGAGCTCTGAGCTTTTGCATGAGAAGCGATGTTTACCCAGGAGCTCTGCCCTCTCCCGCCAGAATTCGCCATCCAGAGGCTGCACGGAAGAAAGCCAGGTGCACCGGACAAACCTCTGAGGCTGGCAGGAGGCACCTCCCTAGTCCCAGGCGGGGCCACTGGCGCCCAGAGAGGGACAGGCATTGCTCTAGGTCACTTGGAAGCAAAGCGAGGCAGGCTGGCTTTGCATTCACGACAGCTGGGGAAGGGCAGGGAGCATGCATTGCAGCGTGGCTGGGGGTGAAGGCAGAAACTCCCCCACATCTGTCAAAGTGTCCCCGAGAGCTGGGCCACTGGCTGCTGGGCCGCAGCCTCCCCTCCAGCCCTCGCAACCACCTCCCCCATGAGGGAAGAGAACTTACTGTGCTCCGCCCTCTCCCCGATGCACAGACATTGTTATTTCCATTTTATAGATGAAGAAACTGAGGCTCATCGCTGCGACGTGCCCAAGTCCCGTGGTAACTCAGTGAGAGATGGGAGTTTTGAAAATTGCCGTTGCTTTATTTTTTTTTTTCAGTGTGGGCTCATGAAAACAATTTAGACAGTACTCAAGTATACCAAATAGGATTAGACTTTCCCAACCTTCTTTCGTTCTCTGTCCTCTCCATCGCCTCCCGTGCTCACGAATACGCACGATCGTATACGCACGTCCACGGGGGCGCTGGGGGAAGTGAGGGGTGCTGTTACACATGGCACTCCACGGCTTTGTTTTCCTTTCATGCGTTCCCCCCCCCCCCTTAACGATATATTGTTTGCTCGACAATATGTTCTGCACATCTTGGGTCGGTGTGACAGATGTGAGTGGTTGTGTTTATCGTTTTCTAGTGGCCAATAGCGTGGGTCTCCACGGCTCATTCAACCAGCCCCCTCCTGATGCGCATCCTGGCTGTTTCAAGGATTCCGCTCCTATGATGCCGTGGTAGCCAGCCTGGGATGGACGTCTGTCGGTGATGGCACTTTTCTGTCTGAGGATGAATTCTAGAAGCTTGACTGGGGGTCAAGGGTTATAAACATTGTACCTCTTCACACACACCAGAGGTGGAGTTCGAATCCAAGTATGTCCAACTCCAAAGCCCAAGGAAGTCTCAGGGAAACAGATGGCCGCAGGACCCCTGGGGACCATCCTGGAGCGTCCTGTCCTGGGGTGCAGGGAGGCTGGCGTCCCAGGCCGGCAGGAGCCCCGTCACGGAGCCTCAGAAAGCCCAGCCAGGCCCATTCTTAGAAGCAGCTTGTGAGAAAAGGGCAGGAGGGCTGTCATTCCCATGTCACAGATGGGGAAACTCACAGATGGGGGACGGGGGCGCAGGGCTGAGGCTGGGACGGGGATTTTCGGGCCGGGGCGGAGAGGGGAGCTTTCTGGGGCCACACAGCTGGTAAGTAGACACGAGGGTACGACTCCAAAGCAGGGCTTTTGAAGTAATACTTGCGGGGCAGGGAGGACTCATCTGTGCCCTCTGGGCAGTGACGCTGGGGCAGGCAAGCCGCCCTCCCCTCTGTTCGTGGCCCGGTCCAGATGTGGGCTCCGGGCTGCTGCGGGAGGGAGGACGGGTTCCCTTCTGCTCCAGCTGTCGGAGAGAGCGGGGCGCACGTGCGGCTCTAGTTAGTGAGATGATGGAGCCACGGGAGGGGGACCCAGGGAGGGGACAGTGCCAGGGCCACATGCCAGGAAAGGAGAGTGGAGCCCCAGCTGTCTGCCAGATGGAGGGCAGAGGAAGGCAGGGCAGGGCAGGGGCCGGGTGGAAGGGGAGAGCTGGAAGTCACAGTCTGTTGGGGGAGGCATAGCTTCTGCTCCTAATCTGATAGGAGAGGCACAACTTCTGCCCTCAAGGAGCTCCCGGTCTAGTGAGGCAGGAAAGGGTCCTGGCCCCTGGACACCTCCCAGTCGTATGGACAAGACAGTAGAAAAGCATTACAAAGCCTTAAGTGTCTACATCAAGGAGAGACGTGATGGGCAGCGTGGCTCAGTGGGAGTTCCATGGACTCGCCTGACGTCCCTGCCCAACCACTGACAAGCTGTGTGCCCTTTCCCCTCTGAGCCTATTTTCTCGCTCAGGACAGGGATATTACTTAAGCGAGTTAACACTCGCATAGTCCCAAGCGCAGCGCTCGGCTGTGAGCACTCAAATCATAATAGCTACTCTGATTCATTTTCTTTGGGCTAGCTCAAATCATGGAGGGCTTCCTGTAGGAGGAGTGCCCTGAGGCTGGACTCAGAGGACTCAGCCTCCCTTCCAAGTTCCCCTGGAGGATCTCGGCTGCCGACCGTTCTAGCCTTTCCGGGCCTCACTGCTTCTCCTCACGCCCTTCTGGGCAGCAGCACCAGGCAGCTCAGGAGGGATGGTACCTTCAGAGCAAGAGGACGTGTTTAAAGGTGGTGATGGAAAACTGCAACGAAGGGCATTAAAGGGGATGGAAGACGCCCAGCAGAGCTGCTGGTTGCTAATGGAATTAGACTCGAACATGCCCCCTCGCTCTTCGGCCGCGAATCCGTCCTCCAGTGGCCACACCAGTAGGTCGTGTTCACCTGCCGTGGCAACGTTCAGTGCGGACCCACCGGAAGCTGGAGTCAGCCCATGCCGGCGGATGCTGGAGTGTTAGCACCCACCACGGACGAGAGCTGAGGCCACAAGCAGGGGCTGCAGAGGCGGGAGAAGCTGGGGAGCTCCCAGAGTCTTGGGGTGTGGACTGGGGGCAAGGCTTCTGGGAGCTCCGTCTTTGTGGCCGGCGGGCTGACGGTCGGCCGATTGGCATTCCTCGCTGGCTTCTCTGGCCCTAACCCGGGTGACCTACCATTCCCTCTTGTCCATTTAAACTCCCAAGCCCTCCCCACGGGTGGTTTGGGCCCCAAGGGGGAGGTGGTGGGCATTGCCACCACTGGGACAGGTGGAGCCGAATGGAGGGTCGGAGAGCCAAAGTCCGGCATGCTGGGAGAGAGGTCTCGACAGAGATGGGAGCTGGGAGCTGGGGAGGCCTCCAAGTGTCCCGTTTCTCTAATTTTCCTCTACTGAGCGATTGCTATGCCTCGGGCATGGGCTGATTCTGTGCACGATCGCACTGAGACCCCCCAACCACCCTCTGAGCAGGCGTAGTTATTATCCCTACTAAACAGGTGAGGGAACAGAGGCTCAGAGAGGGTGAGCCCTTTCCCCCAGGTCACACAGCTACCCTGCAATGGAGCCAGGATTCAGATATAAGCCTGGAAATCGCCAAAGGCAGCGTAACGAGCAGGCCAGTCCTGGAAGGAAAGTAGGCGGGCAGGCTGGGGTCACACCTTCCTGGGAACGTTGGCGACGTGCGGGGACCAGGGCCAACACAAGGGAAGTTGGCGTCTTCTTCTTGGCCAGGCCCGTCTGTACCTTTATCCCTGTCCACAGACCCAGAGGTATGATGGGGCTTGTCTGGCTCAAAGGTGCGGCTCTTTGGGCCCCAGGGATGTGTCCGTTCCTGGTCAGGTTCGTTCAAGTCCACTCTCCCTGGCCCTGTGCCTCGTGGTGTCCCCAGACACACCCAGCCCTGCCCGCTCACAATAGTGAACTGAGGACACTTGCATAATCTCAGCCACCATCCAGCCCTCTCTGGGCTGCTCCTTGTCTGGTACCTGCCTTCTGGTTCTCTCTCGGACTTGACCCTGGCTTTTCCCTTTACACTGCACAGCTCTTGCTTTTGACTTTCCATTGCCCCTCCCACCTCTAGCCACTCCTGGGCCTCTTGGAACACCCACCGAGGTACCAGCATCCATGCCTGGACCCACTGGCCTGTCACACCTCCACAGGTACCTGGACGCTGGCCTGGAGGGGCTGTCTGCACCATTGTCTGAACTCCTTGTTGAGTGACAGGAAGGGTTAAAGGAAGGGGAGGAGGAGGAGGAGGAGGAGGAGGAGGAGGAGGAGGAGGAGGGAGAAACAACCCAGCACGCTGTTCCACCCAAATCCCTGCTCCCCAGCACAGGCCTGCTCACAGATAAATGGGCAACATAGCACGAAGGTGCGTAATGACACAGAGTTATTTCAAAGCGATTATGTGGGATAACAGTAATTATGTCCAAGAACAGAGAAGGTCAAAGCATCTGGTCCCACTGCTCGACTCCAGTGAGCCTCTTGCCAAGACAAGGCTGCCCGGTGAGGAAGGAGAGCAGAAGGAGGGGCAGGGAGGCGGGCAGGGAGGAGGAGGTGCGGAGAAAGGCGAGGAACCCAGCCTAGCTCCTGGCTGGGGCACGGCAGGCAGGCGGGGCTGCCCCAGGACTGAGCTCCCGAGGCAGCTTAGCTGTCAGCTGCTTGTGTTGCCTGGGCAGCCCTGGTTCTGGTTGGTTCTTGGGTATGAGGGTGACTCCCTTTCCCCAGGGGTTGCCTCTGTGGTGCACGAGTGCAGGGATGAGCCCTTCCCTCCAGGCTTCTCCTCATTTCTTCTCTCCCTCTGTCCCTTCTTCTCTCATGGTTTCCATCATGCTCCCCACATGCCCACGCCTGCCATCCAGTCTCAGCCATCCATGCAGCCAACACTATCCACTCTCACACATTGTCCCCTCTGTCCACCCGATCACCTGCTTTCCTTCTCCCTCCCATCCATGGCCGCGTTTCTATCGCCTCCCTTCCCACATGTCAGTCTTCCGCTATCCACGTGTTCACCCATAGCCTTTCCCCATGCCCACGTTAGCACACACCCGTGTATTTACTTCCACCTGTCTGCGTTTGCGCTATCTCCTTGTCTATCCATCCATCCTCCTACCCCCCCACCTACCCACCTACCTACCAGTTCTCCCTTCACCCGTATCTCTTCCCTCCCTTCCCCTTCTCTTCCTTCTTCTACCCATCTGGGCATCCGTTCCTTCTCATATCCACTCATCCACCCACCGCCATTTTGCTGTCCCCACCCCCGTCCAGCACTCACTGTTCACTGTCCACCCTGGCACCCTCTATCTCTCCATATGTCATGTTCACCCTCACGTCTATCTACTCCTCCATTCTTCTACCCATCTGCCCCTCCTTCTTACCACCTCTCAGTCTGGCCACATATCCTTCCACCCACATGAATTCCTTCTTCCTCTTCTGTGTAAACCTTTAGCCCACCCAGTGCTCTCCAATGAGCCCCATCATCTCCTGCTTCCGTGAGTGTGTTTACGCTCCCCACCAGCCACTAGTGTCCTCCTACTCAGCCCCGATTGTTGAGACCGTAGCCACTTGTTAAGGTTTATTCTAGGGTATCTATTTCAGGCAACTGTAGCATAGTAGGAAATATGTGAATCTTCAGCCAGAGAGAAGAGTGTCATAATTCTGGTTTAGCCGTTCATTGGCTGCTTGACCTCGGGAAGGGGTGGGTGCTCAACCTCCCAGGTCTCAGTTTCTTCATAGGTAAAAGGAGTTAGTGGTACCTACTCTAGAAGGTAGTTAAAGCATTAAATACGATTATGTAGAAGATGCCCAGAAACGTACATGGCACCCAGGGGGTACTCAACAAATGTTCGACTCCCCTGAGGAGGAAATGCAAAACTAATTAAAGACCTCCTAGATTCTCCAAGTGTATAGAGGAGGTGGCTGGCTGGGCAGACACGCTTCCCGAGGCTTTTGTTCTGTATTTTACACGGTCCCCACTCCAACCAACGACATACACACAGGAGGTGTTAAAAGCAGAGACAAAGGGTGGGTGGTGTGGACAGCAGGATATGGTTAAATCAACTCATCTCAGCAGGGGGCCCAGGACCAAACCATGGGCATCATGCCAACTGCTCATTAGAGACAAGAGACCTGCTTGCCGTGCCTGGCAATGACTGCAGAGGGCCGAGCTTTGCTATTTCCAAAGGAAGCTGGATGTCTGTGAGAAAGCCCCTCAGCTGAATCCTGTGGTCCTGGACGCTCTCTGCTGAGATGAACAGGACCCCAAAGGGAATGTGCACTGAATTTCCCACCTCCCACAGGAAGGCCCAGAAAGTCTATAGCTCTCTTTCCTGAAGTCAGATGCCCCTTTTGAGCGAAGATGGCTTTCTCCTAATTACCCGGTGGTGGAATGGGGAATCTTAAAGCCACAGTCTTTGATTTGTGACCGCATCCTAGGTTGTAAACCAGCCATGGGATACTGGTAAATGTATAATAACAATCTCTCAAGGACAGTAATAAAAGCAGGACCTGGTTTGCAACATTTGCCAGTTTCCGTGGTGTAAATGCTCCCACCATGGCTGATTTCAGGCTGGGGACTTTGAGTGCAGAGTTGGGAAGAGACGCTCGGTCGGACACCATCGTAGGAGCATTTCCACCATACGGGTACAACAGACATAAACGACCTTCAGAGCATCGATAGCGACAGAATAGAGTAAAATAGTGATGAAGTGATGAATTTTGAGTATTTATAAGCTTTGTTTTTCATGTAATTGAGTTTAATGGTAACTTTATATGCTTTAACTTTTTAGTCACGGCTGCATTTAACAACCAGCTCACAGCACTCCTGAAAATTTAGCAGCTGGCTCTCAGGGGCCATGGTGAGGCCGTTCCACCTACATTGGTTCAAGTGAATTTGTGTTTCCCAGTATCCTCAGCTTGAGGGTCATGGGGAGAGCATCACACAGCAGTTTGAGGGGGAGAAGCAGAAGAAGCCACCTTGGCCTTGAACCTTTGCTGGGGTCCTCTCCAGGGTGAATAGTCTACAGGGCTGACCAAGTGTCATGTTCACGAAGAACAGAGGGGAACGTGTGATTTTCTGCCTCATTCACTTGAGAAGCAGGTGTTAAAACAGGCTTTGGCCTCCACTAGACCTGAGTTCAAATTCAGATTTTACCATTGGGTGGTAGTGTGACATCAGGCAAGGTGCTGAACCTCATCGAGCCTCCTGAATAAATCAAACGATTTGTTCAGTTGACAAACATTTATTGAGCACCTACTATATTCCAGGTACTAGAAACAGAGCAGTAAGCAATCAGACAAGAATCCCTCTTTGAATATAGCTTATGTTCTTGCCAAAGTATTCAATTACCTGCCATGTAGTATTATGGTGACTGTTTTTAGACATTATTGTTATTACTGACATTATTTAGATTTACCACTCAGATGTTATTGTTTCCTCCACCCACAGAGGTTGGAGGAGGTGGCAGTGGATGGGATTCTCGTTTCTCGAAACAAAGACTTAGTGCTACCCAAAACACAGAATTCTCTTTCTTGAGTTTGACATTTGTAACTTTTTAAAAATAGAAGTTGACTCCCTGCCCTGGTGTGGCATGCCTTACCTGGATTTCACATCATCTGTTAATCATCCATCCATCCATCCATCTACCATTTCCATTCATCCACCATTTCCACACATCCATCCATCCATCCATCCATCCATCATTTCCGCCCTCCCACCCACCTGCCCACACACCCATCACCCACCCACCCATTCAGGAGGGAAGCATCTCCAATCCCAATATTTCCTTCCATGTGAAGGTAGCAATTAGCACAATTCTTGTCCTCTCCCCATGCCATCCCAGGAGAGGTAGTGTGATTTCGCTGATTGGTGACTTAGGCTCATGGGACCTGGTCCTTCCCCTCTTCTCCCTGCTTGGAGCTCATCCAGAGGGAGAAAGAATAATTTCCTGATCCTCTAAGACCTTCCTCATCTAATATGTCAGCCACTTACCACATGTGGCTATTAGCATTTGAAACGTGGCGAGTCTGAATTGAGATGTGCCATTTTGCTGTAAAATACACTTTGGGATTTGATGACATAGTATGAAAAAAAAGAAGGTAAAGTACCCCATTAAGATTTTTTTATGTTGACAATGTGTTAAAATGATCGCCGGTTAGGGACATAAGTACCTTCACCTGTTTCTTTTTATTTTCTTAATATGGCTGCTAATAGATTGCAAATGACATTTGGGGCTCGTGTTATCCTTCTGTTGGATGATGCCAGCCTAGACGTAGGCTTCGTTCCTGTGGTGAGGGCCGGGAGGTGGGTGGCCTGCCCTCACCCCGAGCTGTCTGTGACAAGGTGGGTTGGTCCGCCTAATTCTGGGGTTCGCTGAGCATACCCATTTGCCTTTCACAGAGAGCTGTGTTGCGTTATTCAAACGAGCTTTTCTCCACACCGAAGGTGATATGTTGGCCTCCTTCTGCGGCTCCTTGGTCTCATTTTCCAACGTGTTCAGAACTTGGGTGGAGAAGAGGAGAACTATTTCTGGGTCTATTAAGGACCCCCCACTTACCGTATGCTCATACCCCATGCTGGGTACTGAGCAGAAAACAGTCAGACAGCTCAGCAACATGCCTGGCCTCCAAGTGGATGAGATTTCAAATGATCATGCTAGAACAATTCTCATGGACACAGAGGTCCCAAATTGTGCTTTATGATCTCAGGGAGGTGCCTGAATTTCTGCAAGGACATCCCCAAGCCTTCTAAGGGTCCCGGAACTCCTGGTTAAGAACTCTTTGTTTAAAGCAGGTATTTTTCAGTGTAGGCACTGCTGATGTTTGAGTTGGATAATTCTTTTTTTTTTTTAATTTTTTTAACGTTTATTCATATTTTGAGAGACGGAGTGTGAGTGGGGGAGGGGCAGAGAGAGAGAGGGAGACACAGAATCCGAAGCAGACCCCAGGCTCTGAGCAGTCAGCACAGAGCCCGACGCGGGGCGGGAACTCACAGACCGTGAGATCATGACCTGAGCTGAAGTCGGACGCTTAACTGACTGAGCCACCCAGGCGCCCCATTTTTTTTAAGGTTTATTTATTTTGAGAGAGACAGAGACAGTGCAAGTGGGGATGGGGCAGAGAGAGAGGGAGACAGAGATTCCCAAGCAGGCTCCGCGCTGGCAGCTTGGAGCCTGGTGTGGGGCTCGAACTCACGGAACTGCAAGATCACGATCTGAGCCGAAACCAAGTCAGACGCTTAACTGACCGAGCCACCCAGGCGCCCCGGGTTGGCTAATTCCTCATCGCAGCCTGTCCAGCACGTTGTAGGATGTCTAACAGCACCCTTAGCCTCGATAGATGTCAGCAGCATGCCCCCCCTCCCCCACCAAGTTATGACAACCAAAAATGCGTCCAGACATTGCCAAATGTCCCCTGGGGGGTTAACTCACCCCAGCTGAGAAGCACTGAGCTGGAGGGACCTACAGATGCCTAGATTCAGACACCAACACGCAGGGCATCCTATTTCTAAACAGACTGCGGGCTCCGTGAGTGCTCATCTGTGGGCCCCCGGCCCCTGGCCTGGTGTCCTGGTACCCTGCCTGGTGCCAGGCACCTGGTGGCCCTGAGGAACATGACATCTTTAGTAATTTTAAACTCAGCCTGTGCCGAGAAACGTCCCTCACCCCCCAACTAGAACTCACTGCTGTTGAGTGAGGGAGAAAAAAATGTCTGTGAGGAGGCCTCAAGCCAGATGTTCCTGGGGCCCAGCCGCCCTTTAGCTCTCTCTCTCTCTCCCGCTGCCAGAGCTGTGAGTCTGACGGACACACGTGGGTGGGCAGACCCCCTGCCCCCTACCCCAGGGACCCCTCCTCCTGGCCCTGTCGCCTCTACTGCCTTCAGAGCAGACCGAGGATGGGGGACTGTCACGGCCTCCAGGGGGCTCGTCCCCAGGACCCCGGGGGAACCCGGCTGACCCAGGAGTCGGGCCACACCTGGTGCGTGTAGAATGAATGAAAAAGAAATCAAACAGTGAAAAGCACGAGGGCCCTGGTGGCGGGCAGAGCCAGGCCAAATCTCACATTTCACACTTTTCTCTGCTGTGCGATCATCAGTAAAGGACTTTCCCTCTCTGAACCCCACTTTCTCGCTGGGAACGTGGGAACGGGGGTTGACGGTCTGTCTCCAAGACCCTTCCTGCACTGATGTCTGGCATCAGCTCTTTGCTCTGCTCGGCAAATTCATCCTCCACGGTAAGGTGATCGGGGCGAAAATGGTTCTAGTTGCTAATTGCTGTCTGCATTTCGAGGTTTGGGCTCCAGGCTTCATCTGCCTCCTGCTTCCTCCCAGCTTCCGTTTCTAGGCTCAGCGGATACCCAAGCCGTGGTAGTTATTTTGTTATTGAGTGTCCGATCTCACCCTCACTTGGCCTCTCAGTGCCTCAGTTTCCTCGTAGGCACCATGGACGTAATCAATAGTTCCTACCTAACAGAGTGGCAACCATCATGATTAGCCCTCTTTGCAAATGAGGCGTCATGCCCCGGCCGAGGTTATGCGAAAGCAAGTGGTAAAGCTGGGATTAAAACCCTGGTGTGCCGGGGCCCAGAGCCCGGCTTCTTTACCCATATTGGGTCGCAGTCTTTCAAGTCAGAGACCATTCTTCCCGAAGGAGGAACTTACTATGGGTTCGCACTGGGGACACATATGTGCACAGACTGCAGGTGGGTCCACAGCGGGGAGGAAGTGCACACCTGTGCCCGGGCACTCGAGGCCCCGCTCAACAGTGCCTGTGTTCACTCGGCAGATGTTTGCTGAGCACCTCGGCTGTGTCAGGCACCATATGTGGGAACAAAAGCACTGCCTTTGTGCTCCTTATGATCTAGCAGTAGGAGAACAATTATGATTTTAATAATACATACGTTATGGAACCTAAGAATCGGTGAGGGGGTTAAGGGTGGGGGGCGGACAGAGCAGAACAGGAAGGTCAGGAGTGAGGAAAAAGGAAGAACACATTTAAAAAAATTGTTTTAAGGGCTCCTGGGTGGCTCAGTTGGTTGAGCGTCTGACTTCGGCTTAGGTCGTGATCTCGCGGTTCATGGGCTCGAGCCCCGCATCGGGCTCTGTGCTGACAGCTCGGAGCCTGGAGCCTGCTTCCGATCCTGTGTCTCCTTCTTTCTCTGCCCCTCCCCCTCTCACGCTCTGTCTCTCTCTCAAAAATAAATAAACATTAAATTTTTTAAAAAATTGTTTTAAATGCTTATTTACTTTTGAGAGAGAGAGAGAGAGGGAGAGCGCAAGCACGAGTGGGGGAAGGGCAGAAAGAGAGGGAGACACAGAATCTGAAGCAGGATCCAGGCTCCGAGCTGCCAGCACAGAGCCCGACGCGGGGCTCGAACCCACGAACTGTGAGATCATGACCTGAGCCAAAACCGAGAGTTAGATGCTCAACCGACTGAGCCACCCAGGTGCTCCAGGAGAACACATTTTAAATAGCGAGGTCAGGGATGGCCTAACCAAGAAGGCAATACTTTAACGAAGACTGAAGGAGATGAGGGAATTATCTGGATGGGTGTTTGGGAGAAGAGTGTGTTAGATTGTGAGAACAGTCAGTGCAAAGGTCCTGAGGGCAGGCATGTGCCTGGCGTGTTGAAAACGCAGCAAGGAGATCAGTGGGGCTGGAGGGGAATGAGCAAGAGAAACGTTGGGGCTGAGGTACGGGGTCCTGTGGCCTCCTCTCCCAGAAGCATCTGGAACCCAGCGCTTAAGCCCAAAGTTCTGCTCGCCAAAGCCCCGCCGCCCAGCTTGAGCTCCCCGGTCACGCCAGCTCCTCCACACCGAGTTCCCCCTCCGCTCCTCACCAGCCTGGAGCTTTTCATCCCGTGTTTTGTCCCCTTGGGCAATTATTTATTATTTCCTTCTCCAAAGTGTTTCTGAGACACAGCTCTTATGAAAGATGCTACACTGAATGAAGTGAGGCGGCATCATAATTCACCCTGGCTCCGGCTGAAATATTTGAATGACAACACATTACTGTCCAATTTCGCTGCTCTCTGCCTCGAGGGGGGAGGCAGGAACCCCCACGCGGGGTGCTTGGAGATTTTTTCAGAACCGAACGAAATGGATTTGGCAGCCGTGGTACCGAATGGGGCACCACGAGGAGCCAAGGCAGGAAGGCAGCTGCTGGACGCGCCCCAGAGGCTTTGCTGCTCAGTGTCCCCTACAGGGCAGGGTCTGGCTTTTCCTCTTCCTTGGTGTCTCCCATGGTACCCGCTTCAGGATGCTAAGGGAGCTGTTGTAAAACGCAGGTCTGACTTCAAGCTGGCCTGGTTTAAATGCTCTCTCTCTCTCTCTCTCTCTCTTTAATGTTTACTTATTTATTTTGAGAGGGGAGAGGGGCAGAGAGAGAGAGAGAGAGAATCCCAAGCAGACTCTGTGTTGGCAGCACAAAGCCTGACGTGAGGCTCTATCCCTCAAACCGTGAGATCATGACCTGAGCTGAAATCAAGAGGTGCTTAACCGAATGAACCATCCATGTGTCCCTGCCCCTGCCTCTTGATAGCTGCATACTCTTGAGCCTCAGTCTCTGTACCTCTATAATGGGGATACAGATCTCTACCCAGAACTTGGCTGTGAGGCTCACCACGACATATACATAGTTTGTGTTAGTTATCTATGACTGCACAACAAATGACTCCAAGTTTAGCAGTTTAAAACAAACAAACAAACAAACAAACAAACAAACAAACAAAAAACCCATTTATTATTTCACAATTTCTGAGGGTGAGGGAATGCAGAAGCAGCTTAAGATCTGGCTTAGTGTCTCTCATGCGGTCCCTTTCAGTTAAGATGTCAGCTGGGCCTGGCCCTGGGGCTGGGGTCTACAATGCCACACTCCAATGCAGTTCCGGAAGGCCTCCTTTCCTTCTGACTTGGACCCCTCCACGGGCTCATGACATGGCAGTGGGCAGCAAATGATTCAGACAGCCACCAACACGGAAGCCCCAAAGTCTCCCTGCCACCGATGGTTTTAATAAATCTACGGAGCTCTGCAATCGCCACCATCATCCAGTTGAGAACATTTCCATCATCCCCAAAAGTTACCTGGTGCCCATTTAGGGTTCATCCCAGCTCCTACTCTCAGCCCTAGGCAACCACTCCTCTGCTCTCTGTCTCTATCCATTTGCCTTTTCTGATCGTTTCATATCCATGGAATCATAGAACACAGAGCATTTTCTGTCTGGATTCCCCCTCCTGGCAAAATGTGGTTAAGGTTCATCCATGTTCATCCATGTTCATCCATCGAGTGGATCAAGACTTCCTTTCTTTTTATTCGCCGAGGAGCATTCCACTGAATGGACATACCACATTTTGTTTACCCCTTCATCAGTTGACGGCCAGCTGGATGGTTTCCAGTTTTTGCCTGTGATGACTGATGTACCTACGAGCATTCCCATTCATGCCTTTGTGTGGACACATGTTTCCTTTGTCTCGGGTAGATTCCTAGCAGTGGAATTGCTGAGTCATGGTAAACTCACTTTTATCTATTATAAGAAGCTGCCAAATTGTTTTCCAAGGTGGCTGTGCCATTTTAAATTGCCACCTGTAATACATCAGGGTTCCAGTAGCTTTGCAGCCTTGTCAAAGCTTGGTATTATCTGTCTTGTTGATGAAAGCCATTCCCGTGGATGCGTAATGCTCTGTGGTGTGGTACCCATTTTTATTTCCCTAATGACTAATTGTGTTGAACATCTTCTCGTGGGCTTGTTAGCCATTCATACATCTTCTTTGATGAAATGTCTATTCCAATCTTTTGCCCATTGGGCTTTTTGTCTTATTGTTAAGTTATAAAATTTCTTTATATATTCTGATTACGAATCCATGATCAGATCGATGATTTGCAAATATTTCTTCCCAGTCTGTGGTTTGTCTTTTTGTTCCCCTGCTGGTGTCTTCTAAAGTGTGAACGTTTTTAACTAGAATAAAGTCCAGCTTACCAATTTTTTTTCTCTTATTGATCAGCGTGATCATGTTTTATTGATCATACATAAGAACTCTTTGTCCAACCCGAGGTCATAAAGATTTCCTCCTATAATTTCTTCTAAAAGTTTCATAGTTTCAATTCTTACGTTTAGATCTATGACCCACTTTGAGTTAAGTTTTGGATATAATGCAAGCCAAAGCCTAAGTTGATTTTGTTTTTCCATCTGGCTCTCCAACTCTTCTAGCACCGATTGGTCGTAAGGTCATCTCCACTGACGTCTTAAAACCTTCGTTGAAAATCAGTGGACCGTAAATTAATTTAAGGACTCATTCCCGGACTCCTAATTCTGTTCCTTTTGCTTTGCGTGTCAGTCGTTGTGCCGAGACCATACTGTCTTGTTTCCTGTGGCTTCGTGGTCAGTTTTTACATTGGGTAGTGTAAATCTTTCACCTCTGTCCTCCTTTTTGAGAATTGTTTGGCTCTTGTGCTTACTTTGCATTTCCATATAAACTTTGGGATCGGTTTGTCAACTTCTACAAAAAAGGGTCTATGTGGGATGCTAATGTCTTTCATAAACTACTCTTGAAAGTGTCATGCCATCAATTGTGCCATATTCTTTTTGCCATACGGACCAGCCCTGGCAAAGGAAGGGAGGGGACCATGCAAGGGCGTGTGTCCCAGGAGGCGAGATCACCGGGGGCTGTCCTGGAGCCTGACTACCACCCAATGGACATGGTTGCTCATGGGGAGTAGTGAAGACCTGGTGTGCAGAAGGGCTTTACCCCTGCCCCTCCAAGCCACCCATCAACTCTCTCAGGTTCTTTGCTCATCTTTCTAATGATATAAAGTTAGAAGGTGAGGTCCAGGGACAGGGTGGGGGTGCACCGGAACTGGGAGGTGACAGGAAGCCAGGCCGCCATCTAAGTTCAAGAGTGCTTGTGGACTCGGGTACTTTCAGGGGGATTCTGTCCTCTCCCGTTACACTGGGACCTCCCTCTGAGCGACTCTAAAGGACCATCAGGTGGAGCTTTGGTTTCACCAGCGGTGGCTGGACTTATTGTGTGTCTTAGTCACTTGGGGTCTCATAAGTCACTTGCTCCTGGTAAATAATATGGTCCCAGCTATCGCCACGGTAGGGCTGCACAACAAATCATCTGATAGCTCAGCTGGGTTACAACTACAAGCATTTCCTCTCAAGCTCACGGGACCGCGGTTCTGCTGATCCAGGATGGCTTGGTCCCACGGCTCCGTTTCCACCTGCGGGGTGGGCGGGCTGGGTCCAGGCTGCACGCTGTGCTCAGGTCTGCCCCATACGTGCTTCCACGGAGGCTCGGGCACGGGCAGCAGCTGCCAAGTTGGCTCACCGGAGTGCCAGGGAGTGAGTAGAAACATGTGATGTGACTGAGGCTCCATCCTGGAACCATCACACTATTGCTCCTGTCCATGACCCACCAGCCAGATCAGGTCACATGGCCACGTCCAAGTCCACGGGGAGAAAACGTGCTCTGCTCTTTCTAGTGGGTGATTCTGCAGGTGTGGCTGTGCAGTTGTTTTTTTTTTTTTAATTTTTTTTTCAATGTTTTTTATTTTTATTTTTGGGACAGAGAGAGACAGAGCATGAATGGGGGAGGGGCAGAGAGAGAGGGAGACACAGAATCGGAAACAGGCTCCAGGCTCCGAGCCATCAGCCCAGAGCCTGATGCGGGGCTCGAACTCACGGACCACGAGATCGTGACCTGGCTGAAGTCGGACGCTTAACCGACTGCGCCACCCAGGCGCCCCATGTGCAGTTTTAATACGGGGAGGGTGTGAAGGATTGTGAAAAATGTCCAATCTACCACATGTACCAAAGTGTGTGAATGATGTGTCTTAAAAAAAAAAGTTAGAGTGGAAGCCAGGCTGCTGCTGGACGGACATGCTCAGCAGTCAGGTGCACTGTTGGGCTCTCTGGGGAGGACAGAAAGGGCCGGGTTACATCACATGGACCCCTGGGGAGTCACCTGTAGCTCTATGCCATCTTTCCTGGGCAGAAGGTCAGAGCTCCGCTTTCCACTTGTGAACATCCTGTGCTCTGTGTGCCAGTGTGCAGAAAAGGGTGGAGAGGCGCTGACGTATGATTGCCACTGCTCTAGATAGCTTCATGGAGCACCATGGCCAAAGCTGTGCTGAGTGCCAACCTTGATTAACCCTCCCAACAACCCAAAGAGGTGCGCTGGATTATTATCTCCATCTTGTAGAGGAGGAAACCAGGATACAGACGGATGCAGTCACCTCAGAACACCCGGCTGGGACTGGAACCGAGAACTACCTGGTTGTAAACGCGTGCAACTGCCCACTGGCCTTGCCCGGGACTCCCTGTGGGTAGAGGTGTCATGAGAGCTGATTTGAACTCAAGTCTGAGGGTGGACTCTGACTCATGGAGCTGTCTGGCAACAGAATGGTGTCCTCCTCTCCACCAAGGGAATTGAGCGCCTTGACACAGAGGCTAGATGGCCATCTTTCAGGGATGCTGGGGGCCGCGCCCCTTCATTCCAGAAATTCCTTTCGGCATTAAGCTCGGGGTCACTTGGTCAAGTTAGTTCCAGGGCCACAATTTGAATCCAGGTCTCCTGACTCCCAGATTTTATAACCCTCGACTGTCCCTTCTAAAGGTCATTACGGTTCAGCTGGTCCAACAGCCACGCTTTACAGAAATGAAGGGCAACTGAGGGCCAAAGAGAAGACCACACAAAGATACCTCCAGATTTAGTGACAGTGCTGGACTTGAACTCCGGTCTTCAGGGCAGCCATCCGCCTCTCCTTCCAAATCCTGCATTCTTCGGGATGCTGGGAGCCTGCAGCTTCAAGGGCTTGGGCCAGGAGGGAGTTAACAAGATAACTAAGTGACAGCCACACTCAGCGGCAGCCTTTTCTTGTTTAAAAATGCAAATGCTTTGCAAGGCCATGCTCAATGCTTCACGTTTTCTGCCACACAAATTACTCTTTTTTTTCCCACCCTCTAAGACTTGTCTGGGATTGTTTGTACTACAAAAACCAGAGGGAATTGAGCCATTTGCTGGAACAATCCAGCTAAATCCGGCCTCTGGGATGAGGCCTGCCTCAGCAATGAGGGCCCTGGCCGCCTCCCTCTGTCCTCATCCTCCCTCCCACTGGCTGGGATGGAGGGCCGGCTGTCTGGACACAGCCCCCACCCCGCCCCTGCTTCCCTGCTTCCTCCTCCCAAGGACCAAAGATGGGTCTGAAGGGCAAGTCTGGCTCAAGAAGGGCACTTTTGCAGTGGATTGTTTCCATTACACAGGTGGGAAGACAGAGGCAGGGATCTTCATTCATATCCCAATTCTCTCTCACTTAGGAGACCCAGGGGCAGATCTCAAATTTCTGACTGCTGGCAACTACCCAGTTTTTTCGTTGTTTGTTTGTTTGTTTGTTTGTTTTTTGGTCAATTAAGCTCCTCTCTTATTGACGTATTACGGGTCCATTTATCTATATATCTTTGGCCTGTGGAAAACAAGTGGAATTGATTTTTTCCCAATGATACTAAGTAAAATATTATTATATTGTTTAAAGCAAGTAACAGGAGGGGAGAGGGGAGTCTATTGGAAACTGTCAGGGGCAGGTACAATAGACCTTTGGGAGGTAATTAGGTCATGAGGGTAGAGCCCTCTAGAATGGGATTAGTGCCTCTTAAAAGAAGAGGATGGAGAGCTGGGTAGCTCCCTTTCCGCCATGTGAGGAAACAAAGAGAGGACAGCCCTCTGTGACCAGAAACCAGGCCCTCGCTAGAGTATGACCGTACGGGTATGACAGGAAAAGATAGGATTCATCAGGCGGAGACGACAAGATTGGGTGGGGAAAAACAGGCAACTACTCACTTTTATTCTCTAGGTCCGACTAGCTTTATTTCTGTGGCGCTGGTGAGTCAGCAACACTCACGGGCATCCTGTGTGCTCTGAGGCGGCCGATTTGGTTATCAGCTTAATCCTCATGATAAGGGTCATTACCCCTATTTCATAAAAAAGGAAACCGAAGCTCAGAGAGTGAAGGATCATGATAAAACACATGGACTCATCATTTTGTACATCAAAAAATGCCTGTCCATTGACCACTTCAGATGGCTCGGCTTACGCAACTTCCCCTTTGTCTAGTGCTAGCAAACCCATTTAATTTGGGTGTTTTAGTTTGACCTTGTTACTGATGATTTACTGACTCGTTGGCTTCCGTTTTGATGAGCGGGGTGGATATGTTAAGTCGGCTTGCATTTCTGTAAGTACCTACTTCATAGCTATTGCCGAAGCTCAGCCAATGTGTCTGTGGGTTCCTAAGTGTCATCGAGGTTCGAAACCTTCCTTCAACTGTCCCCTTACTCAGCTGTACCGGGTGTCTGCTGTCCGGTAACGGATGGCCCCAAAACTTAGTGACTGAAAACAATAGGCATTCGTTATTTCAGTTTCTGTGGGTCCAGAGTTCAGGAGCAGTGGGACCGGGTCGTCCTGGCTTAGGGTCTCTCACGAAGTTGCTGTCAAGATGTTGGACAGCGTTGTAGTCATCTGATGGCTTGACTAGCGTTGGGGGTCTGCTTCGAAGAAGGTTCACTCACATGGCTGTCGGCAGGGCCCCCCTTCGGAGGTCACTTTCTGCCATTTTCTCCATCGTCTGTACATTAGAAGCGTATTGCTAAGTCTGGCCCGCACTCAGGGGCTATGGAAGGGAGGGATGTTAAAGAATTTGTGGACCTATATTAGTACCACCACGTTCAGCCCTCGCCTAGATGCTGAGAGTACCCAGAGCAGCAGAAAATTCCTGGCGTTCTTTCTGGACTTCTGTCCTTAAGCTGACCCCCTCTAGCATTTCTCTTTGGGTAACCGAACAATTACCTAAACAAGTCACTAGAGAAAGGGGGCCCATTGGTTCTTCTCTTATGTGGCTCTCCCATGTGGGAACATAGTGGAGAACACGATGGACAGCCTCTGGTCTCTGCTCTCCGGGCAGACCAGCCTCCTTCTTCCTTGGGCATTACTGTATTAGTAACTAAGTTCATGGGACACGGCCTAGACCATGCAACTTTGGGGAGGGGAGGTTTTAAGGTGTCGTGGGACAGGCGCTGGATGGGGAAAGGACTGGGTTTTATCCTGATCTGTCTAAATGGGCTACAGGACTCCATCAAATAGTCAGGACCCTGGGCACTAATGGCGCATAATCCAGCCCAAACTGGCCCACGCCGAAATAGGAAACGTAATCGCTTATATAAGTGAAAAAGATCAAGGGTAGGTCAGGCTTCAGAAGCTGCTTGAGGTGAGCACTCAGTGACGTGGAGAGGGAGGTGGCTGGCCAGTCACTGAAGGTCCAGTCGCCTTCTTTCCTACTGCAGAACTGTGGCTGAGAAGCAGCGGCCCAGCCAGGAACTACATTTCCCAGCCTCCCTTGCATTCAGGCGTGACCATGTGACCGATTCCCACCAATGGAAGGGAGTGGGAAGTGGTAGGTGTGGCTTCCAGGTTAAAGAGCTAGAGAAACAGATATGTTTCCTCCACCCCATCTCCCCCCAAGGGCTGAGTCCAGAGAACTCCAAGACACTAGGGGAAGGTGAGGCACAAGGTAGAGGGATCCTGGATCCCGGATCATCTGAAAGACCCGTGTCAGACTGTTACGTGAGCAAGAAATAAATTTTTATTGGACCAAGTCACCGAGATTGGGGCGTTTATTTGTTACAGCAGCTGGCATTGCCCTAACTGCTACAGATACCACCAGGACTTCGTCTGTCTCCAGCGCTCTTTTCTGCCTTCTTCTCTGTTGGCCCCACTGGATGGCCTAGGTCTCTCAGCAACTCGACACCGCTGCTTCCTGGGTTGGAGCAGAAGAGATTGTATCCCGCCCTCCTAATAGTACGGACAAAGTCTCAGACCTTGTCACTCATCGCTTTACTTTGGGAGCTTATCCCTGAATGAATGACTGCGTCCATGGGGTTGCCGGGCTTGGATTGGTCGGCCCAGGGCGTGTCTATCCCTGGGAGTCCGTTGCACGGGGGGCGGATGTGGGGGGAGGGGATTGGACGCTGCACACTTGCCCATCACCGTGAACCTGGGCAGTGCCGACAAACCCGCTGAGCTTCAACATCCTTCCAGTTCAACCAGGGTGCTGGCCACGGGGGTGCTGTGGAGGGATTCTTGGGATGGAGTGGCCCGGAGAGCTACCCAGCCTTGAAAATGCATGCCTTGGAGATGCTCAACTCCCTCTCGACCGGAACGTCGTGGAACCGGCTCGTTTGGGCTCTCCCAGCTGAGCGTGTTCTATCTCCCCCATCCTTGTGTTCTTCCTCACATCCACGCAGGGCACTTTCTGGAAGGACATCAATGTCTGGGCCCGACGCGTGCGGTTTTGAACATCACTCGCTCGGGCTCGCCCGCTGCCGGCTCTCTGGTTGGTTCCGCTGCCATCCGGGACCCTTTGATGGGAAGGAATTCATCAGAGCCGGCCTCTCCCCCCGAGAGGCAGCGTTTTCATGTCCTCGCCCGCGTCTCTGGTCCGGCCTCGCCTAATGGGGACGCGGTCCAAGAGGCCCTTCATGTGGCAGATAATGAGGTGGATGGCTCTTTCAAACACCTCCTCCCGGAGGCCCTCCAGACTGCCCCAGTCCACGCAGAGCTCTCTGAACTCCCAGGCGATTTCTACTTCGGCACCTAATTGTAGTCTGTCCTTTAAAGGAACAGTTTCCTACTCTTCCGTCTTGTGTAAAGTCCTTGAGGACGAGAAGGTATTGTCTCTTTTCTTGTGTTCCCCATGGGTCCTTGGGCAGAACTGAGCGCAGAGCCAAGGAAATGAAACGAAATCAAGATGACATTTATTTAACATGGACTAACTGTCAGACACCCCACTGGGCGTGTTTGCATCGAGCCCTCATGTGGTTCTCACCGGCAGCCCTGTGAATTGAATATTCGGACACACATTTTTACGCACAAAGACACTGACACTTAAGACAGACCGTGTCACACGCTCAAGGTCACGTCAAGAGGAAGAGAAAGAATGACTATGCAAATGCAGGGGCACTGTGATTCATTCAGCGCCTGTGTCTTCTGTGGGTTCCCGCTGCCGCCAGACTCCTGGGGGGTTGGGGGTGGGGAGGGACAATAGGAGAAGAGGGTTCTCTGTACCTTAGTGTTTAGGGGCAGGGTCTCTGGACTTGCGCTCTGTAGGTTCAGATCCTGCCTTGACAATGCAGCCGTGCCCCCGCAGAGGAAGCATTTCCTCTCTCCAGCCCCAGCTGTCCGTGTGTGGGGTCGCTGCAGGAGATCCAAGGCTTCTGTGTGTCCCACTGCCCTACACTTATTTGGCGCTTACGGCATGGCTGAAATGATTCTAAGTGCTTTATGAGTACTAACGCATTTCGGGCTCAGACAGCCCTGTGAGGCAAGCGCTGTTGTTATCCCTATTTTGCAGATGGGAAAACTGAGGCTCAGAGAGGCTAAGTGACTGGCCAAACAGTAGAGCTGGAATGCAAACCCGGTCTTCCTGCCTCCAGAGTCCCTGCTCTTAGCCTCGACGCTTAACTGTCCGTTTCTTTAATAAACAGTGGTTGAATTGGATTGAATCACCCCAGTGATTTCGGCCAGGGCTGCTTGGGGGTAGTTTTCGTGAGTCCCCGCGGGGCTGAGCCAACCGTGTCCATCTTTCCCTTGGACTATGATTCGGGAGTGAAGTCACACTCCCACGAGGGAGGCCCTGAGAAGGTTCCAAGCAGAGTCAGCAGTGTGGCCTCCGCCAGCCGCTCCGAGCTCCGGAGCCTGGGCTGCCCAGCGTGGTCCAGCGGCTCCAAAGGGCGATGCCCTGCTGAGACCTGGATCAGTGGTGCCAGGCACTTGCCAAGCCCTCTCTGCAGGCTGAACCCCCAACACTTACAGAGCCCCGTTCTCTGCATCCTCCCATCTCAAGGCAGCCCACAGGCTCTCACTCGGGTGCCCCCCACCCCAAGGCTTTCCCCACACAGAGCGGGGTTTCAAAGGAGCATTGTCTGATCTCGTGGGTCTCTTCCCCCTCCGCCTGACTGGCGGCAGTCCCACACCAGCTCTGACAAATCTCGGGCTTACTGCACAGTCCCTGGCATGGCTGATGATGGCAACGGAGGCAGGAGGAGCCCAAATTGGCCAGCTGGCATCGGCAGGGCTTGGGGACTGGTCCAAATACGCCTTCTTCCCTCAGGCCTTTTCTTCCCTTTGTGGCTCAGGCTGTGTGCGATTCAAGATGCCCTTTGAGGATGACTCTGTTCCCGGAGGAAGCAGTGCCTGAGAGCACAGATCCAGGACGATGCCTCACTGCCCTGTGTCCTCTATCACCATGCCCTCTCCCTTTTTTTTTTCTCTTTTGAATTTTGTATGAGATATTTCCATGCACAGACAGGTGCAAAGGATATTAACCAAGTTCTGCTTACTAACCACTGGGAGTTTATCTCACATCTCCAAAGCGTAAGGACGCGTGGGTATGCTCACTCAATCTCAAAAAAAAAGTACTGCCCTTCGCGCAGCCAGACACGGTCTCTACAGTGTTTCTGTATCCCTCGCCGGCTTTGAAGGAGGCAGGTGGGTGTAAGTACCCCCATCTTACAGATGAAAAAACTGAGGCCCAGAGAAGTGGGCTCTGACCCGCCATTGGTCGGTCACACAGCCGGGAAGCGATGTTGCCAACCTTCAAAAGCAAGATTTATCCGCACAGCCCCCACCTCCTCCTGCTCCCCCACCAGGAGCCAAAGCAACTAGGACAAGAGACAACTGTGCTGTCACTGTGTGTGAGCCCCTGGAGTGAGGGGCTGTGTCTTCCCTGTGTCCTCAGTCCCCGGGCACCCACTGACTCTCGGTGAGACCCTGGCTATGGGAGGCGGTTTGCTTGGGAGAGGGATGAGAATAATCACTGTAGTCGGGGCGCCTGCGTGGCTCAGTTGATTAAGTGTCCAACCCTTGGTCTCAGCTCAGGTCTTGATCTCAGGGTTGTAAGTTCAAGCCCCGTGTCGGGCTCTGTGCTGGGCATGAAACCTACAGAAAGAAAGAAAGAAAGAAAGAAAGAAAGAAAGAAAGAAAGAAAGAAAGAAAGAAAGAAAGAAAGAAAAAGAAAGAAAAAACAATAATCACTTTTGGATTCCAGATTAGGTTTCTGGAGTTGCTGTAACAAAGGACAGCAAACTGGGTGGCTTAAAACCACAGAAATTTATTCTCTCGCAGTTCCAGAGTTTAGAAGTCCAAAGTCAAGGTGATGGTGGGGCCATGCTCCCCCCCACCGAAGGCTCCAGGGGAGAATCCTTCCCTGTCTGAGATTCGCCAGGTAGCTGGTGATCCTTGGCATTGTCCGGCTGGGAGATACATCACACCAATCTCTGCCTCTTCATCACACGGCTGTGTCCCCCACCGGTGCCCCTCTGCGTCTCTGGGTCTCTGCAAGTCTCTGTCTCCTTGGGAGAGCTAGTCCTTGGATTTAGGTTCCCCCCCGCCCCCAATCCAGTATGATCTGATCTTAACTAATTGCATCTGTGCTGGTCCCATTAACAAATAAGATCTCATTCTGAAGTTCTAGGTAGACATAAACTTTGGGGCAGCCACTAGTAAACCCTGTACAGATTCTAATCTGTCACATGCCAGCCATGTGCCCTTGGGAAGGCCGCCTACCTTGTCGGGGCCAAAATTCCTCATCAGCGAAAACAGGGCCAGTAGGGTCTACTCAGTGTAGAATGGCAATGTTCATGTTTGGAAGGGGATATATTTAGAAGGCGATGCATTCCAATAGGGGCGAACACAATCCATTTACTTATTTACGTGTTTGTCATTACTGGGGCTTGCAGGAGGGCAGCAAAAGACACTTCAGTCTGTGTCCAAGTTTGGAACCAACTGAGAAACAGATGCCTGAGTCGGACAGAAGGAGGTCGGACGTCATCCTGATCCTGATGAAGCCGTGTGGAAGGTGTGGCTTGGCTCTCAGCCGGCCTCCTCCCACCCACAGAGCTGCTCAGACCCAGGCAGAGTAGGCGACTCTGGTCCTACCCCTCTCCTGGGGCCCCAGGGTTTCCCCTGCAAGCGGGTGGTGGAGGCATTGGGGGGGCGGGGAGGGGGGTATCTGCACATGCTCAGTGCCGCTCCCAGACTCACCAGCAGAGGGCTGGGGAGGGGGACGTGGGATTATCAGAAGACTGGAAACCAGGGAAGGACATTCCTCCAACAGGTATATTAAAGTAACCCGGGACTGCCACCTTCTAGCTGGGAGAGCTGGAGCAAGCCTCTTAGCCTCTCGGAGCCTCAGTTTTCTCGTCTGTAAAATGGAGGTTACAAGAAATCTTCGTTCTTAGGTCTGGGTGTGAATGAAATGGTTTAATACCTGTCAAGTACTTGGAACAATGTCTAGGTCAAAGCAAGAGCTTAGTTAACACCAGCTTCTACTTTTATGGTCTGCTTCATCCCTACTGTGCAAGGCTCAGGATCAGTGGAAAGGGAGAAAGGGAGCCTTGATGTTATTGTGAAACATTAGAGCTGTTGGCAGGGCCCCGCTCCTGTCTCACTCTCCTGGAGTGAAGAACATTCCTGGCATTTGAGCTGGGCTGGGGGTAGGGTCGTGGGCAGGCAGGAGGCCTCGGCAGACTTGTGGACGTAGGGGAGTCGGCACCGGAGGACGTTGGGATGCTGCACAGGAGGATGACGTCAGCTGGAAAGCACTCTCCCCATCCCTCCCCGGCCGAGAGCAAAGGAGAGAAGGAGAACATTCTGGCTGGCGGACTGGGAGGTTTCCTTTCCCCAGGAACATCCATCACGCCGCCCGAGTGGCCGGCTCCGGCCTGGAATTGACCCCTTCCAGGGCTGGGTGCCTCGTGGCACAGCTGTGCAGAACTGGGTGTGGGCCCCTCGTAAATGGTTCTGCGGGCCAACCAGCCTGATGCTGGAGCCCAGGAGTGAGGGGAGGGGGGCAGATGGAAACTCAGAGCCCTGTCCCAAAGGTTTACACCACCTGGGATGTGGTGCCCCAGGCTGTACCCGAGCCCACAGAAATTAGCGGCCTTCTGAGTGGTTGACCTCTCCAGACATCCCCAAGTCGAAGAGAGTGAATGTTGTGTTTGTTATGAGGAAGTTTGGATTATCCAGGCTCCGGGCTCTCTCCCTGGTCTGGATAAGAAGGAAAGCGCTTGGATTTGAATCCTTGAGCAAGTTACTGAATCTCTCTGAGCCTCAGTCTCTGCATCCGTACAATGGAGATGACGACGGAGTACCCTCCTCTTCATCAAGGATGTCACGGAGCAGCCAAAATTATGTGAATATCTTCGCACACCAACTGGTGCATAGTTAGTGCTTGATCAACGTTAGCTGTATCGACAGCGATGGCAGGGATAGCGGTGGAGACCGTGGTGGTGACGACGGCGATGTAGTTTAGGCCTGGGATCTGGTGCTGGTGATACGAAGACTTTAAAGGAAAGGGCAGGATAGATAAACACACGAACGGCAATTACCATGCTCTGCGTGCCAAGGGCAATTACGAGGGACATCAGGTTGAACTCTTCAGGACAGGGTGTTCACTGTCACTGAAGCATGAAACCTGGGCTGGGACTGGGGTGGTAAGGCATGGGCCAGAGAGGAAGGCAGGGCATTGAATACCACCCCAAGGAGTCTGGCCTTGGTTTTACAACGAGGGGGAAGGTACTGACCACCGAACACAATTGGATCAGCTGGGACTAGGGGTGGTTCAGAGACACCTGATGGTACCAGCTCTTGTGTATGGCTGATACACCCAAGGGCAGGTGATGGCGGGTGGCGGAAGGGTTAGATGGGTCGGAGACCTGTGAACAATGGGTATTGTCCTGTGATGGGGCTTCAGGGGCTGGAGGCGTCAGTGACATCGGGAGCTGGTGTGGGAGCTGGGACTGGGAAACCAGGGCGGTGCTTTAATCACAAGGGGATCCTTGGTTTCTGCTCAGATCCCTGGCTCGATGCTTGCTACAGAAAGTCTCCGACCCTCTTCTCAGACTGACTTATGCTGGGACACACGCTGTCCCTGAGCCAGAGCCCCAGCGACACAATGAACCTTGATTAATATTCATTCATTCATTCATCCATCCATTCATTCAATGTCTATTTACTGAGCACCAAGCATTGCTCTGCGCCCTAGGGATCACGCTGGAGAACGAGACAGATGGTGTCTTGGTCCTCACGGAGCTTCTATTTTAGAGGACATCCCCCTTCAACTGACCCCAGCCCTGGCTACAGACTGACCCCCCCAACCTTGCTCATGGACGAGGCCTGGAGCCTGCTTCTCAGTAGAGGTCTGGCAATGCTGGTCCTTCATGATCCTGCCTCCCACAAACTCCGTGGACACCATAGCTGTTATCAGCAGGTGGGAGGGGAGCACGCAGAGGCCTTGCCGGGGGCTGAGAGCAGCCGGCTGCCTCCACATAATCTGCTCACACTGCTAGAGGAGCTGTCCTCCGTGTCTGTGTTAATAGCCTGGAGCACGAGTTGGACACAGTTACCTCCTGGTGATGGCTTTGCCCCCTGACTACCCCAGAGTGCTAGCAGGTGTGTGTGAGGCATACGTTTGTCTTAATGGTATAAGGACCAGGGACCTTCCCAGAGATGACGGGTCCTGAGCCGTGTTTTCCAGGCTGGGTGTCCCCCTGTCTAGACTGTACTCCTGGAGGGCACGGGTTGGGCCTAAGTGTCGTGTGCTCAGTGCAGGCCGTGGAATGTGCTAGAAGCTTTGCTCCCGTGTGCTGAATGAATGCATGCATGAATGGATGAGCTGGATGGAGTGAGGCTCAGGGGAGACAGGCTGTTTCCACGCGGTTTTTTTTTTTCCCCCTTGCTTGGAGCCAGCGTCTTGCCCCCCTGGCTGGTTACTGAAGGCCTAGGCAGCAAACCCCGCGGAAATATAGAGCGTTATCTAAATGGTAAACAGCGTCGGTAACAGCCGAGATGGGCTCTATGAACAATGTGCAGGCTTATTGGCCGAATCCTGCCTCCTGTCCTCCCCGCTACGGACGCCGTTCTAGAAAGCCTGTCGGGGCCGGTTAGTGTTCACACTTTGTCAGGGCCAGTGAGGATCTCCGATGCAGCACCACCATGGGATGTGCGGGCAGCGGTTGGGGGAGAGCCGGGGAGCAGGGGAGCCGGGCCGCCAGCATTGGGTCCTAGGGCAGGGATGGCACCGGGACCTTGTGTCACCTTGCAGACAGACGTCTGATACCCGCCCCCCGCCCCCCCAGCGCATCTTCGGTTCCTCATTTGTCACTAAATAGAATTTCACTACTGGCCCAGGGAGCCTGCTGTGCACCAGGCACCTTGCTTCCTTGTTTCAGATTCTTAGAACAAGCCCGGAAAGTTCTTACAGACGGAGAAACTGGGGCTCGGACAGAGGAACAGACCCCCCCCCCGCCCCCAGCTAGGGAGTGCTGTAAATGGGCTCGAGCCCAAGGCAGCCTGACTGCAGACCTGTGCTGGTGGCCAAAGCGAGGGGCGGGCCGGATCACAGGTTTGTAAAGTGTTTGTAGTGGAGGGAGGCTTTGTTCAAACACAATCTTACACGGAAACTCTCCACGGGAAAGACATAAAAGCAGAGAGGGGCTGCCTGAAGCTGCAGGAGGGGTGGGTGGTCAGGAGGCGGCGGGCCCTTCCGGCTCCCTTCCCGCCCCCCCTCCCCCACCCCGGCTCTGCGGCCAGCAGGGCTCAGTGGGGACTGAGCCGGGCTCACTGTGGGGGGGCGGGGGGTCGTGGTGACTTGAAGGGTCTTGAACCCATCTTCCTGGGCTGGAGGGGACCCTGGTCTCACAGGGTTTCCCGGGAAAGACCCGCTTGGGGCTACACTTGAGTGTTACCACCGGCCTCTCCCTAGATAACGTGGGGCCCGTGGATTATCTAGGCTGGGCCCCCTCCAGCGACCTCCTCTAGGGAAACCTCCTTGCCTAGTGGTCTCAGGCTCATCCACCACCACCACCCACCGCCATCAGACCCTAGACCTGACCACACCCAGCTCAGAACTTGAATCCTAGATTCTAGTCCCACCAATGTCCTTGCCTCCGTTTCCTCCCCGGTGCATGGAGGGTGTTGGGAGAGATGACCCCCCCCCCCCAAGGGTCCCTGGGGCTGGGAAATCCCAGAAGGCTTCAACTGGAAGTCTGTGCCCCACGCTCCCTCCCCCCTCGGGCTGGCACCTGGCTGCCTCCTCCATCCGTCACTCTGGGTGGACTCTGAGAAGTCCATTTGGTTTATTAACACAAACACTCTTGGCACAAGCCCGGAACAGCAAATTGGATGGGAGTTCAGGGAAGTCAGGGGATGTGTTGATCACCCCCCCGCTCAGTCACCTGTTCCAGGGGGAGGGGCGTGGAGGGGTGAATGAAGTCACCTCCAGAAAAGCACCCCGCCCCTGCGTAGCTGCCCAGGGCTGCTCTCTGATCTCAGTTCCACGCTGGGCAAGGTCCTGCTTCTGTCCGGTCCGGGCCTCGGTGTCTCCGTCTGTGTCTGGGGGCACGAGGAGCTACGGACGCAGCTGGACACTGGCTCCGGGTCCCGGGGCTGGCAGCTGGCGGAGGGACCACAACGGTCCCCCCTCCCCTGCCCTGGCTCAGTCACACTTTCCTCAGCTGTATCATGGGGTAGCAATTCACCTCTGTAATCATTAACCATGGGGCTTTAAAGGTAAATAATAATAAGTAAGAATAATAAAGCTAAGTATGTGCCAGCAGTTTGTATATTAAGTGATTTAACCCTCACAAGAGCCCAGCGAGATGGGTGCTGTCCATGGCCCCATTTCCCGGGTGGGCACCCTGAGGCATCGAGGTTACTGGGTTCTATTGGGGACCAACGACATCTTGCCCTCACCCCTGTCGGCATCTGGAGGACGGCTCACGGGGGCCGGGGCTGCAGAGTGGGGAGAGGTCAGGAGACACTCACGGAGGAGGCGGTGGCTGTGTTGTCGTCTTGAGGTACGAGGTCAGCTCTGGGTGGCGGGGACCAGGGAGAGGGCATTCCAGGCAGAGGGAACAGCATGTGCAGGTAGCTGAGAGGCTGCCTCGCCTTGGCCCAGCATGTCTAGGAGCGGCAGGTCGTTTGACATGACCAGGGCCTGTTTGTGGGCACGTTCAGGTTGGTCACAAAATACTACAACTGAGGGCTTGGTCCATAGACATTTGTCTCTCTCAGTTCTGGAGAGGGGATATCTGAGTGGGGTGCCGCTGATGGTGTCCCTGGTGAGGGCCCCCTGTGGCTTGCAGACGGCCACCTTCTCTCTGTGTCCCGGGGTGGCCTAGAGAGCAAAGTGAGAGCCAGCTCTCTGGTCTCTCTCTCTCTCTTTTTTTTAATGTTTATTTATTTTTTTTGAGACAGAGACAGAGAGACAGCGCATGAGTGGGGGAGGGTCAGAGAGAGAGGAGGGTGGGGAACCTGAAGCAGGCTCCAGGCTCTGAGCTGTCAGCACAGAGCCTCACGTGGGGCTCGAACTCACCAACCGTGACATCGTGACCTGAGCCAAAGCCAGTCGTTTAACAGACCGAGCCACCCAGGCGCCCTTGTGGTGTCACTTTTCATAAGGGCGCTAATCGCATCTGTGGGGACCCACCCTTGGAACCCATCCAACCCTGGCTGCCTCTCCAAATACCACCTGGGGGGTTAGGGTTTCAACAAATGGATTGGGAAGGCACACTGTTTGGTCTGTTGCACACCAGCCCTGGGTGGGGGTGGGGGGGAGGATTTATGAAAAGACTCGTGCGGAGGCAGTGCTTGGAGGTGGAGCTTTTTGTCTCTCGGCTCCTAGGACTGTGGAGCGATCAGAGAGCACCGGGGAAGGATATAAAAGGTACCTAGAGCTCTTCTGGAACAGCAGGTGGCAGAGGGGCTCTGCTCCTGGCAGATAGGGAAGGGGGGCTCCTCCACCTGGAAGAGGAGGGGCCCCTGGAGCTGCTCTAACTAACGCCTTCTCTTGGTCGTTCATCTCGGCTGCCGGGCGCTGGGAGAGGCAGGATTTTGTCCTGCTGGCCATACCCGGTGGGCCTGGGGCAAGTTTCCTGAGAGCCAGGTCTTGCGGGAAGGTGAGGGGACCTGGTGTCGGGGAGGGTCGTGGCCTTGGAATCAGGCTGGTTCCGGCCTTGTGGCCACTTTCCTTCCGGATGAGGAAACTGAGGCTCCACCTTCTTCAGGGTTGTTCAAGGTCACCGAAGAGGGCTGCACCAAGGCCCCCGAGCCGGGTCAGTCCCCCAGCACCAGGAATCCCTACAGACCCAGCTGGTCTCTCTCTGCTTCCTTTCTTCCTCGCCTCCACGCCTCCCCCCCTACACTCCTCTCTCCTCTCCCCGCATCCATTTCCCTACACTGCCCATCCTTCACCCCCAGGGCCTGTATGGCAGGAACACGGCCCTCCTCTGGGACGTGGACTCAGCGGCCCCCTCGGGCCTCACCTCTCACCCCTGCCCTCAGACTCGCACTTGACCCTGGCAGTTCCGGGCCAGGCCATTCGCTCCGTTCCTCAAGCACCCAGAGCCGGGCCACCTGCTAGGCTGTCTCAGGTCCCCCGCTTACCAGTGGTGCGATGAGCAAATCACCCAGCCCTTCGAGCCTTTGTGTCCTGATGTATAAGTTCAGAAGTAAATAGCATGCCCCTCATATCTAAAGAGCTTACGTAGGGCCTACCATAAAGCAGGTGCTACAAAGGGATTATTACGATGCTGATGATGTACTTGGGGGACGGCTGACCCGGGGCCTGGCAGGCAGACATGCACTTCATGTCCATCTTGGCTTGTGCCCAACACTGAGCTCGGTGCGGGGCATACGGTATATTGTCAGTAAGGGCCGGGTGAACACATCAAGGAGTGGGGAAGGGTCTACTCTCTGGGACCCACCAGTCCGATGGAGAGAACATGACCCCAGCCAGTCAGATGAGGGACACAGGCCACACTCACATGTAAACACCGAAGTGTTCGTTCCCAAAGGGCCACCGTGTAGCACGTTCTGGTGCCTGCAGCCCACCAGGGGAGGCTAAATAGAGGGGCCCACGTCAGTTCCCCGGGCAGAGGGGACAGAAGACCAGTTCCGAGAGAAGGGGTTGTCTGGGGCACGGCACAGGCAGCTTTGGGGTGCCTTCTCTTGCTCTCTGTCCCACCTGCAGACTGGTTCTGCCACAGGGTGTCCCCCCAGTTGCCTGTCATGACCCCTCTGCCCTTGGGTGGTCTCCGCGGGGGCGCAGGGAAAGGGAAGTGTCCTCAAGTGCCCCGAGAGCCTCTGGGCCAGGAAGCCAAGGTGGCTGTCCTTGAAAGTGTCCCGATGCCCGCGCCTGCCTTCCGAGAGCCTCTGTCCCAGCCCACCCTGCCACTCCGACTGGCCTCAGCGCCCCCTTCAGCTCCTCCACCCTCGGAGCCCACACGCACATCCTGAGCGCCAGCCCTGGGCCAGGAGCCTGCACACCTGCCGTCTTCTCCAGGGCCCACACCAGCCCTCCCAGGGCGACGGTAGGAGCTCCATTCTACAGATGAGAAACTGAGTCCCGGATGCCGTGACTTGCCCAAGGTCACGCAGCTAGCTGATGGGACAGGTGGGCTGGAGCCAAGGAAAAGGCCCTGCCCATGTCACCCCGCCCTCTGCATCCCTCAGTACTGAAGACATCGCAGAGGCTTTCCTTGCCTCAGTGTCTCCATCGGCCGAGGGGCCCCGCAGCCGCCTTCGAGCCTGGTCCAGGGTTCCAGTGGGCAGCACAGCCAGCCCCCCCCACCCCCAGAAGTGTGCTTGTCTGGGACATCTGTCAGAGGCCACTCCATCCCACATGCTCTCCTCCCTTCCCCTCGTGGGAATCTCTTTCCTTCCTCTCCGTCTACAGCCTCGTCTCCCTCTCCCTGGGCTGAAAGGATGGTGCTGCCCGTCACCCAGGGCGGCGTCTACAACGGTTCCAGACCTCAGTGTGCTCAGCTAGAGAATGGAAGTCTAAACTCCCCGCAACAGGCTGAACGGTGGCCCCCGGCAACAGCGGGTCCTCATCCTGGCCTGAGGAAATGTGACCTTATTGGAAAAAGGCTCTTAGCTGTGGTTAAATTCAGGATCTGGAATTAAAAATAGAACTGCTGCGAGATCCAGCAACTTCACCGCTGGGTATTTACCCAAAGGAAATGACAGCAACTAACCTGAAAAATGCCTGCACCCCTGTGTCCATTGCAACGTTATTTACAAGAGCGGAGACGTGGAAGCCACTGGCGTGTCCGCTGAGTGGACGAAGGGATGAAGAAAACGGGGTACACGCCCTGAAACACGAGTTGGCCACAAGAAAGAAGGGAACCCTGCCATTCGTAGCAACACGGATGGACCTTGAGGGTATTATGCTAAGTGCAATAAGTCAGAGAAAGACAAATACCGTGTGATCGCACCTATATGTGGAATCTAAAATACAATTCAAAAAGCCCCAGATCCACAGAAGCAGGGGACAGATTGGTGGTTGACGGCGGGTGAGGGTGAGGAGGGGCAAAACAGAGAAATGTGGTCACAAGGCACAAGCTTCTAATTATGCAATAAACAAGTCCTGGGGATGTCACGTGACCATGGGCGACACTACTGTATTGTATGTTTGAAAGTCGCTAAGAGGTTAGAGCTTAAAAGTCCTCATTGGGGGAGGGGAGGGAATGTGTCACTAAGTGTGGTGACTTATTATGTGTGTTATGTGGGGTGACTATTTCACAATGTGTACAAATATGGAATCATTATGTTGGGCACCCGAAAGCAATGTAATGTTTCATGTCAATTACATCTCAATAAAAAATGATCTGAAAAAGATTTAAGACAGAGGATCTTGAGATGGGGAGATGATTTGGGTGATCGGGGTGGCTCTAAATGCCACCTCACCTGTCCCTATAAGAAAGAGGGTGGTGGAGGGGCTTCACACACACACAGGGGAAGGCGGTGTGGGGGCCGAGGCAGAGGTTGGAGGCCTGCCGCGCAAGCCGAGGGACGCCTGCAGCTTCCAGAAGCTGGGAGGGGCAGGGACTGAATGCTCCCCGAGAGCCCCCAGAGGGAGTCTGTCCTGCCGACACCTTGCGTGGGGCCCGGTGATACTGATTTCAGACTTCTAACCTCTAGAACTGTATGAAAATACGTGCGTTCCTGTTGTTCCAAGCCACGTTGTGTGTGGTATTTGGAGACAGCATCTGCAGGAAACTGATGCACTCTGTTCGTGCAGGGCAGAGGAAGATTTGGCCAGAGGGTCCCGAGAGAGAAGGAAGGTAGACTGAGGCACAGGTTGCTGCATGGGAAGGGTGATGGGGGCTTAAGAGCTCTTTAAAAATTTTAAAAAAAAAAATATTTATTGATCTTTGAGAAAGAGACAGAGAGAGAGAGAGAGAGAGAGAGAGAGAGAGAGAGAGAGCAGTGGGTGAGGGGCAGAGAGAGAGGGAGACACAGAATCTGAAGTGGGATCCGGGGTCCAGGCTCTGAGCTGTCAGCACAGAGCCTGACACGGAGCTCGAACCCATGAGCCATGGGATCATAACCTGAGCCGAAGTCTAGACGCTTAACCGACTGAGCCACCCAGGCGCCCCATGGGACTTGAGAGCTCTTTGAGTGTGAGGCTGGGACCTATGGGGCTTTGCCGGCACAGACTGGGCTTGAGGGGGAGCAGTGAGCACAGTCATCAAAGGTGAATAGGGTTTTCTAGTGCTCCCCTGCTCCTGGACCCTCCCCCCACTTCCCCAGACCCTTTTCTTCCCTTCCCTTCCCCTCTCCAAGGACTGGCCGGTTGTGCGTCTCAGATGTGATGCGTATTAGAATCACCAGGGAAATTTTAAAAGTCCTGGTGCCCAGACGGCACCAAGACTCATAAAATCAGTCTCTGTAGCAGGCCTTAGGCATTAGTACTTTTATTTACAAAAGGTTTTCTGTTTATCTGTTTTGGGGAGAGAAAGGATGAGTGGGGGAGGGGCAGAGAGAGGGGGGACTGAGGATCCAAACCAGGCTCTATGGTGACAGCAGCGAGCCTGAAGCGAGGCTCGAAGTCACGAACCAGCGGATCATGACTTGAGCCGAAGTTGGACACTCAACAGACCGATCCACCCAGGCGCCCCCCCTTCTACTTTTTAAAAGACCTTAGGTAGTCCCAGCCTGCAGCCAAGATCGAGAGCCCCTAGTCTAGGGCTCAAGAGCCAGGACACCTGGTTCCAGCCCTTGTCTGTCCAGAACTTCCTGAGTAGAGTGGACATTGGTTACGTCACCCATTCACCATCCGCTTTTCCTTCCTATGGTGGCAGCACCCTGGTTTCCCATTTGGGGTGCCCCCCCTCCCCCACTCCCAGTCCTTGCAGAGTGGGTGGGGCTAATCCTCCCGGTTGGCCCCTGGAGCCAGCAGGTGATCCAGGCCTGTACCACCAGGACACTCTATCTTCTTTGGCCACAGTGATTGGCTCTGTGGTGGACACATGACCTGGGGACTTTGGCAGCTGTTATCAGCAAAGAGGCTGCTAAGCTTGGAGGATGTGAGCCTGGAGGCTGCCAGGGGGAGAAAGTCTGGTTAGTAGAGAGGAGGGCAGCATTGAGCTGGAGAGACCAGAGCTGCCCTGTACCCAAGCCCCTAGATCCAGCCGAGCCTGAAGGTGTGTTTCCAGGCCTCTCACATGTATGAACCAGGTGTTTCTGTTTTCATGTCGGCTGGTGTGGGGTCAGCTTCTGTCATAAGAGAGATAAGAGGGTCTTGACTAAAACCCTATGTGACTTTGGGACACCTGGGTGGCTTAGTCGGTTGGGCATCCGACTCTTGATTTCAGCTCTGGCCATGATCTCACGGTTGGTGAGTTCAAGCCCAGCATCGGGCTCCCCGCTGATAATGCACCAATGTTACAGGTATCACTGTACCCTTTTCCGAATAAAATCACAATTTATAGTTTTCAGGGATGAAGGCCCGGTATTTTGGGGGGCCACCATTCTGTCTGTTACAGGGAGTGGAGTCACTGCGGTAAAAGTCCTGGATCGGGGTCACCTAAGTCGGTTAAGTGTCCGACTCTTGATTTCAGCTCAGGTCATGGTCTCAAGGTTCGTGAGTTCAAGCCCCTCATTGGGCTCTGCGCTGACAGCACGGAGCCTGCTTGCGATTCTTTCTCTCTCCCTCTCTCTTTGCTCCCCCCCGGCTTGCATGCTCTGTCTCTCTCTCTCTCTCAATAAATAAATAAACTTTAAAAAAATGTCCTGGATGAAGATGAACTGAGCCACGGCTCTCTGTAACTCGCCACCAAACTCCACTAACTCAGCTCCCCTCTCTCAGGGCTAAATCCCACCAGTAACAAGTCACAATTAGAGACTCCACCCAGGTGACACCTCCACTGTGGTGGCAAGTTTGTGCAAAGTAGACCGGCTGAAATGCACAAGGCACCTGACTTGTCCGAGCCTGACCAGATTCTGAAGACCCTTATCTGGAGGGAAAAAAACACACAGGCAGACAAGCAAATGTGCTTTGGTGTTTGAGGCAGATGTCATTGTAATCCCAGCACTGGCATTGATCATCGTGTCACCGCAGACAAGCCCCTCAACCTCTTTCATCCACCTGCCTTTACTCGCCAATCCCTGGGCCAATCACGGTGGCCGCTGGGATACAACATTGCCGATTGGCCAGACCTGGGTCACACGCCCACTCCCTGGGGCGGGGAAGGGCTTAGCCCTGCCCACCCCCATAGACCGACTTGGAGGAAAAGGCCGGTGCTGTTTCCAAAAGCAGAAGTGATGGTGGGTGGGTGAAGCTGCCAATGGTCCCCTCTGACCAGCACCTTGTGAGGGTGACAGGATGACACAAGGTGTGTGTGTGTGTGTGTGTGTGTGTGTGTGTGTGAACACCTGGTACCTGGTAAGGACTCAGGATGTGCTGACTGATCTGGATGCTGGTGGGTGGCAGGATAGGAGGACTCAGGCTGGGGCAATGGCGTTGGCAATCTTCTCCGAGGACAGTCTGGGTACCCAGCAAAAGTCGAGTTACGAACCCCCACCCCTGACCCCAGCCAGCAGACAGCCGTCCCTGGGAGGGAGTCTCGGTGCCTCTGTTTCCTCTCCAGGCTGGTCCCAGCAGGTGGGCTGCAGAGCCAGCTGTGGGGAAGACCAGGGGCAGCCTCAGTATATCTGGGACCCTGCCTCCAACCAGGTCCCAGGTGACTCTGCTGTCAGGACTCCAGTTGGAACCTTTCTCGTCTTCATCTCACACCTCCTGAGACGCCCTGACCTCCGTGTCCATGCTCCCCAGATGCCAGACGCTGGTTCAGATTCTCCATTGTCTTGGGTGCCCTGTTCCATTTCAGCCAGTGGCCAGAGCCTGGCCCCCTTCTCCTGCCTCCCTCTCCACCTCTGGCCCTCATGCTTCTCCACCTACAGAAATCAGCATGCAGTGGGGCCGTGAATAGCGGTTGCATTCATGAGGCTCCACGTACCCAACCTTTACCAGGGGACAGCCCCACCACCCTTCTGGATGGAGCCCCAGAAGCTCTCGGCTGTCGCCTTCCAGCTCTCCACAGGGACAGAGGCACAAACACACCCTGAGCACAAAGCATCTCCTCCAGTGAACTCTAGGCTCCCTAACACTTTGGCCTCCAGGTCGCCCCCAAACTCCACCTCCCCATGTGGAGAAACTTCCAGGTCATGAGCCCAGGCTTGGGAAACACAAAGTTCTGGGTTCAGCCTCTAGCCCTGCCATTCACTGGCTGAGTGACTGGGGGCAAGTGGCCGGCCGTCTCTGAGCCCCACTTCCCCTTCGTATAAAGTGAGGACACTATTTCTCTCTGTAGGGTCATCAGAATTACTGGGGGCAGCATGGGAAAAGCACGTGGCCTGTGCTCCATGGGACTCCCCTGGGCCCTGCTTTATGCCCTTATATCATTTTATGCATTTTTGGCTTGGGCTGGACTATTGGGGATCATGGAAATCTCTCCTTGAGTTCAAATTCTTTCCCAATCCTCAGAGAACAGTGTTCTAGAGCATCGCAGAAGTTGATGCAGGAAAATTTACCTAATGAAACAAATGGCCTTACGTGGCCCAAGAAAGAAACGCACCCTTGCAGCTCCCAATTCCCAGTCCCAAGCTGAAGCTTGGTACAGAGTAGAAGCCAACAAATGTAGTCCCCCCACTACGTTTTGAGGGAACCTGCCCTCTAAGCTACACTGGGGTGCTGTGCTGGGATCCAGAGTCCCCTGGCAGCCTTGAGGAGCTTCCCCACCCCCAGTACCCTCTCCCCCTAATTCAAGTGTATTGCCCTGAGCTCCGGGGCGTGAGTGGAAACCAATCTGTGAGGTGATCTTTGCATTCACAGCCAGCGTGGTGCCTGTTTCCCACCCCCTAGGGAGGGAGCAAGGGAGAAATTCGGACAGGATACGGCATGATTCCTGGGGAATGGTGTTTTCTAGTCCCGCTGCTTCCCTGAGCCAAGGGCCCAGCTCTTCTGGACTCCTGGTGGCTGCTTGTCTGGATACTCTCCTCTATCGTATAGATGAATAACCTTGGGAGTAGCAGTTGGATGACAAAGGCCTTGCCTTGACCATGTAGACAGCGGTGTTGCTGGGACAGAACCCAAGTTTCCTGACTCCTGGTTTGGGGCTGTCCCCTCAGAGGTCTGCTAGCAGACGGTAACCATGGCCAGGAATTTGGAATCGTATTCTCATGACCTCCCAGCTGTGTACTTTGGAGCAGCAACTGGACCTCTCCCTGTGATTCTTTTTCCACACCTGTCCAACGTGGATCATCAAAGCACCTTCCGTAGGGGTTTGGTAATAGTTTCCAGACATGCTGTTGGTGTTGACCTAGATGCCCTGGGATCTCTTTTCTGGGTATGTGTGTCCATCCCCTAGTTGCTGAGGGCTGTTACGGCTGAAAGCATCTTCCCCGGGGAGTAGCCCATGGGTGACCAGAGCCACCAGTTTGGAGAGTCCAAAGAGGCTATGTCTCTGTCCCCGGGTGGCCATTGGCCAGTGACTGCCTGGGCTGTGTGTGTGTGTGTGTGTGTGTGTGTGTGTAAGGGCTACAGAAACCCAGCTCCCTTATGTCTTAATGTGGGACAAATTCTGCAATGTAATTTATGTTCCAGAACTCTCCGTAGGATCTAGCGCCTCATGGGAACCACGTATATTTGCTTAGCTCCTTGCCTTCCTATCCTGTCTCCCTCACCCCCTTACAGGTTTCTCCTGAGAACTCGCCCTTAAAAAAATCACTTGCATGCAGATCCCAACCCAGGCTCTGCTTCTGGAAAACCTGACCTAAGATAATAACTAACATTTTATTGAGTACTTACTATGCCAGATGCTATTTTTTTATGTTTAGTTATTTTTGAGAGAGAGAGAGAGAGATAGAGATGGGGAGGAACAGAGAGAGAGAGAGAGAGAGAGAGAGAGAGAGAGAGAGACAGAATCTGAAATAGGCTCTAGGCTCTGAGCTGTCAGCACAGAGTCCGATGCAGGGCTCGAACTCATGAACCATGAGATTATGACCTGAGCCGAAGTCGGACGCTTAACTGACTGAGCCCCTCAGGCGCCCCTGCCAGATACTATCCTAAGTGTTTCACCTACATGAATCCTCTCCCGCCTTTCTGTCGCGGGCACTGTGAAGGAAGTTCCTGACACGTAGTAAATGTTCACTAGGGCTGACTTCTCGAACCAGAAAATAATGGTAGTGTGTGACTGCTGAGACTGGGTCATAAGAGGCACTGAGGTTTCCATCTTGCTCTATTGGGTCCCCTTCCTGGGGGAAGACAGCTACGTCATGTGGACACGCAGACAGTCCTATGGGGAGGTCCATTTGGTGAGGAACTGAGGCCTCTTGCCAACAGCCAGCCTGAACTTGCCAGGCAATGAGGCTGCCATCTTGGAATCAGATTCTCCAGCCCCAGGCAAGCCTTCAGATGACCACGGCCCCAGGCTACATCTCGAGAGACTCCAACCCAGAACCACCCGGCGAAGTTACTCCCAAATCTCTGGCTGCAGAAACAGATTTGAAATGTTTATTGTTTTAAGCCACTAAGTTTCGGGATAACAGAAAGTTGTACTATTGAAGTTGTCACTGCTCTGGATGACGGATTGCTTGATCCCAAGGGACCTCAGAGAGGTGCGTGAAACGTGTCTCAAGACTGTCTTCCCCGGGGTGGGGGGGGGGGAGAAGGAAAGGAGCAGTTACCCAGTGGCTCCCCAGATTGGAGTCCATGCAGGCCGGTCATCACAGCAGTGGCTGGAGTAAGAGGTGGGGCCGAGAGGAAAGAAGTGGGTGTCCAAGGGGCGTCCTGTATGCCGAGGGAGAGGGAGGCGGGGAGGCCATCTGTGCATATACGAGTAACTGAGAGATGATGAAGTCAGTGAGTGAGGGAGTGAGTACGTGAGTGAATAGTGTCCATGGGGGCGGATCACCCACTCGCAAACAGTGCAAGAAAAATTCCCTCCCCGTGCACCGGCGTGATTCCAGCAGCCCAGGCACAGTCAGGGGGGGAGATACACCCGGGCTTTGCTTCCAAGTCCAGGCGGGATGCTCTCACAGCGCCACTCAGCTCGGTGTCCTCATCCTCCCTGAAGGAGAGGAGGCCTTGAGTGCCGCCAGAGAGCTCCAGGTGAGTCCGAGAGCGAGAGCGAGAGCGAGAGCGAGAGTGAGCTGTCAGCTGCACCTGGCTCCTGGCACGAGGCAGACTCAGGGCAGAGGAAGAGCCCGCGGTCCCTTTCCTGCAGGAAGCATCTTGCTGGGGAAACAACCCTGTCCTCTGGAGTCTGACAGGGAAAGCACAGACCTCGAAGGTGTTTCGCCGCCTGGAGACTGGACCGGAACAACCTTTCGCTGGGCTGGGAATGCCCGGCTGGGTTTCTGGGAAGCGTCTCTCCTCTGCGGCCACGTGGCTCAACACCTCCTCCTCTCTTTCCTCGCAGAAGACAACAGGTCACGGACGACAGCTCTCAGCCTTAGATAGTCCTGTGTCAGGAACATCCTGATTGTCCCCGTTTTTCAGATGGAGGAAGCGAGGCCCAGAGAGGTAGTGGCTGGTCATGGAGCGCTGGCACGACCAGGGCGGGGTGGGGGGGGAGGGGAGACAAGAACCCGTTTGGGGGGGGGGGGTCTTTCCCATTCACGCCCAGAGAAAGAGTCGCTAAATCCATTGATTCTGTGAGGAAGAGGGGCTGCGGATGATTTTGAAAAGGGGTAGCCAGAGCCCTGGATCACATCAGCCCTGGATCTTGCTTGGGATCCTGGGCAAGAAACTCCCGCACTCTGAGCCTCAGCCTTCCCCGGGGAAGGAGGGGTCCGGACAGCAGGTGCACTGCTGTCCTCTGCTGGGAACTCCAGCCAGGAACCGCAGTGGGGTGCCACCTCGCATTTATTAAGCACCTACTATGTGCCTGGCACCAGGTAAGACAAACAGCACACGTGCTTGCTTGCCCCCACGACTCGGTAGGGCCCACATGACTAAGCCTGCTGTACGGAAGAAGAAGCAGAGGGTCAGAGAGGTTAGCTGACTTGCCCAGAGACACAGAGCTGCAAAGCATAGTAGCGAGAATCGAACGCAGGTCCCTCTTCGAGCCACTAAGCCACACGGTGTCCTAAGAAAAGGCATTTGCTTTTCTTGCTGCTGCTGCTAATGGTGATGAACACCAACAACGACCATTTCTACTATTAGGAATCATTCCAGGTGATTCTATGTGCGATGCGAGTCTCTGGAAAGCGGAGACTTTTTCATTGGCACGTGAAGAAACGCGATGCAAACTGGCTCGGGCAAAATATTATTTTTTGGTTCACGCAACTGATAAATCCTGGTTAGGATCCCTGCATGGGCAGATCTAGAGGCTAAATCCTATCTTCTGTCATCTCCATCCATTCTACTCAATTCCATTCCTGTGCTGGAATAGGGATTTTTCCATGTGGCCGCCCCCGGATTTCCACTCCTGTGGCTTAACCACCGCAGAGGAACAGAGACTGTCATTCGCCCATGTGTGTATAGCCATTCCAGGGAAGGTTGCTGATTGGCTATTCTCTGGAGCAGAAGCCCACCCTTGGGCTCATGCATATTTCCAGGGCCAATCAGTTATCTTCAGAGCCGATTGGTGTTTCCAGGACTGACCAGTATTTGCTGGGCAGGGGGATCCGTGCCTGGCCAAGTGTGTGTCACATGTCCCCTTCTGAGGGTGTGGTGGGTGGAGGTGGGGTTCTGCAATTGGCAACCCCCCTGGAATCATTAATGCTGTGCACAGAAAAGACTCCATGTTCCCAGCTGAGTCTCATCAGCCCTCACATAACCCCAGGAGAAAGGTACAGTGAAGCTGCATTTTGTAGATGAGGACATAAAGGGTCCAGAAGGCTGAGTAAACCGTCCAGGTCACGCTGCGGGCAAGTGACTCACTGGAATGAGGGTGGAGAGATGGGGACTCCGTTAAACTGAATGGATAAGGCATTAATTGAGCGCCTCCTGTGTGCAGGGCTGCGAAGAGAGGCAGGAGACCCAGCCCCTGCCACCGCGGCCCGCGTGCAAGCTACCTGGGGAAACCGGAGTTAAAGACCAACAGTGAATTTGAACAATAGGTGGGGGCTGCCGCAGAACGGCTGTCAGGAGGCTGGAGGTGATTAATTGCTAAATGAGTGGTGCAGACAGTAATTGCTGGAGGAGTTCAGAGGAGAGAGCAGGGACTGTGAGCTGCAGTCAGGGAAGTGTTTCTGAGAGAGTGTGAGCCCCTGAACCTGAGCTTGAAGGACAGGGGGATTTGGCAGGTGGGTGGGCATTTTTGGGGGGGGGGGGGAGGCGCCCACGTGGGTCAAAGCGCTTGAGACCCGGGCGCTCCTGGCCCTGCAACCCTGTGGCTTCGACAAGATGCCCCAGGCTGTGTCTACACCTCACATGTTCTCTCGCCTTCGCCCGTGGTCTTGTTCAAATCCCAGCTGGGTGACCTTGGGGCAGGGGCTTCACCTCTCTGAACCTCAGGGTTTTCATCCCTAGATTGGGAGATAGGATTCCTGCGCTGCCTGCCTCACCAGATAGTTGTAAGGTTGGCACGAAATGATGTGCATACAAGTGCCTTGGGAAGCACAGCGCTTTGTAAAGAGAGTGATGCTTATGGACAGCTTTGATGCATTTATTCTTAGCCGGGGGGCGGGGGGGGCTCCTGACAATGGGTCAAGGCTTATTGTCCCCCTCCTGCTTGAGCCCCGCGCTTTATTTTAGGCCGGCCTAGTGTATACAAAGATTGGAAGCCCAGATCACCTGCTTCCCAAACCTGGCACTGGCCCCTTACGGCTGGGCTTACTCAGGAACTCATGCCTCTAAGCCCCAGGGTGAGGATTCAAAGGAGGAGCAGAGGTGACGGGCCCACGACAGTGACAGCGCCTGGTCAGAGCCGGTTAATTTATTTCAGACGCTCTTTCCCTTGAAGCGACCGGGTGCCCTTCTCAAAACACCTATATTACGTTCAGAAGCAATCTGGGGCCAGGAAGAAGAACAGGGATTGGCCAGACCTGGGCCACGTGACCGGCCCTGGGGGGTGGAGCCCCGGGCCCACCCAGAGAGCAGAGGGGGTGTGTCTACCCTTGCTATTTGGGGGCTCGGCGCCCCACCCGCCCCGGCCAGATCTGGCCCGCGGCTTATTTTTGTGCTGCTCCCCGGCTAAGAATAGTTTTCAGTTTCAAAAGGCCTCATTACAAATACAAAAAAGACTGTGCTACCCAGGCTCCTGTGGCCTACAAAGTCTAAACCAGTCCTAGCTGGCTCTTTACGGGGAGACCGGGTCGACCCCTGACTCGTCTTGTTGTGAACACAGAGAACCCGCTCCTCCCTGCTCTTCTCAAATGTGACATTTAATGAGTCTATCAGGCGACCCTTCAGAAAGTGACCAAACAAAGCTTTGGGGGGAAGGGCGTGTCAGTCAGCCCCAACCGGGAAAACAGAAACGGATGGAAGCATTAGAAATGGGGCAGGAGGGGCAGTGAGGGAGCCTTTACTATAAGGAGGTGGCACCCACAGTGAGGCAGGAGGGAAGGTGCCTGGAGGGTGTGTGTGTGTGTGTGTGGGGGGGTGATGATGCTGGCCCCAGGGTCCAGGGTCCAGCGGAAGCTGGAAACCTAGCAGCCCTGCTCCCTGGAAGTCAGGGCCCTGGAGGACAGGGAGCCCCTCCTGGATTTCCGCCCCAGGAAGGGGGGGGGGGTGGGATACCTTGACTTCACCCTCCCTCTAGCCTCCTATTTCTACCTGGCCACAGCCACCTCCCCAGGGAGTCTCTTGAAACAGCCTGCAGCCCCTGGAGCTGGTTTCTGACCGAACCTGGGTGCCGGGAGGAAGCGAGAGAAAGTCAAACGGGTATGGAGTCGGAGGGGAGGGAAGAGCAAATAATGCCAAGTCCATCCCTCCGATGGCCATTGGCAAGGCTCCGTGCCCAAAGTCTGTCTGCGTCAGGGGATGGGAATTTGCAGTGTCCAAGCTCACGGCCTGGCCGGCTTCGGCCGGGCATACATCCTGTGCGATGTGTGTCCACATTCACTGCTGCTTGCTTGGGCCTTGCCTTCATTCAGCTTCTGTATAACGGGTCCAAAGCTGCCTTGCCCTTCCCACTTGGCGCCTTCCTTTCTCAAGTCGGCTTTTCCCCTTCTTTGTAGAGGTGTAGACGACTTCCCAAGTTTGGATGTTCCCCGAACGCCTTCTCAACGTTGCCCATACTCAGGTCCCGCTTCCACCTCCCCTGGTGACTCCGGTCGCCCCTCCATAACTGCTGGTACTGTTGTTTATCTTCTTTCCACTCCATTTTTTCAGCACATTAATAAATCTAGTGATGAAGAAAACTTTATACCACTGCTGTAAATAGCAACTCGGAATCATATGCCATCAATATAAATAAATACCATGAAGCGGAATCATGTTAATTAAATTCTGGCTAGATCCTCCTGCTTTGGCAAAGGCTGTGAATGTGAGGCTCTTCGTTAAAATGGAAATTTGTTAAAAATAAAACGGAGAGGTATTGGAGAGTGGCACCAAGGGGAGACTTTTTTCCCTTGATGTAATCAGAGGGACCGAAACAGAGCCGGGAAGGGGTTCGCTCTCTCCCCGTGTGATTTTGTGCTACCCCTGCCACCGATGTGACTTCTCTCTTTCCACCTGAAATCATGCTGAAATCACACGAAATCTGTCACACCAGAGGACCACGTATCGTACTTTGGGGAACCGGGCATAAGGGCTTCCTGGTACCTAGACGCTCTGTTAAGCTCCCCTCGGAAATCTTATTAGCCATCCTCCGAGTTTACCTGAGTCCTTGCGTACAATTCAGCCATTTTTACACTTCTTGAAGCTTTGAAATCTCTGTCGAAGTAAAGGAACGTCCAAAGACGCTCCACATCCTTTGATTAATTAAACCAATACCGAGAAACGGGGGACATTCCTGTAAATACTTTATTCACTGAACGAGGGCAGAGACAGTCCGTGTTTACCCTGCCACCTTATGAAAATTCTAAGTTTGTTTTTTAAAAACAACCCTTTAATGATTAAGTTCGCAGCAGTCACTTACATAAATAGTTACAACTTACCTGTCATCTGTATCAACATTTATGAATTAATGACATGGTCTTTATGCTGTTACTGGTGTTTGTTGATGTTTGTGTCCCTGGTAACATGTTCAGCTGAATTTTAGGGAAGTATACCTACATTATAGGTGGGTGCATAATATATATACTATACTATATACTCTAATACAATGCTATATATCGCATGTGACACACAGCATATTACACGTACATATAGTATTTCCCAAGTATTTCCTACATGTCAGACTCTTAGTAAAGTGCTCGACACGACCTTCATCCTCACAACAGCCCCATGAGAGAGCACGGCTTCTTATTTTCCCAAAAAGAAACTGAGGATCGGAGAGATCAAGTTCCTGGCCCAGGGTCACAGGCTCTTAAGCCTCGAAGCCAGATTGAAGCACGTCTGACCCAGCACCAGCCGTCAAAACCACAGCACTCCTTGCTTTTCTTATCTGTTTCCAACCCCTCCCATGGAGAAAGTGAGGCCAGAGGAGACACCAGCCCTGCTGTGGTCTCCCTGCCACTGCCTGAGTCTGGAGAGAAGCCGGCCCTCACCTCCTGCTGCCCTTTCCCGGGCACTCCTGACTCCCGCGGATCCCGACACTGGGCTGTGCCCAAGCCGCCTCCCTGGTCAGCCACACTGGCAGGACGGCCGTGGACCCACTGAAAATATTGCCAATGTTTCTTCCACTTCTCCTTTTTTTTCCCCCTGCAGGTCCTAATGTGATTATTTGTATAGCAGACAAACATACAAATGTACATGACTTTGAATTATGGGGAGTGCCAGGATGGGCTGTATTTAAAACAACAACTCCATTACTCAGAGCTTGAGAAGACCAGAGTAGCATTATCAGGAGATCTGCTGCTGCTGATTGCTGCCGACGTTTTAGGTTGATTATCCCTTCGATCGGGGCCACCCAGCAGTTAGCATCTGGCCTACTAGGTGCCAGGCCCAACGGCAGGCCTCGGTGGGTGGCAGGCACCAAAAGAAATAAAACTTCCTGCCTTCCTTCCTTGCCTCCCCCTCCCTCTCCCCCCTCTCCTTCCCTCTTTCCTCCTTCCCCTTGTCTGTCTTCCTTCCCTCCCCCCATCGCCTGCCTCTCTTACTCCAACAGACTTGGGACCCTCTTATGTTCCGGGCACCCCGCTAAGGCATTCACACAAAGATAAATCAAGATTCCTTTTCATGAAGGAGCTAACAGTTTACTACAGTTGAAGGTGCCGGAGTTGGAAGCATCCTTTGTAATCATGCCAACATTGTGTTTTCGAGTTGGACACGCGGAGGAACCAGAGGGGTGAGCCCACTTCTTCCGGGTTGCACAGCTGGAAGGCAGCAGCTTGGGACTGGCACTCAGAATTCCAGCACGTTTAGACATTCCTCTTTCCACCCCAGTGGGAGAGATACCATGAGGATTTGTACCGATCCTGGCAATCCACGTGATGATCGTGTCCTTTGAAAGACCTGCCATCGCGGATAGGAGACAAAAGAGGGAGGGCGGACCAGTGATCAGGCAGCAACAGGGAATCCGTCGCCTTCAGCCAGTAGGCATCAGAGTCCCATAGGAGGAGAACATTCCAGCCTCCCGTCGATAGTTCTGGTGGATTCTGCTTCCTTCCTTGGTCGTGACGGTCGCTCTGGCTCTAAATCAAGGGTTTAGCTGGACCCTCTGAGGTTCCCGCTGTGAGGTTTGACAAAGTCCCTGGGAAACGGTCCTTGAGAGGGGTTCTCTGCTTTGACCCTTTTACTGGATTTTCTTTCTCTCAGGTACATGGCTCGTTCATGGCCTATGACCTTGGCATAGAGCTCACCCCACGTTCTACTCTGTCCCTCATCAGAAGGCAAAGCCAGAAGGCTGTCACGAGGAGTGAATGAATGGATTATAAGGACGCATAGTAAGTAAGTGTGCCTCAATGAGTGCAAGCTCCGGGGACTGGTGTGTGCAGGGCCATGGTGTTCAGGGAGAGATCAGTGACGGTCCCTGTCTCCTGTCCACGCTCGTCACAGATCTCGCATCACCCACTGCGTCTGGCCCACCCCTTCCTGCCCCACCGAGCGCAAATCAAGCACCACACCCTGTCGTGTTCTCGTCCCTACACCGGGTGGCTGGCTCATCCCTCGTGAAGATCTGAGGCGCTGGAAGGTTTCCTACACGGGCGGCCAGGTCGGGCTCGGCACCTCACGGCTTGTGACGGTTCCCTGCGGAGCTGGCTCCCTTTTATGGAATGTGTAGCGTGTTCCAGAAATCGGGCTGACTCGTTTTCAAAGATTACCTCATCCGGTCACACTGACCCTGCGAGGCAGATGCCAATACAACCCCTACTGTACAGATGGGGAAGCGGAGGCTCAGAGAAGTTAAGGAATTTGCCCAGGGTCACACAGTACTGACGGGCAGGGCTGGGGCTCTGAATCCTCAGGCCACACTTTCTCTTTTGTGAGGGAGCTGCTTCTCATCTTGCACCCTTTCTCTTCCAGATTCGTCCTGCCTCGCTCCCGGGAAGGCTGTCCGCTCCTGTCACGCTGCACCCCTGCGGGAGGGGCGAAGGCTGTCCTCCGGGCTCTCCGGATCTGCCCTCTCTCAAGCTGAAGAGTATCCAAACAGGCCTCTGATCTGACCTTCTGCAGGCTCACGGCCTGACTCTTCCTGACCTTGGTCCCTGGCCTTTCCTCTCGCCTCTTGAGGTCACTCCTTCCAGGATGCAGTCACACTGTCCTGTGACTCATTCCTGCTGCCCCTTCTCCAGACACACCATTGTCACCCTGCGAATGCACACTTTGGCCAACACCCGCCTGGGTCTGCGTGGTTCTCAGCCAGGGGTCCCCTGAACACAGAGAAATAGGGAGGGTGTGTATTCCAGTTCCAGTGACGAAACCCCAACATCCACAAGTCCTTGAGAAATCCCAGGATGAGCTAACATTTCCCGGATGTGTCTGACAATAGGATTCTGCTTTTGTTCCCTTTGTGACTCTAGGTAACACCACAAAGAGGCGCTAGGCCAAGCCCAGCTGTGGAGCAGCCCAGCGGCCGGACGGATCAAACCTGTTCAGATCGCCCCACCTCCGCCTACGAATTCGACTCATCCTTCCAGGCCCCATTGGAATCCCACCCCTTCCGGGCAGTTTTCCTTGACTCCTTCAACTGGAAACAGTCTTTCCCTCCCAGGAGTCTTCATATCAAGGATTTTTGAGAGTGACTCCGCAGCGGGCATTGGGTGGCATGGAGCCCGGGACAGACTCTGGAAGTTTGTGTCCCTGTACTGCCTCGTACGAGCTGGGTGACCTTGGACACAGCTACTGGATGTCTCTGAGCCCCACGTGTAACTGTCCTCATCTGCAACACGGGGTAATAATAGAGCCCGTGTGCAGCGTTTTCGCCCAACAGCGCGGTGGAACGCGTGGCACATAGTGAACCGTGAACGAATGGCAGTCGCTACCGTTACTGTTACCAGACCGCTGTTACGAATGTCAATATCGGGTCCCCTGGGTGGCTCCGTGGGTTAAGCGTCCGACTTCGGTTCAGGTCATGATCTCACGATTCGTGAGTTCGAGCCCCGCGTCGGGCTCTGGGCTGACAGCTCGGAGCCTGGAACCTGCCTCAGATTCTGTCTCGCTCGGTCTACCCCTCCCCCGCTTGCACTCTGTCTCTTGCATTGTCTCAAAAATAAATGAACATTAAAAAACTTGTTTAAAAATGTCGTTATCTATTTGTTGAGTTGAGTTGCAGTCTGTGGCGGGACATACAGGGCCCTTTGGAGTGTGACCTCACCTCGATGCCCCGCCGCCCCTCCCCCCACCCCCGTTATGGGCTGGGGGCTGGAGGAACAGTCTCTGGCCCGCGAATAGTGGACTGGGGGGGTCTCAGCCCTGGAGTCAGATCCAAGAAGGAGGCCAAGTTGGGAGGCTGGGCTCTCTCTGTACGAGAGCACAGAGTGGTCGAGGCCTCCCTCTGTCCACCCCGGGAAAGGAGAGCCCAGAGGCTGGTGTGGGGTTAATGAGCCTCTCTCTCCCTGTGATACTCTGACAAATGGATCCTCCCTACCCCGTTCCTCCACGGAACCTCCAGGTCCTTTTTTTGGCTGCTTCCTGCCTGGTAGACACCTCCGAGCAGGCCATTATTGCTTAATTACTGGCTAAACGCTCCCATTTATTCTCCATTTGTCAGCAGGGAGTCCAGACCAGGGCAGTGGAGAGAACTTCGAAATTCCTCATCGAGCTTGGGCTTTGGGAAATGAAGCCGCCCGGGCGTCCTTCCTCTCCAATGACGGAGCAGCTCCCAAAGCTGGTGATGGCCACCCTCCCCTCTGCCGTCCGCACGGCTTTCTTGGCTCTCCTCCTCGCTTTTCTCTCTGTTGTCTTTCCCTGTCTCAGTCTTGGCCTCTCCACTCGCCACCCACGTCGTGTGATCTGAAACCCAGTGTCCCCCTTGCCCTCCGGCCAGCTGGGTGACTGGATGTCCGTATCGTTATACGCAGAACAGGTGTAATGGGAACATGGATTCGCGACAGCACAGGGAGGGGAGGCAGGGGTGCATTTCCACGGCCAACCGCAGCTGTATGTATTGTATAATGACTAACTTTAATTACAGTTTTGTCACATACGCCACGTGCCTCGTACCTTTGTGTCACTTCCACGGGCACCTTCACGAAGATGGGGAGGGATTCTGGCTCCGATCAGCCTGCCAGGCTGGCACTACCTTCCGCTTCTTGTCCACTCGCTGATCTCCTTGCCCCGCAGCCGTGGTCCACACGGACGGTGTGGGTCCAAGAGGGGAGATTTCTGCCCTGGAGGTGATGCTGCAAATCTTCTCTGTGCTCTTTTTCCTACGTGGAAAATCCGAGGGAACGGCATCTAAAGTTCGGGAGATGGTTGGCTGGGCATCTCCGCTAAGTGAGGTGAGCGTTGGAGCTGTCGCTGGTTGGGTTCTATGGGAAGCCAACTCCGGGATGGTGTGCGGGAGGGACACGAGGAGGTGCTCTTCCGCGGGAAGGAGAGGGAGGAAGCAGGACTGGCTGGAGCGAGACTCTGAGCAGGGACGCAGTCCTCCAGCCAGAGCTGGGATGGTTCTTCAGAGTCTGCCCAAGTTGGGGACATGCTAGGTCTTTATACCCATGCGCTAGCCAGTCGGTGGGTGCGGGCTGCCGCTAAAGGGGGCTAAGACTTGGGAGGGGCGACTCCTCAGCAGAGGCCGTCCTTGAAGGGGGCTGACGGTCCAGGTCTGTCAGCAGGTAGCCTTCCCAGCAGCTGGGACGTTGAGCCCTCATTCCTTCCTGAGGACCATCCAGGAGGCACATTACAGTTGACTACCGAAGTTCCTAGAATGTCTCGCCTAGTCTAGTCCTGACCTCGCCATCCTGGGACCCAGTTCTGCTTCTGACTCCGGTCTTCCCGGCCCCACGTGCTGAGTCTTTTGTCCCCAAGGCCCTGATCGCTCGCCTTCAGACCCGACCTGGCAATTGGACGTGGCTTCTGAGTCCAAGGGCGTTTTCTGCCCTTGTCTCTGGTCTTCACCCTGTGACCCCTTCTCCAGTGGAAGGACATAAGCCCCTTCATCAGTCAGCTCCTGGAGTTTGCACTCATGGAAGGGAGCCAGGTCACCAATCATGCAAAGCAGCAGATAATGCAAAAATCATTTACATTTGTCCTTCGCTTGCGTTATGTGATTACAAGGGGAGGGGGAGAGGGTGGCGGGATGAGGTGTGTGCACTCTGGATTCAGCCCGCCTGAGTGTGCATGCAACTCCACTCCACCACTTACCGGCTGCACGACCTTGGGAAAAGGACGACACCTTGCTGTGCCTCAGTTTCCTAATCTGTGACAAGGTGGGTTTAATAATGGTGCCTGTCTCGTAAAGCTGCTGTTGGCACGAAATGAATCGTTACATGTTTGGGGCGTCTGGGTGGCTCCGTCGGTTGAGGGGCCGACTTCGGCTCGGGCCCTGATCTTGGCGGGTTCGAGCCCCGCGTCGGGCTCTGTGCTGACAGCTCGGAGCCTGGAGCCTGCTTCGGATTCTGTGTCTCCTTCTCTCTCTCTGCCCCTCCCCAACTTGTGCTCTGTCTCTCTCTATCAAAGATAAATACACTTAAAAAAAAAAGTTAAATGAATCATTACATGTCAAGCCTTTAGGACGACGGCTGGCACACAGTAACTTCTCCATAAATGTTTGCCTTGACGGTGATGTTTGGTAGATGGCTTTGTTAAGACGCCTTTGTTACCCCGCATCACCCTCACTTGATGGGGTTGACCCAGAAGAGGTCCAGGGGCAGAAGTTGGCCTGGCATTAAAGGACTGCTGTGGATGTCCCACTGAGCTGATCAATCCCAGACAGTCACCAGTGGACAGGGCATTGAAGAAGAGGACCCAGCCCCGGGGACAGTCCCACCTCCCTGTCACGTGTATGTTTTCTCTAAAAGAAAACAAACTATATGAACTCTGTCCACTGTTGTCTCCCAGGCCTCCTGAAAAGCTAAGGGCCCCAAATGCACATAGTCCAGGAATTCTGGGGTATCTATTTTTTTTAATTAAAAAAAATTTTTTAATGTTTATTCATTTTTGAGAGACAGAGCACGAGAGGAGAAGGAGCACAGAGAGAGGGAGACACAGAACCTGAAGCAGGCTCCAGGCTACGAGCTGTCCTCACAGAGCCCGACGTGGGGATCGAACTCACAGACCGCGAGATCATGACCTGAGCTGAAGTCAGCTGCTCAACCGACTGAACCACCCAGGCGCCCCTGGGGTATCTGTCTTGATCCCCGCAGGAGATAAGCAGAGAAAAAGGGCTGACGGAGCCCATAAGAGGGAAATCTGCATCCTCAGTCTGCCTTCGCCAGCCACATGTACGCGGGGCTGGGGACAGTCAGAGTGGGGTGGTCCTCCCTGCTCTGGGAAACCCCTTTCTTATCCGTAAGGCAAGGGGTTACTTGCCAAGCTCTGGTGAGCTTTGGGCCTTGGTGAGCCTCTGGGGCCGGGGGCCAGTGGATGGCACCCACTATCCTGTGTCCACCCTCGGGGCAAGGTTCCCCAACTGTCACCCCCTCAAGGACACCCTTGAGGCTCTCTAAGGCCGCTGCAGTGAGTGGGGTCCTTGAACCCTGAGCATCTCTGGTCTCCCCACCATCCCTTCTTGGCCACCCCTCTGGCTCCCATCATGGCAGCCGGGGCTGTTCCTAGGCCTTTGACATGGAGGTTTGTCCTGTTTTTTTGTCTGACCCCCTCTTACTGCCCGGTTTCGTGGCACTGCACAGACACCCTCCTCATCCCCAGGTCTGCATGGCAGGGGAGCAGTCTGCCCGCTCCCCTCCTCTCCTTCCCCACCCCTGCAGTCTCCCGCTGCGGGTGCGGGGCGCTCTGAGCTGGCCGTGCACAGTAAAACAGCGTGGGGAGGCAGGGCAGCGGGGTAGAAGGCAAGGCGGTCCCGCAGCCTGGGGTTCTGTCTTGCGGCCCCAGTTCTCTCCTGGAGGGGCTGGTGTGTGTTGGGAGCTGGAGGTGATGCTCTTTGAGTCACAGGAGATGAAGACGTGGAAAGTGGCCCTGAGATGTGGGTGGGGGGGGGGGATGACTTCACAATTATTATCGAGCACTTAGCTCTGTGCCAAGCACACAGCTACCTTACAGTCCGTGATGTGGGTACTACTGTCACGAGGAAGTCAGTGGTCAGAGAGGTTAAAGCATTTATTGAAGGTCACTCAGCGAAGAAGTGGCAAGACCGAGGCTCACAGTGGCTGCCTGACTTCGGAAGCGAGTGACAGGGACCATGTGATGCTGTGGGAAGGAGCGTCAGGCAGGAGTCAGCCGATCGGCGCTGCTCTGCCCCAGGAACTGCGGGCGTGTGGCCTCAGACGAGGCGCTTCCCCTCCCCGGACCTCAGTTTCCCCATTTGAGAATGGAAGCATTGGACCGGCACCCTCTTGAAGGATCCTCCAGCGTTAGGAGTCCACGAATAGCCTGACTTGCCCTGGGATTAATGCTTTTTAAAAAACTGCCTGCAAGAACCCGCATACGCACAAGCCTCAGCCGTCTGTACAAATGGAGGAGGGGAGGCGGCAGCCGGCAGGGTGTGAATGATGGCTGCTGGGAGGGGCCCCTGCCCGGAATATCTCAGTCGTTCATCCTGTTGCCAAAGTGCCTGGAGTCCTAACGTTCTGTCTAGAGTCCTGTCTCTAGCTCAGAATGCCAGGACCTTGGCCACGTGGTGGTGGCGGGGGCAGGTGCCGTCCTTTCCTTCTGGGAGCAAGGGTGCTTTCGTTTTGATGAACACTGGACCCGGTTTGCACTTCCTGAATCCCAAATAATTCTCCGGTGGGTGAGAGAAGGCTGCCCAACACCGACTGGGAGAGCAGTTCCCCAGTGGGGACGGAGCTGTGCGGGGCAGCGGGATCCCGCTGGCTGTGTTAGGAAGCATCCTTGGCCTTGGCTCCAGATGCAGCTGGGTTTGAATCCCGGCAATGGGTGACCTTTGGGATATGCTCTGCCTTCCTCCTTCCCCAGGCCAAATGCCTCCCTTCTCCGCCACTCGGCTGTTAGACAGAATGCCTTCTTCTGGAGGAGGTGGGATCCAGCCCAGCACCGGCCCTGCCAAGTGAGCATGTTCCCAGGAGAGGCCCGGAGGCTGGTGCCTGGGAAGTGCCACCCCTCTCCCCTGGAGCCTCCTGGCAAGCCCAGCTCTTCACCCCTCCCTTCCCTTTCCGCAGCCTGTCAGCTGCTGTCATCCCCGTCCCCCACCCTGCCCCCTCCCGGCTCCAGGAAGCTGGGAAGCCTTTCCTGATGAGGAGGTGCCTGGACCATCTGTAAACCAAGGGCAGCAATAACCCCAGCCTCGCACGTGGCTCTGCCGCACAGGTGGGATGATGTGCTGGCATGGGATGGGTGCCCGCTGCGTGTTGGTGACACCCCAACCATTTCTGCCCTTAAGGCCCCTGGCCTCCGGGGCATCTGTCTGGCCCCTGCCCGGCTCTCTGTCCTCGTCTTTTCCTACTTTCCCTCTGGCTCGCCCACTTTGGCTCCACGGGCCTTCCTGCTCTCCCCAGAACATACTGGGCTTCCCGCCTTGTGACTCCTCTTTCTGGAAGGTCTTGCCAGATACCTACATGGCTCACTCCCTTTCCCCCACCCCTCTAGGCTTTTTATGTGTCACTTCAGCAGGAAGCCTTCCGTGGCGACCAAATCAACAACCTCCCCCCACCCCCGCCGCCGCCCCATACATCACCTTGTGTGTTTCTTTATCTGCCCAGTGTGAAAGTCAAGTCGCAGGGGTGGCTATATTCACAACAGTCTTGTTTGCTGCCGAGCCCCAGCACCTAGAACAGCACCTGGCGCACAGTAGGTGCTCAGTAAACATATGATGGATGCATGAATGGATCGATGAATGAGTACATGTTGGGTGAGATAATTTTGCTCAGATTCATTGTTTCCTAACACAAGTGCTCCCCATCTCAAAGGAGTCAAACTGTGCAGGGGCTCGAGGGTTATTCTCAACTGTCCGCAAAGAGTAAAAGAGATCGAGTATTCACCTGGGATTAAAACCACCTCAGCTATCCCTTAATAAATGAGGCTCATTAGTAATAAGTCATTCAGCAAACATTAACTGAGCACCTGCTGTACGTGGGGCACAATGCCAGGCATTAAGATTATGGCGCTGAGACTGACACATGGCTTGGGCCATTTTGGAGTTCACAGAGTGGGGTCCTGGGTGCCTGTACAGGGCCTCTGAGTCAGCTTTGGACTCAGCTCTCTGCACTGACAGCAAATCTCTGCCCTGCACCGAGAGGGATTTTCCCCCTCACCCTGCTACACCCCAGCCTTGGTTTTCTGTCTACAACACGATCCTGAAGACCCTCTCCAGCTGCCACATCCCGTGGCTTACTGGGAAGAGCGCGAGGACACAGGGGTTGGGTGCTCTTGATCCCGGGGAAGGCTGGGACCCTGCGGGACAGCTCGCCACTGGGGTCCTGAAGAGGGTAAACTGAGTCCCAGGCTTGAGAGTCAGGCCCTCCCTGCTGCCCCCTATGTGGGGAGAAGGCTCTATTCCTTCGCCAGCATCCTGGCACAGCATGACGGAGCCGCTTTGCCTCCAGCGGGGAGAGCCAGGCTGAGTGCCAACTCGTTAGGAATAGCTTCCCAGCTTCCCGGAGCCAGGAGGGGGCAGGATGGGGGTGGCGGAAGAGGATGACAGTTTCCTGTCCATCAGCAGCTGACAGGCTGCTGAGAGGGAAGGGCTTGCCAGGAGGATCCATGGGAGGGGGGTGACAGCATTTCTCGGGTGCCAGCCTCCGGGCCTCTCCTGGGAACCGACCAACCCAGGGCCGCTGCTGCGGGGCTGGCTCCCACCTCCCACGTTCCACAGCCCCTGTGTGCCGAATCCCGAAGCCAGGGGTCCGGCGTGGGGAGGGAAGCGGGCAGAGCAAAGCACAAAAGGAAGATCTTCATGGGAAGGATGGCGACCGTCTCTACAGAGCCCCTCGTCCCCCCCCCCAAAAGCAGGAAGGATTTAAGTCAGACACCAAGAAGGACATCCTGACACGGCCAGATGCCAAACAGGGACTTGTATTCTCAAAGAGGAGTGTGGGTACCTGCATGGAGGTGGTTGTTTCTGATTTTTTTAATCATCTGCGTGAATTCTCATTCATTTGCTCATTCTTTCAACCTTACTTACCTTACTACACGCCAGGGCTGAGACCTGAAAAAAAAAAAAACGGAGACAAATACGACAAAGTCCTTTGTCTCGAGGAGTCTAGGAGCGAGACAAGGCATGAGCCCAGCTGACCGTAACACACTGAAGCTGCTGTCGGACCAGGGCACCAGGAGTCAGAGGGAAGAGATGACAACTGGGACCAGGGGGAGCACAGGAGGCTCCCTGTAGGAGGCGGTATCTGCCCTGGGCCCTGCAGAATGTCAGATGCCCCAGAGGAGAGGGCAGTGTGGACAAAGACCCAGAGGTGGGAGAGTGCCAGGCCGCAGACACAAGGCGTTGGGCACCGCCTGGCTGAGGCACCTGCGGGTGTCGGGAAAGGCGGGGTCACCTGACCTGTCTCTGGCCGATCAGGATAGGCCTTTCTCCTGGCCACATGATTGGCTCCAGAATGACATGTGATCCAAGGTGGTCCAATAAGAATCAGCCACGGGACTCGGGAGGAATCGCCGCCACAGCTCTTGTTACCGACAGGCTAGGGGTTCTGTCTTAGCTACGGCTGCTCTTCCGGATGACCGCAGATGGGGCAGTTCACACCACAGGCATTTATTTCACCCAGTTCTGGAGGCTGGAAGTCCTAGATTGGGGTACCGGCATGATGGCCTCCCGGAGAAATGCTCTTCCTGGCTTGCGCATAGCTGGCTGGCTCCTTGTGTGTCCTCACGTGGCCGATCGCAGTGAAAGCTCCGGTCCCCTCATCCCCTTAGAAGGGCACGAATCCCATTGTGGGGGCTTCGCCTCCATGACTTCGGCCAAACCCAACTACCTCCGAAGGCCCCAGCTCCAACTACCGTCCCACGAGGGATTAGGGCTGCCACATCCGGACTGGGGGAGACACAAGCGTTCCGTCCATAGTCAAGCTGTTTCATGCATGTCCTCCAAGGGGAGATAGGAGACCAGGAACGGAGGGATGTGGGTTGGAGCTCCAGACCGTCCCACACTCGCTGCGCAGTCTTGGGCGCACTACTGCCCCCCTCTGGGTCTCAGTTTCCCTGCGTGGAGAATAAGGAAGTCAAACTAGATGAACTTCGAAGCCCTACCAGCTCTTCCATTCTGACATCATACATCACTCATGCCACCTGCTTTCCGTCCTTGATGCCGCCATATTGCGCGGGGGTGGGGGTGGGGATTCTAAGGACCATCAATTATTACCTGCAGTCTCTTTTCCCTTGTTGTACCCATGCTTCCATCCGGTAACGAGATTGAGGGCAAAATGTTTTGATGAGACTTTGCATCTTGAAAGGAGCTGAAACCCAGCCGGGCTGTCACGGCCCCAGAGGGCAGGCGCTCTGTCTGTCGCTCAGCACAGCCCAGCCGGAGCCCAGGATGTGGAAGCTGGGGTGTGAACCCTGGCTCCCGCTCCCCCCTCCTCCCCCACTCCCGGCATCTCCCCCATCTCTGCTCTCTGTAAGACCAGGAGGTTCATTATTTCCCTGACCGGCTTTTCTGGCACGACTCAAATTAATTTTCCATCTCTCCCCCTCTCCCAAGCCTTGCAATCATTAAATGCCAGGGAAAGTTAAATAAACAGCTGATTTACAGACGCATTTTCTTTCTTTCTTTCTTTAAAAGCAGGAACCTCTATTAATCAGCTGAGCTGAGAGCAGTCTGATTAAGCGGTTGGCACACCCTTCAGATGAGCGAGCCTGGGGTCAGAGGGCCTGGAGACTGGTGAGAGGATCCTAATCAGGACCTAAAAATAACACAGGCTCCTGCCCCCTTCTCTCCCCCCTCTTCCAACCGGGTCCGGCCTTTTCTGCGGGGAGGGGGTGAGGTAAGGCACCCGGTCCCAACCCCCTGGGTCTCTCCACTGCTCTGAGCTGGACGGGTTTTTACAGATAATTTCACTCAACCCCACCAGTGTACAGAGACTCAGAGAGGGGAAGGGAGATGCCCGGGATCACACAGCAAGGCTTTCACGGTGCTGGGCTTAGAACCCTGAATCCCAGTTTGGGGCCAAGGGATAAAGGAGGTTTCCAAATTTGAAGTCCTTGAAAACTATGACAACAAAAGAAAACACACCCCATCTCCGGGCACCCACAGAGGGCCGCAGGCCAGACATGCACAGTCCGCTCTTGTCTACACAGATGCACAGGTATGTTCACGCCCAGAGGCACCCCAGGTGCGTGTGCACCTACACCCGCTTGCACTTGGACCTGGTTCCTGAGCTGCTTCTGGTTTTCATCCCTGGAGAGCAGAGGGATTTTGCCACCTACCTGGACCGAGTCTCCCCAGTCCACAATCACTTCCTGGGTCGTCGTGGCTGGAAGGACTTTTGCCCACCTGCCTTCCCTCCCCCCCCCCACTCCATTTGGCGCCCTTAAGCCCTGGCACCTGTTTGCAGCCTCACTGTGATGCCCGCCCAGCGAGGATCTCGGATGGCAACGCTCACAACCCTGGGTTCCTGTACTTCATGTCACCTTGATGGCCGGTGACCCCGGGCCCCTCGAGGCTAAGAATGGTGAACCCCCCCACTTCTGTAAAGTGGGGACAGAAGTTCTTACCCCCCAAGGCTGGGGCAAGGATTACACGAGAGGGCGTACAAAGCACTGGATTTGTTCAGCAAACATGTGTCAAGGACCCAGATCCCCAGGGGGGCCCCATCATGTGTCTTCCTGCCTTAGAACATAGTAGATGCCCAGTCAATGGAAGTGAGTGTTGGCGTCTGGCCATTAGGCATTTACTAAGCAGTTACCTTATGCAAGGTGCAAACAGCTAGACTCATGGGTGTCTCCAGATGCCCCGGATCTGGATTATGCCCCGGATGGCAGGTGAGACATGCAAGAAAGGTATTCCAAGCGATGTGAAAAACACTATCAGAGATGAAACTGTGGTCGCCACAAAATTCGAGCTCACATATCTAGGTGCTTACTATGTGCCTGGGGGCTCTGTTGAAGGCTTTGCCTCTTTGCCTTAATAAATTCTCAAAAGGACCCATGAAAAGATTGCCGTTAGTGCAGCAATAGTGCAGGTGAGGAAACTGAGGCACAGAGAGGGTTAGTACCTTGTGGGAGGTCACACAGCTGGTGGGTGGTAAAAAGGGCAATGGAAGCCCAGAGGAAGGGTTACTAACCCCAGAGGGGGAGTCGAGCAGGGGAGCACCTCCTAAGAGGAGAGCCTGAAGGTGGGCCTTGAATCCTGACACCCTCATGCTTTCCAGAGGGCCGCCTACTGCCTGACTGGAAGGGGCTGTCATGTGACCCGTCTCCCGTGGCCCTGGCTGATTGGACCAGAATGGGTGCCTGACCAAGGAGCTAGGCCAATCAGACTCTTGCTCTCAAGAATTTAACCGGGAGGAACCAGAGAGCGGGAGCCAAAGCATTTGAAGCCCGGGAAGGGGTGGAACGGGTCTGGAAAGAGGCAGAGCGAGGAAATTGCAGTAGGGCTTGGGGTGGGTGGGACAGAGCGGGATGGAGTTCGGAGTTCCAGAGGCGCAGCTCTTCCCCCAGCATCTGGGGCTGGCGGGGGGCACCCTCCCAGCCTGATAATCAAGTCCTCCTTACTTAAGCTGTAAAGTGGCCTTTGGTTTCTTGCCACGAAACTGCCAGCCTAGGACAGGCGGGCAGGTGCGTCCGCAGCAGCCAGAGACGACAAAAACAGGCAAAGGCACACAAGGGGAGAGGCGCTCATTCGTGCGGGGCCTGCAGGCTGGTACAAAGCGGGGAGGGCCCCCCCACCCGCACCCCCCAGAACAAACAGCGCCGAGCCTGTGGACCTCTCTGCCTCAGAGTTGGCGCCCAGATGTCGACGGGGCTGGCCCATTTGTGAGGCTGCAGGGCCCTCCTGCCTTGTGCCAGAGGCCCCGGAGCTCGTCTTCAATCAGGCCCTGTCCCAAGCACGCAAGCAGAGTTAATTAAACATTGCCTTCCCTTCTGCGAGGAAAACGGAAAGCAGCCTCCTGTTAGAACAATTGGTAATTCCAGTCCCGCCCCCCCTCTTCCTAACTCCCGCCTCCTCTTAATCCTTGGCCTTCAGCAAGAGGCCCGGAGGGAAGCAGGGGAGAGGGGACAGATGTCCCCACGGATCCCTTCCCGGGACAGGGAGACCTACCCACAGCGCTGGGGTGGAGAGCCAGGCCACTGAGTTGTTACGAGCAGGTATCCTGACCTCTATGCTGTCTCCTCCATATCACAGGGGTTGTGTGACCTCCTGTGACTGTTGTCGGGATCCAATGCGATCTGGGTGGAGAAAGTGCCGAGCACGGTTCCTGGCACGGATGGATCTTCCCTGTTTCCCTCTTACCCCCAACATAGGTGGGGCTAGGGAACCTGTGGTCCGTTGCTGTGTGACATTAGGCTGGCTACTTGGCTTCTCTGGGCCTCTGTGGAAGGGAAGGCGATGGCTGTCTCTCAGCATAAAGCACAGTCCCCGGATGGCAGGCAGGTGCAGGGGGACAGGGCCCGTGGTCTGGCCTCAGAGGGCTGTGCCAGCTCAAGCAAGTGGCTAACTCCCCATGCCTCAGTTCCCTTATGGGATGGAGGGAATCCGTGTGCCTGAAGCATTCAGAGCCGTGCTTAGCACATGATCCGTGCTCACTACGTGTCAGCTCTTATTCTTATTCTTTTTAATTGTTTTAAAAAAATTTTTTTTACATTTATTTTTGAGAAACAGAGTGAGACAAAGCATGAGCGGGGGAGGGGCAGAGAGAGAGGGAGACACAGAATCCGAGGCAGGCTTCAGGCCCCGAGCTGTCAGCACAGAGCCCGACGCGGGGCTCAAACCCACGAACCGCGAGATCATGACCTGAGCCGTGGCCGGACGCTCAACCGACGGAGCCACCCAGGCTCCCCATCTTATTCTTATTCTTGGTCTTAGTCCGGTCTAGCCCCTGCTTTCAGATGAGACGGCAGCCAAGGAGGAAGCCTGTTCTTTTTTTCTTTTTAGATACTTTCTAATGTTCATTTTTGAGGGAGAGAGAGAGCACAAGAGAGCAGGGGAGGGGCAGAGAGAGAGGGACACAGAATCCGAAACGGGCTCTGTACTGACATCAGAGAGCCCAATACGAGGCTTGAACCCACGAACCATGAGATCATGACCTGCGCTGAGGTTGTACACTTAACCGACTGAGCCACCCAGGGGCCCCATAGGGAAGCCTGTGCTTGGAGAATGAGTCTGGAGTTTCCATCCAAAGTGACTCAGGAAAGAAGGGTCGCCCTCTTAGCCAGCTGTGTCCGTGTCTGAGATTGGGAAGGACTGGATAAGGTTTTTGGCGCCTCGGTGTGTGGCCCTCGCCTCCATCCACTGCCACCCTCTACGGACTGGTGGGTCACTGCCACTTGGAAAGTCTCCGGCTAACCAGAAGCACCGTTGACCACCTGCTGCAACCTGGAAGACAGAGCTGGGGGGCTGCCTGTTCTCCGAGCAGAGGGCCAAACCCGACATGCATGAAGCTAAACGGTGGCTTTGGGCTCCGGGACATGGTGATGAATCCTTCCCGGCGAGCAATCCATCCAGAGCAGGGTGGTGAGCCTGTGCTAGCGGGGGCTGGGAGACAAGAGAGGAGCTTCTAGAACAGGATGGGGTGGCACAGCCTCGCTCAGGGGTTGGCCCTGACCCCAGCCATTTTGACCGGAAGTGCCTTTTGGGGTCTAACCCAAATCCTTCCTGCCGGAGCGGGATCTCATTTCCCACTACCCTAATAACAGGCCATGGGAACTAGGGGCCAGCTTGGCAGATGTAAGGTCAGACTAGCAGATAATGAGAGAATTTCCTTGTGGACTCAGAAATCGCTCGGAAGGCAACTCCCAAAGCAGATCGAGCCCTGACAGCCTCGAGCCTTCCATGCTGACTTCTTTGCGGGGGCAACATTGATGGTGGGTTAGTACCACCTGCCCTGGACAAGGCTGGACTGTTGTCATTAAGATCAACCTCACTGCTTCACAACTTTGAGATGGGCTGTCATTAAAAAAAAAATTTTTTTTTTAAGTTTGGGTTTTGCTAGAGATGGGATCTGAACATAGTGTGAATGGACAGATTTGTCTTTAGTCTTAGATCTATACCCCTTCCCCACGCCACTAATTATCATTGAGCTAATGATCAACGAACGAACTTAACTGAACTGTCCAAAGCTGGGATGGTGGGGGTGAGCTGCCTGTAAACCCCGCTTCAGAATCAGCCTCAGTTGGAGGAAAGTGACTTTTTTGGCCTTAAAAAGGCCGAGGAGCAGAATGTCCCTTTTGGGCAAGGCCACGTGTGGGCTCTAAGGAGAGAGACGTCTGAAGACCTGTGAGGTCCCGGCCCCCAGGAAGCTTGCGTTCTAGATGGGAGAGGACACACACAAGTGGCTTGTGACCTCTCCAGCCCCTGCTCCACCGCGGTCCCCCACGGCACGCATCACCATCTGCCTCCCTGGTGAGTTCGTTATCTTGTGCGCTGTCTGTCCCCACACTGTGGGCAGGGACTTGGTCGTGTTCACTACTCCGTTCCCAGCACCCAGCACAGTCCCGGGGGCTGGATAAACACCTGCCGAGTGAATGGATGAATGAAGGCCGGTGGATGGCTTCAGCAAGTCTTTCCTGGGGCGTGGGGTGGCCACAGTGGTCCCTCGGACTCTCACTCTGTGGCCGCTTGTCTCCTGGCAGGGTGGAGACCCCCACCTCCTCCCTGACTCTGGGACTCTCTGTCTCCCCAGCTGTAAGATGACGAGGCTGAGCCTCCCTGGCTGTTCCTTGCCTGACTTTGGACTGGGGCTGGGGGCTTGGCCGATCCCGCTCCCCTGGCACAATTCCTTCCCCTGCCACCCAGCCTGCCTGGGCCCGGCTCCACGAGGGTGTGCAGCCTCCACAGGCTATCTCTGCTCTCCCGTCTTGGGACCCCGAGTGGTGGATACTGATCTACCCTCCCTGCGTCGGCTCTTGTCTTGCGGACAAATCCTGTGCTTGCCAGGGTTAGTGTCCAAAGGTTGACTTCCCCAAACGGACTCGGCTTCGGTCGCCTGCTTCCCACCGTGTGCCCTTGGGTACATAGCATTACTTCTTTGAGCCTCAGTTTCCTCATCTGCATAATGGTCAGTAGTCAATCCCAAAGGACTTGTAGGAGGAGTCGATCCAGGGACGGTATGTTGCAGGGGGTTGGCATATCCAGCTGTGGATGTTTCCCAGCTGTGACCTCGGCCAAGGGACGGTGTATTACCGAGCATCGATTTATTTAGCTATAGAATGAAAATAATAGTAAAAATAATAACTGAGTCCCATTATTTTGCAGCAAGGTTTGGTGAGATGATGTATGTGAAGTGCTTGGTGCCACGGTCGGCACGTAAGTAATTTATACTTACGCTTAAGTATTTCCATCGCCGCTCGTATCATTATTACGAGCTTCATCTTTTACGTGTTGGGCACTTAGTAGGTACCAACAAATCAATCAGTATTTAGCCTCTTGCTCTCTTTGAAAGTGAGGGCTTTTCTTTTGTCCTCGTTATGAGGATGAGCACAGTGAGCATTTGAGTTCGCCTATCTCTGCTGACCTGGAGTTTACTCTCCTGGGTGAAAGGCTCCTTCTGGTAATTGTCAGAAGGGCTCTTCTCATCACATAAATATTGACTAGAAGGAAAATCCTGGCAAACAGGTGTTTGGAGTCCCCACACACCCCTTGTCTATCTGCGTTTGACAAGAGTGAACATCAGAGCCCAGAGAGGCTTGGTGCGTTGTCTGGGGCCACACAGCACGCGGATTCAGCCAACCCTCCAGCTTCTGAATGCTCTGAGCACCGAGCCACGGTCACCCTCACAGCTGCCATATTGTCATCATCTGCATGTGGATGGGATGTTAGGGCTTCCAGTCATTTCCACACCCTCCCTCTCTTGCGACCTTCTCACCGCAGCCCCCACCCCGAGCCAGGCAGGGCAGGATCGATCCAACATTACTGCCGTTTGTCAGAGGGAAACCTGAGGCTCGGACTGGCCTAAGGTCACACAGAGTGAGGGACCCCCTGATGCCAGCCTCGTGTTCCAATCACAGAGCAGGGTGGCCCTCGCGGGAGGTCCTGGCCCTGCCACTTTGTGCTCTTCACCCCCCTGGCCTGTAGCTGCCTCCCAGCCCAGCCCCCGGAGTTCTCAGGGAGAACCCTCGAGGGGTGGACACCGCCTGCAGGAGACCTCGGAAGCTGTTTTAGGGGCCCGAGACTCCCCCCACACCCACAGGCAGTGTTTTTTCCCTTCTCTGGAGGAGCAGAAGAGATTTATAGCTTCCGACTCTAGTCTCTGCTTCCAATCAAGTTGCACGAAAGCAACTTCCAGGCGTCCCTTCCTGGAAGACAGATGGTGTCCCTGTACCAGGAGACGGGAGCCCAAAAGGCTGGCAACTTCTCTGGGAAAAGTTTCTTCTCGTGTGGAAATCACCTTGCAGGGTTTGACAAATGGATTCATGGAAGAACGTGCTGAAATTTGTCACGGGGACTTTCCAGTGCGTTAAAGGCGCTGGGGTTTCACGCCAATCCGGGCCGGTCGTTTCTCCCCGCCTGGGGTGGGCGATGCGGGAGGTCAGACCAGCTCCCCGCACCCAGAACGTGTTTGCTGGATTCAGAGTCTGCTGCTCGGCGGCAGGCCTGTGGGGAGCCCCCCCCCCCCCCCCCGTCCCCACTGGCTCTGGGGCCCAGAACCTACCAGCCTCTTATGAGGATTAAAGGGGCTGGTTCAGGTAAAGCACTTGGAGCAGCGCCCGGCCCCTAGGGGACTCAAAGTAAGTGTAAGCTGTTGTTAATAATATTCACAGGATCCACATAACGTCAGGCAGACCGGGAGCCTTGTATGTAATAGAGCCATTCTTCAGTGTGGTGAAGGGACTCAAAGGAGAATGAAACCCTTCGGTCTCTGTCTCTCAGTGTCCTGAAACTCGCATCTGATTGCATTTAAAAAGAGAAACAGCAGCTACAGCAAAACAAAGTGGGGCCCGAGGCAGTGAAGGGGGCCTCCCGACCAGGCAGGTTCTCAGACGTTGGCCCAGAGGCGGGACTGTGGTGCCGACACCTATGTCACAAACCAGCTGTTTCATGGGCCACAAACTGTCCTGGCTCCCTGGGCAGCAGGCCTGGATGGAGCCCATCATTGGGCCTGCCGGGAGCAGCGGGGGCCTGCGCTTGAAAATCAGGGACGTGATGGGGGTCTGCCCAGGGGGGTGGACGGTCTGGGCTCACTAGGGAAGCATCATCTCTGAGCCTGGGTGCTTGGTCTGCGTCGAGAGGCCTGAGCTGATGAGCCTTTCTTTCCTGGAGGCCCCAGCAGCACCTCTACCCCTGACTCGGAGGGGAAGTGGTGACCCCACCTGCGGGTTCAAGGCCACCTCTCTCCCCACGGTTCCTGCCTTCTGTCTGCCCTTGTCTGGCCCAGAAATGGTCTAGAAGAGATCCCCAGGGAAGTGGAGGCTGCAGGAAAGGACCCCTCTCCACGCACCTGCACCCACCACTGGGTATCTGAAGGCGGGGCACGAGCCAGGCTGGGGTGGCCTCCATGTGAACCAGGACGGGAGGCCGGGCGGCACAGCAGCAATAACCCATAGTCATTAGACCCATGTTCATGAAGCACTTATGTGCACTGGGCAACAAAGTGAGGGATCTCTTTTAATGCTCCAAGTGATCCTATGAGGGCAATGTAATGAGCCCATCTTACAGATGAGAAAATAGAGGCCCAGAGAGACAAAACAATTTGTCCCAAATCATAGCAGAATCAGGATTTGGACCAAGCCGTGTGGGATCCCAGTCTTAACCACCGCACTGCAGCGTGCTTTGTAAAGTGGGAAATATTTGGTTTTCTTTCTAATTAGTAGACCCACTCCCCATCTTTAAAAACAAAATTTTTTTTTAATGTTTGCTTTTGAAAGAGAGAGACAGAGCATGAGCAGGGAAACAGCAGAGAGAGAGGGAGACACAGAATCCGAAGCAGGCTCCAGGCTCCGAGCTGTCTGCACAGAGCCTGATGCTGGGCTTTAACTCACAAGCCATGAGATCATGACCTGAGCTGAAGTCGGATGCTCAACCGACTGAGCTACCCAGGTGCCAAGCCCCCCACCCCCGCCCCCGCTTTTTTGTTTTTATGGATTCCAAAGTTTTCCCACCCATTAAATTTACTCGATCTTGATCCTACGAGGAAGACTGGGAATTTGTGCCCCCATTTTAACAACGAGGCAACTGAGGCCCCAAGAGGTAAGTGACCTGTCCTGAGTGGGAGCAGGGACTCCTGGGCTCCTGCCTCCTCTCCCCGGCACGCTGGGTTAGAGGCGGCCTTGTGTCTGGGGGAAGCCGTCCGTGTGTTCTGCCAACAGAAGGAATGATTATCATAAACTCATTTCCCAGAGTATCATTCCCCTCTTTTCAGAGATTGGATTTTGGTCGTTAATAAGGACCGTGTTCCCCAGCCTTCCATCACCACCTCCTGTTTTTGAGCTTCCTCCCTCGACTGCAGTTTAACCAAGTTCTTCATTAACTGCTATGTGCCCAGAAGGTATTTATATCAATTGCGCATTTGGAAATTCAGCTGCACTTCAAGTGTGGGTAACAAGCTAATGACCCGCTTGGGGATGGGTGAGATCTGGGGAACCTGCTCTGGCAGGCCTCACCTTTCCATGACCCGGAACGTGCAGGAGAGCACTCTGCGGCCCTAGGAGTGGAAGCCTCGGGAGGCAGGGGGTTGGCGCATGTGAGTGTTGTCATTCTCTTGCTTAAACCTTTCAGTGGTTCCCTACCACCTAGCCAGCCTTTTTTTTCCTTCCTTCCATCCGTCCTCCTTTTCCTTCCTTCCTTCCTTCCTTCCACTCTTCCATTCACCCTTCCATCCTTCCACTCATCCATCCATCCATCCATCCTTCCACCATCCATCCATCCATCCGTCCATTCATTATCCTTCCATTCATCCTTCCACCATCCATCCATCATCCATCCATCATCCATCCACCCATCCTTCCATCCATCCTTCCATCCATCCATCATCCATCCATCCTTCCATCCATTCACTATCCTTCCATTCATCCATCCATCCATCCATCCTTCCATCCATCCTTCCATTCATCCTTCCACCATCCATCCATCCATCCATCCGTCCATCTTTCCATCCTTCCATTCATCCTTCCACCATCCATCCACCATCCATCCATGATCCATCCTTCATCCATCCATACATCCATCCATCCGTCCATCTTAATTCATTCATTACTTCATTAGCTCATTTAATGGCTGCCTGCCATGTCCTGCTCTAATGTTCCTATTTTCCAAAGCACTTATCACCGTTTCACACACTGAAACAGTTATCTATCACTTCTCCACCACCATTTCCCCCTCCCCCACCAGTACAAAAGACCCACAGGGGCAAGAACCTTGGTTTTATTTACTTTTATTCTAAGTGCCACCAAGTAGGCAGTTAATAAGTGTTAAGTGAGTGACTAAACATGGATATAATATTGAATAACATACAACTTTATAGGAATTAAGGTAAAACTGGAGATTTCAAATACATAACCAAATGCCATTGTATATATTGCTACAGGCAGTATTTCCTTCCATCTGCTTCTAGTGCTTCTTATGAGAGACAGTTTGAGATCACAGGCCAATAGGAGAAATTCTTACTTGGCATTCCCAGCTTCCAGCATCTGACTCCTGCCCCCCTCTCTTATCACGAAGAGGCCTTCCGGTTAGTTGGACTTGTTCATGCTTTCCAAACACACTTTGAAATATCTTTTCATGCCTCAGGGCCTTTGCAGGTACTTTTCCTCTTACGGGAATCTCTTTTACCCTCTTGTCCATCTGGAAAACTTTCTGCATGCTATTTGGGACTAGATTCAGATTATACCTCCTTTGGGAACTCTTCCTGGTCCTTTTTCCTCCCATTTTGGGCAAAATTTGACCCACCCTCTGCCTCTTGTGATTTCCTCTACTGAAGAACATTTCAGATGGTGAATTTGATTATTTCTGTCTGTATCCTTCATGGCATGGGAGTGAATTATTATAATAATAACTATTTGCAGAATTACTATAATGGTAGTGGCCACTGATTATTGGGTACCTATCATTTACTGTTCCAAGTGTTTCAACATTCAATCCTCCTAATAAGTTTATACGGTAGGAAGTATTATTTTCTCCCCATTAATAAATGAGAGAATACGTGCAGAGAGATTTTGGTAATTTACTCAAGATTACACCTTAATAAATGGTGGAGCCAGAAATAGAACCTGGGAAAATTGACTCCAGAGCCCCTGAGCTGAATGTCTTTGTGACATCGGACAAGACCTTGCAAATGTCTGGGTCCCAGTTTTCCCATCTGTACAATGAATTGCTATGGTGAGATAGTACTTAAGGACACTTTCATTGAGGACACTCTAGGACCGTCTTTGGAGTCTCTTCTATCTAGAGATGATGTGTCCATGCAGCAATCTCTTCCTCGTAGAAATGTGGTTGGGACCCAATAAGGATGAGGGGAAGATACCAGCAAACATGTGTGTCTCCGACAGTGTTGGTCTGGGAGGATGGGCAGGGAGAAGAGTAATCATGTGAATATCAGAGACTCTTTCTGGACTGTGTTCTATTGTGTCGTTCCCTCAATTCTCCTTTCCTTTGCCTGTTACATGGTTTTTTTGTGGGAAAAATATACTTTCCCATTGACTTTAGACTTAGCCATGTGACTAGCTTTGGCCATTAGGATGTGGGTGGAAATGGAGTGCCTGGGTGGCTCAGTCGGTTAAGTATCTGACTCTTAATTTTGGCTCAGGTCATGATCTCATGGTTGTGAGATCGAGCCCTGCATTGGATTCTATGCTGGGCATGAAGCTTGCTTGGGATCCTCTCTCTTCCCTCCGCCCCCTCTGAAAAAAAAAAAAAAATGTAGGTGGAAATAATTATGTTCTAGTTCCAAGACAAGATCTTTAGAGCCATGGCCAGCACTGTTGAGCTTCTGTTCTCCATGAGTAAGCCTGATACCAGAGGTGCTAAAATAAAGACACATGGAACAGACCCGTTTTCTATTTAAATTAGCTTGGAGTCAGCCTCGCCCAACTTAACCCAGCCCCAGATCAACAGGACTGTAGATGATGTATAGGCCTGTGAATATGAAACACATGTTTGGCATTGTGAATCATTGAGAATTTGGAGATGTTTGTTACACAGCATTGGTATAGTGGAAATCTGACCAATATATAGACTGAACACAAAGACCAGTATAAGTGTAGCATCTTGTTGAGTTATATCGTCGTTTTTAAAAAATATTTATTTATTTATTTTTGAGAGAGAGAGAGAGAGACACCACAAGTGGGGGAGGGACAGAGAGAAAGAGGGAGACACAGAATCTGAAGCAGGCTCTAGGCTCTGAGCTGTGAGTATAGAGCCCGACATGGGGCTCAACCCCAGGAACTGTGAAATTATGACCTGAGCTAAAGTTGGACGCTTAACCAACTGAGCTACCCAGGTGCCCCAAGTTATACTGTCCTTAATCATAAAGGGGTCTAACATTAGGGCATCTGGGTGACTCAGTCAGTTGAGCATCTGACTTTGGCTCAGAACATGATCTCACAACTCGTGAGTTCAAGCCCTGCGTTGGGCTCTGTGCGGACAGCTCAGAGCCTGGAGCCTGCTTCAGATTCTGTGTCTCCCTCTCTATCTCTGCCCCTCCCCCACTCACGCTCTGTCTCTGTCTCTCTCTCTCAAAAATAAACATTAAAAAAAAAGAGGCCTAACATTAAAGTCATATTAGCAGTGACATTTGAGCAAACAGATAACATTCGGACTTCCTGAACTCCTGGCTGAAGCAACATCTTGTGGAGGGGTGCGGGTGCTTTGATGGACCCCTTTGTCCTTGCTGTTATACAGCTAATAAAGTTTATTTCCTCTGCTAATCAACCGCACTTCCAAATGGCCTGGTCCCAGCCTTCTAGAAGGAAGGGTCTGAGTGAACGAGGCCTGTCCCCTCTGTCACTTTGGGCATATTTAATCTATAGCTAGGACCCCTGTGGTTTGATCCAGGGCATAGAGGAGTCTGGTTTGTCCTACTTGAAATATTCAACACTGAGGAAAGACGTTTCAGCGGAAAGGTCGATGTGCCCTCTTCTTCCAGCTCCCTGAGTCTGTCATATGGGTGTGGGTGGTTCCAGTGGTGTGTTGAGGAGGATATGTAAATGGTGGGAAGGGACTCAAAAGGTTTCTGTAATTTCAGAGCCTACACAGTCTTTGTGAAATTCTCCCTGATTCAGGCTTGGCTTGGGCACTGCCTCCCCCCGTGATTCTGCACACACCATCTTCTTGCAATCCTACCAGCCTGTTTTCTGAGTTTTCATGACCCGAGCCTAGTGCCTTGGCCGCAGTGATACATGGGTCCTGTGGTCACTGCCGCATTGTCTCATGGGATCACACATTAGCTTCCTGTGCCTTCTGGAATACATGTCCATAACCCTAATGGCTGCAAACGATGTGCATTAATTCTCCTACAGTCCTGGAGATCAGAGGTCTGAAATCAGTTTCACTGGGGTAGAGTCAAGGTCTGAGCAGGGCTGATTCCTTCTGAAGGCTCTGAGCAAGAGCATGTTTCTTTGCCTTTTTTTTTTTTTTTTTTTTTTTTTTTGCTTCTGGAGGCACCTGCTTCCCTTGGCTCATGACCTCTTCCTCCATCACCCCAGCCTCTTGCTTTCATTTCCTGTCTCCTGCCTCCTACTACAGACCCTGCTTCTTCTGTCTCCCTTGTGGTTATGTTGGATTCACCTGAAGAATCCAGGAGAATCTTCCCATCTCAAGATCTGAAAAGTCCTGTTTTCCATATAAGGTAACATATTCACAGGTTCCAGGAATTAGGGAAGGGGCATTATTCTGCCCCAAAGACCCTTCATGGTAGGGAACACTGGTACTGTTACCCAGTTATTTCCATCGTACTGTACAGAAAAAGGAGAGCAGTAGTTTGCAGAACTGGGAGCAGAGCCCAGACTTATGACTCCTAGTCATTAAACTATTATTATTCATAATAATTTCAATAATAGTAACATTCACCAAGTGTTTACGACGTGCTCAGCATAAAGGTGTGATAAGCACCTTTATGTATGTCATGCATTATTATTAGTCACATGTTACAGCTGAGAAAGCGAGGCTTAGAGAATTGGCAAAACTTACCCCAAATCACATAGCCACTAAGTAGTGGAGTCAGGATTTGAATCCGGGTCTTCTAATATGAAAAATATTCAGTAGATGATGTTTACCAGGTCCTCTTTACCAGACCAGCACACCCATCCCAGCTACCGTGAGGGCTGACTTCTAACAGTGCACAGCTGTCCTCTTTCCCAGAGAATTGCCCTTGGCCTCTGGGAGTCATTTCAGTGGGAAATACTTGAAAGATTACCCCTCCCCCCAGGGATTCCTCTAGGAAATAGCTGGTGGGTAATGGGTGCACAGCACTGGCCCTCTTCTTGCAAGATGGGGCAATTTTGCAGTGTCTTTCACCCTCCAGAACTCCATGGGATAGAAGCTAGACTTCAGCTGAACCCACCTCTTTATTTAGCTTTTTCCCTTGCCCCGTTCATACTTTACTTACTCTCAGGTTTCACCTGCAGGCTCTCCTTCAAGAGAAACACTTAGATGGGAATTACCGTCTCAGGCTGTAGATCAGAGCAAAACCATGCTTCTTGCTAATAGATTAGAGCTATCCCTGGTGCGATAGCACGCTAACCTTTTTCCCCAAAGAAGATACAAAGCTCCTTTATCTTTGAGGGATGTTCATACCTTTTGTAGGTGGGTCACATTCCTTCACAGACAGCCTATCATTTAAATACTGAATGGTAACTTAGCAACTGTTAACAAATCTTATGCTAGATGGTAGGGGAATAAGAATGGGGGCGGGGAGAGAATTAATTAACACCCACACAAAAATTGTCGTTCCAAATAAGGAAGAAATACTTCCATCTGTTATCTTTCTCCTTTCTTCAACAGGTCATGTATGTGATTATAACTGATATTTATAATTTCCTTCTTCCACTGCTCATTTCATATTCCATTTGTCCTCAGTAGTAATGTTGGCTTATCATGGTTTCCTGCCTGCTGGGGTAACTCAAACTTCATTCCTTAAGGGTCTGGGCCTTTAGCTGTCCTACCTATAATGGGTGGTTGTGTTTTGTTTGTTGGTTTGTTTATTTGGGTTTGTTTTTATTTTAATTCCAGTATAGTTCACATACAGTATTGTATTAGTTTCAGGTGTTCAACAGTGATTCAACTTTTTAAATTTTATTGAAAGGTGATTGTGTTTTTTAATTACTTGTATCACAGGACAAGGGAATACTTAGAGGTGCCTCAGGGGATCTCTTGAATTCAGGGCATCTTCCTGTTTATCCCCATTGGATAGTAGCCACCCAATTTCCCCTGATATTCAGAATTAATGACTGTAGCCAGTATGGAGACCCACTTCTGTGCCTGTCAATTCTTTGGTATCGAGAGCCCAAGGTAGCCAGACAGCAATCTCAACTCCAAATTAAAGGGACCATTGTTATGTCTCATGATAGAAGCATTCTTCCTTTGGGAGCTAAGATCTCTGGACCAACAGACCTAACGTCACGGGGACAGGAAGCACAAGTTTTGCTAGTAAATTGTATAAGATGGCAGTAAGAGGAGCCACACCTATTTCCACCCCAATTCCTGAGCCTGGGAATCTAGGCTGTGAGATGAATAGCATATGTATTGGTTGTTGATTTTAGAGCATAGACTGTTTTCTGGAGGATATTGACCCAGCCCTGCAAGATGTTGTCATAAGGCTGGTGCCATACCCAAATCTTCAAAAGGCCATTCTGCCATTTTGTCAGACCAGCTGCTTCAAGGTGATGAAAATCATGGTAAGACTAGTGAATTGGCTGAACGTGGGCCCACTGCCACACTCTACTTGCTGTAAACGATTCACTTGGTCAGAAGCAAAATTGTGTGGTATGCTATGAGGAATAGAACATTCTATTAGTCCCCCGATGGTGGTTTTGGCAGAAACACCACGCATAGGGAAGGCAAGTCCTTATCCAGAGTAAGGTCTAGATAAGCAAAGGAGAACAAAGTATGGTGCCCTACAGGGGGTTCGGTGTTGGACTCTGGGGTTGCCACTTGGGCACTTAGCAGTGACTGTAGCTGGATCAGCCCTGATGAGCAAAAGTCCAGTTTGCTGAATCCTGACATAACCTCCATCCATTTTGTTCATGAGCCCACAGGTAATGATGGGGAGGTCTTGGGAAAGAGTTTGGCTGAAGTCCACAAAATGGATCACTTTGCCTACTCACTTACTAAAGTCCCCCTCTACTAAAGTGGCTTTCTGATGCACGTTAGCACAAACATAGATATGTTCATCCACTCTGCTGGTTCAGCACGTTCTAGCCATGTGCTTCTCCCCAAGACCTCATTGCACCAATTTTCCAATTATGTTTCTTCCAAGCGCCCGACAATTTAAGCAAACCATTAGCCATGGCCCACACGTCAGGGTAGACTCATACCTGTGGTCCCCTCTCCTTCTAGGCTAAGTAAGCAATCAGGCTCACTGCTCAAAGTTCCGCCACTGGTAGGAGTCCTTTATGACTGGGGCTGGAGTGCTTCCCCTTTGGGTAGTACCAGCATGATGTGCAGAACCTTCTGTAAACCAGAACCACTGTTTTTCTTCTTTGGTCAATTGGTCCAGGAGTTCCACATGAGGCCCCAGGTGTGGGTCAAGAGACAGGAAGTTATGCAGCACGAGCAGGAGAGACGGGCATTCGCGGTACTTGCCCAGGTGACTTACGTGAGTCTCCTTGAGCCGCTTGAGCTGACATGATAGATGCCATTTCCATTTGATAATGAAACTGTTGCCATAAATGCTCATTTTTATGGTTTGTTTGCTCAGACAACACTCGGTTCACTGATGGGCAGCTCAGAAGGTACGTTAACTTGGGGCCTGTGATCAAGCTTTCGGTGGGCAGCAAGGCCCAATAGCAATCCAGAAACCACTTCTCAGAAAGAGAACAATTCTCTCCAGAGAGTAGCGTGGCTTTTCTATGAAATCTTGAGGGCCTGTGCTATTATTCACCAACAGGGCCTGCCTAAGTCTCGTACAATATCCCCATCTGCCACAGACCCTTCAAGCAGCATCAGATCTTCTGGGTCACACAGACCAATGGCAGAGTAGTTCACGTGGCAGGCGGCACCTGTCGGGGGTGGGAGAGCAGGTCTGGCGTGATAAATCCGTTTCAGCATTCCGAGGTCCCTAAGCCTTGGGATCCTTCCCTCTACAATCTACCAGGGGAAATGCTGGTGTCAGAACTTGATTTAGTGCGGGCTGCCTTTGTGTCCAGGTTTTAGTCAATCAACCAAACAAACAGCTAGAGCCAGTCCCAGCTGCTTGAGCTAATGCCGTGAATCCAGACTGCTTCCTGCACCCACGTCAATGAATTTGGCCTAATCCGGCACCGTATTTTTTGCTACTCCGATCCAGTATCCTTAGGGTTCATTCCCAGACTACAGAGAAGGGGTTGCTGGGAAACGTCATTGTAGCTGCACTGAGTTGACAGAGTGCAAAGCATTGTGGGCCGTGCCTTACTTTACCACGTTGCCTCCTTCAGTCTCCAAATAAAAACACTGTAGCGTGTGTGTCTTCTTAGAGCCACAAGGGCAAGCACATTAGCGTTCTCCCCCCAGGATGAAATCCAAGGTCATCGCTACTCTTTTAAGCCTGAGAAACACTCTTAACCTCTGCTGGACACCCCTATCTCTTTGTAATAATAATAATAGCCACCCACCTCCAGTCTGCCCTTAACTCACATCATTTTGCCTAATTCTGATGACCTTACGGTGAATTGCTATCCCCATTTTACAGATGTGGAAGCTGACGCCGAGGGGGCAGAGTTGCGTCACTGGCAAGGGACGGAGACAGAATTCAGATGGAGTTTCCTGCTTCTGTAGCCAAAGCGTGCTGCAGGGAATCTCCTCCCTCTCTTTTCCCCTGCTTGAGTTAATATTCGTAGCAGGTTATTGGGGATGGATTGGATAGGGAGCCCCAGAACCACAGACTGTCCCTGGTAGATGGGGTCCTAAAGAGCACTTTAGAGTTAGGGAAGTTGAAGCCCAAAAAGGTGAGGCAATTTGTCCAAGGCAACCCAGTGGGTCATTAACAGGGCTCGGGTGATGGCCAGAGCTACACCCAGGGGGCCGGGAATTAAGCAGTTAAATGAGCTTGCCATTCCAAACGTGCCCGAGGCTGGGATCCACGTCGGCCTTAGGCAAAAATGCCTGTTCAGGAGTCACGAACGTTTTCCTGTCATGCCCTCTGGTCCTAGCGGCCAGGTAGAGCTGGCAGCTTGGCTCTAACCAAGTTGCATCATCTCATCGTCCTGAAGTCCCTGGAGAGAGTCCCTTTTGCAGGTCGCCAGAAGCTCCTTGGATTTCTTCGGCTTTATTTGGTGCCAAGGGAGCGGGGAGTCTCTCTTCCTGGTTTGTTCGTTCTGGGAGTAGGGCAAGGGCTCCCGTGGAGGCAAATGACCTATTCCCTGAGGACCGGCCTGGCGCGTGTGCTCAAATACGAACCCCCAAGCGATGTTGTCTTATTCTGAGCTCGTCCAGGTCCAGCTAAGGTGGCAACTCCTGTTCAGGTGCTAGAATCTGCAGTCTGGTGGATTCTCTGTGTCCTTGACAAGTGTCTCCTTCAGCTCTTTATCTCCACGCAGAGTCTGAGGAAATAGCAAGCGCCGGATAAGGAGGGCTTGGGCCGGGTTCACGAGCCATTCAACAAACATCGAGTGCCCTCTGTGGACTGGCGCTACGGGAGGGTGCATCAGCAATACAGAAGCCATACTTTTCCCTGGGAAGTTTTATTCTAGTGGAGAAAGACAGGCCAATAAAAGCAGCAAATAACTAAATTCTGTCGTGTGGTGGAGGTAATCTGTGTTATGGGGGAGGGCAAAGTAGAGCAAGGTAAGGGGGGCAGGAGTGAGGAGCAAAAGGGTGAGTTGCAGAATTGCAGGGGGAGTTCAGGAAGGGGGGCCTCACTGGGAAGGTGGGATCGGAGTGGAGACTCGAAGGAGTTAAGTGAGTCGCCCTGTGGCTGCCTGGGGAGGAACATGCCAGGCAGAGAAAACAGCCAGTGCAAAGGCCCTGGGGCAGGAGAATGCTGATGTGTTCCAGGACCAGTGAGGAGGCCCCTGGAGCTGAAGCAGAGGGAATTGGGGGAGACGTAAGAGGGGTGGGGACAGATCCTGCCGCATTTGAGCCGTGGTGAGTGAGGACCAGGCTTTTATTGTCACTGCAAGGTGCTGAGCGGAGGAGTGTCATGATAACTAACCCATATAGTGCAGTAACGTGTTCTTAAAGGGTGTCTCAGGCTGCTGCGTGGAGAACAGACTGCAGGGGGTGGGGGGGAGGGGCTGTTGCAGTAGCCAGGTGAGAGGTGATGGGGGATCAGACTTGGATTGCTTGCGGGGGTGGGGGGGGTGAGTCACCTTCAGAGTTGGGAAGATTTTATTTTATTTTATTTCATTTCATTTCATTTCATTTCATTTCATTTCATTTCATTTCGAGAGAGATAGAAAGTGAGTGGGGGAGGGGCAGAGAGAGAGGGAGAGAGAATCCCAAACAGGCTCCTTGCGGTCAGCAGAGCCCGATGCGAGGCTCGAACTCAACAACTGTGAGATCGCAACCCGAGCAGAAATCAAGAGTCAGACGCTTAACCGACTGAGCCACCCAGGCGCCCCGGAGGCGGGAAGTTATTTTAAAGGCGGAGCCGTAGAATCCGCTGGTGGGTCCGATGTGGGGCATGAGAGGAGATGATGCCAAGCTTCTGAGCAACCGGATGTGTGGATATAGAGCTTGCCGACCGTCTCGGCCACTTACTGGCCAGGGTACCTCGGGCAAGCGACTTACCTAGCGTCTCTGTGCCTCAGTTTCCTCAACTGTAAACTTGGAGAGAACGATAGTCCCAACTTTCTCAGGTTATTATGAGACCTGACCTGGTACACAGTAAGTGCTTAATAAAGGTCAGCTCTCCTTATGATCATTGTTGCTGTTAACTGGGGGTCAGCAAACCGCAGCCCAAGGGGCCTGCTTTTGTCAACGAAAGACCCCTGGAACATGGCCACCCCCATTCGTGTCCGGGTCATCCGTGCGGGGCCGAGTGGGTCTTTGCAATAGATCCTGCGTGACTGCAAAGCCGAAAATGTTTCCTGCTGGCTCTTTACAGAAAGGCTGCTGACCACTGCTCTAGAAGGAATCAGCTGCCAGATAACGTTTCAGTAAAGATTTCTCTCTCTCTCTCTCTCTCTCTCTCTCTTTGAGGTGCCAGGACAGGAGTGCGGTGCTGTAGATGACCTCTGTCCCCTCCACATCACTGCCACTTGAGGCCGTTCTCCACCCCCAGGCCTGTGGCTCGCCTCTGGGGAGGTACTGGGGCCACTCAGCCCTCCTTCCCGAGCGTGTTTTTGCGAGACGTGCGTGGGCAGCAAGGTCCCACGAAACCGCTGGCTGAGAGGAGGGAGGTTTAGCTGATGGGGTGCATGGTCCTGGGGGCATATCCGAATTGGCCAGGAGCTAAGGGCACGGCCCCACTCCATCCTGCCTTCCTGCCTCCCCGGCTCTGTAGGGCCTCTCTGGGCAAAGCTGCCCATCAACGACTGACTCGGGGAGAAAGCCGACCAGGGTGTGGTGCAGCTGTGTCCCTCACTGGCTGGCTGTGCCACCTGGGACATGTCACCTAGCCTCTCCGAGCCTGGGCTCTCACACGTGAATGAGGATGTCTTCTATGTTCGGCCCAGAGTAGAAACTCATTTCTTCGGGCACCTTGGCTGCCTTATCTGACATCCTAACCCATCAGGACCTAATTGCGGGGCTTGGTTCATGACAGGTGCTCGGAAAATGTTTGTTGAGGGAAAAGAGGGGAGTGCAGGGCCTGTGCGGGGTGGGTGCCGGGTCCCCCAGGCTGTTTGTGATCACGATGACTTTGCTACGAGATGGTAGGATTCTCTGGAGCGCAGCGTCAGGGGCAGGTGTGAGTTCCGGGGCCAGGGTGGAGCCTTACCGGCTGTGGGAGGAAGGAGAGAGCCCTCGGGGGCTGCGAAAGCATTAGGATTCTCTCGGGAAGCAGGCGAGCAAGTGAGGGGCGTGGGCAGCTCTGACACACAGAGACAGGTGATAGATGAAAAGACAGACAGAGAGATAGATTGACAGATAAATAAATCCAAGACAGAAGGAAAGGCAGACAGACAGGTTGCCAGGCAGGCAGATAAATAGGTGGGTAAGTGACGGCCGGTGTCCTCGGCACCCGGCCCCCCTCGTCCGTCCGCTGTCACACACTCCTGCTAAGACAGACAGCCCGGTGCGGGCTCAGAGCCTGGGGGCCACATCACGCCGTCTGCCTTCCCGGGCAGACATTGGGACAGAGGGAGGCAGGGTGGCAGGGGTGTGACCGGGGCGTGGCCAGAGAGAGCCTGGGCTGCAGGTGGGAGCCTTGGGTTTGTGTCTCGGCACTCGGCGCCTCGACCCTGTGACCTGGAACGGCATCATCTTCTGCCGCGGAGCTCGAGGCCACCATGAGAGGCCGTACGAGTGTCCCTGAGAGGTGCCCTGCAGCCAGAAGTGGGCTGACTCCTCACGGGCACCCACGTGACACCCTGCGGGGGGGAGCAAAGCCGTGCTGGGGTGAGGGCTGTGAGCGTGTGCTCGCCCGCATGCCGGTCTGCCAGCTCGTGTGGGGCAGGAGCACACTGCCTGCCTTGAGCGGGTTGCACGTGTGGGGATTCCATTCCTTGGCTTCACAGCTACGCCAGCCGTGCCCCTGGGTCAGGGGCTGCGTCCCTGCTCCTGAATCTCGCCATTACCCTGCAAAATCACTTTGACATCAGGAGGCCAAATTAGCTACCTAGTTTGCAGAACCCAGAGCGCCACGGAAACGTCAGACTCCACGTTCAAAAACTGTTCATTTCAAGGGGCGCCCGGGTGGCTCAGCCGGTTGAGCGTCTGACTCCTGGTTTCGGCTCAGGTCATGATCTCACGGTTCTATGAGCTCAAGCTCCACGCTGACAGTGCGGAGGCGGCTTGGAATTCTCTCTCTCTCAAAATAAATAAATAAGCCTAGAAAAGAAAGCATTGATTTCACGATGGCAAGGGCAGAGCAGTGAACTAGGCCCTGTGTGCCCACGAGGGTTGCTCGCCTGCAAAGCCAGCCCTGTCCGCGGCCCATGGTCTCCTGACTAGTGTGGTAGGTGGAGACAGTTGTTAGGGACAGTGGCCCCTGAGCTGTGCAGCCTCAGTTTGCACCTCGGTTCTACCACTTCCTAGTGCTGTGGTTTTGGACAGGTCACTTGGTCTCTCTGGGCCTAGTGTCCTTATCTGTAAAGTGGGAGTAATGGTAGCACCTATGCCCGTGCTTGTTGAGTCAGGTGAATGAATGAATACACCCAAAGTGCTGGGCACTGTGCTGGGCACAGGTATCAATAAATATCAGCTATCGTTATCCTCCTGCAGACCCAGTTACAGAACTAGAAGGTGACCAAGCCCAGAGGTGGGCCAGGGCGGTCACCCTCCCACAGCCCAGGGTTGGGTCGCACAGTTGCCTCCCAGGCTCTGGGGCCTCGGGGACAGCAGTGGTTTGCTTTCTCCCTAGAGGAGCTCATGGCATGTCTCTTTAGGAGCAAATATGTCACCTGCTGCCACTGGCTGGGAGCCCCCACTGACTCCCCTCCTTGAGTCTGCTACTCTGTCTGGACTGAATTTAACCTTGAGGAGGTTAGCCCTCAAAAGATGCTGGGGCCCCAGAGCACAGGCCCAGGTGACGTCCCGGCTGGTGATGTGGTTTATGAGGGTCAGGCTCTGGGAGGTGTTTGAAACAGACACACCTGGCGACGTGCTCAGGATGCAAAGCTTCTGTCTTCTCATGGGCTTGGAGAAACATTTCCCCTCAAGTTATGGAGGTTTGAACTGTTTCAGTCCAGGGTGGCTCGAGAAGGCTCCGGGTTGCTGCTGACATTTCTTCGGTGTCATTGAAGCCCAGTCTGAGAGGCAGCTTTCCAGAACGTCTCTGCTCTTTTGTTCTCCTGCCGCAGGGCTGACCACAGCCTCCCTCCCTAGAACAGCCCTGCTGTGGCATCAGGGAGGGGAAGGGAGAGGAGAGTGAATATTGATCAAGCTTCTACAGAGTCTGTGGTAGAAACCCTCACCCCGGAAGCGCAGCTGAGCGTCGAGTCTGGAGCCAGATCGCTTAGGCTCTGCTCTGACCAGCTGTGTTCCCTTGAGCAAGTCACTTAACCTCTCTGTGTCAACTTGAAAGAGTGGTTGTGGGAAATAAAGCATATATGTAAATTGTCCAGAGCGGAGCCTGGCATATTGTGAGAGCACGTAAGTATTGGCTGCTGTGTGTTCTCTTCTGGGCTTTCCCCAAACCCGATAAGGCGGGTCCTAGGAGGACCCCCATTCTATAGATGAAGAGAGTGAGCCTCCAAGAAGGGCATGACCTACCCAAAGCCATACGGCTGAGGAAGGGGCGGGGGGTGGGATGCGCCTGGCCTGCTTCATGCCCAGCCTGTGCCTTCTGTGCAGCCCATATCTGCAGGTGGGCTCTGCCCGAGCAAGCACAGAGGGGAGGAGGAAGAGAAGGCTGTTCTGAACCCCACCCCCCGTAGGTCCCCAAAGTCCTTGTCTGAGGCAGTCTAGTGGCACTTCCCAAACTCATGCTGATAGTCCTGTCCCTTGATCTCATGCCGGGCCAGCTGGGAAAGGGACAGCCCTCTTCCTTGCCTCCCAGACTGTCAGATCCACTCCGGCTCAGATGAAGGGAACAGCTGGCACAGGGCTTCCCCGTCCATCACTTAGGGAAGCGTCTGCTCTGCCTCTCCGACAGGCTGCCCACCATCTCCAGGCTCAGGGGCCAGGGCGACTCGTACCTGACTATGGATGGCAGGACCCAGGGGAGGGTCATGGTCAGAGAGTGGCCAGCCCAGGGACCCTCAGACAAGCTTTCTGTCTTGACATCTGGGTTAGCTCTGATGACTCAGCCTGGCTGTCCCGGCTCTGGGATCCATGAACGAATCCCTTAGAATGGGATGGAAAAGAACAGAATAGATGTAAGGAAGGAGATTCAATGCTTCTGTATCAAGGTGAGGAACATAAAACAGGGCGCATTGAGCTGAACTCCAATCACGGTACCAGGGATCACAACCACTGACTCCCAGAGCCTTAGAGCTGCGAGTGCAAGTGAGGGATTTCTTGGTATCATTGCTTCATTTTCCAGATGGGGAAACTGAGGCTTGGGTTACTTCCTTGAGGCTGCTTGCCCAAGGCCATACAGTGAACCTTACCTGACTGAGCTGGACCAAGAGTTTTCCATCCCTAGCCAGCGTCAGGTGTCCGTGGAGCCAGCCTCCCCTGACCTCACCTCCATCCCGCCATGCTGGCTGACATTTATTGAGCACTTACTATATGCCAGTCACTCTTCCAAATGTTTTACAAGCACAAACTTGTTTTATCTCACCTCTGAGGGAGCAGTTAATAACATTATCCTCATTTTACACACAGGGAATGAAGTCAGAGTAATTTGCCCAAAGTCATTCTGCCAGAAAATGGCTGTCAGGCTTCAAATCCAGGTCACCTGGCTCCAGAGTCCAGTGTCTTGAAAATACAAGAAAAAAAATAGAGCTTCGAGGGAGCTAGATCCCCTTGTCCTCGAGGAGGCTTATAGTCTATCAGTTTTGTGTGCCACTGAATCCCATTCATAAAAAGCCTCTTTACTGTGTCTTCACTGGAGGGCCCCAGGGCCAGCAGCAGACTAGATTTGAAGTGGTTCATGAAATTGGATATACAAAAATGGTTTTAGTCTGTAGGAAAATCCTACAGCTGAGGGGGGAACGATCAGACCAAGGCGGCACGGAGAGGACTCTTGTCTGGTGCCTGGCCTGGGACAGGGGGCGAGACAAGTGAGTTCTAATTCCCCAGCTGGCCCCTCCTTGGTGTCTCACCTTGGTGTCTCCCGACCCTTCCCTGGGCCTCAGAAGCTCTATGTGCAAAGGGGAAAGTCAGTCTAAGAAATGCTCTCTCTAAAGACCTTTCCAGCTCTGACATGCGAGGATCTGATGAATGGCACCTGGCAATCCGTCTGTTTTCCCACAGGTCTCCATCAGAATGGCCCCCTAACACTTCCCTGCTTTCTCCGCAGGCATCTGCTCTCAAGTGAGGTTTTCCCACCACCCTGGAGCTGGACAATTCTTGTTGTTGGGAGAATCTCCCTCAGGTCTAACTGAAGAGCCCCTTTCCCTCCTTCTATGTTCCGTCTTCAAGGAGCCTTTGTGTCTTTTTCTTAATGCCAGAAGAACTCAGAACATGATCCCAGGCACAAATTGCCCTCGTGGGTCTGGGCATGTCCACGCCTGTCAGAGATGCCACTGATGGCTTCATGATGCTGTTTGCCGAGCAAATGACCCACGGAGGGTAGAGAGTGTGCTGCCTCCGACTCCCCAACCTGAGCCTACAGGTGAGAAGGAGACTTCCTTCCATCAAGTCAGGCAGAGCTTGTGCGGGACAGGATGGGAGGTTTAACGAATCCCGTATGCTACAGGGTGAACCCCTCAGCTCAATTCACCCCGTGACCTGGGCGAGATGGTCCACTCCCTCGGGAGGACAGAGGGGTCAAGACCACCTGATGTTCCTCCGTAGTCCAGCATTTAAATTCATGGTGACATACACACACACACACCCCCCCGCCAAGCTGTTTGCACACTCACCCAATCCACGCACGATGCTTTTAGTCATTCTCGCGATAATTTGACATTTACCAAGCCTCTGCTGAGTGTCATACCCTAGCATGCTGCCTGGCCTCCAAGGGTCTTATGGATTGGCCAAAAAAGGACACGGATCCTGGATTCCGATGGACTGGGTCCAAGCCTTGGCTCTTGCACTAACCAGCTATAAGATCTGGGGGGAGCTGCTTTGCTCTTCCAACCCTCGAGTCCTTACCTATAAAACAGGCATAATAATATCGACCTTCTATAGTGAGAACTCCATCTATTTGGTGCCTAGCATGGTGTTAAGTAAATGTCAGTCCCCTTTTTACCACTCTCTCCACCCCTGCCTTAACTCTCATGTGTCATGATTTTTGCAAGTCTGTCTGCCACGTACTGCACCAGACTAGAGACTTAGCGTGCTCTCTTCTCCTACACCCCACCCCCGCCCCAAAACAGGATATGAGTTTCCTTCTCAGACCTAGAGCTCCCTGAGAGAGGCTTGTTCCCACCCTCCAGCTGACAGCACCAGAATTTCCAAATTAGCTAAACCCGCAGTCATGAATGGGATGGGCGCTGACCGTGGTGCTGACCCACTTTCAGCGCTGACCATGGTGCTGACTTGCTTGCAACGGTCTCACTGAAGAGAAAGGCAACTGTACTCCATAGATGTCTTCACACCCCTGTGTAGATCTTAGGGATCTTCCCATCACAAAAGTGTTTCCAGGTGTGAAGGGCTCCATAAGACTCAGCTTGTATGAACAGTCAAACCCTAAATTCCCCTGATGATGGAGGGGGGTGGGTGATGAGGTGAGTGGGAAGTTTTAGAATGCACAAAAAATACAACGGTAAGACAAGCTAGGTGTCTCCCTGTTATCTTCCAACCTACTCTGTACACTGCAGCCAGATTCATCTTCTGTAAGCCTTGCTATTATCTGAGAAAGAATCATAGAACACTAAGAACTAGAAGAAGCTAAATCCAGGCTAACCCTCCTCACTTGCTTACCAATCGAATGCTATGGAAGTGACTGTCTGGGACTTTCAATGCCAGGTCATAAAAAAGCTTTGCAACTTCTACCTAGATGTTTAGAGTGTTTACCCAGGGGAAGCCAGCTACCACGCGAAAACTCTCCCTACTCTGAGACCACCAAGCTGTGAAGAAGGTCAGGTTGGCACCTGGGGAGAGAGTTATCTGGCCACCCATGATTCACCATCCCAGGTGAGGTGCCAGACATGTGAATGAAGAGCATCAGGGACACATGGCAGCTGCATGACAGACCCAAGTGAGCCCTGCCCAGTGGAACCCAGTCAACCCACAGAACTTGGGGAGATAAAAACAAATTTGTATTTTAATCCACTCTGTGGGGGTTGTTTGTTACAGAATAACAGGTGGTGGAAACAGACCTTCTGCCGTATGCACCCACAGACCCATGAGGTCCTCCCATTACACATTCATAGACTGTTCTAGTGACTACTTGTATTGGCCGAGAGGCATGCTCTTCAACCAAGACTCCACATCCTTTGCATATGGTGGTGAAGTTGCTAGGAAGAAGTCACCCAGCCATACTGTATTTCCCAGCTCCCTTTGCAACTTGGTAGGTCAACTGACCGAATTTTTTAATGTTTACGTATTTTTGAGAAAGAGAGAGAGAGTGCGAGAGAGCGGGGGAGGGGCAGAGAGAGAGGGAGACATGGAATCCAAAGCAGGGTCCAGTCTCTGAGCTGTTAGAACAGAGCTCGACATGGGGCTCGAACTCGTGTACCGCGAGATCATGACCTGAGCCGAAGATGGACACTCAACCAACTGAGCCACCCAGGCATCTCAACAGGTGACTGAGTTTTGGCCAACAGATTAGGGGTGAACATGATGAATACCATGTCATCATAGCAAAAGATGTGGAAGGGCTAAAAAAAAAAATGTCCTGGGTGGTCTTCCTTACTTACTGCCTCCCTCTGTCTGTCAGTTCGGGGTGAATTTAAGAACCATAAATTGAACATGAAGATTCTCCCATCTGCCTGGGTCCCTCAGGAGAGGTCTCTCACCCACAGATTGATTGGTATGCAGAAAAGAAACACACTTTCAGTTTAAACCACTGGGATTTGAGGGGGTGTAGTGTTTCTACTACGTATTACCTAACACTATACACTTGTAAATTGTGTGTTCCCACTGGCCAGACTGTAAACACCATGAGGGCAGATCCAACATCTAACCTGATCACCTTTGTACCCCCAGCCCTAAACCGATGCCTGGCACATGGGGACACTTGATAAACACCGGGTGAGTGAATGGGTGTGTGGGTTATTCATTTATTTTTCTGCGGGGTTATCTGAATCACACTTGACCCTCGGGCTAAACTTTGATGGCTTGGTTGTCATGCTCACGCAGGTGGTAGTCACAGACTGTACGTGTGTGTCCCCCACAAATGCATATGTTGAAACCCTACCCCGGAAGTGTGCCGGTATTAGGAAGTAACTAGGATTAGATGAGGCCACGAGTTGAGGGTGCAGCCATCATGAATAGGATTTAGTGCTCCTCTAAGAGCCACGAGAAAGCTTGCTTCCTTCTGCTGTCTGCCATGTGAGGGCACAATGAGAAGTCACCAGTCTGCAACCCAAGAGAGGGTTCTCACTGGAACCTAACCATGATGGCACCGTGGCAAAAATTCTTCTCCTCCCAGAGCCTCCCTGGAGAGGCAGGAACCGGGGAGTCCAGCTTCCAATTCCTCCCTTTGCTTTGGCCTGATTTTAGTGACTGATTTTTTTTTAGGCTTTTTTTTTTTTTAAGGTAGAGGAGGGTTAGGCGGGTGGCAGCTTCATTCTCGTCAGAAGCTAAAAGGCTCGTTGATTTTTCTGATATCCTTTGAATGTGCCCCTTCTCTACAGACAGCTCCTCGCAGCTGTTAGGACTTCAAATTCCTCGTGCATTGAGGGGGGCAGAGAAAAGATATGAAAGGCTTTTCAGCTGACACAAAAGAGGGAAAAAAAAGTGGAATAAAAACGACAATGTGGTTAATACATAAAACGGTGAAATTTCTGGCACTCACTGTATCATTAATCTGTCTAAAGTGGCTTTGATCTCTTCTGCTTTAATTAACTTGTAATTATAACATGATGATTTTTGCAGCGGGCAGAATCTGGGAGCTGGGCCCTGAAAGCAACTTCAGCCTCCGAATGGCATCATGGAGCAGGGTTTGCAGTATCTCCCTTTCAGAGACGCACTTCTCACATCTGTGCCTGCACATGCACGGTCACACACACACACACACACCCACACACACACACCAGGTTTCCCCAACACAGGTTGCCATGAGATAGTAGCTGTGTGTTTATATCAGCTTCCCAGACCTTATGTCTGAGTTAGGGTTGTCTGGTCAGGGTCTCCTCAGGGTAGAGTTGGTGGGGAAGGAGAGCATATCATTTATGAACACATCTCATGACATGTGGGTATTATTAGTCCCATTTTCTGGAGGAGGACACTGAGGCTCAGAGAGTTTAATTCACCTGCCTAAGGTCAGCCATTAAGAAGGGGGGTAGATTGACTTGTCGACCTCAACTCTTCACCCCATCCTTGTCTCGGTGTGGGGAACTCTTGACTTTGGGTTTGGCCATGAGACTTGTTTTGCATGTTGGTGAAGGTGACCAAATATGCCCAGTCTCACCTTCAGGTCCCAGGAGAGCTCAAGAAGCAGACCTGAGGCATCCCAGAAGTGGTCAGCCCGGATCCACCAATACCCAGCAGACCTGCAAGTGTGTGAGTATGAATAATTCTCTAAGTCCTGGGTTTGGGGGCAACAAGAGTTAACCAATACATTGGTGGGATTGGGATTTTAAATATTTTTATGTTTTTATTTTATTTTTGAGGGAGAGAGACAGAGTGTGAGTGGGGAAAGGGCAGAGAGAGAGAGGGAGACACAGAATTCGAAGGGGGCTCCAGGCTCTGAGCTGTCAGCACAGAGCCTGACGCAAGGCTCGAACTCACAGAGAGTGAGATCATGACCTGAGCCGAAGTCGGCCACTTCACCGACGGAGCCACCTAGGCGCCCCGGTGGGATTGGGATTTTAAACCCAGGCCCAGAGGTCCATCTGTGTCTAAGGCCCACACACTTTCCTCAACGCCCTGTGGCTTCAGAGCTGAGGGCCATCTAGGCTGTCAATCAAGTGATTCTCAGACTGGTAAGGGTGGGGAAGGGGAAGGACACCAGAGGTCTGTCCTTGCCCCTACATCAGCCCTAACTCTTCCACTCCCATCTGTCTGCTATTGGTCTGCTCCGTAATACTGCCCCTTGCACTTCTAATTATGTCGTGCAAGGAGTAGCCTCCTTGTCCCAACCTGGCTGTAAAGATCTCAGGGACGGGGCTCCAAGTTTCGTCTCTGGATCCCCAGCATCTGATTCAGGGCACAAAGCTGTCCTCGGGCCAACCGTTGAATGATACATAGTGGCCTTCCCAGTTTCATTTATTGCCAGACCGGGAACACACGTGTCTCGACGATCATTATGTGAGTCAGGTGTGGATGTGTCCCAGTGAGGACAGGAGGTTGGGTGGGCAGACTGAAGTCACAGTGAGCGACTAGTCAGTGCCAGACCACGCCAAGTGTCCCGTGGGCATCACCACATTCAGTCTGCCTAACAACCCTGTGGGATAGTAATTCATTCATTCATGCATTCGTGCATTCATTCATCCCACAGATAATTCTGAACGCCTTCTCTGAGTCAGGCACCACGCTGGGCTCTGGGATATAATGGGGCCCGTGGTTTCATCTGACAAACTGAGGCGCACAGAAAGGAAGGGAGGTGCCCAGGGCCACACCCTTTGATGAATCCAGGATTCAGACCCAGACTTTTCTCACTCCGAGTACCTTTGCAGCTGTCACTTGCCTGGGATCCCTTTCTTTCGGGCCTTCCCTGTCTCTCTTCTTTGACCGTGTGCTCACCACCCACCCACTCAATCTCTGTCTTACTAGTTTCAACACCCGTTCATTCATTCATGCATGCGCTCATCCAGGCTGGCTCTTGCTGAGCTCCTGGCATGCCCAGACCTGTGCTGGGCGTTGGGCACAGCATGTACCAGTTCAGCCAACATCAAGGCTGGAAGCCAACCTGAGATTCCCAGGTGTTTTTCCAGGTGTGGCCAGCACCAGCAGAGGTGGGCAGAAGGTGAGAGGGCAGGAGCACAGATAGCAATGTTGGGAACCCTGAAGTGTCAGGAGCAAATTGTGAGCAAATGTCAGTATTTTTGGACCCAAAAAAAAAAAAAAAAGTGGTATGCAAATGAAATGCAAAATGATGCAAATCACGGACATTCAATTTCAGTCCAAAGCTACTTTTGGTAATAAGTCTGCAGCAGGGCTGACGAGGGAGACGGTGCATCAGCAGGGCTAGCACTGCCCGCCTCCCAAGCTTTAGCCCTGCCTAGGAGGCAGCTGTTCAAGTGGGGGCATCATCACCAGAATGGGTGGTGTGGGTTGTAGGAGGGAGAGATGGGAGCCCTGCTCGGGGTGCGGTGACAACTTTTCTGGGCAGGGGTGAGTGAAAAGGAACATGCGGGTCTGAAGAACACATCACCCACTGAGCATGCAAGGCACTGGGCAGGCATAATGGCAGGGGCAGAGCCTGTGGTCATGGGACCCGGGGGCCAGGGTGCATGGGTGGTGGAGGCAGGGGAGAGAAGACTGGAATGTAACTAGGACCACAGTCTGAGGCGTCTGGTCTAGAGCTGGAGAGGAAAATCCAGATGCCTCCAGGGGCCGGTATTAATGAGAGAAACCGGCTGTTGTTTGCATTTTAAATACATGGAAATATCCATCACTTCCACAAGGAAACACTCTCTTTATTTCCCTTGAATCAAGAGGCCCTCAAGGTCTAGCTTTCGTTTGCCAACTTTTGACAGAAACGTGTGCAGAGGAATTTCTCTACACTAAGGAAGCTGAGAGTATAAGGTAGATGGTGACTGGTGCTCAGGATTAGGGTTGGGGAAACAGGAGTGGGGAGGATACTTGTCACAACTCGGGAACTACACGTGCCCCAGTCTCCTAGGGCAAGCTGTTTCCCAGGACCAGACGGTCGGTGCCATGCAGGGAGTCCGGACCCAGGATTTTCTGATTTTTCAAAGGAAGGATTTCTATGTAAGGGCTTCTGATATCTAAATGTTGGCTCAAACTCATTTTGCTTTTTTTTTTTTTTAACACATGGCGTGAGCAAAAAGAAAAGGGAAAGGACAAAGAAAGTAAAAATGAAGGAAAGAAGAAAAGTCTGGAGGCCACGAGCCACCAGTGGAGGCCTCCATGGTGGAGGAGGGGTTAGGAAAGGAGAGAAGGCTAGAGGAAGGGAGGTTAGCTTCAACAGTAGCTTCAATTGTCCCAATTTAGGGTACGCGGGTGCCCTGGCACACTAGTGAGAGTAACGAGGAGGGACTGTGTGGAAAAGGCATGTATCAGTTACCTCTGTGATGTGTAACAAACAATGACAAAACCTCAGTGGCCATCTGTTGTGAAACATATACGTTTGAGATGGGGGCACACGCACCCGTCTGGCCAGCTGCACATCAGTCGGGTGGCTCTGATGGCCTCGGCTGGGTCCTCTCTGGCACTTTGTGCTCAAACAAGTCACGTGGCCAAGCCCGGATCCAAGGGGGAGAAAAATACATTCCACCTCGTGGTGGGCAGAGATGCACGGTCACACTGCGAAAGGCGTGGATACAAGGATGGATGAAGCAGAGCCGTTTTTGCCATTTATTTACAACAGGGTAGCTCTGAGTAAGTCACCCACTCTGTCTGGACCTGGTTTGTCATCTGTAAAAGGAGGAGGTTGCATGGAATGATTCTTCCAGCTCAGCGAACCTGAGGACCCGGCCTCATGTCAGGCTCCAGATCCCAGGTGGATTCTAGCTGGTAACAGTGGGGAGAAGGGTCTTCCCTCTGTCCCTCCTCTGCTATGCCCAGGAAGTGCCTGCCCAGGATTCCAGGCACCTTTCATCGGGGATCAATAGCTCTTTGCCTTCCCTAATGGGTTCCCTGAGGGTCATTGGTTGTGGAAGAGCCATGGGGAGAGATGCATTAACCCCCCTTTGTGCTCCCAAGGGGCGTTCATCCTTAATGGAGAGAGGGACATGGCTGATTCGGTCTCTCTGTTGTTTGAGTATTAATGAGGCTTTTATAGATGGCACCTTGCTGGGGAGGGTGACACAAAAGATAGACTTTCTCACAGGCCCGGTTTCCATGTGTTGAAACCTGAAAGAACCTTAAAGGAATTCATTCCATCCATCCATCCGTCCATCTGTCCACCTGTCCACCCATCTTAAGACCTTCTATGTGCCAGGACAGGGACAGCCAGCAGAGAGATGAATACAGCAGAGCCCCAGTCCCCACCCCCACCTGGTGGGGAGGCACACACATAAGCAGTCAACAGACCATTCTGGGTGTTGGGTGAAGCTAGGCATGGAGGAAGGAGCCAGGCAGAGGCAAATTTCATCCCGGGCCTAGGAGGAATCTGCATCCAGGCTGAACACTGAGGCAAAAGACGTGGCCGGCTCTCTGCAGCCCCAAAGAACTGCCTTCCAACATTTAAAGGATTAGAGCCAGGGTACAAGGATCAGAGCCCTGCCCTTCATGGCCTTACATCTAAGATACTGACCGATGAGAGTCTTCATGGGCGAACACCATGGTGATGGGATGCGTCCCTGTGGGACCCATGGGCCTGAGGTCCAGACCTACTGTCCTGTGGTCTGAGCCCCAGGGAATGGCCACTCCATCCTTCCCCTATCACACCTGATGGGTGGGTATGAACAAGGGTCCCGAGCTCTCTTGTTTTGTGGCCATCCGTGGGGAGGGTGGCTGAGCAGCCAGTCGGGGGAGCTCATCCCTGTCAACACTCCAGAGGGCTTTCCCTTGAGGGCAACTGGTCCAATTAGAAAGATCCAGGTAAGTGGCTATGTAGCTATAGTTATATGTCTGGGCTCCAGCCGCCACCCAACTCCCCTCCCCCTCCCCCCAGGGTGAGCGGAGGCCAGGAATGACCAGACAAGGGAGAAACTCTTCCTCAGCAGGACAGAGCCCAGATAGGCATTTAACCTTCGCTTGCAGCCACAGAAGGATTCATAAGTGCTCAAAATTGGGCATAAGATTTCAGGGAGACCCCTAACGTCCCAGGATAAGAGCTCCAACTTTAGGATTTTTAGATTAGCTACCTAATTAGATCTCGTGCTCAGACCAAGAAAACTTTCTGGTATCATTAGAGAAAGCTGGAACCCAGCCCCGGCCAAGATGAGAAGGGAAAGGGTTTTGAGACATCGCCTCCGTGACAAACGCGGCTCCCGGCCCCTGAGAGACGCAACCACCCAGGAAGATGAAGGAACTGGGCCATTTCTTTCTGTAGTCGGAACCAGGAGGTGCCTGGCAAAATGGAAATTTCACATCCAACGAGAGTCTCTTCGCCATGGAGAATCTCAGTATCGATTCATCACTTACTGCCTCTCTAGTTCCAAAGATGGATTGTGTGGATATGTAAAATAAGTGTAACAAATAAAGGAAATACATTTAAAATGTACAAGAATTGGCCAATTTTGCAATATTTCACCTCAATTTTATATGCTGTCAAATATACTTGAAATACATGTGCGCTAAGCATGACAAATATATAGAAACTAAAGCTCTATTATTTTGCTGTAATGGGCCAGGGGAATAGCTTTGAAATAATATTCTTCTGTCTGCAATAAAGGCTTTTCTCTGAAGCTGTCTTAATGCTGTGAACAAAACCTAGCGCTCTCTCAAGGGCTTCTTCCTTTGAATTAGCGCCCCTTTCCGTGGCCTTCTACCACGATGAGTTTGGCAACCAGCTGGTGGGTGGGTGGGTACCTAGCCCATGATGCAGCGGGGCGCGGGGAGCGTGACCGCTGGCTCAGGCTGATAAGCGTGGAGAGGATGGGCGAGCCTGAGAATGCGCGCCGGGTGCCGCGGCGTCTGTGTGGCAGGCACACCACGGCCAGTGCCCCCCCACCCCCCGCCCCATGTGGCTTGTCTGTCGGGATCTCTCCTCGGGCAGCCGTCCTCCGGAAAACTGGAGGCACCCTCGGCTTGAGGGGTTGGTGCAAGCGGTTGCATGACAAAGCAGAAGTAGGCTGGGGAGGAGTCGAAAGGCGCCAGGGATCAGTCTCTGTAACGAAACGGGTTCGGAGCTGCACTCCGCCGTTCACGGGCTGTGAGCTTTTGGAAGGTCACATAACCTCTCTGAGACTCGCTCTCTTGGCTATAAAAAAGGGAGTGACATTTTCAGTCTTAGAGGATTGTTGTCCCCCCACCGCACATAGACGGCGCTCCCTAAAGTTGTACAGTGTGCTACCTGTGCTCCTGTACATGGCCACTCCGCATGATGTAAACACCCTGGTGCATAGTAGGTAGGCAGTAGGTAATAACTATCATTATCTCTGCAATTCTTAGTCCTAAGTACAACTACTTCTAGAATGTTGGATTTGGAAGGGGCCCAGAGGGGGGGCTGTTTTACACAGAGATTTAAAAAAGAGGACACTGGAATCAGACGGACCTAGATCCACATCCTTGCCCTGGCACTTCCTAGCTCAGTTATCCTGGGAAAGTTGTTTTTACCTCTGCTTCCGTTTCCTCTTCCATAAAATGGGCATAATAACGGCGTCGGTTGCTCCAAGAATTAAGTCTGACAGTTCGAGTCTGAGCCTTCATGCTGGCCAGTGCCTGGCAAATGACAGATGTTCACAGTGTTAGCTTTCACAGGCAACTGGATAGACAGAACGGGAGGATGGCCACCATGAGGCTGAGAGCCGTTAGAAGCAACGCACCAGATGTCCCCACAGCGATACGGATCAATCGCAAAGCCCAGTGCTGGGATGGAAATGCCATTTAAGTACATTGAAAATGCACACATCTAAAACAACAGTATGCATTTCACAAAAGAGACTTACAAACAGAAGGATGCACATAAAACACACCAGAAGGGTTGCCTGTGGGAGGAAAGAGAGGGAGTGGGGATTGAGGATAAGAGGGAATATGTCACTAGATAAGAATGGGATGACAAAGGGGCACCTGCGTGGCTCAGTCGGTTAAGCGTCTGACTTCGGCTCAGGTCATGATCTCGCGGTTCGTGAGTTCGAGCCCCGCGTCGGGCTCTGGGCTGACGGCTCAGAGCCTGGAGCCTGCTTCCGATTCTGTCTGTGTCTCCCTCTCTCTCTGCCCCAGCCCCACTCATGCTCTGTCTCTGTCTCTCTCAAAAATAAATAAACATTAAAAAAAAAGAATGGGATGACAAAGCCACGAGCCCTTATGAAGTCTCTGGACAGCGCTCTTTCCCGCGGGAGTGAAGGATCGCTTCCGGCTGAGCCCCATCCAACGTCAGGGCTGGGAGGTAGCTCGGAATCTGTCCAGTTCCAGGGGAACAGAGTGGGCAGCCTGGCCTGTGAAGCACGTGACCACAGAGAAGGGTGTCATGGTCAATGGGAGGTGTCTGGAAAGTTCTACTGTAAGTGTGCACCACCATGCACAAAGGGCATCGCACCTGCTGATTCCCTCGTCTCCTGAGTTTGGAGGAAATCAGGAAAGCGGCCGTCCCACAGCTGGGTGATTGCAGCTGAAGGAGGGAAGGGTGGGGGACGAAAGGCCTGGGAGGAGAGGCGTCTGAGCCGAGCTGGAAGTGGTCACAGCCCTGCTCTGTGGGGAGGGCTCAGAAAACCTGGAACAACATCAGGCTTGCCATCGAAGGTCGGCTGAGGGGCTTGAGCCCATTACGTTACAGACCAGGGTTTTTGTCTTAGACTGACAACGAGAAGCTAGGTTGTCCCCAGATGGGAGTGCCAGCATTTTGAGGGCTCGCCATCAATGGGACAAGGGAAGCAGAACTGAAAATTCAGGACTGCGGGGGGGAGGGCGGTGTCGGACATAGAGACGTTAATGGATTCCGGTTGAAAAGAAACAAACGAATGTACGTTATATGCGACACCTGTTACCTAACTTGGTAGACTTTTTCAACTTTTCGATGAGCTGCTCTGGGGATATGTCGCTCAGAACCATTGCTATCATTTGGTCAACTTTCTCTCCACCTGTTCCTCTTTCTTCTACCTCTGCTCTTCCTTCTCTCCTCACCCCTGTCCCCCATCTTACTCCTCTTTGCCCTCCTCCCCTCCTCAGCCCAGAGACGCCACTCTGTGGGCCAGCCCCGACCTCAGTCCCCGCAGATGCTCCCCAAGTAGGAAAAAATTCAAGTTGCTCAAAGCATTCACCTGCCTCGGCTGTCCACCCAGCCTCATGCCTTTCTAGGGGACAAGGGGCCCTTGGAACCACCAATGAGACAGGCGGGATTCTTGCACCCCAAGAGGAAAAGGTCACGTCCTGGAGGTGTGGGTACACACATGTATTCTTGCATTCCTATGGAGTCATGAATGCACAGAGAAACACACACCCGCATGGACACCCAAACACACAAATGCTTGCCTTAGCACCATGAGCACAAAAACTCAGATCCATACGTAATATGTCCCAAAACATAGGTGCGCACCCAGACATGCAGGCATGCGCGGGCCCGTAGGTAGAGAGGCAGCCGTGTACACATCCGCGCATAAGATGCAAATGGAAAGAAACAGACACTCGTGGGCGGCCAGGCACACACACAGGGGAAGCGGGAAGTGGGAGAGGAAAGCCCACCTCCCGACGCCCCACCTCACACTCAGGTATGCAAACTAAGAGGCACATACTCCGAGAGCACCACACAAGTGCTCAGCCAGCAGCCCTCTCCTCTCCCCAGCCCTGCTCCTCCCTTGCTGGCGTGGGGGGGGGCACGTCAGCAGTGAGCTGGGGCTGCAAGAGGTCACAGCAGAGACATGCGTGGGACCCCGCGGAGGCTGCAATGGACCATGTGAACTCTATCGCTGCCCCCCGGGGTCGGGTCGGCTGTCAGAGTGACTGCCACAGTCATTCTAGCTCCTTCCCCACGCCGTGGTGGTGCAAGAACCCCACTGGGACGGGACGTCCGTGGGAGAGGTGTGGATGGGGGAAACACCACTACCCACACACTATCCGCACACACCAGCCCGGCTTCCCACGGGGAGCAGGTCAGAGACTGAGAGACCTGGGCTTCAGAGAAACCCTCGCAGGCTTCCTGGGTGCTGGACAGAGCACTTCCTTCAAGCGGGAGCATCTGGGCGCTTTCCCATCTCTGTGAGGCTTTGGGGTGGGCCTGAAAAGCCCGGGAGCTCACTCAGAGCAGGGAGCACCAGCCAGGCGCTCCGCACACAGGATCTCGTCGGGTCTCAGCGCTTCTCTTCCTGCTGAACCACTGTCTCAGCTTCCTGCTCCCCTGCTCGCCTCTTTGCAAGAAGACATTCTCCGCCCATCAGTCAGAGCGATTCTGTTAACCTGTCAGCCCGGTCACACCTCTTCTCTGCACAGAACCTCCCAACGGCTTTCGTTCCAAGCACCTCGAGGCCAAACCGCACACAGCATCTAGGTGCCCTTGACCGTCTGGCCCTGCATTGCCCCCCCCCATCCTGCCTGCCCCCTGCCTTCCCCACCTCGCTCCCTCCGCTCCAGCCACACCGGCCCCCTTGTTGTTGTTCAAAGACGCCGGGCCTGCTCCCGCCTCAGAACCACGCTGATCCCTCCTCCCCTGGCGATGCTTCGGTTGTCGATTAGTGGCATGACTGCCTTAAACGTCACCTCCATGGAGCCTTCATTGGACATCTGACCTAGGACTGCATCCTACCAAGGTTTCTGCTGCCTGCCTCGCTTTGCTCCGTAACACTTAACCGCTGTCTAGAAAACTATACGCTGTACTTATTTTTCTGGTCTATTCTCTGCCTCTCCACTATCACCTGAGCTCGTGAGAGCAGGGTCTGACTTGTTCTTCTTAATGCCTAGGGCAGGTGCTCGGCACGTAGTGTGTGCTCAACATATATTTCCTGAATGAGTGGACCATCCTGTGAGGGTAGGTGTTTTCACCCCCATTTTACAGATGAGGAAACAGAGGATACCGATGCTGCAGCAATCTGTCCAGACGCACAAGGCTGGCAAGGGGAAGCTTGAGTTGGAACCCAGATTGATTTGGCTCACAAGCCAGGGCCTGGACTTACTCTTCCTGGCTGCCACCTGTAACTGTGCCACAGGTAACCGTGTGCCAGGGAAACTCCACACCTGTGGTTGTCAAACGGCATATCAAGGTCAATGCCGATCCCTAGACTCGGCAAATGGTGCCTTGCAGAACGCACCTTGCAAAACGCAGCTCTGTACTATTTCCCAAGACACCAAAGATCACTTGGCTAAACCTCTCATGATGTTCCAGAAGTTATTATTTTCTTCACCTCTTTTCAAAACCTATCTGTCTATGTGATGGTAGTAATAGGCTCCTCAACCCGCCCTTTGTAGGACCTGGCTATCTAGAGCCGGGGGTGAAGCGGAAATAACCTTGACTGAACTCCTGTTATACTTGAACACCGTGTTAGGAACATTGTCTGTGCTGGCGAGGCAGACACATGCTGTAGCTATATGCACGGGCTCTGTACTCAGTCGGCTGGCTTGGAGGTCTGGTTCTATCCCTTTTGCTATCTGTTTAATCTTGGATGACTTAGTTACCTTCTCTGAGCTTCCATTCCCCTATCTGTGGAATGCCGGCTTTGTTGCAGATGATTGGCTCCCATATTTATTCCTTTCCTTTCCTTTCAGTAAAAGAACTGGTGGATTTGAGCTGGGCACGTGGGCAGCAGTAAAGACTACATTTCCCATACTCCTGTGTGGCTAAGTGTGGCCATGTGATTATGGCCTGACCAATAAGACTTAAGAGGAAGTTATGGGAACAACTTCCAGGTCATGCCCTTAAGAGAACAGGAAATAGCCTGCACTCCCCTTCTGGTCCCTGCTTGTTGGCCTTAACTGCTAGTGACTTTGGCTCCGGAGTGGGGCGCTGTGTGGCAAACTGAAGTGCTGGACCTTTAGCTTGTGGTCAGGGAGCAGGTGGTGAAGATGCCCGTGTCCCGGGATAGGAAGATGGCGGCCCCTCTTATCACATGGCAAAAATTCAATGTTGCCTGCCATTTTTCAAAAGCAGATCACCGGCCAATAGTGTTCATGACTCTAGCGGGTCTGTTCAAGCCTTCAGAGTGTAGCATGCATGGGCTTATGTTTTCATGTTCAGCAGAGTCCTGTAAGAGGGACAATCTCAGGCTAGTTATAAAATGATCTGGAAGAGGAAGTCTTAGCAGGTAGGAGAGGAGAAGACCGAAGCCCTGACCTTGTCTGGAGTGACTCAAGCCATCAAAGATGGAACATTGTAGCAGAGTCAGATCAGAGTGTGGCCTTGCTGTCCCAGCCTGCTGCCCCAGCCAGCCCTCGGGAGGCCTCCTGCCGGTAGGGAAGGGGTATGGGCAAGACAAAGATGCTCGGACGTTAGGACAAGTTTCCAAACAGAAAAACTACACCTAGAAGAGTTCTTGCTCGTGGCTGCTTGTATGTGGAACTGACAAAGCAGACGGAAGGAAAGCCTACGCTATCCATTATAGAGCTACGTTTCTCTGGGACAAGTTGATCGCCCTAAGCAAGAGCCTGCTTTGGGCACAGGGCTTCCCATGTACCCAGGCACCTCTGGCCAAGCCCAGCTGTTCTTTTTCCATGTGGAAAAGTGGAAAACGAGAGAGGGACAGTGCCCAGCCAAAGACCGCACAGCTGCACGGTGGACAGATCCAGGAGCAATCACTCACATCAGGGAACTCACCACAGGGTTTCTACTTGTTATCGGCTCCTTTGCTCATCACTTCCACGACCAAGGGTAGTGAAAAGAAATGAAGTTGGTGAAAAGAGGGCAGAAAATTGAGGGATCGTGAATCAAGCTGGTGGCACCGGCCCCTCTCCTGACTCCCACCTACTCTGCCTCCTTCCAGGGGGATGGGCGATGTTCTGGCAAGGCAGGGAAAAGAGAACCCGGGTGTGAGCATCACACTGCCTGGGTCTGAATCCTGATCGTGCCATTTCCTACCTGTGGGAGCTAGAGCAGGTAATTTACTTCGGAGGACCCCCGTGTCCTCATCTGTAACACCAATACCCACCTTGTGAAGTTGCTGTAAGGTTTAGACGAGGAAAGGTGCTTACCGTGGTACCTGGCACAGAGCAAGTGCTTGTGTTGAGGTGATTAATGTGAATTGCTAATATCTCCGTGGCTTTGTGCAATTGTGGGTTTCTTACTCATATTACAGCCTGATGGCACCTGGAGAGGTAGTCCTCCACCTTCTAGGTATGCTGTCCAAGGTCCCCAAAGAGGGGAAGACAGATTGAGGATGTTCCCAAGGGCCAGGAAGTAACAGACATCTCCTCTGCCCAATCCTATTGGCCAGAAGTTGTCCATGGCACAACTACATTGCGGGGGGAGGAGAGGGGGGACACGCTGGGCAATGTGGTTCACCATGTGCCCAGGGGAGGACACAGCCTCTCGCCATACCTGGCCTGCAATACTGGTTTGGTCCCTTGTATGTTGTGTGATTCTCTACATGTTTTCAACCTTTCTGAGCCTCGGTTTCCTCATGGTAAATGGAATTAATGACAAGAGTTTTATTATTACAAAGTTCACAGAAAGGAAAGGGAAGTTCAAAGTGCTTCGTGTGTGGAGGCTGTTTGGGGAATGTTCTTTTCCTTCCTTTCTTTGCTGTCCAGGATTCCTCTTTCCCCCACCACCAACTTCCTTCCCGTCCCACCCCTTCTGTCGTCCTCACTCCTTCCTTCCCCTGCAGCGAGCAGGCGAAAGCTGGCAGGGCCCCTGGTCCACAGTCACTGAACCTACTCATTTTCAACCAAAGGGACAAAGTTCTGAAAGAAAGCCCTGGTGAGCGGAGGCGGTGGCACGGAGTGGGTGACTGGAACTGTGTCCCCTGCTCCCCAGCATAAATCTCTGGGAAAACCATTAGCAGGCCCTGCAGCCCAGAGACAAATTACGAGGCAGAGGATCAATGTTATTTTTTCCACAAGCTGAATTCATAACGGTTTATGGCAAAATCAATGCAAATCTTCATGAATAAAGTGAAGGCAGGTGCACATTGGAGAATAATGAGGGGGTTTGAGGTGCGGGAACCTCAGCCAATAGGCTTTGGGAGTGGGGTCCCAGGAGAAGTCACCTGCCTGCTGCCCCAGAGTTTGGTCCTGTGTGGTGCCGGGGGTCCCCTCCCAGACTGGGTGCAGTCTGTCTGCACACCCCTGGGGGGAGGGGGCCCGGCCACGGGCGGGGAGTTAAGAAGAGATGATACTTTCGTAAGAATTTACCCTGGGCTTCATGCTCTGTATTCTTACCAGAGCCTCACCACCAGGCCACAGATCAATGCCAGGGCAACCCCCACTTCACAGCCCTGGAAACAGGCTCAAAGGGGTGAAGCAACTTGGCCCCTCATGGCTAATAACTAGCAAAGTCTGGATTCCAGCCCAGACCCTCCCTATTCCAGAGGCCCTGCATTACTTTTTCAAACAAGCATGGCCCCTCTGCCCTGTGCTTTCCTGCCTCTTACCTCTGCACAAGCAGTGTCCCTGGTCTGAAGTGCCTGGCTTCTCTTTCCTGTACCCAAGAGAGAAATGCTCCTCACTGGCCCTCACCACCTGGCTGCAATTCTGCTGGGAAGGCTGGTGGTGTCCGTATGTCTTCAGTTGGCATCATCATGGCCTCTCAGGGGGATTTGTATATATGTCCAGTGTGGACCCTGGGATATTATCTAGAGAGTGTTTGCCCTCCCAGCTCCCGTTGGAGAGTTGAACTGTATCCTGTCTTACCATCATTCTTTCAATCCTTGCGTCTGCATGCTGGCACTGACATTCATCCTTCCATTCATCCAGCCATTCGCTCAGCCATCCATTTGTCCATCCATGCATCCATCCATCCATCCACCCACCCATCCACCCATCTGCTTGTCCATCCATCCATCCATCCATCCATCCATCCATCCATCCAATCCATTCATCCACCCATCTGCTTCTCTGTCCATCCATCCATCCATCCATCCATCCATCCATCTATCCACCCATCCATGTATCCATCCACTTGTCCATCCATCCATCCATCCATCCACCCACCCACCCATCCATCCATCTGCCTATCCATCCATCCATCCATCCATCCATCCATCCATCCATCCATCCAATCCATTCATCCACCCACCTGCTTCTCTGTCCATCCATCCATCCATCCATCCACCCATCTGCTTCTCTGTCCATCCATCCATCCATCTATCCATCTATCCACCCATGCATGTATCCATCCACTTGTCCATCCATTCATCCATCCATCCATCCATCCATCCATCCATCCATCCATCCAATCCATTCATCCACCCATCTGCTTCTCTGTCCATCCATCCATCCATCTATCCATCTATCCACCCATGCATGTATCCATCCACTTGTCCATCCATCCATCCATCCGTCCATCCATCCATCCATCCATCCAATCCATTCATCCACCCATCTGCTTCTCTGTCCATCCATCCATCCATCCATCCATCCATCCATCCATCCATGTATCCATCCACTTGTCCATCCATCCATCCATCCATCCATCCATCCACCCATCCATGTATCCATCCACTTGTCCATCCATCCATCCATCCATCCATCCATCCATCCATCCATCCATGTATCCATCCACTTGTCCATCCATCCATCCATCCATCCACCCTCCATCCAATCCATTCATCCACCCATCTGCTTCTCTGTCCATCCATCCATCCATCCATCCATCCATCCATCCATCTATCCACCCATCCATGTATCCATCCACTTGTCCATCCATCCATCCATCCATCCATCCGCCCACCCACCCATCCATCCATCCGCCTATCCATCCATCCATCCGCCCATCCATCCATCCATCCATCCATCCATCCAATCCATTCATCCACCCATCTGCTTCTCTGTCCATCCATCCATCCATCCACCCATCCATGTATCCATCCACTTGTCCATCCATCCATCCATCCATCCATCCATCCATCCATCCAATCCATTCATCCACCCATCTGCTTCTCTGTCCATCCATCCATCCATCCACACATCCATTTATCCTCCAGCCTTCCATCTGTTCTTTTTTCCATCTTCTAGTGTTTTATGTGTATATACTTTCAGTTTTGCAAGATGAAAAAAGTTCCGCAGATGGATGGAGATAGTGGTGGCACAACAATGTATATGTACTAAATGCCACTGAACTGTACTCTTAAAAATGATTACAATGGTAAATTTCATGTTATTTATACTTTGCCACAATTGAAAATAAAGTAATTAATTTAGAAAACGATCAGATTTCCTGGGTGGGCTGCAGTATCCCTTATGCAGAACACCACTTCCTGCCCACCTGTTCCAATCCAAACTCTTGGTCAAACTCTACCTTACATCTTGCCTCCCCCCACGCATTGCCAGCAGGTAACTCCAGCCCTCCCCAGCTCGCCTGCCTCCAGATTCGCCAGGTGCTCACACTTTTCACAGAATCATCATAACAATGATGCCACATGCTGCCATTTGTCTCATTTAAAGATGAGGAACCTGAGGCCCAGGGAAGTTAAGTAACGTGCCTGAGCTTCCTCAGCTGTGGGCCAAGGGGGCAGGACACAGACCCCTCAGGGATGACACCCTATCCTTAAAGCTATTCGGTGCTGCTTCCCACAAGCCGTGTTTGCTTAGGCATTGAGCTCACATAAGTCTTATCTCCCCAAGATCTCATGAGCTCCTAAATATGGGGAATGGAAATTCATGCTCATGTTACCCATTCCTGACCCAGTGTGGACGCAAAGTCAGGTCTCTAACTCAGGGCCAGGGCTTGAGTGATGGGTGGTTGCCTCCAGGGCAAAATTGGAAGGAGTGCCCCAAATCTCAGGAATCAAGATAAGTTCTATTTTATTTTAATTTTTTAATGTTTATTTATATTTGAGAGAGAGAGAGAGTGAGAGAGGCAGAGGGGCACAGAGAGAGGGAGACCCAGAATCCAAAGCAGGCTCCAGGCTCCGAGCTGTCAGCACAGAGCCTGCCGTGGGGCTCGAACCCACGAACTGTGAGATCATGACCTGAGCCGAAGTCGGACGCTCAACCGACGGAGCCACCCAGGCACCCCCAAGGTAAATTCTAGTTTAACGCCATCTTAAAATATCAAATTTAATGCCAAAGAAATCTATGATGAACATATTATCAAAATTTAAATAAAGGCAAGATCCAACCCTGCGCAATCCTGCCTCATCGGCCTCATCCGTTTACCTTAATCCCAGTCCTCTTCTAAGTACCTGGAGAGCTTGTTAAGATGTGCTGTGCTCTGGTGTGTTTTGGGGGTATCACTGACACCATTTGTTTGAATATGTAGCCATGCCCTTCTGTCCGACCCATTTGGCAGGAACTGCGTGCTGTGAGGCAGTCAAGCGAGGACTCTGGAGTCAATCTTGGCTTGGCAGCCTGTTTTCCGGGCCTTCATAGCTGTGTGACCTTGGGCAAATCGCTTAACCTTTCTGTGCCTCAATTTCCTCCCCTGTAAACGGCGTGTCTAACGGTGCTACCTCTGCAATGCAGCCCTGAAAATTAAATGAGATAAAGCGTGAGAAGAGCTCAGCACAGCAAGTGACCCTTAGCTAACTACAAAGGGCAAGCTCTAGTAAAAACGATTCAACTGATTCCTCCATCCAGGAAAAGAAAAGAAAATGTAACATGGGAATCCGTGTTCGCAGGCATCAAAAGCCATCAGCCTTTGGTTTTCCTTTTCTTGTTTCCGCCATTGACATTTCTTGACTGCACCCGGCACGGGGGGATTGGCAGTTGTGGAAGTCTGAGCAGAGACCCGGAGACCCGGAGACAGGCAGGAGGGGGAGACCGGAAAGTGATTCCCAGCTTCTCAGAGTGAGGCAGCTGACAGCTCCCTTTTCCCACTCCCTAGGCCTCGCATGTTTCTTCGTTAACTTCAGCCGGAGGCGTCCCATGCTCTGTCCACATCACTACCACATTGCTATACCTGGAGGAGAAAATGCCGGGGGAAATGAGCTGTTTTATCCCTCCATGCTGCCAAGGGTGTTTAGAGGGCCAGATGTCCGGCAGGCGGTGGGCATCACATCTGGAAGGCAGGTGGAAGGTTTTCAACCAGATGTGTCAAGTGTTGTGGTGACCGGGGGACACGTGAGGCCCCTGGCCATGGGGAATAGCATTGAGAGGGCCAAGGAAACTGCCCCCCCCCCCCACCCTGGGTCCCTGCAAACCAAAGGTAGCTCCCGTCTCCATCTCCTAGCCAAGAACTTGAGTGAGACTCTTGGCCCCTCACCGGCCCCTGAATGCCAGCCTCCTGAAGCCGAGGGCTCTGGCCGGGGTTTTCAGTCTGTGAAGCCACTGGCGAGGTATCTCCCGGAGGAGGCAAGGGGACAGAACCCCGACCCGTGGTGGCAGAAGGAAAGGGGAAGAGCGAGCTGGATCGTCTCCAGGTTGGGGGCGGGGGGAGGCGTTGACCACCTGGCCATCAGCCCTCAAAAGACTCTTGGGAGGCAGAGAAGTGGCAGTGACCTTCCTCACGTACAGGTGGGGAAACTGAGGCTTGAAGAGGTTGAGGGATTGTGTTCAGCCACCCAGAAATATTGGGCGATGCCAGGCTGACTGCCTGGCCAGGATGACACAACTCTGCCTTCCAGAGACCTTCACCCGTCTCTCTCTTGTGGGGAGGAGGAGGAAGCAGAGGAAATGTTCATCGCCCAACTGTATGGGTGGGAGAGGACAAGGAATAGCCTCAGTTCTCTGCAACAGCCTGAAAATCATCCTCATGTGCAGCGATTCTGAGCATCCCAGGGCGGCAGGGCCAGAAGGGACACTATTGTTTCAGTTTAGTGCCTGCCCGTGTTCCAACCGGGAACACCAAGGCCGGAGACTGGCAGCAGCCTGCCAGGGACAGGTCGTTTCCCAGAACAGCTAAGACTCTTACCCCAGTCTCTCAGCCACGGCGACCAATACCCTGGGTTTCACTGGAGGAGGCCAGACCCCCCATAGCTCACTCCCCGGCCATCGCCATCCACGAGCTCCAGTTTCCGCACATGGATGAATGAAAGGACAAGTCCCCGCCCCATCTGACTCAAAGAGCAGTTAGGAATTCGGATAACAGTCAGGTATAAACATAAGGGTAAAGAGAGCTGAGGCATTCTGAGTTCCTACTGTGTGCACCAGGCCCTGGGCTGGTCCTTGACATACGAGGTCCCAATGACTGCCAGCATAACATTTCCTCTTCCTGGAATGGCTCCTGACTCCCCCTCTCCTTGCCCCCTCCCCCAATTTCTTCCATCAGTACTGCAGTCTCAGCTAGAGGTCACCTCCTCCAGGAAGCTCGCTCTGATGACCAGAGTCCCATCTTTGTGTTCCCAGGGCAACCTGTTCATCCTGGCGTAGCATTGGCCACACACAGAATGTGTCACCCGTTTTTAGCGACCGCATCCGCGGACAGCTCTGAGAGCTTAGACAATGTCTGTGTCTTTTTTGTTTGCGGTGGCCCCTCAGCGCCCCTCAAGGTATCTGATGCATAGTATGTATGTGATCTGTTTGATTTTACGGAGGAATCTGGGATTGTAGATCCGGGAAAACTGCAAACTTATAAAGGTCTTTTTTTTTTTTTCTTCAAAGAGGTGGGCGGAGGTGCTATGAGGTGTTGCAGTCCCACAGCCTACCTACAGAGGGCGACGGTGAACCCAAGGGACTTCGGGAGAGGCTGTTGGCATTTCAGACTGAAGGCTGCGCGGAGGTGTGATGGTCTGTGGGGACCAAGCGGGTCCATGGTCCCTGCATCGCACCACATGGTGATGGCATAGAGCCTGCTTCAGTGATTCCTGAGACCCACACGGGTTAATTCCAGCAAAGGAACAGTTTCCCAGGGGTTTTAGCTTCTGGTCCGGGAGCCCCGCCCAGCTTGTGGTCAGGGTCTGGGTGATCAGTCACAGCTAGACCCTGGTTATTATTTTGGCTGCATTTTCTGCCTCCCTCTTTTCCTGTTGCCCAATTAGATTTAATTAGTTATTGATAACAGTGGCAGGTGGAATGAGCCTCTGTGGTCCTGGGCTGGAAGGTAGAGGGGTAGTTGCAGAACAAAAGGAGGCCAGAGGAAGGGGACAGCTGGTGTCTCGGGAACCTGGGCACGGGTGCTCCCGGGGGCACTTATAATTCCTGCGTTTTCATCCGCCTTCCCCTCCGCATCGCTCCCTGCTTCCTCCCCCCAGCCCCTCTGCTCTCCTGCAGGATCCATAGCCCTGCCCATGCCTGCACTGGCTGCTGCCTGTCTCCAGCCTAATTGTTGCCTTCTCTACGCCCTGGGTGTCTTAATGCAGGTCTTTCCCCGAAGAAGGTGGGGCACTTTGGAATACTGTTCAGCAGACATTCTCTCCCCTCTCCTCCCGCTCCACCCACCACTGTGGAGCTGGACCGTGTGGCTTGCTTTGACCGGTGCAAAGTCGGCAGATGTGACCCGGGCAGAGGCCCTCACTATGCATGCATCAGCGGCGTGATTTCTTGTGTTCTTGTGACCTGACGTGAGCCCAGGGTGGGTCATTGTCCCCATCGGGGTGGGTCCCAGAATGACCACCCAGGAGTCAGATGTGAGCTCAACCCGCAGCCAGAGTGGAGGAGCCCAGCCGGGTGCAGCCTAGACCAGCCCAGTCGCAGCCACGCCGAGCCCCATGAGCACGAGGATACGTGCTGTGATTGCGGGTCACGGGGAGGCTGTGCTATTTGTTACACCACGTTATCCCTGTCAGAGCCTGGCTAGTACAGAGGGTGGGTGCGGCCTCAGTGAATGACACAGCAAAACAGATTATTCTAGACTAGGAGACAGGAGGCCTGGGCTCTCACCCAAAAATTTCTTTTTTTTTTTTTTAACGTTTATTTATTTTTGAGACAGAGAGAGACAGAGCATGAACGGGGGAGGGTCAGAGAGAGAGGGAGACACAGAATCCGAAGCAGGCTCCAGGCTCGGAGCTGTCGGCACAGAGCCCGACACGGGGCTCGAACTCACAGACCGCGAGATCGTGACCTGAGCCGAAGTCGGACGCTCAACCGACTGAGCCACCCAGGTGCCCCTCACCCAAAAATTTCTATTAACTCCCTTGCTGGCTTTGGAGAGGTGGGGAAGAAGCTAATACGGTTGATCATCCTCGGTGGGCCAGGTGCCGTGCTAAGAACTTCCCACGTGTTACTCTACGTGATCGCCACCATTTCGATCTTAATCTGAAGAGTAAGTACTCTGTGCCAGGTATTACGTTAAGTGTTTATAATGCAATTAGGATTGTGCTAAAAATGGCACCAATGCTTAAGTGATTAGTAACTTGAAAAAAAACAGCCATTTGTTGAATGCGTACCGTGGGGCAGGCTTGCATCAGGCTGTCTCAACGTACGGTCTCAATTCACCCTCAGTACAACGGCGAAGAATGGTCTGGCCTAAAACGCCGGTAGTGCTGAGTTAGGGACACCCTGGTTTGGCTGTTCGGGGAGCCTGGCAGCGAATGCAACTCAGACTTGTTTTGTCCCAACGCAACTATGTTAGTTTCCTGTGACGGCTGTAGCAAATTGCCACAAACGGGGTGGCTTAAAACCCCAGACATTCATTTCCTCACAGTTCTGGAAGCCAGAAGTCCGAAATCAAGGCAGCGGCGAGAGCACGCTCCCTCCGGAGGCTCCGGCAGAGATCCTCGCGTCCTCCAGCCCTCGTGCCGCCCGCACTCCAGCCTCTGCGTCCGGCCTCCCGCCGGCTTCTCTTGGTCTCAGTCCCCCTCTCCTCGTCTCTGAGGGTGCACCTGCCATCGGATTGAGGGCCCACACATGTACTCCAGGATTATCTCCTCGTTTTAGGACCTCCTCACTTAATCCCGTCTTCAAGACCCTTTTTCCAAGTATGGTACCGTCACAGGTTTGGGGAGTTGGATGCGGACCATCTCCTGACCTATTATCTTCTTGAACAGAGACCCCCATCCTGCTCTTCCACAGGTATTTTATTTACGTTTTACCTTCACAGAGATCCTCCGAGGAGTACATTTTACCCCGGTTTACTCGGGAGGCCCTGAGGCTCAGAGAGGTTGTGTAACTCTCCGGGAAGAATCAGCACAAACGGCAGGATTTGCTCTCTGGGTTTAAAGCTCTTGCTCTCACCCGTCGGCTTGCTCCCTGAACCCCAGCCATCCGTCTGGGCTCAGAGATGCCCACTCCGAGGAGCGCCCAGAGATGCCCCCTGGACCAGCTGCAGTGGGTGGTTAGTGGGCATCCTTTCCGGGCAACATGAATCATCAGCAACCTTTTCAGGGGAATAACGGGATACTGGGAGGAGAAAGCCCCAGGATCAGCAGCCACCTCTGGAGAGGGAGAATGAGCGGCCTTGTCCTGGGGACTTGCCTATGACAGTCAGGGGCAGGCCAAGCCCGGCCTTTCCATCACTGCTGCTTCGGGGAGCTCCTCTCCCCCGCCCCCAGCCACCTGCCTCCCTCACTAGCCCCTCAGGGGATACTGTGCCGGGTGACCTGTGCGCCAGCATGCTGCGAGGATGGGAACGGAATGACGACAAGAAGGGGCTTGTCTGGCCCTGTTTGATGCGGTGGATGGAGTCGGTTAAGGGCACAGGCGTGAGACCCGTCCATCCTTAGCAGTGAAAGTCCCACCATATGCCACAGAGATGAATGGAGCCACTCATTTAACAACCTCAGTGAAATCCCTTTCCCCCTCCTTTTGTAATTGTTTTATTGACTCATAATTTACACACAAGGAACTGTGTATCTTTCAAGTGAGACTCTGGTTATATTCTGATGCATGCATACATCTGTAAAGCCGTCGCCACAATCAAGATAATGAATATAATATATACATCACTCTCCAGAAGTCTCCCTGTGCCCCTGTGTCATCAATTTCCTCGTCCTCACTCGCCCTGCCATTTCCAGGCAATCACCGATCTGCCCTCCGCCACCATGGATTTGTTTGCATTTTCTAGAGCATAAACTGTACAGGAGGGACTGTTTCCTGTATGGCTCCTCCCACTCAGCACGGTCATTGGGCGATTCGACCGTGACTTATCGTGTATCCGCGGTCCGTTCTTTGCACCGATGACTAGCATTCCACCTCGTGGCTGTTTTGCGGTTTGTCTATCCATTCACCTGTGGACGGAGCTCTTCTGGTTTCGGACAGTTGTGAACAAAAGGTGTTCTGCACGTGTGCGTAAGAGCCCTCGTATGGACGCATGCTTTCTTTGCTCTTGGAAGGGCTGGATCGTATGGTGGGTGTGTGCTTGCTTTCAGAAACCAGCAAACGCTTCTGAAGCGTGTGAACCAACGTCACGTTCCCACCGGCTGTGCGTGCGATTTCCTGTTGCCCCACGTCCTCACGGAGCTCGGTATGGCTAGTCTCGTTCTCGGCCAAGCTAACAAGTCGGTTGGCATCTCTGAGCCTTTAATTGGCATGCCCCGTGTCTGGTAACGTTGAGCATCTCCCTGTGTGCCTATTTGCCGTCCCTACATCTTCTTGGGCGAGACGTCTGCTCACATCCTTTGCCCCTTTTTAATTGGGCTGTTTATTTTCTTCCCACTGCGTTTTGAGAATCCTTTACATATTCCAGATATGTCTTTTAGCAGATGTACGATCTATGGATATTTTTTTTTTCCTCTCAACCTTTGTTTTGCCTTTTCATCCCCATTAACTGTACGTACCTCTCAAAGAGCAGACCGTGTTATTGATGTTGTATCTGAGACATCTTGGCCTGGCCCGGAGTCCGGAAAATCTTCATCGGCCCCGAGCTGGGGCACCTGTGGGACCAGCCACATGTGCCTCTCACTTCTCAGGGATCCAAGTCCTTCACTGTCTGGTGCCCAGTGCCTTAAAAACCATTGTTTAGTGCATTCAGTCTGTTTTTTGCTGCCGTTTGGGCAGAAGGCTACATCTGATCCCTGCTACCCCATCCTGACCTGAAGCCCTGCTGGACTTTTAAGGCAGATGCGATTTTGTTCATGACGTCACCCATTTCTTGCTTGAGGACGGGTAGAACCAGGATGGAAGCCGAGGGCTGCCCGAGTCCAAAGCCTGGGGCCATGGACCTGGGGCTCGGACTTCCGGGACCGGAACCGGTTCCATTCCCACTTGCTGCCGGAAATTCCAGAGTCGGGGACACATCTAGGATCTGGGGTTGGTCAGGCAGCAGGCTCTGGCTTGGCATCACGACTCCAAAATAACCTCTCTGAGCTCTAGCTGTCTAATCTGCTGTCTAATCTGTCCAAAACGTTCATTCTGACTTGACTTGCTCTGTAAAGGGTGCCATAAAATGCAATCACAGAACCATAGGCTTTCCAGGACCCTGTAGGTGATCGACCCCAACCTTCCATTCAAAGCCACTTCCACGGCAGGATTAGAAATCTACAAAGAGCTCACCGCCATTTACCCTTCCTGTGTCCATTGCAGACATCACTAATCAATGGTGGAACTGCTTCCTGCTCAGCTAGACTTCACTCCCAGATCCAATGGTCTTTTAATCCAGCGTGCAAAGCGCCCACCACCAGTTGATTGGATTGGCACATGGAACGAAGCCCGTTCACACCCCAGAGCTCCCAAGCACTCTGGTCAGATGGCCCCCCCTGGCCAATGCAAATGCACCCCTTGTTTGCCCAAGCCCTTTCCTACCTCCAAAGGTAGTCGGTTCCATCCCCATCCAACTGTAAAGTCCATGCGTGACAAACGAATCCACTGTCCAGTCGACACTATTCCTTTACCTTAAGCCGTGTGTGCTGGGGACTCAGAGACCAGACATCACACCTTCTAGAAAAACTGAAGTCCTGGGGCGCCTGGGTGGCTCAGTCGGTTAAGCGGCCTACTTCGGCTCAGGTCATGATCTCGCGGTCCGTGAATTCGAGCCCCGCGTCGGGCTCTGTGCTGACCACTCAGAGCCTGGAGCCTGTTTCAGATTCTGTGTCTCCCTCTCGCTGACCCTTCCCTGTTCATGCTCTGTCTCTCTCTGTCTCAAAAATAAATAAAACGTTAAAAAAAATTAAAAAAAAAAAGAAAAAGAAAAACTGAAGTCCTTCAGATACGACGTGAGGATCACGGCCACGTCCCCTGTTCACCTGAGGAGGTATGTCCAGTTCCAGCCACATGACTGTGGCCCTTTACAGCCCGCTTTCCCTTATTTTCAGACACTTTTGTTTGCCAGCATCCTCCCTTTCAAAACGAGTTTGAAAAACACCCGGGGTTGGGTCTGATGACCGCGCAGAAGAGAAAAAGTCTTGGTCTCAACATTGTACATTTGTTAACATAGCTGAGGAACTTGATAGCTTTTATTTTATTTTATTTTTTAATTTTTTTAACGTTTATTTATTATTGAGAGACAGAGAGACACAGAGTGTGAGCAGGGGAGGGGTAGAGAGAGGGGGAGACATAGAATCGGAAGCAGGTTCCAGGCTCTGAGCTGCTGGCACAGAGCCCGACGTGGGGCTCGAACCCATGAGCCGTGAGATCGTGACCCGAGCCGAAGTCGGTCACTTAACCGACTGAGCCCCCCAGGCACCCGCCTTGATGGCCTTTAAAGCGATGCTCATGCTTCGCTCATGCGAGAAAATGTGAGCTCGTTGTCATGTGAACAGAGTGAGGTCAGATGTCCCGGTTCCGATCGCTGCATATCTGTGAACACAGAGCAGCCCCTGATAACCTCTCTGTCACATCTCGTCAGTGCAGCCTGGGACTGTTTGCAAAGGATCTCTGTCCCCAGGCCACCACGGTGCCTGGGGCATGCTGAGTATCGGTAATAGGAACATTAGCTAGCATGGCTCTTAGTGCGTGCTTGATAGTTCTAAGCGTGTTATGTGTTCTGGCTGATTGAATCTTCACAACAGCCCTGGGAGGCTGACACTATTTGGTCCCGATTTTACAGAGGAGGAAACGGATCCAGAGAGGTTAAATGAGCTAGTATGTGGCTGAGCTGGGGTTTGAACCCAGCTCTGAAGTGTGTGCCCCTAGTCACTACATGACTCTGCTCTGTGGGGCCTGAACTTTATATAAATGCCTGTTACATGGCTAGTCCTGCTTTTGCACACAGTTCTCAGGGAAGGCTTCCTGGAAGTGGCAGGAGAAAGTGAGACACGGGGGCTGGCCTCCCTGCTGGTCCAGGCCTGTGTCCCCTTGTCCCACCCGGACGGGAACCCTCAACTGGGCAAAGACAGAAAGAGAGTGTCACCCTCTGGTCTGATGGTTTCTCTGTGCAAGTTCCTCTTATCCTGCAGGCTGCAAACAGGTGAGGGCAGATCGACATCCAAATGTGATTTTACCCAGAGCCCAGCCCGCCTCTCCCCTGCACCTGGATGGCCATGGCCTCTGACCTATAACCCAGAGCTCCACTCTGAGATGAGTCACAAGACCGAGGGCACAAAGGGACAGCCCAGTTTGAGATGACGACTCAGGGCCTCCGCCAGCCAAGCCGCCCGCCCGCTCCCTCCCAGGGAGTCCTCAGGCCCCGTGTTTGGGTGGACAGTGAGCCAGCCAGCGCACTTCCTCTCCCTACTCGCTGACGTCAGTTCTGTTCCAGGCTCACGGCCCCACTGGGCCAGTGAGAGACAGGCCTGGGACTGTGACAGAAACTATTCTTTTCTATGGACTTGAACCCAGGAGGAGGTGAACTTGAGCCTTCACAAGAAGGACCTGCTTGTCTGTAGAAAACGCAAGAGTAGGAAACAGCCGAGAGGCCGTGCCAAGCCCCAAATCCAGCCACGCCAGACCCCTCTGCTGTCTCAGCCTGTCGACCTCCCGGGTTTCTTCGGCTGGGTGGGCTGGCTTTTCTGCCACAGTCCATCCAGAGAGCTCTGACGAGCGGGGGCTGTGACCCCAGCTCCAGTGGGTGATGCCAACTCCAGGCCCTCTCTGGCTGTGGTGTGCCGGCCCGGGGCCAGGGGCCATGAGGGGATTCACCTCTGGCAGGAAATGCGAGCCCCAACAACACATCAGACGTGTTGGGGTCCAGCAATGAATCAGGCATAGGCCTTGTCCCTGAGGAACTCATGGCCAGTGAGCAAAATCCATTGTTACATGTGCAGTTCATGTCCACAGTGTGAGGGTCACCCCCTGTGGTGCCCGGGGGGAGGGGCCCAGGGGACGGAGTAGGCCTCCCCCTGGAGTGTAGGGGTGGACCATGAAGGGCCCCCCCCCGCCAGAGAGGGCGGTGCTTATGGCAACTCTTGAGGGAACTCGAGGCCTGCATCATCCTGCGCTCAAATCCCGGCCCCACCCCCGTGAGACGGGGCACACTCCTTAGCGTCTGTGCCTCAGTTTCCTTGTCTGTAAAATGGGCATCTACCCCATGGGTTTGTAGAGAACTACACGTCATAATTTAAGCGTAGTGATGAGCCGTGACTGGCCTAGAGTACATTTTCTGCAAACGCTCTATTATTGTTGCTGTATCCTTATCTCCCTGAGGACAGGAACGCTCATGCACAGGGTAGGTGTGCAGGATTCAAGTCTGTGGAAGACAAGATGGGGCTCCGGATGGCAGGGCCAGCACGCAGAGGTGGGACAAGGCAGGGGGGGCCCCCCAGCGCCCCGCACGCACGGCTCGTGGGCAGCCGGTGTGCTCCGGTGGGGGGAGGGGCAGGAGATCAAGAGCTGAGGGTCGGCGTTGGGGTCCGATATAAAGACCTGGTGTGTTACTGTAAGCAGAATGCCACGTCCTGTCTTCGGAAGGAGGATTTGCAGCCACATAACCCAGAAGTCACTTGTCGATTTGATCAAGTCAGTTAAGTTACCGGTCAACTCAGTGGCAAAATGCCCCCCCCCCCATTGGGCCGAAAGTTTGGCTGAAGCCGGCTTGTGCCTGGTTGGAAGCACCCGCTGGGCTGGGCTGCGTCTGGGCAAGGTCACCCGAGCAGGAGGGGCCCAGGGGCCCAGCCTCCGTGGGGGATGACGGAAGACGGCACCAGACCGTGTTGGCGTTTATTCCTGCTTTTTCTTGCTTGGAAAAGGGTGGTGGTTCCTGCTGTAAGCTCCCGAAACTGTGGGAGTAGTGATCCCTGCAAGGCCAGCACCCCTCCCCCCACGAAGCCTGACCGAAGGGGAAGGTCATCACCCGGCAGCACCCCGTTCCAGCCCCCGGTCCCCCAACTTCTGGGGCAACGTCGGGTTACGTTGGCCAGTGTGGACAAGGCTCCAACCTCAGGGAAAAGACCACCCGCTCCACCCACCTAAGCCCTACTCACCCGCCCCCTCACTGCCCCCCAGCTGCTCCCCGCCTCGCTCACCGAGGCCCCTTCCTCCCTCATTTGCCCAGGAATCCAGCCTCCCGATGGCTCATTTCCCCGCTCGTACACTCTGGTCTGTTCGTTCACAAACACTCCCCTGACACCTAGGCATCTCATTCCCTCCCAGTTCTAGAGGCTAGAAGTCCAAAATCAAAGTGTCCAGGGCCGTGGTGTCCTCTCCGAGGCTCCGGGTAGAATCCTTTCCCGGATCTTCCAAGCTTCGCGGTGGCCGACTGTCCGTGGTGCTGAATGTCTCTGCTTTTGCCACATGGCGTTTTTCCTGCGTCCCGTGTCCAGTTTCCCTCTTCTTATGAGGACACCAACCACCCTAACGATGTTAACCTGATGACATTTGCAAAGACCCTGTTTCCAGTGAAGATCATCTTAACAGGGACTGGGGGCTTAGGACTTCAACATACCTTCTTGGGGGACACATATCAACCCAGCACGCCCAACACGTACCCGGCCTGGTAACCGGCATCGGAGGATGATACCTGTCACGTAGACGCTTCCCCCCTTCACCACAGCCCCACGGGGAAAATAGTGTCTCAGGGCTGCGGCCCCCACTGAAAATTCCCAGGCTCCGGGCTTGCTGGGGACAGCAGCCCTGCCTCACTGGCCTCGCCTCTCCGGACGCCACCCCCAGGTGGACCTCAGCAGCTCGCCAGTTAACGGTGGAAAGAGCAGTGGGCAGAATAAATCTCACAGTGAAATTAATGTAGCTCAAGAAAAAAAAGTACATTTACTCATTTCAACTTCTTGTTGCCAGACTCATAAGTGAATAAATCCGAAATAAATGTAACCGGACAAAGCGAGAAGCCGTGAGAAACGCAATCCCATTGCCCTAAATGAAGACAAAGGCTCTGAGACAATATTAAATTCCATCCCCAAAGGCTCATTTCATTTCAGACCCAGATTTGCACAAAATCGAGTTTTCCTGCCAGCCAAGCCCCGCTCCTGCTCACATCCTCCTCCTCCCCCGCTCCCTCTCCCCCCCAACTCCCCCCACCCCCTCGTCCCTTCCTGCCAGTGTTCTTGTCCCTGAAGTTTGCACGCTCTGTCTACTCAGGAGCCAGCTGGTCCCCAAACTCCCAGGACGCAGTGACTTCCTCAGCTCCGGATGGACAGCTTCGTGGGACTCCAGGGACCGGCAGCATCTGCTTGGGCTTCCAGGAGTTCAGATCATTAGTCATCTGAATCCTCCCCCAGCCCAGGTGGGGCAGAAGGCAGGCTGCGCTCACCTGTGTGTCTCCAAGGACCTTTAGGACCTGTGCGGTTGGGGGGTCAGGTCTGCAGGCGGGAGGCCCTCCGGTACTGAGCCAATCCAGGTCTGATGGGGATGAAGGCAGGGCTGTGGGCCATCTTGCTCCATTTCATGTCAACCCGATGACTACAGATCTCCTGCCCCCACAGCGTACAGACCTAGGGTGCGGACATCCCCGGAGAGCAGGAGCACGGGCGTGGGGAATGTGGAGGAAGGAGCTGACAGACGTCCGTCACCAGGGCGAACGGTTACCTCTGGGGCAGAACTCTGCCAACGTCAACAACTGTGTTACCGGCGCCCAGCCCTTCCCACGTGGACCAGGGGGTTGATCTTGGCGATTATTGGGGGGGGGGGCGGGTTTACTTTTTTTTTTTTCTTAAAGTAGTCTCGACACCCAACGTGGGGCTTGAACCCACAACCCCGAGATCAAGAGTCGTATGCTCCACTCACTGAGCCAGCCAGGTGCCCCCAGGTTTGCTTTTAACAATGGTAATAGTTGCCCTGACTTAGAAATTACTGGGTGCCCACTCCTCTCCATAGGCTTATCCTCCTATTCATTCAATAAGTCTGCTTTGAGTGCTTACTATTTGCTAGGTTCACTTTTTAGTGCTGGAGACCATGGCCGGTTTGGGAAGCTTACATTCTAGAAGGGAGTCGCATATGCTATCCCTTTCTGCTATGTTCTAGCGGAAGGAGTTGTATATATTATTGTCGACTGTATATTTATACTCACGATACTACATCGATCTAATTATATTAAACTTTGTTACATGGTATAGAATTTATATGATGTTATGCTATATTGCACACCACGTATGACATCATACGACATCACGTATCACATAGTACGTATCCCATTTATTCTTCAGAACAACCCTGCCGGAAGGGGGGAGGGTCTCAGCATATCCGTGCTGTAGCTGAGACAACAAGGTTGCAGAGAGAAGGGATGGGCTGAGTGCCCACAGCTCAGTGAGCAAGCGGGCGATGCTCAAAGAGCCGGAGGGAGGAAGGTGGCTTTTGGAGCAGGACAGGCCTGGGTCCGATCCCAAGAGGGAGCGCTCATAGGCTGCCAGCCTCTGTTTCCCTGCCGGGATGGCCGGGACCCTCCCCTGGGATGATGTGGTTGCTCAGCTCCTGGCTCAGCCCCCACCCAGGTAGGGGCCAGCCTTTCCCGTGGCAGTGACTGTGGGCACTACGTGGCCCGGACCACAGAGCAGCTCGGTGGCAGGCCCCAAGCATCACTGCCCCGCCCCCCCATCACTTGCCCTCCAACCGGAGGTGAGGCAGGCAGCCCCTCCAGCTCATTGGCTGTCACTTGCCCCCTGACGAGCAGCAGGTGTGAGGGTTAAGAGGACAGACTTGGGGCCCAGGCTGCTGCGTTCCAATCCTGGTTCTGCCCCCTGCTCACGGGGCGAACTTTTCCCTTGTGTGACTGGAGGGAGGACCGGGGATGGATCAAGGCTCAGGAGGGAGGGTGTCCCATGGATGGTCAGCACCTGGTGAGAAGGTGGTGCCCGACCGAGATGGGACACAGATCCCCCGCCACGGGGAATTTCCAAGGAGTCTCGAAAAGGAAGCTCCGGGGGGGCTGGCGACTTTTGTCAACGAAGTCAGGAGTCAGGAAAACGTTAGTCTGGGAAACATAGTCCTCCGCCCAGCGCTCTGGGAGCAGAGAGCCCAGGAAGCCCACCCTTGACCCTGACCCCCTCTTGCCTCCAAAGGCCCCAGTGGCTCATGTGTATGAAGCAGGTACCTATGAGGTACAGTTTCCAGGACCATCACTCTAATCACCCGTTCCTGGTTCTGTGGGGGAATACTTTAAGTCAGACTTACTTTTCTTTTTGTTTTTTTAACAACTTCTTGGGTTTTAGTATATTCACAGAGTTGAGAAACTATTACCATGACAAAATTTAAGACGTTTCATCTTTCCAAAAAGAGTTTCCGCCCCATTTAACCATCACCTCCCCTCCCCTCCACCTCCCCAGCCCCGACAACCATTAATCTGTTTTGTGTCTCTGTACAGTCGCCTGATCTAGACATTTCGTCCAGAGGGAATCATACAACACGTGGTCTTCTGTGACTCGCTTCTCCGGCTTTATTTATGGACTCCTACGTGTACGGTTAGGAGAATCTCCTGGATCATCCAGCCCAAATCCTTCTATTTCAGATGGGAAAGTGAGGCCCAAAGAGAGGGGAGGTCACTTCTCTACGGCCGGGAGCAGAACTAGAACGGGTAACTCCTAATGCCCAATGTGACCCTCTTTTCCTCATCTGCCTCTCCCCACCCCCCCACCCCCCCCCAGGAAGTGTGTGCCAGAAACAACTTAAAGGTATGATCCCTGAGAAATAAGGACTCCCCTTTTGAGGGCAGTAGGTAAGTAGGTGCGTTCATTCATTCATCCATGCATTCATTCATGCATGCATTCATTCACCAGCAAATATTTGTTGGATATGAATATCCTGCCGGGCCCAAGTCCAGGCAGTGGAGAGACAGAAGGGAAGGACATAGAGAAGCCCAGTGCTTGAGACTATAGACACGTAACCTGGAAACAGACATACAGAAAAGGAGCGTCAGGTGCGGCCAGTGCTGTGGACACCGTAGAAGGGAAGTGAGAGAGAGTAGCTGGCCTGGGGGAGGGTTGCCACATCCTCCCGGGCGGGCGGAGAAGCCTCTGGGAGGAGGGGACGTTTGGTGCAGTGGGGTCAGCTGTGCAAACGTCTAGGGGGGAAGAGAATTCTAACAGGAGGGAACAGAGTTTGGGAACTGAGCGTGGAGAGGCGGGGCTGCAGAGAAGGCCAGGGTGGCTGGAGCGTCCTCGTGGGGACAGTGGCGAGAGGTAAGGTTCACTTTCCCCCTGACCCTCCCAACACCACGTATCCGTCCACAGTGGCCGTTGCGTGTTTATGGCAGTGTCTCCTGTGCTGGCCTGGATGGCTAGTTCTTTGAGCCCGGCGCCCGGTTGACCCCTGGCTGGGTCAGCATTGTTTGAATTGATATCTTCGCAGGAATTCCCAATATAGGCCTTTCGGAGAGCAGGTCTGCATGAATGAAGGTGGGGTGGGAGGCAGACCCCTGCAGGGTGTCAAGGGAGGGGAGGGGGGCAGAACTGGGTCGCCAAAGACCCGCTTGACCCATCAGCCCTCGCCTGCTTGCTGCATCTCGACTTTCTTGCTTGCCCTTGTCTCTGCTGTCATCCTCCTTGAGAACCAAGTTGTTTGGGAAAGAGAAAACCAGTTGCATAACTGTGTCCGTTAGCAGGCATGTTCTAATTTTAAAAAATGTGTCACTCTCCAAACTGCGCTTCCCTTAATCAGGCAATTACTTTATGATGTAGTATAGTTAAGGAGAGGGGAAAAACAAAACCAAAAAAAAACCACAAACCACCAACCCTTGAAATCCCAAACATTTTCTTGCGGAGAATTAATTTGGTAAATGTTTGACTTGAGCTCAAGAGTGTCTTTTGTTTCCATTTCTAAATGACAAAAGGGACACAAAAGAAAGGTGATAATTTAGTATTAATCAATCTTCTTCATTAAAATTAGTTCCTCAAACCAAGGGTGTCATGGAAAACAGTGAATGTCGGGAGAAGGGCTTGGGGGTCCGGCGAGAGGAGGGGCATGAGGACATCTGCAGGGCCCCAGGGTTATCACGTGGGCATGGCCCCAGGGGGCACAGGATGGGACAGGATGGGTAGCTGGCTCTGAAATGGTAACCGTCATGGATTGAGTGCTTCCCCCATTCCAGCCCTCCATCCAAGCCCTTTTCAATAGCCTACTGTTTCCACCCGGAGCAACCCTGTGATGTAGGTATCGCTACGCCCATTTCACAGCTGAAGGCACTGAGCTTCGGGAAGGTAAGAGCATCTGCCCAACCCTTGCAGCTGGAAGCGTGGAACTGAGTCTGGAACCAGACTCCGTCCCTGTTCTGTCTTCCCAGCCCTGCGTGCTCTCTCCTCTGCCAAGCCCAGGGCCAGGAGCAGGCAGATCCCACAGGTCAGGAAGGACAACCAGGAGGGCCTAGAGGTAAATCAGAGACTTGACCGCTTCTGCCATGGAAGGTTCTGCCGGGGATGCCCTGAGTGGAGAGGCAGATTCGAGGCATCTATGAAGCTTCTGTCCATCACCCAAGGGTACCCTTTCTCCCCCTGCCCGCCCTCCTGGGAGGCTCATTCTAAATGTTTCCTGTGCCCCTCACTTAATCAAAATACCCGGGTCTCTCTGTCCTTCCCCTTGGCCTCCTGGGTCACAGGGAGTCAACGTGCCCCTTGTCCTGTGTGATCTATGTGTTGTGAAACCCAAGAAATCTCGGAAGCTAGAGATTTCCCCTTCCATACAGGCTTGCATTGGAAGCATTCTGACCTAGAATGGTGGGGATGGGGGGGTGGAGGGGGTCTGTTTTCCATAATTTGGATCTATCCCTCCTCTCTCTCTCCAAACCCCAGCACTGAGACTTTTCCTCCTTCTCCCCACGCCCCCTCCCCAACTCTTTATTGTGTAGAGCAGTGGAGAGAGGCAGTCTGGCTACGTCTTCCCACTTTCTTCTTCCGGCTCAGTCCAATCTGCTGCACGGGGCCAACTGCACATGACGGGCCATCACTGGAGGGGGCGGGGAGACTGGGAGCTGAGCCGGCAGGGAGACAGCATTTTCATCGGGAGGAGAGGGTGGTGGGGAATCCTCACTTGGTAACACATCTTGTCCCTGTCACGAGATCCCATATGTTTCAACGGTAACACTGCCACCACCAGGAAGGCGCCCAGCACCCTTTATCTGCTACAGTGCAGACGTCCAAAGGGCCCACTGAAACATTCCCCGTCGAAGGATGGTCGGCTGCCGGTGGCCCGAAAGGCTCGTGAGTGGGAGCAATGGGGTGCCCTAGCCCAGACGGGACCCCAAGGCCTCTGATGAGTTGAAATGGGAACCCCCAAGTGAACAATTGCCCCATGTCAGGCTTTAGGCTGTGAAGAAAAACAACCAATTATTTGGCACGGGTTATATACAAAGTACTCACTTCCCTGCAAGATGCATGTTATCTCCTCCCATCTCACAGACGAGAAAACTGAGTCTCAGAGAAGTTAATTCACTTGCTCAAAGCCAAGCAGCTTGTAAGTGGCAGAGCAAGGATTAGAACCTATGCCCTCCTGATGTTACCACCCGTTCCCTGCTCATTACACCCTCTTGCTTTCCAACCAAGTGCACAGAGTCTATTTTCCTACCTGCTGAAAGAGGCACAGCCTGATCATATCCTGATGCGCTGTAACGTTGGAGGCAACGTTTGCGATGTCTTTCTTTTGGGCATTTGGACGAGGGTAGACCCTGGGGCAACCTGGGACCCCTCCTTGGGTTACGATTTTAATGTCCATATAGCATTTGATTATCACGGTAAGAATTTGCAGTAGGCACTGCATGGATTCGTGCATCCAGTAGTTTAAGGCAGTATTTACGGTGCCCCTACTATGTGCCAGTCACTGTGATAGATGCTGTCATTGCGAGCACAGCTCATCGGGCTTTGCCGGCATGCAGTTTTGTGGTCTTGATGGGAAAACTGCACTTGACCAAGCAATGAAAACATTGTCAGGGTGCAGTAATGTATTTCAAGAAGGCAGGGGCTTAATACAGGGGATTATGTGTTTCTAAAACCACTGGAAGATCTGAAGAAGCAGGCCCTTGGCTGGGCCTCTGGGGTTGACTCTCAGAACAATGCAGGCCTGGACCATGAAGGGGGCTGGGACCCTTGAGACCACCCTGGAGGCCCCGCCATCTGGGTTTGGAACCACCAGCGCCACCGACGACTCCCCTGCACACCAGGAGGTGGTAAAGGACAAGTCCACGCTGCGGTCCAATGATTAGGGAGTCAGCTCAGGGAGTGTCACGACCACACGCTTCCATGAACCCCAGGAGGCTGGCAAATCAACCTGGGAATTTCGTGCAGGAGAGTCACAGCGCTCCCCACCAGCAGAGAGGGTCAGAAGCTACAGAGAGAGGCCACTCACCTCCTGTCTGCCTTCCGAAACTTCGTTTGTATCTGAATCCAAGCCACAAAGGAATCTGGAAGATGAGGATCTTAGCCTTCCAGACCAGAAGATGCAGGGGGTACAGAGAAGGGCTGGGAATACATGCCATGTGTCCGTAGCTGATATCTAGGACCCATCATGAGGGTTGAGAGACAAGGCCCCCAGGGTGCTGTGGGCAATCATGCTGGAGTGAATCCATGCTGTGGGATCAGAGACAGCTCCTCTCATGAAGGTGACTTCCAAGCCGAGATCTGAATGGTGCATTTACGATGAACAGCTTGAGCAAAGGTCCTGAGACCAGGGATGGAGGGAAGGCATGGCACGTCTGTAACAGTTTCGATGATTGGTCAACCAATATCCACTTCCTTTTTCCTTCCATGTAGGTAATATGCACTTTCCTGCCCCACTGATGTCGGACTTGGCCACGTGATTGCTTGCTTGGGTCAGATATGATATGAGCGGAGGCCTGGCTTGGCTTGGTTTATCATGTCCTGGTGATCCACTATGAGAAGAACCTCCCCGAACTCCAGAAGGAAAACTTGTGAAGCAGAAATTAGCCCACAGCCTGAAGCAGAGCGACTCAGCTGAGCCCAGCCTAGCCACCCTGCAGACCCACGGACTTGAGAATAAATGCTTACGATTGTATGCCACTGAGCTTTGGGGTGGTTTGTTACGCAGCATTAGTGTGGTCGTAGCTGACTGATACAAAATACGTGCTATTGGTAGAGAGCCATCCAGCGTAGCTGGAATGGGGAGGGGAGCAGGAAGTGAGGTGTAGGTGCAGCTCTGGGGCTGGCAGAGGCACTGTAGACCCCATTAAACATACATGGAGTTTCCCCAGTTCCCACAGGGCCAAGCCAAGGCCAAGAGAGGTGAAGGGCCAATGGTAAGTTAGGAACAGAGCTGGGGCTGGAACGCAGGACTCCTGGATCCCACCTATACCTTGTCCTCTATTCCTCGCATCTTACCGATGACAGTGGGAACGACTCAACCCCACCAAAATTCAGTATGACCCAGTCAGGTATCATTTATCCAGCGCTTCCTGATTTAACCCTGTTAATATCTCCATTTGCACATAGGAAACTGGGGATCAGAGAGGTTCCACATTCTGCCCCAGGCCGCACCCTACTTCGATCCAGTGCCCATGATCCTGACCCCTGGACACCAATGCCCTCCATCAGCCCGGTCTCCGTGGGCCCCACGGGGCGCAGGCTCCTCCGTCCGACTGTGCTGAACTGGACTTCTTGCTCCATGGTCACCGGCTGCTGCCTCTGTGTCCCTCTGCAGCCCCACTCTGACTCGGGCGGACGTGGGGGACTGCTTGCTGTGAAGGAGGGGTTCGGATCCCGCGGTGCCTTCCTGGTAATTACAGGTTTCTTGGCTGGCAGGCAATCACGGGAGGCCTGCGGCAAGATCTCCTTCTCAGAAGGGGGCCCATGAAGAGGGCTTAGCCTGTGTCTAACGGGAAGTGACAAGGACGAGGGCCACTGAGGAGAGAATGGAGGAAGGGAGGACACAGGCAACTATTATTCTCCGGGCGTCAGTGGAAGGAGAGAGGAAAACTCCAGAAATCCAAGTGGAGGGCTGCCTCTGGTGCAGCCTGGGCACCAGGTAACCCGGGTGTGCCTTCCCAAACTGGGTGCTGCAGAGCCATGGGGCCCACAGAGTGTTGGCACATGGTCTGCAGACCAGACAGCCCCTGGGTGTGGTGCTCCCCTGTGCTTTCTAGCCCTGTGGTTCCTGGGCACGTGGTAGCAATGCACCTGCCCGCCCCCTTGTCCTTGGCTGAGCCATGTGACTCGTCCCAGCCAATGAGCCGCAAGTGAAAGGGACACGTGTCACTCCCACACTGGAACATTTAACCGCTGGAGAAGACCCTCCAGAGTTCTCAGCCTCCTCTGGGAACGACCTGTGGAGAAGGGGTTGTGAGTGATTTCCGTGAGCCAACGCCCCGGTCAACCTGCAGGGGACACACAGTATGGGTGAGACATCCATCCCTTTGTGGTCACGAGCCAGGAGCGCTGGAGGGATTTTTGAATTTGTTTACCTTGGATAAATTCAAGGTTTTCCAGACTTAAGAGTAGCGGCCCCCAACCCCACTCTTGTGGGGCCCCACAAATGCCCAGTGAACTCATCTTTGGGAAAGGCCAGTCTGGGAAGCCCGGGACACACGGCAGCTAAAAAACCGTCCAAGGTGCTGTCCCAGACTCAGATGTGCACCTCTGGGAGACTGTCATCTCCGACATCCTCCTGGGCAGTGCCGAGGGGGCATAGCAGGGAAGGGTGTGAACCCTCAGACAGGAACCAGAAGCAGCTGCCGCCAGCTCCCTACGGACGGACGCGGGAAGTGTCATCCTTCCTCTCTGAACCCTAACTGTGCTTCTTCCGCATCCAGGCTTCCAGAGAGGATGAAGTGGCCCTGTCTAGTGCCTGGCGCATCGGACGTGCCTGCTCGGCCCACCGCAGCTGTCCCAGATGTGCAGACAGCTGTCTGAAGGGTGGACCACAGCCACGCAGGGAGCACAGAGCCGGGATGCATTGCACCTGCCAGGGAGAGATGGAAAGATTGGGAGAGCTTGACTCTGGCGGTCCGTAGGCACATCCGTAACATCGCAGACCCCACTCATTGCCCCAGGACACCCCTCTCTCCCTGCCAGGGTGTCTGTTTCTACCAGAGCTTTCCGGCTGAGATTCCCAGACAATCCCTAGAGCCTACCCACTCCCTGCAACCCCGGGGATGTGGGGTTCTGCCAATGGGAGCCTCTTGCTGGGACTTGCACTGGCCAGAACCCATGGAAATGAACCCTGTTCTTCCTGCCTCCAGCGAGACCACTGGGGGTCCTCAGGGCTCAGCTCTCCTGGTCCCAGCCACCGCTGGCTCCCTGGAGGTCTCCTGGGAGACCACATTCCCCCAAGACCTTTCTCTGGCCTCAGCCCTGGCGAGGATTCAAGCTTGGATGTCTGCTCCTTTGTCCTGTTGGACTCAACGTAACACCAGCTCAGAAAGGGTTGCTCTTTTCTCTGGATCTCAGTTAAACGTCTGCCATGGGGGAGCATGGGCCATACTGGTGCTTTGCAAATCTTGTTCTTAGCCATGGACTCTTTCCTTTGAACGACATCTTTGATGGAGCCCTGGTGTATACGACCCTTGAGAGCAGAGCGCCCCGGGGGGAAGGCTGTCACCTGCTTCCCACTCACCCTTCTCACCTCCACCGCCACCCACCGGCGTCCCAGGCCATCCTGTCTTGGCCTGAAATTCTCCTGGAGATCCCCCCAGCTCACGGGCCGTCCACAGGTCAACGAGACAGAACTCCCGCTGTCTCACCCTCCCTTCTCTCCCGAGACCTTGCGCCCTCGAATCACCTGAGGGCTCCCCTTGGGTCTGCCCATGCCCCAGAGGCTGACACGGCTGCCCAGGGGTGCCCAGGAGCTCACACGACGGTTGTGGAGCCTGGGGTCCGCCCCCCATGCCCTGCAGGCTAGCCCCCTCCGCCGAAAGAACAGAGTCTGCACAGTTAGCTCCTGGAGGTGGGGGCAAGATGCGGTCTGCTGAGGATCCCTGGTTGTCTCACCACCTCACCCAGCCGAGACAGGGCATCCCAAAGTGCCTGCGGGCAGGGGCTGGGCCACCCTCTCCGCCTGCCCCGGGAACCAGGCTTGCAGGTCTCCACATCTCCAGAAGCCCTCCTGCACCAACCCCTTCCTGACCTGCTAGCTGAAGAGAGGAGCTCGTTAGATACAAATTAGCATTATTATTCAACTCAAGTGCCCTGTCAGGGGCTTACACGAGGGAGCCATCAGGGGCCAGGTCTATGGGTCTGCTTGTCCTTGCTGGAGATTTTAATAATCTCCAAAGGTGGGTTTTTTTCATGTAATAATGATGATGCTGATGTTGATGGTCAATGAAACAGCAACATCCCCTCCCAAGTGGCTTCAGCAACGTGACTCATGGTGCCCAGTGGGGTGGCCAGAGGTGGGGCAGGGTGCAAAAAATCACCCTCCCCCGCCCCGGGAGCGCCTGGGTGGCTCAGTCGGTTAAGCGTCCAGCTTCAGGTCAGGTCACCATCTCACAGTTCATGAGTTCGAGCCCCGCGTCGGGCTCTGTGCTGACAGCTCGGAGCCGGGAGCCCGCTTCCGATTCTGTGTCTCCTTCTCTCTCTGCCCCTCCCCCACGCACGCTCTGTCTCTGTCTCTCTCTCAAATCTAAATAAACATGAAAAAGAATTTAAAAAAACACCCCCTTAATAACCGTGAACAAGGGTGATAACGCACCTTGTGGGTGCATTTTGGTCTGCTCCTTGCTTCTAGAATCGTGCCAGCATGATTAAAGTATTCTACTCCCTGCATGCCCCCCACCCAGCATTATCTTCAGGAGCAGGGGTATATCCAAGAGTTTGACACTAATCTCTTTGGGGGAGCTCCGTGAGATGCTAACTGATCCCCTCTTGCTCCTTTTGAAATGGTTCCCCTCCCATCAGGTCATCTGAGCTTGGCCAGAGAGGGAACAGCTGTATTATACTTGACAGAGACCCCACCCCCACCCCCACATCAGGGAGAACTCTTTTGGGAGCAAGTGACAGAAAAAATGAATTCAAATGGACTCAAACAGCAGCCAGAATAAATGATGTTTTAGGCCACAGAACATCAATGTTTGGAGGAAAGCTTCAGGTCTGGTTGGATCCAGGTGGCTCTAAAAATATGATCAGGATAGTATCAAAAATATAAATATTTTTATTTATACAAAATATAATAAGTCCCACTATAAAAATGTTGATCTTTCTCTTGTCATCGCCTGGCCCTGCTTTCCTTTGTGTTGACTGTGCTCTCAGGCACTTCCCTCACCGTGCCAAAAGGGCTGCCAGTAGCTGGCTCCAGGCTTGCGTCCTATCCTCTTAGGGGGGAAGAGTATTCCTCTTTTTCACCAATCCGTACTAACGTCCAGTATTGATACTCCCCGGCTCCCACTGGCCCCAGCTTGAGTCACATACACATCCCTGAATCAATCATTATGGTCAGGAGAGAGAGAGATGCTCTGTTTGGACAGTCCTGGATCACATGTCCATCCCTGGAGTAAAAAGGGAGACAGCCCCAGTCCAGCCACCCACACCGAGAAGGGCAGGGGGGGTTAAGTATCCCCCTAGGGAAGTCAGGTTGCTGTTGCCAGGAGTAAGGGGCCTGTATTCCCGACAAGCAAAACCTGGAGAGATATTCGTGTATATGTATACCTCGATGGATGTATATTTAACCAAAATTCAGTTTGGGGGGATTTCTACCCTCTGGTTAGGACCACTCAGAAAAGCTTTACTATTTTCAAAGAACTACAAGTCAGACATTTGAGACTACCCAGTATCTGTCACCTATACTCCATCCATTCTCTCCCCAGGCTACACGGGATTAGTTTCTTCAGTGACCTTCCATGTGATATGGTTTGGAGTCCCTCTCCCCAGGCTCTCTCTAGACCTAATTCCCTTGGCCATTATCTTGTTCAAAGTATGGTGCCATTTGTCCAGGTGTGAGAGTGTTAGAGTATAGTACAATAGGATAATCGCCTCCTACATTCTACATACTCTATCTTTATTAATATGGCCAACATGCCATTATCGTTTGAGTCCCTATATCTTATTGGTGATTCACAAGATATTTACCGTCTTCTAATACCCTTGCGCTTTTCACATACCGTAACTGTCTCATCCTTTCTCATACAGTTGATTTCTTCTGTGGTTCCTAATACTCAACTAGAAGCTGAAAATGAAGAAAAGTAACACTTTTGGAGCACCTCCCATGTGCCAAGTACTTTCAACTATTTACTTCAATTATGTGTAGTTCATACACATGCAACTATTCACTTCTAACAATCCTACAAAGTAGGCATGACGGTCTCCAGTTTACAAAAGTTGAAACCGAGGCTCGGACAGGATCCTCATCTACAGAGAGGCAAGTTCAGGAATTCGGGATTCAAACCCAGAATAGCCTGGCCCCTGAGCCCGTGATCTTACAGCAACACCATGAGTTCCTCCCAATGGCACGCGCCTGACTCGAAGGCCAGGCAGGCAGGCAGGCCGGCCACCCCCGGGGTAGATTTCTCTGGGCACATAAGTTCTGCTCGTGGTCCCAGCTGTGCCCCAAACCGATCCCATTGGACCGCCTCTGACCGCCCTTCCCGATGCTGCTTCCCACACGCTGCGAGAACTTTCATAACCTGAAAGTTCCCTGTGTCCATCTGCTTGCTTGGCACGGCCGTGTCTGCAGGGCACCGTGGGCAGCAGATGGGGGTCGGCGAGTCTGGGGCCAGCGAGCCATCTTGGACAAGGCACTCGGAAGAGAAAAGGCCAGTGAAGTCCACCGCTTTCCTACCTTTCCATTCACCAGCTGTCACGAGGGCTCACCAATTAAGTGGCTGTTTAGGGCTTTCAAAACCACTAATCAAACCTGCCAAAATCTTTAAAAAGGGCTTTTAAAAAATTTTCTCCTCATTTATTTTTTTAAGCGTGTTAAAAGGTTCATTAAAGATCCGCAAAGGATGAAGAAGCCCTCCTCCCGCCGCCCTCCTCCCTGGCTCAGTAATTAAGCACGCGGCTCCCCCCACATTAGCTTTCAAGCCTCCCCCATCGGCAGCGGAAAACGCGGACAGGAGTTCAGAAGCGTCTTGTTAGTGTGTCTGCCTCGCAAGAATCGCTCACTAATGGGAGATGCTGGGAGCTGGTAATTTGGTAAAAAATGTGTTGTTATTGTCAGCAGCCGGCTTCTCCGGCTCTCGCCTGGGCCCTGCCTGCTCCTTCTCTTGTGTTTGGAGCTCGGCTGGGAAGCAAAGAGAGGACGGCCCTCTGGGAGTACAGGCGGGGTGTGTTTGTTCCCTTAAAGATCCGCTCTGGAGTAGGTGGCGTTTGGGAAACTGCGTTCTCCGGAGGGAACCGCCTTCCCGCTGGGGTGGCAGCCGGGGCCTCCGGGGAAGGGCGCGACCCCAGCGTCAGAAATCCTAGCCCGAGACCCCGTTGCTGTCTCGGAGCTCCCCGGGGCAGGCGGTTTCATCCTTTGGCCTCGATTTCCCCACGTGTAAAGTGGAGCTAATGAGGCCTTTCTTGCGCCATCCCCGTGAAGTCACACGGCCACAGCGGTAATCAGGATGACGGATGCTACTGATGGAGCCTTGGCTAAGAGCAGGACGCTCCGCCGAGGTTCTCGAAGCACCCATTGCGTGGGCAAGAGAGCCGAGAGGCGGAGAGGTCGAGGGTCGCGGAGAGGTCGAGGGTCGCGGCAGAAGTCACGCGGCTCAGGAGGAGTGTGCGATCTGAAGCCAGGCACGTGTGTTTCCGGAGCCCCGGACGTGCTGCCCGCTTCTTGTGGTGACTGTGACCGCCGTCTGCGCAGAGAAGCTCCGTCCCTGCCCGACTTGGCCGAAGCTTCCGTACCGACATTCTGCGAGCGGTCGGGCTGCAGGAACAGGAGAAGCAGAAGGGACCAGTTTTCCGGGCTGCAGCAAGGAGGGAGGAGGCGGGGAGGGAGAGAGAGAGAGACGGGCTGCGGCCCCCACCGGCCCCGCCCAGCCCCGGCTCCTCTTCCTTAGAGGGAGGGGTCTCATAGGCTCTGAAGAGTAGACAGGCCCCACCCCTGCCCAGCGTCAAAATCCACCTTCTCGTGGGAAGCACTAGCTGACCCTGCACCCCGCCCCCATCCCGGGTCCCTCCTGTTGTCCCCTCTCCATCAGCCGCCTCGCGCTGCTGCCCCCGTGCCCCCCCCCCACCCCGTGTTGCCGTGATGAACTTCTCTCCATTCTTGGGGTTTCACGTCAAATGTCTCTGCCTTAGGGACACACACACCGCCCCCCCCCCAGACGTATCCCTAATCTTCCCTCCTTCAGGGTCTCTGGCCTCACATCCCTTGGTCTCCGTCATAACCGTTAGCGCCTTTCACAGTCTGTTTTTTGTGGGCTTCCTCCACCTCCTTCTGTCCAACTAGCGGGAAACTCCTGGAGGACCGTGGCCGCATCTGTCTCATTGTGCCGGGGACGTGTCTCCAGGGTCAGACGTGGACAGGTGCTCGGGAAGTACTGGGTGCAAGAGTGAGGACCCGGGAGGGTGGGGGTTTAGAAAGTAGTCCTAGGCTGCCCTGGCAGGTGGCAGGAAGGGAGATCATCGTGGGGGGCTGGCGGAGGGGCGGGGAGGGGATTGCTTGGGCACAGGTGGAGAGGAGGCTGGGTGCAGGGCAGGAAGCCAGGTTTGTGCAAATCGCTGTGCCCCGGGCCCCAGAGGAGGGGGCCAGCTGTGCTCTGGTGGCCTGGGTGACAGGGCGGTGGAGGGTAGGGGTGGTGGCAGCCGTATGGGTGGCAGCGGTGTGGCCATGGGCCCACCTGCAAACCCTGATCCCGGTTTCCTGCCTGTGTTATAGCAGCTGCAGCCGTGCTCCTCTGCCAGACAGAAAGAGGAGGGAAAAAACGAGAAAGAGAGAGAGAGAGAGAAAAAAAAAAAAAAACCCACACCGATTCCCTGGGAAACACGTTTGAAAACAACATCTCATTGAACAAGGAATGTGTGCAAGGCCCAGGCGGTGGCGGGCGGGCTGGCGGGCGACCTCATTTCCGAGTTGACACGAGGCCCTCCCACCGCCAGGAGCTGCGGAACCGGCCCCCGCACCGGCCTCGCCAAGCCCGGCATCCGCCCGGCAAGATGTTTCTCCTGGAAGGAAGCCCTGATGCCCTGCCAGACCCACAGGGGTCTGATGAGCAAACGTTCTCTCCTGTTCAACACCCCAGGTCAACAGGCCTCCCTGCTGGGGGGCGAGGCTCCTGGCTCCGAGCCCCATGCTGGGAGCAGACGAAAAACAGAGACCCGCCCTCCAGAGTGTGGTAGTCAGGGGGGAAGCAGACGATGGAATCTGTGCGGAGCTGATGGGGACAGAGACTGGCCACGGAGCCGACGGGCCCTGGGACCCCGTCCCCCATGTGCTGAGGGAGGAGCCTGAAGGTCAAGGGTCTTAGGGGTGGCATCCTGGGTGGAGGAGAAGGCCACGGGCACCAGGAAGGACCAGCACCCCATGGTCATACCCGACTTACCCAGTGCCTCCAGGACCACAGACAGGCCAATGTGTCCATAGGTGACAGGGGGTCAGCACAGATCCAGGGGTCCCCAGCCCCAGAGGCATCGCAGGGAGAAGGAGGGAATCCAGGGCTTTGTATGTGGTTGGCACGGGCTGCCTTCTGGGCTAACGGTGGCAAGTAGGTGGGGGAGGGGCCGTCCCTGAGGCTGTGGACGTGGTGTAGACTTGGGGTGGCGGTGGCCGTGGGGACCGTGTGGTGATGGAGACCCTGAGGGAGAGTGAACATTATGGGGACAGTGTATTGAGGGACACGCGGGGAGAGTGATGACGGTGGGGACAGAGGAGGTGGCGCAGGAGAGCGGGAAGAAGTCTGGATCTTTCTCAGACAGGCCCGCGCTCCGGAGCGGCAGTGTGGTCGGCTGCGAACCTCCCTTGTCCGCCTCCCACCAGCGCGGGCCGAGCTGCCTTCTCAGCAGGAGCAACGGAGTTCTTCCCAGGCTTCCCAAGCCGGCACGGCTCTGTCCGCGGTCTTCGGCCAGTGCCTGGCACCCACGCAGAGACTTCCCAAAGCCCCCTGGATTTCAGGATGATCCTCCAGAGACACAGTCATGGCCTGGCCATTTGGGGGGGGGGGGGTGGTCCCGAGAAGGCGGTTCTTCCCTGGCAGGTTCATCCACAGAGGAGACATCGCCAACTGGGGAAGAAGAGGTCACCTTGCACATTGGGAGAGAGGCCAGCTTGGGAGGCAGAGGCTGATATCGAAGATCAGGACAGGATCCCGAGCAACTCAACCACCAGCCTCTGGTCCTAAGGTCACCTCCTCCGAGGAGATCTCCCTGGTGGCCCCTTGGCTCCGTAGTCCCCTGCTGGCCTTCTCTGCAATCCCATAGTACCTTCTGAGCCCACAATTATGGCACAGTGTTTTTGTAATAATTGGCCATATGTCTGCCTCCCACAAAGACTAGGTTCTCTTCAAGGGCAGGGATCAAATCTTCCTGCAGGTAGAATCCGGGGTCTGGCATACACTCTGATACACAGTGGTGGTCGGTGAGTCGAGATCAAGGGTTATAGGGTAGAGTTTGCCTCCGCCCATCTCCTCTCTGATTCTCTTGGTCATTCTGGGCTGCTCTAAGAGGTTACCGGAGACTGGGGGCTTCAACAGCAGGCATTCATTTCTCCCAGGTCTGGAGGCTGAATGTCCAAGAGCAAGGCACTGCTGATTGGGTTCCCGGCGAAGGCCCTCTCCCAAGAGGCTCTCTGTGTCCTCACGTGGCTGAGAGAGAAAGGGCTCTGTTCTCTCTCCCTCTTCTTATAAGGACATGAAAAAGCAGACCTAGGCCGGCTGACTAGTGACTATGTCCCCGATATGGCCTCAGAAAGAAGTTCCCGCTCAAACCTCAGACCACGCCTCCTCCCCTTGAGTAACTTATGTTTTCTAAGAAAGCAGGCTACCGATTGGTTGATGCATTCTTCCGAAGTCTAAGGTGGGAGGAAGGGGAGTGTGAGAGGCGTGGAAAGTGTGAGTAGAAGAGGGAGGGCTTGTCTCAGGTAGGGGCCAGAGGCAGGAGCCCTCAACCCCTGGGAGCATTTTACCCCTCCCCAAACCAATTAAATCAGAGTCTCTGGGGATGGTGTTTGGTGCTAGGTATTTATATAGCACAGCAAGGCTGACAGCCAATGATTCATAGGTGACCAGTGAGAAACGTTCTGCATACACTGAGGTCAAACATGTCAAAGATCCTCAGACACAGTGGTTCTTAAACTTCAGGTGCATCAGAATCTCCTGGAAGACTTGTTCAAACACAGATTGCTGAGCCCCACCCCCAGAGTTTCTGATTCAGTGGGTCTGTGACCACCAGGCCCAACATTTGCATTTTTAACAAGTTCCAGGTGACACTGATAATTGCTGATCTGGGACCACACTTTGGCAGCCATTGGTCTATCCTTCCCCAGCCAATCGGCTGAGGCCACAACCCTTCCCCAGCCAATCGGCTAAGGCCATGATCCCTATAAAACCTATGTGCTCTTAAAACCCGGTCTCTCTCTCCAGTATCTCATCACTGCGTCGGTGCAGGTAGGGGATTGAGCTTGAGCTAGCTCGAATAAAGGCTCTTTGCTTTTGCTTTGTACTCGGCTCCCCGGTGGTCTTTGGGGATCACGGATTCTGGGCATAACAGGCACTAATCCCATCATGAGCCCCACCCTCTTGACCTCATTGGAACCTAATCACCTAATCCAGCTTCAACTGGATAAGCCAAGGCCAGAGCAGGGTGGGTGTGGATGTCCCCTAAGACTCTCCACCCAGTGATCATTCATGTTCTGGACTACTTGACAATGGACGTCCTCATTAGCATGACCTTTCTTTGCCTTTAACAAGATCCAAACTGTTCTAATTGTTGGCTACAGACAGTCTGGACCCTGGGGAGGGAGCTCCAGGCTCCAGGCAGGCAGGAAGAGGGTGGCCACTGGGACAGTGCCGATGAGAGCCATCCTCCCCGATGCCTTGGAGAATGGGCTCCCTAGAGGAATTTAGAAAAAAGCAGACTGCGTTGTTATCTGTTCCTGTATAGTTGGAATCCACCTTTGGCTCCTTGAAGGAGTCGGTGGGGGGGGGGGGGGGTTGGTTCCTTCTCCCTCCTTCCCTTCCGCACACGGTTACAGTGAGCTTACTGTCTACCAGCACCCATGGGGCACCATCATTCACTCACCCACTCACGCACCCATGTTTACTGAGCATCTACTATATGCCAGAGACTGTCCTCATGAGGAGGATGCAGCGATGAGTAAGACAGACACTGTCCCTGCCCCGGGAGCTCGTAGGCTAGTCGACACAGAGAAAATCTGAGCCAAGAGCTTCCCAAAAGAGGGGGAGGCAGGAGGCACCCACAAATAATCGAAGCAGAAGGAAGAGAGGGACAAAGGACACGGGGGGCTTCAGAGGGAGATGGACGTGAGTCATGGGTCCAAATCTAGAGAGGTATCTTACCTGTGTAGGTCTTGGCTTCCTCATCTGCGAAATGGAGACGCCTGCTCATCCTGGCCACCAGTAAAAGACAGCTCCGAAATTCCGGAAGAGGAATACAAAGGGGGGTGGGATTCCAGGCAGGACCGATGCACTCCAGCTGGGGGAATCATGGCAGTCTTTCTCCAGGAGGTGAGTGCCTGGAGAAGCTCCCCTTAGCCAACAATCCAAAGGGGCTGGCTGGGAAGGGGGAGGCCCGTCAGAGCGCCTGGTAATGAACCCACGATTAATAAGGCCAGTAGGACGGACAGCCACACTCCATCACCAGCCTGTTGGTGTTCATGACCTGCATCTCTATTTGAAATTATCATGTTTGTCTGCCTTCTTGTTTATGGCCATCTCCCCTAGCCAGGTCGTAAGCTCCCGGAGGACAGCCCCCGGGTCCCTGGCACAGAGTGGGCAATGGGTCCGACGCCTGTTAGTTGCACCGTGAATGAAGTTGTAAACGATGCCATTCTGTGAACCCCAAGGGCAGCCTTATGCTGAGGTCCTGGATCTTCTTGCTCGTGACCTTCCACAAACTGAGCTGCTGGCTCTTTAGGAACACTTGACCTTAACGATACTAACGTATGTTGAGCTGGTGCCTTTCCAAACCCCCTTCCTTTGAGGGGCACACAACAGGCTACTTCCTGTTATATCGAAAGTGGCTCTGGTAGTTCACCTGTCCTGGCAGGGAGGGCAGGAAGAGGGATCATACTTCCAGACCCAGGAAAGGAGGCTCGGGAAGGTGAAGCACCTCGCAGGTTCACGGGGCTGCTGGGGGGTTGGGGGTGGGGCGGGACAGGCCACATCAGTCCCCAAAGCCAGTGCTCTGTCTCCAAGCCCAGAGCTCCTTCCGGGAGCCCCACTTACCTCCAAGGTCCTAGACACCGACCCCTTACGCCTGTGGAGGGGCCCCTCCGTTTCTGGAATTTCTCTTCCGCCAAGTGTGATTTTACACGCTGGGGGGGGGGGTGTTGTGCAAGCCATTCTCTTTCCCAAGCCTCGGTTTCCCTACCTGTGCAGCATGCATGACTATTTCCACTTTACCTGCTTCGTGGGAAGATAATCACGCAGGCCCCAAGGCCGACGCAGTGCGGTGCGAACAGCAGGTGCCAACTTGTTCTCTTTCCTGTCTGGGCCGCCACCTGCCAGTCACGGGGAGCAGAGGCTGCCTGATGGCGTTCTGCAGATGGGGGTGTGGAGGCCAGGCAGGGAGACCTGGGTGGAGGGAGGGCCACGGGGTTGGGACAGCAGGGAGGGGAGCCTGAGGGGAGAAGGGGGAGGTGGCAGCCCCCAGAGCCGAGCGGGGCTGATCTTAAACAGGAATGAGAATAGCACATCCTTGTTATGTCATACAGATGATAAACGATCATAATAACACTGGTCTGTGTGTAATGAGAAGGACTCCAGAGACTGCATTACCTTGGTAATGGGTTATGAGTGTCAAAGACCCATTTGTTTCTCGAGGGACGAGCTGAGGATCGCATCGTCTCTGGCTCCGTGTATCTCTGTCTCTCTCCCATGCACCCACCAAGGATCCTGCTCCAGGTGGGGGTGGTGATGGAGAGCTGGTGGAGAGTGGAGCAGGCAGGGCTGGGGGGAGGAGGCGTGGGGCTCAGAGAAGGGGTGTGGTGGGCATTGTTGCCACTCTTCCAATGCATCCCTTCTCACCATATGGGTACCAGCAGGGGTGCGTTTCCTGCCCCCCCCCCCGCCACCTTCTGGCTGTTGGAGCCACTGAGCTGTCAGGAGGAGGGACGTGGGTCATCTCGGGGCGGGAGCCCTAACGAGCTGGCACAAGACCGTCCAGAATTGCCTTCTCTCTGCTGCAGTGATGGTGGAGGGGTGTGTAGACTGGAGCCGTCAGCCTGGGGCAACCACAGCGGGAGAGAGCAATGACACTTAGTGGACGTGAGCCATTGAGGCTGAAGGTCACTGCTACTGGACCCTCCCCCACCCTGCCGTGACCAACACGGGCTCTGCCTGGGGGCCATGGTCTAACAAGAGAAGCCCCAGACCACAGAGTTGTGCAGCTGTCCCAAACCACAGCCACGTAACGACCAACTTCCTGTCCCCAAACCTCCCAGACTAGGAGATGGGTCTCGGACCTAGAACCGTAGGATGGTCTCGCCCTCACATCCCTTCGTGGGCTGCTGGTACCATCGTTCCAGGAGTTACAAGTGCTTGTTCAGTTCAGGAAATAAGAATCAGACGGGATGTCCAGTATCATGGAAACAGAAGGCAATCTATCGACTGAATTTTGCCTTTTCAATTACTTTTTAGGTCACGAGGCGTCAGAGACTGTGGCTTTGGAGTCAGAGCCTGGTGCGTTGGCCAGGTGCTCAGTAAGTACAGTTTTCTTTCTTTTTTTTTTGATTTTTTAATGTTTGTTTATTTTCTGAAAGAGAGAGAGAGCGAGCGAGCAGGGGAGGGGAAGAGAGAGAGGGAGACACAGAATCGGAAGCAGGCTCCAGGCTCCGAGCTGTCACCACAGAGCCCGACGCGGGGCTCGGACTCACAAGCCGGGAGATCACGGCCTGAGGTGAAGTCGGACGCTTAACTGACTGAGCCACCCCAGGCGCCCCATCGCTTTTCATGCCGTCCGCTTACTCTGAGTGGGGACACTGGGGCTCGCGCGTTCAAGGTCATACAAGACAAATGGTGTTGTTTTAAACTTCCCCGGAATCTCCCTGGCGTTTCTTGCTACATTTCCCCCAGACCGGTGGTCTCTGAGAACCCGAACATTGCCTTCCTGTGTCGTTTAGGGAGGCACGGGGGGTGGGGAAGAGGATCCCGTGAGACGAAACTTCACACCTGGGTGTAAACCTTAGCAGCTAGGTAATGATGCGCACCCTTCTGCCGGGTGGGCAAAGATTCGATCAGCTCTCCTGCCTTCCTAGTTAATCATCCAGAAGCTTAGCTGGTGTCTCACCCGCAAAGTTTCCCCCTGTGAGGGGAGAGCTGGTGCCCGGGAGTTCTTCTCCATAACCTCTCCACCTCTGCTGTAGTAAATAATCCACTCTCCGTCTTGCTGGCCAGGAGGTGCCATCCTTCAGACCTTTAATCTTGTCCCCAGCTCTTTGCTGGATCAGTTCCAGTTGCCACACGGCTCGGCATCTCCGCATAGATTGTGCTTTTACTGCTTCCCCCATCCCATATATTACACCCTCACGTAGTCAGCCTAATAGCCCTCGCAGCCTAAAAGCATAAATCACGTTTAAAAAAGGAGCAAAGTGGTTTAGCATCTTAAGCTGGAATCATAATAACAGGAAGTAACACTGACGGAGGGTTTATTCTGCGCCGGGGACTGTTCTAAATGCTCCAGACGTGTTAACTTATTTCTTCCTGGAAGCCACCTGCGGAGATGGTCTCACGCTTTTTCTGCTGAGTGAACTGAGGCACAGAGCACATAAGTGGCTCTCTCGAGGTCACACAGCAGGGGTTCATGCATCAGGGCCCGTATCTGAGCTCTGTACGCTGGGCCCTGAAGTCTTCCCTCTTGATCGTGCTCTGTGTTCTCCCCCGAAAGGAAATGGAGGGGGTCCTCAAACCCAGCCCTATATGGAGACTAGACACAGAGAGGCAAAGCGACCTTCGGTGGCTCCCATGGAAAGTTAGTGGCGGGCACGCTGATGATCCGCTCCCTGGTAGAGCTTCTCCAGACTTCCCGCATCCCTTGTGTGGGGCAGTCTTGGATCCAGGCAAGGCTGCAAGCCTCTGTCTTCTCCGTTCCCTGCTGCATCGTGCCATTTTGTTTTCTTAAGTTATCCCCAGAGACGCAGCCCCCACCCCCCCGTGGGTGCATCCAATCTGCTGTACCCCCCAGGCACATCTGGAAGTGATTCCCGAGACTGAGGCACAATCGCCAGAGGGACACAGCCCAGCCACTCGTCCTGTAGGCGGGAGCTGCCAGCCAGAGAGGAAATGCTAAGAGAGGCCGGGGGTCCCGCTGGGCAGGGGCCCGGCTGAGCTGGTGAAAATTCTTTGAAGGGGAACAGCACTTTATTCTGCCCCTACCTAAGCCCGGACTCTGGGGGCCTCCTCTCCAAACATCTCTGCTTTGACACAACAGGTCCTTAAACAGAAATCTCAACTTGCCAAGGAGTCCGAGAATGGAGAAGAAAAAAGAAAAAAAAAAAGGCAAAAGCAATTTTCAACCAGGAATAGGTGAGTCTCAGGGGTCTTTAGGCCAACAGGTGAGAACCAGAAAGAGGAAGAAAGACCCCAGAGCTCTGAATGTACCTCCTCGCCGACATATCATGGAGCATTAAAACTAATCAGCTATGCAACGATTTTATTATATAAGCCAATAAAATGGGAAAATTACATTTTCACTGTTCACTGTTAGGCTGAGGCTTTTGAACCTTATATTTTATAGCCTCATGGTTCTTGAAGAAGATTTTTTTTTTAATATATTCTCCTACACTGAACAGAGTAACTCTTGAATATGCCACACACATGCATGCGATCAGAGTATTGTTCCTAATTCTTCCCTGGCCTGCCTTCCCCTTCACCGTGTGACTTTTGCAGGGGAGGGGCCTTGCAGACATCCCTGTGGCATTGACCTTGGGCGTGGCCCTGTGACCTGCTTAGGCCAGTGGCGTGTGGGAGGGAGTATTGGTCAGGCACTTCTGAGATGAAGCCTTAGCACATATTGTCTGTTTCTGTGTGTCCTTTGCAAACTTTCTGCCCTTCCTCAGGGACAGGGAGTGTCCCGGGTGGTGTTTGGTCTTGGGATGAGAAACTCGGGGAACAGAGCTGAACCCGGCCCGCAGCTGAGCCTGAAGCCGGGACCCAACCCTACTGAGTTGTAACCGGTCCACAGACCCGTGAGCACAAAATAATTGCTTGTTTTTATCAGCCACTGTAATTTGGTGTTATGCTGCTATGTTACCGAAAGAATGAAAAAGAAAGAAAGAAAGGAAAGGAAGGAAAGGAAAGGAAGAAGGAAAGGAAAGGAAGAAGGACAGGAAAGACAGGAAAGGAAAGACGGATGGGCAGACGGACAGGAAAGGAAAGACGGACGGGCGGACGGACAGGAAAGGAAAGGAAAGACGGATGGGCGGACGGACAGGAAAGGAAAGGAAAGACGGACGGGCGGACGGACAGGAAAGGAAAGGAAAGACGGACGGGCGGACAGACAGGAAAGGAAAGGAAAGACGGACGGGCGGACGGATAGGAAAGGAAAGATGGATGGACAGATGGACAGGAAAGGAAAGACGGACGGACGGACAGACAGGAAAGGAAAAACGGACGGACAGACAGAAAAGGAAAGACGGGGGCGCCTGGGTGGCGCAGTCGGTTAAGCGTCCGACTTCAGCCAGGTCACGATCTCACGGTCCGTGAGTTCGAGCCCCGCGTCAGGCTCTGGGCTGATGGCTCGGAGCCTGGAGCCTGTTTCCGATTCTGTGTCTCCCTCTCTCTCTGGCCCTCCCCCGTTCATGCTATGTCTCTCTCTGTCCCAAAAATAAAAAAAATAAAAAAAAACGTTGAAAAAAAAAAAAAAAAAAAAAAAAGAAAAGGAAAGACGGACGGGCGGACAGGAAAGGAAAGGAAGGACGGACAGGAAAGGAAAGACGGATGGGCGGACGGACAGGAAAGGAAAGACGGACGGGCGGACGGACAGGAAAAGAAAGACGAACGGACGGGCAGACAGACAGGAAAGGAAAGACGGACGGGCGGACGGACAGGAAAAGAAAGACGGACGGATGGACAGACAGGAAAGGAAGGACAGACGGGCGGACAGACAGGAAAGGAAGGACGGACGGACAGACAGGAAAGGAAAGACGGACAGACAGGAAAGGAAAGACGGACGGACAGACAGAAAAGGAAAGACGGACGGGCGGACAGGAAAGGAAAGGAAAGACGGACGGACAGGAAAGGAAAGACGGACGGGCGGACGGACAGGAAAAGAAAGACGGACGGACGGGCAGACAGACAGGAAAGGAAAGACAGACGGGTGGACGGACAGACAGGAAAGACGGACGGACAGGAAAGGAAAGACGGACGGGTGGACGGACAGACAGGAAAGACGGACGGACAGGAAAGGAAAGACGGACGGGCGGACGGATGGACAGACAGGAAAGGAAGGACGGACGGACGGACAGACAGGAAAGGAAGGACGGACGGACGGATGGACAGACAGGAAAGGAAGGACGGACGGGCGGACAGACAGGAAAGGAAGGACGGACGGACAGACAGGAAAGGAAGGACGGACGGACAGACAGGAAAGGAAGGACGGACGGAGAGACAGGAAAGGAAAGATGGACGGACGGGCAGACAGACAGGAAAGGAAAGACGGACGGACGGGCAGACAGACAGGAAAGGAAAGGCGGACGGACGGGCAGACAGACAGGAAAGGAAAGACGGACGGACAGACAGGAAAGGAAGGAAAGAAAGGGAGGAAAGAAAGGGAGGAAAGGAAAGAAAAGAAAAATCTGATTAATACAACACATATACTTCTGGATGCAGAGAATCCTCAGAATCTCAAATTTGGGAGAAACTTTTTTATTAGCAATAATGACCATCATTTATCAAGGGCTTATTAAGTGCCAGACAATTTAGATGCAGTATTGCTTTCAAGCGAGGAAACAGAGGCACAGAGAGGTGGGGTAACCTTCCCAAGGTCACTTAGCTAGTCAGTGGTGGAGCTGGGATCAAACTCAGGTCTGGCTGGCTGCAAATGCCTCACTCTTCCACACTGGCCTTGCCTCTGGGGGTTGGGCAGCCTCGATCTTCCCTGGCCCAGGCTTCTCTGACATTGACTCATCCTCCAAGATCTTTGCCAAGATTCCCATCAGCGTACCCTGGTGTCGCTTAATTAAACAAAAACGACTTTATCTCCCCCTCCCCAAAAATACATATATATATACTCAATGTTTTAATGTTCCTGGTTATCGGAAATTCTTCCTTATCTGGAGCGAAACCCTGTGCCTCTCCAGTCCTGATTTTTTTCTGCCTTTGGGGCCATGTGGGAAGACGGGGTTCTCCCGTCCACATCGCTTGTTGTTCAAATATTGTGAGACAGGTTTTACCTTCACCCCGTGTTTTCTCCTCTCTGAACGAAATACCCCTACTTCCTTAACCGTCCTTAAGAAAACATACTTTCATCGTGAAATACCGTATACAGGAAAGAGCACAAAATACAAACGCACAGTTTAATAAATCTCTCTAAAGGGAGTCCCGTATAAATGAACCGTCTGAGGCCAGGAGCTACAACTTTGGCACCTCTTGAAGATGCTGTGTGTCCCGTCTGATCATCCTTGTGTCTCACCCACCATCCTGACATTTATGGTAATAATTTCCGGGCTTTTGCTTAATGTATCATTATCGGCATGTCCATCCCTAAACCATACGGCTTAGTTTTTGCCTGCGAGCTTCGGGCACGTGGAGTCGCACAGGTTCTCTTTGTGCTTCGTAAGACTCATCGATGTTGTTGCTTGCGGTACATTTCATCTCTGATCCTTGCTGCGTGCTACTCCACTGTGTGAATACATCGCGATGACCCAGTCTACTATCGGTGCACATTTGGGGTGTGTCTGAGTTTGGGCTGTGACACACAGCGCTGCTATAAATATTCTGAGACCTACAAATATTCTGAGATATAAATATCCTGAGATCTCGGGCATACATCTAAAAGTTTCTCAAATCACAGCCTGCGGCTCCCTTCAATTTTGTCAGATGATCCCTAGCTGCTTTCCAAAGCGACGGGACCCGAGGCGTCCACCCGTTGGTAGTTTCTGTGAATGCCCGTTATCGTCTCAGCTGTTCTTTACGCGGCTTCATTCCAAGTGGCTTTCTTAGGCTCGTGACTTGGTCTCCACACATGCACACAAAACGAGTTCACAATTCACGACTCTGACAACTCAGGAGTCATTCGTAGAGGCAAGAAACCCCACTTGACTAGGTTTTAGAAGCTACACGATTTATTAGGATAAATCACTGTGCCAGAGAAGATAAGAAATGGGTTCCATTCTAATTCCGTGCTTGCATGAGCGCCTGGAAAGCCACCGGAAGTGTACCTGAGCCGCTGCCTATGGAAGCCCGGGCTACGGGTCCCCCTCCTCGCTCCCCGTGCAGCCCCGGGATTACACGGCCACACCCTTAGCAATGCCCGCCCGAGTGGCCCGGGTGTGCCCCGCTGTCTCTTGAGCTGGCGCTCACCTTCGTGCCTTGCTTTGGCCAATGGAGGATGTGCAGCTGTGACATGAGCAGAGACCTGAAATGCATCTGCGTGTGCTTTCTTTCACGGCTGCTGCTGCCATTGCCACGGGCCCAGGCAGAGAATGGGAGCCACGTGGAGCACAGCGGACCCCCCTCTCCCGAGCCCAGCCCACATCAGCCAACTAATTAATGAGCTAATTAAGTGTCGTGTGCCACTGAGGCCTGGCGGTGGACACGGAGACACGGTGAACCCACACAGCCACTGTTGTGTTAGTCACAGCCACCGTTTGTTGAGCAGGTGTCACCTGCCGGGCCCCATGCAGAACCACGTATAGTCTGTAGAACCCCCACCCCACCTCTTTGTAGAGGACACCGTTTGTCTACATTTTGCAGGGAGAATCTGAGGTTCAGAGAGGTTCACGGAATTGCCCAGGTCACAGAATTAGTAAGAGGAGGGGCCGACATTTATACTCGGTTCTCTCTGATTCAAGAGTTTGTCACCAGCTTGGGGGAGTGGTAGGAGGAGGCTTTTAAACAAGTGTTTAAGTTAAACGGCATCAGAAGCATCTGGGTGGCTCAGTTGGTTAAGCATCCAACTCTTGGTTTTGGCTCAGGTCACGATTTCACGGTTCGTGAGTTCAAGCCCCGCATCGGGGTCTGTGCTGAGATCATGGAGCCTGCGTGGGATTCTCTCTCTCCCTCTCTCTCTGCCTCTGCCGCTCGAGCTTGTGCTCTCTCTCGCTCTCTCTCTCTCTCTCAAATAGGTAAACTTTAAAACAATCATAAATCGATAAATTAATGAATTAAATGACATTAGAAGACACAGGGGTCACACACACTCAAATGGCCAGACTGAGATGAGCAGAGGGACAGTCAAAGGGGGACCCTTCTTATGGGCTCCCTCCCCACTAGGCAGCTCAGGCTGGCCTGGCTGGAATCCCACAACAGGGCCACTGACCACAGTACATTTGAAATAGGTGGCACTGGTTGGAGTCCCAACCCATCTTTTTTTTTTCTTTTAAGTTCATTTATTTATTTTGTGAGAGACAGAAACAGCGAGAATGGGGAGAGGGGCACAGAGAGAGAGAGACAGAGAGAGAGAGAGAGAGAGAGAATCCCAAGTGGGCTCCATGCTGCCAGTGCAGAGCCCAAGGTGGGGCTTGAACTCTCAAAACCGCAAGATCGTGACCTGAGCCACAACTGAGCTGGACGTTTAACCAACTGAGCCACCCGGACGCCCCCCAACCGGTCTTCTTACCAGCACTGTGTCCTCGGGCAAATCATTTAATCACCCAAGCTCCACTCCCTCACTTGTCAAATGGGGGGAGTGAAGTATTCTCCCCGAGCCTTGATCCGGTTTGCTGTGAGGACTGCTTGCTTGTAGGGGGAGGTGTGGAGTGTGTTAGTGCCAGAAGCCCTCCGCAGCGTTGGTGGCTGCCGTTTTTATCGGTCTGATTACAGTGCGGGTCCCCCTCGCGACCAGGCCAGGTGCTCAGGCCTCCCCACCAGCGGCACGGGTCCCAGGGGGGCCACAGGAAGAGCTGGGGGCATGAAGTCCAATGACAAGCCACAGGTCATGGGGGTCTCAGGACCCACCTTGGGGTTGCCTGACCCTATGATGGGTCCCAAGAGGGGGTTAGCGTTGTTTCTTTGCCTTCCCACCCAGGCTGGGAAGATGGGGTTCGGGGGTGAGGCCGGAAGAGGGAGCCCCCCGGGCGGCCCGACAGCAGCCTGGTTGCTGGGTCGGCCATCTTGAACGTCCTGTGCGCCCAAAGCAGCTGGAAGGGGGGCCTCCGTCTTGACCTTCAGCTTTTATGGGCTTTAGCTTCGGCAAAAGCCTCTTTCGTTTCTCCCCGGAACAGCCTCTGACAGCTCTCCTCACTCCTCTGTGCGCGATGGTTTCTTTGTTTGGCTGAATAAAGAAGCTTGTTACCGGAGAAAATGCCTTGGCAAGTGTCAGTGGAGATATCTGTTTCCTTGAAGAAACTCCCATAAAACCTTTCAAGCTGCTGCTTTTGAGTCCCAGAGCCCCTTGGATCCAAAGGCCTCTCCATTTTCCTTACTTTCTTCAGCCGTTGCTTGGTGATTTTCCAGGTCTCCCGGCCACAGCAGGCAAGATGAGCCTCGCTCCTGGAATCTCTGGGGCATGTGGTGGATTGGCTTCCATCATTTTGCTTTCCTCACAGTTGACTCGAGGCCAAGGCCCCAGCGCTGGGGAGGGGAGAAGTCGGCAGGGGACGGTCATCTGTGGTCACCCTCTGAAGGTTTCCCAAGGCCCAGCTGGGCCTTTGTTAAGTTTCTGGGGTCTAGGCATTAACGCAAGCTCACGAGAGGGCCCCACACGCCCGTGTGTCTCTCTCTGTGGGCTGTGGTTCCTGCTCATCAGCAGAGACGTAAGACGCACTGGTCTCTTGTTCTGGGTCCTTTGCCCACCGTTCCCCTCCCTCACCCCCCAGGCCCTGTTCTTCATTCCTCACGACTTTTCATGCAGTCCCTGGGGCTCACCACTCTCTCCCACCTCTCTGTGCCTTTGTACACGGGGCTCCTGTCCCCGGACCCCTTTCCTCCTCTCACGGACCCGGTGTAATTCCCTCCTGACCACCAGGGAGGCCCCACCTCTCCCCCTGCACCCGCTTCCATCTTGGCACTGCTCACCCGACCCTGTAGCGGTCTGTGTGGACAGCCGCCTCCCACTAGGCGGGAGCCCCGTGGAGGTCAGGAGCTGGTCTCACACACACACACACACACAGTGCCTGGCACTGTGCAGGGGCCGTGTCTGCTTGGCTTTCTAAGGCTTCAAGGATCAGTGGTGTCTGTGATGATTCTGGTGATGTAGGGGGGAAGGGGCTGGTTGCTTCGAGCTAGGCAGTGAGCTAGCATAGCTGTGCCATCATGCCAGGTTCTGGAATTTTCTGGGCTCATGAAAAGCCAAAACAAATGCTCAGCCATAGTCCAAAAATATGTAGGATGACCCACCTTCTCTGGGACCTCCGGCACCTAGACCCCTAGGAGAGAGAACCTGACTGTCTTGTTAGTTTCTGCCTCGAAGGAAGCATCATTCCCGAGCAGAGTCGCACCCCCCCCCCCAGGTCCACATGGGACACGGGCTATTAGAGGCTGGGGCACTGACCCGGGTCCCGCCCAACATGACTGGGGCCCAGCAGGGTCTCCATGCTCAGAGCACAGGCCAGAGCCACCCTGAGGAAAGATTCTCTCGTGGTATCTTTCCTCAAAAGGGACAGCAGGCAAGGTGACTCTGGGTGGGGCCCCTCTGCAGAGCCACACAGCATCCATCGTAAGTGGAAGGAAGCTTCTCAGAAGGGATCTCGCTTTCTGATGGGAAGACATCTGGCCTCATCAAGAGGACGGAGGGAGATAGACGTTGAGTCCCTGTGGCATTTTAAAACCTGCAGGTGGTCAACGGGACCCTTCCCTTTAAGCGCCAGTTCAGGGCTGCCATAGACGAGGTCTTAGTACCCGGAGTGCCCTGATTCCTAGCGACAAAAATAACAGACAATACACTGAGCACTTGGTCTGCATCAGGGAGGCATTACGTCATTTGATGATCCCCCTTACAACCTGCTGAGGTCCTACTGTCTCACCTCACGGGTGTGGAAAGGGGATTCAGGTTGGGGGAGGGACCCACATGAGGGTAGGGAAGGACCAGGTCTCCAGATCAATTTGATTCCAAAGCTGGTGCTCTTGACCTCTGTTCTTTATTGCCCAAGCAGCACGTCCTGGTGGCCCTGGGCTCCCAGACCCACACGCACCCCCCCCCCACCCCGTCCTCCCTCTGCCTGGTCTAGCTCCTGAAAGCTGCATCCCGTCCTGGGCCACCCGAGGACAGCCTCCCATCCCATCTGCCTCGTGGAGTCCACAGGCGACTCCAGGAGCTGCTGTTCCATAGTGCCTGCTGCCCAGAGGGCCTGAGACCATCCTGGTCACCCACAGAGCCTTCACATCTCAGCACACCCCCGCAGCAGGCTCACTGATGCCTGGAGGGGCTGTTGCCTTGGCCAATCCTCCTTGCACCTGTCTTTGTTCCTTCTCTAGGATCTGGACTCTGCTCACCCGGTGGCCCATTGGGCTGGGGTCTAATACACCACTGGGCTCTCCAGTTATCATCCCTGTGGAGTGAATCTGGCCACCATCACCCTCGGACGCTGGTGAGAGGGCTTCCTCCCTCCATGGTAGTTCTCATCCTTACCCTAGCTAGCCCCCGACTCCTGGACACCGACTGCCACCAACTTCTGGGCTCCGCCCTTCTGCCAAGCACTTCTGAGAGCAAAGATGATCCTAATAATCCAGGTTGCTCTTCTCTGAGCCAGGCATACGTGCCAGGCAAATGCTTGGCACTTACATGGTTTCTCTCTCCTAATCGTCACTGGGTTTCATCGGCCCCATTGTACAGATGAGGACATCGAGGCTCAGCGAGAGCAAATGAACTCTGCTACGAGGGCAGGACTCGATTGCAGGCGGGGAGCCCAGGCCCTGTCCATCTCCTGGACGCTGAGAACGGATCACCTCCTCAAAGATGGGTCATTTGTCTCTGGCGTTGGTGCTCTAGGGCGGGGCTAAACTCCCCTGTGTCGGATTTTCCCTCAGTACGTGTCCTGCCCCGACAAGGACTCAGAATAATATCGGCAAAGATTCCAGCAACAGAGCGAGGGATTTATGTGGGAATCGCTACACTTTGGTGTAACAAGGGAGGGGCCCCATCCTCCTTCTCCATGTGTAGACCGGCCGATGACAGTGTGCAATGTAACAAGAATAGTGGCCACAGTCTAGGCCGACATGCTAAGTCCTTCCCACACGTGGGGGCTGCAGAAAGAGGGCTCATCCCCTGGATGATGTGGACACAGAGCCCAGCGTCACAGATCCAAGGGACAAAGCGTCTCCTTGCTTTTCTCGGAAGCTCCGACACCTGATCTGTCCCGAGGTCCGCCCAGCCCAGCCCCTACCTTCCACCTTTCCTTGGCCAAGTGAAATAATGACAGTTTTGCTTTGGTGCAAAAGGGGGGAGGAAAAAAAAAAACACACCCTCAACAACCAACAAGAAATAATTAGCGCACATTGTGTCATTAAACACTAGACTTTAATTAAATCGCATGGAGATAAATACCTCTAACGACTGGAAATCTGGAGACCGGAGACAGCAAAGCACTCAGCATAATGGAGTAATAGACTCCTCAAATAGCGTCAAGTCAGGGATTCCGACTTGATTAAGAATCTGACTAAATTGGGTTGTCACCCTGTATGCTGCACCTACTACCTGAAAATTGCTCATTATCTTCCCCATTTGATCTTCTTGGAGCTAACAAGCCTTTGCGGAAATTGGTCCAATGATCAAAGGACCCATTTATTTTGGAATTCTTCCCCGCGTCGGGGTCCGCGTGGCTGGTGTCGCCTTCCTCCCGTTTTTTATTTGTGATGAATCATCACCTGGCAGCAGCCAGTGGGGAGGCCAGGCTGGAGGTGACCTCTGTGATTTCTGTGACGATCGTCCCTTCCGTAACCCTGACTACGGGCACCGGGGCGCCCGGCTGCAGAAGGCAGCACGAGGCCCCGCTCCCGCCTCTGCCCCCGACTAGCCGGGAGCCACCAAACCCAAGCGCCCCCGCTTCCTCGCACGTGATGTCTCCGCCTGATGTCTGCCCGCTGCCCCAGGTCAGCACACCCCGTCTGGAGAGCGCCGCGTGGGGACGTCCAACCGCTGTCCCCCATCCCTCCCTGGCCGGAGTGGCACTTCTAAAGCACAGCTCTGATTACACCGCAGCAAGGGCTCCCCATTTTCTCACTTGGCTTTCAGAGCCGTCTCCGTTCTTATCCCAACATGCCTCTCGAGGCTCGGACGGACGGCCTGTGACGTGCCTCTGCAGAAAGCCCCTCTGCCCCAGCCACGCTGAGCTGCCCCTGTTCCCTAACACAACCGTGCCCTTGCTCACCTCTTAACCTCCGCTCATTCTGTTCACTCCACCTGGGATGCTTTTTCACGTGATCCCAGCCTGCTGGCCATGTGGTATGCCCTCCCCAGGGCCTGTCTCCAACCTCCCTCGGCCGTGACCCCTCCTCTGGGGGCTGAAACTCGGAGGCGTTCAGTCTCAGGCCACTGGAGTCCTGAACCTGCGTGACGGTGCAGCCCGGAGCCCGAGGGTGAGATCCCTTTCACTGAACCACACCTTAAGACGAGCCTACTATGGGGCCCCTGGGTGGCTCAGTCGGTTCGGTGTGCTTGATTGGGGCCCAGGTCATGATCTCTCCGTTCCTGGGATCAAGCCCCGCCTTGGGCTCTGTGCTGACAGCATGGAGCCTGCTTGGGATTCTCTCTCTCTCTCTCTCTCTCTCTCTCTCTGCCCTGTCCCTGCTCTCTCTTTCTCTATGCCCCAGGCATCGGAGTGGGCTCTGGGGAGAGAGCAATGATCTTCCAAGTGTTTGGAACGTGGAGAGTGAGGGATATGGGGGTGGGGGTGGGCCAAGGCTCCGGGGACATGAAATGAGACGAGAGAGCAGGTGGGGCCTCAGTATGCAAAGCCTGGGAGTAGAAGGGCTTTAGATCCCATCCTCTCCACAGGGAGTCTCTGAGAGCCTCTGAGCCTCAGTGTGTGCATCTGTAAAATGGGGAATACCCTGACCCAGATGGCTGAGCCAGGCTGGGGCTAAACTACATTCCCTCCTAGTGGGTCTGGGATCCAGGTGGCACTGAGGAGGCTTGGCCCCCTCCCTCGGGGGTTCCTTCAAGAGAGAACAGAGTCCTGTCTTTTACCTTCTTGATCATAAGCGGTTTGAAGACGGGGATTTTCCAAGACTGTCCCCGGGGCCTCGGTTTCTTCCTCTGCAAAGTGGAGATAATGACGTCACCTGCCTATAGGCATGATGCGGGGGCCTCTAGTAAAATGATAACAGTCATGGAATGTGATTTTTTTTTTTTAATTTTAGAGAGAGAGAGCAGGGGAGAGGGAGAGAGAGAGAGCGAGAATTCAAGTGCGGCCTGACGCAGGGCTTGATCCCACGACCGTGAGATCATGACCCGAGCCAAAATCAAGAGTCTGGCACTCAACTGACTGAGCCACCCAGGCGCCCCAGTAATGAACGTGATTCTTGTGGTTCCTGCCCAGTTTGGCCTTCCTTCTGGCCTTCCTCTCTTCCTTCCAAAAATGCTTAATGAGGACTCACCGGGGGCCAGGCACTGTTCTAGGCACTGGGATAGATCTATGACTACAAGGGAGAAACCTAGCTTTGCCAAGGAGCTTATCCAGCAGGGGAAGGGCAGACTGTACATCTCTTATAAAGGAGAGCTAGCATTATACCTGATTTACAAGGAGAAAAGTGAGGCCCAGGGAAGATGAGTAACTTATGGGGCCTTGAGCTGTCAATCAAGTGGAAGGTCTGGGATTTCATTAATTCACGTACACGGGGAACAGAAAGTTCTCAGTAAATGATCGTTTCTGGGGATGGGATGGCAATGGTGATTATGCATACAGTAGGTGATCATTAAAGTTTCTGGAGTCGAAATCATCTGAAACTAGCAACATAAGCCGAGCCTGTCCGCCAGCCCCTGAGAGACAGACAAGGCAACCCCGACCTCCCCTTGGGTTCTCGGGGGGGCGGCGCTCTGGCTCCACAGTGACGGTCCGTGGGTGGGAGGACCCCCGCTCCTTTGAGGGTGCGGCCTGTCTCTCTGCAGGGAAAGCAAGGGAGGCGGGTGCTGGGCCGCGGGCAGTACCACAAGCTGGGGTCGAAGGACAATGGTGAGACAGAGAGGGACCGAAGAACAGAACCCCCTGCAGAGGCGAGTCAATAATTCACACATCTCCTTTAAATATTTAGCTCTCTGGCTGCTTAAAATGTAGACCTGCATCTTTGAATACACACATATATTTTGTAGTTTGGGCACAGAAACACCGACGCCACAGACAGAATGGTGGGGGTGGACGGGCACGGAGATCTGGAAACCCTGGGAGACGCGCGAAGTCGTTTTGCACGTAGGAGAGGGTGCAGTATTGAAATCTGAATCACGGCCATCCTACGTTGAGTGCCTACTGTGTGCTGGGCATTGTGTTACATGCTTCTCTGCTCACATATTCATTCACTCATGCAGTCTTCCAGCTCTGGGGCTGCACAGCTTACGTTTATGTTTTTTTTTAAGTTTATTTATTTTGAGAGAGAGAGAGAGAGAAAGCGGGAGTTGGGGAGGGGCAGAGAGAGAGAAAGAGAGAGAGAGAGAAAGGGAAAGAGAGAATCCCGAGCAGGCAGGGCCCAAACCCACAAACCGTGAGATCATGACCTGGGCTCAAGTCAGATGCTTAACCGACTGAGCCACCCAGGCGCCTCTGAACAGCTTACATTTAAATCTTGGTTCTACTTCAGGTAATCTGCTGTGGGCGTAACCCTGGGCATGCCGTTAAACCTCCCTGTGTCCTGTCTCCACTATAAAACAGAATGCCCGTGAAGGGCCTGAAACAGTGTCTGGTATGTTCTAAGAGCTCAGTGAATATTATTACTATGGGCATAAGCACCATTCACTCATGTATTCCTTTGAAGAAATATTTACTGAGTGTCTAGCTTGTGACAGGTACCATGGGATACGATGATGAACTCAGAAAGATAGTTTGTGCCTTCAAGAAGTGTCCGCTGGGGCTTGGACATTAAGCTAATAAAAAAAAAATCAATGAACAAAGTCCTTTCAGATTGCTGTGAGGGCTGGGAAGAAGATAAACAGGCTGATAAGATCGAAGGGAATTCTACTGGCCAGGTGGTCAGGGCAGACCTAAGCTGAAATTTAAAATATGGAAAGGAGCCCACAAATGAGAGCTCTAGGCGGAAGGACAGCAGGTGCAAAGGCCCTGAGGTGGAAGGTAGTTTGATGTGTTTGAAGAAAAGGAAGGTGGGCTATTGTAGCTGGAGAGTAGCACAAACTTTTCCAGAACTCCCCAGGGGATTTGGAAAATTTGAAAATGTGGGAAAGGAAGCCAAGAGAGGTGTAGAGATTTGACTAAGGGTTCATAGCTAGTGTTGGAAAAACCAGTCTGTCTGACTCCAGGGCCTGTGTCCCTAATGAATGTCTGCCAACCCCTGGGAGCATAGGCCCCCATGAAAGCCGCCCAACTTGGGTAAGTCCAGGGTGAGTTCATGGTGACTCTGAATCAGGGAGTGTCCTGAGAAAGAGGCAGCGGGAGCTCTTGGGGGTCTGACTCAAGCCAGTCACCCAGAAGATGAGGCCAAGGGGAGGCCCCACTGGACGGCCCTTCACGAATACATCAAAGGCACCTTCAATGAGCATCCCCCTGGGCATCAAACCAGCCACACCAGGCAATCTGAAATTGTAGTGTGGCAGCAGGAAAGGAAGCAGGGATGGGATGGACAAGAGGGAAGTTCATGGAAACCCCGTTATGTGCCCGGCACCTTACTGGTGCCTCCGTGTATCACTTAATCCTGAGAGTAACTCAGACCTGTCCATATGGCTGTCCTTATGTTAAAAACGTGAGGCTTGGGTGCCTGCACGGCTCCGTCCATTAAGTGTGTGACTAGGTTTTGGATCAGGGCACGATCTCACAGTTCATGATTTCGAGCCCTGTGTCAGGCTCTGTGCTGACAGCACGGAGCCTGCTTGGGATTCTGTCTCTCTCTCCAGCTCTCTCTGCCCCTCCTTTGCTCGTGTTCTCTCTCTCTCTCTTTCTCTCTCTCTCAAAATAATTACATAAACTTTTTATTTATTTTTGAGAGAGAGAGAGAGAGAGAGCACGAGCAAGGGAGGGGCAGAGAGAGAGGGAGACAGAATCCGAAGCAGGCTCCAGGCTCCGAGCTGTCAGCACTGAGCCTGACGTGGGGCTCGGACTCACGAACCGCGAGATCATGACCTGAGCCGAAGTCGGACATTCAACCGACTGAGCCACCCAGGAGCCCCTGCCTATTTCCCTTTTTAATCTCAAATGTCCACTTTCCTTATTGGATCTTCGAATCAGTTTATGCTCTACCCTTCTGGCTGTAATGGTTGGAGCCTCAGGGCAAGCATTCATTCATTCATTCATTCATCCATCCATTCAGTGTCTTCTCTCTGCCTGGCTGTCTTCTAGAGGTCAGAGCATTTTCTTGTGGGTAACCACACGCGTCAAACAGCCATAAGAGAAGAGCCTGGATTCATGTTGATTTTCACTTGCCTTAATGTAAAACAGGATTGCCTGCATTTCAGATTTTGCTAGTTTATCTTGCACGGCCAAAGGCCCAGTTATCTCTGCTTCACTAAGTCTTGAGATTGGTTTGGAACTTGAACATACATTCTTTGAGACCATTAAAAGTGGTTTAATTGGCTGTTCAGGGATGTCCTCCACTCATCTCTCCAGATGGATCATCTCTCTCGCCTCTCCCAAGAACTGGGAGCCTGGAAGCCCTCACCTGGATGATCCACACCCCTACATTTGTTTCTCTCGCTCTGGGCCCCAAAGCATCAGGCTTTGCGTTGCAGATCCAGCCTCTGCTGACGGATGCGTCTCTAAATCCTGCCTCACGCCCTTGCCGGGGCCCACAAAGCTACGGGGTGATGTCAGCCTGTGTCCTCCAACGAGAAGCCAGAGTCTTTTAACGAATTCAGCCCTTACCTTGACGAGGCGTAGGGGTCATCCGAAGGAGGGCTCCAGGAAGAAAGATAGACAGCCCCCTGGGATTATGTAACATAGCAGAAAGCCAGGGACCTCGGGAGTCAGATTGTCCTAATCCACTGGTTTGTCACCATGTGCCTTTGTATGAGACGCAAGGCTTGGTCTGTAGGTGGCCTTCCCCAGCTCCTGGTTGTATGATCTTTATGACACCGGCCTCCCCGGCCGCCGCCAGTGTGTCCGGTTCACAGGCTCTCTGAAAATTAAGCGAGGCCATCGATGTGACAAACGGGAAGTGGTTGATCGATGCCGGTGCCCTGGCTGGTTTAGAACAGCAGAGTGCCCAGTCGTTTGGAACCGGGCACCTCATCCTTATTTACTGTTATTTGTTGAAACGTATTTTATCTCGCTCGTCCCTAAGGCTCCGCACGACGCACGTGCGTATATATTTGTACACATACACAAGAACGCGCCCACACAAAATAAATGGGTGTGTGTGTTGCAAAGATGAATAGGGAGACAGACGAAGTAGACTCTGGAGAAATACAGATAGAGACAGACACACACGTTTCTAGATATTTTCCTGAAGTCGTCCCCAGATCGCTTCCAGTGCCCACGAAAGCATTCGGTAGACATTTAATACAAATGTGTTGAAGGAAGACATTTCAGAATCCATGGCTCATGGATGCGTATGTGACAGAGACAGAATGTGAGCGTGCCTCTGCTTGGTTGTAACAGTCACTTGAGGGACAAAGCCGTATTTGTTATGAGATAACCAGAAAACAAAGTTAAATAGTGAAAGCACTGAGTAAAATACCGGAAAGCGAGTCTGAATGTCCTAATCCTCTTTTTTTTTTTTAATTTTGTTTAATGTTTATTTTTGGGAGAGAGAGACAGAGCGTGAGCAGGGGAGGGGAAGAGACACAGGGAGACACTGAATCCGAAGCAGGCTCCAGGCTCCTAGCTGTCAGCACAGAGCCTGATGCGGGGCTCGAACCCACGAACCATGAGATCATGACCTAAGCCGAGGTCAGATGCTTAACCGACTGAGCCACCCCGGTGCCCTCCTAATCTTCTTTTTATCTTCCTTTTTCCTTCCAGTTTGGGTTGCCAGATAAACAACAGGACATCTGGTTCAATTTGAATTTCAGATTAAATAATAATAATAATTTTATAGCATAAGTATATCCCAAATGTTGCATGGTCAAATATGATATGGGCCACACATATGCTAAAAAACAAACAAACAAACAAAAACCCTATTCATCCTGTATTTTATTTGCTAAATTTGCTAACCCGTACCTGGCCATCCTGGACACTAAGTCCCTAAATTCCACTTTTTTTGTTTTTCATGCCGTATAAGGGCTCAAAGGCCTTCGGTGGTTTTTTATCACCTGTGGAATAAGGTAAAAACCTTTTAACCTGGTGCCTGACCCAAAAGCCTCTGGGGCCTCCCTGCCCCGCGCAGAAAGGATGCCTAACCACCACTGCCCGGCACAGTCCCCACTCTGTCCAGGCCCGGCCTGCAGGCAGCTGGGGGATAGGGCGTGAGTACTTCGGTCCGTGTGTTAGTGTACCTGTCACATTAGCCGCTTCCCCCCAGACAGTTACCTATCAGCTGGTCACAGAGCCCTGCTTCTGTATACATACAGCAGTGTCCTCACGCCTAAATAGATGGAAACCCAGCAAACCTTTTCCTTTACCTTTTCAGGGCACTAAAAATGCAATTACCTTTCCCTAGTCATGGAGGAGCTCATAAAGAGCCTTATCAGAGATAGAGCCTCTGCAGCGGGTAATGGGCCATAACTCACGGCCTGGGTGCTGGGATGTCAACACCCACCGCCTGCAGCCTGTTTGGGGAGCGTTTCCCTCCCACCGGCGTCCCCCCTGCCACGTGGCCCAGCTGGACACCCCCAGGCTGCCTTTGGAGGTGGGGACAACACAAGGCTGAGAAGCCCTTGAAGGAGAAATGGAACCTGCGGAAGGCGGAGAAGGGGGACTTCAGGAAAGCCGGAGGCGCGGGGATGGCTGGAGCTCCCCGGCTTCCCGGGGACCATTCCCGAGGGTCACATCATCTGGAAAAATGGGAGCCACGGTCGCGGCTGTCAGGGTGGTGGAGACGCACTGAGGTCGGTGTGGGGAGCGTCTGCCCACACGACCTGCCCTCCGTGAACACCCTCTTCTTTTCCCCAGTGCCCAGCCATAAGCAAGACGGTGCGGCCGCCTCCTTCCACGGCTCTCCGCGGGATGGCCTCGATTTGAAGCCACCCTGAACAGGTTCCGGGCCGATGCAAAGACCGGGGACCCTGCCCCCGAGCCCCCTTACCTCCCAGCCATCCCGGAGACCTCCCAGGGCCTGCCGCCTCTGGCTGGGCTGGCCTCCGTGCCCTGGCGAATCACGGTAATGCCAGGGAGGCTCAGCGTGGCGTTCTCCAAAAGTGGCCTATCGCTCGAGAAATTCTCTCCAGCCGTCATCCCGCTGACTTCTCCAAACAACCTAAGGCTGGGTGCCATGGTCAGCCCCACTTTGCAGCCGAGGAAGCCAAGGCTTAGAAGTCTGAGTTCACCAGCCCTGCCGGTCACTGTGCTGGGCCGTTTGATTCCAAGGCTGTGACCTTAACCACTGGGCCCACAGGAGTCTGCAGGTGGATTTTGGCTTCATGTGCACAAGCTCAAAAACTCCGTTCTTTCCTCCCCCTTTCATCTTAGGAATAAAGAGGGGTCCCCAGTGTCTCCATGCCCCTGGCCCACCCGATGCACCCCAGGTTTGCTTCAAAAGCAGCTGAGCCGCTCTAAGAAGCAAGTCCCCCCCCCCCAACCCCCACATCGGGACCCACCCTGCCTCCCCAGCCTTATAGCCGAAATCTTTCTCCTGGGTGGTTTTTTCCTTTATTCCTCTCTGTGGCTCTGGCCCTTTCTCCCTGAAAATACAGTTTGCTGATATTAAAAAGAAACACACAACCACTAAACACATTTGATATAGTCTTTGAAGTCTGATGGCCTCGGGCTCCAGACTGATAAGCGGGAAGATAGTGTAGGCCTGTGCTGGGAAGACAGCACCTTTGGCAGGGACGGTTCCAATTGAGGGGACAGAGGAGGGAAGCCCGAGAGAAGGAAGGCTGGGTCCCCTCCAATGGGAGGTGAGGCCCCCATGGGAGGGGGGTGCGGTAGGGGATGAGCACAGGTCCCTGAGGAGGTGGCCCCCGTGGAGGCTCTCTGCAAGGGATTTGGTCTCTCAGAGGCTGGGTGATTGGGCATTCCCTCTCAAGACGAGGAGAGGAAAAGAACGCTCTGTGCACCCCAACGCCTTGGGGGGCATCTCTGTGCCCAGGGAAAGGATCCGGGTGGGGAACTGGAGAGGTTTTCTGTGTTCACGCGTACTTGCGGGATACAGGTACATATGTGTTGTGGGTGTTGGTGGTGCCACACTTGGCCTCCACTGGCCCCCCTCCCTACCACGCTGCTGGGTTGGGGACCTCCCCTCAAGGGCAGACACTCAGAGCACCCGGGGCCATGATGCCCTGTTGGGACAACAGTCCCCCAAGTCCAAGAGAGGAGAAAAAGTCTGTCTGCAGGGAGCTGCCAGGCTGATGGGGAGACCCAGCCTTTGTCCCTAGGAAGTGCCCAGTGAAGCAGGGGCAGGAGGACCCGCGTAAACATGGAAACCTCCGGCCCAGGAGCTGTCATTCCCCAGTGTCAACCCACATCCACCAAAGCTGGCATTTATAACCCAGCCCCCAAACTTCTGTTGGGAGGTGACTCCTGGGCCAGAGAGGTGGACACTCCACCCCCCAGCCCCACTGGGGCTGCCTCCGATGAGGCCTCCCATAAGGCTTGGTGTCCCCGGATCCATATTCTCAGTTCCCCAGCTGCCCCTGGTCCCTCCGAGCCCATCTCACTTCCACTTGAACTCCCACCTTCCCATCCGTCCCCAAGGCTCCCACCCTGTCACCCCACAGTGTCCTCACCATGCGCACAGCCTCTAGCAATGGAACTCTATTTGCATGCCCATCACCTGTCCGAGGACGACTCCTGCTTTCCAGGAGGAAAAGCACCCAACGCAGAGCCTGGCCATGACCTTCCTGCCACGTTTGTTAAATGCACACTCTGTGCTGGGCCCGTGTGCATCATCTCATCAATAGGTGGCTCTGAGAAGCCTGAGGACCTGCTCCCCCATTGCTTGGGTAATTCCTGTCATCCCTTGGGTCCCTGCCCACACGTCCTTTCCTTAAGACATTCTCTCTGAGTCCCCCCGCCACCCCCCGCACACACAGTGTCCTGTACATCTTGGAGGCACTAATCGCAGTGGTATTTAATCCATCATTCCTTTGGTGGTTCACTCCTCCCCAGTCCTCTACAACCCCACAAGGGAAGGACCCACATCTGTGTTGTTGACCACTCTCTCCTGAATGCTCAGCATGGATTCTGGCTCAGAGAACACCCCCAGTAAATACTTGCTCTTTGAGGAATCGGGGGCTTGCTGATTTTGCGTACCTAGAAGACTCTGGACTTCAACCGCCTCAGGGATGCATGGGTGGAAAATAGTTCCCCATGACCAGCTCACTGTTTATTTCTTAAGTTTTTAAAAAAATTTTTTTAACGTTTATTTATTTTTGAGACAGAGAGAGACAGAGCATGAACGGGGGAGGGTCAGAGAGAGGGAGACACAGAATCTGAAACAGGCTCCAGGCTCTGAGCCGTCAGCACAGAGCCCGACGCGGGGCTCGAACTCACGGACCGCGAGATCATGACCTGAGCCGAAGTCAGACACTTAACCGACCGAGCCACCCAGGCTCCCCTTCCAGGTCACTGTTAAGGTGACTTATTCCTGGGTCCTAGAAAATAACTTTTTAAGATCCTGCTTTCTAGGAACCATCGACAAAATGAAAAGGCAACCCACCGAATGGGAGAAGATATTTGCCAAGCATACATCTGATAACAGGTTAATATACAAAATATATAAAGAACTTATACAACTTAATATCAAAAAACCAACCAGCCAGACTAAGAAATGGGCAGAGGTCTTGCATAGACGTTTTTTCCAAAGAAGACATACAGATGGCCCACAGACATATGTAAAGATGCTTGGGGCACCCGGGTGGCTCAGTCAGTTGAGCATCTGGCCTTTGATTTCGGCTCAGGTTATGACCTCAGAGTTCATGGGATCGAACCCCGTGTCAAGCTCTGTGCTGGCGGGGAACAGTCTGCTTGGGATTCTCTCTCTCGGTGCCTCCCTTGCTCGTGCCCCTTCTCTCTCAAAATAAATAAATCCCTTCTCTCTAAATAAACAAGCACTTTTTAAAAAAAAAAAAAAAGGAAGAAAAGATGCTCAACATCACTCACCATCAGGGAATTGCAAGTCAAAACCATCATGAGATGCCAATTTACACTTGTCAGAACGGCCAGTGTCGAAGAGACAAAAAACACCAAGTGGGGGCCGGGTTGTGGAGAAGAGGGAGCCCACATACACCGTTGGTGGGGATGTAAATCAGTGCCAGCAGCATGGGAAACAATACAGAGGTTCCTCGAAAAAATAAAAAATAGAACCACCAGACAATTCAGCAACTGCACTTCCGGATATTTATCTGAAGAAAATGAAAACAGTGGTGCAAAGAGAGAAATGCACCCCTGTGTTCCCTGCAGCATTATTTACGAGAGCCAAGATACGAAGGCAAACTAGGAGGCCACCGACAGATGAAGGGATAAAGATGTGCGATGGATCGATAAAAATCTACAATATGGAATATTACTCGGCCATAAACCAGAATGAGATCTTGCCATTTGCAACAACATGGATGGAGCTAGTGGGTGTTATGCCAAGTGAAGTAAGCCAGACAGAGAAAGACACATACCATATGATGTCACTTCTACGTAGAATCTAAAAAACAAACCAAACAAACAAATCAGAACAGTGTCACGGACACAGGAGACCAACCCTTAGTTACTGGAGGGGGGATAGGTTGGGGGGCGTAGGTAACATAGACGAAGGGGATTAAAAGGTACAAACTTCCAGCTATAAGTAGGTCATAGGGATAAAATGTACAGCATAGGGAATATAGTCAATAATATTGTAATGACTTTTCTATGGTGACAGATGGCAACCAGACTTATCATGGCGGTCATTCTGTAGTGTATAAAAATATGGAATCACCATGATGTGCACCAGAAACTCATAGGATATGGTGTGTCACTTATACTCCAATTTTTAGAATTCCATTTTCCTTCCCCCAATTAAAGCAACACTGTCCTACCACTTCATACTAATCAGGTTGGGGGGAAAAATTGGAAAATTGGATAATGCCGTGTGTTGACAACAACATAGGGAGCATGATGTTCTGGAAGAAACCTGACAATATTTAGGGAAATGAAGTACCACATACCACGACCCCCATCCTACCCTCGGGAGACCCAGGGACACCCTCTCAGGACACAGTGGGGCAGGCTGGGTGAACACCTTTAGGAGACCAGTTGTCTCTCTGGAAGCCTCTGCTGCAGTCAGAGGCATCGGACAAGATTTATACACAGCAACACGGGTAGATGTTAAAAACACAGAGTTAAGTGAAAAAATTAAGCAGCAGAATGAGATCTATAGCCCACTACAATTTATGTAAATTAAAACACATTCGCACAATAAACAGCGCCGTATATTTTACAGGAAGCATCCATATCTCAGGACATACATTAGATGGGGGGCTCGGGAACAGGATCAGGGGATAAAGGAGAAAATCGAAACCAGGAGTGGGACCGTGAAGGAACGTGGTGATAACGGGCATGAGTTCAGGAGCGTGGAGGACTTCCTAGCTCTCCCTTCAAGGTAAAGGTAACAACTGACTGGCCACCCAACTTCCTCCTCTGCTGCTGTCCTTGGTCCCCAGGGGGCTGGAATAGATCCGGACAAGATTTCTCAGCCTCGGCACTGTGGATGTTTTGCCGTGGGGCTACCTTGTGCACGGTAGGGTGTTTGCCAGCATCTGGCCTCTCCTGCCAGCTGCCAGGAGCACACGCTGAGTGTTGACAACCACAATGTCTCCAGACATTGCCAGGTGTCCCCCAGGGGAACAAAATCACCCCTGATGGAGAACTGCTGGGTGGGAATCAAAGTCTGAAAACGGTGCCACATCTTCTGGGTGAGCGGTCCACACTTGCTTTACCAAAACCCACACCCAGAGCGCCAGAGCCTCAGGACCCTGGACAGGGCTGGGAGCTCCATCTTGAAAGCTGCCCTCCTCCCTTGCACGTTTCCATCAAGGCTCTGTGGAGATTCCCGTGACAGCCCGCAACCGCGTCCGCCTTGGGCTTCCTCCTAATTTTAACAGGCAGCTGGATTTGCATAGGACATTTGCATCTGAGATTACCCATGGTTCTCTGGGAGACACCGTCTATAGCAGACGGTGGCAAAAAAAAATACATAATTCCATTTCAGCTTGCAGGGGAGGAGGGAGGAAGGAGGAGTCCTTCAGGGAGGGAGGGCACTTGTAGGAAATTTCAGTGCTCTATCTACTTGGTGAGAGGATGGGAAGGGGATATTCTACCAGTCACTGGGTGGAGGTGACTGTCCATGTCCCGGCATCAGTATGTCAGTATGCGAATTAGTGGAGGGAATAGTGAAAGAAGGGGGCTCCTTGAGACTCTATCAGGAGGGGGCAGCTGCTGTTTCAAGAGGAGGCCCACAGAGGGGAGGGCTGGATGGGGTAGACTGACTACAGATAAACAAACGGACCCAGCCCCGGCCCCCCAGTGCCCAGCCACCCACCAGCACTGCCTGAGAGCCCACTCTGCCAGACAGTGCTCCCTGGCTGTTTTCCACTCGCAGGCCTATTTCAACACACAGCCTCAGCCTCTTATTTAGAAGAGGAGGAAACAGAGGCTCCCAGATCTCATCCTGGGTAAAGAACAGAGCCTGAAGTGGAATGAAAATGTGCCAGACTCTAAAACCAGCCCTCTTTCTAAGCCCCTTGGCGGGCTCTCACTGATTCGCCAAGTTGGTGAATAAAGCAAGGGTATGGAAGATGGGGCTCAAGAAGGGCAGACAGACTCTCCCTTAAAGGTTAGCAGCTTATACTTAGTCCAATACATAGTCAGGCCTGGATCCCATAACATAAAGACAGACACCTGTGAGCCATGACCTAAATGCCAGGTAAGGTGTGGATGTTCCACATGGGTCAAGGCCAAACCGGAAACTTCCCCATGGAAATCATACCCATCCCCAGGCACTCTAGGATAGTCACACTCTCCACTTCACTGCCCCAGGGCCTATTATTACATGTAATTTATTCTTTCTATATGTTTCTCCCCAGTAGCTCAGGAACATCTTGGGGACAGAGATCATGACTGGCTCATCTCTCTATTTCCAGTGCTCAATAATTACACGTGCTATAAACTGAGCCAATTTGGGGCTGGGAGCAGGTAAGTAGCCAATCCATATAACTCCATGGATATGGAGGTATTTCTTGACTTTCCTGGAAAGAAGATCATAAATGAGACCTTTCCCTAAATCAAGTGTAAGAGGAGGCATTATGACCTGACCACATTCTACTTTGTCCACAAACATGCTGAAGACTTGTCAAGGGAACAGAACTTGTTTGATTATCTCTGCATTCTCGGTGCCAAGAACAGGGTCTTCTTGCATGTAAGAAATAGAAGATGGGGGGCGCCTGAGTGGCTCAGTCGGTTAAGCGTCTGACTTCCACTCAGGTCACGATCTCACGGTCCGTGAGTTCGAGCCCCGCGTCGGGCTCTGGGCTGATGGCCCAGAGCCTGGAGCCTGCTTCCGATTCTGTGTCTCCCTCTCTCTCTGCTCCTCCCCCGTTCATGCTCTGTCTCTCTCTGTCTCAAAAATAAATAAACGTTAAAAAAAATTAAAAAAAAAAAAAAGAAATAGAAGATGGATGGATGGATGGATGGATGAATGGATGGATGTTTGGATGGATGGGTGAGTGGACAGCTGATGGAAAGGAAAGAAGGTAGATAGATATTGATAGGTATTGGTTGTATGGTGGCTTAATAGTTAAGTGAGTGGATAGATGGATGGTGGATATATAAATGAGTTTGTAGATGGACAGATGAATGGATGGGACAATGGCGGATGGTTGGGTGTTTGGATGTGGGAGAGTGAGCAAGTCAGTGAAAGAATGAATGAATAAATGGATGAAGGTCAGATGGGTGGATTGATGGTTTTCAGGGTGAATTAAGTGTACATGGGTAGGTGGTGAACACATAGATGGACCCACATGGAATGGGTAGGGGAATGGTTGCACCAATGAGTAAATTGTCTTTCCATCTCCCTATATCATGCTCAGCCTTCTTAAGTAAAGTGGCTTTTTGTACTCCTTTTTTCCAGATCCCACCCTTAAGTCCCCCTGCCTCTCCTGCTCTCTTCCATCATCCAAGCAGGGGCTCTAAGATGCCAGATGGAAGTCTTCCCAGGAAGTTCAGCTCCAGTCCCTGCCTCTGTGCTGAGCGTTCCACGCTGTGCAGAGATTTAATACTTAACTCCAGCCTCTCCCCGCTCCTTACCTGCCTGAGGAGGTAGAGGCAGCAATTTGCATATTTATTAAATATCTCTTAGCAGGATACACAAGCCGCATTGCTACATCCCGCTCCCGGAGCCGTCCTGCTGGCAGACAAGACTGTGTGCCATCAGCGCTGCATCGCCACCCATTAAATAGCTGTTCCAGAGCCCAGGAGGCAAGGAGGGTGGTGAGGGGCCACAGGGCAGGCGGGGAGGAGGAGGTCCTGGAGCCCAGGATGCTGCGGTCTCACAGTTGTTCAGCAGTGAGGAGGGGGGTCTCTTCTTGGCCCAGACGGAGAGGGCTCTGCAGGCATCTCTTCACATGGGCACCCCTGAAAGCCCAGCCCTGTGCTTAGAAAATTCCCAGAGGAGGACATCTAGACGCATCTTTGTTTTGTGTTTCTTCTGCTGCTCGATTTCTTCGAAGTCCATCCTGTTGTCTAAATAGAAGTGGGCCTGCCTTTGCATAAGCCCATTGCCGGTGCATTGTCTTTGGTCAAAATGTGACAAGTGTCCACCATGGCTCAGAGCACCCCTCCTCAAGTAGTGATCCTAGGAGATCCAGCCTCAGGTCTAAGGACCCAGAGCCCTGGGCACCAGACATCCTTGGCGTGGATGTCCTTCTGGGGACCAGGACCTCCCTGCTCTAAATGGGGACCAACCTCTCCCCTTCAGACTGGGTGCCCTGCCTCTTCTTCTTGTCTCTTGTTACAGTTCCTGGGTTGGGGCTCAAGTCCAAGGATGTGGTTTCTGGGGTCAAACTTTCCAGGTGCGGATCCATGTCTCATCTCTTACTAGCTGGGTGACAGAATCTCCCCAATCCTCAGTTTCCTCATCTTTAAATGGGGGTGATGATAATACCCACCTCACAAAATTATTGTGAGGATAAGTACAATGAAGGATGTTGAGGGATTAGCATCGTATCTGGCTCCAGGCTGAGTATTCAGGAAACATCAGTTGTTATGGTTATGGAATCATACAAAGCTGTACATGCGAAGTGAGGCTGGATACTTGCTCATCTTCCCCCAGGGAGAAGAGAAGGGTAGTAGGACTTGTATATCTCATAGTCTGTCTGCTGGGTTCTGCTCCGAGCATGATCCTCGTGGCCACCTTTGAGGTAGATATTCCAAACACTCCCACTTTACAGATGAAGAAACTGAGTCCCAGAGGGAGGAGGGCAACACATAAGACTACATGTTTGTTGGGGACCACCAGCCCCCTTGGCTTTCTCTTTCCGGGCAAGTCGTGAGGGAGCCCTGCCCTGGGAACAGCTTAGGACCCAAGGAAGAGGAGGAGGAAACCCACAAACGGCTTTTCCAACTCCATCTGTCCCCACATCCCACTGTCCTGGATTGGCAGGAGCCAGAAGGAAGGGTCTGGGCTGCAGCCTCGTAAACCTTCCTGAAAGTCCTCGTAAATGCGAGACCCAACCAGCTTCAAGTCTCTCCTGCAAAAAGCTAAATCCATGGTCATAAAGTAATCCCCATTAAAAAAAAAAAAGAGGAAGAAAAGAAAAAAATCTATGCAGTAAAAACAGTAAAAACAGTAACAGTCTTGAGAACAAAAGGGAGAGGAGGCTTAGCTCTCATGAGCTCAGGCCCCACCCAAAAGCACCAATAGTCCAAGTGAGGCAGAGTGGGTCGCGGTGGCTGGGGGGGGGGGGATACAGGTGTTGAAAAATGGTGATGCTTCTGATGGTGAAGGCGGTAGCACTGAGGTGCCTTCTAGAAAAAGTCCACTCATACCCACCCCCTGACTGAAGCTGCCAATGTCTCAAGATTTTCAGGGTTAGGATCCCCATTGTACAGATAAAGAAACTGAGGTCAGGGAGAGTAGGAGCTCTCCATCAGAACTCAGGCCTGCCACCCCCTCTAGGACTCTCTATATAATGCTGGTCTTATGAGCCAAGTCCTTAGTAGAGATGGGGGGGGGCCCTGACTGCCCCTTCCCAAGAAGGAATCCCAAAGGCAGGGGAGGCAGAAGCAGCTGTGGGATCCTAGGTGAGTGTCTGCACATCCTCGAGTTTCTGATTGTCATCTATTCATGGAGGATGATCGTTCTTCCCTCGCCTGGGGGATGGACTGAGATGAGAAATGTATAGGTATAAGGATCTGTACGTGCTCAGGGGTCCAACAGTGGGAGCTCTGGGAGCCCAGGGTGGGGGTGTAGAATCTCAGTGAAGTGAGGCTCCCAGGCCAAGGAGCCAGGATCACATTTGGGGGTGAGGACAACTCAGTACCAGCAGAAACCGCTTTTGCCCCTTGTCAGCACCTGCCCCACCACACACAAAGCAGTCCTGCTCAGCTCTGAGCCTCCCAGCCCTGACAATTCATGCCTTCCTCTTCTCCCCCAGCCTTTACATTCCCAGCCTTATCTCTTCCCTGTGCCTCTCTCCTTCCCTCTCTGCCCCTTCCCTGGCTTTTGTTTGCCAGGCTCCAGCCTCTCCATCTTTTGGTGGTGCAGACAATCTCCTTTGCTCTCTCGCTCCACGTTCCGGAGACTATTGTCCTCCTGACTGTCAGAGCCGAGTCTGCATTTCCCCATTCAAAATGACATGCACTGGCCTCTCCTTGGAGCCTCTAGAGGCTTCGTCCGGGAGCCAGACTCTGGCCCAAAGCCTGTCCAAGCCTCATCCCTTGGGGAAGCCTCACTTGGGTCCCTGCCCGTCGTCCTTCCTTGAACCAGAGCTGCCCTTCTCCCACACACCCTTTCCCACACCCATCACCCACTCTGCAGGGAGTGAGCTCTGTCAGAAACCATCCCTGTCCCGGTGCACCTGCTTAGTTCATCCTCCTCCGTCTCCCCCGGAACAGGAGGAAAGGACCAGGGCTGCTCCTGCCCAGCGCCAGGAATTTAGGAAGAGCGTGTTTTGAGTGAATGAGCCTCCAAAAATGAGCTCCCTGACACTAGGGAACTCTTAGGCAGAGAACGTGTACCCCACTTCTCAGTTGACCTCCACCACCCTCACCTCCAAAGCTGTTCCCATCAGTTCTGCTCAACAACACTGTGGGGAGGCGGTTGCAGGAGAGTGAGCTTCCAGAAGCCTTGGTCTCACCCGCCACATGTAAAATAGGATACTAGGACCTACTCCCAGGGCTGTGGGGACGTCTACATGAGTTAATACATGTGAAGCACTTATATCCATGCCCAGAGCACTGTAAATAGAAGTGAGTGTTTGTTGCTGCCATTATTATCGGCTGTTGTGCTGCCCTAGGCTCCCTTCTACCCCCAGCCTCACTTTCATCCATAGCTCATTTTTTTTTTTGCCAGCCCTGGGGAGGGAAATGACTTCCAGATGCTAGAAACTGGAGTCTTTATAGGCAGGTGACTGATTTCTTGTAAGAACGCAGAAACAGTAGTAACAACACAGGTAATGGTAATGACCAGCTACTGTTTATTGAGTGGTTACTACGTGCTTCCCATCAATGGTCTCATGTAACCCTCACCAGATCCGACGAGGCGGCCACCCCCGTTCCCTCCGTCTCCCAGACGACAGGCCCTGACTGGTGTAGCCACTCTCCCCGGCCCCTGGACAGCTACAGGGGCAGGGCATCAGTCTGACTCCATAGCAGCGTTCTGGCTGCCTCAAATTGCCCCCTTCCCCCTTGCTGGGCCTCCGTTTCCTCATCTGTTAAATGGGTGCCAATACTGACGGGGACTGGGATGTGATGAAGACAGCATTCCCAATAAGATTTGTCCTTCCTGGAAAGGGCTCAAGTGCCGAGCTTGTCCAGGGGGCCCCTCCTCACAGGGTCCCCTGACACCGGGAGCACAGAGACAATGGCTCCAGCAGTGCTCCACTTCAGAGAGACCAGGGGATCAGTGAGGCTGACGGCACAGGGGAGCGTTGGAGCCCCAGGTAGCATTGCTGATAGCCAGGCTCCTGGGAGGGTGGTTCGGGGCTCCTCGGGGGGGCTATGGGGGTGCGGGCACAGGGCTCTGAGGCCAGCAGATGCGACCCCAGGCTTGGCAGACAGAATGGCTGAAGCCCAGGGAAGGGCAGGGAGCCCAGTCCTGTCATCGCCCCTCCCTCCTCAACCACTGCAGCCATTAGTAATAACAATCATACCACTAGTGACCATCAGTAAGTCACCGGGAGCCCCTTCACTGCCGGACACCTGCTTGGTCACCTCACTAACTCCACCCCCCCCCCCCAGCAGCCCTCCGGGACGGGATCGCTTCACCAGCCTTCTTGCACAGGAGGGGGTAATGCAGACGGTGAGATTGGGCCGGGCTCGCCCGGCTCGTGGGGGGCAAGTGCTGCTTTTGAACTTGGGTCTGATTCTGAAACCTAGGTCCTTTCTCAGAAGCTAGACTGCCTTGTCCAGGACCTGTCACTTATTTTCTCACGATTCTGTGTCCCCTCTCAAGCTTGGCACAGACCTGGGCCCACGTGGGTGGGGTCATGGTGACAGCTGGGGTTGGACAGACCTGGGTTGGAATACTGATGCTGCGTAAACAAGAGTGCCATCCTCGTGACACACAGGCGTGTTTGTGGGCGAGGACGTATGCAGTTGGCTGGTTAAGGGGCTGGCACCACCCATAACCCACCCCACACACAGAGTAAATATTGACTCATTCCTCCAGCCTTAAGCATACCTTGCATTTAGCCAGAACCCATTTGCATTTTGGGACCTTCCAACCTGCCATCCTCTCTGCCTGGAATCTCCTCTCTTTTCCCAATTGGCTGTTTTCTACTCATCCTCCTACGTGGTTCCTCAGGAAGCCTTCTTTGATTCCCTAGGCTGAGTTAGACGTGCGCCCTCCCCTTCCGGCCCGCACAGCACCTTTCACACCTCTCTCTTCCTGCTAATTGTCAATTACACATCTGTCTGGAGTGTTGTGAGGTCCCTGCGGGCAGGGAGGGTGTCCTACTCATCTGGCGTCCCCGGCATCCGCAGCACTTGGAAGGTTGCAGAGCGAATGCGCAAGGAAGCAGACGAATAAAGAAATGAATGAGTGGGTGACGGGGGCATCAGCATGAGCCGTGCCACATTCAGGGTCAGAGACGTGGGTGACACAATCCCATCCCTGTCCCCAGGCACCCCCACCCCCACCAGCGTTCCTCTCCTCAGCGTTTGAATTTGCCTGTTGTCCTTGCAGAAGATGCTGCCTGGTCGTGCATCCAGAGGGTCAAGACCACAGTGACTCCTAGACTCTGTAGCCACTGGCCAAGGGTGCAATCTGGAGGTCATGGGGCCAGCACGACATGAGATATCAAGGGCTAGGTGTCCCTGAGAGACCCTACCTCCTGTGAATTTGCCTGGATTTTCACACCACTTGTCGATTCGCTGAGAGAAGGGAGGACACGTGTGCCACAATACGTGGCTGGAGAAATCTACATGCTCCTTATTCCTAGCATCTCCCCCCGCCCAGATCCTCCTGCCAAAGTAAGAACTAAATTTATCGTGTATTGGCACGTCCCCACCCGCCCCCCCCCCCCCAGCCCCAGCCCAACCCCATCCTACTTCTGTTAGAGAAGTAAAGTCTACTTCCTTTACTTTGGACACCAGCAAGGAGGCTTCTGGACTTCCCAATGCTGTCTTCCAGGAAATTGGAGTTTGAACATGATCCCTTGGGCGATGTGTCCAAAGGAGAAGTTCTCGCTAAAATCCCACATCGTAAAATGTCAGGATGTCTGCGGTCTTTATTTATAGACAGATTGCTTTTCAACTTTTCTCACTCCAACATTTCGATGTGTTATTCCTGAAGATAAATGCACATTATGATTTCATAATAGAAATTGCATTTCTCCCCCGTGTCACCTCTAAGCATGTATATACATAAATATGGCACATTGCCTCCGACAGTAATTTAAAAGGCACTTTGGAGAACATATTGATCATGACCAGAGAACGGGGCTGGCATGGTCTCGATTTCATCGAAGTCTGCCTCCTCCCAGCCCCTGCCCTCCCTCCTCTTCTTTGTTTGGGTCCTGAAGCTTGGGGACTTATGATTTCCATTTATCTTTGTACATCGGGATGTTTGTTTATAGGCACCAGGGGCTTTGGGAGGAGGGAGAGACGTGAAATTTTATAACTCCAAAGTGTAAACAAGGAAGGAAAAATGTAGCCTTCTACCGGAGTGAGTTCCCTGGAGGCAGGAATCCTCTATTTCACTCCCTCATGGACTTGAGATGGTATAGCCTGGACACTGCCCGCTGCTGGGCGTCCACTCTCCTTTCAGCTCATCACATTCTCCTACAGTTGGATTCCTGGCCCAGCCAGGACACCCTCCTCTCCACTCATCTGCCTCCCAGGGACCTCAGGCTCCCCCGAGAACACTCACCTCCTCCTAGCCCTATGAGCCACTCCCCACCATTCCCGGAAACTACTAGAAACTCACCTCTTCTAGGGAGCCTCCATGACTACTCAGAGCTGCACCCCAGCATCCCACTCTCTCCGTGGCACGCTCCACCCTCTGCCCATGTTAAAGATCATTTATCCTTGGGCTACTTCTATGATCACATTGTCCTAGGCTGGGTAGCTCAGAGTGTGGGAGGAAACCATGTGGGAATTTGTGGGACATCTGCAATACACCAGGCAAGTTCCCTTAGCCCATATCATTTAGTTTCTACAACTACCTTGAAGGGTCGTGTTTTATTCTCTCATTTTACAGAAGAGGACACTGAGGTTCAAAAATGTCAGCCTACCCATTCAAGGTCTTGAGGCACCAAGTGGAAGATCCTTGATTCAAACTCTCCAACATTTCAATAAAGGTGGGGCTAGGGTTTGGGGGGGGGGGCTCCAATTTTCCAAATACCTATTACTTTTCCATTCCAGGTCAATAGTCCCAGAGCTGTCCACTGACAGCAACCATGACCTGTCCAAGTGTTCTGCAAACACCCACCTCTGTTCATAAGGGGCCCTACCAGCACCTCACGCTCTATCTGGCCCTCCTCCTCAAACCCTCCCATTAGCCCCTTTCCTCGGCCTGCTCCTTAAGCATCCATATTTCCCCCCACCTTCTTCTTGGACCTCCTTTCTTCCTTTTACTTTTCCTGGGCTCTCTCACCCCCCACCCCCCATCCCCAGCTTCAAGGATCCCTTTCCTCTTGGCAACTTCCCAATCCCCATTCCGGCTCAGATCACTCTCCTGACTAGCTGTCCACTGAGGTCTCCACTGGGGTGTCTTGTAGGTTTCTTAAATGTAATCCTGCAAGGACTAAGCTGAACATCCCCCGGTCTTATGGAGGGTACCATCACCCACACAGGTTGCTACAGCCAGAACCGTGGCCATCATTCTGGACTCCTTCTGTATTATCACATCCATTCATTACCAGCCCTTGTGTCTTTCCCTTCTTAATACATCTGGACGATCTCTCTTCTCCCCGTCTATTAATATTATATATTGGTTCAGGCCACCACTCATTCAGACCTGTCACGGCAGTGCCCTCCTAAATCATCCCCCAGTCCCCACTCTCGCCCCTTCCAATCCATTCCCCATATTACAGCCAGAGTGAGCTTTCTCAAGCAGAAAACTGGCCCCGTCATTCTCTTGTTTCAATCCATCATGGCGCCCTGTCGATGGCCAATGGGGGCGGTTCCTGTCGTGTCCTCCCTCTCGTGCCAGGCGCATGTAGTAAGCACTCAGTGAATAGTCACCCAATGGATTCTTTCCCGCTCCTTCTTGGATCTGCTCCCTGGGCTTTGTACTGGTGAACTTTTCCTTCCAGAGCCTCTCACGAATGATTCTCCTTCAGCGTCTCAGCCTTGCTGTGCAGCCAAGAGCGTGGGGGCTGAATTGGCCTTTGCCTCTGCCATTAGCGGTCTTCCCCTCTCAATTACATGGTAATCCCTGTTAAAATTACAAATTTATTTATAGTTTCTTTTCCCCCCTTTCTTTTTTTTTCCCCACCCGGCAATTTTTATGGCTCATCGGCCATAACAAATTCTACTTCATAAAGCAAAGGCGCACGTTATTATTACCTTATGGAAATAGGCGGCGGCAGCTGAGTCCATTCCCGGCCGGCGTGTTGTCTCCACGAATCCGTAATGGTTTCAATCAATACCCCTGTGGGATTTGTTCCGCTCTTTGAGGCCGAGAGCGTTTGGACCTGCATGTGGTGTCTCTGCCTCCAAGCCAGCTGGCGGCAGTAACCCCTCCCAGGGACTCTGGATTTGGTGGTTGTCCTGGTGTTTCCATTTTGTCCAGGAATAAAGAGATCACACTTGGCGTGTGATATTTACCGAAAGCTCTCCGGAAGCATTGTTTTGGTCACCATACGAAGCGGGGGCTGATTATGACCCCGGGGTACAGGTGAGCAGAGTATGGCTCAGAGAGCGTATGAACCGAACTAAAGGTCGACGTGACATGAGCAGGAGCCTCTCTGAGGGGAGGCACAGGCCACCTTCTCCCATCTGCTTGGCTATGGGAGGCACTACAAATGAACCCTGCTGGAACTCTGCTAGTCTGTCGGCTTCTCCCTGCCTCTGTCTCCAGACCTGATAGGACTGGGAAGAAGACACGTCCTCAGAAAATGACAAGGCATCCTGACAGTTGGGCACAGAGCTAGAAATGACTAGCCTCTTCCGGCCTCACTCGGATGCCTCCGAAGACAGGGAACTCACTAACCGAAGGGCTGGCTCACTCCTGAGAAGTCCCCCTCGCACATAGCTTTCCTTCCATGGGGACCCGAGCGGGCACTTCTGTAACTTGTAGCCATAGGTCCTCGTTGGGCTTTTGGAAGCCACAGGAGCTGGTTTAATCCTCCTGGTCCACCGCAGCTGCTTGGCTGCTGCAGAAGGAACATCAGAGCTGGAAGGGGTTCGCAGAATTCATGCCTCCCCCCTCACCGGGCAGTGGGGCTGTGGTTATCGCCGCCCCAAGCCAGTCGACGGTGCCTCACTTCCCTCACCCACTGGGCAGGCCCTGTCACACACCACACTTGTCAGAGACCTGACCCCAGAGCTGGGGCTCGACCCCAGCCTCCAGTCCCCTCATTCACTGCCTTCGGTGACTGACTCCAGTGTTCGCCCCTCCCCCCTGAACTCCTGGTTTACCCCCCGCGCACACAGCGTAGCCCCAGCCCGGCCTGTGCAAAATGTCCAGTGCTTTGTTTCAACTACATCTTTGCCCTCCTAAGTCTGGTGAACCTGGTGGCTGGAGGGGGTCCAGCGTGCTGGCTCTGGGAGCCTTGGGAGCCATAAGGTAAATGTGGGATTTTGCTCCGGGATGCGGAAGGGGCGTGCCGACTCCCAGGTCCTGATCACCCCCCAAGCCAGGCTGGGAGCGCTGCTGTCCCTTTCCCGGCCCACAGAGGAAACGCTCGCTGAGTCCTGAAGGCGGCCCGGCGGTGCAGAAAGGAAAGGCAGGGACTCCCGAGTTCTTTCAGTCGCCAGGTGTGAGGCCTGACTCGAAGCTCTCCTCTTGGTCTCCATTTCCACCCGTAAAAGAGAGAGAGAAATATCCCAGTCGAAGGGCCGCCGTGGGGCCTCGAACAAGACAAGTTAAGGGGTGCACCTGCTATGGTGTCTGGAGCACACCTGGCTCTCCCGAGCGGCACTGGCCTCCCCCCTCCCGGCCCCCCGACACCCGCCCCCTCGTCCTCGCCGCACCCCCTCAGACCTCAGCCTCCTCTGGCTCACACAGGAGGATCGCGGTTACCATGGCAACCCGAGGGCAGCTTGGCTCCCGGTCCCTCTGGGTCCCTGCACCCAAGCCTCCCAAGCCCAGCTCGGGCAGCTGCCAGGGCAGGGGGACAGCGCCGGGGGCCACGGGCTCCTCTCGGAACAGACCCTCAACTGAGAGATTTTAAGGGGTATTGGACTCAGGGGGGGGGGCTTAATGGCTTTTCTTACTTGGCACAGGCCCTCCCGCCCCCCTCCCTCCCAGATCCCACCAGGATCCGCTTTGCTCCCTCACGAGGAAGCCTGGCCAGGGTCCGGGCTAGTGTTCAGAGAGCTCTTTCTGGTGGCAGCCCCCTTACCCTCATGCCCTGCTTCCTCCAAGCATGGGCTCAGCAAACCCTTTCCTGGGCCGGGCAGGCTGGGTCTGGGTGAAGACATGTCTCAGCTCACGGAGTAGTGGCAGGAACTGAAATCGGAGAGGCCTGGGTTCAAGTCCTCACTCCACATTTACCAGCTGTCTGAGCCACCATAACAAAGAGCCACACGCTGGGGCCTCAACAGCAGACTTTTGTTTCTTACAGTCTGGAAGGCTGGAAGTCCAAGGTCGGGGCACTGGTTCCCTCTGAGGGACCAGAGGGAGAATCTGCTCCAGGCCTCTCTCCTACCTCCTGGGGTTTGCGGGCAACCTTTGGCGCTCCTTGGCTTGTGGCCGCGTCACCCCGATCCCTGCTTTCATCTTCAGAGGGTGCCCTCCTTGCATGGTGCCTGTGGCCAAATTTCCCCTTTTTATAAGCACCCCGGGCATAAAGGAGTAGGAGCCCTCGCTTCTCCGGGCTGAACCCATCTTAACTAATGGGGTCTGCAACGACCCAAATAAAGTCACCCTCGAAGGTAGTAGGAGTTGAAACTCCGACGTGTGCATTTTTGAGAGACAAAGTCCAACCCGTAACGCTAGCCAGGTGGCCTTGGGCAAGTCACATCACCTCTTGGGGCCTTAGAAGGGCTCGTCTTGAAAATGAGAAGAAAGGGGCGCCTAGGTGGCTCCGTCGGTTGAGCGTCCGACTTCAGCTCGGGTCACGATCTCGTGGTCTGTGAGTTTGAGCCCCGCGTCGGGCTCTGGGCTGACCGCTCGGAGCCTGGAGCCCGCTTCGGATTCTGGGTCTCCCTCTCTGTCTGCACCGCCCCCGCTCGCACTTTGTCTCTCTCGCTCTCGAAAATAAATAAGCGTTAAAAAAAATTTAAAAAGAAAAGAAAATGAGAGTCGGCGTGGCAAAGTCCTCGTGCAGTGGTTGAGAGGACCGGACGGGACAATGCGTATACATCGGTTAATCCAGGACTAGAGGAGGGTAGAGTTGGTGACTGGTGACCGGTGACCATCGCTTTTGCTGCGAATTCCGGTTTGGGGGAGGGTTCCTTGCCCCAGGGAGCGCGCTCACTGGTCCCTCTTGGTCCTGATTCGGGGAGTAAAGACATGCACTGGGGTCTCCTCACTCCCATCCAGCCTCCAGGCGACCTCTGTGGGGCCACACCGTTGGCGTTTGGCCACCAGTTAACGCCACCAAGGCCAGGCGCTCTGTGCGTGTTCTTTCATTTCATCTTTACAAAATCTTTGCGTTTTCCTCTTTGTATTTTGTTCCCATTCACTGGACGAGGACACTGAGGCTTGGCCAGGTGGTGTGGCTTGCCCAAAGGCACGCGGTAAAGGGAGCGAACGGTGGGCGCCGGGCTCACCAGTTCAGAGCCCGCATGCGCCTGGCCATGGGGGGGTTCGTGCCTGGCTCGGCTTCGCCTTTTCTCTCCTGCATGAGCGCTTCGCGGGGCTCCTGTGGCCCATCCCCGGAGGAGCCCTCGTGTGCTCCCATGCTGTCATCAGCCCGCATGCAGCCCCTGGTTATAATTTTTTGTATTTATATCTTTCCTTTGCTTGTCATCAGGCTGTTTATCGGCACGCAGCGATGCACCGTGTTAAATATATATGCGTCTGTGTGTGTGTGTGTGTGTGCGTGCCTTCCCAGTTATATTTATGCAGCTCCTCGGAGGATTAATTTAGCCAAATAACCGAAGCTATTTAGGTAGTTGACATTCACACTGTGAAGGAACGCGGGCGCTAAGTCAGCCAGGCACTGGCTTTGCTCCCAGGCCTCCCGAGGACTCAGTTTCCTTAACTTGGGGTGAGCGAGGCGGAGAACGCAGGAGCTCAGCGAGTCCAGGGTTCGAATCTTGACTCCGCGATGGGGAGCTGCACGACCCTGGGGGAAATCCAGCATGGGCCTCAGTCTATTCAGCTGAAAAAGAGGTCTTCTTCTCACTGAGCTGTCGTCGCAAACTTGAATCAGTCCGATGAATTTAAAGTTCCTTTTCCACAGCAGGTGCTAATTTGTTGGTGGTTAGCGTCCTTCTCTTTTTTCTCCTTTCGAGCCCTCCGTGCGGCTCCAGGAGGCTTGCAAGGTGCAGTTAAAATGCCCTGGCTTGGTTCCTGAGGCCCTCAACCTTGTGGTCTTTGCTGATCTTCCTTCCTCCAAAAGGTACCCTCTCGCCGTGCCTGGAAGTGTGGTTCAGTTGGGGTGGCTGATGCTGTTGGTGCCCTTTCGATCTCTCTCCGGTGCTCACCGTTCCTGTGCGTGCCAGCCTCACAGCGACCCCCGACCAGCATGCAGGAGGCTTTTCTCTGGGTTCCAGAGCCCATTCACTGGCCAGTGGGGGGGGGCAGGTGGGCAGGGTGGAAGGGGGTGGGGCAGGCCAAAGGTGGGAGCAGCCCTCAACCACACACCAAAGGGAAGGGGGCGTGTAAATACCCCAGCTCCCTCGCCCCTTGGTCGGAATAACTCATAGGTCTGTTCTACATCCTCGCACACTGTGCCCCAGCGGGCTGGACCCCTGCTGGCCCACAGCAGACGCCAGCTCCACGACACTCCTGGCTGGCTCTCTCCTCTTCCTTTCCCTGTCTCCCTCCCTCCCGCTCCTAGAAGTATGTGTCCAGGATGCCCTTCAGAATAAATTCTATGCACTCCAATTGTCCGAGGGTCTCCTTGTAGTAAAACCCAACCTAAGAGCAGGTGGGGTGGTGGGTGCTAAAAGCCTGGGCTCTGGGGTCCCCCCGCCTGCCTTTGAATCCTAAGCAATGACTTAAATTTGCTGAGCCTCACCTCACCCGTCTGTGGTGTGAGGGGTGCTGGTCCCAGTGCCTGACCCCAGAGGCACGAGGTGATGGAGTGAGATGAAGGCTGCAGCTTGGTCCACTGCCCTCTTTATCCATCTTCATGGAGCTTCTACTGTCGATCGACGCGCATGCGGTCTTTCTTCAAGGAGACCCCCTACCCGTCCAGAAGATCAGCTCCGTGGGCCTCTGATCGTGTTCCGGCTGTTCCCGTCACCTTGCATGGCCGTGCTGTCTAGCTCTATCCATCCTTTAGGGCCCAGGGGGCTTCTCAGGTCAACTGTGGCCCCTGATTGGACCCTGCTTCCTCCCCGATTGTTCGATGAGACCCATCCTTGGGGTGGCCGGGGGCGGCGGGGGGGACCAGGCTGAGGTCTTGGGCCCCCGGCCCACATCCGCTCAGTGTGCCTCGCGTGGTTCTCCCCTCTCTCCCTCCTTGTCAGGTTCCAATGAGACGCACCCAGGGCACCTGCAGCTCGCGCCCTCCCTGGCCAGAGGCGGCAAGCAAGAGTCCAGCTGACGACCTCTCCCGACCTCACCACGGCTACGTTCACAGGCCCCCTCCCCTCGGCCCTGACTTCCTGACACGTGGTGTGGACTCGTGCCCAGCCTGCCTGGTGCCGTACCTTCGCGTCTTCGGGCATGTCCGGCCTCAGATGTGGAGAGCAGCATTGTGGCCGTGGCTTCCTTTGAAACCTCCCTCGAAGTGACCGAGACAGTTCTGGACGCAGCAGGGGAAAATCAGAGCGTGTCGAATTGAATGGAATTAGGAACCAAGTGTCAGGGGGCGGGGAGGGGAGGGTGGTCAGGAGACCCCAGGCCAGGCTGACTTGCCCCATGGCCTCAGGGAACCCCTTGCCCTCTCTGGACCAAGCTTTGCCCATGCACACTTGAGAGGGGTGGGCCGGGTGACCTCTGGGGAGCCCCGAGCGGAGCAGAAGGGGCCTCTCATGGAGCATCTAGCTTTTGCCGATGTGTTCAGAGACGCGGTCTCATTTCACCTCCGTCCCGCCAAGTGGTTATGAATTTCCCCATTTTGAAGCAGAGTTTCTGAGGCCAGAGTGGGTGGGAGTGGGGTTTGGAAGGCCTGGAAGTCTCTGCCCTCCAGCTGGGCCTCTGGGAGAGGCCGTCCTGCGTGGGGAAAGGCAGGAATGGCTGGGGGGGGGGCGGGGTTGCACAGCAACTGGGCCTGAGGGAGCCCCTGCAAGCAAAACCCTTCCCCACCACCTTCCACTGCTGTCCTGGTGAGAGCTCTTGCTCACCCTGCGCCCCTCCCCACCCGGTTTTTTGGGTTTTTTCTAGGTTGCAGATAGGAATAATAATGATACCTACCCCACTTCATTAACGTGAGAATTCAGTGAGTTAACACCAATGAAGGACTCAGCCTTGGGACTCAGGCTCAATAATTACCAGGTGCTATTATTATTTAAGTTTTATTTCTATCATTCTCTGCCTTCCTCCGCATTGCATTCCTCCCCGTGAGTGCGGGGCCTCAAAGCTGCAGTTTCCCCCTGTACCTGCCCGAGGTCCCCCAGCCTACAACAGGGCCTGTCCCCCAGGACCAGACCCCGTCCTCACACGGCTCAGCTGCCCATGGAGTGCCCGCCGTGCACCGGGAGGGTGGCTGCACTCAGGTGGGGCGCTGGGCTTTGCCCCACGGGTCCCACACGGGGTCATGGCCAGCTGGATCTGGGGTCAAGGCCGGCATGAGTCTGCCCAGCCTGGGAACACTAACAAACTCGTGTTGACCGTGTCCCGTGCATCCAGCACTGAGCCTCACGGACGCCCTCTGAGGCCGGGGCTATCATCATGCCCATTTCACAGATGCAGAAACAGAGTCTCGAAGGCGAGACAACCTGCCTCACATCAGGACGTGGCCAGATCCGTGGGACCCCAGAGCAGGCGCTAGGAGCACACCCTGTCCTCCCCTTCTGGGTGGTGATGAGGCGACAGGCACGAGCACGTCCTCCTTATTGATCCCCTTGGCTCTGAGGACCGCTGTTACCGCACCTGCGGAGAGGAGCAGACGCGGCCCAAAACGGTGGCCAGCAGGCGGCGGAAGCCGGAAGCCGACAGAAGCCTCGGGGGCAGGTGTCAGGGGCCGTGTGCTGGGCGACAGCGCCTGACGAAGCTCCCTTCTCCGCGAGGCCTGGGCCCGCAGCAGCTGGGGCGGCTCCCCGTGCCCCGATGAACCCCAAGCGCGTCTCCTTCCCTTGTGAGCTGAGCGAGCCAACCGGACGCTGCTGTGACCAAAGCACCCGCACGCGGCCCTACAGCTCAGCGACATCGCCCCGGGCCACTGCTGTCCCCGTCCCCGCTCTCGTCCCATGGTGCTCACAGATGACTTCCTACCCTATCATCTGGGCAGAGGGAAACCCCTCTTTACCGGACACACCCCCAGCTTTCCCCCTCAAAGCCTGCCACTGGGTGTGGGGTGGTCTGACCTACTTGGAAATCTTTTACTGCAAAAAGAAGCTGATGCTTTAGCTCAGAGGCAGCTGTATTTCCCCAGAGCAGGAAAGGATAGAAGACAAAGACAGTAGCTTTCCGGAAAAAAAAAAAAAAAAGAAAAAGAAAAAAAAAAAGAAAGAGAAAAGAAAGCCCAGGAAATGCCAGCGGAGGGGGCTGAGGAGAATTCTGGGGCTTGTAAGGGCCCCACAGCCTCTGACCACAGCAGCACCTCCTCGGCAAGACCCTCTTAAGGAAGAACTGATAGGCCCATAAGGGTGTGTGGGTGGGGGGCAGACGAGCCTTAATTCTCTGGCTGCAAATGGGCCCATCCATTCACCTACACGGCTCCCCCCGGCACCGGCTTCCTCCTGACCCGGCACTTCGGATCACAGAGGCTTCCATCCGCTCCCGGGGCTGGGATTTCTGTAAACGGTGAGTGAGCCGTGTCACCAAAGTGCGTGTTAAGCCATGTTTATTGCAATCAATAAATCACGGTCCCGCATCTGATCCAGAGACGGAAATAGCTCACGAGCCCTGGCTGCAGGGAGAGCGAGGGTGACTGCAGGCCCGGAGATAAGGCGAGCCCGAAGGAGGCCGCCTCTCCATAGCGACAGCGGGAGGCTGGCGTGCCCCACAGCCCGGGGCCCCTCTCCCCTGACAGTTCCTCCCCTGCGGGGTCCCTTGGAGGAACCTGAGGAGAGCAGAGGGCCCCCCTCTCCTCCGCGAGAACAGGCGTGTGCCGCAGAGGGGCAGGGAGGCTCTGCACAAGAGCAGGACCTGGACGAGGAGTTCGTGGGGTCTCCTTTGCTGCTGTCTCTTCTCGTTGTGGGTGGAAGTCTGGCTCTGTCCCCCGCAGGTACAGGAGGGAGGCAGGGTAGTGACTGAGGAGATACAGAAAGTGTGCGGCTTTGGGGCGCCTGGGTGGCTCAGTCGGTTCGGCGGCCAACTTCGGCTCAGGTCATGATCTCGCGGTCCTTGAGTTCGAGCCCCACGTCGGGCTCTGTGCTGATAGCTCAGAGCCCGGAGCCTGTTTCAGATTCTGTGTCTCCCTTTCTCTCTGCCCCTCCCCCGCTTGTGCTCTGTCTCTCTCTTCTCAAAAATAAATAAAAATTTAAAAAAATTTTTTAGAAGGTGTGCAGCTTTGCCCGGGAGCGGGGGCACACCATGGATGTTTCAGATCACAGTCTTGTTATCACAAAGAGCAGGGTTCAAGTCCCGGCTTCGCCACTTCCTTGATGTGGTTACCTAGCCTCTGCGAGTGTCCATATCCTTGTGTGGAAAGGGGGGAAATAGTACCCCCTGCTTCCCAGGGCTGTTGGGGAGCACAAGGAGGTCATGTGCATGGACGTACTCAGCACGGGGACTGCAACATGGTGTATGCTCAGCAAATGGCACCCTGTCCTGGGAGGCTGAACGATGGCCCCAGAGATGTCCTCGTTCCAATCCCCACAGCCTGTGGGTGTTACTTCCATGGGGAAAAGGACTTGCAGACGATCTTCAGATGGAGAGACTATCCCGGCTGTTCCAGGTGGGCCTGATGTAGTCACAAGGGTCCCTATAAAGGGCTGGGGGAAGGTCAGAGTGAGAATGCCACGTGCAGCAACAGAAGAGCCAGAGAGAGAAGGTACTACCCCCCCTCCCGACCCAGAAGGTAGAGGAAGGGGCCCCAAGCCCAGGGATACATGCAGCCTCTAGAAACTAGAAAAGGTAAGGGAACGGATTCTCCCCCTGAAGATTCTAGAAGGAACCAGCCCTGCCAGCACCTTGGTTTGGGCTGCGTCCGACTCATTTCCAACTTCTCACTTCCAGGACTGTAAGAGGACACATTTGTGCTGCTCAAGGCCCCGGGTTTGTGGTAACGTATTACAGGAGAAACAAGAGAACTGAGACACCTGTGAAGTCAAGGGTGTCTGTCAGTGAGGCTGGTGCCAACTTCCGAGATGCTTCCCAGGGTCCCCTGGGTGGTGCACGTCACCGTGTCAACCTCGGGAGGTGAAATCCGCCTAAGGAGGACTCCGCGTGTGCCTGGTCCCTGGCAACCCCCCTAGCTCGGATCAGGATCAGTCCTAGGCTCCGGGGTACGGCGTGGGTAAAGCAGCCGACCGCCGTGGCCATGGCCGTGAGCTCCAGCCCCGCCCAGCGAGAAAGGCTGGGGGGTTTGTTAAAATGAGGAGGTTATCTTCTCCTGACTCACGTTCTCCTTCGCACTGATGCATGGGCCCAATCTCAGGACCTACTCTGTTGAGGGAAGCTGCTCCCCCTTCCAAATCAGACAGACGAGCCATCTCAGCAGAATGACTCAGGCTTGTGGGAAGCAGTGGGCGGCCGCTTCCTTTTCCTTCCATGGAGCTGCCGGGCGCTCCCTGAGGCTCCTTGTCTACACGGGGAAGGACTGTGCGGGGGAGGGCGCACGGGATGGGCACCGGGACCCGCTCAGGGGAGACGCCAGGGAAGAGAGGGATGAGAACATGAGCATAGGCACCAGTCCGGGGTCTCTGCCGGTGGCTCCCCAACTCTGGTACCCAGATCAGCCACGGCAGAGTCACCCTGGGGCCACGACCAAGGCCCGGAGATCTCTGCTCGGTGGTCTGCGGGGAGGGGCACTGCGTTGTTAGGCAGTAGGCTTGGGAGCGCTGGTTTGCACACTGGTTTGGAGAAGCCGTGTCTACGAGGCCCACAGGAGGCTCGGGGAGAGAGAGAAAGGAGGCAGGAGACGTAGACATGAGAAGGAAGCAAGGGAAAGAAGAGGAACCAGAACAGCAGGCAAGGTCTTGAGTACAGAAGCCGCGGGGGCCTCTCTGGACGCCAGACTCCTTTACTCCTCCTGAGCCCCGTGATAGGCATGCTTCCATTTACCACGACTCACCGTTGTTCAGTTCAGGATAGCGGGACCCGAGGAGGCTGTGTGGCTTCCCTAAGGTCAAGGTCACACGCAGACAGTGGTCTGGGATCTGACCACATTCGTGGTCATCGTGCTTCCTGCGTGGCCCCTTGAGCGCTTCTGTCCCCTACGTACTCGGGCTGAATGACTCCGAAGAAATGGAAACGATTGTGCCCTTGGGTCCCTGGGAGAAGGGACCACTTTCCAGCTGGAGTCAAGGCTGCTGCCGTGGCTCCTGGCCGCCCTCCTAATGGACTTCACCAAGAAGATGTGAAGTGTTATTCTCCAAAACAGAGCACCTGGGGAGCTCGCCAGAGAGCCTGCCCCTCTCTCCCCCACCTCCCAGGGCCACCCGTCCCCAGCTGCACCCAGAACCGCCCAGAGCATTCGCCTCTGCTCCCTCCCACGTGTCCCAGACCGGTTCCCCCTCCGAGCCAGCTTCCTTTGGCCGCACATCTCAGCTGTGTGTCCTTCAATTATGGCTCCGGATTTGACATTGGGAATGGTTCTTCCCCATAAGCCTCTGTCCCCTTCCCCAAGGACTTGCCTCCAACCCACCCAAAGGGCTTGTTCTGCTTCAGGTGATGTGCCCAACCAGACCTTCATCCCCGCCTTCCTGCCCAGAGTAGCGTCGAGGATAGACGCCGGGAGATTTGAATTTTTTGTCAGTAGTCCTTGTACCCAGGACGTGATGTGGGAACTCGGGAGGAGAAGAAACTTGTCTTATCCACTCTTTTTTTTTTTTAATGTTTCTTTATTTTTGAGAGAGAGAGAGAGAGAGAGAGACAGAGCCTGAGCAGGGGAGGGGCCAGAGAGAGAGAGGGAGAGACACGGAATCCGAAGCAGGTTCCGGGCTCCGAGCCGTCAGCACAGAGCCCGACGCGGGGCTCGAACCCACGAACCGTGAGATTGTGACCTGAGCTGAAATCAGATGCCCAACGGGCGGAGCCACCCAGGTGCCCCTATCCTATTGGTCCTTATCTTGGGTTTGGTATTGAGGGGTGATTCCGCTCACCTCTAACCTGGAGCTCCCGGCGTGTGACTGGCGGGAGTGGAGCCCATCCAAAAGAGGTGTGATGATATCTCAGCAGGAGATTCCAGCGGTGGGGGGAGGAAATAGGGCTGCTTCTCTCCCTCCCCCACCCCCTTACAAACCACCCTCAGCATGGCAGCCAGAGCCAGGGTGATGATGCTCAGATACAAAGATGCCTACCTATTGCAAAGCTTCTCATTGACGTTTGGATGGGATCCTCTTGTGCTGTGGGTCTTTTTCTGTGCGTTACAGGGTGTTGGGCAGTATGTCTGGACTCCGCCCGCTAGATTCCAGGAACGCCCGTCCCCAGTCATGACAGCTACAACTATCTGCAGATCTTGCCAAATGTCCTGGGGCGGGGCGGGGGGGGGCAGCCCTGTCCCCCAGCTGAGAACCAGCGCCCAAGGACTGCAAACACCACAGAGGCTTCTCCGGCAGATTGCATCGTTGCTCCTAATCCTCCGTCTGGATTAGCTATAGGGCTTCGTAGTCCCTTCCTTTAGAGACAGTGCGATTCCCCGTGGCCGCGATGTGAGGCACAGCCAAACTTGCCGCGGCCCGTGGAATAAGATTGGAAGTGACATCGTGCCAGTTTCCGAGACTAGACCTGAAGAGACGGCGCCCGTTCCGCTCAGCCATCGCCTCGGGAAGCCTGTGCCCGGAGCCCTCCCCTGGCCTCCCAAACACGGCGTGTAGTGTGGGGCAGACCCGAGCCCCGGCCACGGCCCGTGCCAAGGCCAGCCCAGCCCAGGCTACTCCCCGCCAACCCGCAGACATGTGGGTGAGGACAGGCGATGGCTGCTTCAAGCCCTTGGGCGGTTGTTATGCAGCCTTTTGCGGCAAGAGCCGACTCACAGAGCTTCCCGTTGAAACCAGGAGAAACCCTGAGCTCCTTGCTCTGACCCAGGTGGCCCTGCATGATATGACCTCTGCCTAACTCTCTAAGGGGTGGCGGGTGGGGGGCGCACACCGGGCACAAGGAAGGACACACAAAAAAAGACTTCGAGACAGGACCAAGTTCAAGGGACAGCAGCGTGCTCTGCCCTCAGAGAACCCGGGCTATTCCAGGTAGAGCGAGAATCGAGAGTCGGGACACTGCACCGTTACGGGCCGTTGGTGGGGAGGGAAGTGGGCGGGGCCGCGGCGGAAAACGGTGCGGAGGTTCCTCAAACAATTAGAAATAGAAACGCCATATGATCTGGTGATTCTGCTGGTGGGTATTTCCCCCAAAGAGAAGGAAAACACTAATTTGAAAAGATACAGGCACCCCTGTGTGTATTGCGGTATCGTTTACAGTAGCCAAGGTATGAGCAGTTCCAGTATCCGTCGACAGATGAATGGATGGAATATTATTCAACCGGAAAAAAAAGATTGGGACCTTGGCATCTGGGGCAACGTGAGTGGACCCACAGGGTAGTATTGCTGAGTGAAACAAGTCAGACAAAGAAAGACAAACACCATATGACGTCAACTGTTTGTGGAATCGAAAAAGCAGCAAAGCACACAAAAGCAGAAACAGACCCACAGATTCAGAGAAGAAGCTTGCCAGAGGGAAGGCAGTCGGGGGGCACGGCCGAAATGGGTGAGAGGGAGCGGGAGGTACAGCCTTCCAGTTCTGGAACGAGTAAGTCACCGGGATATGAAAGTTCCAGCAGAGGGAATACAGTCAGTGATGCCGTATGGTGACCGGTGACAGCCTACGCTTGTGAGCACAGCGTTAACGTACGGACTCGGCCAATCGCTGTGCTGTGCCCCTGACTCTAGCGCGACCCTCTCTGTCGACCATGCTTCGGTGAAAAGGCAGACCATTTGAGAAAATAAAAATAAAAGCCAGGACAGGCCAATTGTCTCCCACACCATAAACAAAAATTACTATTATTATTAATTGCTACTAAGCTCTTCCTCTGGGCCAGACACGCAGTATCTAACTCAATCTTCTCATGCTAATGAGATTCCATCATTGCACCCATTTATTTTGCAGATGGGGAAATCAAGTCACGGCTTGCCAGAGCTCACACAAGGAGTGGTGACGGGGCAGGAATTTAAACTCAGATCCTGGGGCGCCTGGGTGGCTCGGTCAGTTGAGCGTCCGACTTTAGCTCGGGTCCTGGTCTTGCGGTTCGTGAGTTCTAGTCCCGCATCGGGCTCTGGGCTGACAGCTCAGAGCCTGGAGCTTCTTCAGATTCTGTGTCTCCCCCCCTCTCTGTCCCCTCCACCACTCGCACTCTGTCTCTCTCTCTCTCTCTCTCTCTCTCTCAAAAATAAATAAATATTAAAAAAATTTTTTTTAACCTCAGATCCTCCTGAGCCCCGAATTCAAGCTCTCAAGTCCCTGCCTCATCTCTCCCTTGATTAGGTCTGCATGCCCAGACACATTCCGGAACAAATTTCCCCTCAGGGGGCGGGAGAGATCCATTACTTTTCAAGTGCATGTCACCTTCGGGAGACAAGTGTCACCATGGTGCCATTAAAGCCTTCAGTGACTTTCGAGGCCGGCCACACACTCTCCGGGCTCAGTGTCAAATCCCCTCCTTCTGCGGAGGAGGGGGAGTTGTTTATTTATCTGGGGACAGGCCTCTGGGTTCACCTTATGGGACGGACTCCAGGAAGATTTTTAGACTCTGGAATCGGATCCCCTGCCCAACACCGGCGGAGGGTGGGTAGGCTAGGCGAGGTGAGGGGTTGGTTTTGCAGGAGGTGGGCCTTGGAGGAGAGGTCTCCAGGCGGACTTGAGGGCAGAGCAGAGCCTTAAAGGGTGTACAGCCTGGGCTCCACGCAGCCTCTGATTTACAGCTCGGGGCCGGCTGTGTTTGCTTTCTGTTTTCTTTCATTCCTGGGTGGTTCTGATTTCCACCCCCGTTTAACAATTTCTGCCTTTGTGCCACCTTCCTTTCCGGTCGCGTTGTGCAGTCAGAACCTCTGGGTTCACCTCCTCTTCCAAGATGCCTTCCTGGGTTTATCCGCCGCAGGCGAGCACTTTTTCTCGACGCCTTTCTCCATACTTGCACGTTTGACCCTGGCAAAGTCCCTCAAAACCCACACACCCCAGGGTGGGGACTCATCTGCCCCCCTCTTGAGTTTTCTGTCTTAATAAAGGACATCTCCAAACCTCCAAAAGCCAGAAAAAGAAGGCCCCGCTGATGAAGGGTCGAGGCCCCCCCGGGGCTGTGCGGTCAGTCTCTTGGGTATGCAGCTCAGCTGCACCACCCCCGGCCGTGTGACCATCAGCAAGCCCTTAACCTTTCTGAGCCTGTTTCCTGAACTGTAAGATGGGGCAACGCCCCCGCCCCCCTGCATCTTAGGGGTGTCCTCAGGAGTCAGTGAGACAATACACGGAGGATGCTTAGCACAGCACTCAACACACCGTCTGCGCTCAATCAATGTTCACTGCGTCCCCCTGGACGCCTCTCTCCCCGGCTCCTTGTGTGCAATCCATCGCTGAGCCCTGTCAGTCTGTCTCCTAAATATCAACTCCATCCGCCTTTTCTCCATCTCCGCGGCCACCTACCGAGTGCGGGTCACTGTCATCTCTCCAGGGCAGCTACACCTGCCTCCTCATTAGCCTCCCTGCTTCCTTCGACCCGCCTTCAATCTATTCTCCACGCAGAAGCAGCAGGGCGATCTTTTCAAAACCATAAATGGAACAGTGGGATCCTGTTCCTTTCCTGCTTAAAATCTTCAGTGGCTCCCCACCGCCCCTCGGGATTTTAGAAGGCAGTCCTTCGGCATGATCCCCTCTCTCCACCCGCCTCGGTCTTCTCCTGACTCCTTCCTGCTCAGCATCAAAGCTCCTGGGAGCCCGATTCCCAGGTCAGGTCCCTGGCTCTGTGCCCCCAATGGCGTGTCCCAGGGGTCCGCGGTCACAGCACGGTGCGCACGGGGCCACGATCATCCCTGCTCCCCCAGCCCCGGGGGCCAAACCCTCTGCGGGTGTGGCCGGCTCCTCCTAAACAGCCCTGGGGGGTGGGGACTGAGTCACCGCTCCGCTCCCCACGCCCAGAGCCCCCCTGCTCTGGCGTTAAGGCCCCCCACTTCCTGGGAAAGGGCCTCCCAAGCTCCCTGCTGAAGGCTTCTCCTGGGCGTTTGTTGCTCTTTGCTGGCTTTGCCTCTCGGGCGCGTGCAGTATAGCCTTCCCTTCCGTGCAGTGAACAGTGCCCGGGGAACTCTTTCTGGCCTGACTCTGGGTCCCCTCTTGGTTGCCACCTCTGGCCGGCCAGTGTTCAGGCGGGTGTCCCCTGCCCACCCACAGTCCAGGGGACAATGGAAGAGAGGCTTTTGAGAACTCAGCACTTAGGTGAACACTCTTTTTCCCTTCTTTCTTTGAAAGAGGGAGAGAGGGGAACCTGGGTGGCTCAGTCAGGTGTCAGACTCTTGATTTCGGCTCAGGTCATAATGTCGCGGCTCGTGAGTTCGAGCCCTGCACCAGGCTCCATGCCGGCTTGGGATTCTCTCTCTCCTTTTCTGTCTGCCCCTCCCCTGCTTGTTCTCTCTCTCTCTCTCTCTCTCTCTCTCTCTCTCAAATAAATAAATAAACTTTAAAAAGAGAGAGAGAATGAACAGGACGATTTTTATATGGGGCGATTTTTTGCACCTGTCTGCACCTGTTCTAGAAAACTGTCATCCCTGGCATCGCTGTGGGAAAAGGAAAACTGTCTCTGCCTTGAAGCCACCAACCTAGCAGAGGGGCGGCCAAAGCATGAGACCTCCCAAACGTTAGAAAATCTAGCCACACCCCCCCAAAATAAAAAAAGAAAAAGAAAAAGAGAAGAAAATCTAGCCCCGTGTTAGCCCCAAAACACATTTAAAATCCAAAGAGGAGTGTCTTTCAAATGTTCCCGAATGTTTTAAAATTTCCCAGACAACCCTTCCATTCTGAGGACATTGTGGAAAGAGCTGTCTGCTCCCTGAAGGCCCCAGGGAAAACCATTCCCCTCTCCAAGGCTGGAGCCCACGGCGGTGTCCCCGCGCGGAAGGCAGTGTCTCTGTCAGCCTCAGACAAGCTGGAGCGCAGGCCTTCCAGTGTATATTCCACGTGATCAGCAATTCCACCCTTGGTTATATATCCAAAGAATGGAAAGCAACGTCTCAGAGAGCTCTTGGCACCCTGTGGTCGTAGCAACATTCTTCACAGAACGTGGGGGCAATCCAGATGTCCATCGACGGATGAACGGATCCCCCAAATGTGGTGCATACGTATCACGGAAAACTAGTTGGCCCTGAAAAGGAGGGATATTCTGACATCTGCTACAACAGAAGACCCCTGAGGACATTATGTTACATGAAGTCACCCAGTGACCCAGAGACAAAGGCTGCGTGAGTCCACTCCTCCGGGGTTTCTGGAGGAGTCGAATTCTCCTAGCCACAGAGGGCAAAACGGAAGGTGCCGGGGGCCGGGGGAGGGAGAAACGGGGAGTCGGGGAGTCGGTGTTTAACGGGAACAGAATTTCAGTTTTGTAAGATGAGAGCCCTGGAGATTTGTTGCACAACAACGTGAACATTCTTGACTCAAAGTGGATGCTTAGGAATGGCTACGATCGTAAATAAATCTCGTGTCACAGGTTTTTTTAACCGTAGACCGTACAGAGATTCGATCTGTTAATGTACAAAAATATAAAGAAAAAAAAAAATGAAAGAGGCCCTTAATTCCCAGAGCCTGGACATCCATTTTTGAACAGTTATAAAAATAAATGTGATGTGCCCGAGTTGTTAGAATTACCTACCTACACATTATAGGGGTTCCCTGGGTGGCTCAGTCGGTTAAGTACCTGACTCTTGATTTCGGCTCAGGTCATGATCCTACAGTTCGTGAGATCGAGTCCCATGTCAGCACAGAGCCTGTTTGGGATATTCTCTCTCTCTCTCTCTCTCTCTCTCTCTCTCTCTCCCTCCCTGTAAGTAAATAAACATTAAAAAAAAGAATACCTACAGGCAAAGCACGATTTATATCTCCTTGTTAAAATTTACGCAGAAAGGATCTTTTCATACCGTTCTGGGTCTTGCTTTTCTCCATTAATAACATACCTTGGAGATCTTTCTAAATCAGCACATCTAGCTACAATGTTCTTTTCAATAGCCCACAGTTCCAGGAAGAGGGTCCTTGTCTCAGCCCTTATTCTGGGTCAGGTGCTATTTCAAGCGATTCACATGTGCCCACTCATCTAATTTTCCCAAATGTTCTAAAATAGGTCTTATTATAACCCCCATTTTATGCAGTAAGAAACGGGCCCAGAGAGGTTAAGTTACTGGCCCAGGTTCATATAGCTGGAAACGGACAGAGCAGGATCAAAACCCAGAGAATCAGGTTCCAGAGGTATGCTCTCGGTCACGCTGCTACCCTGAACCAGCCGGTATTTTCTTGGACAAATGAACTATGCTTTACTAACCTGTTTCCCTATCCGTGGCATTCTGGGGGTTTTCATTATTTTCCCATTATTAATAATGCTGCATTGGGGCGTCTGGGAAGCTCAGTCGGTTAAGGGTCCGACTCTTGATTTTGGCTCAGGTCATGCTCTCGCGGTGGTAAGATAGACCCCCAAGACGGGCTCCACACTGAGCACGGACATGTGCTTTGGAATCTCTTTCTCTCTCTCTCTGTCCCTCCCACTCGTGCATACTCAGAGAGAAAAGAAGGAAGGAAGGAAGGAAGGAAGGAAGGAAGGAAGGAAGGAAGGAAGGAAGGAAGACTACATATATATTTCTGTGTGTGTGTGGTATCTTGAGCACAAATACAAGAATGAGCCTATGGGGTAAATTCCTGGCTATGGAATGGACTGGCTGAAAGGTTTGTGCACTTTAAATTCTCCTGTGACCACCAAATCGCCCTCCAAAGGGGTAACATCGATATACACTCGCCACTGACGGACCAGAGGGGCTGGTAAGCATCTCTTTTGAGGCACACAGCTCTCTCCTTCGAAAAGCTGGCTTCTCACACTTCAACAGGATGCCGGCCACCTTGACCAGCTCCTTCTGGAGATCGGGGAACTTGGAGCTGGACCTGATGTGGGGTGCCACCCCAAAACCAGGACGGTGGAGAAGCGGTAAGAACCACAAGGCAGTCACTGAATGCAGACACGCCGGGCCCTGTGCTCGGCACAGGACATGCCGTTGCCTGGCTTTCCCTCCCTCAGGATGACTGCGCCCCAAGAGGATCCCAAGGTTGCAGAGGATGAGAGGAGACCTAGGTTTGGGTCCCTGCTCTCCCATCAACGTGCTATGGCAGCTTGGTCAAGTGCCCCTTCCCCCTGGGACTCAGTCTACCCATCTATACGATGAGAAGGGGTACCCAGTGCCCTGTGATCTCTTTCCGGCGCCATCATTCTGTGATTCTCTGGTTCTCAACGCAGGCGGGGGCTTTCCGTACACTCCTTCCAGCCTCAGGTGTTTCCACGAAGCCTGGTGAAATAAATGGGGAAGCCGGACGGCCTGGGTACAAAGCCCAGCTCAGGGTCCTATGGCTGTGTGTCCTCAAGCAGATTACCTGTCTGAAAGCAAAGCTTCCACACCGCCGTGTCCCGAGTGTCTCCGAGGGGTGGGGAGACGCGTGTGTGGTTGCCACCGATGCTGATGAAAGGTTTGGGGGTCCAGCAGGGAGAGGGCGCGCTCCAGGAGGCGAAGAGGCAGGTTTACTGTTCCCGGAATCGAGGCCCTTGGCGCCCTGGGAGGCAGCTGCCGGTGGGGAGAGGTGGAGAGAGACGGCGAGGGCCTCCCTTCCTCTGCTTTGGAGCAAGAGCAGGACTCGGGAGAGCTACCGGCCTGGGGCCAAAGGCTAGGTCTGACCCCTTGTAGCTGAGTGTCCTTTGAGCCTCAGTTTCTTCATCTGTAGAGTGGGGATGAGAGTGGCTTTGCCAGCTGTAGGAGGGAAGGTCACGTGGAAGGGCGCAGCACAGAGTAGGTGCGCAGTCACTGCTGGTGAGCCTTCCTCTTCTCGAAGCTCAGGAAGCCCTGGGAGCAGAGCCTTGGCGTGGGCGCCATTAGGAGTCCGTGGGGAACGGCACGCAGCCCGGGGTCTTGGGGGCCTCCCAGTCCGAGGGGCTTGCCGAGCCCCGCCCTTGCTGAGCTTCAAGGTTTTGGCCATCAAGATGGCACTCTTGCGTCCTTCCCCTGCTCCTCAGGGTCTGGTCCATGGACCGGCAGCAGCAGCATCCCCCAGGACCTTGTTAGAAATGCAGAATCAAGCCCAGCCCGGGCCTCTCGGATCAGCATTCTTGCACTTTAACAAGATCTCCAGGGACTCCCGAGCACAGCCGAGTTTGAGAAGCGCTGGTGTGGGCGCCCAGTCCTCGTCCTCGCTCTCCCTGCTGGGCTCAGCGCTGCTGGGAGGGCTCCCCATTCCTGGGCGGAGAAGGCGGCGAGGGGTGGATAGGGTGCGGCCGCCTCAGACCCACGGACGACGTACGAGATGCTCCCATTCAGGGTCGCAGGTGCACCTTCCAGGATGGACGTCCCCCACCCCAACCTCTGCCCCTGGGTCCAGAGGGCCAGCGGGGACGGGAGACCGTGTCACCCCCCAGCCCGCGCTCCTCAGAGGTCAGTCTGGCAGGCCACAGCTTCCGCCTCCCCCGGGCGTGTGTCCCTTAAACGTTCTCCCGCTCCCCGGTCCCCTGTGTCTGGGGCGGCGAGCTGGGGAGACTGAGGCAGCCGGGGCCCGCCGGCCGGTAAAGAGGCAGACTCACCAAACAGCCGCCACAGAAGGCGCGTTAAAGACGCTTGATCCCACTTTAATAACCTGCCAGCCTGCGTGGCCAGACGCGGCTCAGAAGTTGTGGAACAAGAGGGCCATTTCTTATTATTTTTAATAAAGAGCTTTTCATAACCGACTTCGCCGGTGCTATTAACATGCCGTGTGTTTAATAAGACTACACGGTAACAAGGGGACTGTCTCGTTACTCACGTGCCGAAGAAGCAGGAGCAGCTGTGGACGCATCCAGGCTCGCACGGCGGGCCGCACCTCACGCCCGCAGGCAGGTTCTGCCAAGCACGGCGAAGCCCGCATGCGTGCGGCCCCACCCACGCAGGCGAGCGATGCCCGGGCACGCGTGAGCACGTCCTTGGCCACACGCCTGCCCTCGCCCCCAGGCACACTCCCCCGAGTGCAAGTACGTGAACCTAACGTGGTACCCGTGGACCTGGCCGCGTGAGCTGTACAAATTTGCACGTGTGTTAAGAAAACCGTGCCTAGGTGCACACGTCTGTGATTTTCCAAGTCGTGGCGTGGAGGGGGGAAAGGCACGTTGGAGAAGTGTTTCCCGTGGAGCCACAGGAATATTCTCCCAGGAGCCCCGCAGAGCAGTAGGCCCGGGGATGGGAGCACCGGGGGCCCTCCTCCCCTGCGTGTGTCAAGGGGGAAAAGAGCGAAGCCGTAACCCCCTAGGAGGGATGTGGTCGGAGAGGAGAGAGAAGCCAGCAAGCAGAGGGCCTGTAACAGCCCCCCAAGTCTGCTGGCCAGGGCGGGGTTCAGGAAGGGGAAGGCTGTGGGCTAGCCAGGAGCTCTGACACAGGAAAGGGAGACGGGCCGGGGGAACGTGGGGCTACTTGTGAAAATTCAGGAGTGTGTCAGGAGGGGGAGGGCACGGTGGCAGTCCTGCCTCTGTTTTCCAGAGATTCCTGGTCCACTCTCAAGGGTCTGTTTCTGGATTCATCGTGTTCTGGCACACCCACACAGGGACACACACACACACACACACACACACACACACACAGTGACACACACAGAATGAACGCAGTAACAAGGCTTTTGCAGTACCCACAATGTCCCAGGACCCTCCTCTAAGCCTGGTGCAGCCATGAGCTCATTCTGGCCTCCCTACAGCCCCCTCAGACACTCCATGACCACCTGGTTCTCCATTCGAGGAAAACGAGACACACAGAAGGTGAACAGTCACAGGGGCGCCCGGGTGGCTCAGTCAGCTGGGCGTCTGACTTCGGCTCAGGTCATGATCTCACGGTTCGCGAGTTCGAGGCCCATGTCGGGCTCTGTGCTGACAGCCTAGAGCCTGGAGCCTGCTTCCGGTTCTGTGTCTCCCTCTCCCCTGCTTATGCTCTCTCTCTCTCTCTCAAAAGTAAATAAATATATATTAAAAAAAAAAAAAAGGTGAGCAGTCACTTGGGGGAAGGGACGCCCGCAGCCTCAGCCGAGCTGGGTGTCCCATCCCCTCTGACAGCTGAGAGGGGAAAACAGAGGCAGGTGAGAGTGCAAGGCTGAGGATTCCACAGGGAAGGGGGGAGGTGCGTGCACGGCCTGGGGGCAGGGGTGGCGCTGAGCCGGAGGGACAGGGACGGGGAGCGTGTGAGCACCCTGTGAATTGCACCCATTGCCCCACTTGGTCTTAGCGTCAACCCCGGGAGGCAGCAAGGGAGGGAAGAAGTGGTGGGGGGCGGGGTGGCTCCTTTGCACAACTGAGGCCCGGGAAGCTGTGCAGCGTGTGCCCCAAGTGACTTTGCAGGGCAGGTCTGCTGGTCCCCGTGGGCGGGGCATTCCGGGACTCAGCTCACACAGTGTGACCACACCCCTTCTGGCCGCTGGCCGCCCCTGTCCTGCTCCTTTGTTGGCGAGCCAGAGCACCACCAGGGTCAGCATCTTCCTTGCAGCATCCCAACGCTGGGCCACTGGTAACGAGACACCTGTCAGCCTTCTCATCCCCAGGCTTCCGTGCAGAATGGATGAGAGAAGCTCTTTGCAGAGTCGCGCTGAGCGGGAATAAAGAGGAGGAGAAGGGCAGGAGCGAGGGGAGGGGGTTGAGGACGATGAATAAAACCATCGACGTTTGCAAAAGAACAGACGCAGCAGTTTTTTTTGCCTTCTGATCTGTAAGCCTCTGGAAACTGAGGGTCTGCGGGGGTCCCTCTGTGCGACTGTTTTAATTCTGGCCTCTCTGCTCCACGCGGCTTTCTGGAGCCATCATCGAACGGGCTCCCCAAAGGAGGCATCGATAGGCCCGGGAAAGACAAAACGGTGAATCCCTTGCCTTCTCCAGGGGTTGGGGGGAGGCGGCAGGCGGATGGGGAGCGATCGACATTTTAATAGACACAGCCAGCGTGGCACTGGGCAGCCCAGGCCCAGACAAAGGCTCCGGGTCCCTCGCCCCCACCCCACCTTGGCCTCCTTCCGCTCGCCCCGTTCGGAGTTGGCTTTGCTCCCACTGGGCCCTCCGAAAGGTCAGAGGCGCCTGCCGCCAGGCTGAACTTGGGCCTTGGACTTTAAAGGGGACAAGAGAAGCTGTCAGGGGGCTGTGTGTGCAGCTGATGGAGAAGGCGAATTGATTCGGGCGGGGATGTGGGGCTGGGGGACACTGGGAGGATGCTAGAGACAGGCCCGCAGAGGCGGTGTGGACCGCAGAGCACTGTGGTTAATCAACTCCGCCGTCAGGTGGCGCTGCGTCGGCCCTTTATCTCCCCACTGCTTCCCAGACCCCGCCCCCCACCCCCGGCCGCCCCGCTCCACGGACTGAAACCAGTAATGCTAACGTACGTCTCTCTCCGACGCAGCCCCAGGACCCCCCATTACTGCCCACTGTTCTGATCCGCATCCCTAACCAGGCTTGGCAGGCCTGGCAGGTCTCAGACAAAGGAAAGGAAACAACGGTCGGAGACATGCTCTGCGAAGGGGCTGCGCAAATGCGGGCAATTCTAATTACGATGGGAAGGGAAGGGTTTTGAAGGCACATCACCAGCACGGCAGAGGCTATGCTGTACTGAGCACATAGTCCGTTCCAGGTATGCAGGGAAGCAGTTTGCACGAGAGATTTTATTTGGTGGGTACGATGACCCTGAAAGGTAGGCATTATGATCTTCCTTGTACAGACGGGAAACTGAGTCTCAGAGAGGCTTAAGTGGCTGGCTCACCGTCACGCACAGGATGGAGCTGAGTTCAGACTGGAGTTCTGGCTACCCGAGTCCCAGCCATAACACTTCTTTATCTTCCCCGGTCAGTGGCAGTACAGGAAGCACAATGTCCCTCCCTACAGTCTCCCTCCCCTGTCCTACTGTGGATATCCTCTCTGCTCATCATCTGTCCCCAGACTTGTGCCAGCTCAGTGACCTCCAAGGGTCCCTGGACTCACTGTCTCCTTCTGTAGCGCCAGTTTTCCCAGAGCTCTAGAAGGTCTCCCTGCAGGGCACTGACAGATAACAATGATGATGACCTTGTCGCAGCAGGACCCCAAATAGCGTGACCCCAGAGCCTGCCGGGAACACTGAGGGTGGCTTTATAAGCTCAGCCGGCTGCTCAGCCATGGACCACTTCCAGAGCTTGGGAGCAGGGAGAGGACAGGGTCTTGCTCTGGGTGGTGGAGGCCAGCAGGAGGAAGGGGCCATCACACCATAAAGTGGGTGAGCCTCCGCATGGCTTAGAAGGTGGGTGCCTCTCTGGCCCCCAAACACACACGGAATCGACCTTCTTCGTCCACTTCCATCCATCTGGAGGTTGAGGGACACCCACGGGAGACGGCATGGGAGACCCAGAGCCCAAACTTGGGAATCAGACAGACAGGAGTCCAACCCCCATCACATATCCTATCGCATATCAGTGGTGGGATTTTGGCAAGTAGCTTCTGCATGCTGGGTCCATATGGGCCTGAGTTTTCCCATCTGTAAAAATGACGATAATAGGGCTGACTTCACAGATATTGCAAAGATTGAGGATGTCTGGTCCAATCTCTGTTCCATCTTTGGAGAACAGGACTGGGAAGAGGAGGTGGGCATTTGGGGACATTAACAACAGGGAGAATGATCATGGCAGGGGGTAGTCAGTGGGCAGAGGCTGGCTGACCCCCGGTCAGCTTTGAAGGGCTTCTTCATAGGCAGAGAGGGCAAGGGGATGGCTCCAGAAATCCCACTCTGTCTTCACAGCCCTGCCCCATCTGAATCACCTCTGTTTTTCCCTGACTCTTCGATGGAAAAGCAGCCTCTGAATGTTAATGTCCACGCAAGTGATGTGGATCGGATTGAACGGAGGACTGCAGACACCCAGCTGAGGCTCCAGAACGCGGTTGTGTCCACAGTGGGCACTTGGCAAAGACTCTGAATAGTGATGATGAGGACAGACTGACAGAACAGACCAGAATGAGCTGGGAAGAAGTGGCAATGATTCCTCCAGGTCAGTGTAAGAGCAATGTACTGAACCCCCGCCATGTCTCAGCCAGAGCCGGAGGCCCCGGCATGGCCCTGAACACAGAGTTCTTTCCAGGGGCCAGTGGGACACAGGCATTGTTTGGCAGGTCAAGGTGGTGAGGCTGAATCAGAGGTAGATATGGAAGCCGATGGGAGCCAGAGGAAGGACCGGCCCAAAGGGGATGACCCCTGAGACCGTCTTACAAGACGAATAGGTTAGACAGAGTGAGAGCAGAGAAAGATAAGTAAGGCATTGTTAGAGAAGGAAGAAAAGAGAAGAAGAAAAGAGAAAAAGAAAACAAACGCGTGGCTCATAATCTCTGTTGTTCGCCGTAATACTCTGGCACTCAGCCCAATGCCCGGCGATCGTAAATTGGCTCCGTAGACATTTGTCAAATGAATAATAAAGCTAATGCTACCTACCGCTTATTAATTTAACTGACGCAACAGCTCTATGAGGCAGACGTTATTACTGCCCTTGCTTCACAGATGGGAAATAGAGGCACAGTGAGACTAAGTAACTTGCTCAAGGTCAAGTGACTTCAAGAAGCTAACAGGCGGCCAAGCTAGGATTCTAACGGAAGGAGCCCAAATGCAAAGCCACGCTCTGAATCCCTCTGCTAGAGTGGCCCTACTATAATCCCCTGCTGCTGGGCAGTGTACTGTGAGCAGGGACCACGGAAAGGGGTGCGCTGGTCTGCTCAGGCTGACATAACAAAGTCCCTCAGCCTGAGTGGCTTAAAAGACAGAACTTTATTTTCATAGAATGCTGGGGGTTGGAAGTCTGAGATCAAGATGTCAGCAGGGTTGGCTCCTTCTGAGGGCTCTCTCCTTGGCTTACAGAGGGCTGTCTTCTCCCCATGTCCTCACATGATCTTCTGTCCGTTTCCGTCTGTGTCCCAATTCCCTCTTCCCATAAGGACGCTGGTTGTATTGGATTAGAGCCCATGCCAGTTCACTTTGTTACCTCTTCAAAGACCCTGTCTTCAAGTACAGTCACATCCTGAGGCACCGGGTAGTCAGGATTTCAGAATATGAATTTGGTGGTGGCAGGAACACGATTTAGCCCATCATAAGGGGGTTCAGAATATAGGTGGCAGACAGAGCTAGAGGGACGGGCAGAGTCAAATCCTGCTGGGTCTTTGCATGGAAGGAACACATCTGGACGACATCTGGGGGCACAGCAGAGGGTAGATACGCCGGGATGACTAGGCTGTATCAGACCCTCCCCCCCCCCTTCTCTACACAGATTACTCCACTGGGATAGAAGTCTCCTCTGGGTGCCCCTTTTGCAGTTGCTGATAACGGTAAAGCATCACCATGCATGCAATTCTATACATTTGCTTTGGCCAGGGGTGCCTGGATGGTTCACTTTGAACCGTAACCCGTGCACATCTGGAAATCCAGGAGACTCAACTGAACACGGCAAAATGAACCAAACCTCTAACAAACTAAATTGATAAATGGTGATGTTAAACTAGAAGGCATCGCTAATTACAAAGCAGAAGGAGCAGCCATTGAAAACCGCGACTCTCTGGAGCCCACCCTGCTGATTCGCTGATAACAGGGCATCCTTCCGCGGAGACGAGGGGTTGACATACTCGGCATGAGCACGAGCACAGTAGGAGCTGTATGAAGCTGTCAAGTGTGTGACGTACCCAGATCTCTTAAAAGAAAGACAAATCTCAGCTCTGAGTTGATGGTCACTGCTAATAACTCACTGAGCAGGTTAGTAATAAATAGATCTTAGTCTCATGTCAAAACACAAGCTCAAGGAAACCTGAGCCATTCGAGAGAAGGAAAGACCTGTGTTATGAGTTCGTTCATGGCCACAAGTGACCCCCATGGGCCCCCAGAGAGCCACAAAGAGTTTCATGGAAATCCCCATGGCACGGAAATATCTCAGAGCCACCACACCTGACCTGCACCCCAGGACTGTCCAACATAATACACGTTCTGATACAAACAGAAAATATTTAAGTGTATTAAACACATCCTCGGCGAGAGATGCACGCACTTTCCAAAGCCGCATTTAAAATCTCAAAGAAATTGAGCGGCAACCTTCAACAGTTCATAGGCCAGCCTAGAGAGTGCTGGACAGAGAGACAGAAGACCCAAGTAGCATTTATCTGTCCGGTCGCAGCTCAGCTACAAGTCAGCTGCAGGATGTATTTGTCTTCCCTCTACATGGGCTCATTCGTGCGGAGTGTGGCCATGGTCCTTTAAGGTCCGTGCTCCTGTAGAATATCTTCTGCTACATGTATACTTCATCTCCTGCATTAATCGTCTACTGCGATTGGTAAGTCAGCCCAACACGTACCGGCTTAGAACTGAATACTTTGGGTCACAGGTTGTGTGGGGCGGGAATCCACGTGCACCTGAAATGGATCCTCTGGCTGAGGGTGTCAGCTGGGGCTGTGGCGTCATTCTAAGGCTCAGCTGGGGATGGATCTGTGTCTGAGCTCCTGCCGCTGGTCTTTGGCAGGAATCAGTTTCTCCAGGCTTGTGAACCAAGGGCCTCAGTTTCTCATGAGCTGTTGTCCTAGCTGCCCCCTGCCCCCCTGCCACCGCCCAGTTCCTTGCCATGCGGGCCTCTCCATCGGGCGGCTCACAATATGGCGGCCGGCTTCATCAGAGAGAGCAAGGGAGGGGCCAGAGGGAGTGCCGGCAAGTCAGAAGTCACGGTCGTTTGGAGCCTAATCTCAGAAGTGACAGCCCATCCCCCTTGCCTCTTCCGTTTACTGGAAGCCAAGCACCAGACCCTACTCACGCTCAAGGGGAGGGGGTTACACAGGGGGTGTGAAGGCAGGAGATGGGGGTCATTGGGAATTACTTTAGATGCAGCCTAACTCCCCTCTCCACCGTTCTCTGTGCTTTCCTAGGGCATCTGAGACCACTGTTCCCCTCTTAGACTTTCATAAGATGCTCCATTAAAGAGACCACTGTTCCTCTCTTAGACTTTTATAAGACACTCCATTAAAAAGGGATTGAGGTGCTGGGTGGCTCAGTCGGTTAAGTCCGGCTCTTGATTTTGGCTCAGGTCATGATCTCACAGTTTGTGAGATCAAGCCCCGCCTCGAACTCCGTGCCAACAGCACAGAGCCTGCTTGGGATTCTCTCTCTCTCTCTCTCTCTCTCTCTCTCTCTCTCTCTCCCTCCCTCTCTCTCTCTGCTCCTCCCCCACTCACACACTCACTCCTGCACGCTCGCTCTCTCTCAAGATAAATAAACACTTTTTTACAAAGGAGGATTTGAGATGTGGGAGTGGTAACTTGGAAGAAGGTGGGGTTGATGCACCAGGAATAGGACGACGGGGACGCTGACAGCAGATGTGACCCCGTTACCATTACTGGGAGCTGCTTTAGCCGGTTGTCCCCGTGGGAGCTGCACCTGAATACTTTGCAAAGGACTCGAGGGAAAAGGCGTTGTCCGAGGCATATGAGATTTGAGTCTTTCCTATGCCTCACGAGACCCCTTGGCCCCCAGTCCTCCAACTCCAAGTGCCGAGGGGGACATGACCACCAGAGTGAAGCCTTGGTATTTAATCTGTTCTCTTGAGCTCGGTGGCCATTATCACCTTCCGGAAGAGAAAAACCAAAAAGCCAAAGCCTCTTTAAGAAGGTTAATGGAGAATTATCTCCATTCCATCAGAATGTCACTTTCTTGCTGTGGGGAGTTAAGGAAAAGTCAGACGCTTTGTGGAATGTGGAAGGACAAGATGGCACACGTTTCAAGGTCTTGTGTCTCGCCTCGTCTCGGCCAAGCACAGCAAGGAGCCGGGAACTTGGGGCGTGGAAAGCCCGATGCTGGGCGATGGCTGAGTTCTACTTGACAAATGCAAATGTTTCGTCGTGGGTTAGACTCAGCCCCGGGGTCTGGTCTCATGAATGGGGTTTTCACCCCTCTACCCCTCCAGAGGGCAGAGCAAAGGTAGTTCCAGGGCTGGGGCTAGTGAGGCATCCGGGGGACGGGGGCCCAATTTACGGGGACCCTCGCTCTCAAAAGTGCGACACGACCCCTGTCCTGGCCCTGGGGTGGACTAATGGGTCGTGTGATTGCTGTTCAATGTCAGGCTCTCCATGTCTGTTTTTGTTCACCAGTGTGTTTGCAATGCTCCCCATGGACTCTGGCACTTATTGGTGGGATGAATGAATAAGTCGTTGACTGAATCAATAAACCCTCCACTGGGTGAGATCCCATTTATCTGTCAAGACCTAGCTCAAAGGCTCTTCCTCTCTGAAAGTTTGCCTATTGCCCAGGCAGCAAGCGGCCACTTCTTGGGTTCCTATCATGCCTTGAGCCCCTCATCCCGAACCCCTCCACCATAGGCACATTGACCTGCTGTCTTAGGGTGGTTCTTAGAAGCTTGGGCTCCGAAGCTGCACTTCCAGGTTCACGTCCTTGCTCCATCTCATGAGCTCTGTGGCCCTGGCCAATTAGCTTAACTTCTCCATGGGGCGCCTGAGTGGCTCAGTCTGTTAAGCGTCCGACTTCAGCTCAGGTCACGATCTCGCAGTCCGCGAGTTCGAGCCCCACGTCGGGCTCTGGGCTGATGGCTCGGAGCCTGGAGCCTGTTTCCGATTCTGTGTCTCCCTCTCTCTCTGCCCCTCCCCCGTTCATGCTTTGTCTCTCTCTGTCTCAAAAATAAATAAACATTAAAAAAAAAATTAAAAAAGAAAAAAAAACTTCTCCATCCCTCAGTTTCCCCATCTGTAAATCGCGGCCCAGAATAGTTGTGTTGTAAGACATGCAAAGCGCTTAGGATAATGCCAGACACATAGTAAGTGTTCAATAAATGCTGGCTATTTCCTGCATCCGCTCACTTATCACCCTGCACTGTAATTATCTACTTAATTAGACGGTGAACTTCTCAAGGACAAGGACTTAGAGCATCCTGTCTCCTGGCACACAGTGGGCTGTATGTCCTGACTCACTCAGGGGGCCATCTTGCATCAGGGGGACAGAGCACAGCCTTGGACTCTGAGCCCGGCCTGTGACCTGTGACCTTCTCACTGTCATCCTTCAACACTCTGACCTGGTACAGACCCCTCATCTGGTTCCTAGAGACCCACGGAGGGCTCTGGGCCCCATGTTCCTCCCTCCCAGCCCCTCATTAATCTTGATTAGGGAGTCCTTGCACTGGAGTTAATTTTCTTGTAGATGCATATCAGTCATGTAGCGGGGAACCTCTCCCCAGCTAATGAGGAATCACAGTCTTGCCACGTTATTACTTAGGTAATTAGTACACAGACTTCTTTGGTGGGGGGTGGGGGGAGGTCAGGGAAGGTATCGGGAGAAAAGGAGAAAGTTGGAGTCTCCAGAGGACTGGGCGTGGGCGGTGAGTCTCTCAGGATATGGGGGAAATGCTGGGCTCCTGGCCTCTCCTTCCCCTGGTCTGGTCCACGGAGGTCAGGCCAGGGCAGAGAGGGTGTCCCCGCCTTGAGCCCAGTGCCCGATGTGGGGGTGCCCCACACGATCCCCACCCCATCCTGTGCAAGTTGTGAGAGCCTCCGGTGTGCAGACCCGACATCCTGGTCGGAAAGCAGAGGCCAGCGGGCGGTTCCCGAGGGCCCAGTGTGACAGGAGGGTTATTTCATGGCAAAGAGAGAGGACAGCCAAGCCCAGCCAGGAGACCAGGAAGCCAGAGCAGAGGCGGGGCTCTCCCTGTATCAGCTGCCTTCTCTAGGAGCTTCGTTCTTCTGTTCAAGATTCAAATTCTAAAGAGGGACTGGGTTCCCCGCTTGTCCCGCAGCAAGTGGAAGGTAGGGTCCTTGTGACGGCACCACGGACGGCCATGTGAATAACTTCTCCAAAGACAGTGGGGCCCTGCTGGGGAGGGGAAGTTACTCTGTGCGCTGACAGGGAAATGCTCTCTCCGCCTGTCCGGTGAGCAACTTTTCTCCTTTGTTCAACAAAGATGGATCGGGTAACCGCTAGATGCTGGCGTCTTAGACTGCGCTTCAGGGGCTAGCAGGGAGATCAGAGACCCTCCCCCGTGCATCTCCCAGGCCTGACACACTCTGGAGGGCTCGCTGGTCACACAGTCCCTCCAGGGATGGGAAGAGGCCTGCAGTTTGGGGGTTGTGACACCCAAGACAATTTCAAACCCCAGGGGGGTCAGGACCAGAAAGCCACGCGGATTCGTAGGTCCGACAGGTCTTGGCTCCAGGCCGCCTGACGTGGCAGTTGCCTCTCTGGGCCTCAGTTTCTTCACCTGCAAATGGGTTGTTTAACGATGGACTAGGATGATGTGCACAGTGTATAACAGAGGCCCGGCATGTGGTGGGTACCCAGGACTTGCTGGACCCAGGATAGATCCAAGGGGCAAATTTGAGGCCATAGCAGGAACCCGTGCAGAAGATCAGGCTGCAAGGAGCAACCATAACGAAAGACTAGAAAGTGCGGCCCGAGCCAGGAAGAGGCAAGATAGTTCTGGAAGGTCCTTCTGGCGGGGGGGCGGGGGGGGTGTACTGGCCGACGTCAGGGCGAGTGCAGAGCAAGATGATAGCACCGTCTTCCCAGCCAGATGGCAGTGCCCTCAAGGGGAAGAGTGTGCCTCCTCCTTCAGACTACGCGCCCTCCAGGGAAGGGATTGGGCCTCCCTCATCCGTGCGGTGTTTATCAGCACAGACTCTGGAGCCAACTGCTTCTGTGTGAGTCTTTTTTTTCTGACGCTTCGTAGCTGTGTGGCCTTGAGTAAGTTACCTAGCCTCGCTGAACCTCATTTTCCTAAAAAAACGGGAACAATGGTGGCACCTGTGCCATAAAATGTGTGCCTGTAAAGCCCACGTTAAGGGCTTGGTAAGTGTTCATGAGTTCATTACTTCTCAGTTGCCTGCATTACAAATGCCCACCACCCCCCCCCGCCAAACTTAGTAGCTTAAACGACAACATTTACTCTCTCAAAAGAATGGGGGGTCAGGAACCCACGTGTGGCTTAGCCGAGTCCCCCGGCTCAGCGGGTCTCCCGGGTGGCAATTGGCCGAGGTCTTGTGAAGCCCGGCTGGAGGCGGAGCCTGGGGCCTCTCCCAAGTTCACTCCCGCAGTGGCTGGCAGGTTGGGCTCCTCACGGCGCCCCTCAGGGGCCGCCATCCCCCGGTGGGCCTCCCTCGGCCCCTCACCACAGGGGCCTCTCCACAGGGCAGCTCACAGTATGGCGGCCGGCCTCATCAGAGAGAGTTCCAGCAAGTCAGAAGTCCCTGTCCTTCGGAGCCTAATCTCAGAAGTGTGACAGCCCATTACGGTTGCCCATTCCGTGCACTAACAGCCAGTCACCAGGCCCCGCCTGCGCTCAAGGGGAGACTGCCCGGGTGTGAACACCAAGAGTTGGCCACCGCACCCAGACTGGGCACCGCCTATGGGAAAGGGCTGGGAGGGGAGACGTGGGGCTTTCCCTTCGCCGCTGCATCCCCAGAGCCCAGAAAAATGCCTGACGCAGCCGTTGTCCAGTGCATCACAGAGGGGGCTCCCTCACGGCAAGGGCTCCCCTCTGTCCTCCCAGACAGGATTCTGTGGCCCAGAGCCCAGGCGAATCCCCACAGGAGAGCCCTCCCCATGCAGAGAAGGCTCCGGTTGCATTACAGCGTCTCGCTCTGACCTCCCTCTCTGAGGGGAGGCAATTCCATCCAGAAGGAGATGTGCGAAAATTGGATTTGCCGTCAGGGTCAAGTTCCATCCCGGCTGTCACCTGCTTTTGAAACAGAGTGTGTCTGTCTCCAAGCGGCACCTCTCACTCGGGCCCTCCCCGCTGGAATGAGAGCCCCTGGCCACTTGCACGGCCGCCGCCCTGGCCTGGCCATCTTGACCCTCCGTGGCCCTGGTGGGGGGCCCCCCCTCCTGCCCACGTTTCACGAGGCAGCCAGAGACACCTGTCAGAAACGCAAATCAGGGGCGCCTGGGTGGCTCAGTCAGTTAAGCACCCGACTCTTGATCTCGGCTCAGGACGTGATCTCATGGTTCGTGGGATCGAGACCCTCGTCAGACTCTGTGCTAACAGTGCAGAGCCTGCCTGGGATTCTCTCTTTCTCTCTCTCTCTCTCTCTCTCTCTCTCTCTCTCTCTCTCAAAATAAGTAAAAATAAACTTAAAACAAATTGCAATTCAGATCGCACCATTCTCCAGCTCAGAGCCTGCCCGTGGCCTCCCCTCACTCTGAAATAAAATCCTAATGCGACTGTCCCCAGCCCGGCACCTCCCAAAGCTCATTTCCTAAAATTCACCGCGGGCACCGTCTGCCATTTCCTGGAACACACGGAGCACGTCCTCAAAGCTCTCCTCCTGTTCTTCCCTCCGCTCTTTGCAGGGCTGTCTCCTTGTGATTCTTCTTATCCAGCTTAATTCCCACCTCTTCAGGGAAGCCTTCCCTGACTGCCCTGTGCTCCCGTTATTACCGTTCACAACATCTTGTTTCTTTATGTCCTGGTACAGATTCTCGTTTCGGTTTGGCTGCCAGCCTGTTCATTGTCTGTTTTCCCCTTGACATCAGCTCCGTGAGGGCCGAGAATCCTTGATGGGTCACGGCTTTATCCCCTGGGCCTAGGAGGCTCTGGGATAAATGAATTCCTCTACCTGGAGGACCGCAGGGCTGTCCCAACCTCCGTCTCTGCCTGCAAGTATACCTCCCCCCCACCCCCCCTGCACACGGCCGCCAGAGGGATCGAGGCAAAGCTGAGCTCTGATCATGGCCACCGCCATGTCGGCCGCCCTGGGTACCTCCCCGTGTCCAGGACACCTGGCCTCAGGTTCAAGGCCGGGCCCAGCCAAGCATTTCCTAACATTCCCATCTTTGTTCCTTCCGCCCAGAAAGCCTTTCTTGCCTTTGGAGGCAGATGTGTGCACTCCTCTTGACTCAAGCCACCTCCTCCAGGAAGGCGTCCTGGCCACCTCTGTCGGTGCAAAGGGAAGAAGTTGGGATTTGGAGTCAGGCTTGGATTCATGGCTCTGTGCTACCACTTTCCGGCGTGTGACCTTGGGCAACTCAGCCCATCTATCTGAACACGTTCGGCGGGAACTGTCCCGGCTGCCAGAATTGCCAAAGGAAATACATTATAAGAAAGTGCCTGGTGGGGCGCCTGGGTGGCGCAGTCGGTTAAGCGTCCGACTTCGGCTCAGGTCACGATCTCGCGGTCCGTGAGTTCGAGCCCCGCGTCGGGCTCTGGGCCGACGGCCCGGAGCCTGGAGCCTGTTTCCGTTTCTGTGTCTCCCTCTCTCTCTGCCCCCTCCCCCGTTCATGCTCTGTCTCTCTCTGTCCCAAAAATAAATAAAAAACGTTGAAAAAAAAATGTAAAAAAAAAAAAAAAAAAAAAGAAAGTGCCTGGTCCAGCGTGGATGCGGGATCGATGTGGGGGGCCCTTTCCAGGCTTACTGGTCGTTTGTACCCTCCTTCACTCTTAATTCTTCCCACAATGCACTTGGTAGTAGACTTGTCTCCCTCTGTCCCCACGGGTCTAAGAGCCACATCTGGGCAGGACCGTACCTTCTCCCTCTCCATTCCCTCACCCTGACCACCAGGGGACTTGTGTGCACCAAGTAGGGTCCACAGACAGTGCGTGGAATGTTCTTGACTTTTCCTCTTCTCTGGATACTCCACCTTTGTAGAGTAAGGCAACTTGATGCAACTGTAGGCCCGTGCATTCACTCCTTGACTCAGCTTCTATCCAGCAAACGCGAGAGCCACCCTTCACCCCCTGTGGAACCTGCTTTCTAGAATTTTGGAACTTGAGTCATTCGTTTGGTCAACAAACACCTGCCCGCCATGTCGTGTGCATATTGGTGACCCCAGCAGAATCTCTAGCTTCCAGGACATTGTCAGCTGCCAGGGACACTTGGGTCTCTCTTCCCTGTAGCTCCAGTTTCCCTGGGCACCGTCCCTCTGAGTCCCGCTCTGTCCCTCCAGGGAGGCCCGTGACCCACAAGACCCATGGGGACAGAGGCTATGAAGTCGGCCCTGATCCACGGCATCCGGTCATGGTGTTGGGAGCTCCCTGTCTCCCGGCCTCCCGCGTGCATTCCAGCCTCTCCGGCCAGGCTCCCCACCTTCCAAGGTAGCTGAGGGGCGCATGGGGGACGATCCCACGGGGCCCCCATCCTTAAAGAGGAGCCACCATGTGGTTCAGCGAGGATACCTCCTAAAGAACGAAACGCAGAGTCCCGAGGAGACACTCAGGCTCACCGCAGCGTAGTCACGAGAGCCAGGAGGCGGACCCACGCTCAGATGAATTCGTGAACAAAATGCGGACTACCAGTGCAATCGGATATCGTCGGCCTTAAAAAGCAAGGGGATCGTGACACATTCCACAACACGGAAGAATTTGAGGGCGTTATGCTAAGTCACCAAAAGACAAACCTGCTTCATTGAGGTGTGTCGTAGCAACCGGGAGCGGATAGGCAGGTGCCAGGGGCTGCGGGGAGCGAGACGGGGGAACTGCTGTTTCATGGGCACAGAGTTTCAGTTTCACAAGATGAAAGAATTCTGGACACTGGTTGCACGACGACGTGAATGTATTTAACACTACAGGAAGACATGGGTGGTAAATGTTACATTACATGTACTTTACCGCAATTAAAATAATTTTTTTTTTTTTAAACAGAGAGGTAGAGGGGAGCCGAGAATCCCTCCCAGGAGAGAACACCGGGGCAGTGGGGAATGTCTCTGTGGGATCTGACCTTGGCCTCTGAGCCCCACCGCCTCCTGACAGTCCTCCAGCTTTTACGTCCACTCCCACCCGACTGGCCAACTCCGGCCTCTCTCTCAGTGGCCTGAGTGTGGAGGCACCTCCTTTCCCCTCGGCGCTCCTTAACACTGCTGACTAAGGCTAAGGCTGGTGCTTCCCGCTTTCCTGAAAACAGAAATAAATTAGAAAGGAAATAAAGCAAGAAAAATCAAACTGGAAAGAACAGGTTTCTGATCCGGCCATTGCCATCCCGCTTCTCGGGATTTAGAGTCTTGCTTGATTCCACAGGGGCCACCCTCTGACAGCCTCACTTAATTCTTCATTTACAAATCAACATGGCTTTTCCCATCAGCAAGCTGTGCCCGGCCGTTGCTCAGTATGCTTCTCACCGCCACGGTTCCTCTCCTTCCGCAGACCACCCCCTGCCTCAGGGGTCTGCCTCTCCTTCCCTATCTTGCCCAGGGCTCTCCCTTCTGACACACTGATGTCAGGGGCCCTGGCCAATTTCCTTATCCAATCCCTTAAACTTGGTACTTGCCCTCATGGGCCGTGCCTCCACTGGACCTTCACAATCCAGTTGGGGAACGTTTCCTCATCAGATGCCGGGGCCGGGGCGGGGGGAGCCCTCTGGGGAGAGGAAGGCAACAGGTGCCCAGCCCTGGACCCTTGGCCCTCTGGCCGGCCTCAGGGGTGACCTAGCCCCTGGGAAGAGAGCCGTTGGCTTCCCCTCCGGATCTCCCATGCTGGGATATGAGTTCAAGGGATGAGAGGCCAGGGTCGGCATCCTTTGACCTCCCTCCCCTGACCTTGGCCATCAGAGAGCTATAATTGCTCTAAAACCCACCCATCTTCTATCGGGGCACATCCCCACCAAAGCCTTGGTTTCTTCCTCTGACTCTGGGGGCCTGGTGGATGAAAGCCATCCTCTCTCTGCTTCAGCCTACGTGTCTCTGCCTCAGTCTGAAAGCTGGATCGGGTTTCACGACGGCTGTAAGGTCACAGTCTCACGAGCGCCCTTCGGGACCACGTGTTTGGTCTTCCGCCAGGGTCACCGTGGTGAGGCTGCTTTGAGGGACACACCACAGCCTGGCACACCCCCAGGCCCATCTCTAGGGGCAGGCAGTCAACCCAGAGGCTGCCATTCCCTGTGGCCACGCCCGGCAAAGCTTTGCACGGCCCCGCCTTCACACAGGGCCTCGAGGCTCACTCACTAGCCTCGTGACCCTGCACGCATTCTGCAACCTCTTTGACTTCAGCCTCCCCATCAGCGAGCAGGAGTGGTGGCCCCCCCCCCCCCACGCGGTTTTCCGGTCATGTTCAAATACAATAACATATGTAAAGCCCCAGCCCTGGAGCAGGAGGTCAGTAAATGCTGCCTCCTTCCTCCTCTCCGTGATGGGTGAGGACTCTTGTAACACCTATGGCATCCATTGCCTGTATTACCAGATCCTGTCTTGTTCCTTCACGAACCTGCTCCAAATGAACGGCTGGGGAGGAATAATGATAAGTCTCTCACGGTTGTATATGACGGCTCTCAGAGGCCATTTCAAATTCTTCAGCATATTTGTGCTTTTAGGGCGACCCGGGAGGCTGACGGGGAAGGCACGATTAACCCCATTGTATAGACAGAGATGCCCGAGACCCAGAGGAGGAAAGGGCCTCATCCGAGGTCACGCAGCTGGGAAGTGGCAGAGATAAGCTGGGAACCCTGAGCCATCCTTTGTTCGTTTGTTTGTTTTTTCAATCTTGTTCTGGAAAGTTTGCCGAGGCGCCACCCTGTTCTAGGAGCCGATGGGGGCAGATGCAACTCCAGGGAGAAGAGAGCCAGTGATGCTGGGGGGTGGGGGCAACGCCCTCAGACCTGCCATGGCCTGCGTGTGCCCTGGTTGAACTAATTGCCATGCTCCCTCACACTCGCACTGAGCCTGCCTTCCACAGAGACCCTAAAGTGCTTCTGAGCTCCTCGTACATATTTATATGCCTGCTTGCGTGATAAAAATAAAACCACTTCACCCACCGCTGAAATGCAGCCACTCGGGGTGTGAAATATGGGGCTTATCGAACAGCCGCGAAGAAAAGCTCTCGGGGAGAGGCTCCTGTCCCTCCTGACATTGCAAAGGGGCAGCTGGAGGCAGGTGGAATTTAATTGTCGTGATAAGCAAGCCTTGGACTTGGAAGCAGGAACCAGAAAGAGAACGGGTCCCCAGGCTCCCTCGGGCCTCCCGGGGATGGAGAGATGGTCCGGCAAAGGAGACAGCAGCGTCCAAAGGGGAGTGTGAGCCCCTCAACATAAACGTCCTCACGCGCACCCCTGAACCTCACTCCCCGAGACCCGGCCTCCGAGTATGGTGGACTTTGTTCTCCTAAACCAATGTTCACCAGGTACCACTCCTTTCTCAAAGGAAGCTGTCAGGAGCCTCCAGCGATCTGAATATCTCGGAGCGAGGACGAGCCTCTCTGCCCGCGGGCCACTCAAGGCAGTCCTAGTTAAGAAAGGCGTCGTTCTGGAGGAACTGAGCATCACTGGCGGCCGTTCCGACCTTCCAATGACTCTGTTCTGATTCCCGATTCTGAGCCTTGCTCTCGACTGACATTCCTGGCCCCCTGCCTCCTGCCCTGCCTCCCTCTCCCGGGACTTTGCACCTCCTGCTGTCATGCTCTTAATTCTCTGGGCCAAGCACAGACAAGGCACCTAACACAGACCTCCTAGACTAGCTGGACAGCGAAGGCCGAGCCTTGGGGCATGAGCGGGAGCTGGCCCGCCTCCAGACCATGCGTGGGGTACAGGGGACAGGGTGAGGGGGGTCGGGGTGGGGGAGGACGGAATTGGGGAGGGGAGAGGGGGGAAGGGGGTTTCAGGCAGAGGGAGCAGCACAAAGGCCTAGAATTAAGAGTGTAATGGCGACAAAGACCCTGTAAGCTACTCCAGGCTCACTCTGCAAGCCATGAGGATCCAGTGAAGGATTTTCAGGGGGCCGTCCCAACCAGCCTGTCACCCCAGTGTGCCCAGGTGACCTGGGGGTGGGTGTGGATAGGTGGGGGTTGCACTTTACGTGCTGAATAAAGTCCAGGGAACTGTGCCATTTTGGGTTGTCACGCCCCCAGTGCCTGGGCGTCTTCTCCTGGAATTCTACAAAGCTTTAACAACACCCGGGTGTTTCCCGTGGTCCATTAGCCATCAGCGTCCCTTCCAAGGGACAGATAGCTTTGAGGGTTGAGGGGGGACTCTCTATTTGTGCTTCCCAGTATCCTCCAGGGCCAGGGCAATACAGCAGCCTGATTTCCCAGCCGCCCTCCTGCCATAGTAAATGGAAAGAAGGATGGGAGGCTGGGCACGGGCAGAAGAGAGACAACCCAGGAAAGGCAGGGAGTCACGCGGCCGAGGAGGGGATTGAGGGGTCGGTGGGATTGTTTCCTCGGTCAGTAGTTGGGGAGGGAAGCAGGAGGAAGGAGAACACCTCCGCAGAGGTGCTGAGGCTCCGATGATGATAACGTTCCCTCTGGGGGTTGGGAAGGGACTGGTCAGTGTAGGAGTCGCAGAATCTCCAAATGGGGAGACGGTCGCTGTGTTCACTGCGGGCCCTTAGAGCAGTTTCCGTTGCTCTCCCTTGGCATTCGTTGCCTTCTGGGATCGACGAAGACCCTGCCTTGCCTCAAAGTTTCTCCTCCCTTCACGCCCCTGGCCCCAGCCGTCCGAGATCACCTGCTGCTTCCCGGGGACGCAATCTCCACCGTGTGTTTGGATGACTGCGCCCAGAGGCTCTGTCTCAAACGTCTGTTCCTAACTCATAGGCATCCTCCAGGGCTTCAGGTCTCACCTCCTCCAGAAAGCCCGTCTCCCAAGGCTCAGCTCAGTGCCAGCTAGCTCCGCCAAAGGCACAGGAAAGGAAAGACAAGAGAAGAAAGAAGGCGGAGGTGAGTGTGTGCCCAGGTAAGACATCCTCCTCTGTCAGGAGCCTCAGGGAGCTAACCGGCTTACAGGTGGGGACTCAGAAGCCCAGAGTCATGAAGTTGGCTTCCTATACTGTGTGAGTCAAATTGGGACTTTCTCAAACGTTTGGGGAGCTAGAAACTCCCAAGACACTAACAAAGCAGGCTGATGGGAAGAGGAGAAAAGTATCAGTTGTCATCAGACGGCTTTGTAATTAACAAAATCTGTTGCACTTTTGCAACAGATGCTTTTCCGCGCCCTGCTGAAGGACTAGTCTAGCTACCTGGACCTTCCCTGTTTGCTTCCTGGCCCTTTTGGAACCATGAAACCCAGGCCTGAGCAGGATGGCATTGGAGGTGCCAAGGGGGAAAGTGAAATGCTTTTGTTATGACCAGGGAAGACAAGGCACACAAGGGAATCACCTGGAGAGACCCTACTTCACCGTGTGGTACAGACCGCATGCACCTCCAGCAGTGAGAATGCAGGGCGCTGACCATCTTGCTCTGGGTCTCAATTTCCTCATCTGTAGTACTATGGACCCATCACCCAATCATGACTCACTAGGGAGTTTAAGCGCACATGTTTTCCGACAGCGTGCCTGACTGTGAATATACTAACGCTGAACAAATTGGCAAAACAGGAAGCCGGTTCCTTTGACGGAATATAGGCCCTCAAGCTTAAAGGCTGTAAAAATGGAACAAATCACATATTGGATGGCGCCACCTGTTGTCTGTGGTTGGTATTGCACTTTGGCAAGGAGAAGAGGAAAGGGGCGGCTCCAAGGGTGACCTCAGAAGATCCCACCACCAACTTGACAACCGTGGACTCAAGAGTCCAAAGGCAAGAATAGACGGATTGATGCTGTAGAATGTCATGAAACAGAAGTGAATCGCAGATCCAGGTTGCACTGGCCTTTTTCTTTGGTTCGTGGTCACGGCAACCATCGGCCGAATCCCTCGAGATCTTGACCCTGGAGTCTTCATCCACCCCTCTCCTTCAGAGCGTAGGAAGCTAAGGATGAAAACAAGGAACCGCAGCACTGGGGTAACTATAGCATTGTGTGGCTGCCTCCGTGGGTAATAATTGTTACAGCTAATATTTATTGAGTGCTTACGGCATTTAAAGCACTGCCTTATTTAATCAGTGCAACTCAGTGAGGCTGGTACTCTTATTCCCATCCCCATTTTACAGATGAGGAAATCAAGGCACAGGGAGGTTAGATGATGGGTTCAAGTTCTTACAGCAATTCCTCCCTCCTTTCCTCACTGCCTCCTTCCTTCCTTCTTTCCTTCCTTCCATCCTTCCTTCCTTCCTTCCTTCCTTCCTTCCCTCCTTCCCTCCTTCCTTCCCTTCTTCTCCCTTCCTTCTATCCATCCAACAGTCATTTTCTTGAGTGTCAAAGCTGAGATTTGGGTCTAGACAATCCAACTCGAGAGCCCACGCTTTTAGCCACTGTGCCTGACTACCTTTGGTGGCACCTTTTAACTATGACTGATACCCATTAGTCCGGGTCTCTCATACTTAGCAAATTCAGTGACACAGGAGAAAGTCAAATCTTACTGATATGTTATTTTTTTTTAATTTTTGTTTAATGTTTATTTATTTTTTTTTTTTTTAAATTTTTTTTTTTTCAACGTTTTTTATTTATTTTTGGGACAGAGAGAGACAGAGCATGAACGGGGGAGGGGCAGAGAGAGAGGGAGACACAGAATTGGAAACAGGCTCCAGGCTCCGAGCCATCGGCCCAGAGCCTGACGCGGGGCTCGAACTCACGGACCATGAGATCGTGACCTGGCTGAAGTCGGACGCTTAACCGACTGCGCCACCCAGGCGCCCCAATGTTTATTTATTTTTGAGAGGCACAGCATGAGTGCGGGAGGGACAGTGAGGGAGGGAGACACAGAATCTCAAGCAGCTCCAGGCTCTGAGCTGTCAGCATAGAGCCTGACGTGGGGCTCAAACCCACATACCGTGAGATCATGACCTGAGCTGAAGTCAGACGCTTAACTGACTGAGCCACCCAGGCGCCCCCTTACTGATACTTTCTAATCTTGATTCATTTATCCATTCCTCCATCCATGTGCTCATCCACCCATCAGTCTTCTACACACTCACCCACCATCATCCATCCATCCACCCACCCACCCACCCATCCACCCATCCATCCATCCACTCATCCATCCATCCACCCACCCATCCATCCACTCATCCATCCATCCATCCATCCATTCATCCATTCATCCATCCATTCATCCATTCATCCATCCATCCATTCATCCATCCACCATCTACCCATCCAGCCACCCATCCATCCATCCACTCATCCATCCATCCACCCACCCATCCATCCACTCATCCATCCATCCATCCATCCATTCATCCATTCATCCATTCATCCATCCACCATCTACCCATCCAGCCACCCATCCATCCATCCACTCATCCATCCATCCATCCATCCATCCATTCATCCATTCATCCATCCACCATCTACCCATCCACCCACCCATCCACCCGTCCACCATAACTCAATAACTCTCACTTCCAGCTATCCATTCATCCACCCACCCAATCATTCTCTCAGCCATCCATCTTTCCATTCATCCATTCTTCCTCCCTTCCATGTATCTATCCAACGCTTTCATGAACACCTGCCATCTTCCAGGCACAAGCAAATGTGGAGACAAATCAGCTGTGGTCCTCATCCTCATGTTGGCTGTAGTCTCAGAAATACACAAAAGCAGTGTGATCTAGGCAAGAAGCTTCACTTCTGTGCCTGTGTCTCTTTGTCTTATTCTGTTGGGGTTCAAAACAGAACCTGCCTCATAGGATTATGGAAAATGTTCAATAAATTAGTTCAAGCAAAACACTTAGAACAGCCCCTGGCAGCTAGTAAGCCCTCAATAAATGTCATCACGTGGTGTGGTTGTTATTGTCCTTCGTATGATTATGGTTATGATTATGAGTGCCACCATTATTACGATGGCGACCCAGGACGCTTGTCCAGGACGGAAGCAGCAACTCCCTCCATCCATCCCGGGTCTCCACCACTCTTGCTTATGAGATGTTTATAGGTATTTATGCAAAGAAGATTCCAAGGCCAAACAGTTTGGGTTTCAAGGAAATAAAACTGAAAAGCTCTGCAGGATTTCTCATAGCCTTTAATATGCTCATGTGAATTGTAAATCTCCAAGAAGGGGGCGGGGCATGACCTAATATGCAGCATTTCAAGAAATGTTTCTTGCGAACTTGCAAAACAAATGGTTGGGGGACCCAGCCATTGGCCTCCTTCTCTCTGCCTGAGCGGGTCCCTGGGCGGGTTTCCTGTCCCTCACTCCTTCACGAGGCCCCTGAGTCTCTGAGCTTTTAATACTGAAGCCCGTTCAGCAACCCACAGCCTCAGATTCCCCATGGAAAACCCTCTTGGGTCCACCTGGGGCAAGAGTTGCTAGGGCGGGCGTTTGAGAGTTCAGGTGGGGCTGAGGTGTATTAAGGACACAGCATTGAAGTCCATTCCGAGCCGCTGACTCCATATCGATTTGGGTCACCAGTGTTAAGGCGTCACTTTCAGTGGCGTTTAATTTAAACAAACAATAAAAAACTCAGTCCTGTCTGACGGATGTTTAATTCCCAGCACGGAGAGGCAGAGGGCAAGGAAGGAAGGAGCCTGAGGATGTCGGGCATGAGTGTGTCGGGCAGGGGGGAGGGGTGGGGCGAGGAAGAGAGAGAGAATGTGTGGATCTTGGGGTGGAGGCTGGGGATGGCCCACCCTAGATGTCTGTCCCCAGAACCCAGCATCCCTCTAGCTTGGCTGCTTCAGAGCGTTCTTTTCACCGCTGAGTCTCAGTTTACTTATCCATAAATTGGGCATAACTGAAGCCGCCACAGAGGGCTCTGATGAGGGACGAGGGAGGTGGAATACGCTGGGCTCACGCATCTCATTTCCCAGCCAAGTACCGGCTCCCAGGGTGTGCGCGCGGGTGTGTGTGCACGCGCACACGTGCGCCTACGCGTGTCTCTTGTGCACTCGTGTCACTTGGCCCAGAAGGGCTTCGAAGCGCTCTGGCCTCTCCCTGGGTTCACATCCGTCTCGACAACGAACCTTGTTGTCCTGGACAAGTTGCTTAGCCTGCTCGTGTCTAAGTTCTGTCATCTGTAAAGTATGGATAATGATAGAACCCACTTTGTATGTTACTGTAAGCATTCTTATGCTCCCTGATTACTTTAAGGGTGCTTGGCTAAGAGAAGCACTTACATAAATGCTTACCACCCTCACAGTTACTACAAATGCCATGCAGTGTCATTCCCCAAACCAGCAGAGCCCATCCCCCTGGAAGCCAGGCTGGGGGAGGAAATGGTACGCCGTGTTCCTCCCCCGCTCCTGGAAAGAAACAAGCTAGAGGTCACAGAGGGGTCTCTTTGACCTCTGGGGTTGTTCCCTAGGGTCAGGAGAAGAGAAATTTGCTTTGTGCTGCAGTGCCCTCTGTTGGGAGAGCCTTGATCAGTAACCACGGACAGAAGGAGGTGGCTGCTGGGGAAGTTTCTGGGCTCCTGCTCTGCCCAGCGCCCAAGGAGGAGGCATGTCCCGTCGTGACTCATGGGTCTGAATGCCAGGACTGCAAAGTGGAGGCTTTGTGCTGGCAGCCAGTCCATTAAGAGTCAGGAACAGAGGGACGGTAAGTGAGTTAAAAGCCTGGGGCTGCCTTGGGTGAGTCACCCTGTGCCCTCTGCTAACCGTGCCTCTCGGTGCTTCAGATATGCCTTTCTCTGGGGCGAAAGGAAAAGCTCCTAAACTGTGTTTATAAAACAGGAGCTGGAGGAGTGGGCTTCCCCAGGAGAAGGTGTGCAAAGGTAGCGGGACCATTAGGAACAATTACCATATGGTAATAAACACACACTTCGCAGCCCAGCCCCTTTGGGAAAACCAACTGTGCACGCGGGCACCATGTCCTGTCTCTGAACGCACCATCCAGGGGGCTGTTGGTTCTTTGAAAAGATTCACTGCCACAGGATGCCTCCTAGCAACTGCTAAGTGCCAGCCTCGTGCCCGAGGAGCTAAGGAATAGAGCGGATCAAACAGAGTGCCCTGTCTTCATCCATCGGTCCGTCCATCCGTCCGTCCATCCATCCATCCACCCCTCCATCCATCCTTCCATCCAAGAAATATTTATTCTGAGCCTACTGTGTGCCAGGCCCTGGCCAGGAAGACGAGAGATTATAATAATACAGGGTGATGTTACAAGAGAGTGGAGATGATTTGGAAGTTCTGGGGCTGAAGGAGGATTAATCGAAATCTCTCCCACTCTGCCCCAGCCCAATCCTTGGCCCGAGGAGGCAACCCTCCCTTGGCTCTCAGACCTCCTTTCCAGCCTCTTTCCAAGTATCATTCACAGCTGGCATAACGGAGGTGACTCCGGACCCCCTTCATGCTGCTCCCTGGGGATTTCTCTCCCAGCAGGTATGGGCCGGGGCTGGAAAAGAAGCATCACCCAGGCCGGTACAGGAGCTGGATCATCACTGATCCCTGGATCCCCTCTCTAATGGCTGGGCCCACAGTGAGTGCAGACAGGAAACCCCACCTATTCAGGCTTTCACCTGGCCACCTGCTGCCAGTGCACCTGCCTGGCTGTGCTCTGATCTGCTCTGGGCCAGCAGAGCAGGAATGCCCACACGGTGAAGCCTGGCATTCATGCCCCGTGGGACTCACGGCAACACGCCAACGTGAGGATCCTCCCAGATTGATGCTGCTCCCCAGCCTGGAAAGCTCTTCCATGGGAGGGCTTAGCACCTGGGAGGGAGTGGGTTTTCCTGGCTTTTTCCTAGGCCAGAGGTGGGGAGGTAGAGGGGAAAGCAGAAAGCAGGGAGGGACTGTGCCCCATGGCATGGCTGGGCCAGCCCAAAAAGAGGGTTTGGGGGCGAGGTGACCTCAAGCTGACTCTCAGCAACTCGGAGAAGAGGAGACCTGGGGCGGGGGGGGGGGGGGGCGAGACAGAGCAAAGAACAGCCAGCCAAGGGAGAAGGGTCTTAAGACTCCAGCGCTGGAGCCATATCCAGCCCAATCAGCCCGGCAGCCAATTAGTCTGATTCAAAAAAAAAAAAAAAAAATACCCACGTAGGGACAAACTGTAATCAAACACCTATTTATAAGGGTTTATTACGATCATTATTATTATTTTACTGAGAGGATCATTCTAAAGCCTGTCAGGTGAACGTATGCTTTCAGATCTTCATAAATGCAAATCGCTCCTTCCCCTGGGCGGGTAGGCGTGAGCTGCAGCGAGGTTGCCTTGGGAAGCCCTGTAGTGAGGCTTCCAGAGGGCAGATGGAGGGAGCTGCTCCCTGCCATGGGGCATCGCTGCGAGAGGCTCACCTAAGAGACAGCTTAGCAACCACCTACTGCCCATCTCACTCCCTACACGCCCTCGAAGGGCTGCTGGAGATACACCTGGCTGTATACCCATTGCCCATCCAGGTAAACAGAGCAAAAGCCTTATGCAGTCGCCTGACAAAGCTGGGAATTCTCTACAGAAATGGCAGCTGGAAATTCTCCATAGAATGTCATAGAAAGAACACTGGATCAAGAGCCCAGAGGCCTGGATTCTGAGCCCCAGTTCTGCCCCTGGCTGTGATGACCTTTCTGGGCCTCAGCTTGCCAGGGGTGAAATTCCCTGCCAGGTGCCAGGTTCCTTGCTGGGAACTTCCCCATCTAACCTCCACCCCCGCCCCCAGCCCACTCCAACAACTGGAGTACCTCTCCCCTCCCAGGAGACCTCAAGGCTCATAGCCAGGCCTGAGGCTCAATGGTGTGTGTGTGTGTGTGTGTGTGTGAGAGAGAGAGAGAGAGAGAGAGAGAGAGAGAGAGAGAAAGAGAGAAAGAGAGAGAGAGAAGATACACAAATCCCGAACCGCACTCCTCGGGCCTGGAGAAAAAGTGTCAGGCCTGCCAAAAAGGTGAAAATGTGGTCTCTGCCAGGAGGAAACAACCAGTTCCTTAACCATTCCTGGCTGGATTCAAGAATGTAGCTATTTTTGGAAGAAGAGAAAACACAACATTCCTGTCGGTACCTGGGGGAGGCCATCCATAATTTGGGAAGTTTCAGATGACTGATGCCCCTAATGCTTCCCACTGAGAGCATTAATAGGTGGCAAGGCCAGTCCTCTGGGGCCACACCCTGCCTGCTCCGCTGGGGGGGGTGGGGGGGGTGGGAAGGCAGGGCTTGCTCTCAAGGGAGGCTGCCTCCCTCCAACAGGCTAGGGGGTGGGGGGTGCGGGGTGAGCCCAGGGACGGGATTAAGTGGAGGGGGACCGGGTGGAGCCCACTTCTGGAGGGCAGGGGTGCTCGGTCAGCTGGGGGAGGGCTGCGAAGCTAAGGACTGCGCGGCGAGTTGCGAGTGAGGAAGGGAACCTGGGGTAAGGAGAGGGGGTGGGAGACAGGGAGGAGGGGGAGGGGGGCGGGGAGGGGGTGAGCTCTCCTTCTCCCTGCAATAAATCGGCTTAGCTGACGAGAGCCGAACAGCCCAGAAAGGATTAAAGAAAAGTCTGTATAATACAGCGGAGAGCGCGGCGAGGGGGAGGAAGGGAGGGAGGGAGGGAGGGCGGGGGGCGGGGAGAGGGGGAGGGGCGGAGGGAGGGCGCGGGGAGGGGGGCGCTCGCGCCGCCGGGAGAGGCGAGCGCGAGGCAGAGGGAGCGCGGTTCGGCTCCAAACTCCGGCGCGGCCGCCGATCCGACTCCGGGGCCGCGGTGGGCGCCGCGCGCAGCCGGGGGAGCCGGGAGCCGCGGCGCGCCGGGAGGACGCCCGGAGCGCAGGGTCGCGCGGCACCCCGCAGAGCCCGAGCCGAGTGGAGCCCGGCGCCCCGGCGGCCCGGCCGCGGCGGCATGGGGGCGCCCCCGCGGCGCCCGGCGCTGCCCGCCACCGTCGCGGCCGGCGGCCGGAGGCAGGAGCGCGCCTGAGCCCATGGCGAGGGGACCCGCCGCCTCCGCCACCGCCTCCGCCTCGCCACCGCCGCCAGCTCCCGGGCACCATGCGAGCCGCCCCGAGCCTCCGCGGCTGCGTCTGCCTGCTGCTCGCCGCGATCCTGGACCTGGCGCGCGGTGAGTGCGCGGGCGCCCGGCCGGAGCCCGGGGTGGGGGACGCGCGCGGGGGCGGGCCGCCGGGGAAGGGCGCGGGCCCGGGGCGCCCCGGAGAGGCTCGCGGCGCGAGCACCGGTCCTGGCGTGGCGGTCCGCGCGGTCGGTCGGCTCGGCCACGGAGGGAGGAGGTCTCCTCCGAGGAGAGCGCGCGCGGGTCTGTGCCAGGGTGTGTGTGTGTGTGTGTGTGTGTGTGCGCGTGTGTGTGTGTGTACGAGCGTGTGCCTTTGTTGCGTCTGTGGGTAAGGGTGTCCGGGAAGGAGCTGTGTGCGCAGAGGGTGCGGGAGTGTATTTAGAGATGTGAGTGTGCAGATGGGCTGTTTGAGTGTCTCTGTCAGTTCCACGGAGAAGGTGTGCGTGTGAGACGGAGTGAGCCAGAGTATTTGGGGGTGTGAGCGGGTGCCGGCTTCTCGGTGAGGTGTGAAGTGTGAAAGCTTGTGTCATTGTATGTGTGAGCGTGTTAAAGGGTGGTGAGTATGTGAGGTGTGGCGTTTCTCGCGGGTCCCAAGTGTGTGAGTCTCTTCAGGGGTGTGCGGCGGCAGATGACTATTTCGGGGGGGGGGGGCGTGTGTGCATAGGATGGAGGGGGGGGATGTGACACTTGGGCAGGAGTATGCGTGTATGTGGGATGTGTGGCGGTGCAGGCGCGTGGGGGTTGTGTTGCTTCGTGGTCCGAGAGCGTGTGTGCGTGCGATGGAGCGTGTGGTTTTAGTGAGGAGGCAGGGATGGATGCGCCCGGGAGCCCAGGAGGTGTGAGCAGTCGGGTGTGTGTCCCGCAAGGACTTGGTCCTGGCTGAAGCTGGAAGCTGAGCGGGGTCCCCAGAGCGAAAGATGCGTGGCTCCGCAGCTCCAGGGTCCGGGGCTCGCGGCCGCCTTCGGTGCCTCGCGCCCGGCGCCGCCGCCTGGTGGGTCTTACATGCTACCGGAGCCCATCCTGGCGACCCCGGCACCTTTCGGGCAGTGAGCCGACCCACGGGCTAAGAGCCCAGCAGGGGGAAAGCGGGACCAGCGAACAGCCACGGGCGCGGAGACCAGAGGGTCCGCGTCCTCGAGTCCCAGCCAATACCAAATGCTAAACCTGGGCGCCCAGAATCGGCCCCTCTGGAGTCACAGCCATGAAGGGGGCGGGGGGGGGGGTGCGGGGTGCCAAAAAGTAGCCATTGTGGCCAGTAGGATCTCAGCCCCTAGCCCAACTCAATAATGATGGTAGGGGGTCAACTCTGTTTGCCTTGCCCTGCCGGGAGGTGCCTCGCCAGGCTCTGAGAGTGCCTGCCAGGAATGGGTGCTCTCCCCACCCCCTCCGCCCTAAAATAACCCCGCCCACGAGGTCCTCGGAGAGTGCTGGGTCTGCAGATGGGAGAGGCTGCAGAATTTGAGCCTGAATGGTGGTCTCGCTGGCAGAGAGGGGGAGGGGTTGTGTGTGACCCAGAAGAAATGTCAGCCCCATACTTTGTCCCCTACCCTTTGGAGCAAAAGACTTTCCAAAGTGGATCAGAATCTCCCCCCAACTTTGGGGTGAGGGCTCCCTCCGTCGGATGCCTCTAGAGGGAAAGGTTATATGGGAGGGGGGAGGTGGAGGGGGTGGGTCCCGGTTCCAGCGCTCGGCACTGGGCTTTGTTGAAAGGCACTGGAGCCCTCACCTGGACATTGCAGGGAGAAGGGATTGGGGGTTGGGGGCAGGAGGGGAGCATCGTTTCCCCCACCCCGGAATGTGCAGAACTGACGCGGCAGGGGTGGGGTTGGCGACTGATGGTTTAAGCCAACGTTGGGGAACCCGGCTCCGTCAGGACCCCACCCTGCGAGCTCTCCCCAGAGCCCGAGACCGGCGTTCTTCGAGCTGCCCGGCTGCGGAGAGCTGACCCGGCGTCCTGGCGTCTCCGCTCCCCTTGCCCGCCTCTGCAGGCTGCAGGGCGCAGGGGGGCTCGGGAGCCGCGGGTGAGCGCGTCTGGGCCGGGGGAGCCGGCGTGGCCTAGAGCTCGCTGCTCAGGGTGAAGGGAGGAGCGCTGACTCGGATCACGGACGGGAAACTTTCCGAGCCTGGGGCGCAGGCAGGGTTCCTGGGCCGCCGGGGGGCCCTCTTCTCCTCCGCAGAGGAAGCGAGCGTGCGCGAAGGTGGGGTCCCTCTTTCCCGGTTCCAACTCTGTGCCCACGAGGGGGCGGGGGTACGAAAAGGGTCAGCGCGAGATGTAAGAGGCTCTCTTGCCGGAGGAGGGCGCCCTTCCGGGATGCGACCGCAAGCCGTGCACCTAGCAGTTGGCTTAGCCGGGCCACCTGCCAGGGGCCGCCCGGGAGGGCGGAGAGGGTAGAATCCAGGGCAGGCATTCCGAAACGCGCCTGCCAGTGGTGGTGTGGAGGGGGCGGGGAGAAGGCGATGGAGGTCTCTGTTAGGTAGGGGCATGGCTAGCGTCCCCTTCCCTGTTGTACCCCTAAGGATCGCAGACAAAAGCGTTCAGCTTTGCAGAGGTGAGTCTGTGCCTTGGGAGAAGGCACTCCGCTGCACACAGGCCTGGCTGGGCTATTAGCCCCTGCCCCTAACTACCCCCCCCCCCTCCCCAATATCTGACTCTGCATTGGAGAAACCCACATTTCTCCGGCTTTTCGGATCACCCAGGAGCGCCCCGAGGCGTCTTCAAGTCTTCGGGCCCCAGTTTCCCCTGCCTGGGCACTTCTGGGAAGGAAGTCCTGCGGTTGTCCCTGTGCAGTGGCCCGGGAGAGGGGGCACCGGGGATGGGGGGTGGAGGTAGGGAAGAGAGTGGTTCTTGGTCCTGCCTCCTTTGGCCCCGGGAACTTCTCCTGGAATTGTAGTGGGTAGGCCGGCCCAGGTAGGGCGAGCCAAAGGCCCCAGCCAGCGGCCCTGCCGTTCTCTCTCCGCAGCCGCGTGTCAGCAGGTGGGTGGGTGGGAGGGCTGGCTCGGGAGGGCCGAGGCTGCCGCAGCACTGAGACTGCGGGGGCTGCGCGCGCGAAAGCTGCTGTGCCGACTTTTAAGTGTTTATCCTTCCTCCCCACCCCCACCCAACACTCTGGGCGCGGGGCGGGGGGTCGGGCACCGCTGGGTTCCTTCTTAGCCCCCGCAGGGCAGTGACGGGCCGAGCCGAGAGCCGGCGGCTCCGCCCCTGCTCCCCCAGCCGCCCCGCCCCCAGCCCGGCCCCACCCCCCAGCCATAAGCCCCACCCCTTTCCCACCCCAGCTGCAGACTAGAGTTTTTCCTGAGAGGTTGAAGTAATTTTTTGCCTTTTGAGCGCAGAGAATGTCGGAGCTGGAAGCGACTTCCGCGATCATTTATTCAGTGGTTCTGAAACTCCTGGTTTTTGTTTTTAGCAGGAGGACCCTCTTAGAGTAGGAATTGATTCCCCCCCCCCCCGAAATCCTAACGCCTGGGGCAAGACGGCAGGCGCAAAAGGAGAGCTTCCCCGGGCTCACGCGGGCGAGGAGGCTCCACGTCGCGCGATCCTTACACAAGAGAGTCTCCCGAAGCAGCCTGAGATTGCTCGTTTCCTAGTCTCTGGCTGGGATTCTGGTTTTTCAACAGCCACGATTGTGCGCATCAGCTGCCGCTTCACAGGCCTCATGCAGCTGCAAGATGGGTTTAAGCTCCTTTTTTCACGGATTAGGAAACTGAGGCTCCGAGTGTTAAGATTTATTGGTGGCAGGACATCTGGCTCCGACCAGCTCCCACCTGGCCCAGCCCCAGGCTCCCTCCTTGTTTCTAATGTTCCCTCTATGTGGGGCACAGAGAATCCCTTGGGCAGGGGCGGCCGGCCACCGGTGATGCCTTAGGTTGGCCTGGCTAACCCGACTTTGCAGAACATCTGTGGCATGCATTCTTGGGCCACTTTAAGTGACTTTCTCGGGTTTCTGGGTTAGCAGTCATGAATTGGAAGGCAGAGGCCAAACAAAGACCGAACAAAGAAGAGACTGGTTCGTTCTGTTAGCTGGGTTTCCTGGGATCCACGCAGGTGTCTGACTTGCCTTACCACCCTACCCACATCTGCAGCATCCCCAGGCCGCTTGACGTGTTTACTCGGGTGCCCAACAGATGTTTATTGTATGGTGTCTATGTGCCAAGCAGAGTGCTAAGCACTGGGAGCGTGACCTTGAACACAATAGAGAGTCCCTTGCATGTATGGTGTTCACAGCTTAGCGGAAAATTGATGTCTTCACTCAGAGGGCAGGGGCTGTACCTCTGACCCTCACCGAAGGCTCGCTGTGAGCCAGCATTCCGCCCTGAGCTTCATCGTTCTTGTCCCGTCTAATCCTTACTAGCACGCTGGAAGGTAAAATTAGCCCCGTTTTGCTGATGAGGAAACTGAGGCGGAGGGAGGTCAAGTGACTCGTCCAAGGCCATCCAGTCAATAAGTGAACGGGCGATTCAGACACAGGACTGACTCCTTCCCTCTGTGCTCTGGTGTCTGCTGATGAGAATGGCCGTCAGGCACTTTCTCAGCTCCGGCCACGTGGAGGGTTACAGGGTATGCAATTCCCTGTCTGGATGTTATCCTCATTGAGGGGGAATTAGCCAGTGTTATTCCGCACAGATGGCGGAAGGGATTGTCCCCGAAAGCCCTCGCCGTCATCGAGACAGTGAATGGGCATCCGTTGTGGGCAGGGCATGTCAGAAAAGAGTAACACCGGGACCCTCACCCCCGCAGGCCGAGAGGTTGGGCGAGTTCGTGGAACACTAATAGCTATCCAGGCGGACATGTGTCCAAGTGATTGACATCCCCTCCAGGAAGTTCTTGAGGAAGCGTGATTCCTTGGGGGTGTCAAGAGAACTCGAGCGAGACCTTGAAGTAAAGAGAGGACATGAATAAGCCAAGGGCTAAGGAAGAAAATGTGCCAGGGGGGAAACCTGGCTGAGCAAAGAGCTGGAGGTGAGATTGTACGTGGCAGGACTAGCTCAACTCAAGACTGGTCTCCCCAGAGTCTTTTTGAGGACTGGGAGAAGCGAGAGTGATATTATGGATAGCTACCATTTATTCCACACCTATTAGATGTTCCTGATGCATTAAATGCTCTCAGTAATCTGGGAGGCAGTGTCATGAGCCGTGTTTTGCAGATGAAGACGAGAGGCCCGGGATCTTTCTCTTTCTCTCTCTTTTCCTTCTTTCTTTTCTTGTCTTTCTTAAATAATGAATGAGGCCCAGGATCTTTTTTTTTATTATTATTAAGTGGAACAACTGGGAGTTTCTTTTTTTTTTTTTTTAATTTTTTTTTTCAACGTTTTTTTTTAATTTATTTTGGGGACAGAGAGAGACAGAGCATGAACGGGGGAGGGGCAGAGAGAGAGGGAGACACAGAATCGGAAACAGGCTCCAGGCTCCGAGCCATCAGCCCAGAGCCCGACGCGGGGCTCGAACTCACGGACCACGAGATCGTGACCTGGCTGAAGTCGGACGCTTAACCGACTGCGCCACCCAGGCGCCCCTGGGAGTTTCAAACCCAGGTCTGAAGCAATCTAGAGACACTGCTGCTCCCGGAGGAGAGGAGAAACTATTTATTTTTTCATCACTGGAAGGAGGAATGCAACAGTCTCTACCACTTGCTAGAGGATGCAGAGCCTTCTGTTTTAAACGACAAATGTCGGCGGTGGCAAAACACACGCCATCACTTCCTAAGGGCTATCTGTCTTCAGGATGAGGTTCCTGGGAGGCAACAGGGGGTGGGGGATGAAGTTCTGGGACCCACTTTACAATTTCGCTGGGATCCAGTAGCAGAGGGGGCCCATGATCACCAAGACCTACTGGCCAGGATTTCGTGGCTGGAGCGAATAAATCCATGGGGCTGGAGGTGCACAGAGTCACAGCCCAAAGGAACAGGAAAGGACATGGTGGCACCCAGGCAAAGAATCTGATCTGTCAGTCCTTTGTACATCTATCACATACTGGATTTGCTTTGGGGAATTATGCATGCGCCCCGCCCCTCCCTATGGTATGTCATCTTGGTAGGTGGCATAGACAGGTAAGGCATCCCCAGACGAGCCCATCAGACACTCTCCCAGGGATCTGAATCCAGAACAGAGGAAGACTGAGAACCACCAGAAAGTACTCCTTGCCACTGGGGGCCCCCGTGAAACTGTACTTCTCTAATTCCCTGAGGCCAATAATGACAGGACCTACCTCCCGGCTGTTGACGGGATGGGACGAGTCATTACATGCAAAGCTCTTGGCTCAGTCCTATGTGCTCTGATGATTACCAGTATGAACCGTGGTTATGCCAGAGCTGTGACGGCACAAAGGGCGTGGGTCCTTATAGCGCCTGGAGCTTCGGCTTGCCCTCCTGTTCCGTGAACTTCCAGAATGTTCCACAAGTTACTTTTTTGGGGCTTGAGTTATCCAGAGTTGGTTTCGGTTGCTTGGAAAAAAAAAAAAAAACCCTCCCTAGGCATGGGGAGCCTCATAGTTGCCAGTAACACTGAAGGTGACTCATGGTCCCCTAGCTCGAGGGTGACTGATCCCCCCACCTGTGCCCTGACTTTCCCTGGAGGCCTAAGGCATGGCCAGCACCCCTCCCCAACCCTGCGAAGCCCCATGAAGACAGGGGCCCTGGCTGGGTCTGCTCGCTGGTGAATCTTCCACACAAAGCCCATGGTGGGTGCTCAGTAAACTTGGCTGTTTAGATGCAGAAACCATCTTTGGCCTTTAGACGTGGGTGTCCTGGTTGAACAGAGACTCTTTGCAGAAAAATGTATGGAAAGGCTTACAGCGTGTGGAATTTAGGCTGGATTCACAGGTGGACTTTCCGTTGGCTCAGTTCTGCTCGTGGACCTACACTCTTGCGTTTCTCGCGGATAATCAAAGGGCTGGAGGCTCGGGCTCCAGATGCTCCCGTCTACCTGCCGGTCGTCCTTGAGAATTGACACAGTGTTTCCACACCCATCATGTCATCGAGTCCTCACTCACATAAGACACGGAGGCAGCTACTCTTGTGCCCACAGAACAGGGAAACAGGCGTGGGGAGTGAAAAGACGGGGACAGGAAGCGGCAAGAGTGGAATCTGGGTTTGGTGGCTGCGTGCCCAGCCTTCCTTCCATTCCCCCTCACCTCCCGCCCACCCAATGTTGCTCCATTCAACTTACAGGGTTCTGGAATGGGACAGGCCATTCAAAAGACCAGGCAACGGACCAAGAAGCATACACTGTGGACTGGGTGCCGTCATGGCCACTTTGGGCAGCACTCGGCTAGAAGGACCCTCCTCTGGGGCTGGAGAGGCTCGAGAGTTGTTCTCCTACCAAATTGAGAGCTCTTGACGGCGGGCATCCCTGCTCCCCCAGCCCTGGACAAGGCCTGGCTCTGGGCAGATCCTCAAGACATGTTTGTTGAACGAATGAATGATTCCCACCCCCACCCCCACCCCTGCCCCCACTGAGCCTGAGGTTCAGTCCAGACACCAGGCCTGGGCCTGTTTCCCGGCCCTGACCAGTCACCTCTGGAAGCACGTCCTGGTGTGAGAATGTGTCCATTGTCCAGCACTGCTCACCATCACTCACACTGGCATCACGGCTGGCATCTGGGGGACGAGCCAACAGGGGGATGTGGCAGGAAGACCAAAGGGTTCCCTGTTCCCTCTGGCTTCTCCTTGTGTGTGTGGGAGGGCGGCCCTTGACTGGTGATGGGTGGGAGCTGGGGAAAGAAAGGACGGAAGGAACCAAGGAAGGAAGGAAGGAAACATGCTTTGAGCTGCTCCTATGTGTCCAGGCCTGTGCCAGCCTTGTTCACGTGTGATGTCCTGTTAAATCATCCCAGCAACTTTGGGAGGTGATGGTCTGTCCCATTTTATAGATGAGGAACAAGGCTTAGAGAGATTGTGTGATTCGCCCAAGGTCCCACTGCTGGTGATGGGCAGAGCGGGATTCATACAGAGGTGTTGATTTGCACCTCTTTTTCCAACTCTGAGCTGATCCTGTCTGTGGCTGTAAGTGACCACGGCAGGAGCATTTACACCGCGGAAATTGGCAAACACTCCGGATCAGAGCTCCCTGCAAACCCGGAGCAGGTTGTTCACATCGGCCGACACAGCGCCGGGTGTGCTGGTCCTTCCTCGATCGCTGCCTCCGTTGGACAGCCACCTGCTGTTAAGGGACTTAGGTTTCCATCTGAACTGGGTTCAAGTCCCAGCACAACGACTTCCCAGCAGAGCACATTTGAGCCAGCCGCCACCTCTCTGAGTCATGGTTTCCTGTCTCTTGAAAGTGGAGGGTGTTGTGCGGATGAGTAGAACAATGCATGACAGCACTTGGCCTGAAAGTGGTCCCCAGCCACTGGCGCCTCCCTTCCTCCCCACCCCCGGGGTAGGATCATTTGGCCTTGGAGTCCCTCTGATAGGCCAAGTGGGCTCACACTTTCTTCTCCCTCTGCTGGAGGCCGATGTGGGAGCCAAGTCAGAGGATCCATTAATCGAGCGGCGGCCCTCACCTCAAGCTGGACCAGCAGAGACGTCCCTCGAGGAATTTCAGCCCCACACGACACAGACTCATTTGAGAACAATAAACGATCGTGTATAATAAATGGCCAATACAGGGATACCAAGGATAAATCTTTGGGAATTAAAGGAGTGGCCCAGGAAGGTTCTGAGGGATTGAAACACTCTGGGTGGGTGAGGAGGGCATCCCGGGCAGGGGAAGAGCTCATCCAAAGGGTGGGGGAGGGAGTCAGAGTGCTGTGTAGGTGTGTGAGGGGTGGGAGGCAGTGAGCCGGCTGACCTCCCTTGAGCAGAAGGTGCTCATCGAGAAGCCAGGGATGAACCTGGCTGGAGCTGTTGGCGGAGTCCCGCGTGCCCGGGGCCAGGGGCCTGGATTTGAGCCCGGGGATTGTGGGGAACAGTTGAAGAGGGAAAAGTGACACTCCCAGGGCAGTGTTCTAGGAAGATGAATTGGTTTTTCGGGGCCACCTGAAGCTGGCAACTGTTTGGAACCTCCACTGGGTTATAAATGGCTGTTCTGGGTGCCCCCAAAGACGCAAAGTCCTAAAGGAAGGGATGCCGTAATTTGGGGGCTGGTATCTCACTCAGAGTGTCCAGACCCGGCGAGGGGGAAAAGCAGTTATGGCCGAGACGGCAAGGCTGCCCCTAGGCGGAGCGTGTACCTTGGGCCTGAACAGAGAGCGATGGGGAGAAGCTTCTAGATCTCCAGGGAGCATGGGCTCCGGAGTCTGACCAGGGTTCACCTCCCCTTGCCACCACCCCTCCAGCATGTGAACCCAGGTAACCTCTTCATTGCTGTCAGCCTTGATTTCTCCAGCTGAACACGCAGCTCGTCGCTGTGGCCTGGTTTGGTGAGGGCAGCTGGGCAGGGTAAATCACCTACTACACGGGGTCCACACGCACGGTGCCTAGCACATGGTAGGCATGTGAGAAGGGGCTGCTGCTGTTCTAATGAGGCCTGGCTCGCGCAGCGCCCCCGAGCGTGAAGGAGAGGGAGTGTTTGCAAGCCTCAGTGCCCAGCTGAGGGGGCGCATTGTAGGTGTCCCCACGTAGCAAGTCCTCAGGCCTGGAATTACAGAGCATCAGAGCCAGAAGGGAGCTGAGAAATTATGTGCACGATCTCCTTCCTCCCATTGGAAGTCGGGAAAAGCGAGGCCAGAGAGGAATGTCACTGCACACCCTGTGTGTGATGTGGGGGACTGGTCTTCTCCCTCCGAGTCCTGGGGGCCACCCCGGGGGCTCAGTCAGGGGGACCCACCACCCTCATAGCCTTCTGTGGGGAAGCATCAGGGTCCCCCGGACTCGGGTGGGGATCTCGGCGGCACTCCAGTGGGAGCGACCCCCCCCCCCCCCCGCCCCCAGCCTCATAAATCACGGGAGCAGCTTGGGAGGCGCCAGGGAGAGAAGCAGCTGAACCACTGGGTTTCTTGTTCCCTTGCCAAGCTGTTCCCTTTGCCCTTTTGTTTCTCTTTCTGCAGAGGCACTCGTGCCCCTCCGATGGGGTTGTCTGTCACCAGTCGTCGCCTCCTTTATGTCCCCAGTGCCATCTCCCGAACGCTGCCCCGGAGGAAGGCGTCCATCACAGGCTGCCCTGGCGTCGCGCTGGGCTGGCAGGGAGGGGCCACGCGGGGGGCTCAGAAGCACCCACAGGGTGAGGAAGGGCTGGCACGGCCAGAGGGTGGACGGCGTCCTCACCTGGAGCTGGTGCTCGCTGCCCCGGGCACACAGGTTGTGGTCAAGAGAGCATTCAGGTGGCACAATAACCCAAGGCCGGGTGCCCAGTTAATACGCGCAGGTGATAAACTAACTGTTCGTTGTCACCAGGCACCTAATGTTGCAGGTGGGGGCACGGGGTGGGGGTTGGGGGGCGGAGGGAGCCAGGTGGGGGGCGGGGAGCGACAAAAGCAGCCACATCACAAAGACTTCTTTGTTCGCTGGGGCAGCAGAGAAGTGGGCTGGGGCCCAGCTCAGAGGAGAAGAGGCTTGGGAAGGCGAATCCCTGGGCCCCCGTTGCCCGACAGAGGGGCCTGGTCAGCGGAGAAAGGCAAGCCCCGTCAGGAAGGGTGCCTAATGGGGAAGAGTTAGCGGTTCCCAGGACGGTTTGAGTTGCAGAGAGGGCACGCTTTCATTGCAGGATGCAACGTAGTTCATTCATTCATTCATTCATTCACTCACTCACTGACTCCGTCACTGGTGCAGCCAATGGTAATTGATTGCTTCCTGGGGTGGGGGGAAGCCCTGTGCTGTTCTAGAAATCCAGAGCAGAATGAACAGGCAAGTTCTTGCCACCCCTCCCCCCCACCCTGGGGCTTACCGTCTAGGACTGTAGTATTCACTACTCGGCGGCCCGTGGCCGTGGCTGTGACTGAGGACTGACATTTACATTTACAACTAAACAGAGTGTCTCTGCTTTTATGTAACTGAATTAAACAGAATTCGGTTCTGCAGTCACACCAGCCACATTTCAAGCGCTCCCGTATCGGACAGGACGGATGGAAACGGGACATCGTTACAGAAAGTTCTGCTGGACCGAGCGGACCTGGGGCCACTCTTCCGGTGGGGCCTGCGCATTGGCCACAAGTGACAAGGAATTGGGGAGGGAGGGTCTCTTCCCCTGTCTCTTTCTCATCCCGTCCTTCCAGTGGTGCCAAGGAGAAAGCCTCAGGCTGATGATATCATGTCTTTAATGCCCTCTATCTCGTGCTGATCTGCCTTTCCAACAAAAACAGGTCTGGGGCAACAAACCTTCAGTGAGCCCAAGGGAGCCAGAGCCGTAGTAACAGCGTTTTGTTTTCATTGTAATTCTCTTTCAGTTACCCTCTGTTTAAGGCGAGGAAGTCTGGTTTGCCATTTGGGGCAGTGATTTAAATTCTCTCTCTCTCTCTCTCTCTCTCTCTCTTTAAAACGGCTTATTTAAGTGAAAAATGAGTCGAGTTAAAGAAAAATGTTAAATGCGCTGCAGAGCAGGTGGCACACGGATAAGGCCAGTCTGTAAAGGTGGCGGGTAAGCATGTCAGCCACGGAGCAGCCCCCGTTCAGATGGGACAACGCAGGCTTTGGAGGCAGAGGAGGGTTCAAGTTCCAGAGCCGCTGTGTGTGTGTGTGTGTGTGTGTGTGTGTGTGAGCTCTGTGACTTTGGGGGGAGTGACTTCCCTCCACATCAATCAGGTGCCAGTTGGGGAACACCAAGCTCAAGCGGGGAGTCTCAGAGGAGGCGGGCTTATTAAGGGGACAGTGTACATGGGGGTTGGGGCAGACAGCAGGGAATGGTGTCGCTCTGGGCTTGGCGCAGTGGGTGGCCGTTACCACCCGTAGACTGGAGAGGGCCACGCAGGGGGGAGCTCGAGGGAGAAGTACCCACCATTCCCCCCACTCTTGCCTTTGAGTGTTTTCCTGGTGCCGCCCGTTGGCCAAACCCAGTTGGAAGCCCAAACAGGCGGGTGTCTCTACAGAGCGAGCGGAGAAGGGAGGAGCATGAGCTCGAGTGCAAAGAGCAGAGATCTAGCACCATCCCGCTAAGCCTCAGTTTCCCCATCTATAAAGTGGGCATTGTGCTTCCTGCCCAGTAGCGCTGCTGTGACCACGAAGGGGACCACGTGCGGTGCTAATGATGGGTGGCTGTGTATACCAAGGACCGTGGCAGTAATAAAATGCCCGTCCTTGTGCCCAATCCTGGGCTGGATGCTGGATTTTCCTGAGCTGAAAAGCAGCATATGAGCATGGGGGTCTTTGGGAAGGCGGAACCGCCTTTTCAGGAGCACGTGGGCTTGAAGCAGCAGGTAACGCGGGGACAATGTCGCAACTTGTAAAGAGAAACTGCCCGCATTCTCCACTGCGGGTGTCGACCTTTGCAATGCGTCATCTCTGCCCTAGACTATTCAGTGTCCCTACACCTCCCTGTCCCCTGGTCCAGCTCGCTGATTGATGACTCCACCCCAGGGCACACCGATTCGTCATTCTCCAGTCTATTTTCCACCCTATTTCCCACGGAGAGGTGCTTTCTCCTTACATCCATTTCGGTCATCTTTCCTGCCATCCGCACCGGCTCCTACCGTGGGCAGCCTGCTCCACATCCGTCATGAACGGGCTCAAAGCTCCCTGCTTCCGAGTGGAAAGGCAGGCGCCCTCCGACTGCCAGCCTCTCTCACCGGAGGCGGCTTCTACCCTTGCAGGTGGGGGAGCGGTGGGGCGGGGGGAGCGTTAACAGTGAGTGAGTTAGCCCTCTGGACCCCCAGCCGGATCTTTATCCTTCACCCGAAGGCTCAAAGTGCCATCGCCACCTTTAGACACATCTTCTCTGTGGGCCGTAGCTGGAGTTCAGGGAGCACCTGGCTTCAAATCCGATGACTATTTCCTGGGAAACCTTCCACCGACAGCCCCCCTCAGCTCACAGCTTCCCGGTTGGCTGAGGTGGCTTTCTTTAGGCCCCTCGATTCTCCTTTGTCTGGCCCTTTTCCCCCGTCTACCTTGACTGCTCAGAATGACTTTGATGGGGACTAATTCTGCGAGTTGAAATTCATGCGACGCTTACACATTCGGGGCTTTGCTGAAATTGCTGTGACAAATACCAGTGGCAATTTCTTCCCTGGCTCATTCTCTAATGTGCTCCGGGCAAGACGGAGGGCCCCTGCCCCTCGCCAGCGTGCCATCTGTCAACACTGCCGTCGTCCTCCAGCCCCTCGGCGCCCCCTGCCCCTAGGCGCAGGTCGGTCTCAGCCCTGCCTACTGGCTCCGCGGCAGAGTCACCCTTCGGGAGGGGACAGGTCGCTCCCTGGGGTTAAGTATTCATCAAGAAGAGCTTCACCAACGGCCCCCTTAGGCCTCGGTTTCCACGTTGGCCAGAGTGACGTTCTTTCGTTCTGGCCCCTTCTCATCTACCTGACTGTCCACGTGGGCTTTGGTGAGGACTGGCTTTCCAGCTGAGCTTGGGGCCGTGTCCCGCAGGCTGGGTCTTTCTCTGTGCGGGCCATATGGCCTCCACCTTAGCCCCAGGATGTCTGTCACTCTGCCTTCTTGGGCTGGCCCCGGGGTCTCAGAGGTAGCTTCTGTCACCCTTGGGTCCTCACTCCCTGGGTGCTGGTGCCTCCTGGCCGGCTGGCTCTGAGCCTCTCTCTGCCGTGATTGCCCAGCCCGTCACTCCCTTCGCGATGTTCGTCGTCGCTGCATCCCATCCCTGCCATTGTTTGCGTTGTGGTTCTCTTACAATCACATTTGAATTGATTTCCTCTCTCTTGACTTGTTTCATGTAAAGATACACTGTCTAGGTTTGTGATGGCGAGTCTCTACTTTTTTCTTACTTCATAGTAAAATAAAATAACATGGAACTATTTGAATTTTTAAAAAGCTTCCCCATACGACCCAGCATCGTCACGAGCCGCGGTGGAAAAAGCCAGTTGGGTCGAAGGGGCACCAGCCTCACTTAACGAGCCACGGGATCTGATTTCAACGCCTCCATTAACTTACTGTGTGACTGGCTTACCCCCTCCTCTGAGTCTTGGGTCCGTAAAACAAAGGGGTGGGTCTGGACGGTTCCAGGTCTCAGATTCTGGGATGGGTAATAGGGTTGGGAAGGAGGGTCTCATCTATGTCCAAAATATTTCCTTTAAGACATGTCGTTACCCTAAAATTCCCACCTTCGGGAATTTGGAAGCATCCAGCGGAGCTTACTAAGGACCAGCGATGTCAATGATGAGGGGCCCCCCACTGGTTACTCAGTGTGGGGTGCACACTCACAGCCTCATTGTGATTCCGTGCAGCTGCCATTTGCTAAGCGCCTGCTCTGGGTTGGGCCCCGTGCTGAGGCTGGCACTACATGGAAAAGTAAGACCCAGTGCTGGACTTCAAGGGGTTTGCAGCCTCCTGGGGCAGAGAGGCAGGCAAACAAATAAATTGTGGTTATGACAGTGGAGACTTTACAATTGAAATAGCTGCCAAGTCCTTGCAGGAATGCAGATCAGGGGACAACCCATCCGTCTGAGGTTTGGGGGAAAGTTCTATATCACGAGAAGTGGTGACACCCAACTGGGTCTTGAAGGATGCGTAGGAGTTTGCTGGGCTAAGAAGGAGATGGAGAGATTTTAGGAGGAAGTAATAGTAGGGACAAAGATTCATAGGCTGGAAAGGGCCTGGATCATCTGGGAGATTCTGGGAGACAGTGGTGAAGGGGTATGAGTTGCAGGAAAGAAGCGAGGCTGGAGGTGACCCAGGGGATCGATCGAGTGCATTTGCCGGAAGTGGGTTAGTCCTGCAACGAGACAGATTTTCCCAGTCCGGACCCCCAGGTCCCTGGCGCTCACAGTGGCCAGGAGGAGCCTGCTTTCCAGTTGAAAACCCCCATGGGGCCATTTGCCCCCCTACAGCTCGGGGAAAATGCTGTGGGGGGGTGGGGAGGGGACAGAGCCGCGTGTTAATCTGGCTTGATCTCTTTAAAAGATGCCCCCTCCCGTTAACCTGGGACAGCCTCTGGTTACAAAGTGGCCTCTCTCAGCTATGTGGATCCAGGGAAAGACTCCTGGGCTTGAAGTCAACAGAGCTGTGTGGTCAGGTCCGGGCTCTCTGTCTGGGCCTCCTGGACGTCACCTGCCAAGTGGTATTAGTAGGAAACGTGTACTGAACGCTTGCTACGTGCGTGCAGGCACTATGGGAAGCTCCTGCTTGTGTGACCTGTTCACTGTGCCATCTGCACAACCCCTCGGAGGTGTGCGCCCTAGCACCCCCACCTTACAGCAGCAAAGACTGAAGCACAGAGAGGTTAAGCCACTTGCTCAGGGTCACACAGCTACCAAGTGGCTGTGCTGTTTTGAACCCAGGTTGTCTCGCGTTTTACCCGCTTTCTGTTCTCTCTGCTTTCTTGCTTCTCTGCCAGAGATCCCTTCCTTCTGTGCCTCCGGGACTCTCCAGACCTTCTATCTTGATCCTACACAGCTCTCAGGGGCTCGGGGACTCCAGCTGCAGCCAGAGCTGGGCCCGGGCCCCACGCACGGCTGCACGATGACTGTGAAGGCCACGGGCCCGGCCCCTCCCTGCCCTGGCGGTCACGGGGTGGCAGCCAGGCTCTGCTCTGGTGCTTCTGGCCTCATTATTATTATTCTTTCTTTCCAGCGTGCCGCTAAAAGCTTCCCGCAGAGAGCACGCATCCCAGCTCTTTAAAATTTTAAGGGCTTTACTTAATGTTATTTCCCTCGGAAAGGAGACAGAAGAGGCATATGTGATGGTTATATTTAGTGCAGTGTGTGGGTCTGAGCACATGAGTGTTCAGTGGGCCTGGAGGTGACGAGGGAGATGTGTCTGTGGTGGTGGGCGGGTCTGCAGCTGGTCTCCCCTCCCTCCCGTCTCCCAGCAAGTGTGGCCTCGGCGAGAACCTATCATGTGGTGTTCTGGAAAGAGGAAGATGGATGCCACCCGAGAGGAACCACCGAGGACACAGAAAGCTGGACCGAGACCCCCATCCTCGTGCCGTCCCCCTCGGTACTGAAGACACGGTGGTCCTAGCTGCCCCAGGGCCTTTGCACATGCACATGCTGTTCCCACTGCTGGAACCCACCTCCTTCTTTGGACTAAGCCCTGTTCATTATTCAGGTCTCACTTGCACGGCACTTGGTTTATTCATTCCACAAGCATTTTCTGCGTATCTACTGTGTCCACAGCACTGGGGGGGCACGCCGGCCATTGGTGACCCATCTGGCCCAGGTCCTGGTGCAGAGAAGGCACCGGCAAGTGTTCATGGAACTAATAAAAGCCGCACAGATGCTGTGGGATCTGGAGAGAGGATGCGGTTGCCCTCCAGGAGCTTACAGCCTCTGTTGGAATTCATACCAAAGACGCTGTGAAATGCGAGTGAGCCCGTTATTAGGCCTGGCGGAGCGGTACCCGCTCGGGCCAGGAAGGGAGACCTCACTCCCTTGTGAGCATCCGTCCGTCCGCCTGACAGATTGGGCTCTTGCTGTGCTCCAGGTACTGTGCGAGGCCCTGGAGACGGGCTGGAGGAGGAGCGATGGGAGTAGAGACGGAGCCCGCCCTCCGGGACCTTCTGCAGTGTGCGACCGGCACACGCGTGAGGAGGAACGTCCGCGGCGAGGCAGGGCGTCATAACTGCAGTGAGGGGGGAGGAGGCTTGGAAGGAGCCATGGCTACCTTGCAGAGGTGCGAGGTCAGGGCGGGGACATCTCCTCCGGCCCGGCCCTGCAAACAGGGGAGATGCCTCATCGCCGACGGCAGTAAACGCTAACATGGAGAGAGAGCCAACGTGCGTGTGGCAGTGACCGGGGGAGCCCCACAATCAGCAGGGCCCACACTGAGGTTCTGGGAGAGAAGCTGGGCCTGGGGGGGGTGGTTTTCAAACGGTGTTCCGTGGAACCCCAGCCTGCCACGGAGGTACCCCTGGCTTTGGGAGGCCGGAATGTGGGTCGGAGTGCGAGTCCGGGGGGCCCTGCTTTGCCCGTTCTGGGTGATGGAGGGAACCATCAGGGCTGGAGAAGTTTCTGGAGCTTTACTGTTTAAGTTCAACCCTCCTTTCCCTCTACCTGTGGGGAAGCGGAGGCCAACGGGCAAGTGACTGGTCCCCCATCGCCAGCAGGAGGGGGCCAGGGCTGACGTGAGTCCACCCAAGCTGGAAGAAAGGCCTAGGGAAAGGCCACCCTGAGCCTGGCCAGGAGGCCTGGGGCTCCTGCCCCCGGCTTGTGCCTGCCCGTCCCCCAGCCCAGCCTCAGGTCACCCCCCCTATAAACCTGTCTCCTTTGCCAGCCCAACGGGCCTGCCCCACCCTCGTGAGGCCGGGAATTAGATGAAATAGTTTACGATCCCACGCTTCGTTATGTTTTATTAAAAGTGCCCGTGCTGGCTTCCGCTGGCACATCTGCTGGGCTCAGTCCTGGGGCTTCCTCTCCCTCCCCGCCCCCACCCCTCGCTGCCAGAGGAGACAGACAGCTGCCACCCTCCCCCCCACCCCCTTCCCTCGCCGAGCAGGGCCCCAGCCCGGCTGTCAGGTGTCTACGAGATAAAGGGGAATCCCGCAGGCGAGGACAGATTGGGGGGATGGCGAGCCGTAATCCTGGGTGTTCACACATCCCCGACCCCATCTGGTCCCACAGGTGCCCCGGGGGGGGGATTGGTGCGGAGAGGGGGAGGGGCAAGTCCAGAGCTCCTCGCGCGTTCGAGGCACCTGGGCCTCTGTTCTTGGTTCTCCCCGTGGGCCCTGTGCGAATCCAAGATCGGGCTGACGTCCCTCCCCAGGCTGGCCGCGTCATACCCGCCGGTGACCACAGGGAACGGCTTGCTCTCAGCAGGCTGCCGGTTTCAATCCGGGTGCCAGAAGGAAAGCCCCGGCGTCCGGGTGTTGCCGGTAGAGAAGCAGCCCTCAGGGTCCGTCCTGGTGGGAGGTGCTGGGCCGTATCAGGGGGGCAGGCGGAGTGCTTCGAGTGTGGCCCACCTGGCTCTGAATGGCACCTGAGCGACCTGCTGGATGTGTCATCTGGGGCGAGGCATGTAAGTGCTGTGAGCCTCAGTTTCTCATCTGTAAAATGGGAGTGATGGTATCTGTGTTGCTGAGAGGGTCTTACACCTCGTAGACGTTTCGTTCACGGTGGCAATTTTTTTTTGAGCTTATTTATCTATTTTGAGAGAGAGCGAGAGAGCAGGCACGAGTGGGGCATGGGCAGAGAGAGAGAATCCCAAGCAGGCTCTGTGCTGTCAGCGCAGAGCCCGACTCGGGGCTTGAACTCACAAACCATGAGATCACGATGGGATTCCCCCATTAAAGGTGAGAAGGCATTTAATCAGATCTTCATTCGAGGAAGAAGGACGTAGTAATCTTGCTTATGACGATGATGATGGTTAGCAAATGCTACTGGGGAACTTGTTATTCATTTATTAAATACTTACTGACCTCCTACCGTACATTTGAAAAAATGGCATCGAACAAGACAGAGCCTTGCCCTCCTGGGACTGACATCATGATGGGGGAGGCAGAAATGAACAAGCAGATAAGTCGCCTCACTCCGGATGGTGCCGTGCTGTGAGGAGAATCCCACAGGGTCCCGGCATAGTGCGGGGCTTGGGAGCAGAGTGCTTTCTCTAGGTTGGGTGGTCAAGGATGGCTTCTTGGAGGAGGTGGCCTTTGGTGCTGGAAAAGGAGGAGAGGAGAAGCAGGGCGAGTTGTGTCTCCCGGCCAGTCCGTACATTTGTGTTTGACTCCTTCTCCTGACGGGGCCTTCTCTGGAACCAGGAATTGGCCACCCGCACTCCCCGCCACCAGCACTTGCCAACTCAGCTGGTCCATGACCGTACCCCCTTCCGCCCGGGCCAGAGACCCAATGAGGCAGGAGGCAGAGGCCTGCGTTCGGCACCTTCCTGACCTGTTCCTATTGAATTGTTGCCCGTGTAGGAGGTGGGTCTGTGGCTCTCTGCATTCTGTGGGTGACGAGCCTGAGACTGGATGAAAACCTCATGGGTGGTTTGAGGAGGGGTGGCCTGGGTCTGTCCCTCCTGAGTTAGCCACCGCCTTGTGCCCGCTGGCCGTATGCGTCCGTGTCTCGTGGAGGTCGAGGATTGGGAAGCTCACGCCCCTTCTCCTGTTCCCCTGAGACCCCAGAGCACCTCTGGGCTGGGGCTGGGCTGGGCTGGAGCCTGAGCCAGTGGGGTCACGTGGGCTTGGGGGGCAGGGAGCCCAGAGTATTGATGGCCCTCAAAGCTGGCGGGTGTCAGGAGGCAAAAAGGTATTAATTAGCAGTTATTCCCCGGCAGTGAAGAGATGGATAGAGATTAAGGTGGCAGCCTGCGCATCCGTTTTGTAGCAGCTGAGAAGTAACAGTAAATCAGTGCTATGAATCGATACTGTAAGAGGGAGATACGTTTTAATCTTATTAGCAAGGAGGGAGAATGCCTCACTCTCCAGGCTGGGTGGGAAGTAGGGAGTGAAGAGACAGGGGCTTGGACCTGCTGGGGGGGCACCATTGGAAAAGGCAGGGGCTGGGAGGTGGGGAGGCAGTTCTGAGTCAGTAGAGGGGGGGACCCCTGCCTTCTTCCCAAGGCTCTCTGCCATAGGCGTGCTCCCCTCCCGCCCCTCCCTGTGAGCCAAGGGCTCTGGGTTGGACAGTGGTTCAGCTGCGGGGCACGGATGGGGCTGTGATGTCATCGCTCAGCCTAGCCACGCCCACACCGTGGCGAAGGTCCGGAGGCTGGGAGCCGGGATAGCACCTCTGGGCAGGTGTGAGCTGTGAAGAAGACAGAGCTGGGCGGCGATCAGGGGTGCCGTCTGGCGAGCACCCCCCACGGCTGGCACCGAGCGCGTGGCTTTCATTCCTCCAGGCGACGGCCATCAGGATGGGCGCTTTGTCCCCACGCACTGAGGGGGACAGGTGCAGGGGAAGGGGCCTGCTCAGGAATGGCCATGCCGGGATTGGACCCCATCTCCGGGCGGCCAAAGCCTGTGTCCTTCCCCCTGGAGCACCAGACCTCCCCCAGCCAAAACCATGGGAAAGCCCATGAGGTCCAGCCTTTAGTTGTGACTAGAGGCTTAGATTCGGGACACCTTCTTTCTCCTTCTCTCCCCGGCTTAGTCCCACTCTCCACACCAGGACAAGAAGCGCCTGTAGGAAGGAGCCAGGGATGCCGAGGAAAAGGTGGAAAGAAACAAAGCAGTCAGGATCACTCCTAGCACCCACCTTTCTGTTCCACCCAGGGCAAACAACAACTACTCCCTTTGGGCCTCGTTTTCCCCATGAGATCCTTCAGGGCCCTGCGAGCTAGAACGTTCTCAAAGGCTGTGTTTCTCCCTCCTTGAATGATCAGTTGCCTACTATGTGATTTAATCCCCTCCAGAGTCCCTGTGATGCCAGCATTATTAGCCCCATTTTACAGATAGCTAAACGGAGGGGCTCATCTCTGACGGCTTCGATCTGGCCAATGGGGATGTCTTGGAGGTCTGCCTGGGCCTGCCAGAGACTGGACTAGGCCTTTGGAGGAACCTTGTGCCTCCCGGGGGCGGTAACCTGGTATGTCTACATCCTTGTTTCCTCTTGTCCTGGGAGGAAAGAAGGGGGCTCCTCGTATGGATGGAGAAAAGCCCCCCAGAAAGATAGCAACTGCCAGAGGAAGGAGGCCCCGCCTGGGGAGCTCTTGTCCCTGCTTGGGGAGGGGAGACACCAGGGGCAGGTTTTTGTTTTTGTTTTTGTTTTTTTTTACAATTTTTTAATGTTTATTTATTTTTGAGACAGAGAGAGACAGAGCATGAACAGGGGAGGGGCAGAGAGAGAGGGAGACACAGAATCTGAAGCAGGCTCCAGGCTCTGAGCTGTCAGCACAGAGCTGGACATGGGTCTTGAACCCCCGAGCCATGAGATCATGACCTGAGCTGAGGTCAGACGCTCAACTGACTGAGTCACCCAGGTGCCCCACCAGGGGCAGATTTTTTGTGGTGTGTGTGTGTGTGTGTGTGTGTGTGTGTGTGTTTCTCCATGTGTCTTGTAACAGAAACCATACTGATGGCTCAGGGATAAACACCCAGTCCCAGCTTCTTCACCCAGAGGCAGAAAAGGACTCCGCCCCCTCCTGTCCCACCCTGTGGCTCCCTGTCTCGCCTTGTAAAATAAGTGGATGTCAGGGTTCAAATCCCGGCCCACCAGCTACCAGCTGTGTGACTCTGGGCAAGATACTTCACCTCTCTGAACCTCGGTTTTCTCCTCCATGAATGGGGGCAACAATTACCTACCACATGTGGTTATAAAAATCAAATGACGTGATTCTGTGCCTTCATTCACCTACAGAAAAGTGCTTTGTCAAATGTTATTGTATTGGGGCAACACTTGATGATGTAACAAGCAAGCCCCCCGGATTTCACGGCACAAGCTCAGTAGAAAGTTGGTTTTAGCGGACGCTGCAGGCATCTTTCTAGGCAGGAGGCTTTCCTCCATGTGGAGACTCAGGGAGCCAAGTTCCTTCCATCTCCTGGGGCTTCGAGAAGCATCTGGGAAACGTTGTCTATGGGGAGGTGGCATTTGCATGCTGGAGTCAGGTCCGTGTTGTGCGGCAGGGCCACTGTGTGTGTGTGTGTGTGTGTGTGTGTGTGTGTGCATGCGTGTGCGTGCATGGAATTTTGGTAGCCGGCTGCTGTCTCTGCTTTAATAACTGTCCCATTTACTTACCTTCCTCACTTACTCCCTGAAATCAATAAGGATAGAGTTCTTGTTTATCTTATTTATCCTGTCCTATTAATTTCTGTAACAGAATTCTGTGAGCACAGAATGCATTTATTAAATATTTGGATTGATGGATGGATGAATGGAAGATGGCTGTATGGAGAATGGATGGATAGATGATGGGTGGGTGGATGGATGGATGGATGAAGAATGGGTGGGTGGGTGGATGAAAGATGGATGGATGGATGGATGGGTGGATGGATGGATGGACGGATGGGTTGATGGGTGGGTGGATGGATGGATGGATGAAAGATGGGTGGATGAAAGATGGGTGGGTGGGTGGATGGGTGGGTAGCTGGATAGATGGGTGGATGAAGATGGGTGGGTGGATGGATGGGTGGGTGGGTGGATGGATGGATGAAGAATGGGTGGGTGGATGGACGGGTGGATGGATGGGTGGGTGGATGGATGGATGAAGAATGGGTGGGTGGATGGATGGAAGATGGGTGGATGGAGAATGGATGAATAGATGATGGGTGGGTGAATGGATGGGTGGATGGATGAGTGGATGGATGAAAGATGGGTGGATGGATGGGTGGGAGAGGGGATGGATGGATGGATGGATGGATGGGTGAATGAAGGATGGGTGGGTGGTTGGGTGGATGGATGAAGGGTAGGTGGATGGGTGGATGGATGGATGGGTGGGTGAAAGATGAGTGGATGGGTGGATGGGTGGGTGGATGGATGAGAGATGGGTGGATGGATGTATGTATGGAAGATGGATGTATGGAGAATGGATGGATAGATGATGGGTGGGTGAGGAGATGGATGGATGGATGGATGGATGGATGGATGGATGGATGGGTTGATGAAGGATGGGTGGGTGGATGGATAGATGGATGGATAAAGCATAGGTGGATGGATGGATGGATGGATGAAGGGTAGGTGGATGGGTGAGTGGGTGGATGGATGGATGGATGAAGGATGGGTGGATGAGTGAGTGGGTGAGTAGATGAGTGGATGGGTGGGTACATGGATGGATGAAATGATAATTAAAAGTCAAACCACACTGACCTATGACTAGGGAATCCGAAGATTGATGGTCAGTCCTGTGGGGCATTCCTGCTTTGTCAACTGTTAGATTCCCATCTCTTAGCATTATAAGTGGCAAATGGTTTTCAGTTGAATGGAATTCTTAGAAATCCTCTGGAAGGGTCACTATTTGAATCTGGGCAGAGCCTTGGAAGCCTCAGCAGGCAGGCAGAGGGATGGCCAAGTAGACCTGTGTATGCACTGACTCCCCAAGTTGGGAAATGACTGCAGAACTTTGCCCCAGCAGTGGATTTTGGGCCCCGACTGCTTACTGGAAGGGAGATCTCCCCAGGGATTCGTTAAAAAGTGCCCTGCCCTCACTTGAGTGGCCCCTGGTGTTTCCAGGCCTCATGGTGAGGCCCCCGGTGTTTCCCTGCTTTCTCCCCTGGCAGAGTCTGGGCCTGTGAAGCAGACAGGGAGGCTCTGAGCAGACAGAGGAAGGGCGACGGGGAGTCCACTGAGACAGGGTTAAGTGCATTTCTCTCTTCTTGCCAGGCCAGTGAGAATTTGGCTTTAAATTTTTAACCTAAATAGAGTTATATTCATTCTCTCTTTCACTAGATGCAAAACGCTCTTTTGGAGCAATTAAGGAAAAGCATAAATCAGTCCGTTTTTAAAAGCTCAGGCTGACTTTGTGGCTGCCTAAAATTAGTGTCTCCATAAAGGAGGAGGAGGGGGGGGAGGAGAAAGCTGGATTTGGCTTCAAGACGTCCATTCACTGAGGCTGGGGGTGAAGCCAGGCCTCTGCCCTGCGTCGGCCAGATCACGGGGAGCCTGGGCCTCCAGCCCCGTCTGGCTTCTGCCGACCAGCACACCCTTTCTGCTCCGAACCCTGTCTCGGGTCTTTCCCGCTTCCCGGATACGGTGGAAGGAGAGTGGGTTTGCAGAGCGGCTGGGCTTGAACTCCAGCCCCACCACACACCCGCTGTGTGGCCCTGGGAAAGTCACCTCACCTCTCTGAGCCCCCAGTTTCTGTGGCTGACAAATGCCACCTTCTCATCCTCAGACCTTCCCTCTTCCACCTGACTTTGGATCCACACAGCCCAGAATATGAAGTAACAGCCCTCCTCCCATGACCCCCATCTCACTTTGTACTCACACACGGTCAGGTCAGGGTATTGGCTGTTTGACCACAGCCCACTCCTCTGCTGGGCTGGGAGCCCCTGAAGGGCCTGGTCTGCTTGCTCATCATTGTAGGTGCACAGCCAGGATTTATTTCTTGATGAATGAATTCATAATGACCACACGGACCTGTCCCTTTACCTCTCAGAGCCTCACTTTCCTCACTGTAAAAGGAGAATAAGAATTTCTTTTCTTTGCGGGTGAGTGTTAAGTGTGATAAATCCCATATCTGGGAGACCTTTGTTAAGCTCTTATTACATTCTGGGCTTCGGGGAGAGGGCAGCGAGCGGGACAGGTGTGGTCCATACCTTCCAGCATCTACCAACTAGTGGGAGAGGTTTTAGCACCTAGGACAGCGTCCCGCCAGATGCCCTTTGTTGAATAATGAGCGAATGAGTGAACGAATGAATGACTGATGGAAGGAGATTCCTCTCCACCTGTGGCACTTCCACTACACATCTTCTGGGGAGTTGCCTTTTATGCTGACAGCCTAGAGACTTGGTTCCACTCTGGGGTACCCGGCCCTCTCTGGGCCTCATTTTCCCATCTGCAAGGTGGGGGATAGGGCACTCATCTCAAACTCCCTTTGACTGGGGAGGAACCCTTTGACTGGTTCCTGTAGATAGGACCTCAGAAGCTTCCAGACCTCCCTTCTGGTCCGGTTCTTCCATAGGTCTGACTCTGACGCCAGCTCGGTTCCCAAGGGGGAGGGTTAATTACTCACGGGCACTATCTGCACATCTCCCGGGCCTCTTATCTGGGACATAAGCGTTTAGGCAAACACATTAGGCCAGGCCAGGCCGGGCACATGGGAACCGGAGCCTTTTGATAAACATCTCTGGGCTTCTCTCGGCTGTGGAGGACGGACGCGGGTGCTGGCCTCCGCTCCTCACTTGCCCCTGACCCCGAAGGCCTCTCCGGCACCCACACCTTCAGGATGGACCCACGGCTCCTGAAACTTCCAGGCACCCGAGTTCGGTCCTCCCCCGGGACCGTGTTCAGCAAGACTGAGCTCTGCACCGGCCTTCTCCCCACCAGCCCGCTCAGCTAGACAGCTCAGCTCCAACGGGGCCTCAGTCCATCACGGCGAGGCAGAGAAATCCTACACAGAGCTCCACGGCCATGCCTGGGAGATTAGGGGATTCTCGGTGATTTAGATTGATCAACCGATTTTCCTGGAGGAAAGCGGGGCTGTCACTGAACATATGCCGTCCCCCAGGCCTGGGCTCAAACTCTCACGTGCAGCAGTCTCACCCATGCTCCCACCAGCCAGTGAACTGGCGTCTCGGGCTGGAGGAGCTGAACCCCAGAGATGCCAAGTGACTGCCTTTCGGGGATCTGGGGAAGGAAGGTCGCGCTGCCCGGGCCCCTTGGGGGCAGACCCTGGGGCAGGTGGCTCCCTTCCCTGTCTTCCCCGTCATGTTCACCTGACCCTAAGAGATGGATGCCATTATTACCCCAGAGGCGGAAACTGAGGCTCTGAGGTGTGAAGCCACGTGCTCCATGTCCCACGGCGGCTGAGGGGACAGCACCGTATCTCCTACCTGCTGCCGGGGGACTTCAAAGTCCCTTCTCTGTGTTCTGCACTACAAAGCCCGCGGAGGGAAGCCCCTTTGGGGAAATGGAGATAGAAAGAGAATTCATAACTATGAGATATTTGCGTGGATTTCTACCACGTACAAGGGATTTTCACATATTTATCGTCTTGTGATTCCACCACAACTCTTTGGGGTAAACAGTATAGGTGTTTATTTAACAAATATTTACATAGTACGTACCGGGTGCCGGGCATTCTTGTAAACGCCTTATAAATATTAAGGTGTTTAACCTGCATTCAAAAGCCCCTGAGTTAGGCTCTATTATTTTCCCCATTTTGTAAGTGAGGGAGCCGAGGCACAGAGGGGGTGAGTCACCGACTTGAAGCCACACAGTGAGTGAGTGACTAGCTCCTGGCTCTTCCCCCTTGTTCTGAGGCTCTCTTGTCCCCATGCTTTCAGGTTGGGGAGGTTTAGCGCAGAGCAGGGAGGGACCTGCTACAGGTAAGTGGAAGGGCTCAGCCTTGAATGAAGCCCCCGGGTCCCCAGCGTGGAAGGGCCTCTTTGTCCTGCAGCGAGGTTGATGCGCTTAGATCTGTTTCGGGGAGGCTTTCCTCTGCCCCAGGGTTGAGGCTGAAGAGAATGGGGCCCTAAGTGACAGGCAGGGCCGAGCCGGGATTAATAGAACTGGAGACTGTGCCTGAGCCCCACACGCCGGCTGCAGAATCAGTGAGCTTTAAGACCCTTATCTCACCACGGAAATATAATAATCCCTCCCAGGACATGTGGCCTCGCTTTCTTCTATTCCTCATCTTTGTCCTGCTGTTTATCGCACTCAATCCCCGAACGGCCTGAGAAGTAAGCAGGAGCAAGGGCGTTATTGCGTGTCGTGCACTTCTCAGGTATTTAGTGCTGGGGCCTGTATCATTTGCTTTGGGGGTTCCCATCAAGGCAGAGCCTGAGGCAAGGATTCGGGTGCAGGTAGTTTATTTGGGAGCGACCTCAGGAAACGCCAGCGAGGGAGGAAAGGAGTGAGACAAGAAAAGGAAGGAAGACGGTACAAGATGGAGCCAGGCCGGCCGAGAAGCTGTGCAGCACGTACCTCAGGATCGCCCCCCACCCCCCGCCCGCTTACAAATGTGGAAGCTGGGGTATTTATCCACCAGTTCCCTTCCCTCATTGAATGAACATCTCTTTGGGGCGTTGTTGCTCTGGTCTACACATGTGGGCCCAGTACGGCCATGGTGGGGTCTCCTCTGCAGTGGGGATGCCCAGGATGCCAGCCCAGCATCCACTTCCTCACCCCATTAGTGTGTTCCTGCTCCTGCCACCGCTGTTAACTGAGCACTTATTATGAGCCAGCCTCCTGCTAAAGGCTTTTTCTGAATTATGGCACCTAAATCCCCTTTCCGTGGACTGTAGGACTGACAGGTGAGGAAACTGAGGCACAGTGAGGGCCCCTCACAGAATCTGTGGGAGGGTAACATTCAGACCCAGACACTTCATTATCAAGCACTTGAGAAACACCTGTCGTGTGATCGGTCCTGGCTGGGACTACAAAACCCACGTCCATAACCGTTGACCTTGGCACCTCTCTGTGTGGTCCCAGTCTCGTCCCTCCAGGGTACAGAGACTGTATTTTCTAGATTCTCCGGGATGGCCCCAGTTGCAAGTACTTTTTTTTTTAATTCTTTTCAATAAAGACAATTTGTGAAATATAGAATCAAATGCATGCTAACGTTTAAACCTTTGTAAGACTTTTTGCATGAATAAATACACTCTTCCTTCTCCACGGGGAAGCCGTGTCTAACAAGAAATTCTAGTTTGGGCTGGGAAAACGTGGCCATCGAACCAAAGGAAAGAAAGCCTAATTCAGCCTCAGAACGTAGGGCTCCAGAGAGCCCCTGTCTGGGCCTCACTGACTGAGGTCACTGGGGTTCCCCAGCCCCTCCCTAGGGCCTGGAACATCTCAGGGCTCCCTAGGCAATGTACCTCACCCCCTCTCCTTCCAGCAGTCTTGGCCTTCTGTGCCTCCTGTCAGGAGTAGGCCGCTCTGGCCCCGGGTTTGAGCCCCACAGTGTGCTGGCTTGTCATCCGGCCCTGGTTACCTGCATGCTTCCGTGCTGCCGTCTCGTCTCGTCTCTGTGCCTTTGCTCCTGCTGTTCCCTCTGCCTGCTCTGCCTTTCCCTTCCTCCTGACCTGGCTCGTGCCAGGGTGTGCCTCCGGATTCCGTTCAGAGGTCCTTGACCATCCTTTTATTTACACTTGCCCGGTGAGGGGATTCCCTACTCTCTGCTCCCACAGGCGTCCTCCCTTCCTGGCGTTTACACCCGGGATTATAATCCTCTGCGGACTGTCCCTTCTCCCCATCCATTCTTCGAGGCCAGAGACCACACGTCCTTGCTCCGTGGTCCTTTGGGGAAGGAAGGTGGGCATGTGTGCATGTGTCTTACACACTGTCTGCTCCTGGCAGCCCTTGACACGTGTCTGCACAGACTAGGGACCCAGCAGACACGGAGGGACGGTGGCTTCCAGCCCACACGGGAAGGACTCCGGACCCTCAGCTCCTCTCCCCCCGCTTTCCCCCTCCCCACCACCTCCTGGGGTCACCGTGAGGGACAGGATGCTGGGGCAGCGGGGCCTCGGAGAAGAGACGAACATCCAGGATGATGAGAACCGGCTTTGGGGAGGAAGGATCAAGGACCTTAAGGTCAGGGCCTCCTCTGGTGAGGAAGCCGGACAGAGAGAGACAGGCAGTTCATTTCTATTTTGATGATAACAATGGCTATTTAATGAGGGGGATGCTGAGCCAAAGTTTCCCCCATCTGCCCAAGATTAAAAAAAAAAAAAAAAAAAGGATACAAGTTGGTTTTAAAGCAAGAGAAATTGCAGTTGGACACGAGAAGTAACTCCCCGCTCTCTGGTTGGGCGGGACTGACCGTCGCCACGTCCTCCGCAGGCAGTCAGCAGAATGGCGTACGCAGCGACAAGAGGGCCTGGAACAGGGAACGTGGGGCAGGATGACGGCCTGAGAGGTGCGAGAGAGGCGGCAGGGAGGACGGGGCACAGAGGGGCAGGGGGGGGGGCCGCGGCTCCCCGCCAGCCGCCGTGGCCAGAAAGGGCACGAGAGGGAGGGGCCTGGAGACCGAATGCCCCTTCCTGCTGCCAAGCTGCCGGATGACTTCGGGCAAGTTGCTTCACCTCTCTGGGGCTCAGTGTCTTAATCTGTGAAATGGGGACACGCCCCCCAGCCAGCTTCACGGGCAGTTTCCTAAGGCATCGGGGTAGAACTATGCTTTACGCACAATTTAAAACACTGTCGAGATCAGAGACGAGCGAAACAAAACCCAGCGGAGTGAGGGGAGGAGAAGCTGGAGATAACCAAGTATATGCTTCTTGTTCTGGTGACAAGGGGATGCCTTTTAATGAGCAACGATTCTATACCTATAGCACTTCCCCTCCAAGGACTGGTTTTTTTAAATGTTTATTTATTTATTTTGAGAGAGAGTGAGCATGAGCCGGGGAGGAGCAGAGAGAGAGAGAGAGAGAGAGAGAGAGAGAGGGAATCCCCAGCAGGCTCTGCAATGTCAGCGCAGAGCCCGATGTGGGGCTTGAACTCACAAACGGTGAGATCGTGACCCGAGCGGGGATCAAGAGTTGGGTGCTTAACCGACTGAGCCACCCAGGCACCCCTCTAAGGACGCTTTTACTCCTCTCAAGGGCCTGGCGGGAGGCATGGCCTCCATTTTACAAATGAAACTGCTGAGGCCCAGAGAGGTCAGTTAACTTAGCCAGAGTTACACAGCAGCAAATGGTATAGAGTGAGGATTAGAACTCAAGCTTCTCCGAGTCAAAGCCTCAGCTTCTTCCCCTTTGCCGTATTTGCAGAGCTGGGATGGTTGCACGTCTCGTGTTCAGTCCCAAGATGGCCTTCTCCCTGTGTCCAAAATAAAAGATAAGAGGCCAAGAGCCTTGGGCCCTCCCTGCCCCTCTCCAGAAGGCCCTGCACAGGCTCATTTGCCCTCTGGAGGGGAGCATCAGGCCCAATCTGGGACTTGATCACCTATCCACCCAGCCGAGGCTCAGCTGAGAAGAAGCCAGGCTCCGAGCCCAACAGATAAGATCCCAGGCACTGCGGCCAACCCTGGTGGCCTGGCCAGGCAGTAGGCAATGCTAATTGCTCTGTGGACGGTGGAGCCTTGTTTGCATATATGCAAATTGGGGGGCTTATTAGCTGTTCTCCCAGATGGGTCAGTTCAGGCCTCGGCCTGACCCCTGCACGGCCCGGTCTGAAGCCTTTACTAACCAGTGGGACGAATGCCCAACCAGATGGAGGGCCCAGTAGGCAGGGGTGGCCCGTGGCCTTGGCAGCTGAAGGCTCCAATCAGGACCTGAGGATTTGGATGCGGGAACCAGAGGCTGTGGTCTGATGTTTCTCTGGCTCTCCCAATCTGGGGGACCCTGGGATATCCTTGTCCAGCTGTGAGGGCTCCCATAGGCCAATAGGCATCCACAGAGGAGGACCCTGGGCCTGTGTCCTTGAGTCCAGCCAGGCAGCTGTGCAGACGCAGTCATGGAACCTCATCACCCCTCTGTCAGGTGGGGCTCAGGGGGCAGAGCTTCAGGACTTCTGTCCAGCGTCCCCCACCACCAGGCCCTTGGGCCAGTCCCTGAGTCTCCTGCCTCTCTACTCCTCCCCATGCCCTCCTCCTCCTGGCAGCCCAGCTGATCTTTTCAAATCACAAATCTGATCACTCTCCCCCCTGCTTAAAACTTTCCATGGCTCCCCAGTGCCCAGGCGTCAGGTCCAAACTCCTAACCTGGCCTGTACCCATTACATGGGTGTCCAATCCCTGCTCTCCTTGTTAGTGTCCAGCACCCTCCTCCTCCACACGGTGAATTCCTTGGGGGACAGGAAGCCAGTCTTGTTAGCTGCCATCACCGGAGAGGCTGGAAGAGCCGGGTTGGACTTTCAGGGGCCGGAGAAATCCCCTTCTCAGGGAGGCCTTCCTGGATGCTCTTTGTGCCTTTCCCTCTTTCTGGGTTTTGAGTCCCTCAGGAACTCAGTAAAACAGATACTCCAGCGGGCCTATGCCTGCATTTCTGTGTCTATATTAAAGATCTCTTTTCTGGATAAGGGTCTTCTCTGTTAGATTGGAAGTTCTCAAATGGTAGAGGGACACGTCTCCCCCATCAGACTCGGGACCTCCCGGGGAAGGGTTGTATCTCTCCCATCAGACTCAGGACCTCTTCTGGAAGGGCTGTGTCTCCCTGATCAGACACGGGACCTCCCCAGGGAAGGGTGGTGTCTCCCCCATCAGACTCGGGACCTCCCAGGGAAGGGTTGTATCTCTCCCATCAGACTCAGGACCTCTTCTGGAAGGGCTCTGTCTCCCCAATCAGACACGGGACCTCCCCAGGGAAGGGTGGTGTCTCCCCCATCAGACACGGGACCTCCCCAGGGAGGGCTGTGTCTCTCCCGTCAGACTCGGGACCCCCCCATCCCCCACAGATGGGGGAAATCTGTGTCTCCCCCATCAGACTTGGGACCTCCCAGGGAAGGGTTGTATCTCTCCCGTCAGACTCAGGACCTCCCCAGGGAGGTCTGTGTCTCCCCAGGGAGGACTGTCTCTCCCCCATCAGACTAAGACTTATGATGTCTGGGGTTCTGTCTCCCCACATCAGAGTGGGAGCCCCCTGAAGGTAGAGTCAGCCCTCCAGCACCTTACCACATTTCAATCTAAAGAGAACGTGAATGTCCATTCTGTGTCCGGTCCGTGATGTTTTCACATGGCTGTCTCTGGGAGAACGCATGCGGGGGAAGGGGGGCTGGACACGAGGAGGTCTGTGTCCCCCAGCCCAGGGTTTACGTCACACCCCTTCCCTGGGACAGGGCAACCTCTCAGGAAGCCTGAACTGACTGGGGAGGACCGGGACCCCCAGGAAGCCTGAATTGACCGGGGGTTCCAGTCCTCCCCAGCCAAGTCACAGACCACACCTCCTCTGGACCCTCCTCCAGCCAGGCCCTGCCCAGAGGTGGGGCTGCTCCCCATTTCCTCCCTGCCTAAGCTGCCTGCACTGAAGCAGCTGATTTGGTGCCACTCCCCATCCCTGAGGGCATCTGACCCCCTTTTCCTTCCACACCCAGCCTCTGCCTCTGCTCAAACGTGACCTGGCTTAGCCTGGGTCTGGAACCTTCTGGAAGCATCTAGATCCCGTCCCCCATACCCCTGAAGACACCACCAGGTTCTAGGCGACGAGAGTCACGAGTCTGACCAGAGAAACCTCTGCTAAACAACCTCTCGAACCACCCAGGGAGAATGCCAGGGGCCCTCCAAAGTGAAAGACCCTCACCCCATCTGAGGATTGCCAGCTGCAACCTCCCGCCCCTGGGCCAGCAGGGAGCCTGGACAGAGAAGGGTGAAGGCTGTGCTGGGAGGGGAAGGGTGCTGGTTCCCATTGGGCCCCTTTTTCTGTGTGACCTTGAGTAAGACGTTTCGATCTCCGTGCCTCGGTTTCCCCATCTTTCAAGCTGGAGAATCGTGTTGCGAACAAAATGAGGTGCCCGAATAGGAGCCCCAGGGATGGGTTATTACTGTGAGTGAATCGTGGGTGCCTCAGAAAACCTTCCTTCCTGCTGCATTGGATTATCTGACTTTTAAAAACCACTTTTTTCCTCCCATTACAAAAGTAATACCCGAAAGCTGGAAATAATTTGGAGCATTTAGAAAGGCACAGAAAAGAAAATACCAGCACTCAGAGATGACCACCATTAACTCTGGGGTGATTATCCTGCCGGCCATTTCTGTGCCCGGAGGCACGGAATTTGGGGGCGAAAACATAAAGGAATTTATGTGAATTTTTCTTTTAAGTTATCATTGGAATGGTTTTTGTGGCAAGATGCTGCCTCTTTGCCTTTGTTCCTTGACCCTCGTGTGAGTGTCTGAAAGCCGCCCATTACCCTGTTTTTGCCACCAATTTCGTCGATTCATACTCCCTATAAACCACCATGGGGAACTTTATAGACCCACAAAGGCATTCAAAGTTAATGGTAAAACCAACCATGTGAAAAGCCACCATAAACCCCGCCTCCCTCCCTCCCCGGTGCCCTGACTGCCCCAGCAACCCCGACCCCCCCACCCAGTCCCCTTGAGGCTCCGGCTCCCTGCTGCCCCAGCAGGCCCTGGGCCCCAGGACAGGGACTGAGGCAGGGAGAGAGTCCTAGGGGTGACCTTCGCTCCCAGGACACGGAGTGCACACACGTTCTTGCCAGCACAACCCAGAAGCAATAGATATTGGGGCTATAATTTATGTAGATGTTTTGGAATCCAAACAGAGGGGTGGGGAGGGCCTAATGAAATGGCATCTCTCATGTCGGCTTCTCAGGGCAGAGAACATAGCACGTTCATAATCTGCAGGGGCACTCGCTAGCCTGAGGACGGAGGTTAGATAAATCCCCCCCGCTGGCTGCCCTTGGGCTCCCCTGCCAAGGTCAAGGCTCTGTTGGGGGAGGGGGGGCGGGTGCAGAAGTGGGAAGGACTTCAGCCACTCCTTTGTTCGTCCCTTCAGTAAATATTTGCAGGTTGTGTTTGGTCTCTTGCCCAAGCCCACCCGGGCAGAAAGATACAGAAGCCCAGCTTGGTCTTTAAGTGCAGATATGTGTGGCTGCTGCTAGGGCTCGGCGCGGAACCTGGCTTTGCTGTGTGACCTTGGGCCATTTCTCGCGTTCTCTGATCCCATTTAGACCCCCATCTAATGGACAGAAGGAGAGTGTTTAAGGATTGGGAGCCATACGGGGCAGAGGGGGCCTGTATGATAAATGATAGCTCCTCCTCACCCTCCATCATTTCCCAGTGGCCGGTAAACAGTGAGGGAAGACAGATCCCAGGTTTGGAGACTGCCCCTCGCTCTTTTTTGGCAAGTGACCTTGGCAGAGTCCCTCCAGAGAGCTTGGCTCCAAGGCAAGGAAGGGCTGTGGCAGCCGTGAAGGGCCAGGCTGCCCCCCCACCCCCCACCCCCCGCCAGCCCAGCCACACCCCTGCAACCTCCCTGTACCTGCAGGGTAGAAGTCCTGCTTTGGGGCCAGGCCGGGGTGGGTCCTCTAAGCTAGAAGAGCATTCCGTTTCAGCCTCCTTTGCTGGACGAGGGACCTAGAACTGGTTTCTGGCCAAAGTCAGAGCCACCGAGGGTCCCAGGTGAGACCGGAATCCGGCCCAACACCCCTGCCCGCCGCCCCCAAGCCCCCTCCTCTGCTTCTCTGTTCAGAGCCTTTGCATCTCTGTGCCTTAATCTTGACTGATCCTCATAGCACGCCCTGTAAGGGCCCAGATAACATCACCCTTAATTAATAAATGAGCAAAGCAAGGCTCAGAGAGGTTAGGTGACATGCTCGAGATTGCAGAGCGAGTTCATGGCAGGGTCAGAAATAAAATGTGTGTCTCCTAAAAATGTCAAGACAACAACAACAAAGAAAATGGAGTCAGCCTTGATTCCTCTCTTTCTCTCATTCTCCCAGTCCGGCCAGAGACCAAGTCCCGGCCATGCTTCCCCCAGCGCATCCCGAGTCTCTCTGCTTCTGGGCACTGTGGCTGGTACCCCTGGTCCAGGCCACCGTGGGTCTGCACCTGCCGCGGCCTCCCCAGCTGGTCTCCGTGGCTGCCCCCCCTCACCCTCCAGCGCTCAGCTCCTCTGGTGTCCAGAGAGATGTTATTAAAATGTAAATCAGATCAGATTGCTTCCAGGCTTAAAACCCTTCAAGGCCCGTCATTGTACTTGAAGCCAAATCCCACTCCTTACCCTGCCTCCTCCAGCCGTGGCCGCCCTCTCTGACCTCACCTTGTCTCCCTCTCCTGTATGTTGACGTTGTTCAGGCCACTCTGGCCTCCTGCTTTCTTCTCCACGGGCTAGGAGCTGTCCAGCCTGCAGGCCTTTGAACTTGCCCTTCCCTCCGCTTGGATCACTTGTAGCAGGATCTTCTCACGGCTGCTTCCTTCCCTTTCTGCAGGGCTCAATTTCAGTAAAAAGACCTAGGAGATGTCCTCCCCGGCCACCCCACCAAAATGCTTTCTCTCTCCCTCTGTCCCTCTCTTTCTCTCCCACTTTCTTCTTCTATGAACACATCTGGGCCATCCTTTAGGGTGCTTTTTGCTATCATTAGTGTTTTGCTTGGTCATTTGTCTGTTGTTGATCATCTGATTCCCCGGAGAGTTTGTTATTATTATTGAAAACGTTCTCCCTCCTACGCACCAGGACTGTTCTAGGCATGGATACACACGACTCGTTTTAAATTCACAACAGCTCTGTGAGAGGGGTACTATTAGTATATCCATTTTACAGATGAGGACACTGGAGCCCAGAGAGGTTAAGTAACTTGCCCAAGGCCACACAGCTAGTTAGTGCTCAAAGTGGGTTTCGAAGGCAGCCTAGCTCTAGAATCCTGGCTGTGACCACACCGGAGTATAAGCCGCATCAGGGCAGGATTCCCGATCCCCGTTCCCCGCCCTGCGTCCCCGGTGCTTGGCACAAGGTCTGGCACGGAGAAGGTACACAGCACAGCGGTGGTAGGTCGGGTGAAGCTGTGCAGGCCACAGCGAGCAAGAAATCTCATATTCCAGCTTATTTCATTGCTTAGAAGGAATAGGGAAATACACGACAAGCCCGTATCATTTGAAGAATGAACGTTTTATCCTTGAGTGAGTGAGGTGGTTTCTATTCAAGTACAGAAACGAGTTAATGTTTTCTGTCCATTAAAAAAAAAAGCCAGCGCGTAAACCCAATGCCTGAACTACGTGCCCATGAGCTCTTACGGCAACAGGACACACGCTCAGCATCCCGGGGACCCACGACGGGCCGTGCGCGTGGAGAGGGTTCAGGGGTCTGTGCGCTCCCTGAAGCACCCCTGCACCCCGCCTCACCTGAGCCCGCAGCCCGGCCAGCTGTGTACCACCCACGGGCACCCGCACCCGTGTGCCCGGTCTATGGCACAGCCCCTGTGCCAGTCGGTGCTGACGACCGGTGAGCCTGTCGGGGAGGTGTGTGGACGCAGTGGGGAGCACTTGGGGTTCAGGGGAGACCATGGGGCCTGGGACGGTCCCTAAGGCCTCAGGGCGAGGGACAGACTCGAGCGGGCCTTGCCGGGCAAGGCTGACATGCACAGAGGGAGGGGGTGGGCATTCCGGCACGGTCCGGAGGCTCAGGCTCATTGCTGTGCTAATCATTAGCGTCAATACCGTGAGTGCCCGAGAATCAGGAGCTAATGTTGCTAGTAATAAGGGGCGATATATCCTGCCTCCCCCGCCTTGGCTGGGTGCCCAGGGACGGACCTGCCTCCCCAGCGTCACTCAGCTAAATAGCTGAGTCCACGCACCGTGGGCTCTCGGTGGCAGGCCAGCCCCCGCAGCTTGCCCTAATGATGTGGGCGGGTCATGGAGATCTTGGGCGTCTTTGTGAGGGTTCTGCCGAGAACCTGGCTTCATTTTCCCATCTCCCCATCCTGGCTGCATCATTTTCTGGCTGTGTGACCTTGGGTAAGTCATGCTCCCCTTCCGTTCCTCATCTGTAAGATGGGAAATGCCCGTGGCGATACGCGTGTCCGTTACTCAGTGGCAAGAATGTAGGCTGTGGACCCGGGTTGATCTGGGGGTAGAGTCCCCCCGCTGCCACTCAGTCTGAATGTGGGCCTCTCTGAGCCTCAGTTTCTTCATCTGGAAAAGGAGGATAATGGCTGCCGTATGGGAGATTGGGAAGATTAGAGGTAGTGCATCTGTAACACCCGGCACCGGGGCGTGGGGGGAAATCTCGAGATACTTACGGTGGCTTAAAGCTGGGTTTCTGCTGGGCACCACCCACTGTGCCCAGCGCCGGAGATAATTGTCCCAGGATTCCGTTTTAGCTCCGGGCGTTGGAGGCAGTGTGGGGACAGGAATGCTGGCCTCCTTGCAGACTTGTGTGGGACGCTGGGTGGGGACAGGTGCACAAGTACCTAGTTCAGGACCAGACGGTGCACAACCATTTGGGCCTTCCCTTCTCCCTGGATTCCAGAAGGGTAACAGTTGATGTCTCAGCACTTCCCAGGGGGCTGACATCCCTGAGTTCAGAGTCGGCCGGGTGATCTAGTTCATCCCATCAGGGCCAGCAACACCTTCCTGGGGCAGGTGTCACTTCCCCATGGTCTCAACATGTGGAGTCACGATGCCAGCACATTCTGGGCCATTCAAAATGGAGAGCGTCTGGTCTGCTGGCTGAGGCAAGAGCGGCCTGCCCTCAAAGCCCCCTCGCAGCTGCGACCACATCAGCCCCTCCACCTTGAACCTGCAGGGGACAAAGCAGGGGCGGTGCCTGTCCCGGTTAATGCCGGCGAAGACAAATTTGTGGGCAGGGTGTATAATCCAAGCAATGTGGCCAGATGGCGAAGGATGAGACTCAGCACTGTGCGTCACTGGGGCTTCTGAGTCCCCAGGGCCTTTGCGCGTGCTATGCAGTCCCTCACTTCCCTGAGATCTCTTTTCCCATGTTCTGTCCTCTGAGAGGCCTTCACTGACGGCTTATAATTGTCAGGGTAATTAATGCCAACTGCTGTAATAAAAAACTTCCAAACTCCAGTGACCTAACTCAGGAAGTGTATTTCTTGCTCAGGCAAAGTCAAGAGCGTTTATACCTACTCAGAGGTTTACTCAGAGGCTCCCCTGAATGACTCACCTCTGAACAGTGGTTCAGGGATCCCAGGCTCTTCTGTTTTGTGTCTGTCTCCCCCCGCCCGCCCCGTCACCCCAGGCCTCCTGGGGCTCCCCCACTAGATGCTTTGCATTCAGCCGGCTACAGACTCAGGAGAAAGACTACAGAAAGGACCTGGAAGTGACACACGACGCTCAGGACTTCTTTCCGTTGACCATAACCCAGTCACCCGCTCTCCTTAACTGCAGGGCGGCTGGGAAACACTTCTGTCTGGATCCTGGTGGACACGAGCCGTTTCTGCCCCACAACCTAATCCAAGATAGCCTGGTAGTGTTTCCTATCACAAGGGTGGCCGTGGAAATTTGTCATCCAGACGGGACAGTGTTAAGGGGAAAGGGGTCACTAATGGTTATCTGCCAGACACAGGTCTTAAACCACAGTCGGCCCAGCTACCCCGGGATGTGTGGCCACCCTGCTCATCACTCCGGTCTCCTTGACCTGCTTTATTGCTCTTTGTCACCTTGTCTCTACGTGACGTTTCCCACCCACGTACCTGTTCGCTGTTATATTATCTGTCTTTCCCCCTAGGGTGTAGGGTCAGGGAGGGCAAGGATTTTTTTGTGTATGCTTCTATCCTCAGTGCCTGGGCCTGGGCCCGGCACATAATAGGTGCTCATCACGTGCTTGTCGAATGAATGAATGAGTGGATTTACTCGATCCTCCCACAGATTTGGTTTGAGGACCGGCTCTGCATTCGCCCACAGTGTCCCTGGCCCTCCCAGAGTTGAACTCTACTGGAGCAAACAGACTTTGCATCGGTGGGGGCGTGGGGTGGAGGCAACATTCAGGGGCTCCAGGAGGGGCCGCAACAGCTCTGCTGGGGAGGTGATGTTTGAGCAGAGGGTGTCTAGAAAGCAGATGCCACGGACACCGTTCGAAACGGTCTGGAGCTCACAGTCCAGTTTGGCCTTTTAGATGCTGTGTGAGCCTGAGTGAGTTGCTTGGCCTCCCTGGACCTCAGTCTCCACCTTTGGAGAGTGAGGCCAAGCATCTGTAGCTTTGCCGGCTGGAGGTGATGTCTGAAAGCCATCTTGCCCGAATGAGCCCGGCAGGCTGGTTGGGACCCAGCAAAGTGTCGCGAGTCGTCGCCGGTGTTTCTCTGGCGTAGATTTCAGACTTGGCTTCCATCATCGTGTGTTTTGGCTTTGGGCCACGCAGGGGACACGGAGGTGCTGTTCTGCTCGTTAAGCATCCCCTCAAAACCCACCAAGGACAGCTCCCAAGACCCCCGTGCGGGAGCCTTTAATGGGGTCCCCTGCAGTGTCACTCGGCCAGTTAGCGGCTGTGTGCACCTGCACAGACCCAAACCGCAATGGGCCCAGCCACCCCAGGATGTGTGTCTTACGGGGCTAAGGCGAGGGTTAAAGAGATCATTCAACGCAAGAACCCAGCACGGCTCCGTCCCATAGCTTCAAGGTAGCACGGGGCAGACGTGCCCCGATAGCTGCGATGTTATCTCCAGCAACATGACAGTGCTGGGTCTGGGGGTCCTGGGTGAGAGCCCCCGGGGGGCATAAGGACCCCCTCCCCCAGAAGTGGCAGTAGTAGGGCCGTGTGGCCCTGGAGGGAGAGCGGCACCACCCCACGCGGTGTCTGTGTAACCCCCCATTTACCCAGGGAGCCAGCGTTTATCCCGTTTCATTGGCTACTGACAGGTTAGCAGCCCTCACATAGCATCAGGCCTGTGTGTTCATCTAACAGATGGGGATACTGAGGCCCAGAGAAGGGGAGGCCCTTCCACCGCCGTGTGGTGAACGAACTGTAGTGCCCGTCGGTTCCTAGGTCCGATGGCTTTCAGGTCACTGTTCCCACCCTCTGAGCACACATTCCCCGTTTCGCCCCAGTCCCCACCACTCCCCAATGCCTCTCCCCTGGCCTGATTCTCTCGGTCATATCTCCTGCCTGATAACCATCTGCTTTTGCCTCCCGGCCTGGGCTCTCCTTCCGGTGGACTTTGAAGGCATCCGACCTTGTGCTTTTCTCCCTTACGCTGAGCACACTGTTGCCCTCAAGGCCTGCCAGCCCCAATTTCCACTTTATATCTTTGCTCAAACCTCCCTCTCCTGCAAATACCTTCCCGTGCAAAGCCCCCACACCCGCGGCTTCCTCAGATTCTGCTCAGGGATGGAGGAAAGCAGAAGAGAGAAGCTAACGGCCACACAGGCTTCTCTTCTCGGCCCTTAATACCTGGACGGGGGAGGCTAGGGTCAGCCCCGTCACCTCCCTGACTCTGTGCTGGGTCCTGCCCTGAGAGAACGTACATGCATTTCTGACCATGATGCACCTGGAGCTGAGAATGCCTCCCTTCTAGGGAGAGCTGAGAGAGGGACTTTGTCCCCAGGGAGGGCCAGCTGTGAGGGGCTGGTGGTGGGCAGGGGTTGGGCAGATGCCCCCTGCAGGTCCCAGCTGAGGCTGTTAGAGCCAAGAGATCAGGACTGCTAGATTTACTCTTCCTCCAGGCAGCCCTCCAGGACCTTTGCCGCTAGATTTACCCTTCCTCCAGGCAGCCCTCCAGGACCTTTGCAGATTCCAACTGGTCTCGGGAGTCTCCAGGAGTCCCTCCCCTAAGGAAGGGAGAGGACAGAAAAGAAGAGAGGAAAGGGGATGGGAGAAGAGGAAGAGAAGTGAGCACCGGGGAGGGGAGAGGCATTTTCTTTGGGCCTAAGGGGCTGAGCTCGAGTGCTCCTGCCTGGAACACACCCCACCCTAACCACATCCTTCAAGTTCTAGCCCAGAAGCCGTTGCTCTGACTCCCTCCTCCCTTCCCTCTGCTCCCTGGTCCCACGGCACGTTGCCTGTGCCTGGATTTCATCCCTTATCTTTGTCGTCTGCCTCCTCACGACAGCGGGGCCCCTGGAGGACAGAGCTGACCCCTTACCCCAGCACCCAGCACAGGGTTCGGCCCGGAGAGACCCTCACTCGCGCATGGGAGCCGCCCCAGGAGTGATCAGAGTTTCAGTCCCGGCTCTGCCACGTTGGGCTCCTGTGACCTTGGGTGGGCCGTTAGCCCCTCGAGGCCTCTGCTCCTGCATCTCTAAAATGGGGATAACAGTACTTACTGGCTCTGTACGGTTGCCATGGCAATAAGATCTGGCGTCCATGTGCCATGAGCTTGGCACTTCAGGATTCATGCGGCAGTAACTGTAGCAAAGAGGGAGAAAGCAGACCCGCCCCGGGCCAGCTCTCCCCCCCCCCAATTCAAGGGCGATTCTTCTGGGCCCCCAAAGGGGGAAGGGCACAGGGCATGTAGGATCCAGGCTCTTCGAAGAGCTGGTGTCCCTCACAGAGGGACTTAGCTCCACCCCAAAAAGCAAGGGATAAGGACACACGGGTCATCCTAGCAACCCTGAAATCAGGAAAGACTGACCGGCCCGGGGGCCGATGAGCAGCCCGGGGTGCAGCCTGGAGTGTGGCGGCGGGGGGGGGGGGGGGGGGGCGGGCCGGAGCGGGGCAAGCCAGGGCCGGGCCGTAACCTTGGGTGAGCCCTGCTCCCAGCCCCCTCCAGGAGGAAAGAGAAGCTAATAACCACAGTCGGTCGGGGAGGCTGGAAGCTTAATTGATTAATGTTGGTTCATGTTTTGACGGGCCCAGATGCCGTGCTGGTGAAAGGTGAAGTATTAATACATATAATATATAATTACGATGTACCACTGGCCTGGCAGCCTGTGTAAATAGTTACCCAGCTGGGAACTAATCCGGGTAAGTGGGCAGGCCGGCTGCCACCCTGGCGGGAGGGGCTGGGCTCCGTGCACCGCCAGGGACCATTCTGCCTGGGTGGGGAGAAAAGGTGGTTTCTTTCTCACCGACCTTTAAGAGGCGGCAGCCGGGCTGGCAAGAAGAGCGGGTGGGCTGAACGCTCGCTGCTGGCTAAGCGCTGTTCGCACCTGACCCCGCTTCCTGCTTTCTGCGTCCCGTCCCCTCCTCTCTGCCCAGGAGGAAACACTTTCAGAGAGTGTGAGTAATTTGCTTAAGGATGCACAGCCCATGGTAGGGGGGCGGTGAGTGCTGTTTCCTGGGGGAAGACAAGAGCAAGGCCACCCCCGCCCCCGCCCCAGGACCCCCTGTAATGAAGATGCTGAGGGAGGTCTGCTGCATCCTGGGTCCTTCTCCCTAACGTAATGTGCAAGCTCAGAAACGAGGTGTCAAAGAGGGAGGTTGAAGGCAGACCTCAAGCCGCTCTGGCCTCCCCGACTAGCAGGCTGCACGGTTCTCATCTCCGAGGGGAAGCACAGCATGGCCAGGAGGCCACAGTCATTGGTGTGAGGGACAGCAGGTGTGGCGCTAGGAGGGGCTGGGTGGGCGGGGCTGAGGCCTTGGAGGGGGTGTGCCCAGAACAACATTCAGATTCAAAAGGACCTTCCTGGCTTTCCGGCTGTGCCTTCCTAGCCCGGAACTCCCCAGCCCTCCAGCCTTCTCTGCCCCTCAAGGACTTTCTGGGGTGTGGAAGGTTCTAGCCTGGTCTCCGGAGCTCCGGCACTGCCTGGCTGGCTGTCTCCTGGCCTGGGCTGAGCAGGAACCTGGTCGCGGTGAGTCCTCTGCACAGTGAGCTCGGGCGGTGAGCTCTCGTTGTCCTTCCAGCGCGCCAGGGCCTTGCTGGGCAGCCCCCAAGCCGGGCACTCCTCGGGCAGGCGGACTCACCCCCCGTCCGTGGTCTCCCGTCTTCTGGGCGTGTGTGCGCCCTGGCTTCCTGCCTCTCGGCAGGCCTGGTACTCAACACCGAGGCTCACCTTCAGGGACGCTGCCTGCCGATCGGGCCCTTCTTCCTCTTCCTCCCCGGGGGGCGCAGCTGAGAATGGGATGCTATGTGCCTATTTTGCAGATGAGTACATTGTGATTGAAAGAAGTTAAGTAACTTTCCCGGGGTCACGTGTTCGCTTTGTCGGCCTCCACACCCCGTGATTTTCCCACTTGCTCAGGTTGCCTCTTGGACGGATGGATCTTCCAGGGGAGGGATGTTTCCCCCAGCCGACCTAGGCTCCCTGGGGAAAGAGCTGGGTCTCCTCCATAGAACAGGCATTTGCTCGGAGCGGGAACTCCGTCTCTGCCATTAGATTAGAAGTTTCCTGAGGGCAGAGGCTGTGCCTCTCCAGTCAGCCTGGGACTCTCCAAAGGCAGGACCCTGTCTTCTCCGCCGGACTGGGCATATCCTAGTGTGGGGTCATTGCTTTCTCAGCAGACTGAGATCTTCCTAAGGGTAAGCTGGGTGCCTCCTGCATCCGACTGAGAGCTTCCTGAAGGCAGGGGTATGTCGGAAGTCCCTCAGTGTCTCCGCCTGTGCCCTGTCCCCCACCTCACCCCAGCCCGAGGACCCTCTGCCCGTGACTCGCCCTCGGCCCAAGCAGAAGCTGCCAACGGGCCCGCTAAGCCACAGCTCACCCCGGGCATTAAGCATTAATTAGCGTTGCCGCTGGTAAGTGTTTCTTCCCATTTATGCAGATCGGCGAGGTAAGAGGCATATAATGAAGTGTTTGTGGTTTAATACTGTGCAGTAGGAAGGAAGATGAATTTTAATTACTGGCTCCTAATTGGATGGACGGCTTGTTAATATCCTTCTGATGGGATGTCTGAGCCCCGGCTGCCCACCCACCCAGGCCCAGGTGTCTGCCGACCCATCCCAGGGCTGTGCCTCTGGGAGCCTTCCTGCCTTGTCCTTGTGCAGGTGTCATGCCGGCCATCCCTCTGTCTCTGCCTTTGGAATTCTACTGGAGGCTTGTCCTCTCTCCCCCACCCCCCCTCCACGCCCCTTCTGCCTTTTGCAGGGCCCTGGGGCTCAAGCGTCGATCCCCACCGTGCACGTCTTCCCTCTCTGAGCCTTGGCCAAGTGCCGAAGAGTATGGATGAGGGGCAGTGGGAAACCTGCAAGGTGGTGCGGTTAGAAGAGGTTTTTCAGAAGGGTGGAGATCCTGAACCATCAAGGGATGGAGAAGGGGACAGCCCGGGTGGAACCTGGAGGAGAGGGAAGTGTGGGGTGTGGGGCGCGTTGGGACATGGGCGCTGCCCGAGTTAGAGGGGTGCTGGGGCCTGGTTGAGGGCCCCTTCCCTGGGTTACTGGAGAACTCTTGGGTCTGATGGCCTCTCTGCCTGCCCCCTGCCACCTACATCGTAGTGTCTGTCACGTGGTGCTGTCACGGCACGTTTTGCATCCACCATCCAGGTGTGAGCTCCGTGGAGTACAGGCTGCTCTGTTTGTTCCCCCTGTGGCCCCGTGTCCAGTGTGGCTCTGGGACCCTCTGCTGGTCCAAGGCAAATTTTGCCCGATGAAAGAATGAGCAGCAAATTGGGCCCGGTTCAGGCTGGATCTGTCTGCTGAGGGTGTCCCAAGGCAGGGTACCCTTGGGAATCTGGAGAGGGCAGGCACTAGGGAGCCATGCAGGACTCTAAACAGGGAGCGGACGAAATACTGTGCTGTGGCATCTCTGTGGGCTCCCTCTGCCTCGTCTCTCACCTCCCTCCGCCTTGAGCATCTGACTCCTGACATGGTCCCAAGTCTCCAGGTGACAAATTCGGAAGCACTTACGGATCCTCTAGGCTGGGCGGAGTGTGAGTGAGAATTGAGAAGGGCAGGGCTCAGCGGGGAGAAGGAATCTCTTCTCACCAGGAATTCTGCTGAACTGGCTTCAGAAGTGTTATCAACAAGAAGAACTGGAGACTAGGTCCCTTGTAAGACAAGGAATAGTCTCCTTGGAAGGAGACGCTGGCATTTGAAACCGGCTTTGAGACCTAGCCAGCTCTGTAGTCTTTCTGAGCCTCAACAGGCTAATCTGTAAAATGGGCTAAACCTACTTTGCCGGGCTGTGTTGAAAGAATAAATGACGTGAAGCATTTCCAATCCTCAGGACATAGTAGGTGATCAATAAATGAGAGGTGTTATCGTGATTAGATCTCGCACAACACAGAGAGAGAGACAGACAGACAGACAGAGACAGAGACAGACACAGAGACAGAGAATGCTTACTTAATTCCTGGGAGTCTGGGCTTGCTCTCCTGGGTGCAGCTCCCTGGAGAGAAGCACAGGTGTTCAACTCAGGGCACACCTACCTGGCTCTGTCACGTGCTAGCCCGGTGACCTTGCCTGTTTCCCTCCCCACATCATAATGTGTCTGTTGATGAGATGGGAGTCCCGTGGCACATACTCACGGGGTCTGGGGACGCTTAAATAAGGAACTAACTGCCCAGGAAGTGCCTGATGTGGCTTAGAGGGAACGAAGCAAGTCGCTTTCCCGTTGCGAACTCCGGCTCCCTCGTTCTACCCAGGATCAGAGTCCCTGCCTAGACACTCGCACGGAACCCTCGCGAAGACCGCAAAAGCAGTCACCATGCAGTCTTCTAAACCGTAAAGTGCCAGGTGTGTGGTTTACCGGGCTCAGGTGGCCGTTCCTGGCAGCCGACTGTGCTGGCTGGCTGGGAGGTGGCTGTGCCCTCCTGGGCCCCCTCCCACCCAGCTGGACACCAGGAAGTGATGGTGGGCGCAAAGCCTCGGGTTCTGGCTCTGCTCCCACCACCTCTGCCCTCCGTTTCCCACCCACAGTCCCCGGGGCCCTCCGAAGCGTCAGGAGGGAGGGACAGCCAACATTCACTGAACACCGTCCGTGGGCAGCAGGCGGTAATCGGCAGATAAGGAAACTGAGGCAGCATGCCTGAGGTGGTGCAGTGATGAATCTGGAGCTGGGGTGCCGGCCCGGGCCCGCTGACTCTGGCGCAGTGCTCTCTCCTCTGCGCCTGCGGGCGCCTGCTCCGTGGTCCTACCCAAGTCCCCAAGAGCCGTATTCGCCTTCCTGGGGCTTATCAGGCAGAAGCCAAGGCAGCTGCTCGCGTTGCAAACACTTGTTCCAGATGCCCTGCCGGTCACAGGAGAACAAACGAGGCTGAGCCCCTCAGGAGTCCCCTGGCTGAGAGGCCTGCCAGGGTTTTTAAAAGCTAGAAAAGCCATGAAACGGGCGTTAAAAGAAAACATTTGTTTGAAAGGAAAGCAGATGCCGGACAGATGTGCTCCCAACCCGCACTACAGCCATCTAATGCGGGGGTGGGAACGGGCTCCGTCCTTTGTGCAAAGTGGCCAAAGATTCATTAAACACTCGCGGCCAGAGGCGAAGCGATGCGGCCAAAGGCACAGAGACTTCAGGGCCAAGCAGATGAAGCAGGCGTGGGGTTCAATCCCAGCCTCCCGTCTGAGTGCTGTGTGGCCTTGGGTGTGTCACTTAACCTCTCTGAACCTCGATTTTCTCAGCTGTAGAAGGAGAGTCATGAGACCCGTCTTATAGGATTTATTGATATATAATAAGGACCTAGCATAGTACTCGGTAATGCACTCGGTACATGTGTGTTCCCTTCCCTGTATTACAGAGGCTTTAGCGATCTGAGGGTACGACCCTATAGACGAGGCCGATGGAAGGGGGGCACGCCCCAGGAATGACGGCGCAAAGTGGGATCCAGGAGGCGGGAGGGCTATGGAGCAGGCTTTGGACTCGGGGTGGCCAAGGCAGTGAAGGTGAGGGCTCGAGAGGACCTCTGATGGTGTCCCGCTGGGGGAGGGGCCTGTCGGCGTGGTAACTGGAAGGTGGGCGTGCAGGAAGTGGACGTGGGGAGGCTATCACTCTGGGGTGACTTCTGAGCTGAAGAGGTCCGTCTCCAGGGGGCCGGACGGCATCGCAGCAGAGGCCGGGTGCCGCCTGAGCTCTGAGCTTGCTGGTGACTACCTGCTGACCTTGGACAAGACTGCTCTAGGTCTCCAAGCCTGCTTCCCAAACTGTGAAACGAGGATAGTACGACAAACCTTGTAGGGTTGTTGCAAAAAAATAAATAAATAAAGGAGGAAAGGAAAGAAAAGTGCCAGGTGGGCGGTAAATGCTCCGAAAATCGCGGCTATTAGCGTGTTGCTGGTGTTGATGGCCCCGGGGGGCGGGGAGGTCTGGCACATGGGCTGGTGGATGATGGGGGATGAGTTTCAAAGGGGATGCGTGAGGACGAGGTTGTGGGGGGGGCGGTGTAGCTGGGGGTGTGGGAGAGTAGATGGGTCTCTGTTAGAGCATCATTTCCTTGGCACTGGAGAGGAGATCCTTTTATGTGAACCCTCGCTCTGGACAAGCCTGCACAGGTCACGCACACTGGCCTCAGTTGCCCCAGCAGGAGGCAAGGCTCCTGAGACCAGCCCCCCTGCTTTCCATCCACTTTGCGTCTGTGTTGAGGGCCGGCACGGTTTTAGTTCCCCTCCAAAACCGCCCGTGCAGCCAGCTTTGCTGCGGGGAACTGTGTCCTCACCAGCCACTGCCCCTTTGTGGGGGGGGGGGGGGGGGGCGTGGAGAGGGGGAAGGAATGGAAGTGTTCACCAAGGTCTTAATTGACGTCATCACCCGAGGAGAGGCCGGGGGCGCTTCCTGGGTGTTAAGCGTGGAGATCATAACTTCCGGACCCCAAATCGGGGCTGGGGATCTCACGAGAAAAGTTTCCTGGTTCCTGAAAGTCCATTTATATGGAGAGGGAAGCACAGTGATCGACGTTATTTTTACCAGTGCAGTGTAGTTACGGATTTGGGGAATCACTCTACTGAAAAACAAGCCAAGAAGGTGAAAGGAAGTGCGGAGCCCCCGGCACGAATACCCAGTGATGGCACACAGAAGGATCATGACAGTGACAATGATGGAACCGGCCCCATCTGTGTGGAACATACTACCACCGTTCCTTTATAGATGGGGAACTGAGGCGTAGACAGGGTCAGCAACCGCCCAAGGTTAAACCGCGGCAGGGCTGGGATTGAACCCAGGTTTGACTGACTCCAGGACCCAAGTTTTTCCCTTCTTTTTCTTTCCTTCCTTCCTTCCCTCCCTCCCTTTCTTCCTTTTCTTTCCTTCATTCTTTCCGTTCAATACTGCCAAGTCGCCATCTACAGGCTTGCACGCTTTGACTCCTGCCAGCCACGTGGGCCAGTCCCTCCTTATCCCCCCACAGTTTTGCCAAAGGGGTGTTAGCAGATCTTTGGAAATCAGGTCTACCTGATAAGAGAAAGATGGCATCTCGCTGCCGTTTTAATTCATCGTGAATGAGGTTGAGCACCTTTTCATAGGTTTATGAGCCATTTGTATTTCTTTCTCTTGTGAATACCTGCCATATTCTTTGAACGTTTTTAACATCAGCTTGTTGGTCTTTTTCTTATTGATTTCTAGGAACTCTTTATATATTAAGGCTATTATTCCTAATAGGAGACTGTATTAGTTTGCTTGGGTTGCCATAACAAAATACTGCAGATGAGGCGCCCTCAACCACAGAAATCTATTTTCCCGCAATTCTAGGGGCCAGAAGTCCAAGTTCAAGGTGCGGGCAGTTTCGATTTCTTCTGAGGCCTCTCCATGGCTTGCAGATAGCCGCCTTCTCACTGTGCCTTCACAGGGTCTTTCCTCCGTGCACACGCATTCCTGGTATCCTTTGTGTTCCCATTTTCCTTTTCTTCTAAGGACGCCAGTCAGATTGAACTAGGTCCCACCCTAATGGCCCTACATGAACTTAATCACTTCATCTCCAAATTAGTCACATTCTAGAGGACTTGGGGTAAGAGTTTCCCCAAATATGAGTTCTGGAGGGAACAAAATTCAGCCCCTAACCGTCCTCCATTTTTTTTCTGTTTGTCTTTATATATGACCTTGTATATTTTCCCTTACCGTGTTGTAAAGCCTCCTCAAATTCCTGAATATGAGTGTCTGACATCAGGACTGATCCAGAAAAATGAGCGTTCTCTTTGCCTGTTCCCTTGATCTGTCATCCCAGGGAGCGTGGCCCAGGGAGAAGGGTGTGGCAGATTTGGGAGTCACTCTGACCTGGTCTGAAGTCCTGGCTCTTTGCAGGGACAGAGTGACCTTGGGCAAGTCACTTCTGCTGAGTCTCAGGGTCTCACTTGTATAAGTGACGCTATTAATCGCCAGCTGGCAGGGCAGGTCTGAGGATAAAATGAGGTGATGTCTATAAAACATGGAGCTCCGTGTCTGGCCCAATAATGGAGGTTCGACATACTGTAGCTGTAGCGACTTCCTTTCTGAGGAGCAATCCCTGTTGATGAAGCAGCCAGGACATGCAGGGCACGGGGAAGGGCGCGTCTGGGTGACCGGGGGCTCCTGGTCTGGGAGGGGGCGCGTGGGGAGGGCAGCTGGAATACCTGGGCAGGGCCCCGCTCTTCTCCAAAGCTGAAATGGGGAAGGGAGGCATTCAGGGGTGTGAGGGGTCACATCTGAGTCTTGAAGGTGGGGGAGGGTTTCTGCAGGTGCGAGGGGAAGGGCCCAGGATGCCCACGAGCAGGAAGCAGGAAGGTGGGGATCACCCTTAAGGGGTCACGTCTCCTTCCACTCTGGGAGGGATCTGGGAAGAAGAATGGGAGTGGGGGCGTCTCTGGGCGAAACAGAACCCCCTCCTCCTGAAGCAAGCCGACCCCACGAGTGTTTGATGGAGTTTGCTTGCTGAGTAAGCAGCCACGTGAGCGAGCAAATGTCTAAGTTGCGCATCAGTGCTCAGCATGTGGGCTCGGCGTCCCGGCTGCGGCTGAGCTAACGCAAGGGAGGGCACAACCTGGCACCGGCCGCTGAGGACCCGACAAGGGTGTGTCGCCCCCGGAGGAAGGGGTGGCCAAAGTCATGGGCAGGAAGGTCGGAACTGGTCCCAGGGACCACAGAGGAGTGGAGGTGGCTCAGCGACACCGTGAGACGGGACCCCAGTGCCTGGCACTTTATCTCCTGTGATTCTTGCTTCCAACCTGCAGAGTGGATATCACAATGGTCCTGTTGGACCAAGGGGGAAATTGACACAAAGATCAAATAATTGCCTACCGTCGAATTAGGGGACAGGTAGGGCAGCCCGGCTCAGAGCCCAGGGTGTTTGCGTTCACTCCGTGCACCCCCGTGCCGGTTGCATCGGGGGTCTCAGACAGGGGTGACTGTCAGGAAAGCAGTCCCCATGTCAGGGTCCAGTGCCCCAAACCATAACCATCTGTTGTGCTGAATCCCCTCCTTTCCCACGGAGAGTGGATCTGGTTAAGCAAGTACGGGGTTATGGTGGGCCCCGTTCGGCTCCCTTCTTAGGCGAAAAGGACCCCTTCCTTTCCACCCGGAAGCTCACTTTGTACCTCCACCCTCGTGACCTGATGCGGGGAGCACGTGCTAGGTCCCACCTTTGCCCCCCACCCCTGCCGATACCCAGGAGAGGAAGGGCCCCGCTCCCTCCATTCCCCGTGGCGGGAGGAGCTGGGCGGGGGCACGGGGAACGCTCTCACCGTCCGTGGGGGTCCCGGGTACCACTCAGAATTATTTTGTTTGCCTGCGGACCCCAGGGCCAGGTCTTCTACGTGTCCCTTGCTCTCCCTGCTCCAAGCTGGCCGAACATCTTTATCCCTTGTATTGTAGGGACATCTGCTCTCCTTCTGAAGCTCCCATTCCTGGTGGGAGGCCCTCCCGCTTGGCATCGTGGGCCAGAATGTCTCCCAGGGCTGGCGGAGAGCTTGAGAGTCCAGCGGGTTCATCATGCTGCCTTTGGGACGGGGGCGGGGCGGAGATGCGATCCATGCTCTGAACCCCAGTGAGGGTCTCCGGTGCTTCTGCCAGAGCCCCTTCCGTGTCCCTCTGCCCGCCGTGGAAGGGCATCTGGCCGTTAACTTATATATAATAACCCTTAAACACTGCCATTAAGTCACCTCTCATTCTCTTAAACTACCCAGGAAGGGAATTCAGGGTGATATATGGAGGCTTTTATGGCTGGTACTGGGCAGCTTAAGGACTTAGCAGCACGCTGAACACACACATTGTTGCATAAATACGAATCGCTGTGATATCAAAGCATCATTCAACTCTGTGTCAGGGCTTCTTAGCAGCACCGAACCCCTCCCTGTGCTCCGAGTCACTGCCACTTGGGAGGAGCCACACTGAGGACAGAGGGATTGGCCCAGAACTGGACCCCTGGATCCCCATGATGTCGCCATAGCTGGACGCACCAGGAGACCCCGTTCCTCTGTCTCCCCGCTCCTTGTTCTCAATTACCCTGCCTGTTGTGTGACCGGCAGGGGATGGAAGAGAAAAGGCATTGACTGTATTGGAATTAACCTAGTAGATGCCAGGCCCCGTACACGCGTCATCACAGCGGACCCTCACTTTTGCACAGGAGGAGAGCTGTCCAGTAACATGGCCAAGGTCACCCCGCTCGTGAGTGGCAGAGCTGGGATTTGAACCGTGCCTCCGTGCCTTGCCTGGAGGCGGTCTGTAAGAAACACGAGGCTCTTGGGCTTGGGCTGGGGTGGGGACAGGCCCCGGTGGACAGCTCAGGGGCCCCAAGGAGCCCCGTGGGGGTTATAAAGGCAGGACGGGAGGGCGGGAAGGGAGAGTTCAGGGCTTGTCAATGGCTTTGCGGCCGAGAGAACGGCTCACCCGGCAGGTGCACTCACATACAAACGAATGGACAGTGTTAATATTTAATGAGCAGCGCCGGCTGTGGGAAGATTGCTGTGTACTCAGCCATCCTCTCTGACCTCCCTCCGCGGAGGGCTCAGGGCCCCACGTGAAGGCGTGTCCGAAGGCAGGCTGAGCACTGGGGGCGCCTGGCCCGGAGTTAGTGCTGGGCGGGGGGGGGGGGGGGGGGGGTGGAGAGCCGAAGTCCTGTCACCATGCCTGGGGACTTCCGTCTCCGCCCAGGAGCCGCTGAAGACAAAGCCCAGATAACGTTTCTTCCTACTTGCTTTCCCATAACCCCCCGCCAGCCCTCTCTCCGACACCGCCGGAGACCCCAGCCTTTGTGCGGGGGTCTCCCGCTCTTCCCCACTCACAAAGGCAGCACAGGGGTTCAAGAGCTCATTGCATTTTGTTGTTAAGACCTCAGGGAAACCATCCACCTCCATTGCTATTCCCGCAGTCCTGAGGGCAGTGGCGCAGGTGGCCACGGTGGTGAGTGTCTTTGCTTATGGCCGGGAACACCTTTGCCCCGGCCACCGCGGCCCCCAGCCCAGGGGGGAAGGTCTCACAGAGACTTCCAGTTACTTCTGATTGACAATCAGGGAAGACAAGCGTATTGCCAGGGAGTATGTGCTGTGCCTGTCTGGTGGGGGGACCCAGCTTTGCCGACCCCAGAGTGCCGGGGGACGGGGAAGGGACTGTAAATGGGGTTCCTGGAGCCGCAGAGTTTTGGGGTGAACAGTGCGGGTGCTTGCTGCTTGTCTCCGTAGGCCGTCTGCTGGGTGGCCGGGGGTGTGTGGGCTCTAAGCCAGGAGAGGGGCTGGGTCTTCTTGAGTGGGGCTGGGGAGCATCGTTCTCTGCCGACGGGACCGGGAGAGGTTCAACAGAACAGAGCAGACGTCACGGCCATGTAAGGCGTCACAGCCATGGCTCGGGGCTCGGGCCGTGGGGCCACACAGCTCTGTGCTCACACCTAGGCTCTGTCACAAGCCTCGGCACTCAGCAAGTACCCGCCAACTGGTGCTATATGATGCTGTCACAGGAAAGGCACGGTTAGAGGGCCCAGCATGGGCAAAGGCGTAACCGAACCTACGTGCCGCGTTTGGGGAATCCTATTCCAGCACGAAAGGATGTGAGAAAAGGGCAGGGGGTGGGGGTGAGGTGGGAGAGAGAAGTTGGGGACCAGATGTCTAGCTGAGGAATGGGGCCTTATGGCCAAAAGGGAGCCAATGACCACTTCTGGGGCGGGGTTCTAGAACAAGACAGAGCGGTGGGTTTCTGACAGCCAACCTTGAGTCCTTGCTGGCCGGCCCCAAACAACCCAGTTGGGACAAGACCTAAAAATACAGAGTTCAGGGTTCAGAGAGTCGGATTCAATCCGTAAAACACCTACTATGTATCAAATGTTTTCTAGTTGGGAGAAGTGGACCCTCTTCTTCCCAGGACAGGGTTGTGTCTGCCGGCGATGGCTGGAGTGGACGCAGCCATCTTGTAGCCATGAGGGGAATTAGGCTAACAGGCAGAGGAGGGCAAGAAAGAAAGGTAATGAGACCTGGGACCTCGCTGAGGGCCTGGGCCACTGAGTTAGTCAGCCCTAGGAGTCCCGTCACTCAGGATTTCTTATGTGAGGTCATCTGTTCGCAACATTGTTTCAGCCAGGTCAAGTTGAGGTTTCCTGTTCCCTGAGCCGGCAGTATCCACCTGACACCCTGTATTAAATAAGCACAGGGGTGTCCTGGCCAAAGGCACTTATGAACACATAGTTTCATGATACCCTCACGGTGACACAGCAGGATTGGGTCCCTTAGCCGTAGTTAGCGTGGGCTGCCTTAGCGGAACGCCGCAGACATTGGTTTCCTCAGGGTCACCGGTGCGGCCAGTTTCCGGACAGGCTGTCTTCCAGGCTCGCAGATGGCCACCTTCTCTCTTTGCGGCCGCCTGCCCCTGCCTCTGCGTGCTCTTGGTGCAGAAGTCTCTCCGTGTCCCTACGAGGTCACGAGTCCTGTTGGATTAGGACCCAACCCTACGGCCTCCTTTGCCCTCGATCATTTCATTGCCTGCAGAGGGCCTCTCGCCAGGGATGGTCGCGCTGCTGCTCAGGGCTTTGGCGTCAGTGTTGAGGGGACCCAGTTCAGTCCACAGCAGTACCGTGGGCACAAGAACATCTAGGCACAGGGACGTGACATGACGTGTCCCAAGTCACACAGCTTGCGGGGGGACGGAGCTGGGATTTGAACATAAATCTGTCTGAATCCCGAGGTTTGTGTGCCTTCTGTACTAGTCAAGGGCGTGTGGGGTGTGTGCCTTGATTCCCAAGTCATCCCACTCTGAGATACGTTGGGTTTATTTATTTTTCTTATTTCGAGGACCCATTTACCTACAGAAACGTCACCAGCCTGAGCTGCTCAGTGGCAGGACTTTGGACAAGCGTGTGCGTTCGCGTAAACGCCACCACAATCAAGACACAGAAAGAGTCCCTCACTCCCCCCCCCCCGAAGTCCCCTCATGCCCCTGTGTCCCCACCCCAGGCCCCGCCAGCCTTTCCCTGCTCCCAGTCACTGTGCTGGAACCTCCTGGAAACAGCGCCCGACGGTCTGCGTCCTCGGCCACTCGGCATACGGCCGAGAGGTCGCGGTAGGCGGTGACTACCCGCCGTCCTCCCTCTTTACTGCCGAGTCGTTTTCCACGATACGGACGCACCTGCTCTGCGTTTACCCGAACATAAAGAGGGTGCTCGCGCGCGTGGACGCTCCAGGAAGCTCAGCCCCACTTGTCCCGTGGCTTCGTGCGGGGCTCGTTCCCGCGGGGGCCGCCCGTCGCGGGCAGGCAGGCCGGGGACGGTGGGGACTGTGCCGCGCCCCTTCCATGCCCGTGCCCTGAGTCTCATCAGGGCTGGCTCCCCGGTGCCCCCAGGGAGCCCCTGAGGCGCTGGGGGGAAGGGATCCCACCCGTTCCCCAAATCCTCCCAGCCGGTGTGTGAGCATCTTCACCGATGGGCAGGTGTGTTTCTATCCGGTCCCGAACCTCCGTGCTCCGTTACCGTCCTCCCTGCCGCGGGCAGATCGGGGGCTTTGAAGTGAGGGAAGCGTGTGGGTCTGGAGGCGCAAGGGAAGGTGCTGATACGCCGAGCCAGGAGTCCCTCCTCCCGTCCCTGGTGAGGCGGGAACTGCTTAGCGGCCTGACAGGTCCCCCTCCGTCCCCCTCTCTGCTCCCTTCAGGACACGCCGCCCGCTTGGACCGCCAGCTGGTGCATTTCTCTGCCCGAGGGCTTTCTGTGCCTGGCAGGACCCGCTCTGCCCACGCGGTACCCCACCGCCTTTGCCCCTGGGGCGTGGTGACTCTGAGGCTCCCAGCGTTTGCCGGGGGACTGAGCCCTAGTCACCCACAGCGGCGAGCTGCCTGGTAACACGCTCGTCTGGCTTCCCCAGGGCTCCGATGGTGCTCCCGGGAATCGCCCCTCGAATACACAACATGCGCTCGAATCCTCGTCTCGCTCTGCTCCTGGGGGCCCATCTGGAGCCGAATGGTATCTTCCGCTGAGCCCTTCTGGTCTGTGAGGCTCGGGGCTACATGCTCGTGGCGTGCTCATCACCCGCGGAGAAGCCCCTTGAGGTGGGACCCCGTCCCACGACGGTCATTTTGCAGATGATGTCACCGAGGCCCAGAGAGGATGACGGACCTGTCCAAAGTCACACAGTCAGCGGCCAAGCCAGGTTTCAAGCCCCCAGCACTCACCCCACCCCTGAAACAGACACTCAGGATGGCTGTGTGCGCCCCCGCCTGGAGTCTGGGTAAGGCGCTCTGTATTGGGAGTCCAAAAGTCAGAATTCTGTCCCTGGCTCTGCCACACATGTACTGTGTGGCCTTGGACAAGTAAGTCACCTGCCCTTCTGGGGCCGGTCTCCCCATTGCAGTCTGGAGGGATCGGATTGCTTGATGTAGCCAGGCTCTTCTAGCTCTGGCGTTGGGTGAAATCTAAGGTTGGAGAAGGTGATTCCAGGACAGATAATAGGGCCCCCTGTTTCACCCAGTGGGAAGTACTAAGTACAGTTAGTCCCAGCAGGTGGTAGGGAGGGAGAAGAGAGTCTTGAAGGATGAGGGGAAGTTGACCATGGAGTAAACCAGCAGCCCCTGGAGACACAGCAGGGGTGGGGGTGGGGTGTAGAAGGCCAAGGTGAACACAGGAGGGTCAGCCTAGAACCTTTCCACCATCCTCCCCTTGGGCTAGAAGTATCCTGGAGAGACCCCGGGGAAGAGGTCTCTGTTTTCCGTCCGTTCTGTGGGGTCCCTGGAGCAGAGGCTCCAAATCCAAATCCTCCTTCCCAGGGTGGCCCACTCTCTGGGGGGTCCTCTCCTCCCACCACAAAGGAGTGGCGGATGAGGTGTATAGTGCCACGTTCCCTCCACCTCCGAAAGCAAAGAGCAAGGCGGAGGGAAGAGCCGGGTGAATTATGCATGTGCCTCTTAATCATGCCCTGATTAAAATGATTGTGCTAATATTAATTCTCCCAGCCCTCTCGCAGGAGAGGTGCCGGGGGCCCTGGTGGAGGCCATTGCCCACTCCCTGCTCCTGCTGCCAGATCCTGCCCACCAGACCAGTGAATCTGTAGGATGTTGGCTCTCTGTCAGTCCCTGAGCACCCCCTGGGTGCGGGCTCACCCCCCAGGCATGTGTCCCCCACCTTGTGGAGAAGGAACGATCTGGTGATTGACCTGGCCCGAGGAACCCGCAGAATGAGACTCAGAAACATCAAAGGCCCCGGGTACCTGGGTGGCTCAGTCAGTTAAGTGTGGACTTCGGCTCAGGTCATGATCTCGCGGTCTGTGGGTTCGAGCCCCGCGTTGGGCTCTGTGCTGACACCTCGGAGCCTGGAGCCTGCTTCGGGTTCTGTGTCTCCCTCTCTCTCTCTGCCCCTCCCCTGCTCATGCTCTGTCTCTCTCTCTCTCTCTCCCTCTCTCTCTCTCTCTCTCTCTCTCTCTCAAAGATGAATAAACATTAAATATATATATATCTCAAAGACCTAAATGATGGGCACGCAGCAACGGGTTGGTTAGGAAGCAGGCTTCTGCTCCCCAGGCTACGCGCTATGTCTAGAGGAGGGGACAAGGAGGCTTTTCAAGGCAGTGTCTCCCGGGGAGCTGCTCTGGAAAAGAGAATTTTCTTCGTTTGGTCAGACAACTGCAGGAGGAACACGGGGGGACATCCTCAGCTTGCAAATACCTGAGTTGTGAAAACCCAGACGTGTGGGATCCATTTTCAAGAGCGTTAGCTGAGAGCACGGACTCTGGGAGCCAAACAGACCTGAATTCTAGCCTGGCCTCTACCAGCTCTAAGGGGTAGACACTAACTGACCCTGCTTCCCTGAGCCTTAGTGGTCCCATCTGAAAAACGGGGTAATGATGCCCACCTCCCAGGTATGTCATCGAGATCGAAGCACCTCCTGGTAGATGGTCTGCTAGCATGAATCTCCCAAGGAGAAATTCTTCTCTCCATCCATATGGAGGGTTTACATGTAACTGATGTCTGGGAGTTTCTACCCCACCCCCCACCTTTCTCCCCTGCCCCCAAGGTTCTGGAGGACTATGCCTCCTTCTCCTGGCCAGTGGGGAGGAGTCCCAACAGAGAATTTAGAACACAGCACAATTCCTCCCCAGGACACTGTTTTCAGTCATTGGTGACCACAGGCACCAACAGCACTTTGTCAGCTGCCCTTGGCATTGTGAGGGCTTGGGGGGGGGGCATCCTGGGACTCTAAGAGCCATCGACAATGACAGTGGTGCAGCTACAGTGATTCCAGTGGCCGCACCCACGGTTTATTGAGTACTTACTGGGTGCCGGGCACTTGACGTGCATTATGTCGTGTTTTTTTTCCAACCCATTTGAGGTTGGTGGATATTTTTGTTCTCCCCCCTTTTATAGAGGAGGAAGCGGAGTGGTTCAGTTATTTGCTGAAGTGTGCCATTCTCAAAGTCTGTGCTTTTTCACCGTGACCTTGTTTATTGCGTCCGCTGACACTGTTTCTCTGGGAAGATGTATTGCTTAATCCAAGAAGCTGACTTGTAAGTGAACCTTGGGAACAGACCCTTCCATAAACTGAGGATTGCATGGGCTCTGGTGGCCCCGAGGATCGAGAACCAGGAGCAGTCCCATCAGTGGGCACTTTCCGAAGGGCCCGGGCCCCAGGGCAGGCGGGTTCTAGGGCTTGAGGTTTTGCCTCTGCCCAGAAAAGTCCAACAGAGCTCTGAGCGTGTACCCAGAGATGGCTGGTAAGAACTGTGGGTGTGTGTGTGTGTGTGTGTGCGTGTGCGTTCGTCCATGCACACGCACGTTGGTGCAGATGCATGAATCTGTCTGTACTTGCCTCACATGTGCATCCAACTTGCAAGTTTGCTGGGATGCAGTGTTTTTCCCAGCGGATTACTGCCTTGCCCTGTCCCCTCATCTCTCGTGGGTACATACACTCACGGATGGGGTCTGCGTTCGCTCAATTTGCAGAGGTTTGCATAGCGCCCGAGGGCTTATTGTGATGTCTTGCTCCCCTCCCCTCACTCCCGCTGGCAGTTCCCTCCGCTTGGAGAGCAATGACCCTTTGCAAGGGAGGGTGCCTGCGTCTTAGAGATTGGACGGGGGGAGATGGCCCATGTGCTTTGGAAAGCAAGGTTCCATACGGCTGTTGTCTTCGGAATATGTCCTCCAGCAAATCAAGCTTCTTGGTGGGTGGAGAAGACAACGAAAGTCTGGATTTGAACCTGCTGGGTGGGGAGGGGTATGTGTGGACGGAGGAGCCCCTGAGGTCGGTGAGTTTAGCTGCGAGGGAAGGGGTTATGGTTGAAAAGCCTCCCGGAGAGTCACAGGCCAGGAACTGCAGCTCGGTGACGGGCTATGAACGAGCCACGGCCGCCGGACAAGCCTCCTTTGTGTGGCAAGCTCTCATTGGCCAGTTTCGAAGAGATCACTTAGGTTTCAATCAGCGGTAACAGATACAACCTTGAAGTGGCAAGTTTGTTGGGAAAAAGCAAAAGCAGCCGGAAAGGAGAGGGGGACGCCGGCTGGAGAGAGAGAGAGTGAGGCTGTCGCCTGAACCCCTACTATGTGTCCAGCCATTTCCCGGCAGCCTGCTGAGGGCCAGGCCTGCTACCCTCCTCGTAACGCCCTGCACTTTTGCAGCGAGACAGGTAGAAGCTTAGAGAGAGGCCTCTTGGCCACCCAGGGGGAGACTCCCATTTCAACCTCACGTCTGTCTCCCTGGGTTCAAATGCCCGATCCGCCTCTTACTGGAGTGTGATATCAGATGAGTTATCTAACCGGTCCGTCGTTGCCTCAATTTTCTCCCCTGTGAAATGGGGACGATGCTTCGGCACTCCACTGGGGTTGGGTAAGCATTAAATGAGTTAATACATGTGACATGCGTGGAACGGTGCCAGGCACACAGTGAATTCAGTACAAGGATTAGCTATTAGTCTATTATTGTTATTCTATGTGCGTAGTTTGTTCAGCACGGCCCCGAAAGCCCTTTTTCTCTCTTTCTCTCCAACCCCCTTCCCACCAGCGCCCCCTCCCTTGTAGAGGCCAGCCCTGGTGTCACCTTCCCCAGCCCCCCAGTGATGAGCCCCCCAACTCCCACCCGGGGGCTCAGCCTCAAGGAGGACTGGTCTGTCCATGTTGCCCAGACCCCTCGTGGCAGGCGGAGCCATGTGGGTGGGGGGTGTGCGGGGATGCGGGTCCCCCACCCCTCCTCTCTGAGAATCCCAGGGCATAAGTTAGATAACCGTGACACCTGTTTTAAATTAGCCTTCAGAAGCCTCCGACAGCTGAGAAATTATTTAACAGGGCAAGAATTGAGTACATGAATAAATATTAATATTAAATCACCGCTTCCCTAGATTTAAGGGGAAGGAAGGGGGACTCACTGAGAAATGGAGGCAGCGGCTTTCCCAGAGACACGGCTGCCCGTGGCTCGGAGAAGTGAAACATGAGAGCAGCATTGGGGGCATCAGGCCATCGGTCTCGGGTTCCTGTCGCCAGGCGGGGGCTCCATCTGTCAGGGGGGCCGGGCAGGTGGCAGAGACTCGTGGCATCTCAACAGGTAGTTCATTTGGGCTCCAGCCTTCCTGGTCCGAGGTCCCGGAGGGGAAGAGGGGCGGCCTGGGGGCGGCCAAGCGTGGAGCAGGTGTCCAACCCGCCCCCCCCCGCCCCCCCCGCCCTCAGAGAGGAGCCACACGGGGACTTTCGCAGGCCTGCCTGGAAGTCCTGTGGCCGTGGGCACCTTCTTCATAGAAGACATCTTAAAATGTGTATTTTGTGGCCACGTTGGCATAAAGGCAAATATGACCCAGGCTGGGTTCGTGATTATATATTCATTATTATTCTGTTCTCTCTCCCCTCTCCCTCGTTGTAAAAGAAATCAAAGCCGGGACATTTTCGTGGGCTCTGGGCACCGCCTGCTGGTCCTGGCCGGGGTGGGGCTGCTGTTTGACCCCCGGGGGGGGGGGGACTGGTGAGGAGGGCTCGGCCTGGGGGTGGGGGTCCTCCAGGAAGCCAGAACCAGCTGAGGGTGGTGAGGATTGGGGAGATCAGACCCTATCTTTCAGGTCCAGATCACATTATATTAAGGGATAGTAATAACTTACTGTGAACAACGAAAGTCATCATAATGATGATTACGAGCAACTCATTCTGCATTGGCTGCCCCGACTTCCTTGGTACTCAGGTGCTGACTGCGGGCTCAGAGCCTTGGCATTTGTCTCCGTTGGCCGGGAACCTTCTTTTTCTGGTATCTGCGTTATTCCCGCTTCCCTCACCTCCTGGGGGGGTCTCTCCTCTAACATTGCTGCCTCCGCGGGGTCCTTTCTGACCCACCCCTTTTCCTCTGTGTCCTCGTACCCTGCTAAATTTTCCCCGTAGCCCTTTTTCATTCCTTATATCACATTGTGTGACAGGTAGAAACCTAGAATACAAGAGACACCATATATAACACATGTGTTTACGTGGCTGTGGTCCTCCAGACTGTGTATAAGCTCCTTGAGGGCAGAGGCTGTGTTTCATTCAGTCTGTGTCCTAGTATATAGAGCAATGCCTGTTTTCCAGTGTGTGCCCAACCGATGTTTGTTGAGTGACTGAGTGAGTGAATGAATGAATGAGACATTTCAGGCACAAGTAGGTACCAGACAACAACCATGGCGCCTGGCACGTTGGAGTGTTAGGTCCTCACGACTCCATATGCTGCACACCCTTCGGGGAGGCTCCTAGAAAGACCAACAAGGTTGGTCATGGTTAAGCAACCACGGTTAAGCATCCTTTGATAAAACAAAGTATGGAAAGTCCAAGGTGTGGGATGTGCATTTAGGGAGGGGTGAGGCATGAGGAGCTGGCTTAGTTCTCCCGCCTCCTCCAGAATCAGCATTTCAGTCCCTGTCTGCTTCAGAGCCTTCCAGGCGCTCTTTTGAAAGTTGGGGATGCCGTGGTGATCAGGAGTCGGGAGCCTTGGTAGAGCGCCTGCCCCATGGGACCTGCTGATCTCCGGTCTCTGGGCCTAACTCCCCACCTGTGACTCCTGCACTGGCCATGGGCTCAGTGCTCCCCTGTCACCAGGAAAGGGACTGTGCCTTCTTCACTTCTTCCCCTTCCTCCTGGTCTGTGCCATGCCAGGCACCCCCATTTACCGTCCTTTCAAACCCTTTTATTTTGGGGCGCCTGGGCGGCTTGGTCGGTTAAGCGTCCGACTTCGGCTCAGGTCATGATCTCACGGTTCGTGGGTTCGAGCCCCACATCAGGCTCTGCGCTGACGGCTCGGAGCCCGGAGCCTGCTTCCGATTCTGTCTCCCCCTCTCTCTGCCCCTCCCCTGCTCACACTCGGTCACTCTGTCTTCCCCTCTCTCTCTCAAAAATAAACCACATGAGAAATGTTCTTAAACCCTTTATTTTGGGGGACAAAGCCCTGAGCGTCTGGCAGGTCATGCTTCCTTTCTACCAGAAAGTGTCTCTTGAGGGCGACTCATTCCTGCTTCCCCTGGGCTGGTGGCCTGGGTCCCGTCCACCTGCTGCAGGCTGTCACAGGACACCTGTATGTTCCCTCAGAGCAGCCGTCAGAGCTGTGATCAGGTAACTCCAGAGTCTCCCGAGAAAAGACTCCGTGTGTCTGTCTTCGTCGTTATTGTTGAATGAGTGCACGCCCGCACGAGTGAATGAAACGTGGGGCTCATTCCTGAAATCCTTCCTCTCATCCCCCCACCAAGCTGCCCCCCTCGGTGACGGCCTGGGAGGGGGGTCACCAGTCCAGCGAGGAGGGACCGGGGCCAGTGTGCCGTACGGGGTTGGAGTCCTTTCCATCTGGCAGAATTGCCTGTGGACGCACCGCTGTGCCCATCTGCGTGACCCGTGCTCCCGGCCCCCATGCCCTCATTTCTCGTCCTTCCCACGAATCACATTAGTGGTCGTGATCTTATCCAGCAGACGCACCATCACCCTTCCTCACCCGCTGCCTCCTGGGCCCGTGGCATTGCGGGAAGCTGCCCCGCCCCCTCCTCACCTGACCTGCGGTCCCCCAGGTAATATCCCTTTTCTAATAGAGTGACCTGAACCCTGTGTGCTGTGTTAAAGGCAGCTGGGAAGCCCCTGAGAGAGGCAGCCAGGTGGTTCCTAAGCTGATCTTCCGTGGCTCCCCGTCTGGGCCCCTGCTGGCTGGCTGAAGAGGCTTCCTCCCCTGGCGGTCTGACAGGAGCTGTCGGGGCAGGGCGCTGACCTAGGAGCCAAGCCACCCAGCTCTGAGCTTTGGGGCTCTCCTTTTCCCCCGTTAGATCGCACACTCCGTGAGAACAGGTCATATCTGTGAATTGGCGAGTTTTACTTTGCGAAAGGTAGGCCTCAATACAGCTGGGAAAAAGTGAAGGCAAGCGAGCAAGACATATGACGGTAAAAAGAATGTTATGGGAACCACGAGAATCTTGAGTATGGTACCAGCGGGCACGAGGTCAGAGATGAGCCCAGGAAGCTGGTGCGAGTCCTGGTCCCCGGAGGCCTGGAGCAGCATTCGACTCTCGGGAGATCCGTAAGAGCCGCCGCTGTGGGATAGCCAGCCCACCATCAACTGATCCCAATAACCGTGGATCGATGGCCGGGGGTGGGGGTCGGCTCATCTGGACCGGCTCCTCGGGCGATTCTGTTTAAGCTGCGGACCCAGCTGGGCTAGGCTCCAGGTTGCACTTGACCTGCCCCACGTGGGTTCATTCTGGGGTCCCCGCTGAGGGGGGCAGTGGCTCCTGGGGAAAGCTCTTCCCGTGGGGAAGGCGAAAGTGCGAGAGGTTTTGCGGACATCTACCACCCCCCTGGCCAAAGCAAGTCGCGTGACCGTGCCCTGGCTTCGCGGGTGGGGAGGTACGTTCTGCCCACAGAGCAAGGAACAAGGGATCTGCTGAATAATAGTCCGGGTGATTCCAAGGTAACTCGGAGTAATAGTTAAGAATAAGGCCAGCTCCGGTCCACGTTCCGATACTCATCAGCCGTGTGACTTGGGGCAAGTAACTGTCCGCTTGTCTGTGCCTCAGTTTCCCCCTCCGAAAAGCAGACACCGGGCGTAGCCCATCGAATTACGTAACGGCCATCAAGCTTCCTAGCTCTGGCTTCACGCACAATGAGCACCTACGTCAGCCGTTGTTTCAGAGATGATGAGAGATAGTCCAGTTCCATCGCTGTCATTGTTTCTGGTGCCCTTTGCCCCCACTTCCTTCCTCTGGGCCAGACCATCCTCTCTGCTCCCCCTCTCCAGGGTCTCTACTCCGCTCTCTTCAAATATTTGGAAATGTTCCCAAAGTCCCCAATCTCGGTCATGGTTAAGCCAAGCTACACAGATTTAGTTCCTTTAATCTTTCCTTGTAAATTAATCCCTCTGAACCTTTAATCATTTTCCTCGAACGAGATTCAAATGAGACACATCTCGGGGCCCCCACCGTACACAGGCTGCAGCCCGGTGACAGGCTGTCAGCTTCCTTGCTCTGCAGGGAGGGCACACCAGGCTGCCCCCGAGATAAGAGGATCGGAGCCTCGGGAGACTTCCCCCGTCCCACGAACCAGCCCAAGGTTTTGCTGGGGTCCTGCCACAGGCCAAAGGGTCATCTGGACCTGTGTGTTCTCTGCGGGGGTGGGCGGGGGGACGCCACCTGCTCCCTCGCCTAGCCCCCTGTGGCGGTCGGCCCCTATTTATCCCTTGCAGGTAATGTGCGTCCTGTCTTGTATGCAACGTGTCTGATCTTCCAGTTTAGCTCTGAAATGGTCAGAAACCATCTCCTTGTCCAGCTCCAAAGCCTGGAGAGGTCCCACCCCCCGGTTACCCTTGGAGAAAGGGAGCAAGGCGTCCCCACAGACTGGACAAATGGGTGGGACTGAGAGGCCCGTCTGGGCCCTGCACCCGGGATCGGGGGCCAGCGGCACGCCACGTACGCGCCCAGTCCCCCGTCCTGGCTTTCCCTGAGCTGCGGCTTTGGAAGCTGGCTGCTTATTTCTACAACCTTCCAGGAAATATTCCCCTGACTGAGCTTCGACACGGTTTCCAAAAATAAAAGCCAGTGATCGAGGAGAGACACCGACACATGGCTCGCGTCTGCCCCGGGGTTCTTCAGGCCGCAGCAAAACCCACACGGATCTGTGATTCCCAGTGGCCTTTCTCAGGCGTTTAACACATGAGCCATGTAGCCCACGGGCAGCTGAAGTATTGTTACACGGACACTGGGCAGGTCAAGCTGAGTTCCTCCCTCCTGGTTGTGAGAATGCAGAATACAGATCTCGTGGTGAGACGTCCTGGGTCAGGATCCCAGCTCCTCCTCCACTCGCTGGCTGTGTGACCTCAGGCGAATACCTTTGCCTCTGTGTGCCTCAGTTTCCCCCTCTGAAAATGGGGATTCGTGATAATACCTGTCTCACAGAGTTGCTGTCAGGGTGGATGAACGAAATGTCCAAAAGTGTCTTTACGGCACGAGGAGCCAGGGCTTGCCGCTGTTATCGTTGTGGCCATTTCGCTGGGTCTCCCCATAGCCTGGCGGGTCATTTCCCATGTCTGAGCCTCAGTGCTTCCATCTATAAAATAGGCATGCCACCACCTGTCTCCGGCGGGGGGCGGGGGGGTGGCTGTTGTGAGAATCAGGTGACATAGAGTATGTGAAAGCTCTTTGCAAAATGGCAAAGCGTTATGCACGTCGAAAGTTTGTTGCAGAGCTGACGGTGTAAATGTGCTGGCAGTGAATTGGGTGATGAGCTGTGATATTTAAATGAGAACTTGTAGGCTCCCCAGAAGCCTTTATTCCCCCGTCCCCAAACACGTATTGTGTTGGAACATCTCGTAGCTTTCTGTTCTCTACCTGGGAGACTGGTTCTCTGGAAATTGGCAGAGAGGTTCGGGGCAGGGCAGGAGCGAAGGGTTTTGACTCTCTCAGAGCAGGGAGTTGCCGGGCGCTGAGGAGACGGGTTGTAGGATCTTAGTCTCACTGTCTTTACACCCTTCCTGCCTCGGCTCCCATCCTTCCCGAAGCCAGCTGCCTGGAGGTCGCTCTCTGTACATTTCCCGTAGCCTGTAAAGAGCCTTCCAGAATGTCCCTCAGGGCCGCCCCCCTCATCCCCCTCCTCTGCCACAGAGCCCAGCATCTCTCCCCTGAATGTTCAGTCGCATCCTAGCGGGGCCCCTTGCTTCCTTTCTGCCCTCCTGGAATCCATTCTCCAAGCAGCGGCTAGCAGGGCCTTTGAAAAATGCTAATCTGATCCTTCCCCAAATGGTCGGGAGGCTTCCCTTTGTTTATAGGAAAGAGTTCAAAATCCTCAGCAGTAGGTACTGTTCTTATCCTGCTTGACCAGTGAGGAAACTGAAGCCCAGCCCAGCTGAGTATCGCTGGCCCCAGGTGCCTGAGCTGAGAGGTGTCAGGCCTGGGTCATTATCCCAGCAGCATGGGTCCGTCTGCCTCTCAAGAAGCCAGTGGTCTTCTCCTGTCCCTCGGATCGAACAGGTTCCACCTGACCTCGGAGCCTGTGCGTATGCCTTTCTTACCACCTAGAATTCCCTTCCCTCCTCTCCCGGTCTCCCTGACCCCACCTCGTGTCATCTGGTGGATCTGGGTGGTTCCTATGCCTCCCCCACCGGTCGCCATTCCCAGGGCGCGTGCCGAGGTTGGCCTCCCCGGCTGGGTCTGGGGTCCACAAGCTCACAGCCTCTCTCTCCGTATCTTCAGGGCACAGATCCTAATACAGCCATCATCCCACTTGGGACTGTGTGCTGCGCATCTGCCTCTCCCAGTACAGCAGTCTCTGATGGCAAGGGAGGTGGCCCAGCCAGCTTGGGAGGCTGTGTGTTCTTGAGGCTCCAAGGCCACGGTGCCAGACGATTCAGCTCCTGGTGAGAACCTTCTTCCTGGCTTGCCTTCGGCCACCTTCTCACGGTGTTCTCTAGAGTGACAGAGACAGGGATGGGGGAGGGAGCTCTGGTCTCTCTTCGGTACGAGGACTCTAATCCCATCATGGAAACCCACCTCAGGACCTCATCTAAACCTAATTATCTCACAGAGCGCCCCCCCCCCCGCAAATACTATCGCCGTGGGGGTTAGCGTTGCAACATAGGAATTTGGGAGGGAGAGGTCACAAACATGAGCCCAGGCAGGTGGTATATATATCTTGTTCCCTCTGGATCAGTGATTCCAAGCACCCAGCAAGCACTCAGCATTTGTTGAAGGAATGAGTGAATGGATGAATGAAGGAAGGAATTGTAGTGCTGCCTGGACACTGAGGGGTGAGACGGATCCTTCCCAGATGTGAGAGGAACCTGCCAACCCACTTACGTCCCAAGAGGTTTTGGTGACGCCAGAGAGGGCCGGACAAATCCCCACTTGGCAAAAAACAAACAAAAAAACAACCTACCGTTTATTAGCAGTGACCTAACCGTTGGCAAAGTTGGGGCGTGCTAGGATACTTTCCCTTTTCCTGAAACATAAAAATACACATATATTTTAATGTAGAAGGGTAGAAAGTCACGTTGAGCATCTCTGATCCCCCAACCATAAAATATACGCCTGGGATTAGATCCCCGCTAGGAAATATTGCCCCGTGATTAGATCTCAAGCCATGAAATATACCCATGGGTTTAGATCTCCACCTTGGAAATACAGTTTGCTGATTAGATCGCCCCCATGAAATATGGCCTTTGGGTTAGTGCATGCCGGTAAAATATGGCCTTTGATTAGATCACTGCAGGGAAGGCTGGGTCGCTAGCTGGGAGTAGGGAGTTTTGCCACATCGTCACGAAGCGAAATATGAATATAAGGGGAGGAAGAGAAAGCAGAGAAGGTAAGTTAGTGACCGTGACATTTTGGAACTTGGGCTTTCTTGGAGGTCGTCAGTCAGAGGGGCGGGGATGGGGACCGACTTGGCATGGAGACCCTCCCCCCCCCCCCCCCCCAGTGGCAGCATTCTCAGCCAGGTGACGATGGTGGTGGTCATGGCTGGTGCACGGCGGGGTTCCCACGTGCCAGGCACCGCGCTGAGTGCTTCACGAAGGTTGTCTCCTCCGGTTCTCGAGAGGAAGGTGATGTATTTACGGTTCCCAGTTCCGGGTGGAAACTGAGGCACAGGGCAGGGAAGCCGCTCGCTCAAGGATGCATGCTAGAATGTGTCAGAGCTGAGATTTGAACCTGGGTCCTCTGCCCCTCGGGACTTTATCCAGAACCACTGCCCTTTGGTTGGCCAAGCTGATGCCATCCTTGGCCTGTGGTGCTGGGGACATGTGGCCCCCGCAGCCTCTCTGTGCCGTAGGGGTGAGGGGTGGGAGTCCCCACCAGAGTCAGAGATACGCTGGTGCTGCTGTTGGATCACTGCGGTGACGATCGGGACAGAGAACCCTAGGATCAGAGCCCAGAGAGGCATGGGGTCCAGCTGGGCTCATCCCCCACCCAATGGCTGCTTGGTGGGACACAAGGGTGCTGTCCTCTTGCCTCAGTTCAGGGTCATCTCAGCTCCGGAGCCCCCAGGGGGCCAGCTGAGGACCACAGCCCGCTCCCCTCCGCCTGCCTTCCTTCCCACACTTCCCGCCCTCCCCTGCGAGGCCCCCTGCACGCAGCTCTCATGGTCTCATGGTCTGTATCCTGGAGCCCAACAAGGGCTCCCTAGGCTTTGTTGGAGGCAAGCAAGTGATGGCGTGTGGCTCCCGGCGCCCAGTGAGTGAGCGGTGACATTTGCCCAAACCCCCAACGGGCGATCTCAGGGAGGAGCAAACAGCTCCGCCCCTTTCCTCTGGGGGCGGGGCCGGTGCTGGGGGGCTGGGGAGGGGGTGCGTGGGGGCCACAGCAGGCTCTCCCCACATGTTGGCTCTGGCTGCATCTTTCCTCCCCGCGTGGGTGCTCAGCGGGCCAAGGGAGGGAGAGGTGGGCATCTCCTTATCTCGCTGGAGCCAGCCGACTGGCCAGCTCTTATCGCGGATTTGTGAGCTTGTAAAACATGGCCGGATATCACGCCATCTCCCCGAAGCAAGGGTGCTCTCAGCTGGCCCTTATCGTGGGGTGATCTTGGCCTGTGATTGAGGGGAGAGCTGGGGTTGTCCTGGGCGGGCAGCAGTCAAATCTGCCGGGGTGGAGGGGAGGTGGCATTAGGCTGGCCCACTGGGGGTGATGCTGTGGCAGGTGGGTGTAGCACGTGTACCAAGCCCCCTTCCTTATTCCCTTCCCCGCAACAGGGTTTCAGTCTGCGGGGTGACCCCGAGAAACTCTAGGAGCCCAGAAGGAGAAAATTCCGAGGGGAAAAGGGCGGGACTGCATCAACCTCAGCGACCCCCTTCATTCTCCCCTTCCTGGCTGAGCACCTGCTGTGTGCCAAGCACTCCTCTCAGCTGGCCAGAGCGCTGGACTGCAAGGGAAGTGTCCGACGTCCTGTCCTGCCTCTCACGGTTTCTAGCTGTGTGGCCTCGGGCCGGTCACTTGCCCTCTCTGGGTCCCATGTGTCCAGTGGGAATAAGAACACATCTGGCCGGGTTATTATCGGGGCCTCGGAGGCAGCGGGTGGGAAAGACCTGCCCTGAGAACTGATGTCCTGTGCCCATGGCAGCCGTGGGATCAAAGGATAAGCTTGCACGTGGATCACACACAGACGGGGATAACGGAAGTCCCGGGAACCAGAGCGGGATTCCATGAGCGGGAGCAGATTGTGCTAGGGTTTGCCAAAGACTCTGGGGTGGAAGAGGGAATAAACAGAGAGGGGCATTCCAGGCAAAGGGAATGCTCTCCACAAAGGCCGGCTGGGCAGGGGACACACGGGGCGGACCCTTGCCAGCGGTGCCGGAACAGGCGGCCTGAGCCGTGCTGGCCTGTGACAGCCTTGCTGGCTGGGGAGGCCAGGCCCATCTGGCTCTGTTTTTCTCCTATCATTTAGATGCTTTTGTGCTGAGTTCCCCATTTGTCACTGCTTTCCTGTGATTCTCTTTTGAACACAGCATCTGCTGGGGGCTCCATCCGGTCCCCGCCTCCCGTGTCCTGATGCTCAGAGCCGTTTGCAACCTGGGCCTCTGGTCGCAGGACAGTAGGTGGTTCTGGCTCCCTCAGTGGGTCTTGGGGATGGAGGAGGGGATGGGTGGGGCCAGGGCAGAAGGCCTGTGTGGCAGGCGCTGGCCGCGTCCGACCCCGGGCATGCTGGCACCTGCCTGTTCTGAGAGTCGGGTGCCACCGTCCCTTCCCCTGCTGCGTCCTGGGCCAACGGGCGTCCCTTTCGCTATCGGTTGTGCATCTGTCTGTCCCTCCCCAGGCTCCAGGCGGCAGAAGAGCCCCCACCATCCAAGTACTTGCTTTGGAGCCGAGCAAGCCTGGGTTTGCCCCTCGGCTCTGTCACTCACCAGCTCAGTGTCCTGGGGCCTGTTTCCTGCCTCTGTGAAGTGAGGATGCTGTCACCTGCCCGGGGCTCCTGCAGTGCTGTGGGGTGAGCACAGCCCTGGGCCGGGCCCCTGGAGCTGCATCCCGATTCTGCCGGGGCATGTCAGTTAACCTCTCTTTGTGCCTCAGTTTTCTCATCCACGAGATGGGAACGAGAACCGCCTGATAGAGTCGATGGGAGCAGTCGGTGAGGTGACGTATCTGTGAAGTCTCTAGAAGAGCCATGTCTGCTGCAGTCACAGTGACCACCCCTGGACCATTGTCCTGTGGCTGCCCTGGGGCCCAGAGAGGACAGAGGCCACAGCCCGGTCCGTAGCGGGGACACTGAGGACCAACAACATTCAGCAACTGGACTAGGGTCATACTGCCCGTTAGGATTTGAATGTGTGTGTGTGTGTGTGTGTGTGTGCACAGGCACACGCAGGGAGGGTATTTGTGAGCATACGGACACGGTGCCGTGGTTTAGAGGACGTTCAGGAACCGGGAGAGAACTCGAGGAGTCAGCCTCTGAGATACTTTTTGACCCGGAGACTCCGACTCGATGTAGAAACGATCCTGTGGCTTGTTTTCCGAGTCCCCGGACCGGGAGCGCGTGTAAGATGATGGGAAGAATTTAGGAAGAAGCCGGGTGTGCACCGAGCTGCGGCGGGCAGGTCGGCAGGGGAAGGCCAGGAGGCCTCTGCCCCTGGAGGAGGGAGGGGAGGGAGCGCACCTGTTGGATTAATAAAAAGCAATGAGCACTAACGTGTTGGGGGCGTCCACTCGGTGCAGGCTCCTTGCTAACTGCGCGAACTCCGTATTTTGGCTCTTACACCCCCCCCGTCCGTTTTCCGGGGCCGCCCTAACAAATTACCACCACCCGGGTGGCTAAAAACAACAGAAATTTATTCTCTCACGGCCGTGAAGGTGAGACTTTGAAATCAAGGCGTTGGCAGGGCCGAGTTCCCTCCAGCGGCTCCAGAGAAGGATCCTTCCTTAGCCCTGCTGGTCCTCAGTGATTCTTGGCGTCCCGTGGCTTGTGGACACGCCCCTCTCTGTCTGTCGCTGCCACATGGCACTCTCCCTGTGGGTCTGTCTCTCCTCTTCTAGTAAGGGCTCTCATTGTAACTGATCACCTCTGCAGAGACCTTACTTCCAGAGAAGACCACATTCTGATGTGCGGGGGGGACGCGAATGTTGGGGGACCCTGATCAACCCAGGACACCCCCTCTTGAAGGGGGATAATAACGTCACTCCAATCTCAGGGAACCTCCTGAAGGTTAAACGTCCTACTCAAGGTCACATGGGGACAAAGTGGCAGGGCTGGACTTGAACCCAGGAGCATATCCGGCGAGGGCTCGGTCCTGCACAACACCAGACTGTCTCCCGTGGAGGGCCGGGCGCCCCCTGCCTCCAGCGGCACAGCAGGAGGAGGCTGGAGGTGGGCGGGGCTCCAAGGATAGATGGGAGGCTCGCAGGGACCCCTCCTTTCCCTTCTTTGTTCACCTTCTGGATCCCTCAGCACCTACCAGGGACCTTCCCTGGGAAGCCCCCCCAGACGCCCTCACTCCGTTAGGACGTGTCAGCCCCTGCGCCGAGCTGCCCCCGCCCTGTTGCCTGTGTCTCTCTGGAACGAATTCTGTTCTCTTTGCACCTTGACGTTCTCTGTTGTTAAGTTGCGTCCACCCTGGTGCTTAGTCTTGACCTCCCCCGGGCAAGGTGCTGGGCTTGGTTCTTCTGTGTTCCCAGTGCCTGACACGGGAAGCAGCACATAGTAGGTGCCCCGTGGATTCTCTCATTCCACACGTAGCTACTGAGCACAATTGTGTGCCAGAAACCGAAAACACAGCCTGGGATGAGAGACCGTCTGGAGGGGTGACAGGCACGCAGACGGAGACCGTCCATGGGGGAAGCGCAGGGGACCGTGGGAGCCAGCGGGGAGCCCAGTCCCGAGGCAGAGAAGGCTTCCCACAGAAGGTGACAGGTGAGGCAGTGCGCTGATGCGGAAGGAGAGGGAAGGTCGCCGCACAAGGAAGAAGCAGCAGGTGCCAAGCCCTGCCAGCAGCCGTGAGAGCTCAGAGCCTTCCAGAACTGCAGGCACTCGCTGAGGCTGGCAGGTGCGTCCAGAGAGAAGGTGGGCAAGGGGAGCTCAGATGAGGAGGCTGGGGCTTTCTCCTGGGGTGGCCTTCCCCTTGACACAGACACTGGGGTGGGGGAGGCATTGAAGGGGCTTAGTGGGGACCGAAGCTGGCAAGAGCGTTCTGCTCTGCGAGGCTGGAGGCAGGGAGGCAGGAAGGAGGCTGTCCCGTGATCCCAGGGAAAGGTGCCAGCGGGCTGAACAGATGCCGGGGTGGTGGGGGGGGGGGGAGCGAGGGGAGAGGTGTGGGTATTACTAAATGCTCACCGAACCGATTCTATATTGACCTTCGGGATTCGATTTGATCTGCACGCAGGGAAGAGGGGCCATGTCTTGGACAGCTCCTGAGTCCCTGCTGAGTGTAGGGGGCATCGTTTCTGCTGTGGGGGTGCGAGTGGTGGCACACAAGGGGAAGAGAGAGAACTGGTCTCTGTTTGCCATTTCCTGGCCGTGGAGCCCACCCACCGTGCCTGGTGAGGTCCGATTCTCTCCCTTGCCTGCCAGGCCCAGAAGTGTGTTGAGATATACACTGCATGGCCCAGAGATCAACAGCCAATACACTTAGACGTCAGGAAGAGAGCCTGAGGCCTGTTTTCACAGCCACAGCTTAGCATGGGGCTCCACGGGTCCTAAAGTTGCCCGCCCCCCCCTCCCCCCCCGCCAAACGATCCAAATCAGAGCTGACATTTATCGATGGCTCACTATTCGCCAGACTCTGATGCAGGTGCTCGCGATGCATTATCTTACCTGAGCCGCATAACAGCCCCGTTATTATGCCCATTTGTCAGAGGGAGAAACTGAGGCGTTGGGAGGGGAAGTGACTCGCCCGAGGTCACTCCCCTAGGAAGCGTCAGAGCTGGGACTTGAACTCTTGTTCTCGTGATTCCCAAGGCCAGGCCTGGGCCACCACCCCAGGAAGGCGCTGTTTTCCCAGGACGCCGATCTGTCCGGAAGATAACCTTCTGCCCCCGCCGCAGCGCCGAGTGGGAAAGCCGTGCCACGTCCCATCCAAATGAGTGAAGGAAGGCTGACGGGCTGGCTTCCTCTCTTTCCCCAGCTTCCCGGTACCAAGTATATATTTTTTCTAATCGGCCTGGCTGCTGATGGTTATCTGGCTTCGCGAGAGAGCGAAAGAGACTTTGTGTCAAATGCTGAAAAATGACTTTTCAGGCAGCCTCTCTGTCTCCTGAAAGGAGGTGACGTGCTCCAAGCATACAAATCACTCAGTGCTCGGGTGTCTTGATGCGAGGAAGGAGTGTGTTTAGATTGCTAAAACCACTCCTGTCCCTTCCCAAGGTCATGGGCAGGCAACCCAGCCTCGTCAGCACCTGGAGGGCAGCGAGGCCTAGAGAAAAGAGGTGGTGTGGCCCCGGATGGCAAGCCTGGGGGACCGTGGGCTCGGGAGGGATCCCTTGAACGCAGGAGGTGTGAGAGCCCAAGACCTGGGATTCCGGAACCCAAGACCGGAGACTTCGCTGTGGGTCTCCGTTAGCCCACAGTAAGCTGTGTGACCTTGGACAAGTTACTTAACCTTTCTGGACCTTGGGAATCCTCCTGCACCCATAGTCCCCCCCACAAGCGCTGCCTTCAGCAAGGCCATGCATCCAGCCAGATGTTCTAATGAATGAGCTTGCCTGATGTCAGCTGATGCTCAGAATCCCAGACTGGCTGCAGAATTTCCTGAGAGGCCACTGGGTGTAAGGCAAGAGGGTGGGCTTTGGACCACACCAGGTGGTACTTGAACCCAGGATCTGGATCGGGCAGCCTGCCTGGGTTCCAGTCCTGGTCCTGCCACTCCAGCTGTGTGGCCTTGGGTTTGTGGCTTACCTACTCTGAGCCCGTTTCCTCATCTAGCAAGTGGGGAAATAACCAAGATTATCTCAAAGGGGGGCGCTGTGAGGAAAGCAGACGGCTTAGAACAATGCCCAGCAGATGAATCTGCTCTTAGTAGGGGTGGGTATTGTTGGGGTGGCTGCTTCTTAGCTGTGCTTCCTGGGCAGACCTGCCCACCTCCCCAAGCCTCAGCTTCTCCATCTGTAAAAGGGGATGAGAATTTAAAAAGTCCAAGTTAAAATACTTGCCACAGAGGAGGCTCCTGATCCCTTACAGACATTTGCGCAGAGATGGTTTTTAATAAAATTTCAGTTTTTCGGCGTAGATGATGTTTTGCTGTCTTTTGACAATTGATGACGAGGTATCTCAAGATCAACATGGGATTGAGTAGAATGTCCCGTTTTGTGCGTGGGCTACGGTCGGGGTCGACTTCGCGGGGTGGGGAGGGTGTCTGTTTACCAGAGTAAGAGCCCGTGGAGGTCAGGGCTGGGGGAGAGCGCCCAGAGCGGGCTCCGGGGCGTCGCACGTGCCCCAGTCTTGGGTGCCAGCTCCAGTGCCCTGGGGCAGGTGTCTCGCCTACCGTTTTCCTCCTGGACTGCCAATGGGCGGGAGGGTGGCCCCGACCTGTGCAGGGAGGGAGGCGGCTGCCAGAGGGAGACCCAGGAGAGCGCGGGCCAGGTCCGCAGGCTACTGGGGGAGGACATTCCTCATTTGTCTCTCCTTTTTTTATTTTCCTAGCTATAAAACACGGACAAACCACCCCGCCAGGGCTTGAAAAATACAGACGGTCTCCAGATGAGTTTGTGATGTTGGATAAGGCGCGTTCCTCATGCTGTAGCAAAACCAGTGGTCCTTCCGGGCCGGGAAAATTTCTAAAATTAGGGAGTGAGGCCAACCGTATAAAATGTAGGGGGTCAAGAGGGAGGGCAGAGTATTGAAGCAAAGGTACCAGGAGGAACACAGGCCTGGGCATCGCATCATAGCTGGGTGACCCGAGGCCGGTCACCCCCCCCTCCGGGCCCCACTTAACTCTTGGGGTGTTGCAAGAATCTAAGGAGATCATGGAGGTTAAAGGCTTTGTGGTTTGCAAAGAATTGGCATAAAATGACAGTGGGAAGGCCTCTGTGGTCCCTCTGTCCTCGCCACATACACACACAGGCTCCGTGGGACAGGTGGGGGTGCTTCTCTCCCTCTCATCTGCCCAATCCCTCTTGTTGGTGGGTCTGGGACTGAGGCTGGGATGCCCCAGGCATGGGGCCAGATGCAAGCTGGTGGCCTGTGTGGGGGTTAGGGGGGGGCAAGGAGGACCCTGAAAGAGGAGCATCTTGGAGAGATCAGGAACGCAATCCAGGTGCAGTACCCAAGGGCTGGACAGAGAGGGAGCAGCGGGCACCAGGAGGTGGCACACAGGGCAGAGGGGCAGACGGGGACAGTGGCCAACAGGGGACTGCTCCAGTTAGAGCAGTTTGGGGACTCTGTGTCCCATCGGCGAGGTGCCCCCGAGTTCAAGTGCTGCCCCCAATACTGACTGGCTGGCCAGGTGATGTGTTTACATAACTTGACCTCTCCGAGCCTCTGTTTCATCATCTGTAAAATGGGGATAACGTTAGAAGTCCTCTCACACAGTGAAGATTAGATAAGACAGGCAGGGTGTCCGACCCGAGTAAGACCTCCATGAGTGTCCCTGTCACAGCAGTGACTGCCCCTGGACTCCCTCATGCCCCGGCCCCTCCCAGATCGCTCAGGTCTGCCGAGCGCAGCGTGGGCGCCACCCTTCCAAACATCTCCCAGCGGGACGGTCGCATGGAGCGTCCTCTGCCCGTAGAGCCCTCAGCATCCCGGACCCGGCGACTCTGTGGGTCTCTGATTTGGCGACGCTGCCCTTGCCTGACGGGGACTGTGCCTTCTGTTACCTTGCCTGTGGTGGTGGTGACGGAGCCTGAGGGAGCCAGCAGCCACCCCCCCCCCCCACCGCCCCCGGGCGCCCCCACCTCCGGCTCCACTGCTTCACTATCTGTCATCTCTGGCAATCACAGCCACTGAGCTCGCAAAAGCGCTGTTTAATCGCCTGCATTGTCTGCTCCGCACCCGGTAATCTGGGCTTGGAACACATGTTAACAAATGGGCAAAGTTTTATCGGGAGCTGCGCCCCCCTCCCCGCTTCGTCAGGTGAGGTGGTCCCGCCTCCTGGGCTCATGCTCCTGGGGAATCAGCCCCCCCCCCCCGGGCCATCGCACAGCCTGCAGAGGGATGATGGCGGGGGTGGGGGGGTGGGGGGCACCCCTGGGGAACGCCCCCTCAGGGCTTGCGACCCCCCGAGACTCTGTTGGCCATGGGACTGGGGTGGGGGGGACGCGTGCAGGGGACCTGGGTTCGAATTCTCCCTCTGCCTCTTCCGGCTTCTGGCGTGGCCGGCAGTCTGCGGCAGTCCTTGGCTTGTCGATGTGTCCCTCCAGTCTCTGCTTCCGTCGCCACATGGCATCCTCGGGGGTCTGTGTCCACATTTCCCAATCCTTATAAAGGCACCAGATATTGGGGCCGGGCCCTTCCTCATCTTGACGGCGTTTGCAAAGACCCTATTTCCAAGAAAGGCCGCATTCACAGGTGCCAAGGGAAAGGCATTCACATATCTTCTGGGGGACACGTTTCACCCCACCTGCTACCCTTCGGCCAGACCTTCCTCACTCCAATAGTGGGGATCGTTAGTGCCTTTGGAGGTGACCTCTGCCACTAAACTGGCCCTGCTCAGAGTGTCATGGGCCTTATCTACCTTAGCACGGCCCCGTGAAGGGTGTTGCTGAGATGGGGCCCCCATCCCGTCCTCGACTGCTTCACCCTGCTCTAAGCCAGGCATGGGTGTGTAAAGAGATGACAGTCTTTACATGAGACGGGGACCCTGCCAGAGAGATGAGCATTTATGGAAGCAAAGATACAGTGTTCCCCTTACACCAAGGGGAAGCGAAATTAGGAAGGCCCTCAAGGGACCAATTAACGGAGCCCAGAAGGATACCGAAGGACGAAGAGGGCATTCTGGGCAAAGGGAACAGCAAAATGCTGGAGGAAGGGACGTCCTTGAGCGGCCCCGGGTGGCTGGGTCAGGGACTGAGCGTGTACTGGGAGGGGGACAGAGCTCCCTGGAGGAGAGGCTAAGGGGCAGCTGGACTGACATATGGCAGGGCTGAGGAGTGCAGACTTCAGCCTCCGGGGCACTGGGGAGCCAGTGAGGGTTGTGGAGCAGGAGAAATGGTGGCGTCCGAACTGTGGCTCAGAGGACTGATCCAGCAGCAAGAACATTTTAAGGTTGTTGCTGAAGGGAAGGCTTTCCTACCTAGGGACACAATTATCCCTGGAATATTAAAGAGCTAGAGAAATCTTTTGACCAGAAATTTCCCAGCAGGTCTGTAAGCCACACCAACAGACTTCTGGTCCCAGCTCCTTCTGCACGTTGGTGATGGACATCAGACTTGATCCGGGATATCCAGGGGCTGGGACCCAGCTATTGTCCCTCCTCAGGGAAATAGTAAGGGGGCACCTATCCCTGGGGCCTGGCCCCCTTTGCCCCTGACTAGACCATGAGGATCGGCCCTTCTTCACAGGCCTCCCTCCCCCATCCCACTCCCAAGATTTTAAGTTTTACATCCGAGCCTCAGCGTTCTGAGTGGAACCTCCCAGAAGCCAGCAGTAAGAGCTCCAAAGCACCTGGGCCCGTTTCTGTGCCCTGTGCGTAAGTGGAATCATTTATTTCCGTCCTCCAATCTTGATTAAACCCGCCTACAAATGAGCCAGATATTAAATCTGTGACCTCAGTCCTCCCTCCCCCTGACCTCCCCTCCCTCTTTCCACCTCAGGAGTGGCCAATTTAGTCCCGGGGAGCACTGAGCGACTGGAACATTCCGTGCTGGGCCTGCTGGGCTCCTTCCGCCCAGCACCCCCCCCCGCCCCCCGCTGCCTCCCGCCTGCCCGTTTCACTTTTAACTCCATTCACATCCTCCAAGCATGTCAGATTTCTATCGTGCACTTTCCCAACGTCAGTTTTCCCACGACGAGAACAAGGCTGTAAACACCCATATTTTCATAAGCCTATTATAGCTCTCCATGTATTCAAAGTAGATTGAGCGATGCTATCTCACACTCCTCGGGCCGGCAGGGGCTGGCGCAGGAAGCTGGCCCACGGCAAACACCAGGAGCCTTTATCATGCCCTCGATGATTGGACGACCACTTTGATTACACTCTGGTGGCCCTTCCTCCCTGCCTAAATCGGCGTATCCGTTTCCGATCGACACCATCAGAACCTGCTGGACGGCGAAGTCGAGGGAAGGGAGAAATGTCAACAATGACACTCAATGAGGGCACAGAGCAGGCATCCGCTAAGCCCTGGCCGCCCCAGGGAGAGGCACCTTGGGCCTGGCCCACTGGCCCCACGTGGGGCCGCGTGGTACGTGAGAGACACCACTCCTGATGCTCTCTAGGATTCTAGGGCCCTGGGGAGGAACCGAATATGTCAGGCCAGCGTGCGATGGTGGGATTTGAAATCCCTGAGCTTCTCGGGGTGGGTGGGGAGGGCGGGGGGGGGGGGGCGTTCCCTGAAGGACATAACCTATCAGCCACCAGAGGAGATTCCTGGTCGATCCAGTTTCAGTAGAGACCCCAGAATCCTTCAGTAGAGACCCCAGAGCTCGGGTATGGCAAGGCTCTCCACAGGCGGCCCTAGGTATCAAGCGATATAAGGCCCGTGAGGACAGGCCCGTGGCTGGCTCTGCCTGTGGGCCTTGATAAACAGCCATTGAACGAGTAAATAAGTGAAAGTGTTTGAATCTCCTTCACATGGGCTGAGGGGGGGTGGATACGTCCGCTAGAACGAGGACAGCAGGGTCTGTCTGAAAAGGGACACGTTTGGGACTCGGAATGCCACCCCCGGCCTGTAGCCCTTTCTGAGCCTGGGGTTACGCTTTCTGAAAGAGCCAGAGAGGTTTCCAGGCCGAGAGGTAAAATCAAATATGTTACGTGGGTACTTATACAGCCATTTAAAATGCAAACCATTTACAAACCTAAAAATCATTCTGAGCTGGTGGGCCCTACGAAAACAGGCGACGGGCAGGATTTGACCCTGGGAGGGCCGCAGTTTGCCTCTCTAAGCCTTGTGTCCTTCATCTGCAAGCTGTGACCAGCTCTTGTCTTATCGGTGGTTGTGGAGAGTCCATACAGCAGATATCAAGGTGTCTGACAGGGTTCAGCCCACGATAACAACGCCATCGTAAAAGCTCTGTGGTCTGGAGGGCTAGCCAGGTACCGAGCACTGCTCTGGGAATACGAATTCATGAACTCCTCTGACCCTACGAAGGACTGCTGTGGTCTCCATTTCACAGATGGGGGAACCGAGGCTCAGGGTGGCGCAGTCACTTGCCCAAGGCAGAGCAGGGATTCGAACCCAGCTAGTCGAGCCCCAGGGTACGTCTGCTTCCCGCTGCTGTCGCTTCTCATTCGTAACCACCTGAAAGGCACCTAACGTGAGCCAGGACCCGGACGACCTCCAAGCAACGGGTGACACCCAGGTCCCCCCGATCGGGGGGTGGTGTCCACTTGTTAGTGTTACGTGGCTGCCAGCTTACCTTCTGAGTGCCAGCTGCTTGGTGTGACATCTGGGCTCAGGGACGGAGGGGAGCGAAAGGGAGGAGGTCCCGGGAAGGTCGGGTCTCGGGGAAGAGTCGCCCAGATTTGCAAACATGGAGACAAAGCGGTCCGCATCCCGTTGCCCTGGGAGCACGAGAATCGGTGTCCCTCGGTCCTGGAAACAAAGACGCAGGTGGGGCAAGAACGGAGAGAAGGGGGAAATCGTAGAGGAATGGGGCTCGCATCCAATTCGTGGCCTGGTTTCAGCCTGGAGGCAGGGGGACGGGGGACGGACAAGTTGACCTCTCAGGCCATATCCCGCCTCCCTGTTGAGCTGGGCAGCGGGGTGGGGGCTGCAGGAGAAACTCCTTCATAGTTGCAAGGGCTCTCCTTACAGTTTAGGTGTTCGAGACCCCCTTTGCGATGTTGTCTGAGACAGCCCGAGGTTGGAAACACAGGATCCGAGAGGACTTACGAGAGCTCCCCTTCTCTGGGCTGGTTGGGAAAAGTTTTAGATTGTGACGGTGTTGCTGCGATGGACTGAATGTGTCCACCCCAAATTCGTATGTTGGGATCTGAACCCCCAAGGTGATGGCATGAGGAGGTGGGGCCTCTGGGAGGTGATAGGTCACGAGGGCGGAGCGCTCACGGATGGGATCGGCGTCCTTATGAAGGAGACCCCAGAGGGTTCCCTCACCCTTCGAGGACACGGAGACAAGAGCCCATCTATGCGGCAAGAAGGGGCCCTCACCAGACCCTCAATGCGTCAGCGCCTTGATCTTAGAATTCCCAGCCTCCAGAACTGTGAGAAGCTCATTTCTGTGGTTTATAAGCCCCTCGGTCTGGGATATTCTGTGAGAGCAGCTCCAATCAGAGTAGAGAGCCAGTTCCGGAAACGCCAGAACCAAGCCAGAAAACTCATGCCCAAGATTCTCTCCCTCTAGACCCCACTCTTGGGTCTAGGAATCTGTGTGAGTCGGGGCTCTCCAGAGAAACAGAGGCGGAGAAGTCCCACAATCTGCCGCCCGCGTGCTGGAGACCTGGGAGAGCCAGTGATGTGATTCGGTCCGAGTCCAGACGCCTGAGAACCTGAGAGCCAGTAAAGACGCAAATTCCTCCTCCCTCTGTCTTCCGTTCTCTTCCTGGGCCTCCATGGAGTGGCGGCTGCCCACCCACGCCGGGAAGGAAAAGCTACTTTGCGGAGTCCCCTGATTCAAACGCTAATCTCATCCAGAAACACCCTTCCAGACGTGCCCGGCAATAATGTTTAGCCTGGGCCCCCCATGACCCCTTCAAGTTGACGCGTGAACTTAACCCTCACGGGGCCACCTGACCTTTGGTTTCGGCTCAGGTCGTGATCTCCCGGTTCTTGGGATTGAGCCCCGAGTTGGGCTCTGCATGGACAGTGTAGAGCCTGGTTGGGATTCTCTCTCTCCCTCTCTCTCTGCCCCTCCCCTACTCCCTTGCATTCTCTCTCTCTCTCTCTCTCTCTCTCTCTCTCCAAATAAATAAATAAACTTAAAAAAACCCACCTTAACCCTCATTATCGGGCATGAGACAATTTGGGTTTACATGTCCAATGACACCATGTCACTGAGTCCCACTAAAATGTTGACGGGGGGTGGGGGTAAGAATTCCAAACTGTCAGCAATGCCTTTCTCTGTGAGGACAGGGTGTTTTTTTTTTTTCTTTACTGTTACTGGTATTATTTATTTTCTGCAATAAACAAATATTCTTGAAGTCACCGATGAGAGAAGTCATTAAAGATAAAAATATTGATAAGAGCAGGCTGGGTCTCTTCTTCCAGAACCCAGTGGGACGTTGCCTTCTCCGTGGAAAAAAAACCATCCCATGCGTCCAGGGGACATTTGTCATCCTTGGTCTTAACCCGACCCCTTCTTATCTTGCCGACAGGGAGAAGGATGGAGAAGGGGGCTGTGAGCAAGCGAAGCTTACAGGAGCATGACTCACACAGCCCATTGTGAAGGGAGCTAACCTCGAGAATCGGCTTTGGAAATAAAACACGAGGCCGGTCTCATTTCAGTTTGGGTGTTCAAAACCCCCTTTGCGATGTTGTTTGAGACAGACTGAGGTTGGAAATACAGGATCCGAGAGGACTTAGAAACGCTCCCCCTCTCTGGGCTCGTCGGGAAAAGTGTTAGATTATTACGGTGTCGCTGTTATGGACGGAATGTTTGTGTCCACCCCAAATTCATATGTTGGGATCTGAACCCCACCAGGGGGTGCCTCCCGAGCCTTTTGCCTCCAAATCTGCTGAAACCTTAAGAGTCCCAGCTGTGCCCCCGGGACAGCTGACTCAAGGTGCCCTATGCACAGGATTCTAATCAAAAGGGAGCCCAGAATCAGAGCCAGGGAAAACCCTGGAAGCTGTCAAGGATTCGTGAGCAAGCACAGAATCGTGCCTGTGGGATTTTTCTTTTGGAAGCTTGGTCTGTAGGATAATCTGTCGTAATGTCGAAGGATGGTCGTGTTGACTCGTCGTTTTCCTGAAAGTAGTAAACGGCACCTAATTTGCTCACTGTAAGTACTGTATGGTGGTGATGATTCCCAGATGCCGTCCCCGGTGCTGGAGACACTGCAGTGAACAGATAGACAAAGCCTGTCCCCTTGTGGGGCTGACGTTCTGGTCAGCGGGGATAGAAGGGTATCCGTAATTGTTACTAAATCCACATAAGTTAAAACACAGTGTTGGACAGAGACGTAGGGTTATGCAAAGTAAAGCAATTTCAGGGATAGGAGAGAAGTTAGGTGGGCATTTTGGAGAATTTTAGATTGGGCGACCAAGGAAGGCCTCCGGAGCTGGGGGTGGTGGGCGGGGGGCGGGACGGTGGGCATGACAATGAGCAGAGATCAAAATGAAATGAGTAAGCAAGCCATGCACATAGGCTGGGAAGATAGCGTTCCAGGAAGAAGAAACAGCAGGTGCAAAGGTCCTGAGGTACAAACGAGCTTGGGGTGTTTACGGAAAAACAAAGAGGCCAGTGTGGCTGGGACGGAGTGAGCCAGAGGGTGTGGTAAGAAGCAAGGGAGCTGTGCTGGCCTTCCGGACCACAAGAAGGCCCTGGTTCTCACTGTCCAGCGAGCTGGGAGCTGCGTGAATCCTTGGAGCAGGGGAGTGGTGCGGTCTGCTTGGCGCTTCAGAAGCCACCGGCTGCCGTGGTCCCAAACAAGCATGTCGTATCGGCGGCTGAAAGCAACAACCGTCTCTTGGCTCACGTTTCTGTAGGCGAGCAGTCTTCGTGGGCTAGCCTCATTTCCCTGCTCGGGGCCTCACAAGGTGGTGGCCTTCCAGGCTGTCGTCCGGAGATCCTGGGGGAGAATCCACTTCCAATCTCGTGCGGCTCGCTGCAGAGTCCGGTTCCTTGTGGGTGTAGGACCGAGGTCTGTGTCTGCTCGCTGGCTGGCCGTGGGGACTGCTCTCTGCCCCTGTAGGCTCTCTGCCTATCCCCTCTTCAGCCAGCAAGGGCGCGCCGGGTGCTTCTTGGACCTTGACGTGCTTTGCCCCCCACACACGCGACACCTACTTGGGGGAGGGCTCTTTGGGGGTGAGCAAGCCTCTGTTAACGCAGACTTGGAAATTCAGAATTACACCGTCAGGTCAACAATTCCACCCTCCATCGTGCGTTTCAGAGCATTTATTAGGCGCTTCTGTGTTCCTAAGGCTTGTTGTGGATTATGGAAGGATCGAGGGGGGAGAAAAGCAACCACAGAGAATTTCATCTCACCGGGAGCCGAGACTAATGGTGCAGAAAGCAGGCGGAGGATTTGGGAGAATACAAGGGCGCCCGGGGCTGAAGGATGCAGAAGGGGAGACAATCTGCCAAGAGGTGTGCTTCTGCGTTTACGCATCTCCCACCGGCTTAATTCTTGGCTCTTTCCGGGTGCGTGGGCCCAGCAGCTAACAGGGGTTTCATAACTATTTGTCTCATAAGTGAGCAAGTAGATGAATCCGTGGGCTTCAGTTTTCCTCCCTGAAAAATGGGGATATTGGCCCTCCCACAGGCTTGTGCGACGATGAGACACAGAAGGACTTGTCTGCGTGCGACGAGCAAAGCAGTTTCAAACGCTGTGCCGTCTATTTGGGGAGGGGTCGGAGATTGGCTTTGATGGGCCCCTAGGAGACGGTGGCGGGAGGAGGGGCGGGAAGAGCCCTTCCCATCGAAGGCAGTTAAGTGGCCAACATTCTCACGGGATATCCCGAGTGCCCCTGAGAGGAAGGGCAAAGGTCCCAGAGGGCTGCGTGGGCACGTTGAAGGCAGCCTTTGTCTTCATTACCTACCGGTGGGCCTCCCCACCAGGACCTGGCTGAAGACAGAGATCAGTTTCCCCGGGAAGAAAGGGGTTGGCCGGTTGTCCCCTTGGGCTAAGATTCATATTTCAGTGACACGATCGGCTTTATTTATAATATGCCCAAACTAGAAACCACCTGAAACATCCCTCAGTGGTAGAATGGGTAAATGGATCGCGGTATCTCATACAACAGAATATTACCCAGGGATCGTATTTTTAAGGCACACACTACTGATAAACGCAACTCATAGATGAATGTCACACGCACCGTGCTGAGACAAAGTGGCCGGACACACAAGGGCGCGTCTTGCGTGATTCTATTTCTGTGAGGGCCAAGAAGCAAAGGTAATCGGTGATGGCGAAGCCAGAACAGAGGGTACCCTTGGGGTGGGGGCAGGGGCCTGGCGAGGAGTGCGAGGGAACTTCCAAGGCTGCTGGGAACGTTCTGTGTTTTGATCCGGGGGGGGGGAGGGGGGGTTGCGTGAGCGTGTGATATGAAGACATTCATCGAGCTGCTCACTTGAGATTTGTGCATTTTGCCATAAATTCTGCTTCTAAAAAGGAATAGAATCATGCCGACCGTGCTAGGGTCAGCCGTGTATTGAGTGATACATTAGCGCTGTGCATGTATTCTGTCCAACCCCGGGAGGTAGGCATCAGGATTCTTGCTCGATGGATTACGAAGACTGGAGCCTCGAATTCCCAGAGCATGGAGTTAGGAACGGAGCAGGATGCCGGCCTGTTTTCACGGTCCGCCTCAAGCCCGTTCCTACCGGAAGGGCTGGCTGGCCTGCTCAATGCCTGCACACAGCAGGCTTGCTGTTCTTGGGTAAGTCCTGAATTTTATCCGGCCCTGGACGTGGTTCGTGCAACTCTTCCGTCGAGGTCCCATGCCTTTCTGTCCTCCCTGGGAAGCAGGAAGCCTGGAGCCTCGGAGGATGGGAGTAAATATCTCCGGCTCACCCCGCACCGACCCACTTCCTCCCCATCTCACCCCCCCCCCCACTTCAATCTGTCCCTTGGCCTGAAGCAGGAAGAAGTTAGATGGTGAGCAAATCAGGCCCGAATAGCCTTCGGGTGACAAGAAGGCGCTCTATAACTGAACAGCTGTAATAGGCTGATGTGTATCTTGCACGACGCGTGCGTTTAATAAAGTATTAATATGAGGACCAGATTGCTTCTGCCGAGCAGGAAGAGCAAGATTGGCGAGGAGGGAGGCGCTGAGTGCTCCCCTGGGAGGCAGGAGCCCTGCAGACTCTCCCCTTTGTGAGCTTGGGCTCCTTTGCTTTGCAGAATAAATGCATTTGGCCAAGGGTGACCGTGAGAGAACTTTCTCCTGGGATGCTTGTATCGCACAATCCAAATAGGTTCTGGAGGGCAGGAGAGATGCTCTGACGGAATGAGTTGATCCATTTCGGTGGTAAAGAAGCTCGGGTGAGAGGCGTTGGGCACAGCGGGTGCCGGGGTCGTGTCGAGGGGGAGGTTTTCAAGAATCCACCTTCCCAGCTTCAGACAGCTGGTTCGGATGTGTGCAGGCTCTCTCGGGCTCTCGTGCCTGCAAACTTCTGAGCGCACATTCCCACCTTCCAGAAGTTTGCTCTCCTTCGCTGTTGGAGGCACGTTTGGGGCCGGACGGCTCTCGATTGCCAGGCTTCTCCTGTGCCTTAAAGGATGTTTGCACATCCCTGGCCATGACATGTAGATGCCAGCTGTGACAGCCAAAAAGATCACCAGACCCTGCCAGACGTCCCCTGGGGAATGCAAAAATTGCCCCTGGTTGAGACCACTCTGCTTTATGGGACCATTTCTTGGTTTTGTTTTTTTTTTTAAGTTTTAGTTTATTTATTTTGAGAGAGAGAGAGAGAAAGAAAGCGTGAAGAGGGGAGGGACAGAGAGAGAGGGAGAGAATCCCAAGCAGCCTCTGCACTGCCAGCCCAGAGCCCGACGCAGGGCCCGAACCCACGAACCGCAAAATCATGACCTGAGCCGAAACCAAGAATTGGACGCTTAACCAACTGAGCCACCCGGGCGCCCCCATGGGACCATTTCTAGTGGTTTCTAGAGTGAAGGTTGGAGGTCGCATGGACCGTAAGGCTACCTCCCTAACGACTTGAGTCGCCCTGCTTGAAGAGCCTTAACTCGGGGGCTTTGATTCTGCCAAGCAAGCCCATCCCCTAAATCATCAGTGGGAAACTCTGTCACGTGAGTTTATTTAGCACCCGCGCAGATCCAGTGAGCAAAGCCACACTTCATCGGGACCATCCGAATCACAGATGGGAGGAGACGATGGCTACTGAACGGATTCCCTTTGCAAATTTCCAGATCCGTGGGTGCCGAAGTGAAGGAAGCCTAGTGTAATGCAAGATGCCTTTTTGGGAGAGAAAAATAAAAGATCCAAAAATTAAGGATTCCTTTATCATGCCTTTAGCTTCCGAGTCCAACAATTAATTCTTATAGGCTAAAGGACCTCTGTGTTTCTGAGGCATTATTATTTAATGTGGGCCTATTTTAAATTGTAATTTTTTTCATTAAGTTGCCTCGTTCTACTGATTAAGCCCAGTTTATAACCTAGCTTAGACTATGTTCCTTGAGTAGTAACTATTTTTCTTTTAAAATATTCCTTAATAACGTGTGATCCATATTTTAAATTTTATTCTAAGTCAGAGAGGCCTCCCAGCGGCTCACGAGTCTGTCCTCGTGCTCTCGAAGGAAGGTGGAGGACACAAGTCAGCCAGGCGCTCTGTGTGCTCCGTAGAGGGTACAAGGTGGGGGAGGACGGTGCCTGTTCAGCCTCTGTGCTCCCAAGGCTTAGCCCCAACGGCCAACCCAAACTGGGCCGTCTGCCCCAAAGCTTTCTAGAAAAGTCCTTTGAGCAGTCTTGCTGGTGCGAGAGGGGAGCCCGTGGGGAAGCCGGGCAGCCGAGGCAGGGGAGTGATGGCCGGGCGGTCCGCACCTGCACCCACCCCTCGTGAGGGGCACGGCAATCAGTTCCCTGTATCTGCCTTGTCCCCGGCCCTCCCAGCCCTCAGAAATGAGGATAAGTATCCCCATACAAAGAAGGCGTTTTGATGTCACCATTGCCCTGAGCAGTGAGCACCATGAGCCCCTCTTTCAGAGGAGACCAGTGAGGCCTTGGGAGGCATGGGGACTTGCCCTGTGTGTCCACGGCAGAACAAGCCAGGGCTTTGGCTTCAAGGTCGGAAGCTGTTTTCCTTTTCTTCCTGCCACGGCCTGTGGCTTCTGCGTTGTCGGCTGCACAGCCAGCCCTGCCCGGGAGGGCCCTGGCCCTGGAGAAGGCCCTGCAAGGTGGCCAGGGCTCGTCGGGCATTTCGTGGGCATCCCGCATCACAGCCTTCTGCCTCCCGGAAGGCCCACCTCTTCTTGGATGCTGGCCTGACCCAGGGATAGAGAAACAGTGGTTCCCCTCACCCGCCCCCAAGGATGCAGAGGAAGCTCCAGAGGGCACGGCAGGCTGTCCGATGAAATACAGCTGGAAAGAAGCCGATGGGCTGGCAGAAAGGGCCCCAGGACTCTGCTTCAGGAGACCTGGGTCCTGGTCTTAAGTTACTTATCGATTGTTCCTGTGACCTTGGCCACGGCTCTTCCCTTCTCTGGGCTTCAGTTTATCCATTTGTAGAACATAAGGGCCCCGATTCAAGATCAAGAAGGCCACTCCCGCATGGTAACCTGTGGTTTGGGAGCCCAGCTCAACGACAATGTAACCAGAACCATTGACTGATCTTGTGGCTTATTTCTTCATCTGCCCGTTCACTTTGTTTTCACGGAGACCCTTCTGAGTACCTACTGTGTGCACGATATTAATGGAACGTATTGGTAGAACCACTGCTGTGACAAAAATCTCAGCAGCTGGACACAGTAACGTTTTATTCCTCATTCGTATCCTTGTCCATCGGGGACCGCGGGAGGACGTCATTCAAGTACCCAGGCTCTTTCCGCCTGACGGCTCTGCCCCTCTCCAGGTCCTCGGCGGCCCCTCCGTCCAGGCAGCTGGCACAGAGAGAGGGTGGGGAGGATGGCACAGGCCGTTCCTAGGGCCCAGGCCTGGAAGCCACACTCCACTGCCAGGATTCAGTCATATGGCCCCACCATCCCGCAAGGGAGGCTGGGAAATGAGCCCTCGGGGGAAGAGGGATAGGGTTTGGGGAGCTCGCACACACACAGAGCAGGTGCCGTGTACAAGATAGAGCAAAGACAGCTTCTGCGCCCCGGATGGACTCGGGCGAAGGAGCCTGGGACGAGCAGAGCACGAGGTTCCAGATGGAGACGAGCATCAGCCTCCTGCAGGAACCCAGACCCTTGGCCCTCTTGTCAACTCAGGACACGCTGCCTAATGAAGCTTTTCGCCCCCCTCACCTTCCCTGGTATACAGCTCAGAGGCAAGGCGACTGACTGAACGAATCCCGCCCTTCTCTGTCCTCAGTGTCTCCCATCCACAAAATGGGAAGAAAGACGACCCCCTCCCCGTCTTGGCTCGCCAGGGAATTGGAGCAGTGTCAGGCGTCAGCAAAGGGTCACAGCACAGCCTTCCCCAGCCTTCTTATTAATAGTATAACCACGTCATTATCAATAATGAAACACAAATTAATAATAAATAAACAAACTAATGATAAATAATGCATACGTCATGAATAATACATTAATACTACGAGGCTTTTGAGCGTCTATTGCGTCTGACAGAGGGGAATTTGATTAGCTGGCTGGAGATCACAGAGTGGGAATATTTCACAAGAGCCTGGAGATTGGGGCAGGGATGGATGCCGGGAAATAGCAGGCACGTCTCCCTGCAAAGGCTGGGGGCTCAGAGCTGAGCTGGGGGAGGTGAGAACCAGGAGACTGAGGGTAGGGACCCCCCCCAGGTGTTCTTTCATGGCCTAAATTTAGGGTAGAAACCCATAGCCCATTGAGGCAGAAAAACAAAAACTTTTCAGCCCCAACAGAATTGGATGTTATAGCCAAGGCTAGACCAGCTGAAGTTGGCTGTAGAATTTATTTGTTCGGCCATGAATTCATTCGTTTGTTCGTTCGTTCGTTCGTTCGTCCATTCAGTAAGTATGCCTTTCATGCCAACAGTGTAGCCAGCAGCATGCTAAGCCCTCATGTTGCAGGTCATGAGACATGCTTTTGGCTCTCCAGGAGCTCACAGTCCGCGGTAGCAGGAGACAGATTAGCCAAACGTGTTAGGGTTATGATAGATGGTAGGAGAGGGGTACTTAACTCCGGCTTGGGGTGCTGGGCGCGGGGTAGGTGAGGTTGGGGCTGGTGTCAGGAGAGGCCTCTGGCGTAAGTGATGTCCAAGCTAAGCCCTGAAGGCTCTATCGAAGCCATGAGGGTAAAGTGATGGCAGGTGCATAGACCCAGGAGCCCCACGATGTCTAGTATATATGGGGAGCACTGAGTGATTCTGATGGCTGAGGCTCAGTCTATGGAAGGCAGAGGGACAAGCGATGAGCTGAGCAAGAGGCAGGCCAGGGGGGTGAGGGGAAAAGGTTTGGACCTCATCCCAAAGGCAGTGGGGAGACGACAAAGGATTTGGATCCAGTGTGTGACATCAGGACACCGGGCTGCAGCATGATCCTCATGCGTCCAGGGCACCACAGCCACCAAGCACCGTCATATGCCATGTCCGTGCGATGGCTCGTTCACTACCTCCTCTGTGCAGCATGCCGGCTGAACACCCACCACGTGCCAAACGTCATACAGGAAACCGGACAAGCACATCAGGTCCCCGACCTTAGGAAGCTCCCAGTCTGACGGCAGAGACATACACAAAGAGCTGTGTGTGACATTACCGTCGGCGTGGACGGCTATGATGGAGACGTTTGCAAGGGTCCGCAAGCTCAGAAGAGGGAACATCAGACTCGGATCAATCAAGGAAGGGGCGACTGTTGCGTTGAACCTGGAAGGGCATGGACAAATTTCCCTAAACGAACTCAGAGAAGGGCATTCCAGGAAGAGGAAGCAACCCAGGCGAAAAGAACAACCTGAGGGGGTGTGGAAGGGGTGGTGGGTGGGTTCCACGGTGGCACAGACGCGGCGTGAGACTGATTGAGTTGGAGACGCTGAGAGAGGCGAGATCATTAGGGACCCGGTTGGCCATGACAGAGTCTGAACTTGATCCTGAATTGGAAGGCAATGGGGTAGGGAAATTGCGTGGCATTAGCCAGGGAGGTGGCGTCGTCATATTTGCATTTTAGAGACATCACTGAGACCCCAGGTGGGGCTGCGTTGGAGGGCCATGGCTGGAGGCTGTGCAGGGTCCTGGGGAGGACTTCTAGGGGCCTAAACCAAGGCAGGACTGGTGCGGGACAGAGACAGTTTGGAGAGCTATTCAGCAGGAAGAATTGATCCATCTTTGAGACAGGTGAGCTGTTAACCTCTCCTCTTCGCTCAGAGGCTTTTCTCTTCTTAAAAGGCCCCCTCCGCCCTCTGCGCCACCCCTCACCCCGGTCCCAGGCTGGGAGCACCTGTTAGCCCAGCACGGAAGGTGTATTTCACGGAACCCTCTGTACCTGCCTGAAAGATCTGGCTGCGATAATTGTTTTGCTGTAATAATATTTATTATGCTAGTAATTACGCGGCACAGGGAGCCCAGGGAGGCTGTCACCAGTGCCACGCTGTGGTATTTATCTTCATGAGGTGGGGTGACCTCTTTTCTTCATGAGTGGTGATGCACGGAGCTCCCGCTTTCACATGGAGGTAAATCCCAGCGCCACAGAAAGGGGAGGGCGTCATCAGGAACTGATGTGACCCCGACCCCCACGGTCGACCCCCCAGCAGGGCCTTAAATACAGCTGGTGGGGCTGTTGCCAGCATCCGACTGTCTGTCTGCTCCGAGTCACGTCTTGGTGAGTCCAGGCTGATTCTCCCCAGGGAGAGGGGTCCTGGAGTCCCTGCCCGCCCACAGGGAGCTCCTAGTCCGATGGGCACTGCTTTTGATTCCTCTCTCGCTACTTTGCCTCAAAAAGTGATGACTTCAGTGACACAAAACAGGCACTTCTGGGCCAAGGTGACTGTCCAGAGCTGGGATCGGGGGACTGTATGTCAGGGATGCGATAGAACAAATTCATCCATCTGGCCTCGGGTCTCTCGCCGTCCTGGGAAAGTTATCAGACACATTCCCCTGGCCTTCCTCGCATCCTCTGCTGGCTTTGAACTTGAACGTGGCCTCAGCTACCAGTCATCCTGCTGCCCCTTGTGGAGGTGTTGTGTCCTGCTGACCCAGCCCGGTGTCTGATCCCGCCGGCCTGGAGCAAAGCTTCTTGGGTCCTTCTGGACACCTGCCCCTCCTCCTCACCCCTGCTATCCCCTTGCTTCCCATTGGAGGGCAATGGGCAGGGGGCTCTGCAGGAGGGATAGCGAAAGAGTAGAGTCAGAGGGCCGGCCTGCCACGCCAGCTTCTGGGTGATCATGAGGAAGTCGTTCTGTATCGCAGAACCTCTGTCTCCTCACCTGTAAAATGGGGATGCTGTCCCACAGGGTTGCTATGGTGACCAGTGAGATAATAATTACAGATATGCTTTGAAAACTGCCCAGCACCAATCACCTGTTTTTGCTCAGTTTGGGGCTCATTCAACACATATTTATTGAATTCCTATTAAAATGCCAGGAACGGTTCTAGTTTCTAGGGATAAAGTCGTGATTAAACACCACAAAGTCAAGGACTTTGGGCTGACGCTCCTTTTACCTCCTGCTAACACAACTGTGAGACCTGGACAGAATGGATGGACACCTATTTGAAAAATCTAGCACATAAATCCTTGCAGGCGGTTTGGGGAAGAAGCCTGGAATTTAAAGCACCCCTGAAAGAATGAGTATAAACACGTCCATAAGCCAGACTCTCGTAAGGTAATCCTGAAAATGTCCAAGATACAAACTAAAGTCACAAAAGAACTGTGAAAGTCTCAATTCACACGAGGCGACAATCAACAGGCCCCACTGATAAGATGGCACCTGGCTTGGAAGGGATCTGACAAGGACTTTAAAGTAGCTATTGTAAAAATGCTGGGACAGGCAATCGCAAATGGTCTTGAAACAAGTATTAAAATAGAAAGTCTCAGCAAAGAAATAGAAGATATAAAGGAGAACCAGGCAGAAACTTTAGACCTGAAAAATACAAGAACTAAAGTTAAAAAAAAAAAAAAAAAAAAAAAAGAAAGAAACCTCACAGGATAGACTCAGTAGCAGGAATGAGATGACGGAGGAAAGTCTGTGAACTTGAAACAGATCGATAGAAACCATCCAATCTGAACACCAGGAAGAAAAGATTGAAATACACACACACGTGCACACACGAAATCTCTGCTCTCATGAAGCTTCCAACCTGGTTGGGTAAGGGGGTGGGAGAGGGGAAGATCAGTAGACAAACAAATAAATGTGTATCAGGCAGGAATAAATGTTTAAAAAAGAATAAAGCAGGGTAAGGAGCAAGAGAATGGCAGGGATACGATTTTATATTAGATAGCTGGGAAGGGCCTCTCCAAAGAGCAGAATGGAGGGATTGAGCCACATGGGTGCCTGGGGAAAGATTGTCTGGGGAGGCGGGACCGGCAAGTGCAAAGGCCCTGAGGTGGGGATATGCTTGGAGTATTGAGGGGCGGGCAGAGGTCATTGTGCGGGGGGTGGAGGAATGAGGAAGAGAGTGAGGGGAGATGAAATCAGAGAGGGCAGAGTGGGAGCAAGGATCCCAGCTGGGAGGCATTGCAGTGGACCAGCAACAAATTATGGTGACTGGGCCCAGGGGGTGGCAGCGGAGGGGTGAGGGAGTTGGATTCTGGATGCATTTTGTAGAGAATGCAGGCCTTGCCTGAGCCAAGGAAAAGTGGGGGGAAGCATCACTTCCGTTTGGTTCGTTTGAGGTGCCTGCAGACGTCCAAGCGTGCATTGGGCGGTAACGCAGGACCCTAGGTTCGGAGTTCCTAACCCACCTGCTGCAAGGTGCCCGGTCACCTCTGCTGGCAGGAAGGGACACGGGACACCAGCTCAGCACAGTGCCCCCAGGAGGAGTGGAACGCTGTTCAGAATGCACCAGTCACGCTGTCCCCTAACAGTGAGCCTGCTACTTCTGGCCGTCCCCCCCCTCAAGTGGACGCACGCTATGTGATGCTCTGGGGTCCTGCCGGATGGCGGTTCAGCAAGGGCCATTACGCATGGATGCTGCTGCCTCTCCACGGCTCGTGCTGCCTGTGCTCTTTGCTGTACCCACTGTGCGGTCTGCTGACTCGGCTGGTCTGCCTCACATCCTCCCGTGACCGATGGGGTGGCCACTCACCGCCCAGGGCTCATTTCTTCTGTTGGACAGAGTCCTCCTGCCTGACCTCCATGAGAGGCCCCTGGGTACTCTAAGGCGGCACCAGTGCCTGTCTGAGCAAATGTGGCCAGAGAGGCAGGTGCAGAAGGCACCTGAAGCTAGGTGACACAACCTGGCCCAGGCTGTGTCACACAAGGCCACCGGGAAGGGGTGCTGGCACGAGAGCCCTCCTGGACACAGCACCCACTCTGTGGAACAGTCCAGGGCATGGGCCAGAATTAATCTGTTCCTTCACCCAACAGAGACTCCGACGGAGGCACGTAGGTAACACGGCACCTGGTTACAGCCCGTGGCCTCACGTCGTGGTGACCATTCACCAACTACACCGTCACAAGTCCTGTTCCATGATCTAAGCTGTAGGGGACAAGGGGTGTTTTGGGGACTGTGACAGCCTGGGGAGTCAGGAAAAGATTTCCCGAGGAGGTGAGATTTCCATTAATCCTGGAAAGATGGATAGCAATTTCCCAAGCCAAGAGCGAGGGCTCAGGACAGAGGGGACCATCTGTGCTAGGACCCAGCAGTGAGGGACGGGGCTGCTCTTGAGGAAGAACAGAACGCAGAGGGGCCTGGGCGGGGATTTTGAACTAGGCGTGTGCCAGATGTCCCCGAGAGGATCCGCAACATTTCCTATGCGCCGATTCGAAGCTCTGAAGGTCCCTAAGAAGGCCAGAGGCGTGCCTTCTAGAGAAAGCAGCCTGGCTGCTGGTGGAGGATGCTAGAAGGGCATGAATGGATGCAGGAAGTCCAAGCCAGACCCCGACCTCACGCTACTCCGTTAACCACCAATGTCTGCTGAACCCGTATGGGGTCGAGCACCAGGGACGAGTTAGCCTTTACTCTGCCAGTCCTCGAGTTGGTCAAGGGAGGTATGGTCGCCCTCGCTGTTGAACTAGGTAGGGAGAGGTTTAAGCGCTGCACCAGGCCAGCCATGGGCCATGGTGGAATTATAACTCACGTGACCACCTTGTTTTGGTTTCCCAGGGACTTTGTGATTTGGTGTTAAAAGCCCTCGTCCCAGGAAAGTTCTCGATCTGGGCAGACTGAAACATCCACATAGGTCACCCTGAGATGACTTCTGTCTCTTTCCACTGCATCAAGGCAGGCCTGCACCCCTTCCAGGGGGCCAGACGTGAGCCGGCCTTCTGGAAGCGTCCCCTCTGAGCTGGGAAAGGGGAGAGGAGGGGCGCTGGGATATCACAAGGCGAGTTACCGGACGCAGGAGCTATTCGTCATCACCTTGTTGGGGAGGGCGCCTGGTGCCTGCACATGGCCTGTGATTTTGCTAAACGTATCTTAACAGGAGCGGTATAAATGATGTCAGAGATAGAGGGGGAGAGTGATGGCCGCATTCGGGATAATGAACTGCTTCGTTAAGATGAATCCAGCTCCCCTCCTGATCCTGCTTCTTGATACTGTGCTCGGGGGCTCTCACACAAAAGGCTGATGGGTGGCAAATTTCATGCCGAGAAAGACAGAGCTCCGTCTTTAGCCGGTGGCGGATTAATTGACGGATGCACTTCTCGGTGAAATGGTGTTGAGTTGTACCAGGAACCAAGGTGGCAAGATTTGGGCTCGATTAACATCCGACTTGGGGTTGATTGGAGCTGGAAGGCCTCCAAGATCCAGTTCATCCCTCAGTTTGCAGACGAGGAAACTGAGGTACAGACAGAGGGACAGCCTGCCTGAGGTCACAGAGCTGGTGGGCAGCACAGTGGAGACCAGAACTCAGGTCTTTTAGGCTCTTTTGACTGTGCTCCCTGCCTCCTGGCTGGTAGATGAGTCCCTCTCCCCTGACCCCTGCCTGCTCAGCCTTCCCTTCCCACCAGCCCGATTTGGGCCGTGGCGGCAGGGGCGAGGTGGGGAGGTGGGGAGGAGGGGTCCTGGCAGTAGGGGGCCTTCGCAGATCTCCTCTCTTTGCTTTTCTGTCCTCCGCCTCGGGAGAAGGGTGCCATGTGGGTCTCCTGGCTCCGGATCCCCGGTCATCTCTAAATCCTTTACTCCTTGACCAACTTCCGGATATCAGACCCCGCTCTTCCCACCTCTATCCGGGACCATCTTTCTTCAGCCAGACAGTGGGAAGTGAGAAGGAATGATGGTCCGGGAGGCCAAGAAGCATGGTGTCACCTCACCCTGTCAGGGGGCACCCGCCCTAGGTGGGCTGTGGCTGGTGAACAAAGCCCTAGAACCCTGTGATGATTCCCATCTCCACATTACACGTGGGGAAACTGAGTCCTGTGGGGGCCACATAACTTGCCCAGGTCACTACTGAGCAGTAGAGCAAGAAACTTGAACTGGATAACTGACTTCAAACTTGTTGGAGGCGTGTGGGTGGGAGAAGCAAGGAAAGTGAGGGAGGAACTTTCAGACAAAGAACCAATGTAAGGCATTCGGAAGGCGATGGAATCTTGTGGAACAGCAAGCGGAGAGATGTTAGCCGGATCTAAAGGAGATCTCCTGTGCTCTCCTTTTGCCAAAACCTCCTTGACCATGAACCCTCCTGTGTGTGCCTGTGTCTGGGAAGGTGAGTTCTCACCTGTGGTGCAGGTGCTGATCGGCACTGACTCGGTCCTCTCCTGGTACAGGTGTCAGAAAATTGCCTTGTCACCTGGCTCTCCCTCCCTGCCCAGCTAGCGACCCTCCCTCCAGACCTGAGGCTTAGAGCCCACAGTCACCTGAGGGCTCGTCCTGGCCTTGGACAGGAACCATCTGGGAGCCAGCAGCTCGTTATGAGGCTCCGATGGCAAGCCTTGCGGGGAGTGGGCCGTCCCCTCCGCCCAGCTTCCCTGATCCCAAGCCCAGGCCTCCCCGTTCGCAGTTTCCGCTGCTCCACGTTGGGTTCCCCGTGTGCCCTTCTGGCCCCTGCACTGGCCGTCCCGCCCCATCTGAGAGCCAGGCCTCTGTGAAGACACAGTCAATGGAGTGGCGAATCGGGGCTACCCTCCCCGAAACCCCACGTGACCTCAGCAGGTCACGCGACTCCGCTCCGGGTAGCCCCAGGAGGCAGGGGTAAGAGACTGGCCTCCAAAGGGGGCCGATCTGGGTCCCAGCTTTTTCTGCTTAGGTGGTGGTGTCATTGGACAAGGCCCTACCCGCTCCCCACCCCCACTCCCACCCCCGCCCCCACCCCCGCCCCCGCCCCACCAACCCCGAACCTCAGTTCCTTCTTTACGACAGAGAAGTCCTCCCGGGGCCGTGGCGGGATCGTCCCCACCTGCTCGTAAGAAAGCTCCAAAGGCAGCACTTGTCAGATGTCATTTTAATAGTCTACTGATATTAATGGAGCTCGCATTCCAGAAGGAGAGGCAGATGTGCAAACAGACAATTACACTCCAGCGTGACACACGCCAGCCAGCACGGCATCTTATGTTGCACAGGTTGTTGCTAGAGCTGAATGGGGGCCAGAAAGCGCCACGGGCCCAGGGAGATTGTAGTCCCTGCGCGGTGGCCGGAGCCCCCAGTGTGGCTCGGCTCGGCGCTGTCACCCCGCCCCCGCCCTCCGAGCAGGGGGTCCTGGGGAATGGGAGCCACAGCCCCTTCCGCTTCCGGTTAGAGTCCTGTTCCTGGTGTTTGTTGCAAAGGGCTCTAGCAAGGCCAAGGCCAGGAGAAGGGGAGGCAGGCGTGACTCAGGGGCTGCGGAGAAGGGGAGTGAGTGCCTCCCTAGCCATCTGTCTCACTTGTCTCACCTCGGCCCCTACCCTGGTTCTAGTCTTGCAAGGTGCCGAATCAAAGATGGGCTCCCGGGGATACAACGTTATGAACAGATTTCCTACCCGGGTCCACCTTGAGTGAACACCCTGAGCGCACTCCAGCTTCAGGCCCTTTGCCCACGCGGCGTTCTCCATCCGGAATGCTTTCCCCCTAGAGACCTGCATGGCTCACACTTGCCTTTATTCTGGATCCCATCCGAGAGGCCTCCTGGGGCCACCCTGTCCAGAGGGGCCCCTGCCCCGCTCTCTGTTCCTTGGGGCCACTTTGCCCTGGTTTACCTTGATTCATGGCGTTTATCAGCACCGGCCGTATTTCCTTCCCCTCGTTCGCTTCTTTGATTGTAGCCTCCTTTGCCGTAGCCTCAGCTCCTGGAGGGCAGGGCTTGTCTCTTCTCAGCACTGTATCTCTAGGGCCCGGAGCAGTGCCTGGCACTGAACAGATTCCCAATTTTTTTTCTTTTTCACGAATGAAGGCAAGACGCAAGAAGGGAAAAGAGAAAGGTTCTGAAGGAGAGAAGGTGCTCCATTTTGTTTAACGCAGTGTCGGGAATAGAAATCCTGTTGCCTGAAACATTTATCAGAAGCTCCCTGTTGTCTACACGCCCTGCGAAATGCTGTCTTAAGGTGTCAGAACCCCCCCCCTCCCGGACCCAGGTGCCCCCCTTCGAAATCTCCTCTTCGGGAGTCCCACCCCCCCACCCCCTTCCCCCGCTGCTGTGCAGAGGGCTCTTCCCTGCTCTCACCCTGCACGCCCCTGAGCCCTGTTGCCCCGGACACCGGCTATACCTCGCCGTGTGCCTGTCACACGACCCCTGGTTAGCCGAGCTTCACGTGTTCCCCTCCATCCCCACCGATTCACACCTGTAATTCCGCCGGGGCTTGCCAGCCAATGGCGACCCTGCAAGCTGGCACCTGTATCCCACCCTGGCCTGCCTCACACGCACACACCATCTGCACTCACCGCAGGCCGGCTGCGAGATTCACCCATCCGAGAACGTGTCCTTCCCGCCTCCTTGCGGTGGGAGGGGGGCCCTTCTCTGCTCTTGAGCTCCCCAGCCATCTGGCTTGTCGTTTCAAAGGTGAGACCCCCACCCCCGCAAGGAGGGCAGCCACGCTGGAAAGGTGAGCCCAGGGGTCGGCCCCGAGCCAGGGAGCGATCAGCGGACAGGATCGGGTCCTGGACTCCTGTCTCGGCCCCCTAGCAGCATCTCCCACTCCTCCCCTGTGCTGGCCGGGAAGGGTCTGCCGACCCTTTCCTCTCCTTTCTCATCATTAGAGAGGCTGTGTGGATAGCATGGCGGTCAGAATGGAGCAGTCGGTGGGGCTTGAGTCCCAGCTCTGTCGCTTAGAGCTGTGGGATCTCGGTAGGTTACTTTGCCTCTCTGTTTCCCTTCGGAAAGCGGGAGGAATGCGGGCTCTTCTCTCCTGGGAATTCCATGACAGCCGGTTGAGTGAAGGCGTGTTGTGCACTTAGCCTGGAGCCTGTCTCAGAGTAGGTGCTGTGGAAATGTGACCCGTTATTATTTCCTACTCGGGATCAGCTTGCCCAGAGTCCTCTCTGTCGTGGGCCTTCCGCCTCCTGAGGGGCAGCCTCCTTGTTTGTCGTGGTTTGGGACCCAGCTGGGCTTGGGGACTGCCCCCGATTGTCCAGGCCGGGAAGGCTTCCTTCCCCCTCCTTTCACAGCCCCACTGTCACCCGCCCACTGAGTGTGACCGTGTTGTGAAACTGTCCCCAAAGTGTGCGCGCCTAGAGGACAGGGCACTGCCAGAACCACCCTGCTTCGTGGATCACGGTCCTGCTCAGAGCAAGTGGGAGCAAACTTTGGGGCTGAATGAATGAGGAAAGGTGGGAGGGGCACTGATCCTTCCAGTTGGTTCCAGTCACTGCTCGCAAGGACCACGCAAGCTCCGTGGGGCTTCCTGGGAGCCTGACCTCCAGCCTGAGGTTGAGGCTACCTAGAGGTGAGCCCCCTGCCTTACTCCTCACCCTGGCCATTGGGACCTGACGCCTGGTGCCATGCAGGTCAATTCTGACTCCAGCTTCCTCATCGATCCTGCGGAGGTCGATTCTTATTTCTTCCCGCACCCCCCCCGGCCCCCCGGGAGTGTTATAACCATTAAGCTGCAGGCAGGGGTCAGGTCCCTGGGCTCGATCCGCTCAGGTTGCCTGCACAATTGAAATCCCTGAACCCATCCTGGCTAGTTTTCTCATTAAGACAATTGGACTGGATTGATCCATTAGATCAATGGCCGGACATCAGCCGGCGGGAAGCCAATCAGATGGGCCCCCGGCGATCGGCCCGAGAATGAGGCCCCCTGGCGAGCTGGAATGGGGCTTGGCCCTTGGGGATGGGGCTCTGCGAGGCAGCGGAGAGGGTCAGAGGCCTCCCTGAGCCGGACTTTGGTGTGGAGACAGGAGTGTTCCCCCGGGTGTGACTACCAGGTTAACAGTCCTAGCTTCTGGGGCTCCAGGGGCAGCTGGTGGGCGAGACGCATCACCTGGTGCTTGCAGAGGATTGGACTCCTTCCCATGGTGGTCAGCTCATAACCACCCCTCCCCACCATGGCCTCCAGGGGGTACCAACTCTCCCCTTGGATGGCAAAGTGTGTGAGATGGGAGATTTGGCGGGGGGTGGGGGAGATTTGGGGGTTCAGGAAGCAAACAGAAGTTCCTCAGGGAGCTCTTCCCCTTTCATCAGGAGTGATTTGGTTAGAAGGCTGGGAATGGAGGGATCCGGGCACCTCGGGCACCATGTCCCAATGTGGGTTCCATGGAACCCTGACTGCACAGGAGGCTGAGGACTTCAGGGATGGCTAAGAGACACGTAGTCAAATAGGTTTGGAAATGCTGGGTTAGGTGCTTCTCGGCGGGCTTGTTTCCCGTGACACTTAACTGGCTAATGCATATCAAGACCCTGCAAAAGGGGGGAAAGAGGTATAGTGGTTGACCGCAGGACCTTTTCTCCGGGCATCTTGTAGAAGTCCATTGAGGCATGACCTCCAGCTGCCGGCAGGTCCTACTTTCAAGGGAAAATTGATCCCAAGAAGTGTTTCAGGACTAGAGGGATCCACAGGCTCTCAGGACGGAGACACCAATGACAAAGAAGAAGAGAGCAATGACCTCCATTCAGGCCGGGCGGGTACCGATCACACAGGCTCCAGTGTGAACAGCACCCCTGCAGACGGGTCAGCTCCCTCCCCCCCTCCCCGGTCGGCCCAGCCCTTCCAATCCTCCCATGCCCTCACCTCCCCTTTCTTCTTTTTCCTGTAGGCTACCTGACTGTCAACATTGAACCTCTCCCACCCGTGGTGGCTGGTGATGCCGTGACCTTGAAGTGTAACTTCAAGACAGATGGTCGCATGCGTGAGATCGTGTGGTACCGGGTAAGTGATCACTGTTGTCCCCACTATACCACGGCCAGGACTGAAGGTAGAGTCCCCAGAGCCCCTCTGGAGACCCTTGCAGGCTTGGCCATGTCCTCAGTCCTAACGCAGCCCCGTGTCGTCCTGTGCCCTCTGCCAGGCTCCCATCCTCTGCCCGAACCCTCCTGCAAGACCACTTTGTTCAGCCTTCTCTTTTGTCCTCAGGAACTATCTCGTTCTGGTCTCCTTTGTGTCCCTAATTTGCCCCTTTGCTCAGGAGACCCCAGCAGTACCAAGTATGAGTTAGTAAGAACACTGCTGTGTAACAACCAAGAAACATCGGAGGTTGGGATTTCAGGCTGGGGGCTTTGGGTAATCCTCTTGGCGGAGGAACGAGAACAGCAGCGTGGCATCCTGCCCTCTTAAAACGAATTACAGAGATGGTCTGCCTTCTAATTCAATTACGTATGGGACTATCCTGGTGACTGGCACCTGATCTGGGTCTGAGAAGAGGTGCCGTTAGAGACACAGAGAAGCTCACTGGTCCAGGGCCCAGCTGCTGGCAACAGAAGGACCCGCTCTGGGTGTTGGGCACAAGTGTTGTACTTTCCAGCCACCGATAGGAACCTTCTCGTGTCTGGACGGGGCATTCCAGCCCGGTGTCCCTTGGCCACCGGGGAGTCAGGGCTGGCCGGGCTCAGGAGAAGGTCCACTGGGAATTGATGTTCCTGCAATGCCACACTGAGGATTGCACAGAGCAAAGTACCGCCATCTTGGGAACAGGTTAGGCAGAGAACTCCCCTTCCGTGATCTGAAACAGGCTTTGGCAACACTTTTCGGTGAGGTCCAGATAGTAAATATTTTCCTCTCTGGGGACCGTATGGTCTCTGTCACAACTACTCGGCTCTGCTGTGCTAGTGTGAAAACAGCCACAGACAACGTGGCGATGGAAGGGCATGGCGGGGTTCCAAGAAATCTTTGTGCGTGGACACTCAGACTTGAATTTCATGTAATTTTTATATGTCACAAAACACTCTTCTTTTTTATTTTTGTCACCCATCAAGAGAGGTAAAAAGAAAAAGAAAAAACCATTCTCAGTTCATGGGCTGTACAGAAACAGGCTGTAGGCTGATTGGGTCCACCGGCCGTGGTCCACCAACTCCCGATCTAAAACCACACTTCTTTAACCTCTGTCTGCGGCATTGCCCTTTCCTCAGATGAGACCAGTAGATGACACGGTCAAGTGCACCTGCTCTGGACAGAGCTGATGGAGTGGGGGCTGGACAGAGCTGATGGGGGGGGGGTGGGCAGGTGGCACGGGCAGTTTGATAATCACACATCTAGAACTGGTTCCTTTGCCCCTTTACACGGTGCGGTGCTTGGAAACCCTGTGTTCGAGGATCCCACTGGGGCACACTCACCATTCAATGCCCTGACCCAGAACTCCGCTCCTCAATCTCCTTCTTGCTCTCGCGCCAGTCTTTGGCGGGACCCTCCTGTCCTTGCTCTTCCTTCTTGCAGTCTTGGTCTTTGATTCATCACTTGCTGGTCGCTGCTGTTGACTCCGCCTTGGGTGCCTTTTAACCAAGATCATTGTTCTCCAAGGTCGCGTTGTAGCCCCTCCCACTTAAAATTGCCCCTAGCCGCCCCCCCCCCCCACTAAGCTCTCCAGGCAGCCTGGGCCCCACAGGTGTGAACCTGATGCTCTCAACACCCCTGGGGGGCCCAGCTTTAGATAAGATTTCCATCCCGGATAGATCAACAGGCCTAGAGAAAGTCAAGGCATATGTTAAATAGTGCCATGAACTGAATCACTAAGAGGCGTATTTACATGATATGGGAGCTGCTTGGCTGACACACACAGCCAGCATCTCATTAGCACCTGGCAGAAGGACTGTGCTAAATTAACTGCAGCTCACTGCTAACGATGGGACTGTCTCTCCCCCAACCATCCGTAGATGGGATCGGAATGAGGGGACGTGAAAGACCCGCCCGGCTGGCAGAGAGAAACGCGGAGACCCAATGGGACCGCTTAAGGGAGGTGAAGGGGGGAGGGAGCTTGCAGACAGGGAAATACCAGTGGACGACACCTCATTGCCTCCCCAGCCCTCGAAGCAAGCATCCTCACTCGTGGCTGAAATGGAATTTTTCTGCGTCGGTGGTGAAAGTCTGCCTGCAGAGGTGGCTGCCGACGACGTGGGGACAGCACGAAGGCCAGGGCCAGGTGTAGGAAACCGGGCGCAGGCTTCCACGTGGCTCCGCGCTATGTTCTCTGAAGATGAGGGAGACGCGGGCTTTCCCTTCCCGTCTCTGCACCCCCCCCCACACCGTGCTGGGACTCCCCCGTCGCCACCGCCCCCATCTCTCCCCCCCCCCCGCCGCCCGCCCCCCAGACTGCGATCACGTTGATTGCCTTAAGAATCAGTTACATCTCTTACGGTGGCGGACCCTGTGTGCTGGGCTATGGTAGGCTGCACTAATGAATTTATTTTCCTTCATTTCACATCCTTTGACTCGGTGCCTCTGGAGTGGGGAGGGTATATGCAGATGTATGCAAATCACATGCAAATTGCCCACTGGAGCCAACTGTTTGGGCCCTTGTGATTCTGTAGCTGGATTGAGGTAGCAGGCTCAGCTGACTTGGAACTCTCCTTGGGACCAGGGGAGCCCCGCATGCCCTGTCTGTGACGGTGAGGATGGGGGCAGAGGCCGGTGGCAGGGCAAGGGGGTGGGGTGGGGTGGGTGGGGAGAGCTCCAGGGAACTGGCTCCATGCTTCCAGTTCTCTCTGCCTATTGCCACTCTGGCCTTCCCTCACCGATCGCCTCTTTTCCCAGGGAGCCAGCTGAATGGAGAGAGATAAGAGCTTACCAAGATGGGGGCTGCAGAAGCCAAGGCTCCTTATGCGGGGTGGGGCTTCTGGAGGACGTGAAAAAAGCAGCAATGGGAGCCCCGCTCTCCTTCTCCAGTCAGAATCCCCCCCCCCCCAACACCCGCTCCAGACAAGTCCCTACATCTCTATTCTCCCACCTCCATTTCCCGGCAACTCCTGCCCCCCACCCCCCACCAAGCAGGGAGCTGCCCAGCGTTGTTTGTTTTCTGTACGTCTGTTTGCTTCCCCGGCTTCCTTCGCCCATCCTCTGTGAATGAGCTTACAGAGCCCGGCTTGGAAGGAAATGAATAGATTACACAGGCCCAGCCAGGGCCGTGTCTCCAATCTCTTTAGAAGGGAAAAGCAGGGCATTGTGATGAGGCCACCACTGCCCGCTCAGCCCAGTGGGCACAAAATGGCCCAAGACCTGTGAAGCCCAGCAGCCTCCCCTCTGGTCCTAAAGACATGATCTTAGCAATGGAATCATCCTGAGCTTTCGGAAATGGAATGAATGGGTTGGATTCTTTGGGTAGATTGGCAGAGCTGATGATGTTGCCTGAAGCAAAAGGGATCACTCCCTTGGGGTTCACAAGATCTCTGGCTGGACATTGGGGAAGACCTTGCCATGTGGGTGTCTTAGGCATGGGGTGGGGGCAGGGGATAGGAGGAGGGGGCCAGGGCCTACAGCTTGGACACTATGCCCCATAATCTTCCCAGTTCATAGCGGGGGGGGGGGGGCGGGGGGGAATGCCGAACATCTGCCGAACTATAGAACAGATTCAGAAAAATATATGTGATCAGATCCCCAGGCTATTCAATATGGCAGCCATGGCTAGTCATATGTGGCTACTCAATCTGAATTAAATTAAATTCAAATCAAATCAAATCAAATTAAAAATTCATTTCCTCATTCAGACTAGCCCTATTTCAAGAGCTCACTAGCCACATGCAGTTGGTGGCTACCATGCTGGACAGAGCAGGTATGGAACATTTCCATCATCACAGGAAGTTCTATTGGATATCCACTATGGCTATTTGCAGTGTTTTCTGAGGCTTCTGGAATATACTGTGCTTTACCAGCAAAGGAAAAGCCACTGCTCACGGGGCCAGTTTTCCAGGCAAACTTGCTCTAAAGTGAATTTCAGAACAATGAATTTTATTTGTTCTGTAACCTGCCATCATTAGATTGGGGAGGGATGGTTGGAGGGTTGGAGGGATGGGAAGAGGGACCATCATTCTCAAAAGACCTCTTTGAAAACAAAGAGAAGGTGTCACGAAGGTCATCAGGCACCTGACTGGGTTTCCTAGCTGTCTATAAAAGCCCTGTCCAACTTTAGGGTGCCTCACAGCCCTTCTCCCCATCCCTTCATGCTTTCCCCACTTTTTCATGGCTTCCTCTCCCAGATTTGAGTTTCCCAGGCTCCGTCTATGCGGCTCATGCTTTTTTCCCCTAGAAATATTCAGTGGCTAATAGAGCAGGGGTGCGATTTCATAGTTGGACAGTAGGGGGCTGTCACCTAAACAGCAAACTACCTTAGTATTAAAGTCAGGACTTGGTTCCAGAAAAAAAATGATTGATAATTTCCTCTACTTAATCATTTCTATCCATTTACATCTATAACTGGGGACTCATTTAGTAATGCTGCTAATTCTAATCTGAGTGGCTTATTAGCCACTAATATTTATCGAGTCTTCACTACGTGCCAGGCACTGCATACGTGACCACATTTCATTTTCACGCTGGCATTGTGAGGTCGGGTCTATTGTTGTGCCTGTTCTTCAGACGAGGAAACTGAAGGCCGTCCACGGAGACCGCGTCTCCGCTCATGTCACCTTCCCTGACTTCTGCAGAAAGTTCTAGACGCTCCCTCCTCTATGATTCCGCTTTTCGGATCTACACCCCAGCTCTTATCTCTCTGTGCCAAAGCACCCATCTGTCCACCGGACTGCGAGCATCTCAAGTGCAAAGGCCACGCCTTTTCCCCCCACTGTATCCGTAAATGTTTGTTACGTGCACAAGTGATAGAGCTGTGAATACAAAGGCGTGTGCACGTTTTGATAGACCGTGGCACGTGGCCCACTTCTGTTTCAGGTGGGCGTATGTGTGCGGCCGACGGTATCTGTTGGCAGGGGAGTGTGAGTCATTGTATGCTCAGGGGGCTTTGTGGATGTGGGGAAAAAAGGAACATTTCTTATTAAGGAATACTGTCTAAACTCATTTAGTTGGAGGTCAGCTGCCCAGCAGGCAAAGCCAAAGGTCTGTTTATATCATAGAAATCCATTAAACAGCCACAGAGAATCATGGGAGCTTAGCCTTTCACAAGTTTTTATCATCTCTCCTTTGTTTTGTCCCTTTCTGTCACAATCTGTTCCCAAGAGCTGCGCTGGGCCCAGGTTACAAGGCCACAGAAAAGAGAGCCACAGAGCAAGATAGAGAAGGAGATTGGTCAATAGTGATAACGCACCGCTTTCAGGAACCCCGTATCTCACTTCTGTCACCTTGTGGGGAGCGTGTGCCTGGGTGTTTGTTTTGTGGTATGAATGCCTCCTCCATGATGCTACCTGGCTGGGGCGAGCTCCCGCCCTGGGGCCTTGCTCGATGCCTCCGGGGTAGGGGTGTGGCTGCTCTGGACCGTGAGACTGGGAAGGGTAAGGTAGGAAGATAGAGGGCTGAGGCGTCAGGATACACGCATATGAGTTCGGGGTATGTGTCTGGGCAGTGACCTAACCTTTCTGCATTCTAGAAACCTCATGTGGAATTGGGCATGCAAACCCCTACATTGTAGGCTTCAATGAGATGATGTCTGCAAGCAAACAAGCCCAGGGCTTGGCTCTGTTGTGGCACCTGTTCAATAAATGGTGGCCGTTGTCCTCCCATGTCTCGTGGTAGCTTAAGGGATAAGGGATCAAGAAAGGAAAGTCATAAAATGAGGGTGGCAGGTCTTTTCAGAAGATCACCAAGGATCATCGGATTCCTTGAATTCTATCCTACCACCTACATTCCCCAGGCAGACAGGCAGAGGCGATGTAAATTGGTGGACTCTTTGTTTCTGTGCAGTTATGCTGGCCAACTCACTGGATTTCAGTTCTCGGAAATTGTCATCACACAGCTAAGCCCTTTCAGTGGATCTTAGCTCTTCTCTCCCTGAAGCAAAGAGTTATTTCAAAAGGGTATTACCGGCATTGGCTCTCTCCTAGTGTAAGTCCTGGACGACGTTTTGTTGTCCGAAACCAAAATAGAAAGTGATGATCATAAGGGGACATAACAGTCCAATGATACCAGCAAGGGCAAGAAGGCAGGTGCACTCTTGGTGATGGGTAGAGGCGGACCTAAGTCCTGGAGACGTGGGCTGGACCACCCCTCGGGCCCCTCTGGCCTGGAGCCAACCTGGCTCTTCCTTGTTCCCGCCCTGGACCCACAACCTGATCTTACAGCTCCTGAATCTGGACGAGGAAGGGAGTAAGAAAAGCAAGACACGTTCTTCACAGAGCCGGAGCCAAGCTGGTCCGAACTGCCTTGTTTAGGCCCCCCTCCCTCGCCCCTGGCCTTCCAGAGGGACAGGCTGTCTCTGACGAAGAATGCCCCATGCCCTATCTCGTCACCCCTGTTGCATAAGTGGAAGGAGGGCCTGCCAAAGGACAGCTGATTATAGAACAACTCTAATCACCCATAAAGAGGAAGTCAGAACACATTTTCAAGTCTAGTCCCATTGCAATCCTTTTATTCCACCCTCAGGAACAGGTTGAATCCATCCCAGACCCTTTTCCCCCAAAGCTCAGGCTTCTGGGGGTGGAGTGATGGAGAAACCGTAAGCTCCCCCTAGAGGTAAGAGTGTGAATTGCAGTTATTGCGGCCCTTAATCCCAGGTCTTCAACGATGGCTTGGCTCTAAAAGGGGCAGGGGTTGCCCACTCCAGCATCTTGTAATGCCCTTGGCCCAGCCAGGGACCATGTCCTGGTGCATGGTAAACTCTGATAGGAGCTAGCTGCCCCATTCAGTCATTCGACACTAATTCAGCATGTAGTTACTAAGCAGGATGGTCTTAGGCACTGGGCGTGCATCAGGGAACAGGGCAGCAGGATCCCGAACGCCTGTGGTTCAGCTTAGAGGCAGGGGGAGGTAAAAAGATAAACGAACAGGAAAAACGGCAGGTGATGATAAGGGCAGTGCATATAATGAAAATAATCTGGCGGGGTAGAATGGGATTGGGTGGTCAGGAAAAGGTTCATTTAAGCTGCGACCTCCAAGGCAACAAGGAACCCGCCTTGCTAAGGGATGGAGGTGGAACATTCCAGGCAGAGAGAAGAGAACATGCGTTGGTGACAAGCTTCGCGTGTTCAAGGGACAGAAAGCGAGTCCACCGAGGGGCTGGAATGCAGCCGGTTGTGGGGAGTTAAGAGGTAAGGTGTGACAGATAGACGGGCAGGACCACTGACGCCAGGCCATGTGCCCCAGGGCGCTGGGTCTGGAGTTAATTCCAAGGGCAGCTTTGGAGGGTTTGGAGCAGGAAAGTAACGGGACCTGATTCACTTTATTGAAAGGTCACTTCTGCGGGGAGGATGGGTTGTAGGGGAGCAAGACTGGAGTCAGAGGGGCCACGCGGAGGTTGTTACAGCTGTAACAGGAAAGAGGTGACAGTGGCTTGGGTGGGGACCGGGATGGCAGCAGTGGAGACGGTGGGAAGGAATGGAGTTCTTCCATAAACTGCAGGTGGAATCTAATGGGCTTGCTAACGTGTTGACGGGAGGGAGGCAAGGAGCATTTGGGGTGACTCCCGGCTTTCAGGCTCCAGCAGCTGGGGCGGGGGGAATGGTGCTATTTCCTGAGGCCAGAAGGACGGGAGAGGAGAAGGCTGGAAGGGATTCTCTGTCACTTGTGTTAAGTTACAAGTGCCCCTAACGTGGGGCTGGAGTTGTTCAAGCAGCCGCTGGGGCGACAAGTCTGGGGTTCTGGACTGAGGTCAGGACTGGAAATTTATACTTGGGGTGGGGGGGGGGTGGTGTCAGATACGAACGGTGGGCCTGGGTGAGATGACAGGCAGAAGGGGGGGGGCGGGCAAGAGAAGAGCACACAGTGCTGGGTCCTGGGGAGCTCAAAATTTAGAGAAAAGGAGACTAGGGAAGAGGCTGGAAGGAGCAGCCGACAAGATGTGAAGAAAGCCAGGCGAGTGGATGTCCCAGATCCCAAGGGAGAAGAGCCAGCTGTGTCCCATGCTGCAGCAAGATGACTTAGGACAAGAACAGAGAAATGACCATGGATTTGCAACATGGAGCCCACCGGGAGCCCGGAAAAGAGCAGTCTCCTTGGAGTTAGTGGGGCAGAAGCCTGCCGGGAGTGGGCTGAAGGAAGCACTGAGGCTAGCTGTGGCACGCCTCGAGGTTTCAACCATTCAGGGGATTTGACCTTGACCTTCTGGACAAACCTTTGCAGTAACATAAAGACAATTGCTTCTATCTGGTCCCTCTCCGTCTGTATGTCTTTCATAAGCTACCAGCTACATTATCTATTCCAAACTTGCCGAGCCTTGCAATCCAGACTTGCTCTCCTCCCAGAATGTTTGGGGGATCCTGGAGGAACTCGGCGGTGCGTTTGGCGTTTGGGGGAGAGATCCCGGCTCTACCAACTGATTAACTCAGTGGCCTTGGGGTGAAAGCCGTTCACAAAACCTCCCTGAGTCTCTGCTCCGTGCTGGGCACGATACTCTGGGCTGGAGAGAGAAAGGGTGAGGTGGACCCGCTTCCCCCGAGGGGAGAGCTCCGGGTCAAGTTTCCTTAAGTTGTAAAGATCTGTTTCCTCCTCCGCCCAATAGGCTTGCTCGCCTTCCCCCCCACCCCCCGCCCCCCAGCATCTCACAGGGATTTGTGTGAAACAAAGGAGATGTCTTGCAGACAAGCCAGTTTCCTTCACCCACGGAACAGGGAAATAGGGCTGCACTTAGCTTACTAAATCCTCTCTTTCCGCCTGGCCAGGCCTTACTCATTCTTTCCTCTGTGAGGCCTCTGACCTCGCCTACCAGGATAGAATTAAGAGATCCTCCTGCGAAGTTCCATAGCATTTTCTACGCACTTCCATTAGAGAGGTATCACTTGGTACTTTAGTTATTCATCCGGCCTTTGAGTCTGTTGCTGAGTTTTATTTATCTGCTTCTCCAGTAGGCGCTGTGGTGCTGGCCGACTCTGGGCCAGCGTCCTTATGTGGGATCTTTGGATCCCTACGGAGGAGGGAGATAAGCTTCTGGGGCTTCTGCTTGAAACCCCAGAAAGTATGCCTAAAATGCGATGTGCCTTTTGGGTGGGGGGGGGAAGGAAAGGGGTTGAATATTCTCAAAGGGGTCTGTGCCATCCCCTCGTGACCACAGTAGCAGGTGTCTAGGTGCTCGTGAGTGTAAATGAGCAGGGCGTCATTCTCTCCACTCTTGGGTCATCAGGGCCGCCACTCAGGGTGGATCTAGGAGACCAAGGGGCTCCAAGGGTGGGTCAAAGAGCCCGTGATCCACGAGCTTTCCGGGGACCTGGCGGGAAGAGGGAGCTGTACGTAGTCAAGCTTACATGGGAAGGGCGTCGGGCGGGTGGGCTCAGCCCAGACGCCACAGGACAGTCAGCCTGGACGTGTGCACAGATGCCCTCGGGTGGGAGAAGGAGATAAGGATGCAAGAAAGGAAAGGCTGGCTTTGGCAATAGATCGCTGTTCTCCCTGGCACAAGGGAAGGTGTTTTGACCGGAGAAATCCATTCTCTTTGGGGGATTAAGATCAGGTTTCTGATACTGGCAACGGGACCGAGTTCTCTGCCTGGAGACTTTCATACAAGACTGATAAGGGCGTTTGGCTCCCAAAGTGTCGAGAGGGACCCCCAAATGACAAGACATTCTATTGGGCCACACTTGGACCCCTCCTCCCCCAGGAATAAACTCTCGCATTGGATGGACATGAAAGATACAGTAGACTGGCAGGTCCAAGGTGAACATTTTGATGACTTAGCTCGGTCTGGGGAGTTTGCCCCTGCTTACCAAGGGCACAGAAGAGAAAAGAGGGGGATTCCGGGACCAAACATCCTGCTGTGTGACCTTGAGAAAACCAGTTTCCCTCTCTGAGCCTCAGGATCTTCAGTAAAATAAAAGGGTCGAAGTGAGATGTGGCTAGAATGTGTTACCCCTTCCCCGCCTTGCAACCAGCCTCTCTCCTTCCCCCAGGGGACCCTGGGCTGGGGGAAGAGGCTGGCACTTCTTGCTCGGGGCGTTCTCAAGGTGAGGTTGGGACACTTCCTCAGAGGTGGAGAGGCCCCGACCTGCTGTCGGGCCTCTGAGCCTGTGGACGCTGGGTGCTATATTGGGCCCAGAGTGTGATTTCCAGCAGGCTTGGCGTGACTTAGCCCTGCTGGGTTTAAGTGACAAGGGGCTGACTTAACTTGTCACAGAAGGATTAAAGGTGAACTTGTGCTCCCGCCCGCCGTTGAAAGAAAGTAATGTGACTGAAATGAGGGATGTTTCCGAGAACACCAGCCCGGGGTCCTCCTCCCCTTCAAGTCCTTCCTGCTCCTCCTCGGCCCATCTCCTAGTTGGATGTGTCAGGCTCGTGTGAAGGGCCACTGTGCCCTCTTACCAGGGGACTCAGAGACACCCGTGGCCAATCAGACAGTCTCTCTGTTGCAGACAGGCACAGCCCAGCACTTTTCTAGAATGCACAGCCGATCACCGATCATACGATCATACGTGACTGCACTCCCACCTCAGACCCCGCCCTTTACGAGAGCGTCCCATCACCTTAAGGATCACGTTCAAGGTCACTGGCCCAGCCTACTAGGTCCTTCGTGATTCAAGCTGTGTTAGCTGATTTCTACAGCACTGCTTCCTACCGAGTTCCCATCGCTCCCATCCTAAGGCCCATTTGCAGTTTCTGGAATGTGCGGACGCTCTCTCCCACCGCCGTGCCCACGCACGTGCTGCATTGCCCTCTGCCTGCGCCATCTGGCAAACTCCACTTGCCTTTGAAGGTCAGCTACAAGGTCGTTCCCAGCAACCTCCCTCCCCCCAGCCCGTTTTCCCCTTCCAGCTGCTTCCCCATTCATTCAATCACGTGACCAGGCTGAGTTAGAGTCTCGCGATGCTCTCAACATGCCGAGAAGCCTCCCTCGTGACTTAACGCGCTGGGCTCATGTGTTCATCGATGGGGCAGGTATTTCTTGGACACCTTGTGCCAAGCACTGGGAATAGAGCACCGAGTAAGAACAACATAGCCTTGTCTGTATGATTCTTGCAGCTAAGCAGGGCAATGGCTAGTACATGAAAGGTCATCAAATAAATGCTTGGACACTGTGGTAACTGCCCCCCCAAAGGACTGGCATCTGCTAGCTGAGAGTTCTCAATGGGGTGATTAATTATAATAGTGGAATGTCTTTCTCCCGGAATGGGACCCCTTGTTGGTAAGGATCCAGTGTCCTTTGTCTTTGTGTCTGAGCACATAACCTAGACAATGAATAAATGAGTGAGTGAGTGAATGAATGAAGGAAGGAAGGAACAGTTTATGTGGCTCTGAGGGACAAAAGGTAAACTCTTAGTGGATGAGCTAACAGATTTTGTCACAATTAAGAGCTTATCAATTTTGGATGGAGTGTCTTGGGGACTGGAGCGTCCCCCAGGCCTGGAAGCGTCTAAGCAAATGTTAGAATGGTCACCGGTCAGAAATGCAATACAAAGGATTTCTGGGCTTCCTGTGGCCCAAGTGAGCACAGAGCAGGGTGATGCCATTCACTCCAGCTCTGGAATATTCTATGCTGTGTCAAGTCCAGCTGCCCAGCAGTGACATCATGACGAGGTAGGGATGGAGCATCCGCATCAAGTGTGGGACGCCAGCGTTCCAGAAAGTTCTAGATTCCCCAGGAGAGCCGTGGATTGTGGGTGTTCTGAGAATCTCACTCATGTGGGTACCCCACCCTTAGGTGAACCTTCAAAGGGGACGAAACGGCAGACCCCTAGGGGCCAAGAGGAGGCGAGAACCTGAAGGAAATCGGTAAGATCGGATCCAGAAGGCCACTCTGCAGCCAAAGGCCTTTGAAGACACGCCTGTGTCCGTGTTCCCCTGCTTGAAACACATCAAGGAAGCATCCCTGTTGTTCTCAGGATGGAAACCAGAATCCTTGCTGTCACCGTAAGCTGTGGCCCCTGCGTCCTCTGTGGGCTCACCTTCCTGTGCTGCCGTGAGCGAAGCATCTTGGGGCATTCAGAGACTCAGGGAGCCTTGGGGGAGGGCAGGACGGACCCTGCAGCCGGACACCATCATTCCCACTTCGGAGCTGGGGTCCTGACGCTAGGCTGCATAGCAGTTGTGCGACCGAAGAACGGCCGCTCCGAACCCAGCCATCTGACTCCAAGAGCAATGCCTTCTGGAAGGCTCCACAGAAGGCAGAAATGCCATACTGCTGGGTGGGAGGGACTTCCCCAGAGTGACAGGTGACCCGAGGGCTGGACCCTCGGAAGGGCTGAACCCTTGTGGCCTGGGGAGCCTGTCTCTCCCCCTTAATCACCATTGACACCATCCCTGTGGCACAGGGCAAGGCGTGTGAGGGCCGTTCAGAGTCACCTCACTGAATTCCCATAGAAACCACTGGATGTGGGTACTGTTGTCCACTTTAGCGCTGAGGACACTGAGGCTCAGGGACGTTAAGTAACTGGCCCCCGGCCTCCCAGACGGTAAGGTGGAGTGGGTTCGTACACCAGCTTGTCCGACTTCCCCTACTGCCCGACCCTCTCAGCGCCAGGGCTGGTCCACGGGACTGACGGGGGCCGTCTGGATCCCCTCTGGGGAAGCTCGGAACCCCCGCCACTCAGAGAGGGCGGGCTGGGTGGGCGCTGTCCGGGTCAGGCTGCCTGGGGCTGTTCTCATGGTGACACAGCCCGGGGCCCGTCTGCAGAGCCGTGCAGTGGCCGTCAACCTAAGAGGAGGACCCCAGGGAAAACAGCTTCCACCCGCAGGGCTGAGGCCACAGCACACTTCCCCCACCCGGAGACCAACACACGGAGCAGACAGGTGGAGGGGACAGGACCTGCCCCTTCCCCGGGCCCTTCGCTCACTCAGGGCGGCTGCCCCGGGTCCCTTTGGCGACTGTGGGAAAGCGTTTGGTGGCTCCGTCCAGAGGAAGAGGGGTCTTCTTCGAACTGTGGCGCAGAGCCCTCGGGAACCCTGCCAGTGAGGTTAGATGGGCAGCCCAGAGGAGCAGGAAGTCTGAATTGGAGACTCTAGTTCAGGGGATGAAATCTGAGTTGGATGATTGTGATTATTTTGCAGGCGGTGGAGGGATTCAGATGTGTCTAAACAAGTGTTGAGTAGTGGTTCTTGGGGGACCCGCTTTAATGGCGATAATAATCACTTGAATCGGCACATTAATTATATGTGAGCAGGTGCTTCCAAAATAATTGAGGGTGTTAGAAAGCTGCTTATTTCCTTAAGTGGTTGAAACATCTCCCTTTGACCCTGTTTACTCGATGAATATCCCTTTGTGCAGGACGCGGGCGCCCCGCAGGGGTGAGGTCCTTGGCTCACCCTGTGCTGGGAGAGACAGGATGTCACAGAGGCACAGGCGAGGGGCCCCCACCCTGGTCTGGAGCCGTTCTGGAAGGAGGAAGGGACAGAGGGAATGGCGAGCTGAGGAAGGACAGGTGCAAGGCCCAGAGGGCAGCCCACTGGAATCCCATCAGGCACTGGTGAAGGATGGAGGGCTGGAGCAGGGGGAGGAGGCTGGTGGCAGTCAGGGACTCAAGAAGAACGTTCCACATCTGGGGTCCCATGTAATGGAGCTTGGATGATAGCCGCAAGGAACACTTGAAGAATTTTAAGCAAAAAAGCCTCTGGACACTGCCTTACAAATATCGGATAAGCATCTCAGACCTGACAAGGCCGAAGGAAAATTCTGGATTTCTCCTCCAAATCTATTCCCCCCCCTATTCCTCCCCATCTCAATAGATGACATCTGGTTACTGAGGCCAAAAACCCAGGGGTCTCTCCTGTCTCCTCCCTTCCTTTTCCTCCCCCCCACCCCCATCCTACAGCCCTCTCATTTTTCCATTCAAAAAATTGCCCTGAATGCACGTGTTTCTTCCTATGTCCTGGCTGCCCCTCTCTCCCTAAGCCTCTATCCCCACCAAGAATCAGCAGCCCCTAACTGTACTCCCTGCTTCTAATCTTCCCCCCCCTTCTCCCCCACCCCCCGCCCTGCCCCGTCCGGTGTCCGCACAGTGGCCAGAGTGCCCTTTTAGAGACAGAACCAGCTCGAGTCATTCCTTAGCTTTAGAATGAAACTCCCGGGGCCCTGCTTTGGCCCCGCCCCTCCCTGACCTCCTCCCCCCTGCAGGCTTCCACCACCCCAGCCTTATTAGTGTTCCATAAACACCCCCGCAAGTCCAAGCTGACCCGACTCGATCTCCTGATGTTCAAGACCTTGTGTCTGCTGGTGTGTCAAAAAAGAACAGCCTGTGCCCCCAAGGAGTATGTGGACCAGAGGTGGAGAGGCCGCTGAGCCTGAGGGATGCTGGAGGCAGAGAGATCGGAGGTCAGTTCCAGGCTCCGCCTCTCCCGCTGTCACAACCTCTCAGCCTCCACATCCGCGCTTGCAGAATGGGCTCCGACCTCGTCGAAGAGCAGTGAGAGTTGCCGTGTGCCCCAGTTTGCCTGGAACAGTCCAAGCTGTGCTTGCTATCTGAGGGCGATGGTTAAGAGCATCCCTCTTCCAGTCTCAAAAGTATCCTGGTTTGGGTGATGAGTCGCGTGGTTGCCAATGTGGCATGCGGGAAGTGCTTTTCCTATGTTAGCTTGATATGGGCATAGCTTTCCTATGTTCCTACGATGGCCCTCCGCCTTTCCGTGGACACAGGCTATGGGGCAGATTCAAGGACAGCGCTCCATGCACTGCCAAGGGTCGAAGAACGCCCTGGGCATCGGTGGGGAAAAGGGAGGGGGCCTGGCCCGCTGGATTAAGAGCGCTGACTTGGGCTTTCCAGCAGGGACAACAGTGCCCTGTTCCCGCCCGGCTGTCGGGCTGAGACAGGACAGGGACGGCCTCACTGGCTTGAGGGGGTTGTTGCGGGGACCCTAGAGGAGGCCTCCTCTGCATCTAAGAGCACGTGCTGGAGGGGGACCAGCTGGAGGCTGGAGGGAAGTCCTTCAGCGGATCCCTCTGAGAAATCCAGCTGCGTCGCTGACCCAGTTTGGTCATTCCAGATGACGGCAGACTCTCTGTTGATTCAGCTTTCAGCAAATAGTTCTTGGGAACCCACCATGTCCCAGGCAGGGTGCTGGGCGCTGCTCTAGACGTTCTTCCCCTGGTGGAATTCAGGAAACTGTGATGTGGACATATTTGCCTTTTATGCAGACGTCTTACTGACTTGTCAGGCTTTTGAAAAAAATTTCAATCTTCGGGATTTTTTTTTAAGCTCTGCAATTATATGATCTGCAAATAACAGCAACTTTTCTAACACCCAAGAGACAGTGTCTCGTGATGTATAACAGCACATGTCTGGGGCGCCCGGGTGGCTCAGTCAGTTAAGCATATGACTGTTGATCATGGTCATGATCTCCCAGTTTGTGGGCTCGAGCCCCGTGTTGGACTCTGTGCTGACAGAGGGAAGCCTGCTTAGGACTCAGTCTCTCTCTCTCTCTCTCTGCCCTTCCCCCACTCTCTCTTTCTCAAAATAAATAAACAACAACAAAAAAAGCACATATCCTAGGGGTAGCTGGTGGCTCAGTCGGGTAAGCGTCTGACTCTTGATTTCAGCTCAGGTCATGATCTCACAAGTGTGAGATCGAGCCCTGTTGTGAGCTGAGAGTGAAGCCTGCTTGGGATTCTCTCTCTCTTGCTCTCTGCTCCTCCCCCACTCATGGGCTCTCTCTCTCTCTCTCTCAATAAAACGAATACACATTAAAAAATTTGGGGGGCACCTGGGTGGCTCAGTCGGTTAAGCGTCCGACTTTAGCTCAGGTCATGATCTCACAGTTCGTGGGTTCGAGCCCCGCGTCGGTCTCTAGGCTGACAGCTCAGAGCCTGGAGCCCATTTTGGATTCTGTGTCTCCCTCTCTCTGCCCCTCCCCCGCTTGCTCTGTGTGTGTCTCTCTCTCAAAAAAAAAAAATCAATAAACATTTAAAAAAAAATTTTTTTTAAAGCATATATCCTGGGACCCGATCACTTGGGCTCAGACCCTAACGCTGCCACTTTGAAATGGTGTGACCTTGGGCAAGTGACTAAATCTCTCTGTGCCCCAACGTTGGCACTTTACCTAATAAATTAGGACAGTGCCTGGCATTACTTATAAAACTTATTATAATTTCTTGCCTTATTCTAGTGTCTAAAACCTCCAGAATGCTTGTAAAAATGTTTCCTTCTCTTATTGATGTTTTTCATAGGACTGCATTTATTTTAACAGTGCAAATGATATTTGCTGCTGGTTTCTGATAAATACTATTACTGTCATATAAAGGAAGTTCACTTCTATTCCAATTTTACCTAGAGTTTTTATAAAGAAAAATTAATTAAATGCTTCTTAAGGATCTATTGAAGTAATCATATGGTTTTTTCTCCTTTAATTTAAGAATGTAATGAATTATGTTGATGGTTTTCCTAATATTGAGTCTCTATTGGGTTTTTATAATTTCTTTACACAAATATCTTGTGTCCCCAATTAAAAGAACTCTTAGTATTTATTTTTTATTATTATAAATAGAATCTTTTTCATCGGATTTTCTGTGGGTTTCTGGGATGTAAGAATGCAGAGCAATTGATTTTTCTGTGGGCTTTATCTTGTATCCTACAAATTAGATGAATTCATTTATTCTCTTTAATAAGCATGTGGTGGCTTTCCTTGTATTGTCTGGGCGTTCAGTCTCCCCACCTGACATTTTTATTTCTTCCTTCCACGTATTTTTCAGACATACTGCATTCATCAGTGAACAGGTACGTGTTAAGTGCCTACTGTGTGCGGGGCACCGAACTAGTCTCCGTCCCCTCGATGCCTCCATGACTCTTGTCACTGTTTGGCAGGATGAGAGGGTCAGGGTACATTCTCCACTGACATGTTGAGAACAGATACCCGAGGAAGGGAAGAAATCCCTCCAGGTCCCAAAGCCCCTTCGGTGGTGATCGGGATTCAAACCCCATTAACCCTCAGGCCAGGCTGCCTCCTGACTGATGACTCTCCCGTTTCGTGGGGGCAGGAGTAATTAACCTTGACCCCCAAGGGGCAGCCAGACCTGTGAAACGCACTGGTCATTTCTCGAAGATAAAGTGAAGACAGGTGCCCTTACACTAACACCTGGCCTTGAACGGGCCAGCCTGCTGTCCCTCTTTTTACCGTTGGATCTGGGACTGGCCTGGAATAAAAAACTACAGGGTCTCAGTTCTAGCTTTTACTCCCGGCCAGGAGGGGCGTGAGTTGGAGCAGCAGCGTGCCTCGGTCCCAGGCTTTCCCCCTGCGCCTGTGGACCATGCTCTGTGCCATCCCCCCTGCCCCGGCGCCCCCTGCTCCTGAATTCATGTCTCTAAGAGACTGTTGGCATCTCGGTCCCCAGCGGGCTGCACTGCCAGCCCGGCTGGCCTCTTGTGGCCCCAGGCCTCACACGTCCTGCCTGCTGTCTTCTCACTCTTGTTTCTAAGCTAATTACCCCGTCTCATCTTGCACAGATGGCCCCCTTCCCGCTTCCCCGCATCTCACATCCCCAGGAGCACGTACCTCAAAATCTCCCCTCACCTCCACCGGACAACCCCTTCATCCATGCAGAGCCCTGGTCCTGCCCTCAGACTCACCCTCTGCAGTCTGACTCCCCACCCCCCACCCCGGACGCCATGCTGTGGACGTCGTGGACTTGGCCCCACCCATTGCCCCACTGAGAAGGCAAAAGGGCCGACGCAGCGTGGGCCCTAATCAGTGAGCCCCATGCTCTGGACACTTTCATTAATTCACACCAAACCTCTGTGTGGGTTTGTGACAGCCTGTCTCCCACGTGGCACCGAAGAGCTGTCCTGCCCACACAAGCCACAAGCTTGAGAGCCTCCTGGCGTCCCAGGCAGCCCTTGGGCTCAGGCCCCAACCCCCACCCCGGGCTCTCAGAAGATTCTAGCAAATCCATCAGCTGCTGAGGCTGGCTTTGGAAACTCCTTGGGACTCAAGGAGGAGTCCCCCCTCCTTGAGTCCCCCCTCCTTGAGTCCCCCCTCAAGAAACTCCTTGGTTGTTCATGCCGTGCCAGGCCCTAAGCTGAGAGCTGTCCGTGTGCCACCCGAAGCAGGAGCTGTGAGCGGCTCCATTGTACAGAGAGGGAAACTGAGGTTCAAATGTGTGATGTGAGTTCCCCAAAGTGGCAGGGCTGGGACTCGACCCCAAGTCCTTCTGACTCTGGAGCCAGCTCTGTCAGGTTTCTGGAGACGTGAGATTGGCCCACCCACTGCCTGTCTTTGTCATCCTGAGTGCGGTGGCAGCGAAAGAGGGCATCGCCTTTGAGAGCGAGCTTCCGGACCGCCTGGTGGAGGTGGGTCCCGGGAGATGACGGGAAGGAGGGAGGGAGTTCACGCGGCTGCTCCCGGGCTCCAGCCCGCAAACTGTCAGCCGGGAGCCAGCCTGGTGGCAGGTCACCGGCCCCTCCTGGAAAATGAGGGAAAGAATAGCCCCCCTGTGGGGTGTTACGGGGCAAAAAAATGACATGTTTCCGGCAAGCGTTTGCTGAAGTGTGTGGCCAATAGAAAGAGAAAGAGAAGCTAATATTTCCTACAGGCCACTGACTCTAGGCCAGACGCTCAGCGCCTCACACATGTTGGCTCGTTCAGTCCTCCTAGCAGCCCTGGGGTAGGCACCGCCCTTGCCCGGCTTTCTAGAACGGGGACTGAGGCTCAGGAGCAAACACTTGCTCGAGACCACGCAGCTGGTAGGTGACAGAAGTGGGATCGGCCCCTGTGGGGAAGCATCTCGGCTTCGGCGTCCACACTCCTCTTTAGTAAGTACTTCAGGTGCTGGGACCTCCCCACACGCTGCCCGCCCAGGCAGATAAGAGTCAGGAGCCGGGAGAAGTAAACCCTCAGATGGAAAAGCCCAAGAATAGAAGTGCCCGCACCACAGGGAGGCTCGCTCCCCAGCCCTGGAGAGAGATGCCCACATGACACCGCCCGAAGGGGAGGCAGCCAGCTCCCTGGGGTTACGGGGTTCCCGCAAGCTGAGCTGGCGTTTCCTCCCTCGCTCAGTCCCTTCCGTGCTCCCCACGCGGGGCCTTGCGCGCACTGGGGTCCCGCCGATGCCGGCTAACTTGACTTTGAAGGTGACGCTGCAGCTCATCTCAGGCTCTGGGATAAACCCTTCTGTACATCTCCAAACTTTGCAGGACGTGGACGTGGGGGAGGGTCTGGCAGACGCTCAGAGGCTGACTTCTGCGGGGCTGGTACCGTTCTGCAGCGTGATTTATAGATTGCCTTTAGAGAAAAGCGGTGATGGGAATTTCCATTAGAACAGGGCGGCTTGCTGTTGTGGCTTTCTAGAAGGTCAGAGGGTAGGGGGGGCTGAGCAAATGCTACCGAAGCACACAGACAGCCTCCCCCGTGGAGCCTTGAGAATTCATTTAGGGTGTTCACTTTTGCCTGCCATGGTCCCTGGGACAGGGGTGTTGGTAAGACAAGGTCCGATGATGCCACCTGGTACGTTGTCCCGTGCAAGGTCCTCTGGACAAAAATCATTCACTATTCAACACCCCCAAGTCACTCACTTACTTGACAAATATTTCTGGGTGCCCACGAGGTGCCAGATGCTAAGAATAGGATCCCAAACAAGGCAGACAGGTTCTCTCTGCTCCCGAGGAGCTGACACCCTGTTGGGAGATGGAGAAGGCTTGGACCAGAATCTCTTGTCAAATGATAGGGACGTAGCATGGACCCCTCCCTCCCCCGCCAACCCCAGCCCAGACTCGAGTGGTCAGGCTGGCTTCCTGGAGGAGGGAAGCATAAGCTAAGGTAGGAAGAATGAGGAGAACTTAGCCAAAAGCCTGAGGTGCTGAAGCGTGGCACTCCTGGAAAAAAAGCAGGCCGTCTGGGGTGGAGCCAGCCAGGGAGAGGCGAAGCAGAATGCAGCTGGAGAGGTCAGTGGGGCCTGGGTCAGTTTGTATCTATTTAAAATGCTTGAACTTAACCCCAGGGGCAAAGGGGCATCCCCGCCGTCCTATTTGAATGCCGTCTGCTCTGAGGTCAGTGAATGAGGATTGGGGGAGGCTGGGGCGCCCGGGGCAGGTGAGGGCCCCAGGTTGGAGGCTGGTGCAGTAATCCAGGTGAGCGACGATTCGCCAGACAGAGACGGTGAGGGGGATGGAAAGGTGGTCCGGGCAGGGGGAACCGCACGTGGGTGTCCCGGGCAGCCTCTCTGAGCTCAGAGGGCTTGGCCGGCAGAGCTCGATCGCCACTCCAAAGCCCGGGCCCATCTCTCCCCTCCCTGTGCCCCTAAATCTCTCTGGCTGACACCGGGGAATGGGCCCAGAGCCATGTGGCAAGAGAAGAAGTTCCAGCCTTACAAAAGTAAAACCTGCCATCATGTGTCCTCATCGTAGATTTTGCCTCCCCTTCCCCACACTGGGCAACAGAGGAGGGGCTGGGGCAGCCGGTGCCGTGATGGAAACCCGCGGGCGCATGCGTTGGTGATGGTCAGAGCCTACCGCCGGACCCCGGCTCCCGACCACCTTCCCTTTGTGTCTGGAGACGCGCTTCTGTTGCCAGGGCAGCCTCAGCAACGTGTGATCCTCTGCAGGCTCGCCCAGGACACGGTCTGCTCTGCCCTCACGGGGGGGAGGGGACACCCCAGTGCTCACAGCGCTCTCTGTCTCTGTCTCTCTCTGTCACCGTTTCTCTGTCCCTCTGGCTGTTTCCCTCCATGTCTCCTTTTCCTGCTCTCTCTCGGTTCAGTCTGTACAGATGAGACTTTTTAGGTGCCCTGTAAATTCGCACGTGCTCTGTCCATCTGTCCATTTACTCTCACTGACATGTTGCTTTGTAAATGCTCTGATGATTCATTCAGGAGCTGGGATGTTGCCTTCAGCCTCAGACTGTGTGTTCTTTCGGGAGAAAAGGACCCCGTCTCTCCCATCAGACCGGGAACCCATGAGGGCAAGGACTTAATAAAGAGAAGTTATGGAAGACAGAGTAGACACCCTTCTTTGTGTTGGGTCATAAACTCCACGTAATTAAAATACCTTCGAAAGAAGCAACAATTATGGTGTAGAAAGAGGATGTCCGTGGAGTTAGAGCCAGGTTGAAATCTGAGCTCTGCCGTTTCCTGCTGTTAACCTCTCTGGGCCTCAGTTTCCTCCTGGGCTATGCGGGAATAGTAACTCCCATCTCACAGAGCTATAAAAATTAATGTTCCCAGTCCACAAACACTTACAAAGTGTCTACTGGGTGCCAGGAGCTATGCCAGGGACTGGAGTGTAATGGTGAATAAGACAAATGATATCCCTGCTCTAGGAGGGGTGGGGTGGGGAGACAGACCATTAATTCATCAATTAGCAAGAAAATATCAGACGGTGATAAGTATGGTGTAGGTAATTTCGGATGATGTGACAGAAAGTAACCACGGCTTCTTAGATTGGATAGTCTGAAAAGGTGCCTTTTAGGAAGTGACATTGGAGCCATGCAAAGATCTAAGAGAGGCAGGGAGGACACGTATGGAGGGGATGAGCTCAGGTGCACTGCCCGGAGATCAGACATGTGCCTGGGACATGGAGGGCAGAGGGAAAAGAGAACACGAGTCAGAGAGGAGGCAGCAATATCTTAAAAAAAAAATTTTTTTTTAATTATTTTCTTTGAGAGAGAGAGTGTGAGCAGGGGAAGGGCAGAGAGAGAGGAGAGAGAGAGAGTCCCAAGCAGGCTCCACGCTGTCAGCAAGGAGCATGATGCGGGGCTCGAACCCTCGAATGGTGAAATCATGACCTGAGCTGAAATCAAGAGTCGGACACTTCACCGACTGAGCCACCCAGGCACCCCCTAGATTTCGTTTTAATTGAAGTATAGTTGATGTACAATATTATGTTAGTTTCAGGTATATAGCAGAGTGATTTGACACTCTATACGTTACAAGATGCTCAGTAGTTACCCCCGTCACCTTATAAAGTTATTACAGTGTGACTGACTACATTCCCTGTGCTGTACTTTTCATCTCTGGAGATTTACTTATTTTATAACCGGAAGCTTGTACCTCTTATTCCCCTTCACCTGTTTCACCTGTCCCCCCCACACCCCTCTCTTTTGACAAGCACCTGTTTGTGCCTCTGAGTTTGAGTCTGTTTCTGTTTTGCTTTACTTGCCCATGTGTTTTGTTTCTTTAGATTCCCCATGTGAGCGAAATCATATGGTATTTGTCTTTCTCTGTCTGACTTCTCTCACTTAGCCTTACACCTTCTAGGTCCATCCGTGTTGTTGCAGACAGCAAGATCTCATTCTTTTCTGTGGCTGAGTAATTTTCCATTGTACACACACACACACACACACACACACACACCACATTTTCTTTATTTGTTTATAAATGGACACTTAGGTTCCTTCCAGGACTTTGTAGATTTTCTTCATAGTATAATGTGGGACTTGGTGGAGACTTTCAAGTAGGGGAACGTGTTTGGTTTTTTTTAATGTTTATTTTATTTTTGAGAGAGAGCGCGCACACGCAAGCTGGGGAGGGGCAGACAGAGAGAGGGAGACCCAGAATCCGAAGCAGGCTCCAGGCTCCGAGCTGTCAGCACAGAGCCCGACGCGGGGCTCGAACCCATGAACCATGAGACCATGACCTGAGTGAAGTTTGATGCTCAACCGACTGAGCCACCCAGGCACCCCGGGGAGCAACATGTTTTGAAAAGAATCCCAAATTATGTTTTGAAAAGAACCCTCTGGCTATTGCACAGAAACTGGGCTAGAGGAGAGTGTATGCGGCCGGACAGCCTTGGTTATGGTGCATTAACAGAATAACCCCCCAGGCTCTGTGGCTAGATGCAGCAAATGTGGATGTGGATATGGGTTGTGCCTGTCCAGGGCAGCTCTTCTCCGCGAGATGACTCAGGGATCCAGGCTCATTTCATATCATGGTCCTACCCTCTCGTCATGCATGTGACCACCAAAAGGGGGCACACGGGCAATAGAGTCATGCAGTTGCTCTTATGGGCCGGTCTGGGAGTGGCTTAGGTCTTGTCTGCTCTCATTCCACTGGCTGGCACCCAGCCACACGGCTGCAGCTGCGAGAGAGGCTAGAAAAGGTAGCCTTACTGGCTGTGCAGGAAGAGGAGAGCACTATGGGATTTGGCGATCGTCCCCCACTGTCTCTGCTCAGGACACGTGCCAGTAGAGAGAAGGGTCGGGAGGGTCTCATAGCCTCCCAGGGGAGGAAAGGTGGTGGCCTGGCCAGGGACGATGGTGACAGGGATGCAGAGAAGTGAACAAACTGTAACACTCTTACAATACCTGGCACTATGCTCGACCCGTAGGCTCCCACTGAGCGATCGCTCTTACTATAATCCCTTATAGTGAAAACATGTAAATATTCCTTCTCGGGATGGAGTCCGATTCCCCCAAGTGGCCTTTTCTCTGATTCCAAAGGTCCATAGGTTGAGGCACTCTCTGACCGACGGTTTTAAAAGACCTGGTCTTAAGACCCGGAGCCTTAGCCTTGGCATGGCTCTTAGAGTGGTCCAAGCCCACCCTCCGCGCTTGTCAGGTGGGAAGAGAGGCCCAGAGGAGTCTGTGGACTTGCCCCAGATGTGGAGGAGGTTACTAGCTAAGCAGAGGCCAGGGGTTGGAGCCAGAGCCCGGGTCTGCACACTCCACGTGCCTCTCTATGCAATCACGTGACATCTGCATTTTTTTCTTCCTCGGCAAGTTTAAGAGTGGAGAGGGGGAGGGGATGGGGGGGGGCTGGGGCTTGCTCACCCAGGCCTGCTGCTTCTCTCCTCCCTGTCTCCATGCTCCTGAGAAACAGCGTGTGGGGTGTGAGAAAGGCCACAGGTTCGAATCCACCCTGTGCCACCTTCTCACCATTGTGTCTTTAGCTGGTTACTTAACCTTTGATAGGGAAGGGGGCTAATGAGATCGTGTAGGTTAAAAGGACTAAGCTCAGAGCTTGGCACCCGGGAGGTAGGTGCTCAATCGATGGGAATAATCACTGAGAACTTCTGCCCCAACCCCTCATACCCACGACCCTGGGTGCCGACTCTGTAGCATCTTGTCAAAGCTCCTCTGGGATCAGGACAAGTTTAGGGGCCCGCTCTGCCATGGTGAACGCTTTCTCCTTCCCCGAGAAGTAGACAGACTTTCCTGGCATCTTCATCCACTGTACAGGGTCCATGGGGCCTTGCAGCTGAGTATCCTTGCCACCATGTCTGGAGATCAGAGGGACCACAGCGAACCCGAACCGTCCCGAGTCGTCTGAGGCGCTGCACTATTTTCTGGCGGGCAAACATCCTTATAGACTTCTGTTGTTTGCATTGGATCAAATTTAGAAGGTATAGGAGCCTTGTGGCAGGTACAGGGACCCCTTCATCTCTCCTTGGTCCTGACCAGGGAACCTCCAGGCTGGATCCTGCCAGTCCCTGGGATCCAGCATGGGCTCTCAGAGGTAGTTCAATAAGGAGAACTTTAAAGCCTTTTAATGCTTAGCAGGAAATCCGTCCTTTGCCAAAGCACCAATTAAAGGTACAGGCCAGTTCAACATGACTTTATTACTAGCATTTTATGTTTGAAGAGAAGTCACGGGGGAGGTGCGGACACTGAAGGATCTGGGGCCGTCATCTCAGCTCCCCTGGACAGGACAGGTGTCTATAGTTACTGGGCGCTTCCCACTGAACACTCTACGGAGAAGCCGAAGGACCCCTTGACTGTTCTCCTACCCTCAGGAGCTCGCAGAGCAGTGGAGAGAAATGACACAGTGGAGTGAGGTTGGTCAAGAAGCGTGTTCTGAAAGATGCAGGCTTTAAACTGGGCTTTGAAGGGTAGGAACAGTTAGGGCAAAATGGAGAGAGGCCCTGCAGGGGGAAAGGCAGGGTTAAGGGGCTAATTGATGACAGCTGGGGACCCTTTCTATGTCCCAGGAGCTGTGCTGTGCACTTCATAAACAATCTCTAATCTCGGCAACAACTTGGTGACGTGAGGTCTGTTATTGTCACCATTTTGTCGATATAGAAACTGAGGCATAGGTACGTCAGCCCAGTTCATGCTTCTGGTAGGTACTGGAACCTGGACTAGATCCAGGCAGATGACCTGTGTTTCTGCTTTTAACGCCTCAGCTAAGAAGTGGGAGAGAAATGTGTTGGGGTCACGAGTATGGGATTCATGAAGCTTGTAGAGTTTATGTTTACCTGAAGCTCACAGGTCTTCATGTCCCTCTTTCTGAGCCTTCCAAGGACCTCTATCCACCCATTTATTTCTCCATCCACCCATTCACCAGATCTGGATCTGCCACCTAAACTGACCTGGCCTGGGCCCCAGCGCCTCTTACCAGCTGTCTCTTTCCCTGCTGTTCTAACCGGTGCCTTTGAAAACTGTGTTACTCCCAAAGGAGTGTGTGTCACATGGTTGTAGCTGATGGCCTTGGAATTTGTCATCAACCACCAAAGAGACAGATGCCTACGCTACTCCTGGACATAGGTGCCTAAGGCCAGTGGCTCTGTCACACTTCTGCAATCTTCCAAAGGGACTTTGTCCATGCCTAGAGCCCATAAGACTACGGTTATCATTCAGGTGTTTGACCGTCCATTCACCTCATCCATCTGTCTGTCCATCCATCCATCCATTGTTCCATCCATCCATCCACCCACCCATCTACCCACCCATCCATCCATCCACTCACCCATCTATCCAGCACATATTTAGAGCCAGGGACTTTTTCTTCCTTACACTGGGCCCTTGGCACTGTAGACCAGGACTTTCTAGAAAACGGAGAAGTTAGTTCAGAGCCCATCTGCCTTTAGGCTTTGTCAAGTGATAGATGTTCTGAATCCACAAAGTAAAACATACTGACTCCAGGACAAATGACAAGCTTGGATCTGCTCAGACTGGTCTTTCAGTCTCTAGCCCTTTCTTCTGTAGAGAATGGTTGAACTGTCCCAACACTCAGGTTACAGAGTGAAAAACTAAGGCTTGGAGGAGGGGGCTGAGCAATCAAGAGCCAAACCCCACTCTTGGTCCCCTGGCCACCTGCTCCGTGCCCACCCAGAGTGGTGCCCCTGCTGGGCTTATGGGGGTTCCCTTGTGCATCCAAGCAGAGTAGCTTTTGTCAGGCCCAACATTGCCCACATTTCTGTGCGGTCCTGCTGCGAGGCTGTGATTATGGACAGACGCCGTGGCGGGGTACACGGGTGACGGAATAAAGACTCGAATCCCTAATCCCGATGGTGCTGTCATGCCCCACACTCTCTCCTGACCCTCCCCTTTCCCTGTGCTCCTCACTCTCATTTCCCTGTCCATCTCTGTTCTAAGTCACTCCACCTCTCTTTCTCTGTACCTCCCTCTTGATTCCACCCCGTTTCCCTTTTCTGCCTCTCTCTTCTTATTCACACTCACACACACTGACACTTATCCTTAAGCCCCCTCCTCCTCACTCTCCACACCGTCTACGCCTTGCCGATTCCAATTCTTAAATCTCTCTCCAGTGTGCCCGCTGCCCTCCATCCTGAGGCCCCACCCACTAGCCCACTCCACCATCACCCTGGTCAGAATGATTGTCACTTCCTGACATGCCCAGTGGTGTGGGCTTGCCTGGCCCCAATCCATGCAGCTAGAGAGAACTTTCAAGATGCAGATCTAAGCATGTCATTTCGTCGCCTAAAGTCCTGAAGCAGCCTGCTGTTGGCCTCAGGATGGAGTCCAGCTCTGTTCCAGGCCACAGAGAGCCCTACGGAATCTGTCCCCCGCCCACCTCCCCACCTCATCTTCCACCAGCCCCACCAGACCCTCCCACCTGACCTCCAGTCCTAGGGAGCTTCTTTCAATAAGCCATTGCCTCCCTTGCCTCTGGGCCTTTGCCCGTGCTGTTCCCCTCTCTGGAACATATTCACCTTGTCTCTTACTAGGGTTATTCTGACTCATCCTTTAGTTTGGCAGTCTCTCCTCCCCTCCCAAATCTGGGTTAGATGTTCAACTCTGCATTTCCATGATCCCCTCCACGTCCTCTAAGTCATCGCACTTATCAAAGCGAATCTGAATTGCCTGTTTAGTTGTCTGCCTCCACCGCTGAAGCCACAAGGGGTTGGGGTACAATAGGCTTCCAGTTTCCCAAAGGAAAGCCTAAGGGCTGATCCCTAAGTCAGGGTCCCAGGTCACCAAGGGAGCCAGGCTCTTAAAGGCATTGCTGGGAGCTGTCCACGGTGCTGCCGGCTCCCGTGTTTCATTGAGGAGCGGCCTTCCTCAGACATCACCTTGGAGGTATCCTGTGCTCCCGGATATTTCCCACGGGGGAGGGAAAGGCCTTGGTCTGACCTTCTGAATTCTCAGTCTGCTCCACTGGTGAATTTGGGTCACCTTTATGCAGTAAGCTCAGTGGGAAAGCTTCAGGCCTCCTGATACCACACCTAATTCTTGGCATTTGGCCAGACTTGGGAGAAGGGACCATCCCAGCAACAAATAATTTAATAAAGAGCATCTCCATCCACTAGCTTAATTAAGCCCCATCTCCTTCTCTGAGTATCAGGGAAATGGAGACCAGGTCCCCTTTCCTACACCCCTAGCTCAGAGGCCAGCAAGGGCCCTCTCTCCCATCAGCCTGTTGGCTCCACACCCTGCCAGGAACCAGTTTGCTATCTCTGTAACTCACCCATCTCAGTTGCCTCCCCTTTTCCTCTCAACTCAGCCCTCTTTGTAATATTGGATTAGCCCACTTTCTTGAAAGCTGATTTCTATTTGCATAATCCTCCCCTCTTGGAGTTGCCAGGCCCTCAGTGATAAGCCGATGGGCCGGGGCAGTCAAGCAAATTATACACTTTACTCTGAACAGCTGCTAATAGTAGAGGAAGTTATTATTTTTTTCAAAAAAAAAAAAAAAAAAAGAAGGCACACTTTATTTTAATCTCCACATTCCTTTGGACCAATAGTTGCTATCCCAGTTTTGGGTGCACTAGCCTACATTTCCTGGAATACATAGATCCTAACTAAACAGGATGGAAGTTAGACCTTAGGAAAGACTTCCTAACAGTGTTAGAGGAGAGAATGCACATGAAAGCTGCTGGGAATGGCCACACATTACACTTTATCTATATAAAGGACATCTAATTTTTCCCCCAGGAGACACTATAGGCACCCCGGACAAGCATCTTTCCCAAGTGACAGTCTAGACTCCTAGACTATGTTGAGAGACCTATGTTGAGGTGGGGATGGAGGAGAAATAGAGAACCCGATCTCAGTTTTCACGATGCCTAATTCATGGAGCTCAATTCCAATCAACAAACACTCACTTCCTGCTCTGTGGCAGAGGCACTGAGCCTACGGGCCAGTGAGCCTTTTATCGAGGGCCTACTGTGTGTCAGTCTGCAAACTAAAGCCCTTGGGGATTCAGGCAGGCCAAGCGGAGGGGAGAAGAGCTGAGAGGAAAGTCCCTGTTATCTCTTTGCCCAGTCCCAGAACAGAGGGCACAGGAGCCGTCTGGACCCTCCCCATGAACCCTTCATCTGTTCGTTTTGTGAGGCAGTCTCCCACTCACTCACAAGTGAATGACACTCTTCATTGAACTGGGGCTGTAGACTGCTGAGTTGTATTTGTACAACTTGTAAATCAGCATGTCTGGCTCTCCTGCAAAACCCAGGGACTTTTGCGTAGGGAGGCAGCAGCTCAGTTGGTGGTTTCCAGTCTCCCCAGAACAGCCACGCTCCTTGACTTGCCTTGAACCTGCCAGCTTCCTAAGGTAACACATTCGCCAAAGATACAGAAGCAAAGACAGAAGGGATGGAGGGGGAGGGAGCTTCTTTCCTTGCATTGGGCTTTGCTCTCTGCAAAATCCTTTCTAGGGGATGTTTGGGTGTTGAAAGGATTTCTCTCCACCACACTCATTGTTCCCTTTCTCTTTCAAGGCTGGCTGATTAAGGAGGAGAATGTGCCAGAGGCGGGAGAGGGGACTTAATGACCCTGAAGGGCCAGGTGGACCCTGTGGTCTTTGGGGTTCCAGATCTTGGCCTGTGGTGCCTTGGGCAGAGGCAGAAAGGATGGCAGAAAGAGCACAAGACTGGCAGCTAGGAAACCTAGCCTTGATCTTTGTCACAGTTTGAGCTTGGGCGTGTCCGAGCCTCAATTTCCCCACGTGTGAAGTGAAGACTCTGGTATGGAGCATGCTCTGCAGGAAGAGCTCAGACCTGCATTCGAGTCCTGGCCATCACGTTTGCTGCTGTGTGAGCTCAGGCAGTTTGTTCCACCTCGCTGAGCCTCAGTTTCCCCATCTATAAAGTAGGGAGATACGTCTTTCCATGTGATTTTGTGAGGACTGGGTATATACTGATATCAGGTTTCTGGCTCAGTGCTTGGCACCTACTAAAGGCTCAGTCGTCCCCGTCTCTCCCCTTCTCATGAATCTGGAGAAGCTTTCTGCAACGAAATCCCACAGAGTGCCCGAACCTAAGTGTTCATCTGAGTTCCATGGTGTATAGAGCCAGGCATGGAGCCAGGCAGAGCCCCTTTCTCCCTCCTTCTCCCTGCAGCCTCTGGTGGGGTCCTTTTGAAAGCAGGTAAAACACTAATAAGTGTTGAAAGAAAGGAAATGGGTCTGGCTGCTGAGTCTTAGGATGAATAAATAAAACATCAACATGGAAAAGATCGCCCCGGAGTTGGGTATCTGCCAGATCCCCTGGAGGCCGGGATGCACTGCCGAGGCCAAGCTTATGAGAGAAAATGTGGCTTATTGCAAAGACCAGGCACTGTGGGGCCAGGCTAGCTTGAGTTTGCATTCTTGATTCTCCTTTTGGGCATCCCCGGGATGGTGAAGGGGACCGCTCTGAGCCTCGGTCTCTTCATCTGTGAGATGAGAAGATCCATACCTACCTTACAACGGTCAGGATTAGAGAGAAAGTATCTGGCAAAGTTCATGACATCCAGTGGGTGTTCGATACAAGCTGGTATTTCACCATCTCCCAGGAGCCCCCAAGACCACGGAACAAAAGAGAAGCTTTTCATTAATGAAATCATCTGTGTTAACTTTAGGGGACAAAGAGGGGGTCTGAGAAAGGCCAGTGGGCTCGGTGCCATGAAGCTCCTGGTGGAGACTCACCCATGAGCTGTCTTCACTGTGTCTTCATCTTCCCAGAACCTTCTAGCTTCCCCCGTGCTGCTGGATAGGGTCTTCTCTTTTGACATTTCATGTTAAAGAATAGGAAGAACAGAGAGTCAGGGTTCAAGGGGGTGTGTGTGTATGTTCAGGACGGGGAAGCCATCCCCACGGGCTGGGGAGAAGGAGCCATGGATGGGAGAGTTTGGTGGTGAAGGTGGGAAGGGATTAAGAGACAAGGCCCCAGCACATGTAGGAAAGGGCGGGCTCAAGCCCTCAAGCGGAGGGGTAGCATGGGAAGGAATTTGCGTGCACGCGTGGCAGGGAACGATGGCGCTCCGGGCAATGCACACACTCTGGTGACAGACAAACCTGGGTCCAGGGTCCAGCTCTGTCACATGCCACATGTATGGCCTTGGTCAGATCTCTTCGTCTTTGAGCCTCTGTATCCTCCCTTCTCCAATAGATATAATAGCTGCCCCCTTATCGCTTTGGGGTGGGTTTAAAAGAAGCTTCTAGTATGGTGCTTGGCATTTGGAATGTTCGTAGCAAATGTGAGTTCCCTTTCCTCTCTGGGCTGGAGGAATACAGAGGGGGTGAGGGAAGAATCAGGGAAGGGGCGGGAAGGAGGGATGCTGAAGTGGTCCCAGGAAATAAAAGTCCAATGTGCTTTCCCAAGTGACTCCCTGTCCGTGTCAAGGGAAGGGCCAGTGGCTGGTCCTGGGACCTAAGGCCTGTCACGAACCAAGAGGCTCAGGGACGCTGGCGGGGGCTCTGCCTCATGCTTGGAACTCGCATACACGGGCTGGTCTCGGCTAGCGTGGGCTTTGACCATGCGATGCTCACTGAGGTCACCTGCGTGAGGGAATGTGTGGAGGGTGAAGGGTGAGTATATGGGGCCAAGGTGAAAAGATTGGGGGCCATCCCTTTGCCTTCAGGCCAGAAGCAGCCAGAGGCAACTTCCTGTCGAATCATCGCTTCCTCGTGCCGATTCGAATACGAGGTCAGACTGTCTGGAGTTCCCAGCGGGGGGACCCTAGGCCAGCCAACCTCACTTTGCCTCAGTCCCTTCCTATCAGGTGGCTAATCCCAGCGCCTACTCCAGAGAATTGTTGTCGCAGTTAAATGAGATGAAACGTGTCAGAATGGCCCAGAAGAAGTGCCCTGTAAATGTCAGACGTGAAGGAGGAGGAGGGAGAGAAGAAACGTCCATCGGGGGTCTTGGACCCGGGTATTTGGGGCCAGAACAGGAGGACCTGGCACTTCTCAGAACTCACCCTCCACCCCAGCACCCAGAAGGCCTCTCCTCACCTTTGCCTCTAAGATGCCATAGAAGGAGCTGGGGATCAGGTCTGTCCTCACGAGCCTGAACCGCTGCGCTCCTTCTTCAGCACAAAGATTTGACTCTGACTCCTCTATTCTGGAGGTGACCCAGGAAGCGTTTTCGGAGAGTGGGGACGTGACATGGGGAAGGGAGGCCGGCCGGTAAGGAGGGTGCTATCGAGCAGCTGGGGACCGAGGCTCAACACCCGCCTCCAACCCCAAGGGGCTTCCGGAGACGCTGTAGGGCAGGACCTGCTACAACTTAGGTGTGCACCAGGATCCCCTGACAGGGTTTTTAAAGGAAACGTCTGGAGCCCCGCCCCCCCCGCCCCCCCCCCCCCCAGAGATGCCGGTTGTCTAGGTCCGGGCCGGGGTGCCGAGTTCACATTTCTAACCACCTCTCAGGTGATGCTGACGCTGCACAGAGCGTGGCCCTTCCCCAGCCAGGGTCGGGGGGAGGGGGGCTCTGGGCACCTGTCTGCCATTACTGAGGACAGCTTCTGGGGTGGGGACACTCTATTATTTGGGCAGCCGAAGACCCGGGCCGGGCAGAGGGTGGTGAACGGGGGCGGCAGATTGGGCACGTGGCCATGGGTGTGGAGTGGGTGGGCACCTGTACCAAGTCAGAGGGCTCGGGTCTGAAGCTTGGCTCTCTGAAGTCAGCAGGACTCAAGCCAGGTCTGTAATCCCTTTAGTGCCTCCTCCAGAAAGTGGGGCTGGTAATTCCAGTGTCAGTGTCACTATGGGGACTTCATGGGGTCAGTCTAGCATGCGTGTCTGGCACATAGTAGGTGCACAGTTTGTTTGCTGGGTCTGTAGCAGCACGGTTCCCGATTGGACGTGCGCGAGCTTTGGATCCTAGAGCGGGTTGGGGGCCAGAAACCAGTGCAAGTCCCATCGGAGCACTGACGTGCCTCACCGCCTTGAGGACCAAATCGTGTGTTGAGGGAGGGTCTTCTTTTTGGCTGAGAGCCAAGTCCATTCCATCTCAGGAGAGCTCTGGCAGAAACCCGGCCTCGTGACCTGTTGTGCTTTCCAGGGCGGGGGGGCTCCGGTGGCGAGTCTGTATCCGGAGCGACGGTTGGCAGCTGTAACCACACGGTGAGTGATGCGGCAAGGGGACTAATCAGCCCCCTCCCCTCCCATCCCAGGTCAGCCCACAGCCCTCCTTTCCCCCTCCCTGCCCTCTGCATCTCGAAGACATCAAAGGGAGGGCTCAGCACCCTCGAGGCACCAGCAGAGGTGTGGACTGAGGAGGGGGGTAGACAGTACAGAGAACCCAATGCCGGCATCCTCTGTGGGACGCTGCTGAGAACCCACCTCGGGAATGGCCCTGATCTGATGCCCAGGATAGGCTGCGCTTTCCCAACTGGGTTCTTGTCCTCACTTGTGACTCTCCTGCTGAGATGAACCCGAGGAAAGAGAAGGAAGGATCTGGGGTTCTTGCAGTCCCCCTGCTTCCCGTCTAGGCGTCAGGGTGTCGTGGAACCAGTGTGGCCCTGAGCATCCGAGTTCTGGCCCCGTTCAGCCTCTTACTTGCTACGGGACCGTGGGGCTCTGGTTTCTACCCGTGATGTGAATGTATCAGATTATCTCTGAGCCCCGTTTCCTGCTCTGGCAGCTTCCAAATCTTCATCTTCTAGGCGTCTCTCAGAGCCGTACCCAGTCCCAGCCAGGCAGGCTTAAGTAGGGCCCAGAGCCACAGCCCCCAGAGCCCCCGTGAAAAAGTGCAGATTCCCAGGTCCCACCGGGGGCTGCGTTGTCTTTCCCTGCCTGCCCATCCCCCATCCCCGGGACTCTCACACACACTGCAATTTGGGGACTCCTGTCAAAAAGGAAAAGGCAGGAGACCGTCCTCACCCTCCCTCTCTTCTGTAGCCAGTTAAGCAAAGCCACCCAGCCGGGCCAGGTCACCCGACACCGGCGCATGTAATTTCTAAGTGGGAACAACAACTCATCAAACGGAACGGTTTGCAATTGCCTGGGATAAAACTATTTTCTTTTCAATCTTCTCTGGAAAGTGACAGATAATAACCAGCCTGGAGATTGTAATATTATTAGGGCCAAAAATAAAATAAAACCCCTTTAACTGCTTCTTCTTACAGAGTGAAACCAAATATTCCTCAATTCATTTAAATAAAGTGATTGTTTTCCTTGTTCATTTATCTTAACATTGCCAGGAGCCTGCACTGCCCTCCCTCCCTCTGAATAGGGGGCGGTCCTCTCCCCTCTCCCCGCCCCGCCCCGTTGTCTCCTGGGGTCTAATCTCTGATCTGACTCCAGCTTCAAGAGCGTCCTGTTCACACCCACCAGCTAGAAGCCAAGCATTTATAAAGCGCCTTTAGCAAACTTGCTTCCAGTCCAGCCCCACAGCTTATATTAAATGAGATAATACGCATAAAGCACACAGAACCAGGCCTGGCATATAATAAGTGCTCAACTAATGCATAAGTGTCATTACTCATAATATCGTATGTGGTGCATTCGAATGCCACGATTTTTGTCACGCTAAGACAACACGGGCCCTCAGACAGGACACTGGGCACTGAGCCTCAGTTTCTCCAGCTGTGAAGTGGGGAGAGAAGGTATGGACAGAGCGAGCCCAGAGGAGGGATCAGTCTGCTGGCATCTCTTTCCAGGAGGACATCATGATAGGAAGCCCCCTGGGAAAAGGGTCAGGTGTCCTTAAGGCCTCGTCTTTCTCTTACTCTGTATACAAACAGAAACAGACCACAAGGTGCAAATTCAGCTGATGAGCCATTTAGTTCATACTGAATGAACTCGCTTCCTAAGTATGTCATTCCAGATGATTTTCTGAGTACATCTTGCTTCTTTTATGGCCCTGCCTCCTCTTACCAAGTGTGGTGACTTAGGTGCGCCCATAACCTTGGCAACCTTGCCTTTCCCCTTCTCCACCAAATGGAGGAGGCCACGCCCATGATTTAGGGCCATGATGAACATTCCAGCCAGCCTGTGAGCAGGGCTGACCTCCTGGTGGACGACCTCACACATGGACTCAATGGAGGGGCCGCCGAAAACCATGCCTTCATTCTTACTTCGTTCTCACGAATCCACAACGCAACCTCTTACCGGCAACCCAGAAATCGGAAAAGATCTGACAATTGAGATTTTCAAAACAAAAAAAAAAAAAATTTTTTTTTTTTTTTGGTGATCCATTTGGTGGCCAGACTGGACCCGACTCGAACTGATTTGGTGGCAAAACCCAGCCTGAGCCGATGGGAGGTTATTTATGGTGTTTATTTATCTCACTTAGTGTTTCCGTCCAGACGTTTCGCTGCAGAAATATCGATGTGGGTGATTACGGAGTGATCCCTCAGCCCCGCTGGCGGGTGATGTAACACACTGGGCAAGCACCGTATAACCCTCCCGGAGAGAGTGAGGCCTGGCTTCCAGGTTCCGGATGGCGACTGTGGGGCCGGTGTCACGGCCAGGCCCAGATTCTCTCCCCTGTGTGTCCCTGTGTGCCTCCTGCGAGCCTCCACACCTGGCAAGTCGGGATTCAGACAGCTGTCTTCTCGTCTCAGACTTGTGCACGGAAATCCAGTTCAGGGCACGGACCTGAACGGAGCTCCTCGCCACCCCACACGCACACGCACGCGTGCGCGCACATGCACGCGCACGCACACACACGCTCAGCGGCCGCTTCCTCGGGATGCTGAGTCTCCCTTTTACCACGCTGCCTCGTCACTATTTCTAGGCCGATGTCCGCGCCCACCAGGCAGCTGGAAAGCGAGTCCTCCGCCCTGCCTGACGTCCACATGCTTGCTTGCCTTCCCCCACGCTGCGCTGCTGGCCGAATTCTCTGCTCTTCACGCAGATTTTTTGGCTCTGGGTCCACGCGGCCGGGGATCTCACAACCGAAGTGTGCGTTTCCGAGGCAAAGCCTGCTCCTTCCTTAAGCTCCCAGGCGGAGGAGCCAGTGGACGGAAGCCCAACCAATCGGCTCTGTCCAAGGTGCTGGAGCGTCTTCGGCTGGCGTCTTCTCCAGGAGGCTTTTCTCCTGAGCCGCAGAGATTAAGAGCTCGAGGCAGCCACTGAGGAAAGAATCTTTAGTAACTCACTGTAACTCTGGTCGAGCCAGGAGCGGCAGGGGGTGGGAGTCCCTTTCTATCAGACTGTGCAGAAGTGGGAATGGCCCGGAAATGTATCCCTGGAGGTTCTGGTCCAGCTCTGGAACGGCAGTATCGAGTTGGTGTTTCTTGACCATCTGCCATGTGTCAGGCTCTATTCTAAGCACTTGACACGACCTATCTCATTTAATTCTCTCAACACTTTATGAGGTGAGTTGTATTATTACCTTTCCCTTATAGATGAAAAGACTGAGGGCCAGAGAGGCTAGGTGACTTGCTCCAAGCCACACGGCTAGTATTTGGTGAAGCCAAGAACTGATCCCAGGGAATTGGACTCCAGCGTCCAAATTTGTAACCATAAATATGTCAGCTACCTATTGTGGTGACAGTTCTGTATATAACAAATGGCCAGGAAGTCTCAGTGGTTATAACAGTAAGCACTTTTTGCTCACATATCTGGAGTGATGAGCTAGGCAGATGTCTGTCCTCTTGGCTGTATTTGCTCACATGCTCTGTGTGTTGGCTGATTGTTGGTGGTACGGACACTGCCCTCACCCTCATGGGAACAAGGGCCGAGGTGGGGCACTCATGTAATCAGGAAACAAATGTCACTGTGTGTGGAGGCCCGGCTGATTCAGAGAGATACAAGAAAGACCTGATCCAAGAGACTCAACCCGGGTGGGCATCCTGTAGGAGGTGAGACTTGGCCACAGAGAGGCAGAGGAAGCTCCAGGCTGGGCAAGGGTGAGAGGGTGGAGTCAGGGAATACAGGGGAAGAGGCTGGAGGAGGTAATTTCCCAGCACCTTGGCCTGTTGTGAGCTTCCTACGTACCCTGGCCTGGCCTCCCACTCGGGACCCACTCTCTGAGGGTCTTCTGTATTCCCTATACCTCCCTCTCTCCACGGCAGCCACTGTGGGAAAGGACATCCCTGGGCTCAAAGGGAGAGTGTATAGGGGGTTGGATAAGGAGGTCCCAAGCCCCTTTGTGAAACTTGGAGAAGGGAGGAAAGGAGGGAGGGGAGGGGAGGGAGCACAGGTCCCGCAGCTGGAAGCTGCTGGTTTTTCAAGGCACGAGCTCTCGCAGGGCTGAGGCTCTGTTCTTTGGGCCGTGTCTGGCTCCATGATTCGAGACAGAAGAGCTAATGTTCCAGGGTGGGTCCCCTGGAACAGGCCTCAGGAATAGATGGAACGTAGGCCAAATATGGCCCACGACCCGCTTTTGTAAAGAATATTTTATTTCAACACGGCCATGCTCACACATTTTTGTACTGTCTACACTGATCAACAGCAGAAGTGAGTAGTTGTGACAGAGACCATGTGGCCTGTTAAGCTTCCAATAGCTTCAATCCGGCTCTTTACAGAAAACTCTGTGACCCTGCTCTAGAACGTGAGCTCCGCAAACCGGGGGCCGGCGGGGGTGGGGGTGGGGGGTGTCTTTGTCTGTTTTGTTCACTGCTCTGTCCCCGGCCCCCAGAAATGCACCTGGCAGGGAGTGGGTGCTTGATCAATGTGTGCTGAACACAGAAATGGCCTCTCGTCTGTCCGCCTTCCCCCACCTGCTGATGATCCCAAACACGCACTGCCCATGGTGGAAGAAGGAATCCCCTTCCCCTCCCACAAAGCAATTTTGTTCTGGTCCTTGGTTTAATTCTGCCCGGGCTGATCATTTCACAGTTGAGGAAGTGGAACTTGAAGAGGACAAGGTGAACAGCCTTAGTCTTCCAGCCCACCAGCAGCGAGCCGGCACTGAGACCCAAGTCTCCAGGCTCGCATCTCAGGCCTCTTTCTGGAATATATCCTCAAAGCTTCCGAAGCTTCCCTCCCTGCTGCCTGAATGATCCGCTTTGAGGTTTCCTTCTTTGGTGTTTCGTAGAGGGTGCCCAGTGGGTGCACATACTGTGGGGTTGCGGTGGGGGGGGGGGGGTGGGATTAGGGACTCCAGGTCCCTAGGGAGTGAAGCAAAAGCAGAGATGGGCTCCCAGCTTGCCTGTGGCTCGTCCAGAACACCGTGTGCACTCAGGTGGGAGGTCCTGAGGCCCGGGCTGTGATTTGTCTCTCCTCCAGCCCTGCTTAGGGCGGCCACCCATATGGCTTGGGAGGAGAGGAAATTACTTGTCACCAACTTGCAAAACAAACAACGAATTCTAGCCTCCGTCCGGGGGGACTCGTGCAGAAGGGGCCAGGGAAGCAGCTGGACAACTGTCCCGCAGGTCGCTCTGGGTGGAGGAAAGTCATTTGTCACACCTGGGCCACACGAGGCAAGAATCCCCACCCCCGCCCCCCCTTAGCCCTGTCGATGGCAGATTCTACAGGTTGGAATGCACACAGGTTTGCCTCATGTTGCAATTGCCCTGAATCCTTCACCTGTGTCAGTTCAGGGCGGTCTCTTTCCTGAGCTGCTCGATTGTTCTTGATGTCCCCAGCCCCCCCTCCCCCGAACCTCCTAGTCCAGGAGCAAATGGGCTGTAAATAAACATGTCAGAGTGTGAGAGCAGCAGCTATTTCTGGCACAGTGAGGCCTGGGCACCCTGCAGAGGGAGGGTCTGGTGGCAGGAGGGTGACTTCAGCTTCTGATGGGCTCTGACATCATTCGCAGGTGGGGGAGGCCGCCTCAGGCTAATGGGACTTGGGGTGATAGGCCAGGGGAACGCCTAGGACAGGTAGGGCACCCCGAGGGACTGCTGGGGCATTGGCCCAGGCTTTGGGGTGACTGTCAGTCCATTCCTAGTGGACCAAGGAGGATCCAGGCCGCCTACATCATGTGTCGAGGGTGGGATGCAAGTCTTGAGGAGGACTTCCTGGAAGAGGAGGAGGAAGAGGGGGAGGAGGAGGACGATCACCAAGCTCTCAGGTAGCGTTCACTGCAGGCCTCCCTCAGCCGAGGGGCGGCCTTGGACAGAAAGCCTCCTCTCAGCCTGGAAGCTTCCCCAAGTCCAGAGTCTGCACCTTTTCACACAGAGCTCTGTCTCCCACATCAGACTGGGAGCTCCATTAGAGTCAGAGCTGTGTTTCCCCCATCAGTCTGGCAGTTCCCCAGGACTGGGGAGGACGTGTGTGCCATCAGACCAGCAGCCCCCAGAGGGCAGGTGCTGAATCTCCCCAGTCAAGGACATGTCTCCCCTATCACCTGACAGCAAGGAGACTCCCTCCTTGCTCTCCGCAGACGGTCCCAGGCCTTCACCTCCCAGCAGGGCCCCAGGACCGTTGGGAAAGAGCAGAGGGCTTCCAAGAAGCCAAGGACAGCCACCGAGTTAGCAGCTATTTGCCGTGTGACCTTAGGCTTGTCCCCTCCCCTCCCTGGAGCTGGGTTTCCCCCCTACGTAAACCAAGAGGCTTCCCAGCATTTCAGAAGCATATTTCTGGCTCTGTGCGCCTCCTGCCACTCACCTTCCAGAGGGATCCTGCTTCGGCGCTCGCCCGCCATCCTCCCCCTTCGGGCATCTCCCCCCTCCTTCCTCAAGGACTCTGGCTCCGAGGCTGAGGCCGGCTGCACGTCTTGTGCTGGCTGGCGGCAGCTTCATTGCCCATCTCTCTGTGTGCCAGGCATTCCTGGGGGCTGAATTACCAGCCCTGTAGGGAACCAAAATCAAGAGACTCCGGACCCCTGCCCGGCCACCTCACCTCCTCCCTCCCGCAAAGCTCGGGGAAGTGGCTCCTTTGAAGACCTCAGTTCAATCCAGAGAGAAAACAATTCTGAGAAAGTCCGCTCACTCGGCTAGGTCCCCCCGATTTGTTTCTTCCCCGGCTGCAGATATTCTAGGAAGAACGGGAAGAGGACTGGGGGGCGGGTTCCCAGATGATTCATGTCCCCCAAGCGTCTCCCAACAGTCGGCACGTGCTTCATTCGTCTCCAGGGAAGCTGGGAGCAAGAGGGGCCACATCAGCAAGGAGCTGGCACCTAGTAGGTGCTTTGCAGAGGCAGGCCCCCTCCCCCGCAGAGAGGGCCTGAACCAGGTCCCCCTTGAGGCTGCTCCGTGCCCGCCACTAACCAGCGACCAGATTTGTGATCATGACCGTGGCGATTACAAGGCTAGGCTAGGTGGCAACTGGGCTTCCCGCCCTCGGGGCAGACTCCACTGCCAGAGGGGGTGCGCTTCCGTCTCCTTCGAATCGGAGTCTATCAGCCATTTTAAAAGGGAAGAAAAAAGAAACCACCCAACTACCCGAACTGGCGCTATTGAAACTGCCAATCACTGCTCCCCACTCTTGGGCTGCGTGTGTAATTTGACGCACTAGTAACATTTCTGCAAATTACACATCATTCTCCCCACCAAAGCCGCACCTTTGACTGCTGTAATATTTACCTGACCGTGCAAGTAATTTTCAGGCCTCACTTAGTGGGCCGGTGAGGCGTGGAGAGAGGCAGGGATGGAGTCGGGCTTCAGACAGCAGGCCCAAGAGAAGCTCAAATGGGGGGGGGGGTGTCCTAACAGTGCCTCTCGGCACAGAGACACGACTTCTCTGCCCGCTTCACAGACACAGGGACGGAGGATGGACTTTCGGGGGCTCTCTACCAAGCATCCTCTAGCTGTTGTTTACATGCCCCCAACGACGGGGAGCTCACTACCCGCTGCACATACTCCATTCCATCTCTGAGTGCCTCCGTCAGTTAGAAAGGGTGGTCTTGACATTAAGGGTATCCGTCACCTGATGACGTCAGCACATTAACTCTCTTTCTGCTTCATGAGTGACGGAGACAGGCGGGCCCTTGCTTGGCGAGTCACTGTGACGGGAGAGGAGGGCCTCCCGAGACACTGGCAGGTGAGGCTGTGAACGCACTCCCAGGGTCTGAGTGACAGGTCGGGCAGTGCGGCTGCCCTTCCAGCCTGAGCTCCAAGCCCAGTTCCGCCAGAGCCTTGCTGCATGACCTTGGGCCAGTCACTTCACCCCTTGAGGCCTCAGTTTCCCCATCTGCAAGGTGGGAAGAGTAAGAGCCCTACTTAACAGGTCCTGGAGGACCTGCTGAGCAAGTGACTCAGGCACTGAGCACCGTGCCTGGCGCCGAGTAAGCTCGTGGGCCGCAGCGCGTCTCAGCCCTTGTCATTATCGCTGTCATGTCATCGTGACCCTGAGGCTGCTTGGTCCATTGCCCGTGTGACCACGCCAGTGGCTTCTTGCATTTTCTGGTGTTGGAATGTGTGATTCGGAAGAAATTAGATCTCTTGCCAGGTTCTGAGTCTTGCCAATGGACAAAATAGGCACTTTAATCCCAAGCTACCCCAGGTCCGAAGGTCCTCAGGACCTTCTCCGTTTGGCCCTCAGGTGTACATTGAAACTTCTCAGACGGCAGGAATATGCAGGAAAAAACAACACCACCAAAGGAAGGGATCAAGGGCCTCTGTCCACTCCATCCTCAGATGGCACCTGCTATCTACATCATGACTGAGGAGGCTCTGGCCAGATCTCCCAGTTCCCCAGGCCCCACGGTCCCTTGTCCACCAGCAGCCAGGGGGATCTTTTAAATTTGTAGATCAGGTCAGATTACTCCCCTGCTCAAGGCCCTCCTGTGTCTTCCCATTACAGCAGGAAAACCATTCAACCTCCTCACACCAGCTTGTTAGGTCTTATGTGATCTGGCCTCAGGTAGCTCCCTGAACAGAAGAGGGTCCACCGCTCTCCACCTTACTCACCCCATTTCCACCCTCCAGTTGCCTTTCTCTTCCCTCGTAGAGCAAGCTTGATCCATCTCAGGGCCTTTACATTTGCTCTGACCCCTGTGTGGCATTCTCTTCTCCCTGGCCTCTCCAAGGCTGGCTCCCTCTTATCATTCAGCTTTTAAAGAAGCCGCCTCTGGCCTTTACGGAATCCGCAGGTCACCTTCTGGCCCCTCGCTGTGGCTTGTTTGCTTCGTAGCCACGAGCATCACTCAAAATCATCTGGCTCGTTTGACTTGCTTTTTTTTAAGTTTATTTATTTTGAGAGAGAGAGAGAGAGAGAGAGAGAGAGCACGGGAGGGGGACAAAGACAAGGGGAGCAAGAGAGAATCCCAGGCAGGCTCCCCACCGTCAGTGCAGAGCCCGATACAGGGCTCGAAATCAAGAACAGGGAGATCGTGACCTGAGCTGAAATCAGGACTCGGACGCTTAACTGACTGAGCCACCCGGTCGCCCCCTCCTCTTTTGATTTTCTGGTGTCTGTGGGCATGATCGGTGTCTCAGTACAATGTACGCTCCCTGAGATCAGGGGCCCCGTCTCCTGTATAGGTGCTGGGCACAGCGTGGCAACTATTGATTACATCACCCTTTCTTCCTTGCCTCAATCCTGGGAAAAAGGGAGCAATATCCCCATTTTATAGACAAGAAGACTGAGGCTCACAGAAGTTAATGAACTATCTAAGTTTCTCAGTGACTCTATGGTCAAGCTGGGATTTGGACCCAAGATGGTCTGACTCCAAAGCCCACTTCCTTTTTTGTTTTTTGTTTTTTTCCTCTTTTTAATCACCTGGCCGGTGAAATCCTTGCTCTCTGGGGACCAGAAAACAAAACACAACCAGACCTATAATGAAAAGCAAATGGGATTTTTGGGGGATGTAATAACACCAAGTGTTCATTCAACACCAGGTAAAGATTTTTCTTTTTAATATACTGGGTGATTTTTATTGGACAGTTTCCTTGTAATAAAGACCCAGCACCAGACTTCAATTTTCTTTCCCTCAGAGGAAATAATCCAGCCCTCCTGCTGACCCAGTGGGGAGAGGAATGTCCTTCCTTGAGACCGGAGATAATAGCTGCCCGTGTGGCCCTCCTGGCTCTGTTAGGAAACCAGTGCCTAAGTCCAGCCCCTGACGATGGTTGAAACGGTCCTGACCTAAGAGTCTGAATCCCACCTCTGTCACTAGCTTGCTGCTGTGTGTCTTGGGGCAAGCTGCTCAACCTCTCTGGTAAAGACATCAACTAGGTCCATCTCAGAGATGATCCAGGGGCTCAAGTGGTCCAACTCAAAGGAAAGAATTGTAAGCATTTGGCCATGCATTTGGGTATCGGTTCACTCGGTTCACTCGTGTTGCTAACACATTATTATGCTAAGATTGGAGATGCACGGTATTGAACAAATTGGTCCCAGCCCCGCCCTTCGGCAGGACTCCCCAGGCGTTTACCACAAAGCTCCGTGAAGGCTGAGGCTATGCTTCCTTGCTCACCACGATGGCCCCCGTGCTTAGCACGGAGCTTGTTTCTTAGCTCAGGCTCAGTAAATAGATATGTACAGGTGCTGGTGGCGGTAGGGGTGGGAGGGATTGCTGAATAATCCCCGAAGACCTTAGGGAAAGCTTTTGAGTGGAGTCATAAAGAATGAGCCAGAATCAGACAGGCAGACAAGGAGAGGAGAGGCTCGCAATCTAGGCCAGGGCTTGGCTACCGATGACCTACAGGCCAAATCCAGCCCATCATCTATCTGTTTTTACAAACAAGGTTTTGTTGGAACATAGCCACGGCCATTCATCTGTTTATAGATGGTCTGTGGCTGCTTTCCTGCCATAACTGCAGAGTTGATTGGTTGTGACGGAGACTGTATAGCCTGAAAATTCTAGAATATCTACAAGTACGGAAGATTTGTGGAGTCCTGGTCTAGTTTAAGGAATCGGGCCAAGGGAAGGCCCAGAAAACTCTTGCTTGCTTGGACATAGGCTTGACTAGCTAATTGGCATGGCCCGGTAGGAAAGGAAGATGTGGGGTCCTTCCCTGAAAAATGGTTACAAATTTCAAATTTCCAGGAGGCAACAGCAGAGCATGGAACCGAGCATGAGGCCGTCTAAGACAGGGCCCTGTGTGAGCACACGGACGGCACACGGTGGGGCTGACCCCACGGTGGGCGGCCTCTCCCATGGAAAACCGGAAGACTATCCTGGGAGCAGTTATGGGGAGAAATGTCCACCCAGGGCTCTGCTTTGGGGCTCAGAGTCTCCAAGTCCCAAGCCAAGGGAGTGGAGAGCCAGCCTTCCTTTCTCAGCTCCCCTGCCTCCCCACCTCACAGGGCCCGGCTGTGATGCAAAAGCGGGGAAGGGCCCAGCCCTGTCTTTCCGCTGGGTGCAGCTCGGTGATCAGACGTGAGGCAGCCGTGAGAAGAAACGTGACAGTCTACGGGAATCTCTCTGACAGTGCTGTTTTCCGTGTGCTCATCAGCAGCCGTCCAATGAGGGGAGCGGAGGGGGCAGGGACCCCGCTCTACCCGGCTGGGAGAGAGCCAGATAAGGTGCAGCATCTCATGGAAACCCCCAAGCGAGGCAGCCACTCAGGCTCAGCCTGCTGGATCCCTAGACTGACGTCCATGCCTTCTGTCCCTCTGTGAACATCTTCCCTGACTCACCTCATCTTTTTCCATCCTTCTTTGTGCCCAGAGGCACAAAGCACCAGTGGCATCACAAGGCTTCCTTGCCCGCCGGCTTCCGGTTGTGTTTTGGGCTAAGAGGAAGCACCTTCCAGGGTCTTTGTTGCACCGGGTCCCGTTCATCCTGACGTTCTGTGCCTGCTTAGAGTTTTCAGAGCCCCAGACCCCTGCCCAGGCTGGGGTCACTGACACTTAGTAGGTTCTCGTGGCGGGGAGCGGGGGGGCTAACACATAGTAGGTTCTCAGGCAACGCTTAGTTGAATCAAATTGACCCTTTGGCCAACAAAGCAGTAGCAGGTGAAATAAACACATAGGTTTAAAAAAAAAAAAAAACAAGAGCTTTCGCCAAAAACCGCGTGTCATAATTCCATTCTATGAAATACTAGAACAGGGATAAATGGGGTGAGAAATCTCGGAATCACGGTCGCGCTCTAGGGGAGAGGACTGACGGGGCAGGGGAAGAAGGAACTTTCTGGAATGATGGTGGCGTTCGACATCGTGAGAGGGGTTTGCGTTACCTAGATGTATGCCGCTTATCGTTGAGATTTGTGCGTTTCGTTGCACGCAAGTTCGAAACCTCCAAAGACAGAACCGTAAGTAAACATTGAACTCTTAACGATGTGTGTGCCGGAGCACTTAGGGGTAGAGAGCACTGATGTCCGCGACGTTCGGATGCCCGGCAGGAACACAGGCAGGTGGATGGGGAGGGAGGAGGAGAAGGAGCAGCGTGTGATGCACTGGTGTGGCCAGACGGCCCTTGTGGAAGCTAGGTAGCGGGTGTCTGGCTGTTGGTTTTGAAACTTTATGCTCCTCTGTATGTTTGAAAATGTTCACGATCCAACACTAGAGGGGATAAGACATGAAGCCCTAGGACCAAGCCAGGGAGTGGGACACCAGCGATCTGTATAAGGTCACTCAGCCTTTCGCAAACATTAAGACTGGTTTTGAGGGAGCCCGGGTGGCTCTATCGGTTAAGCATCCGACTCTTGGTCTCGGCTCAGGTCGTGACCTCAACGGTTTGCGGGGTCGAGGGATCGAGCCCCACGTCAGGCTCTACGCCGACAGTGCGGAGCCTGCTTGGGATGCTCTCTCTCTCCCTCTCTCTCTCTGCCCCTCCCTAACTTGCGTGCACACACGCTCGCACTCTCTATCTCTCCAAATAAATAAATAAACTTAAAAAAAAAAAAAAAAAGACTGGTCTTCGGGAAAGCGAAAATTGGTTGTGAAGACACAATAAAACGAGGGTTGTAGATGCCGGGCTGGATCTGGACTGAGGGCACGCCAGCGAATCCATTCACCTCTCTGAGACCTGTACCCCCATCTGTAAAATGCAGGCAGCACTGCCCAGAGGGGTGTCGTGGGGATTAAATGAGAAGCCAGAAGCTTGAACGAACAGGACTTCACGGGGAGCAGGTGGGAAGCAAGACTGACCCTGCCTCCTCATTGCAGTGGCAGCTGAAATGTGGCCTCCTGAAACGGGCCGCCCCAGCCACCTAATCTGCCGTGGCCCCCACTCCTTCCATCCGTCACTCTCCCTGCATTGTCTGCACGACACATATCCCAATCTGATACATGTCTTCGATCTCCCTTCATTTGATTTGTTATCCGTCTCCTCCTACTGGAGTGTGGATTCCAGCAGAAGAGGGACTTGGTGTCGTTCGCAGCTTTATCCCCTGCACCTAAAACAGCCTCCGGCACATGGCGGGGACAGGGCGAGTCTTTACTGAAGGAAGGAATAAATGAACACCACTGGATCGGCTCTGGTGTGACCGCTCAAGTGCAGAATTCTGCCACCCAGCATTTGTCCACTGCCAGCCCCACCTGCACGGAATACCGGGAAGCGAGCTTAGAGATCGGCCATTCTCCACCCCATTTAACAGATGGGGAACCTGAGGCTCGGAGACAGAATGCAAATTTCCCAGCATCCACTGCCCGTGAGTGGCTGAGCAGGGACGGGGTCCAGGCCTCCTGGCTCCCCGCTCGGTGCTCTTTCTCTCTAGCAGGGGCTGGGGCTGACGGGGCTGCTGCAGACGGACGGAAGGATGGGCTCCACCGGGGCTGGGCTGCCCGAAAGGCCACGTGTGAATGGCAGTGGGCAGGATTCGCCAGCCTAGTAATATTCACTGGCACACTCCGCCCTTGTTTAGCAGGTGGGCGGGCTGACACGGGCCGGATTGGCACGGCGGGGCCCCTCCCTGAGGGCTGGCGGCCCTCCTGACTGCCGTGGCCAGCCAGACGACCACGAGCTGGCATCTGTCCCCACAATCAGCCCACAGGTGTGCTCGCTGACGGGCAGCCCCCGGGGGTGGTGGGAGCACCGAGTGCCGAGCGTGGCCCCTGAGGGACATCCCAGGGGTGTCACAGGCGGGGGGGGGGGGGGGGCGGGGGGGGGCCACAGCCTCCCACACAGATACACAGACACCGGAGTCAGACAGGACACGCTGGCCCCACTGGCTTGTGGGACCCGAAAGCCTAGTTGTAACCCTGAAAAGGGGCCTGGGGGGAAATGGTCGCTTCTCTTTGCGCTCAAGGCCTCTTCCCAAGTCCAGACCCGCTGGCCCCTGGATCTGTCGTCCACCCTGCAGCCAGAGGGGCTTTCTGACCCTGATGGGAACTTTCCCTCCCCTGCCTGAAGCCTTCAGTGCCTCCCTGTCTCCCTCCCACGAAATCATAGCAAAAACAAGATCTACTATGTACAATATACCGTGCTAAGCATTTTGCCACTGATAAGCTAACGCACAATTATACCGTTTACTGTACGTTAGCCACTCTTCAGGCTCTTTCCCCGGAGACGTCAATTCGTCCTCCAGCCACCAACAGGGTGGCGCTACTGTTTATCCTCATTTTATAAAGAGAAAACTGAGGCAGGGAGACGTGAAATGACTTGGATGAGATTCAGACCGAGGGGCTCGACTGCCGAACCCAGATTCCGTCTGTGTGAAGCACGACCCTCCACAATCCTGCTTCCACCCCCACCCCCCCCAGGGTGCTCCCTGCACCCCCACCGCACCCCACGGATCCCAGGTCGCATCCTTGGTCACTCTTGTCTGCTCTGGTGCCTTTGCCTGGCCGTCTCCAGGGCTAGACTGTTCCGCCTCTCGTCTGGCCCGCAGACTCTCCCCATCCTCCAAGGCACCGCTCAGCGCGCCCTCTTGTGCGGGGCCCGCCCTGAGCCCTCCCCTCACCCCTGCGCCCCAGGCTGCTGTGGCCGAGGCCGGGTGAGCACAGGTTGCCTGTGTTTCTCTCTGCGATGCCCTGCCCCGCCCTTTCTGTGAGCTCTTGAGGACCGGGACCCTGTCTGATGCCACGATCTGGCCACAGGCCCGACCCCCACGAAGCGCTGAATGAACCAACGAGGAAATAGACCAATGAGAAGCTGAGGTCACTTGAGCTGGAGGAATGAACGCAAATGGCAGGAAGTGAGGAGTGACCTTCGGGGAGAGAGAGATGGGACAATCCCTCCTCCCTCCTCCGTCCCAGCACCATGTCTAATGCTGGGGCTCATCGTCAGGAGGCAGGGAGCAGGATACGACACCCCGATTGACAAGAATGTCCCCGGTGCCACAGCTATACGGCACTCAGTGGGGACGCGTGGTTTCTGGGGTCTGGATTGCAAGCATCAGAGGGCCAAGAGGGGGTTCTTCAAAGCCAAGGACCTGGTTCCCCCCACCCCGGCCCTGCCACCTCCTCCCTGTGTGACCCTGGGCGTGTCCTTCTCCTGGTTGGACCTCAGGTTAGCCTTCTGTAGAGAAAGGGCCTAGAGGGGCAGTCAAGGGTCCCTCCTGCTGCCAGGGCCTCCCAGGACATCCAGAGTCTGGTAGTTGACAGCCACCTGGGAAAGCTGCAGAGAGGCCCTATTTGGGGGTGGGGGGGGGGGGGTGCCAGGGGCTTAGAGCAGAGTCTCCCTCTTGTGGTCCCCAACCCCTGCATCTAACCGACCCAATGGGGCTTGTTAAAAAAATGCAAAACCCAGGTCCTGCCCAGGACTCACTGAATTTGAACCTCTGGGGTGGGCTTTCAAAGAAATTGACATTTTTAAAACCCTCCTCCCACCTGGCCAGGTGATTCTGCTGTGCGCAGAAGTTTGAGCATCTAGCATCTGTATGCGTCCTCCCGGTCTCCCCAGCTTCTTGGCCACTAGCCCCGCAGTGTGGGTTTGGGGGTACACAGGAGAAGAAGAGGGAGGTCTGAGAGCAGCCCGTGCCTGGTGGAGTCTGAAGGGCTCAGGTGGTTGGGCCCTGACCTATGGTTTTGCATCTGACTGACGGGGCTGGGAGATTGCCCAGGGCCCGGGCTGGCGTGATGGTGCCTCCCAGGCTGGCATTTCTCAGAAACATATGGGCCGGGGGCGCCTGGGTGGCTCAGTCGGCGAAGCGCCCAACTTCGTCTCAGGTGGTGATCTCACCGTCCATGAGTTCGAGCCCCGCGTCGGGCTCTGTGCTGACAGCTCGGAGCCTGGAGCCCGTTTCGGATTCTGGGTCTCCCTCTCTCTCTGCCCCTCCCTCCCTCTCTCTCTCTTAAAAATAAACATTAAAAAATTTAAAAAAAAAAAAAAAGAAAGAAAGGTACAGGCCGCACACGCACGCCCTAGCCGACATCCCCTATCCCCGTGGCCCAGGGCAGGGAACAGGGTGTATAAACTCTCACGCTGTGGGTGCAGGCATCATTCGTGCACACACAAGTAAGTGCACACACTCCACGAACCCACAGACCGACACACACAACCCTGAACGCGCACACACACAGTCACTCTTACACACCCACAGACCCTCGCATTTGCACACACAGGACACACACGCACATGCCCGCACAGGCGCCCGTCCTTACATGCAGCCCCAGAGCGCACAGATTTGCACACTCAGCCCTGCCGACGCGCACCCGCACCCCCACCCCCAAACCACAGGTTTCCTCATTTGCACCGGGGCTCACCCTCGTGAACTGGCCCTGGGCTCACGCCAGTGGCACACACACGTCCTCACGCTTGCACGAGCACCTGCCCACGAGTGCGGAGCCCACGAAGCCAGCAGCCGCGCTCCTGCCTGCCATTCTCACCAGCCCCCCGGGCCCTCGGCCCGCCCCACTCCCCATCCCTGAGCTGCTGTCTGCCATCCCACAGTAAGCAGATGAGACAGAGCAATTTATGACACCAGCTGTCTCTGTCAAAACCGGATCTGCCACCCACACACGGGGGAAGCCAATTACCCCGAGCCCGTCCCTGCCGGAAGCCTGGACTCACAAGGGAGACAGAGCAGGGGTGGAATCAGGCCATCCGGGGAGGTAGGTGGCGCCTGGCTGGAGGATGTCCCCCCCCCCACGTCTGTCCTTGGGAATCCAGCATTTTCCTCCCCCAGGCCCTCCCTGGGGTGGCTCTGGCCCGGCTCTCGGGCCCAGGAGCTTCAAGAGCAGACCCACGGTGGAGAGCAGGTGGGCAGGGGTCATCTAGGGGAAGATGACCGACCCCAGTCACCATGGCAGCCAAGCAGCCGGGAGCCCTGTGCCCCTGCCCTCCGCAGCAGGCCATGGGGAGGCTGCCTCACCGGCCTCTCTGCCTCTTGCCTTCTTTTTCTCCCTCCTCCCTGAGCAGATGGCCTCTTGCCCTGCGCCCCTGCCCAACTTACCCTCTGCCTAGATGCCCCCTGCCTTCCATGCCCCCTGCCCGACACTTCATCCGACCCCGCTGCCTGGATCACTTCCTATCTGGACCTTGGAACCAGACCCAGGTTTGAATCTGTGCTCGTCCGCTTACCGGCTGGGGAGCCTGGGCGAGTGGCAGCCCTTCCCTGGACCCCATTTCCGTGCCCGCAGTGTGTTCATTTCTAGAAACATATGGACCGAGAGTCCGCTCTGCCCCAGACTCTGCTCTGGGAGCTGGGGAACAGCACCGAACGAGATGATGAAACCCCAGCCTCCTGAGCTCGCCTTCTGCTGGTGGAGGGGTTAGAAAACACCCGCCGCAGAAATGTAAGTGAGGCGGTTGCGTTTCTTCACCGTTGCGCGGGCTGTGCTCCCAGCTGTGCTCCCGGAATCAGGCGCGGCTCACAGAAGAGCTCAGTCGGTAAAGGAAAGCGCGACGGCTTGAGCTCTGCTCGGGGGCTGGCTCGATCTCAAGTAAGCCCATTAGGAACGCTAGTGGGTCTGCTGTCCTCTTTGCACGTGGGGCTGCGTGAGGCGGGAAGGGGCTTCTCGGTCGTGGCTTCACGGCAGAAGTTTCTAGAATGCTCATCGCCTGTCACAGTACGAGGAACGGAGCAGTAAATTCACATCTATTCTTCCCTTTCTTTGAGTACTTCTGACAACTCTGGGGCATGGGTTCAGCTACTGTCTTTCTTTCGTTTTACAGATGAGGAAACTGAGGCTCAGAGCCAGGCAGGGACAGCGACCACGGCAGACCCGAGACCCGAGGAGGCTCAGGGTGGGCGCGGCACTCCACCCACCTGCGCTGTCCGACTAAATGCCCCTTTCCCCCCAACAAGAGCCTTTCGGGGCTGGCATGGCTCTTGCCCGTTGGACACCAAGGGCTCTGCCTGGAAGCTGCCTGGGCTGGGATTCGAACCCGGGTCGCCCATCTCGAGAGCCCAGGCGCCGTCCGTCTTCCACGTCTAATCAGTTCATTAAAACCTTCCTTGCAACAACACCCGCTCCCCCTCGCTGCCCAGCCCCAGAGACCTTAGCTGCTCCATTTCCAGGAGAGCAAATTCCTTCCCGGCTGGAGAGGAGCCGGGATAATGTAGGCAGGCAATTTAAACAGCTGCGGCAAAATATACCAGCAGTTTTCGCTCTCTGCCACTATTACACTTTCCAGCCGCGGCGGGATTGGCCCATAAGTGGGATATCAAGTTTATTACAGCTATTTCCAACCTGTAATTGGTTCTGTGGAACACAAAGAGAAGGGGGGGGGAGGTGAGTTTTTTTCCCCCCTTTCTTTCTTTCTTTTTTTTTTTCTCTCTCTTCCGGATGATGGCACCCGGGGACGGGAGGTATACTTGGAGGCATTAGTTTCTCAAATGAAAAATCCCAGCCGGCCGGCCGTGCGACTGGCTGGACTGAGCCCGTCTGCCACGCTTTGGTGGCTTCGCTTGAAAATCAACCCAACCTAGCTGAAGCCAGATTTGCCGGATTTGGGGGACGGCCAGCGCCCTGGGACAGGGTCTGCTGCCTCGGGGCCTGTGGGCGGCTGCCGAGCCCTGGAGGGCAAGGCTAGAGCAGGAGTGGCTGTGGTCTCCAGGACGGGCTGTTCTAGCACCAGAGCATTTGGGCGTTCAGAGTAGCAATGGTCCTCAGAAGTCACCCTGCACACGTCCTCGTTGAACACTTAAGGAAACTGACGCCCAGAGAGGGGAGCAGTGCAGAGGCCAGCCTGTGGGAGGCAGAACCCGGGTCTCGGCTTCCTACGTCCCTTCCGAGCAGTACAGCCAGGCCGGGTACATGCCAGTTCGGACTCGGATTCTTTTGCAGAAGTGTGTGCGCAGCCTCCTCTCTGCAGTCCAAGTGGGCCCTTTGCACAAGGAAGATGCTTTCCTGTAGCAGGTGGACGTCTGAGAAACCACAGCTCAGGTTTCTGCTGATCCCCCTTGGATCACTGCCTCGTGGTCGGTCCGAGGCCACTTCCCGGCTGGACCAGCCCGCTCCCACCAGGCAGCCGTGGTCGGATCGGGGTGTGGACACAGCGGGCCATCCTGGGGCAAGGAGCGTTCTCCTTGTTCTTCGTGGTACCCCAGTGCCTGGCACGTGGTAAGGACTCAATTCCATTCATTCATTCATCCAACAAATATTTATTGAGCGAGTACCATGTTCCGGGCTCTGGGGACAGAGCAACGAACGGGACAGATAAAGGCCTGGCCCTCGTAGGGTTTATGTTCTAGGAGTAGCTCACACGCAAAGGCCTATTTACTGATTCGGTGAAAATCTGTCGCAGGAGTGAATGAACACTCAAGCATTTCATCCTCCAGGGAGGGGACACGCACACATTGCTTGGGCCTTGGCCTTCCAGGACAGCACCTTGTCTGCTCCCACCAGCCTTGCCTTCCTCTGCCTGCCATGATCTCACGGTCCCAAGCCGCGATGGCACCAGAGGAGCGTGTCAGAGCCCCAGGGACCAGCCTGCCTCCAGGTGCTTGCTCGGAGCGTCCTTCATTTTTCTCTCTGGGCTGATCTCATGAGTGCGGACAAGTCTCTGCGCCCCGGCTCTACGCGCCCACCTGCCCACCGGGTCTCCAGTCCGTGCTTGCCAGGCAGGCCCCCTTCTGTCACATACTGACATTCTACATCCTCTGACTTTCCAGTAAGAACTGTTCTGCCTTCCAGCCCCAGCTCTGGATGGTGGGAAGGGACCCAGAAGCAGGGATGACCCGGAAAAGTGTTAGCATGCGTAAAAATAACCGTCTGTACGGACGCTTACCACACACCAGGTGCTGTTACAAATGTCATCTCATTTAATCCTCCTGAGAGGGACAGAGGTAGGTTGCATTATCCCATTTTACAGATGAGGAAGCTGAGGCTTGAAGAGGCGAGGCGCAGAAAGTTAGTAACCGAAATCAAGAATTTGACTGGGGGTGGAGAAAATCAGCCTTGCTTCTTGCCCGAAAGCCTCCCACAGGCCGGGAGCACCAGGCTGGGACTAAGCACCCTTTGAAGAGGCCCACCTCCACCTGGAAGCCTTCCGTGATCACCCCTCCTCCCAGAAGAATCCTTGGCCCCTCCATGGGTGTCAGGTCACAGTTGGCAAATATCTTTGCTACAGCCTCGCCTTCCCTGGCTCTGCTGTCTCAGGTCCTTGTGGGCTGTGTATCCCCACCAGACGGACTGCGGCCACATCTGAAATGTGGTTCGTCCTCTCCCCCGGGGCCTGGAACAGTGCCTGAAAGTCTTAGGCCTGGAACATGTTTCCAGAATTAAAGAGAAGGTGTCACTCATCACACCAGCTGCCCACCCATGGCCTGTGATAACCCCTCTCCCCCTACCCAGCCTCACCTCAGGGACTGCTGTCACCAAGAACCACAGAATATCCTCCTCGCAAATAGCCACTGGCCCATGGCCTGGGGCCTGACGGTGCGTTCCAAGGCAGTCCCTTTCCAGAGCCTTCCCTGAGCCCCAGGGAAGGGACATCACAAGCCTCGGGCTCTGGCTGTCCCAGGCTGCTTTAATGGGAAGCAGTTATTTCCTCCTAGGCTGACGGGAAGGCCCCAGACTTGGCCCCAGGAAAGAAAAAAAAAAAAAAAAAAAAAGATGTAAATAAAACCAAAGGAAAACTAGGTGCGTCCTTGAAACTCCCCTGTCCCTCGGCCTGAAACAGTGATTTACGACTCAGATAATTCTTCCGTGCTTTATCTGGGGTGTGTGGGAATGTGTGGACGTGTGGGGTGTAGGTGTGTTTTCCTAGTAATAAAACCCTCAGTCCCGGCGAATAAATTTGTGGAGACAGTTTTACCGACAGGTTTTTTTCTCCTTTGTATAATAAAAAAAATGGAGTGAATTTCGAGATTGGGACGATAAGGGCTGCCGCATTTTAGGAGGAGATAAAAAGCAGTACCTGAGAGAAGAGGCAAGGCTGCAAGTCAAATGGGCAGGACGCCTTCCACTTTTATGACTTCGGGAGAAAATTCCTCAAACCTCCGCTGGGCTCCAGGCATCCTCCTGCTGACAGCAAAGGGTCGTGGGGGCTGGGGGGGGGGGGGGACTGGTTTGTCCTCAGCCCCTGGGGGCCCGCCCCGTGGGAGCCAGAGCCCTGCCAGGGGCCCCGCGTGGGACCGTGGCTAAATCTCCTTTCCTCTCCAAGCCACAGTTTCTTCATCTGCAAAACGGGCCACCTGTTGTCTCTGCCGTTCCCTCCGCAGGACCCTATGTGCCAGCAGGAAGCAAGGGCTTAAGGCACATTTCTCATGGGGGGGCCAGATCACCTTTGGGGCCGTCCTGCACATCGTGGGCTGGTTACAGCATCCGCGCTCTCTGCCGCTAGATGCCAGTACGAAACCCGCGCCCCCGCCGGGTTGTGATGACCAAAGATGGTTCCACCCGTGGCCAACTGTCCCCTGGGGGTTGGGCAATATCATACCCTCCCCCCCCCCACCACCGAGGGTCCTGGTTTGAAGGTTCTTGGCTCCTCTTCCTCCCTGGTCCTTCAGTCTCGGCCATCCCTCTCTGGGAAGCCAGGCCCAGTGCTGCGGAAGAGGCCAGCGGGGAGCACACAGCCCCCAGAGGGGAGCACACAGCCCCCAGAGGGGAAAATAAGTGAAAAGTATGAGCTGAAGGAAGATAAGCCCAGAGGAGAGTCAGAGAGACCTGAGCTTGGCAAGGGGTAAGCAGAAACCCTGCAGAGGGGAGTCCCAACGCTGATTCTGCACCCCGGGTTCCGGAAGCTTATCATCACTCTGACCCTGCCTATGGGGCTCCCTGGGGGTCCCGGGACTGTCAGGGGCCTCCTGACTCCTCATGAGCTTGCAGACCGTGGCGGGGGTGGGGGTGACACGCACTGATGTGACCCGTGCCTGGCACACAGCTGGCGCCCCATAAATGCTAGCCAGCTTGCCTTGAACCTGTGTCCCCTAAGCCAGTAACGACACCAGCTGGGCCAGACAGATGTGGTCCAAGCCAGATGTGCCCAGAGGGGCCCAGCTGCACCCAGGCCGGGGCTCCCAGGAAGGCTACAGATCCAAGCAGCTTCCAGGGTGCCCCCCAGCCCAGCCCCTTGGAGAAAGCCCTCCCAGCCGGCCCCCCCTGCCTCCAGCATGCAGAGCCGCGGGGAGTTAATTCCACTTCTCCAGGCCCAGGCATGAGGCCTCCCTGGTCGCAGGCTGTTAGCGCGGAGCCCAGCTGAGCAGCGAGAGGCTGCAAGCTCCCGGTCTATAATAGAGTTGCTGACGCAGGCGGAAAACTGTAGGGAAAACTGCGGCCGAGTAAACAGATAAATAATTGAAACAGTGACAACACATACCTTGCTGCTTTGTGGAGTAACACTTTCATTAGCTGGAGGCAGCGCAGGCGGGAGGATGTGCCGGGCGGCGAGCTGGAGCGCGGGACACTTGGGTCCAGCTTTCAATCAGCCGCGAACAGCTGGGCACCGGAACAGCCTTTGTTTTCCATTATAGGCTTTCTTGTCACCTCCGGAGGTCCCCTGACTTCTCTGGGCCTCCGTGTGCTTGGGGAGGTGGGGGCCTCGTGACCTCCCTCCCGTCCCGAGGGCAGCTGGAGGAGAGGGAGCCCCCAAGCTGTCCTCTTCCCTCCGCCCCGTGACAGCAGAGTGGGTTCTCCCCAGGCTTCTTAAGAGCCCCCTGCCCCCAGACAGGCCCCTCCAACCATCGTCACCCTACGGCCTGAAGGAACCTGTAAATGGAATCCAAGGTGACCCCCTCCACGTTGCCTGCAGGGACAGTTGAGTTCCCTTGCCTACCGGGCACGCTGCACACAATCCTCTTTCCCTGAGCGTACCTGCTCTTTCCTACCACGGGGCCTTTGCTCCTGCTGTCTCCTCTGCTTACAGAGCTCTCCCACCTTTTGCCAGGCTGCCTGCCTCCTGTTCTCCCTTCAGAAGGCAACTTAGACATCCCTTCCTCTAGGAAGCCCTCTGTGACTACCCTGTCCCCAGACAGGGGCTGCCTGGGCTCCCCTGTCATTCTGTGCCTACCCCTTACAGAATTTACCGGAAATGATTGCCAGAGAGGAGAGCCAGCTGTGCTCCTTCCCGGCACGGGACCTTGGGAAGTCACTTTGCTCCAGAGCCTCGGCTTACACATCAGCAGAGTGGGGATGACCTGGGAGCGTTCTGGTGATGGCAGTGACGTGTCTCCTGGCGGCCTCGCCCAGGGCCCCTGGGGGCCGGGCGTCCTGGCTCTGCGTCTCCAGTGTCCCTGCGTCCGCGCTCTGTCTGGGGGAAAGGGGCGAGGCCGGCCGAGCGCTCCCCTGTAGCTGCCTCTGTGCTGCCTTGCAGGTGACGGACGGCGGCACCATCAAGCAAAAGATCTTCACCTTTGACGCCATGTTCTCCACCAACTACTCGTACATGGAGAACTACCGCAAGAGGGAGGACCTGGTGTACCAGTCCACCGTGAGGTGAGGGGCCGGGGGCCGGGGGCCGGGGGCTGGGGGTCGAGGCCGGGGGCCGGAGGCTGGGGGTCGAGGCCAGGGGCTGGGGGCCGGGGGCTGGGGATTGAGGCCGGGGGCCGGAGGCTGGGGGTCGAGGCCGGGGGCCGGGGGCTGGGGGTCGAGGCCGGGGGCCGGGGGCCGGGAGCTGGGGGCTGGGGATTGAGGCTGGGGGCCGGAGGCTGGGGGTCGAGGCCAGGGGCCGGGGGCCGGGAGCTGGGGGCTGGGGATCAAGGCCGGGGGCCGGAGGCTGGGGGTCGAGGCCGGGGGCTGGGGGCCGGGGGCCAGGGGCTGGGGGCTGGGGGTCGAGGCCGGGGGCCGGGGGCCAGGAGCCAGGGGCTGGGGATCGAGGCCGGGGGCCGGAGGCTGGGGGTCGAGGCCAGGGGCGGGGGGCCGGGGCCTGGGGGCTGGGGATCGAGGCTGGGGGCCGGAGGCTGGGGGTCGAGGCTGGGGGCCGGGGGCTGGGGGCTGGGGGCCAGGAGCCAGGGGCTAGGGGTCGAGGCTGGGGGCTGGGGGCCGGGGCCTGGGGGCCACTTCCCCAGCCCTTTCCTATCTGCCCTGCGATGCTCTTGCCGGTTCTCTGGATCACTTTCCATGGGCTTGGAAGGCAGGGCTGGGGGCTGTGCTGCAGAAGGGAACCCGGTGCCTAGAGGGACGTGCCCTGGAAGGAAGAGCAGGAAAGGGGTCACGTCCCCACCCTGCCGCGTGCCCCTTGACGTCAGCCTCCCCAGCCAGCTCCTCCCAAGCAGTCCCGCAAAGTGGGTTTTCCAAACCCAGTTTCCAGGTGGGACACTGAAGTCCAGAGAGGGTGAGCCACATTCCCCAAAGTCCCGCAGCCGGGAAGGACAGAGCTGGAATGTGAGCCAGTTCTGCCTGGTCCTGAAGCCCGTGCCATACGCTCTCCCAGTCCCCACAGGCCCCTGCCCAGCAAGCAAAACCGACCCTAAACAACTGGACCCCAGGTCGGAAGCGGCAGCAGGTTGGGGAGGAAGAGCCCCCGGGGACAGAGACACTTAATATTTCTACCCCTACCCTCTTTCCGGAAGGAAGCAGATCCCATCCCATGTGCTGCCGTGTTCTAGGTGTGTGGGTGCCACGCCCCCACACCCTTCTCGTGCACTTTCCAAAGGCCCCGGTCCTGTTTTGCATCTCGGACCCTTAACGCTCACTTCCCAGTATGCCTCTCCCTCTGGCGACCTGGTAAACTCCTCACCAGGCTTCAGGACCCACTCAAGCAGACGCCTTCCTTCAAGACACCTTGTTCGGACGACACCCCCCCCCCCCCGCCGTAGCAGAGTGAATCTCCCCCAAAGCCAACAGCTCCGCGAGAGGGGTGGGAGTCCCGCTGCATTGATGAAAAGCTAAAGACTGGCACTGAACGGGCATAGTCTTGCACACACACACACACACACACACACACACACGTGTATGTGTGTTTTTCCACACAACACAAGCGAATGCATTGCCCAGTGCCTAGGCAAGAAGGCAGCAGTGTGCAGGGCTGGCACGTAGTAGGTGCACAGTGAAATCTGCACCTTGGCTAGGTGACCCTGCGTATGCTCCTCGTCCCTTTGAGCCTCAGTCTTCCCGCGGGTAAGATAAGAAAACGGGACGGGAAGGTTGCCCAGGGCTCACCCAGCCCGGCACGGGGATTCTGGCAGGTGATCATCTGCTGCGCACTTTGTAAGCCGGAAGGTGGGACCTTTCTGGGTCCCCCTCCTCTCCGGGCTCTGTGCCAGGAGCTGAGAACCAGCCAGCCCTTGCGGGGGGAGGTCTGGTGAGCACGTGGGCGCGAAGGGACACGGAGGCGGGGGGCAAATGGCCGCACAGATGCCTTTATTGACGTTTATGATTTCCCCTGGACCTGCTTCCAAAAAGGATTTGGGGCACCTTAAGGTATTAAGGCACACCTAAGACAAGCCAGTTACAGTCCGGATGAAAAACTCATTTTGGACAAGAAAACAACTATTCTGGGAACCACAGATGATGCTGGGGCAAGTGCACTTTCAGATCACCCCCCACGGTTCCCAGACCCCCACCCCCTCTGCGCCCTCCCCACGTGCTTACCATCACCCCACCCCCACAGCCTGTCCCATCATTTCCAACCCCCCCTCCATCTGATTCCTACGCCCAGAAGGAAGCCCGGGACCACCAGAGCAGCCCTGACCCCCCACCCTCTCCCAGAACACAGCTCAGCCACTCCCGACTGAGTGACCTTGGACGAGGGCCTTAACCCCTCTCTGTGTCAGTCTCCTCACCTGTCAACAGACTTCATAGGATCTGCTTCGTACAATCCTCGTGGGGTTTAAGGGAGAGTTCTGTCCCACGGCCTGAGTTTCCAATCCTTGCCCTTCCGCCCACCTTGCATTAGTGTCACCCGGGCTTGGGGACTCTGCCTGAGTTTCCCCAGTCTCTAGAAGGCAATGACAACAGTAAGAAGCTCGCTCCAGCCTTGGGAGGGTCCCCGCGTTAATTCACATAAAGCGCTGCCTCAGTCGCTGAGCGATGGCTGTGTGTTGCTGTTCTTGCCCAGAAAAAACCCTCCTTCTTCCACCATCAAAAAAAAAACAAAAAAAACCCACCTTTCCTCACATCTCATAAAGGCGCCTTATACGCCCTGAATCTCTGCTAATCCCCGCGAACAACCCTGTACATGCAGGCAGATTTGCTGTTTTCTCTAGCCCTGGTTTACAGACGGGGTCGAAGTTGGGCGAGGCCCAGGGTTCCCTGCTGGAACGACACAGGCCCCATCGGATCCCAAGCCACCTCATCCTGTGCCCACACCTTGCTGCCCTGCCCATTTCACGCCTGACGGAAACAGAAGCCCAGAGAGGGAGGTGGCTTTTGCCCGAGGTCACACAGCAGTGCTGACTCGTGGCCAGTGTTCTTTCCTTCCCCAGCCTCGGTTCCGGCGGTGGCCTCCCAGGTGGAGCGCACCGAGGAGCCTGGGGGGAAGCGAAAGCAGAAGGGAAGGAAAGAGTCTAATCGGATCACGGAGAGCAGCCATGCCGAAGGAGGCTGCGTCTTTAGGCTGCAGGGCCCCGTTAGGGCTGGCGGAGGGGCGCGGGGACTCCGCATTTACATATAAATGAAGATATTTACAAATTAATGCATTTCAACTAGAGAGAGTCCCAGCTCCACAGCTGTCTGAGCTGCTTGCTCTTCAGCTTTTGGGAAAAGTAGGGGGAGAAGGAAGCCTGGATGACCAAGAATTGGCAGAGAGCAATTCTCAGGCAGCGGAAGGAGCCCCAGGGACTCCCAGAGCATCTCCGCCTGCTGGTGGGGTTCCCGGAGGGGCGGGCATCCGGTGGGGGTGACGGGGCTTCTGCCGCCTGGGGTAGCACCCCGGTTCATGACCTTGGATAAGTCACTGCCCCTCCCAGTGCCCCAGAGGCCCCATCTATCACATGTCTGTCGAATGAGCCTCAGGATCCAGAACTTCCCAGCTTGGAATTGGCAGTAATTCATTCCTTCCGAGGACGTTTTAATTGAGCACCTACTAGGAGCCTGGCATGGTAGAAGGTGTCTTGGGGAATCCAGCGGGGAATTAAACTTTTGTGGGGGGGAAGATAGTAAACAAGGGGGGGCGGTGAGACGTAAGTGAATGGCTCAGCACACATTCCACAAAGGTGTGAATTTGAATGAGGGGCGAGCGGGGTGCAGACCCGGGAAGGACCCTCGTGCTGGGGTGCCATCCAAATGGTTGGCCAAGGCCTGAGGGATGGGAAGGAGCCATCCCAGTAGGGACGAGGGCAATGTGGCAGGTGTCCGCACCCACTCACACCCTTGACCCCTCGACAGCCTTCTCAGGCAGCCGTAGCCCCACTCAGCTTGCTCAAGGAGTGGGGGCGGGTGCGCCAGAGAACTAGCATCCCCAGAGCAGCCTCGGCCGACGGGAGATATTGGATGGATCTCCTGGCCCCCCTGCCCCTTGGCTGGGACCACTCAGACAGGTGCTCGCTGTCCCCTCGAGCTCCCCAGCAGGACTGAGGCTGAGAGGCTGCCCACAATAGCCTCCGGGATGCACCTGTATCGGCTTCTTCCCTCCCGTCCTGGCTTCCTGGGACACCCTCCCACATAGGCCACTGGCTCCGGAATCCCTGGTCACAGGGTCTGCTTCTCAGGGGCCGCCCTGAGTGGGTGACAGTCCCACCAGCTGGCCTCCTGCACGTGGCCATCCTCCACACCTGCCCTCTCAGGCCCTGCCTCGGCCCCCGCTCACCCGTTCACCCGTTCCACCAGACCAAGAACAGCTGGACCAAATGGATGGATCCCCCCACCGAGGGGAAGACCGCGTGGGCAAAGCTCACTAATCCCTGCAGAACGCGCCCACCCATGCCCCAGAGTCCGCTGCTTCCCCTGTCCCGTTCCGTCTGTTCAGGATGTCGTGAGGAGCGCCAAGCAGCCTTCGCGGTCTAGGAAATCTAGACTCAAGGGGTTGAGTGTGCTCCTGCCCCTCCCGCACCTCGCCCACCTCCCTTTGCCAAGGCCCTGAGCATCCTTTCGGGTCCCGCTTAAACCCCACCTCCTCCAGGAAGCCAGTCTTGACCGTCCAGACTGGGTCGGATACCGTAGGGTGCTCCCCCACTAGACTCGAAGCCCGTGGACAGGGCTTGGGTCTGTGGCCTTCCCCACTGTCTCCCCAGCCCAGCGCCCCCACCCCCACCCCACCCCCACCCCACCGAAGACAGTTTGTAGACGCTCGTGGAGTGGGTGAGTTCTTCTGGCGTTCTTCCACCGCAGCTGTCCCTGCTGCGAGATGAACGTAGGAGGGAGCAGTTCAGGCCCCCGTGCCTTCTCTAACGTTTTCGCCCTTCATTCATCACCAAGGAATTGAGCAATTGCTGTATGTCAGGGACAGTGTTGGGGATAAAATGGTGAGCAAGACATAATCAGACCTGCTCTTGTGAGGTTTACGGTGTAGGGGGTGAGGAGAGACAGACCATAAAAATACGTTTAAAAGAATGAGGGAAAATATTGACAGCTGGCGATGAGTGTGTGAAGGAAATCAGGTAACGTGATAGAGGAGGACGGGAACAGTCTACGGCCATACCACCCTGAACGCGCCCGATCTCGTCTGATCTCGGAAGCTAAGCAGGGTCCGGCCTGGTTAGCACTTGGATGGGAGAAGGACGAGAATAACGGACTATGTGGAGGCGGGGCTACAAGGTGTCTCATAGGAGGTGACATCGAAACAGCGATCTGTAGGACAAAAAGAAGTCACTGGCAGGGTTGGGGTGGCAGGGGGAGCATTCCAGGTAGAGGGCACAGCAAGTGCAAAGGTCCTGAGGTGAGGAAGCGTGACGTGATCTCGGGGCTACTGGACGGCCGGGTGACCGGAGTTAGGGGGCAAGCTGGCATTCATTCTCAGTGTCCTGGAAGCCGCTGAAGCGACCAGAGGTCATGGTCTGATGTGATATGTATCTTGTAAAGCTCACCCCCATTGCCAAGTGGAAGGCAGGTTGGAGATGTCCGGGAAGGAAGACAAAGCCCTCCCCAGATGAGCCTCTGCTCAGGACTAAGTTCCCAAGTCTGAGTAAGCTGGGAGAGGGCATGGGACTGGCAGGGGCCAGGAGGCAAAGGGGTGCCAGAGAGCCAGCTCTCCTTCCAAGGGTTGCTTACCATTCCCGTGAACCCGTGCGCCGTCCCCTGGAGCCGCAGCAGGAGGCGGAGAACAGCTGGGTGGGTGGGGAGGAGCCTGGGGGCTTCGTGGAGAGCGCGAGTACACAGTTATATCTCCCTGATTCATATTTATCAGAGGGGGGAGATGTGGGAGAAATCAAGTGAATGCTAGAAGACCCTGGAGGAGAAAGGACGCGGGAAGAAATGCCACTTCCTTTATGACTTCGAGACAGCGCGTATTGAACATTTGCTGCATCCAAGGCACAGAGCTGGGGCATGGCGCCCAGAGGCGGTCAGAATGCGGCCCCAGCCTCCTCGGAGCTTAAAGCCTGCCCCCTGCCCCCACCCCCACTTGCCCAGAAGCTCCCCCAAGGCTCCGCTCTGTCTTTTCCGTCTCAGTAACCCCAGACCCCCACCCGGCCTTTAGAGAGGAACAATAAATATTTGTGGAGTGAAGGGAGAGAAAGGGGAGATGAAACATGGAGATAAATAGCTAACAATCCGCGTAATAAAGTGATGGCTGTCATAGGAAAGATTCCGATATAATGCGGTGATGAATCAGAGCTGGAGAGACCGGGGAAATCACAGAGAAGGTGGCGTTGGAAGTGGCCCTAGAAGCAGAAGTAGGTTTTAGACAAAGAGGAGCGGGGAACAGACACTCCAGGCGGAGAGCACTGCCTGGGCAAAAGCGTGGGGGTAGGGGAGGCGTTGGACCTAAGGACTGGACCACTCGAAGCGGGCAGGCAGAGACCGCAGAGGAGAAGAGGCCCCCGGGATCTGTTCGACGGAACACCGTGCTGGTTTTTAGACGCATGCGCGGTTTGATCCAAAGAGCAGAGGGGCTTTGCTTCCCTTTGGGAAGGTAACTGGCCCTTCTGCAGACTCATCTAGAAGGGGCAGGGCAAGCTCCTCCTTCACTCTCCGTACAGAGCAAAGGGCCGTCGGACCCGGGTTGATCTGAGAGTCTGAGTTCCGTCCTTGTCCTTTTCTGCATGTTATCCTGAGCCGTGCATCTTTTTTCGCCAGGATTCACATAGCACACGAAACGGTGGTTCATTTGTTCGCTCATCTGACCACTCGGCAAATACACGCCGAGTACCTCACGTGCCGGGCTTGTGCCAGGTCTCGCCCCGTTCTTGACCCACTGGAAACCCTCTCCCCTCTCCTACCCAGTGAGCCTCTAGGAATGCAAAAGAGCCAGAGTGACATTGTGAGGATAACCTGGAGCCCTTTTCTTCAGTTTTTTTCAGAACAGATCATGCCTCTTATCCGCATCTGGATTGAACAGCCCAAGCGGGAGCCGGGTCCCCATCTGAAACCCAGGGGTTCTCCTCCCGGCCACTGGGGGCGTTTCCAGCCGCGAGCCCTGCGCGCTCGGAGCCTGGGCTGCAAGGTTCCCTCCCCCCACCCCCCACTCCTCACCCCCCACCCCCACTCAGCCCCAGCAGCAAGCTGCCCGCCCCCCCCCCCCCAGACCACCTGCATTAGGATCGCCTTGGGAGTTGCTTAAAAATACCAATTCCTGGGTCCACCAAGACAGAATTTGATTCAAGGCCTCTGGAGCGGGGCCCGGGGAATCCGTCTTTTTAAAACTCTTCCGGATAAAGTTTCTGGCAGCATCTGTGCTCCGATATGCAGACTGGGGCCAGAGGACTCAGGGGGAAGAGGCAAGGCACAGACACCTCTAGGTCCCGCTGATAGCCGGTGGCCAGCAAACGGTTGTCCTAAGGCCCCCGGGGGCCAGGCTCGTTCAGGTCGAAGGTGACAAAATAGTCAACCAGCCAGTGACCTCACAGGCACCGACCAGTTCCCGAGCCCGGGTCACACCTCCATGCCCAGCTGGCACAGTTACCAGGGGAACGAAAACAGCTGGTGTGTGCGTGGCCCTGTGCTAATCTTCTCAGAAAACGGGGCCTTGGCTAGGGAACAAGGGGGCCCAGGAGCAAGGTGCCCTCCCTATAGCCCCCTGGCACTTTCCCCAAAGGAGCTCTACTGACCCAACCCCAGGCCTCTTGCCCCCAGTGTACCAGTCAGAGTAGGAGTTATTGGACCCGTGTCCGTGTCAGACCCACAGGCAGGGCCCTCAGCCTTCCCTCCTGAGCCTGTCTCTCAGGGCGGGCACCCTCCCTAGTTCATCTCTAGGTCCTCAGTGCCTGGCACAAGGCCTACAAGGGGGGACCCAGGGCCTTGGTAAAGGTTTGTCGAATCAAGAGACTGACAGCTTATCCAAATGTGGAATTATCGTTTCAAACAGCAAAACTTTTTTCCAACCCAGCATCTGGTTTAACTCTAACAACCATCCCGGGGAGTACAGATCTCAGACTCATGGAATCCTGTTGTAGTCGGTGGTGGCACAGAAGAACAGAGAGGTGTGGTCACTTGTCCAAGGTCACACAGCATACACATGGTGAAGTCTGGGTTCACACACCAGGCCAGATTGGGTCTCTGGGCCGTCGGGGGCAGGCTCGTTCAACACAGTCACGGAGTGCCTACCCACTCAGGACCAGCACCAGGCATTCCAGACTGAGGAACTTAGTAAGGACATGCAACCTTGTGTGTCCATCCCCCCGTGCACATGGTGAACATGCACACACACACACACACACACACACTGGATCTGTGGCCCAAGGTACTGGGTGCCTCCAGGTAGCAAGCTGCCAGAGTCAGTCTCCACTTTAAAAATAGCTGCTTCCTGGCAGTTCCAGGCCCCTGGATGCCCCCGCCAAGGACACCAAGTGATGCCCAGTCCCAGCTCCAGAAGTGGGTCTCCAGGAGCCGCCCGTCTGCTCAGCTGTTGGTGTCAATCCCACTGACTGGCAGAGAGATCCGCTTAACCTGCGTGTTTCCACGGCCCAAGCGGGACACGCCTCCTGCCCCCCTCCCCCCCCCAGATCCCTCCCCCTGCCCCGCCCCCGCCCCCACCGCCCCTCGTCCTGGGCGTCACGCAGCTCCCCACTTCCCTCCTTTCCCAGCCCTGGCCAGTCCTGCTCTGGCCTCTGGGAGCCAGGCTCCTGAGGCCTCGCACAGTCCTCCCGGCACCGCCCCCAGCCCCCTCCCTCCGGCAGAAGTGCTCTGCCAGTGGCAGTGCTCCCGGAGCACGCTGGGCGGCGCATCGCCGCTCTTCCCGCGCCAGGGGGCCCTGGGCGGCTCACACAGATGCCCCCGCCACCCAGGCCCCTAGGCCCCCTCGCCACAGACGCGTCCTCAGCTCAAGCCTCCCCAGGATCCTCTCTTCCTGCCTGGAGGGCCCACCCTCTTTTCTCTTGTTCCCTGACAAGGGCAGGAGCACTTCTCCACGTTGGGTGTGGGGTTGGTGGAGAGTTGATGCGGGGGACCGAGATGTGCCCTGCCGAGCGGGCAGCTAGCACTGGGCAGCCTCCTCCACCCGCTGCCCCCACTCTGTGTTTGCGCCCAGACCCGTGAGGAGGCCGCTGGGGCTCCCAGGACGCGCCCTTCTCTCAGAGGTCGGTCCCCCTGGGGAGGGAAATGCTTGCAAAGCTGTCTGCTGCCCTCTGGTGATGCACTGGGGTATTGCAATAGGGGGTGCCCCGCCTGTGGCCCCTCCAATCACCCAGGATGGGTCTTTGTCCCTTAAGAATAGGGAACATTCCTTTCTTCATCTCTAGAGCGTCAGTGCCCAGCACGGGATGTCAGTAGAGATTTGTTAAATTAACGACCTGACAGGTTATCCAAACGTGGAGTTATTATTTCAAACGGTCAGCAAAACTCTTTCCCATTCATCATTTGCCTAAACCCTAACAACAACCTATAGAGTGCAGATCTCAGACCCTATTTTTGGGGATTAAGCTCAGCCCAGAGGGGGGAGGGGGGTGACTAGCCCAAGAGCTGGGAGAGCTTCCCCGTCAAGCAGAAATTTCCTCCCCTAGGGGCTTCCCCAGTGAATGGGGCTGAGCCCCTGTGCCGGTGGAACGGGGGCCTCTGGGGTAACCCTCCCCTCTTCCGGGAACAAGCCGTCCTTACCAAGGGCCTTCCAGAGTCAGTGCCACCACCCACAATCAACCACAAGGAGCTGCAGACTCACATCACACAGACCCTGGGGCCGGAGGCAGGGGATAGTTCCAATGACGTGTCCCACACACCGCGATAACGTTTCAACCACCTCGGGTACGGCTCGCCCTAATTACTCATTTGCCATTTGAAAAGTGTTTCTTTGTGACCCGTGGACATCAGGAGACAGAGGTGAACAAGGGAGGTAAGGTCCCTGTGCCCATGGAGCCAACATTCCCGGGGCTGTGACACAGGGAGGGGCTGGGGGAGAGGTCTCTCTGGGATCCGGAAGAGAGAGGAAGCCACCACACGAAGGTCAGGGAATGAGCATTCTGGCAGAGGAGGAGAGCAAGGCCCTGAGCTGAGAGCCAGCTTGATGTGTCATTGAAGAGGAGAGAGAAGCCGAGTGGCTAGGGTGCCAAAGGACTCTGCAGGGAGTGTGGGAGATGAGGCCACATCTCACGGAGCAGGCCTCTTGAACTTGACTGCGCACAGGCCCTGCTTGGTCAAATTCAGTGGAGGGGCGGGGTATGGGGAGCCCTGCCATCCTGTGTTTCTGGTCGTCTCCCAGGTGACCCCAGTACTGCGGTCTGCAGCCCCCATTACAAACACCCAGGGAGCTTTGCACACTCCTGACCCCCAGGCCAAGCCCCAGCGGTTGAATCAGAACCTTGAGGGCAAGAGGGTGGGGACACAGACGTCAGGTTTTCAAAGTTCCCCAAGGGGATTCCCATAGGCAGGCAAGTTTAAGAAGTGTCGTAGAACATTCTGGGTCATTAAGCATTTGAATTGTATTCCGGAAGTGAGGAGGAGTCATTGAGATTGATCCCTTTGCTACTTTTGGGCTGTGGGAAGATCTGCCCGGGCTGCTGGGGAGGATGCTGGAGTGGAGGCAGGGAGCTGAGGAAGTGAGGGGCTGGGCTGGCCAGGCCGAGGGGGCGGAAGTGATGGGGGAAGGGCTTGGAAACCCAATGGACTGGAAGTGGAGGCCCTCAGAGGGACAGGAGCTTGAGCGTGGCCTCCAGGACCATGGCCAGAGCACGTAGGTGGAGGGGCTCCTTCCCGAGACGGGGAGACCAGCGAGGACCAGCTTGGGCTGGGGACGGGTACAGGATTCCCGAGTTCTGTTTGGGCCAGGTGAGGCATGTCTGCGAGACCCCTGAGCAAAGACGGCAAGTAGGTGGATGGAAGCACAAGGCAGGGGAGAGGTTTCGGTCAAGAGGTACATAGGAGCCACAGATGCCATTGAAAGTCACCGTCCCCTCCCAGACTCCGGGCAGATCTGCCAGGAGCCTTCGGGCATCACCCAGCCCAACCCCCTCATTCTCCAGGTGGGAAAACCAAAAGACCAGAGACGGTGGATGACTTCCCTGAGGTCACACAGCTTTGGGCAACCAAAGCTCATCTTCTGACTCCTAGACAACCGTGTCCACAGAGCTCAGCACAGCTTTCCCCCACCCCAGCCCTTGGGGCAGAGTTGCTGCGATAGCAAATCATTTCTATATCTGCAGTCAGACAACCAGGGCTGTTAGAAATTATCTACACACACACACACACACACACACACACACTATCCTTTTCCTTCTAAGTAAAAAATCAGTAACTGGGCTGTCAGCTTTATTACTAATTATGCAACTACTTTATTACTGGTATTAAAAAAAATTGAAGGCTAAAAATGTCCAGGAAAGACTTAATTTAGTAAACGGTTCAGAACAAAGTATTTGTCGCCGTGGTATTTCTTCACATTAGACTTTGCTCCGGGTGATTCAGACCTCCTCTTTAATATATTATTGCAGCCCTAATAAAGTTCCCAGGTTCTGGGAGAATCTTCTTTGCCTCGGAAGGTAATTTTGTTTCAGGAGGTGAGGATTGGGGGGGATTGACGGTGAATGGAAGGTCTGGTGAGCCTAAGGGTCCTGGAAGTTCAGTCAGGCAAGGAGAGGGCAGGAGACGTGTGCGCACTGCTGAGCTCGCAGCAGGCTTGAAGTGATGGCAGGTGCCGGAATGAATGGAGGAATGAATGAGTGAGTGAGCGAAGGAAGGAAGGAGGGAAGGAAGGGAGGGAGGGAGGGAGAGAATGAGTGAACGGAGGAAGCGTGCCCAGCTGGCTCCCTGGGTGGCTGTAGACTGAGGGAGAAGGCGTCACCCAACACCTGCCAGGGAGAGAACTAAGTGAGAAGACGGCGGGGGTGGGGTGGGGTGGGCATTGGCCTTTTGTAGGAAATAGACACGTGTCTATTTGCAGGTAACACCGACCACAGCCAAGATGAAGGAGTAGCACCAAAAAGGCCGCGGGCCAGGGAGGTCTTTCTCATTTCAGAAAAAGCCAAAGAGACAACCAGAGAGGTTGAGTGACTTCTTCCAGGTCACACAGTCCAGTAGCAATGAAGGAGCCAGGACCCAGGCTTCCTGGCGTCCAGTCGAGTGCTAGCTTCTTCTTCCCGGCTCCCGACAGCTTGCGTCCCCTCTCTGTGCCTCTGGACCCCTCACTGCCCAGGTGCCTTCTACCTCCAGCAGCCAGAGGGAGCTTTCAGATCACGGCACCTGCTACGTGAAGCCCCCACAGGGGCTTTCCAACTCGCTTGGGAGAGGATCCTGGCTTCTTGTCGCTTCAGGACTGCAAGATCCCAGGTGATCCCAGCCACATGGCCAGCCTCATGGCCCACCCCTCTTGCTCCCTGGCCATCCTCTGGTCACCTCGGCCTTTCCTACCTCAGGACATTTGCTCAGGCTTTTCCTCTGCCAAGCACACTCTTTTCCCATGCCAGGTCTCAGATCAGATGTCACCTCTGCATAGATGTCTCCCTGATCCCCCATCTGAAGGGCTCCCCCCATCCAGTCCTTTGTTGCCCTTTGTTTGCTCTTTGCTCTTCATGGCTTTGACTACTCTCCAGTGCAACTCTGTCTTTTATGTATCTGCATACGTGGTTTCCCTTTTGCTTGGTCTTTCCAGCTCTCCTCTGTTCCCGCGGTGTCCAGTCGATGCCAGGCACCTGTGTAGTCAGCGACCAATAAATAACTTCTTATACAGAGACGTGAACTCCCGGTCAGAGGGTCGGGTTATTAGACCACAGCCCGGCACTGAGACAAGAGCCCAGGAGCCTAGTCGCGCGTCTGCAGTGGCCAGGGTCTCGGCTTCTCTGAGCCCCAACGTCCTTTTTCCAGCGCACAAATGGGAGGGAGCACTAGGTGATGGGCATCCCTCCCAGCTCTATCCCTACCTGCCGCTTCCTTGCTGTACTCTCGGTGGGAACAGGAGGGGGACCCAGTCCGCAGGGTGACTGGTCTCCGTGCACAGCCAAGGCTGGGGCCCGGGAGACAGGAAGCCCAGAGTCCTGAGAGGTGCCGGGATCCCTCCTCGGCACCCAATGGGTCCTGCGTTTTCACGTCCGGATTGTCAGGGGAGCGACGGGCCCTTGCAATGGCAGTTTCCTTGTGAGCTGGGCTGACAGTCCTAATTATTATTTGGAGAGGTTTGGGGAGGCTCGGTTAATTGATTACATATTTCCTTCCTTGACAGGGCATTTGTTTGGTCGTGTGTGTGTGTGTGTGTGTGTGTGTGTGTGTGTGTGTTTTCTTTTTTCTATTTCCCCTGCTAAGTTAATGTTCCTGGGCATGTTGAGTGTTTTGTGGGGACCATGGGACCAAAGCCAGTCATAACTCTTCCCCCCCACCCCCACTCGCCAACCCTGCCAGGGGCTTTCGAGCACTTTAATTTAACTTCCCTGGACCTTTGCTTCCCCCACGAGAGTGATGATACCGCCAGAGCCCTGCGATCTGAGGACTAATAGTGAAGCTAAGGCCAGTGTTTGTCAAGCTCTGACTGCTGTAAGCACTTCACACACGTTGACTTGCAAATCCTCAGTTTGGCAGCAGGGGGGGGGCTATTACTATCCCCATTTGTAGGTGAAAGGATGAGGCTCAGAGAGGTTAAGTGACTTGCCCAAGGTCACACAGCAGGTGAGTACCCGAGCCATATGAGAGGGGAGAAGCAGGCCACTGGGCTCTCAGCCAGTGCTCTGTAAATGCCCCAGGAGGCTTGGCATATGGGGATACGGGACCCCATCACCCTTGGCAGTGGGGAGGGTTGTAGGGATTCTCTCTTTTTTTTTTTTTTTTTGAGAGAGAGAGAGAGAGAGAGAGAGAGAGAGAGAGAAAACATCAACAGGGGAGGGACAGAGAGAGAGAATCTCAGCAAGGCTCCATGCCTGACGTAGGGCTTGATCCCCCAACCCTGGGATCATGACCTGAGCCGAAACCCAAAGTCAGATGCTCAACCAACTAAGCCACCCAGATGCCCAGGTTGTAGGAATTTTTTATTTGTTTGTTTGTTTAAGTTTATTTATTTTGAGAGAGAGAGAGAGAGAGTGAATAGTCTACATGGATTTTCTCATTCCAGCCTCACATCACCCCGGGAGACAGGCCGTGTGCCTCATGCCCCATTTTACAGATGAGGAGACTGAGGCCCAGGCAGACATGAAAAGAGACCATTCCAGTACCGCGTGTGGGGCCCTGGGATGGGCAGGAAGCCCGAGGCATGCAGGCGGGGGCTCTCCATGCCCAAGCTGCCCATATGCCAGGGTTGCAGAGCGAGTGTACGAGAGCTGCCTGGGTCTGGAGGCAGTGGGAGGGGAGGGGTCAGAGGCCCAGCCCCTGGAGCCTCCACCTGGGTGCTTGTCTGCCTGGAGGGTGCTGTCTCCTCTACACCCACAGCCCCAGCTCCCCCCTTCCCACCTTGCCTGGGGGCCCTCCTCTGGAGATTCTGACAAGGGGCAGAAAAAGCCCGCTTTTCTGGCTTGACATGAGTGCGGTGAGAAGGCAGGGGGATGGCCGATATGACCCTCTGAGATCTGTGGACCCAGCAGAGCCCAGATCCACACCCGGGACCCATGCAGCCTGCAGGGACCGCCCAGAATTTGAAGCAGGCGTCAGGCTGGGCCAGGGCAGCTGCGAATGGCTGGAGCTCAGGCTTAGGGTCCCCCTTGGTGCCAGATAGCGACGACACCCCGCATTCACGCGGCCACATTGCAGCTAGGCTGTGTCTGGGCTCTGCCTCAGGGCCCCGCCAGCATGGGGAGGGGCCCCTCTCTCTGCTGTGACCCCTGAGCCGCCACCCTCCCCCACCCTCACCGAACCCTGCTCCCACCCCCAGCTTCTCCCCCTCATGAGACTTTGAGAAAGAAGAGATGCCCACAGACTCTGTCTGTGGGTCTGAGGTCCTCAAAGGGCTCCCGAGCAGAAAGGTGACTTTTGTGGCCTTCGTCTCTGTAGCCACCACACTAATTACGACAGCAAGCACTTGGCTGGGGCCGCCTGGGTGCCAAGCCCATGCACGTTATTGGTAAAAACTCACAGCTTTGGAGAAAATGTCGCCACTGGTCCCATTTCCCAGATAGGATAACCGAGGGGCCGAGAGCGCTCAAATGTTTTGCCCCAGGTTAAGTACGTGCCGGGATTTGAACCCAGGCAGTGCACAGGTGTCCTTCCGAACGAGACCGCACCACCACTGGCCTGTGAGTTCTTTCACTCATCTGAGCGCAGCCTCTGGGGAGGGGCCGGGCTCTGGGGTGAGGCTGGCCGGAATGGGGGGCACAGAGCTGCCTGCCCCTTCAGGGCCGTGGGCTGTGGGGCTGTGGGGCCAAGCACTTGCCACCCTTCCCGTGACAGGATGCTCAGCCCCACGCGGGGTGGTGTTCCATCCCCTGCCTCTAGCCAGCTGCCGAAGGCCTTTTTGCCCGTGGAGGAGGCTCGTGACAAAGGCTGGGTCCCAGAGCAGCCAGCGGGCGGGTGCAGAGGTCTGACGGCAAACCCCAGGGCGCCCTGGGAGGGAGGGAGCTGATGAGCACCGAGCGGGGCGCAGCAGCGAGCTGATAAGGAGAGACTGGCAGGGGAGGGAGAGAGCCCGGGCTGTCTCTGCATCATTACCTCTCTCTGCTCTGTTTCTCCCCTGCTCGCCCAGGCTGTGATGCCAGTGGGGTGGGGACAGGCGCATGGAGGCCCTGCCGGCTGCTCCAGCTGATTCTGGGCCAAGTCGGAGGCGGTGGGGGGGGGGGGGGGGGGCCTGGACGCATCAATCCTCTCTCGATGCCACTAAATGCCCCCAGTCCTGCCCACGGCTGCCTGCACCTCGCCCTCTGCTCAGCATCCCTCTATCCCCAGCCTCTTGGAGACCAGCAAAACCAACTCCAGAGGCCTCTGTAAAACTTTTGAGGCCTTACCCTGGGGATCCCCATCGCTTTCTTTCCCTTTTACGTGAAGACATACACACAGTAAAGTGCTTCCTGTAGAGGGTCCAGCTCAGGGAATCACACACATGTACCCCGCCGCCCCGCCCCCGGCACAGATCAGGACGCAGCACATTTCCAGCGTCCCACCGGTATTCTTCCAAGAGGGAAACAGGACTCGAACTCTCGAATGAGCTTCGGCTAGTTTCTCCCGCCCTTGCTTCGCACGTAAATAGAATGACACCTGCGGCGTCCGGCTCCTTTCGCTCGGCGTGACGTCTGGGAGGTTCGTCTGCGTGGCTGCGCGCGTCGGCGGGTGACCCTTTCTCGCTGCTGCGTAGCGCTCCGTGGCGCCGATCGATTACCGTCTCTTGCTCCGTCCTTCCGCGCGGGGACGTTGGGGTTGTTGCTTCTAGGTTTGGCAAGGGCAGTCGCTTTGAACGTGAGAGTTGGGTTTCTCTCGGACGCATCCCCAGGAGAGGAGATTCGGGAAGGTCGGGAAGGCAGGTGTTCGATTTCAGCGGAAGCAGCCTGTGTCAATTTGCTCGGGCCGCGGTAACAAAAGGGCCCACGCTAATTAGGGCGGGTTCCGGTGGGCCCTAACCCAGTATGACTTCATCTTACTTTGGTTACGTCCACAAAAGACCCCATTTCCAAATACCAACTCATTCACGGGTACCAGGAGTTATAATGTGGACCTATATTTCGGAGAGACGCAGTTCAGCCTACAACACTGCCCCTTTCACAGCCCCACCAGCAGGGAAGGAAAGTTCTAGACGCTCTACATCCTGTGTGTTCCTGCCCTTGGTCCAGCCACAAGGGTGACTCCATTTCTTAAAGCAGCCACCGTGCCCCTCCCTCACCTGACTTCGCAGAAACGGCACCCACCACCCCTGCCTGTCACATCCCCCACAGTCCTTCCAGGCCAAACTCACCCATTTCTGCCCCTGGGAACCTGCCCAGGCCAAATTCAGTAGGCCCTCCCTGGTCTTCAAACCCAGGGGAGCCACTGCGATCAGTTTCTTTGCCTAGAACGTTCCAGACGTCCACATGGCTCCCTCCTCCGGTCCATCCGAGATTCTGCTCAGCTGTCACCTCTGCAGAGAGGCCTTCCCTGACCACCTTGCCTAACACAGCATCCCCATCACCACCTCTACTCTGCCTTTTTCTTCCCCCCATAGAATATATCTATGTAACTTCCCGGTGCTGTGATACATACTTCTAGGTTTGCCTGGTTATTGTCTCCCTCGTCCTCTAGAAATCACGGTTCCTCTGCTCTCTTGCTCACCCTCTCCATCCCCGGCACCTGGAAGGTTCCTGGGCAATCGATAAACACCTGTGAAGTAAACGAGTCAACTGAATCTATAGAATGGGGTGAGCACCCGCTTACCCCCGGGAGGGTGGCCGCTGGGAAATGCAACGAGATCTCTCGCTTGGTCGGGTTTTAACGCAATAGCAACTAACTCCATCCATGTGGCTGTTACACTCCTTTCCTACTGTCTCTGCCACAAATCACCATAAACCCAGGGGCTTCAAATGCCACAAATTTAGGATCTTACAATTCCGGGGCTCAGAAGTCTGGAATGGGTCTCACTGGGCTAAGATCGGGGGTCAGTTCCTACTGGAAGCTCCGGGGAAGAACCTGTTTCTTTGCCTTTTGAAGTTTCTCGAAGGGCCCACATGCCTGGGCTTACAGTCCCCCTGTGGCAGTAATGTGGCTCCCACCTGCTCGTCTGTTATCACCTCTCCTTCCCTGAGCCTGACCGTCCTGCCCCTCTCTGATAAGGACTCGTGATTTCATAGTCCAGGAGAACCTCCCCATCTCAGGATACTCAACCCCATCCGTGAAGCCCCTTAGACCGTATGTAAGATGCAGGGACCATCCCTTCCAGTTCTGTATCTCCAGTTCCCTCTTTAGGGTCTGGCGCACAGTAGGAGCTCACGAACTTGGGCATGGGCTCCTTGAGAGCAAGAAGCTTTGCTGTCCATCCCTATGCCCCCCCCCCTCCCCACACTGTCCTGGGCTGGCCCAGCAGGCTGAGCGGCTCAAAGGCGTTTGTTGAACTGAGTGGACCTACTGGGTGCTGCGTGGGGCCGGCGCAGAGACTGCCTGGGTAGAGAAGTGGGGGCCTGGGGAGGAGTTCGGAGGGAGAGAGGAAGCAGAAAGCATGGCAGCTGGAGAGGGAAGAGGCGGCCAGCTCAGGCGGGGTTTGGGCTCCAAATGAAAGGGTTCGAGTTCGACACCCCCAGGGTGTCATGGAACTGAGTCTTTGTTAGAAATAATCAAGCCAAGGGGCGCCTGGGTGGCGCAGTCGGTTAAGCGTCCGACTTCAGCCAGGTCACGATCTCGCGGTCCGTGAGTTCGAGCCCCGCGTCAGGCTCTGGGCTGATGGCTCGGAGCCTGGAGTCTGTTTCCGATTCTGTGTCTCCCTCTCTCTCTGCCCCTCCCCCGTTCATGCTCTGTCTCTCTCTGTCCCAAAAATAAATAAAAAATGTTGAAAAAAAAAAAAAAAGAAAAGAAAAAAAGAAATAATCAAGCCAAAACATAAGGAACCCTGAAGACAGGAGGTGGCATGACAGGGTCACCCTAGAGGTAGGCTCCTGGCGTCTGAATCCCAGCCCTGCCACCCTGGCTATGGGACCCTAGACAGTGCCTCAGTTTCCCCCCTCTAACGATAATAACAGTACCTACTTTGTAAGAATGCTTCCAAGGCTTAAATGAGCTCAGAAAGCTCTTAGAACTGGCACAAAGCACCTGAAGCAGGAGTGGGGTGACGATCATGGGTTAAGCACCTTACGCGGATGTCAGCCATTGCCACACTCACTCAGCAACCTTTACTGAATGCCTGTGATGACCACGCATGGTGCTGGGCTCTAGGGAGACAGTGGTGACCAACCCCACATAGGCCCTGCTTACACAGGGCTCTCCGTTACCATTCAGGTCGGAATCGCTATTGGTCCCATTTCAGAGGTGGGAAAACTGAGACCCACGCATCCCAAAGTGCTTGAGGTCACGTGACTGGAGAGCCGAGGCGCTGGCATTTAAAAACCAGATGGTCTGCGCTCTGCCTGGACCCGGGTCCTCTGTCGCTTCCTGATTTGCATCCTTAGTACCCAGAGGCCTGGAACTCTGCCCTGCGTCTTTCCGGAACACTTGGAAATGGTTCCGAAGCAGGGGTCTCTTGCCTTATTACAGCCATCTCGGGAAGACGTGAAAATTTGGCTCTGATCAAATTAGACCCGTGTTGTGGTCTAACTTTCTACGTTCACCATAAAGCTAATAAACTAATAAATTAGACAGAATGAAAATATCATCGGGCAGGACTGCACTAAAGTGTTGCCGTAATTACTCTCGCGGCCGGGGCCAATTTCTCAAATTTCGCCTTGGCCAAGTTTCCTCAGCTCACCGTGTCCCTAATAAGGCATAACTCACTCTATACACATTAAATTGACTTATTTATTTTAAATTACAGCGGAACTGAAAACCACCTTGATAAACCTGTTCTCATGCATGTGCCTTCCCGTGAACGTAGCCCGATTTTTTTTATTTTTTATTTTTTATTTTTTTTAACAAAGACATTGTCTAGTCAGCCTCAGCCCGCCTGCTCCTCCTCCTCCAGCCCAGCCTGGATGCTGTCTCTTGCCACGTTCCACCTTTAGAGACTTGACTCATTCTCTGGAGGGTAGCAGGTCATCCGTCTGTCAGGGACAAAGATGATTCACACCTAATTAATAGTGATAACGATACTAACATTTATTGAGTGCGTGTGACCGTGACTGTGGGCTGGGCCCTCTGCTCCGGGTGGAAGCCCCATAATACGCACGTGAGGGTCATCCTTCATGGACCCCACGTTGCAGACAAGGAAATGGGGGATCCGAGAAGGCAAGTGCCTTGCCTGAGGCCACACAGAGAATGACTTCTGGCAGAGCCATGACCAGCCAGGGCGATCTGAGGCCAAAGCCTTGGTCCTCACCCTCTGCCGCCCTATCTCTCTGCAAGCTTTTGCACAGACGCCAGTGATGCATCAGGCCCGGGAGAGCGGCTTGGAATTCCGGCTGCAATGAGACACATTTCTTGAACTGTGGGAGGCACTCATAGCCTGGTGGGGACCCTGGGAGTCCCCAAGCAACCACCTGGCCTGGCTGACAGAGGTGCAGGAGGGTGAGGGGCTTGGGCGGTTTATCAGAGGCCATGCTTGGTGGGAAATGGCCAAAGAAACAGGAGGAAGGCTTTCCAGTTGGGGGGCACAGTAGGGGCAAAAGCCAGGCGGGCATCCAGTGGCTGGAGTGAAGGCAGGGGAGTGTGAAGCACCGTGTGAGAGGGACCTCAGTGGTGGGGGATGTTTGCTCTGGTCCGTCCACACCCTAGGCTGACACAAGCTGGCTCACCTGGAACCACCTGGAACCAAGGAATGAGGGAAACTCTGCCTCCAGCCAGCAAGCCTGGCCACACTTGAATCCAGGGTTTGATAATGTTGTTCTCGCCAGAGATGAGCTTGGATAGACCCAGCAGCAAGGCACATTACATAACTTCCCTGAGGCCTCTCCTCATGTGTACAATGGGAGTGCTAGTGCCCACATCAAGGGCATTGAGTGGCACATGGTAGACACTTAGTGTAGACTTGTTAGATGGATGGGTGGATGGATGGATGGATGGAGAGGTGTGTGGTTGGATGGATGGATGGATGGATGGATGGATGGAGAGGTGGGAGGATGGATGGATGGGTGGATGGATGGATGGAGAGGTGGGAGGATGGATGGATGCATGGATGCATGGAGAGGTGGGTGGATGGATGCATGGATGGATGGAGAGGTGTGTGGTTGGATGGATGGATGGATGGATGGATGGAAAGGTGGGTGGATGGATGCATGGATGGATGGAGAGATGTGTGGTTGGATGGATGGATGGATGGATGGATGGAGAGGTGGGAGGATGGATGGATGCATGGATGCATGGAGAGGTGGGTGGATGGATGAATGGATGGATGGAGAGGTGTGTGGTTGGATGGATGGATGGATGGATGGATGGATGGATGGATGGATGAGTGGAGAGGTATGTGGATGGATGGATGGATGGATGGATGGATGGATGGAGAGATGTGTGGTTGGATGGATGGATGGAGAGGTGGGAGGATGGATGGATGGGTGGATGGATGGATGGAGAGGTGGGAGGATGGATGCATGGATGGATGGAGAGGTGTGTGGTTGGATGGATGGATGGATGGATGGATGGATGGATGGATGGAAAGGTGGGTGGATGGATGCATGGATGGATGGAGAGATGTGTGGATGGATGGATGGATGGATGGATGGATGGATGGATGGATGGAGAGGTGGGTGGGTGGATGGATGGATGGATGGATGGATGGATGGATGGAGAGATGTGTGGTTGGATGGATGGATGGATGGATGGATGGATGGATGGATGGAGAGGTGGGCGGATGGATGCATGGATGGATGGAGAGGTGGGTGGATGGATGGATGGATGGGTGGATGGATAAATGGACAGACAAACGGATGGAAGGATGGACTGGTGAAGGGATAGATAGATGCACCGAAGATTTAATAAGATCCTATGTAGAAGCCCCCAGCATAGTGCCTGGAACAGAAAAGTCTTTCAGTATTTCTGTGGTTGGAAACACAAAGTCTGGCCACGCTGCTGCCGGCCTGTCAGGCTCACTTTCTGGAAGTCAGAGTCCCTGATCAGAGACCGAGACCCAGAGTCAGCCCGAGACAGAAGTATGACAGGAGCCAGGGGCGCCTGGGTGGCGCAGTCGGTTAAGCGTCCGACTTCAGCCAGGTCACGATCTCGCGGTCCGTGAGTTCGAGCCCCGCGTCGGGCTCTGGGCTGATGGCTCGGAGCCTGGAGCCTGTTTCCGATTCTGTGTCTCCCTCTCTCTCTGCCCCTCCCCCGTTCATGCTCTGTCTCTCTCTGTCCCAAAAATAAATAAAAAAAAAAAAAAAAAAAAAAAAAACGTTGAAGAAGTATGACAGGAGCCAGTTGTCACGCAGTGGGGGTGGGATGCCCTGGAGACCGTGGGCCCTGTCAGAGCAGAGCTGTCATTGTCCCCTCCTCCTCAGAGCCAGAGACTGAGTTTCGGTGGGATCTTTGGCATGTTGCTTAACCCCTCTGTGCCTCAGTTTTCTCAGCTGCGGAACGGAGATGCTAAACGTGCATCCTGTAGGGTTGTTAGAAGATTCGAGGAGCCACTAGGCGGAAGTATTTGGCACGCTAAGCGCTGTGTGTTCTGCGTTATTATTCAACAAATAGACATTGAACACCGATACGTGCCTAGCAGAGTGCTAGATGCTGGGGACACAGGTGGACAGATTGGCTCATGGAGTTAACATCAACGGGCAGGGCCCACCCCTCGTTCCGCTTTGCAGGACTGATGCCGTGTCTACCTGAGGCAGGTCCTGTAACCCAGAGCCCCCGGTTTCCCGTGTGTACAGTGCCCGCCCCTCCGGGTCTCGGTGAGGATTAAGCGGTAGGACGAGTGTGTGGTGGTTAGTCTTATTCATGCCAACTTTTTCCAGGACTGGCACCCACCCCTCTACTCCAGGGTCTAAGAACAGGGAGAGAACATTCCATCCTTCCCAGCCCTATTATCGCACTCCTCGCCACGGTCCCTGACAAGGCAGACACGCACTTTCACAGATCGGGAGGCATAAGCATAGAGTCAGCAACCTGCCCAAGGTCACGGTGCTTCCAGGTGGCAGAGCTGAGAGATGACCACAGGTGACCTCTCTCAGAGGGCCCCGCCTGTGCTTTTGGCCACTAAGCCACTCCTTAGCTCTGAGAATCAGGACCACCAGAGTCACGCCAGGACAAAGCCTCGAACATCCAGACTCATTGGAAAAAGTGAATTCTCACTGTTTGGTCTTGAATGGGGTCAAGGGCAGCCCCCTCCCCCCCACATTCTCTCTGTGCGCACCCTGGCGGCTCCAGGACCCCCTGGTCCTTTTCCTTCCCCCACACAGGCCCTGGGTGCGAGTCCACATCCCTCCCCAGGCCCCTCAAGGGACAGCAGAGGACAGCTGGGTGACTTCCAGGCAGTGTGAACAGCAGTGCTAATGACGGTGGTAAAAATGAACAGGCAGCTTCGGGGCAGGCAGTGCGCTCCGTGCTGTCCGCGTATTATCTCACTTAGTCCTTCCAAAAGCCCAAAAGCCCAGAGGGAAGGTATTGTTATGGTCCCAGATTTGAAGGTGAGGAAACAGAGGCGCAGAGTGGTGCGGTAAGTTGCCCAAGGTCACATAGTCCGTCAGTAGAGGAGTTGGAGTTCAGAGCCTGCTGCTCTAAGCACTGCCGTATTTTTTTTTAATATGGAATTTATTGTCAAATTGGTTTCCATACAACAGCCAGTGCTCATCCCAGCAGGTGCCCTCCTCAGTGCCCATCACCCACCCTCCCTTCCCTCCCACCCCCCCATCAACCCCTTAAAAACCCAGTTTTTAAGAGTCTCTTATGGTTTGCCTCTCCCTAACTTTTTTTTTCCTTCCCCTCCCCCATGGGTTCCTGTTAAGTTTCTCAGGATCCACATAAGAGTGAAAACATATGGTATCTGTCTTTCTCTGTATGGTTTATTTCACTTAGCATCACACTCTCCAGTTCCAGCCACGTTGTGACAACAGGCCATATTTCATTCTTTCTCATTGTCACGTAGTATTCCACTGTGTATATGAACCACAATTTCTTTATCCATTCATCAGTTGATGGACATTTAGGCTCTTTCCAGAATTTGGCTATTGTTGAGAGTGCTGCTATCAGCATTGGGGTCCAAGTGCCCCTATGCATCAGCCCTCCTGTATCCCTTGGGTAAATTCCTAGCAGTGCTACTGCTGGGTCATAGGGTAGACCTATTTTTAATTTTTTGAGGAACCTCCACACTGTTTTCCAGAGTGGCTGCACTCCCATTTAATGCTTATTTATTTTGAGAGAGAGAGAGAGAGAGCAAGAGAGAGCGCACAAATGGGGGAGGGGCAGAGAGAGAGGGGGACAGAGGATCCGAAATGGGTTCCAAGCTGACAACAGCAAGCCCAATGCAGGGCTTGAACTCATGAACCATGAGATCATGACCTGAGCCGAAGTCATACGCTCAGCTGACTGAGCCACCCAGGCGCCCCCTGAACTCTACTATCTTTGGTGTGCACAGTGTCCACACGGACATGAGCTGTGGGTCTGGAGAACGCCCAGGACAGGCCACCTGTAAAATGAAAGGCCTTCCCCAGAGCTGGGGGGTGGACGTGTTGACTCTAGATGGCTTTTCCCAGGCCGGGATTGGGGACCACCCCACACCCCACTGCCGGCACTGTCCTGGGTCGAGGCAACCGTTACGTGACGTTGCTGTGGGCATTAAGGGAGAGCCCCTGCCCCCTCCCCCCACGCTCACAGGCGGGTGGACAGTTACTCCATTCCTCATTCTCACTTTCCAACACCACCACCAAGAGCACATCTCCTCCTTACCCTGGCAGTTAGCAGAAGGGGCAGATAGTGGAGCCTTTGGTTGACAGGGACGTGTCCCTTCAAATGCACCAGCCGGCCAAGACAGTGCTCACTTCTGGGGCTTTGTGTCCACTGAGAAGGGGTGTGTGTGTGTGCGCGTGTGTGTGTGTGTGCTTGGCTGAGCAGAACTGTTTCTGTCTGGCCTTGGTGGGGATCCCTGGTGCCCACTCCAGGACTCGAATTCAGCAAGGCTCATGGACGCTGCCCACGCAGGTGACAGCCACCTTAACTCTTCCACGGTAGGCTCCAGCAAGCACCTGGGAGTCCCAGCTCTGCCACTCGCTTGCCCGTTAGGTTTCTCCTGTAAGTCCTTCCTCCCATGGGGTCTCGCTCACAAACTGGGGGCACACAGTAAAAGGCAGTAAAAGCCAGCCAGTAAACAAGTTGTTTGACCAGCACTGAGGGGGTTTGTGAATTTAAAAAAAAAAAAAAAAAAGTTTTAATTACATCAATGGGGAACTTTTGAAAACCAAGAGATCGCACATCCGTATCCTCATTTTCGACTTTTCTTTAAAAAGCTGAAGATGTGAGGCGCCTGGGTGGTTCCGTCGGTTAAGCGTCCGACTTCGGCTCAGGTCATGATCTCATGGTTCGTGAGTTCGAGCCCCGCGTCGGGCTCTGTGCTGATAGCTCAGAGCCTGGAGCCTGCTTCGGGTTCTGTGTCTTGCTCTCTCTCTCTGCCCCTTCCCTGCTCGTGCTCTGTCTCTCTCTGTCTCTCAATAGCAAATAAACGTTAAAAAACTTTATTTAAAAAAAAGAAGCTTATGATGTGGCCTTTTTACCAGTTATTTCCAAATTAGAAATAATTTACCAGTTATTTCCAAATTAGAAATCCAATTTTTACCAGTTATTTCCAAATTAGAAATCTACTGCCATCAGTAGTGGCTGGATTTAAACAAGGGCATCCTGTCTTCATTCCCCACCATCCACCCACTTTCTGTTGTCTGAAACTGAATCAGTTAATATTTGTTTGGGCTACATGCAACCAAAACCCAAAGTAGATGCTTCTTAAACTAGATCAAAGGTTATTCTTCTTTTTCCTGAGAGGCCGTGCAGCCTGTCCAGAGCATGGGGGGTGTTCCATGGTGTCAGGGGCTCAGGCTGCTTCACTCCTGAAGCTCCCCTGTGACTGGCTTCCATTCTCAAGGTCGCCTCCAAGTCCAAGAAGGCTGCTCCAGCTCCAGCTCTTGGGAGCACATTCCAGCCAGGAGGACCAGGAAGGGGAAAGAGAAGGACATGCCCCCTCTGGAGGATCCTTCAGGAGGTTGTAGGTAGTACCTCTATTTGCATTTAAAGCCCATTGGCCAGAATGGAGTGATATGGCCAGCTGAGCCACTGCTTCAGGGGTGGCTGGGAAATGTAGTCTTTATTTCAGGCAGCCATGCGTTCAGCTGTCAGGGGTTCTCTTACCATGAAAAGCGAGTAGCTGTTAACTTCCTTACACGGAAGGTAAGCCCGTGAAGAGGACACTTTGTCTTTGACTTTGTCTCTGAGCTTCTGTTACTTCATTGGTAATTTGCATACTGTCCTTCATCTTGTAAAGTCCGTCCAAGGAAGTCACAAGGAGATGATGGATGGAGCCGTGCCTAGCAAAATTTGTGGCGCTGGGTGTCAGTGCAGTGATTTCCAATCACATTCGTTCTTCCCCCCAGATGCCCACACGGCTCGCTCACTCCCGTCCTTTGGTCTCTGCTCAAGTGTCCCCTCCCCCCGACCACCCTGCAGTTGAACACTTAAAACGTGAGCTCCAACCTCCGCTCCCAGCACTCTTTCTCGCTGCCCGTCTATTTCATGCACATATCACCACCCACATGCTGCCTCTTTAATGGCTTTGTCTGTGGCCGGTCTCCCTCATCTGGGACGTCAGTACCACAAAGACAGTGGTTTTCGTCTGTATCGTCCACAGCTGCATCCCAGCACCTCCGTCAGGCCCTGACACGTACTAGGTCCTCAGTAAAAGCACATCGAGCGAGTGTACCAATGAACGGATACTTCTAGAATGTCCTCTGGGTGGGAGACACGGCGCTGGGGTGAGAGACCGAGCAGGGAACAAGATCCCTTCCAGTTTCCACATCCCCATGGCATCGAGCCTAAAGCCGCACACACTAAGATAAATACCTATTACCTTGGATGGGATCTCGGTGCCAGCAAGAGTCCGGGCGTTTTAATTTTGTTTTGACAAAGAGGCTGATGGGAGAGGCTGGCTGGCTCCACCGGCTCCCATCTGCCGGCAGCCCCAGGCGCCCTGGCCTGACCTTCCCCGCACTCAGCCTCACATGCTCAGGACAGTAAAACATAATTGGCCTGCCCTACTTTTTAAGAGAACCCAGATTGAAGGATTGGGTTTTTTGGTGGGCTGACCTGTTTAAGAGCCTTAAGAGGAGGCTGGGAGTTTCAATTTCCGCCCCCCCCCCCCCCCCCCCCCGCCAAAGCAAAGCTGTTTTTAGCTCAGCTTTGATGAAACAGCAGGAATCGGGTTCGGCCCCGGGTCGCCCGTCAGCTGACCTGGATGGGCTAGGCCTCCTGCAAGGCCGCAGGCCTGGCTGCAGGTTTGCAGGGAAAGTTAAGGCTTTCTTCACTCAACCGGAGTAATTGGTCCTGCTCTGAAGCGACCCCCGGGGCCATCCCGGAGGAGAAGGGGAGCTGCAGGCCACTGTCTCGCGTTTCATCCTCCTGATGGACACTTGGGGCCCCACACACCTGCAGTTCCGCCCCAGCTCTTCCAGACATTAGCCGCACACCTTAGACAAGTTGCTTGGCCTCTCTGGGCCTCAGTGTCCTGATCCGCTAAGCGGTTCGTCATTTGATCGCGCGGGGCGGCTGCAGGAACTAAATGAAAGAATTTCGGCTGGCTGCTGTGTCCATCTCAGACCCCGGAGAATATGTCCCCCAGTCATCTCCCTGTAGGAGGCTGGGCTGCTCGACGGTCGCCCTGGAGGGCCGGGCTGGCTCTGGCCGGCAGACGAGGCTTCTGTGAATTGCAGGGCTTTGGTGCGCCGCCTGCCTGCCCGTCTAGGGGTCAACAACCATGTCTTTGAGCCTCTTTTCTGATCCCTTGTTCAAACTGTGGTTGAAGAGATCAGCCTCGGGGCCCCTCCAGTCCCGTATTGGAAGGGGTCTGCGCAGGTTTGTCTCCGCGCCCCCCCCCCCCGGCCCTGACCTTGCAGAAGCCTATATCACTCTCACCTCGAACAGCGATGAGCGTGGGGGTTCGGGGCCTCACCTCTGGGGCCCAGCTGCCGGGGCACGGGCCCCGTCTCTGACATCGTCTGGCCGAGTGGGCACCAACACGTTCCAAACAGCATCCCCATGCCTTGGTTTCCTCGTCTGTGAAATCGGCATGATGGCACGAATACCTGCCTCGTGGGATTGTTGTGAGGATTGGGTTTTACAGATGGGGAAACCGAGGCACAGACAATGACTTGTCCCGGGTCACTCAACTCAATGAACCACTGGTGTGCAGGGACGAGGCGTGCACCGTTCCCTAGAACCCTTGGTCCAGCGGCCCAGTCCCGCCCCTGCACACAGCGGGGGTCGGCTGTGTTCACCGAACAAGACCAGAGTGATCACTGGTGCCAGGAAGTGTGGGGAGCCCGAGAAAGGCTGCGTCCCACGCCTTCCTGCTCCTGCTGAAGGCAAGCTCGATCCTAAGGGGCTTGGGGGGTCTCACCACCGCCCAGCAGGGAGGCAGAAATTTCTGTTAAAAAGCAAAGCATTCACGGGGCGCCTGGGGGGCTCGGTCGGTTGAGCAACTGACTTCGGCTCAGGTCATGATCTCGCGGTCTGTGGGTTCGAGCCCCGCGTCGGGCTCTGTGCTGACAGCTCGGAGCCTGGAGCCAGCTTCGGATTCTGTGTCTCCCTCTCTCTCTGACCCTCCCCCGTTCATGCTATGTCTCTCTCTGTCTCAGAAATAAATAAACATTAAAAAAAAAAGAAAGCAAAGCATTCACAGGGACAGAAAGGGGGCAGCGGGCGCAGACATGTGGCACCAGCCTTTCCACCTCCCATCTAGCTGCTTACCACCCAGTTTCCTTTGTCTGGGGTCCCTTTGGCCCACTGCCTGCTTTCTGGTTCCCCCACCGTCCAATGTCTTTCCAGGCGGCACCTACCCCACACCCTGTGCCTGCCGGGCCTGGGGTGGGGCACGGGGTGAAGCGGACAGAAGCATCGCCCTGAACCTTTGGCCCCTCCCGCCCTTGCCTGCCTCCCCACCCAGACCCTGAGCTGAGCGCTGACCGTGAGAAATGGATCAATCAGGACTTGGAGGAGGAAGAGGTTTCCATGGCAGCAGCTAGAGGCTGGGGATGAGAGGCCAGGAGAGGAAGGGGAGGGGGAGGAGAGAGGGACGGTCAGAAGGGGAGGCCCGGGGAGGGGGAGGTGGCAGACCAGAGAGTCAGGACAATGGGGTCCACAGAGCGGGAGTAGGGGTGGGAGTGGGCTGAACGGGGTGGGAGAGGCCGGGATGGATGGCGCAGCGACCCCCACCTTCCACCGACCGGGGGTCAAGGAGGCCAGAGCAGCAACGGCCAGTGAGCCCCCATCTGTCATCATCCAGGGTCCCAGTTACTCACTTCCCAGGGTCTGGGTAGTCTAAGGATCCCAGGCGAGGCTCTGCGGTTTTTCCTTTGCGAATGCATCGTGGGAGGATAAAATCTGATTTCTGAGAGGTGTTTTCGCACCTCGGAAACAGGTCACTTGCCGTGTGGCCCCTGGGAAGTCACAGAGGCCATCCTTGGAGCACTCTTCTGGGCAAGGGTGAGGGGCCTTCCCCAGAGACCTCATATGAGCCTCAGAACAAAGGCTCCCCCACAGCCCGGATCCAGAAGAGGGTAGTGACCTGTCTGAGGTCATGCGCCCCTAGGAGCTTGAGCCGGAGTGGCATGAGCGCCCAGCACCTTCCAGTCCAGGAGGAAAGGGAATGAAAGGCTAGAATGTAGGGGGGGGGGGTGCAGCTCAGGGGGAGGGCAGAGGAAGATTAACAATGGAGGGGCCGCCTGGGGCCTCACCTGGGGGCTCACCCTCCACCGCCCACTGTCTGGCCAGACCCCTGCAGCGCTGGGGCCCCAGTTAAACCTCCTTAACTGCTCAGGGGCCGGGATTGCCAACCCACAAAGTCTGGGGCCAGGCAGGGCCTGAGGTGGGTCCTCCAGGCTCCTTGGACTGGGGAGGCGAGCTGGGGGCAGGGCCGAAGGGGGCTGGCATGTTCTGGAACTCCTCCTCCCCCCACCCTTTGCCCTGCTTCCCCATTATCCCTCCCTCCCAGCCAGCAATTTGATTGGGAGCCACAGATGTTTTGCACCCACTGAGCAGTTTTATGATGGAAACCATTTTCGGATTGAAAGGGGGATAGAAATCGCTAATGGCTTTTCAAAGGCCCCAGAAAGAAAAAAAAAAAAAAAAAAAAAAAGAGTTCAGGCAGTTTCTGGAAAGAAAGGGGAAAACACACAAGGAAGAAGGTAATGAAACTCTCAGTGCTGAGGGAGGGGCTTGGCCCTTAGCGAAGGGGCTTTTCCGGCAGTCCCAACCCCCCCCTCCTCCCCCCCCCCCCCCGCCCCCGCTGCCTCCCTCTCCTTCCCCCACCCCTGCCCCCTGGTCCCTGGGCCTCCCCCATTCAAGACAGCCTGTTCGCCCCTAATTGGTGCTGGCCCTAATGTTCTCAGGTAAGCCCACCACGTTGAGGCTGGACAAAGCCTTGACTGGCTCCCCAGCTGGGGAATGGCCGGAAGGTGGGGGCGGGGTGCTGTGGGCTTCCAGCCCCCAAACAGCAATTCTGACTCTTGTCCTTCTCCTGCTTGCTTGGGGGCAGGAGAAGTTGGCCCCAAACTCTCCAGCTTTGTGGTACGAAAAGAGCCCCGGGTATTTCAGGCTCGTTGAGCCCCCGACTCACTGAGGCTTCTGGCTGGGAGCGGCCGTGGCTCCAGAGCCGATCCTCTGGGCCAATGCCAGGGGTCTGTAACGCTCTCACAATCCTCAAGGCACGTTGCAGAGGGGCCACCTGTGGCCCGTCTCCCTCCCGGGTCCCTCTTGGATCAGCAGGCACAGGCAGCCTGGCCTCTCCATCCTTGATCTGCTGCTGACTGCTGTCTGGCCTGGGGCGGGTGTCTCGTCTGTCTTTAGTTTTCTCGTGTATCAAATATAAGGCGACCAGCAGCCTGATTTGCCTGGAGCTGAAGGACTGCTGGGACGTGGGTATTTCCGTGCTATAAGGAGAGAGTCTTAGACGTAGCAGGGCTAGCTGGTCGCCCTGGTGAAGACCAGGATGCATTGGGAAATCTGGAGCAAAACTCCCAGGCTCCTCCTCGTATACCCTGTGCCCACGGGACACGTCCCACCGCGTAAGGGAGGAGAGTCTCCTTCCTCCACCGGCGCCTCTGCTGGTGAAGTCCCTGTGGCTCCACACCTGCCCAGGGTAAACTTCTCCCCAGTCCGCTCCTCTCGAGGGCTCTCTGGAGGAGAAACTCCAGGAATGGACCAAAAGGAGGCGAGGGAGTGGTTTCTGGGTTTCAGAATGTTCCATTCCCATCCCACTGGGGTTGAAACGTCTCTCTCCACGGGCAGCTTCCCCGGGGAATGTATTAATGACAGGTGGCTCGGGTCTTACCACTTTAGGTGACATTAGCCGAGTTCCCACCGAGTGGAAGGAGACACAACTTGGCCTTGATCTCAGCCTACGGTCTGGGTTCCACTTTCCAGGGTGAGCTTGAGTTTAGACTCCCCTGCAGGGGGCCAGGAAAGCTTGAGAATTTGTCATCTCAGAAGCTGGAGGACAGGGAGCAGGTGTAGGATGTGGTCCGGGAGGGCAGAATGAGGGGGACAGAGGCCATGCTCTGTGTGTGGCCAGCTTTGTGGCAGCCCCCATGGGTTGTTTTTTTTTTTAAGTTTATTTGTATTTTAGAGCAGAGAGAGTGTGCAAGGTGGGGGGGGGGAGAGAGAGAGAGAGAGAGAGAGAGAGAGAGAGAGAGAGAATCCCAAGCAGGCTCAGCACTGTCAGCACAGAACCCAACGAGGGGCTTAAACTCACGACCATGAGATCATGATCTGAGCCAAAATCAAGAGCCAGATGCTTAACCAACTGAGCCACCCAGGTGCCCCTTGGTGGTTTAAAGGACCCACGTAGAGGGGCAAAATCTCTCCTCAAATAATTTCTACTCAACAGTACTCACTACAGACACACAGGTGTGTGTCTGGCCTTCCAAACTCTAGGTTCTGACATTTGGGGTTTGGTGGAACCGATGGAAGGGACCACCCAGTGTGTCTGGTGGGGGAGGGTAAGATCAAACAGACGGATGGACCTACTGGGGTTGGAGAAGGACCGAGAACCTGAGACTTGGGGTTTGCTGGCCAGTAGCAACAGGGTCACCTAAGAGCTTGTTGGAAATTCTGAGGCCCGGCGCACACCTACCAGAATCTGCATTTGAGCCAGACCCCCCGGGAGTCTTGAGTACGTTCGAGTTTGAGACCTGTGCCCCCGCACCCTCCCAGAGTCTCCGTAGAGGATCCCGTCTCAAGACAAGGCGCTTTCTCGCCTGTCCCTGGCCGCTTTCCCGGGTCTGCCGGTTTCCTCAAACGCTACCCCACCCGCTGGTAGCCAGTCCATTTCCTCGCACTGAGGGGTTCACGCAGCCACCCAGGGTGGCGAAGGAAAATCCAGAAGCAGCAAGAGCAGCTGGGAAGGGGGAGCATCTGGGGCTGGGGCTGAGCAGGTGCTCACCTGGGCCACTGGGCCAAACAGAGAGACCTGAGCTGCCCTCGGGCTCCCAGCCAGGCTCTGCAAATTGCACAGGTGCGAGGGAGGGGGCCTGGGCCCATCCCTGCTCTCCCCCACCGCCCCTGCCCTTTTCCAGAGAGCAGCAAACCTTTTCCAAGTGTCTTACTAGCAAACATCCCAATATAGCCCCCATGGCTGCCAGAGACTTTATGGCCATTTTTATTAGTCCTGCCTCAAGGCTCCACAGAGACGCAGTGGGCATTCTACAACAGTTGCCCCAGCATTGCAGGGGCACGGCCCTGAACTTGGAGAGTAAGCAGGTGTCTGAGGGAGGGAGAGAAAAGGTCTGGACCTCAGGGGCTGTGCAGCCAATGGGGGAAGCGTGGCAGATGTGCGAACAGTGAAACTTTATTACTTCCCACTTGAGATCTTTCCAGCAGGGGTGACAGGGAGCAGCGCTGAGGCAGGCGCTAGGCTAATCAGATTGCAGGGGGGGTGTTTAACCTACTTGCAAGAAGGAAGTATCTCCCGGCTCCTCAGAAGCTCCGTTTCCATGCAAACAATGGCTACACAAATGAAAAGGTTCTCTCCTCTCTTCATTAAAGCAAAGCCTCAAAGGACCAATCGCTACCTGAATCTGTTCCATTAGCCCAGAATGAGGCACTGTGTATATAAATGAAGACATCTGAATTACAAAATGCTTTTTAAATAGGGTGGATTATAAAAGTTTGGTCCTGACAAGTCTTCTTATTTAATTGGGGAGTTTTGGTGAGGGACGAGAGGCCACACACTCCTTTCCCTCCCTCCGCCCAACTCCCTCCCGTCCCTCCTTCCTTTCTGGGTCCAGATCAGGGAGGGTGTCAGTGTCACTGAGTTTGGACTTGATGCTCCAGTGGATGGAAGCCAGGGGAAGGTTCGAAGTTGGAAAAGGACCCGCCAGAGCTCGCTGTGTGATAAGGTCACTCTGGCAGCAGGGTAGGGAGGGGATGGCCTGGAGAAGCCTCAGGCAGCGAGAGCTGGCTGAAGCGTGGACAGGTGGAAAGGTTCCGGGCAGAGCGGCACCGGCAGAATGGAGAGAAGGAAATGACCAGGTGTCTGTGACCTGCCCTGTAACCCCCCCCCACCCTCACCTGAGAGATTAGAGCAAGAGAGGGCCAGAAGCACCTGCACAAATGCCATGCATACTTTTCTCAGAGAAAACCAATTGACCAGAAATCCTAGGAAATGTGAGTTACAGTAACAGCTCCTCGGTGGTTGCCTGGGGCTGGGCAGCTGGGGGGTTACGCACAGACACAGGGAGACTTTGGGGGGTGCTGGAGCTGTTCCTTATCTTGATTGTGCGAGTGCTTTCAATGGTGTCCACATAGGTCAAAACCCATCGAATATGTAGCCTTTGTGCAACTTATTGTTTGTCAATTATACCACAAATCTTTTCTTTAATTTCTTTAATGTTTATTTATTTTTGAGAGAGAGAGAGAGCACGTGAGCAGGGGAGGGGCAGAGAGAGAGGGAGACACAGAATCCGAAGCAGGCTCCGGGCTCTGAGCCGTCAGCACAGAGCCCGACACGGGGCTCGAACTCACCGACCGTGAGATCATGACCTGAGCTGAAGTCGGACACTTAAACGACTGAGCCACCCCGGGCGCCCCTAAACCACAATAAATCTATAAATGAAAACAAATATTTTTTAAGAGGCACAGATCCCAGGAACCTGTAGTATAGGGACAACCTAACCTGACACGCTGCTCTACCCCTAGGACGTGGCGAGATGAGACTGATGTTTCTCATGATGACCTTGATCCTAGGGCAGCTGCATTAATGTCCAGCGCTCTTCTTCCAAGAAGCAGGGAGGCATAGGTGCAGGCTGGATGGAAAGGATGTTGTTACAGTGTTGCTATTGAAAACGGTGGCCGTGTATGCCCTGCTTCGTACTCGACACCGCAAACCGTGCCTGGGATCTGGGAGGCACTTAATAATTTGTTTAAAAATTTAATCATTTGGGGCACCCGCGTGGCTCAGTTGGTTAAGCATCTGACGCTTGATCTCCGCCACGGTTCGTGAGTTTGGGCCCTGCATCGGGCTCTGTGCTGACAGTGCAGAGCCTGCCTGGGACTCTCTCTCTCTCCCTCTCTCTCTGCCCCTCCCCTGCTCGCTCCCTCTCTCCCTCAAGATAAATAAATACACTTTAAAAATGTAATCATTTAACGGTGGAGGGGGAAGAATCTGACAAGCGCCTGCCACCCACCAGGCTCTGCTCTAAGTATACTTGGGTCCAGTTCATTCATTCAGGCTTCCTTTTGCTGTCAGCCAAAGTCCCTCGCCCGATCACATGATTCCCCAGCGATACAGGACGGGGAGACTTGGAGATGCATTCGGATTCCTCCCAGTCCTGCCCCCTGTTCCACGTCCACCACCTCCATTCTGTGAGAATCTAGGATTCTTCCCAGTGGAGAGACAAAGCGCGCAAAGGAGAGGCGAGCGGAGGCTGTGAAGTCGGGTCAGGTGTGGAGAATGTGAGCACAACTTGTTCAGGGAGCCGCCGTCAGCGGAATTAAGGGGCCCACTGGAAGCTGGAGGAAGGGAATTTAGGAAAATAAAAGGCCATCCTGTTCCTCCCAGCGGGGAGGAAGCAGATGGTTCTCATTACCTGGAGAGTGGTAGGGCCCAGAATAGAAACGCACTGAAGAGCTGTGGAGGAGAATCCTGGCAACCAGGGAGCCTGGATTCACCTGCCAGTTGGTAAAGGAAGATCCGAGGAGCAGCCAGGGGTGGGGCGATGGGGCCCGAAGACACGTCTTCAGCTCTTGCTTCCAAATCATGGCACCCACCTGCTTACTCTCTGGCCTCGGTCCTGTTACCTCTTGGGTGGGTGCCTCAGTTTCCTCATCTGTACAAGGTTGAGATAATAAGATGATGATTGCTCTCTAGTATATTTGGGCCTACTTTCCGTACCGCGTGATAGCAAGGCCCCGTCGAGGATTCGGTAAGATGCGGTAAAAGGCTTAGCATAACTCCTCTCGGGAGACAATTACCCTGTGATCCCACAAGACAGGTATTATCACACCCATTTATCAGATGGAGAAATCCAAGCTCAGAGAAGCCAAACGAGCTTGTCCAACCTCACACAGCTAGTTGGGTGCAGAGCCCAGACTAGTCCGAGGGCACCCACCTCCTGGCCTAGACTGCTTCTGCTGCCTTCATCCGTACGGTGGCTCTTCCCTGAGCACCCACCGCGTGGCCAGGCTCACGTTCAAGGAGCTTCTATGCTTCCCTGGGAGGGAAGACAGACAGGTGACAATGTAGCATGTTGTGGACAGGTAGGTGCCCCCAGGCATGCAGCCTTGGCACAGGGAGCAGGCAGTCAGGGCAGCCTGCCTGGAAGAGGTGGCATTCGATGTAGAACCTAAGGATTGCGGTACGTAGTGATTCTAGTCCATTGGTCTCTCGCGCCGTGTCAGCTCTGAGCTAAACCCAACTCTCTGATGGGGTGAGATCACAGGTGGGGAAAGTCAGACCCACCTGCTGGGCTTTGAAAGATGGCTAGAGGCTTGCCATGTGGCCAAGAGAGGAAGACGGGTCCAAGCAGAGGGAACAGCCCAGGCAAAGGCGGGGGAGCAGGAACCAAGTCCTTGGCATCTCTGCATCGGCCGCTCGGCCCCTAGGCTCGGCACGAGGCATGACACACAGTAGGTGCACACGCTCGTGCTAGCCCTCGGCCTGATCCAGGGACCAGCCCTTGCATGGCCTAACCCGAACTCCAGCGGCCCCCGGGGACATGTCCAGTTTCTCAAAAACACAATTACATGGCTTTCGAAGCTGCTGTCAGTGTTGGTAAACTCCAGCCGCTAAACTGCATTACACTGATTTTGCCAGAAACCTTTGCAGTTATTAATAGTTTATTGATCGGAGCCCAACGCTGATGAGAGTTGGTGTTCTTACCCCAGCCCCCTCGGGGCCCCGCTATCTGTGCGAGGCCTTTTATGCAGCATGCAGATCAATGCCGCTCAAATCTGGGGAGAGGGCATCTCTGGGCTGCTTAATCCACTTTAGAAGGACGGCACTGAGCGCACAAGCTCGGATGAGGCGTTGGGTCCAAATCAAAGCAGCTCCCTGGAAGCCCTGGGGTCCGCAGGTAAGAATGAGACTCCGTGCCTGCTCTCCAGCAAGGGGGAGACGGGGTTCTCCGTGCTCGCCCCAGGCCACCCATTTACTGAACGTTGACTGAGTACCTACCATGATGGCAAGTGCCCCACGAGGCCGTGGGACATGCCGGCGACCCAGACAGGGGCACACCCTACCTTCGCAGAGCTTACCGTGCGTGGCAGGGGAGGAGGGTGATCGAGAGTCACAGAGGAAAGTCATCAAGTTACAGTTTGGACCAGTACTGCTGTATCAGTCAGCTGTTGCCGCATAACAAGCCATCCCAAGCCTGGATGGACGTCAACCATGAATGATTGCTCATGAGTCGGGGTTGGCTAGGCTCACTGTTGAGTGTGACCTTGGCTGGAAAGGCTGGGCCAGCTGGGGTCTCTTTCCGTGTCTCCATGCGCTCTTGTCCACATCAGAGGCTTGTTCTCAGGAAGAAGCAGGGAAAGGGAGAGAGAGTGAGAAGGGGAGGTGGGGCTACAGAGAGAGAGAGAGAGAGAGTTCTTTTGAGACTTAGGCTTGGAATTTGTACACCGTCACTTCCGACCTTATGACCCGCAAGTCATAAGGCCAAGGATAGGGAAAGAGACTCCACTCCTAGGTAGGAGAAACTATCGAGGCTGTTTGCAAGAGGCATGGATGCAGGGAGGCTATTAATCAGGGCCACCAATGCCACCAATCCCCCACACCCACCTGGTCCGGGTGGTGGCTAAGAAAGCGACCGTTCCTTTGTAATCGGAAGGATGCAGCCAGGGAAAGAAAATGAAGCAGCCCCAGGAAGAGAGAACATTGCAAGCGAAAGCACTGAATCAAACAAGGCACTGGGCTAAATGCACCTGTAAGGGTCACCTCTGAGGGGTCCTGGATGGGAATCTGGAACGGAAAAAGGACATTAGTGGAAAAACTGGGGAAACCCGGAAGGAGTCTGGGCTTGAGGTAACAGTGATGTATCAGTGTTGGTTTCTTAGTCTGACAGCTGTACCGTGGTCTTGGAACAGGTTAACCATGGGGGAAATCGGGTGAGGGATGGGCGAGAATGCTCTATTGTCTGGGCAACTTTTGTGTAAATCTAAAACGATTCCAAAATTAAGTCTATTTTTTAAGAAGGCACTTGGCACATGAGAGGAAAGGTTAAGTCGTAGCTAGAGGAGGACGAGGCTAAGAGGTCGCTGGAGATGTGGCAGGAAGCAGCCACGCTGGCCTGGTTGGCCAAGATAAGGATTCCCGTCTTCCTCTGAAGAGCCCAGAGAAGTCTCCCAAGGACTTTAGGCAGGGGAGTGCCATTAATTCCGTTTGCATTTGCAAAGATCTGGGTTCTACCCGCAGAACGGATCTGAGGAAGATTAGCGAGGGCAGAAAAACCAGTTGGCCATCCGGCCCTCCTTCCAGGTGAACAAAGATGGTGGCCGTGGGGCTGGAGGGAAGTGGATACAATCCAGGATGCATTTAGGAGATAGAGCAGGACCGGGACGTGCTCAAGTCCCTGAGTGGTGGCGGAGGTGGACGGTGGGGCCCAGCAGCAGGACCGGGACCCGCTGGGAGAGCTAAGGAGCCCCGTGAAGGACCACACGAGTCTGTAGAAACAGTCCCAAGTGGGAAGCCGCTTTCTTCACAAGGCGCCAGTCCAGGCGTCACGTCTTCGACCACCTGTGCTGTGTCATCTACATGAGTCGCCCACACACACCGCTTATGTTCCTGTCACCTGAGCGTGCCATCAGCGGAGCAATGGCCTAAACATGTCACCTGTGCTGCTGTCACATAAACGCATCTGCGTGTGTCCCCCACATGGCGGTTACCTGCGCGTCTCCACCTGCGTGCCCGCCATGTCACCATTACCTTCTTACATCACCTGGGCGCCTGCCAGCTACGCGCGTCTCCTGAGCCTGTGTCTTTATGGGGCTGTCCCCTGAGCGTGTTGCCTGCACACAAGTCACTCAAGCAGGTCGGCCCTATAACTGATCCCTATGAGTGTCACCTAAATATGTCACTCCAGACGACTGTGGCTCAGCACCAGTGCCCGTAGAGGGGCTGTTTTTCCAGTCTAGCCGGGTTACAAACAAAGGAAGTCGCTCCCAAGGGAAGACAGGCCCCCGCTGTTCCCATCGACACGGTGCCCCCCTGAGCACGGAAGGGAGGGAAGGAGGGCAGCCTTCTCCCCGCAAAGTTTCCCTGGTGAGAAGCTCCTGTTCTCTCGGAGTCCTTTTATGACAGTCGGTAGACCAGATGTCAACCTCTGCGCATTCTATGTAAATGAAGGTGTTTGTTTATGCTAATGCGTGCTGGCTCAGAGCGGAGCCAGCAGCAGGAACCCAGGCTGAGAACCCAGGTGTGGGGGGCAAGGTGCAGGGAGGTGGGGGACACTGAGTCAGGAGGGAACCGGAGCTCGGAGGCAAAGCTGGAGGGGGGTGGCAGCTGACATAAGGGAAGAAAGGGAATCTGAGGTTAGACTGCCCAGCAGAAGCAGATCGCAGCGGGCGGCTCCGCTGAGTGGGGTGGAAATGTGTCCACGAGGGGGTGGGAACAAAGAGCTGGATTGAAGGAACTCCCTTCTGGGGGGGGGGGCGGGGCAGGACCCACACCCAGAGCCTGTGCTCTTAGCCACCGCCCTCGCCTTCCCCGGCCGGGGCCTCTCTGATCAGACCGCGGGGCCAATTTGGTGGGTAGGGCGCCACGCTGGCCCTTTACTATGGCTGCCGTGACCGTGACCTTGACCGTGAGCGTCTTCCTGTGTCGTGCTGTGGTGCAAGGACCTCTGAGACGGAGACCCCGCTTCTTCTGAGAAGGCCAGAAGAGGCTGTCCTTCGGCCGCATGATTAGGCCCAGAGAAGGTTGGCACTTGCCAGAGAACCCCCCAGGTTTCCCTGACCCAGCAGCGGGCGGCCTCCAGGTCAAGGCTCCCTCCTGACGACCTCAGGCAGGACCAGCTGCTCCCTGCTCTGTGCTCAGAGAGGCCCCCCCTTTTCCACGTGCCTGGCAGTGCGGCTGCCTCCCTGCCTCCTTGTCCCCCAGGACAGGGGCTCCTTGGAGATGAGAAGTTGGCTGTGTTTCTTCTCAAGCCCCCAAGACTGGGCGTGAAGGGACAGCAAAGGCAGTGTGGGAAGAGGAATTCAAATTCCCATCCTGGCTCTTATGAGCCATATTGCTGGGGGGGGGGGGGGGGGGCGCTACCCGTGCCCCCTCTGGAGTCTCAGTTTCCATGCTTATGAGACGGGAATGGCGATCCTCTGTGGAGGGCTGAGTGATGTGATGCCCTAGGGCAGTGTTGAGCCTGTACCACACGCCGGTCCTACTCGGGGCCCTCTAGGTGTGGGCACTGTTACCATCCGCCGTTCATGGAAGCACAGGTGTAACTCTGGCTGAACACAGCCCCCCACCCCCTTCACCTCCTGAAGAATAAAACACAGGGACTGGCATACAGTCGGTGCTCCATAAATGTTGCCGCTCCCCCCGGCATAGCGCATGAGCACCTGATCGATCCAGAAGTGTTTGTTGATCCGAGGCTGAACAGTGGGGTTTGGGGGTTGTTTTGGGGGGCTGGGCCTTCCAGCCCCGGACGATGGGGCCTCATCCTGTCCCTCTGCCTTCCCCCAGGCTGCCCGAAGTCCGCATCTCAGACAACGGTCCCTATGAGTGCCACGTGGGCATCTACGACCGCGCCACGAGAGAGAAGGTGGTCCTGGCATCAGGCAACATCTTCCTCAACGTCATGGGTGAGCACAGGGGCCCTGGCCCCAGGGTCCCAGCGAGGAGCTTTGCTCATGTGCGTGTGCACAGGGGGGCTGTCCTAGGAACGCTCTTCTTTCCCACTCCTGCCTCCGAGGGGAGAGGAGAGTGGCCTTGCCGAGGTGTGACAGGTGTGGCCTTACCACCCAAAGGTTTCCTCTCAGGAACGCCTTCTCCGACCTGCACTGATATACCCTGACCTCATGGACGCAGGGCTGTGGCTCGTCCCCAGATCCTCGTGGCCTGGGCACTTTGGAGGGGCACAACTGACACGTTGACTGGGACAATTGAGGGACTGAAGGAGGAATGAGGGCTTCCCGAGGGGCAGCAGACCCCAGCGTCCACTTCTGTAAGGCAGGGGTGGGATGCAGGCCTGATGGGTCATTCATGGACCCCCAGCTCTGGGCCCTGGGACCCCATGAGGACACGGGGAGGAAGAAGCTGGACACTGTGGGGGCACCTGTGGGAGTACCTTTCCAGGCGGAAGACAAGAGCCACGTTCATAGAAGTGCCTGTGGGGACGGTGCAGGGGGGCGAGCCCCCCCCCCCCCCCGCCCCGCCCCAGGGACAGGACAATCTGGGAGCCTCCCTGGGGGAGGTGATACACACCTGCTATGGAGAGTGATTCTGACACTAGACCTCCTACGGCCTTTCCCAGGACATTGAAGCATCAAGTGACCAGTGAGAAAGTGGGTGTCAGGACTGGGTTTCGGGGCGTCCCGCCTTCTGACCCTGTGTCTGCCTCCATCTGCAACACGCGGATAGTAATGCCAGCGCCCGTCTCTGGGTGGCGCTGTCCACCACCCCAGCCTCGGTTTCTCCCCTTGTAAATCAAGGGCCTGGCTCCAAGCGGTCTCAGGAGCCCCTGCCAGTGCTGACGTTCTCGTCAGCCACACTCGCCCATTCTGCTGCCAGAATTCTAGGGACTCGGCCCTGACGCCGGGCCCCAGGGTTCTCTGATTTTCTTATCAAATGATATTTACCAGGGAAACAAAGCTTGTCGTACTCAGGCAATCAGTGAGAGCATAAAGGCCCCGTGGAAAGCCACAGCTTCTGGGGAAATGGAAAACCTCCAAAGGCCAGACCTCCAGAGGGACATTGATTCCCGCAGCGGCGGCACGTGGGGTGTTCTGGCTTCCTGGGGGATGGGCCGCGGCGGGGACGCGGCGACTCCCTGAAGGAGACGTCTTGGTGCTCAGCCCAGGGCTGGTCGCCCCGGGGAATCTGGTGAAGAACAAAACTCGGTTTGCACCGTCAAGGGACCCCAGTCCGATGAGGGACATGCACGTAACCATTTATTTATCGGATGTTTATTGAGCACCTACTACGCGCTAGGTAATGGACACGCTCCTTCAATAGGACGAGGTCCTTGGGGAGCTGTATCCAGTGCGCGATGCAAACATAAAACGTGCATAGGTGCACACACAGGTGTGGAGGCACAGAGAGGGCAAACCACTTGCCTGAGGTCACCCAGCCAGGATCACAAAATCTTCCTGTGATAGCAGCTCGGTGCTGGGGCCAGAAGCCAGGCATCTGGACTCCCACACCCCCTTTTGCGCCCCTGAAAACAGGTGTAGATGCTCCAGGTGAGGCTTCTCTCTATGTGAGGAAGGACAGCATCCTCAAAAGCCACCTCCTCCAGGAGGCCTAGGCTCCCTCCTTCGTTCACCAGAGCTCCTTGTGCAGGTGTACTCTCCCTCTATGGCCTCAGTTTCCCTCTCCTTACGGTGAGGGGGTGTAACCAGACGGTCCTCAGCGTCCTCCTAGCTCTGACATCCGTGAGTCTGTTACCCCGTCCGCTAAGCAAGCACCTGAGGCACAGAGAGACCTCGTGGGGCCGACCAGAACCGCACGGCGGGCCTGATGGTCCTGGCTGAGCAAGGCGGTATACTCCTGGCCAGCATGAGCCAGCTGAGAATCCTCTCCTCGGGTCTCACTGTCCGGGCAGCAGGGAACGGTGAACCTCTGGGGTCCTCTCAATACAAGGTGGCAGCCATCTGGGATGGGGCAGACAGATGATGTGATCCCAGTTACTGAACAGGAGGCTGAAGGCTGGCAGGGGCGGGGGGGGGGGGGCGGTGGGGGAGTGGGGACCCGGGAGGGGCAGGACCACGCAGTGGCTCCCAACCCAGGGAAAGGCTCTGACCCCTGGAAATTCAGGGTGTTCCCCGGGCAGGGTTCTTCCCGAAATAGCACTCACCCATCTTGGTCAGTCCTCTGACTGACCCACTGCTCAGAGGTCATTGTGCTTGTCAGCGGTCGCCCCTGCCCCGTTGTCCCCCGGATGCGGCAGGTACCCCCGTGCTCACTAAGCCTGCAGCTGAACTGATAACACAGCTACTGCCCATCCCTGGCCTGTGCCTGACAGGGCGTGAGCTCCTGGCTTCATGCACATTGTCTCACGGAATCCCGGCCACAGCCCTGGGAGCCAGGAGATCTTATAATCCCTTTATACAAGTTTAGGACACGCAGGTTTCGGGCTGAATCCCAGATCGGTCATTGCATTCGTTAGCCTCCCCGGGCCTCAGTTTCCCATCTGTGAAATAAGGATAAGGGTGGCTACCCTCCAGAGTGGCTGTGAGGTTTCTTTTCTTATTGAAATAAAGTTTGCAAAGCACCAAACCCAGACGAGGCAGCCACAAGGTTCGTCGGTTAGACCTCAGCATCTTTAGGGTCATTGTCGCGGGCCCTGCCCCCTCTTGGGCACAGCGGTGGCTGCTTCCTTCTTGCCCCTGGAAGTCTCGTCGACGATTCATGACTCCAAGGAGCTTCAAGCCAGTCTGAGAACGGAGTGTTCACAGCTTCGTGCGCCGAGTCCCTGCAAAGGGACCCAGGTCTGCCCTGGTTCTGGGAGTGGCAGGACAGCGGGCCTCTGCCGACCCGTCCTCCTGGCCTCTTCCCAAAGGCCTAGGGGAGGAGCCAGCACATACCCGGACCTTGATAACGACAGCCACACCTCCCACTCAGCCAGCTCTGCCAATTGTAAAGTGCTCTCAATGGAGGGGTTTGCCTGATCTTGACAAGAGCCCCTCGGGATCAGGATGAGATTGGGGTTGGGGAAAGGGAAAGGATTTGCCTGGGCCCGCGGGGCTGTGGCTGTCCCCGTCCCAGAGCAGCATGCCTTCCTTGGCTCACCAAGGTCGGGAAGGTCCTGGGCGGGCTGGGAGAGACAAGGGGCTGAGTGTGAGGATGTCCCCCCCGGGGGCAGCTCCGGGGCTCCAGCAGCTGCACGGGCCTGTGAGGCAGAAACTACACTGCGTCCGTTGCCCAGACCCAGGCTCAGAGAAGGCAGTGGCTTGGCCAAGGTCGGGCCATTCAGTGAGATGATCCCCAGAACAGAGTGTTCTGAGCCCAGCACCTGGCACGTTCCAAGTGCTCAGTAAATAGCGCCTCTCACGACAAATAGGCCTCATGTCATTTAAACGTCAGGCACAATAAGGGACGCCTGGGTGGCTCAGTCGGTTAAGCAGTTCGGATCTCGCCATTCATGGGTTCGAGCCCCATGTCTGCTGTGTGTGGGCAGCTCAGGGCCTGGAGCCTGCTTCGGATTCTGTGTCTCCCTCTCTCTGCCCCTCCCCTGCTCACACTCTGTCTCTCTGGGCCTCTCAAAAATAAACGAAAACATTGAAACAAATTTTTTAAACATTAGGCACAATTAGAAAGACTTGAAAATTGTGTGACTCCCCCCTCCTCCTCCTTGACCCTCCCCTTTCAATATGTTTCAGGGAAGTTTCGAACACTACGATCTGCTCACTGTTCTGGCCCATCTGTGACATACCTTAGACCCTTTCTGGTCACACACGCACACACACACACACACACACACACATGCACCAAGACCCTCCAAGTGAGTGGAGGCCTTTGAAAGCCGGGGTCTCCTTTATGCACCAAGGGACCCTAAGGACTGCGGCGGCCAACGGTGGGGCGAGACAGCCCCCTCCGCAATTTGGGGGTCAAAGGGAAGCTTCCTAGGACAGCTGGGGGGGGGGAGGGAAGGGAGATGAGGCGCAGGGCACGTTGCACGGCCCCACGTGCATCAAAAGCACGGAGCAGCCCGCACTCAGGCTGCCTCTGCATCTAGCACATTCTAACGTGCCGTTTCCACAGGCCTCAGGGTGCAGATCAAAATGCGAGAGCAGCTGTAATTTCACGCCTATAACATCCCCGCTATGTGGTGGGAAAAGACATTTGGGAGCCCCGTGGGTGACACCGAGGGTTCATGCCGCACACAGTCATTAAAATGTTTTTATCCGAGCTGCAGATAAATTGTAAGCCAATTTGAAAGTCGCGTGCTGGGCCCCAGGAACGCATTATACACAGTCACGGAAGGATTGCCGCGGCTCTTCTCGGGGGTGCAGGTGATGCGGGGGAGCATGTTAAGGGTGCGATGTTACAATCAATTAAATGTGAGCCCGGACACCCCACCCCCACCCGCACCAAAGCCAAAAGACGCTGCTCTCCTGTTCCCACCGGAAGAGCGGGAGGCCAGTTTTCTCTGCCACCCCTTGGACCCACGGCTAACGATCAAGGCCGCTTCCCGTCAAGCATGGAATGTGTGGCTGTGTGCTGAGTGTCCAACCCAATCGTGTGACCTTCACGAGGGTCCTCCAAGGCGGGCCCGGTCACCCCCCCTGCTTCACAGACGAGGGAACGAGCCTCTGAGAGTTTAAGGGGCTCACCCATGGGAGCGAGAGAGCCGGGGGTCCCGCCAGGCTGCCTGAGATCAGAGCTGGAGAGCCTGACAGCCACTCTGAGCCCCCAAGGGACATGTCCCCCCTTTGACACAAAGGCTATTAGTAACGCAGATGTCAAGAGAGTGTGGCGGGGTGCAGAGCTGAGGCGGTGGGGGCTCCAGGACACTGAGGGGATATCAGGACACTGAGAGAATATCTTCTCTCCTAGTTCTGGAGGCCAGAAATCAAGGCATTGGCGAGGCTGCGCTTCCTCTGAAAGTTCTAGAGAAGAATCCTTCCCTGCCTCTTCCAGCTCCTGCCAGTGACTGGCAATGCCTGGCCCTCCCTGACTTGTAGATGCGTCCCTCCATTCTCTGCCTGTGTCCTCATGGGGCGTCCTCCTCCATGGGTCGGTGTCTCGGTGTCCGTGTTCCCCTTTTATAAGGACACCAGGCATTGGATCAAGGCCCACCCTGAGGCAGTATGACCTCGCCTGAGCTTAGTTACATCGACAAAGACCCTGTTTCCAAGTAAGGTCCCATCCACAGGCACTGGGGGTTAGGATCTCAACACATCTTTTGCGGAGACCATTTGACCCACAAAAGTAACTGAGCCAGGAGAGGGCAGAGTGGAGGAGTCGCCATCTGACTTTGAAGCCAACACTCTCCTCCCGACCACCTAGGTCACCCTTCACTGAGGATTTACTGCCACGCCAAGCACTGTGCTAAGGTCTTCATAGACTAACATCAGATCATCTCAAAAGCTCCGTAAGATAAGTACTGCCCTTTCTTCGCCAGGTGAGGAAACGGATAGGTACATCGCTTGCCCAGCACACCCAGCTAGCCAGCGGCCAAGCAAGGGTAAGGGCATCCCACGTGCTTAACCACTCTGCTCTACTAGAAGTCACGACATATTAATAAGCATTCATAAAACGTTCTACCTCGGGAATCCCTGTCTGTCTTCCGTAGGCTTCCAAATGAGATCACCAGATAAAGGTAGAATTTTGGCACCCAAGACCACAGTGGCACCAGACCACACCAGATGCTTTCCAAACGTGGGGCCAGGGGACACAGGTCCCATCCCGGGGAACAGTTGCTAATGAACTTTGCATAGCTTGCTTGCTATTTATTTGTTTGTTTGTTTAGGTATGTTTTGCTGAATTTTTAGAACAAAATTTTTAATGTTTATTTTTGAGAGAGAGAAAGAGACAGAGCACAAGTGGAAGAGGGTCAGAGAGAGAGGGAGACACGAAATCCGCAGCAGGCTCCAGACTCTGAGCCATCAGCACAGAGCCCGACGCAGGGCTCGAACCCACAGACCGGGAGATCATGACCTGAGCTGAAGTTGGACACTTAACTTCAGTAAAGAGCCACCCAGGTGCCCCTTTACTAAATTTTTATTACGTGCATTCGGTGTGCTTTTTTCTAAAAGTTGTATTGTTGAGCTGTCATTCGTATGACGTACAATTCACTCGTTTAAAGGATACAACTTAATGGGTTTTACCATAGTCACCAAGTTCTGCAAACATGTTTAGTCGTGTAACCAATTTCAGAAGATGTTCACTCCCCTTCCTGCACCCCTCGCCCGGTCTTAGGCAATCACTCATCTGCTTGGTCTCTCTGTGGGTTGGTCTGGACACTTTCTAGAAATGCGGTCATACAAAACGTGGTCTTTTGTCATTCTTGGGACTTCTTACACTTAGTGTAAGGTTTTCAAGGTTCATCCACATTGGAGCACGTATTGGGATCCCGTTCCTCGTCGTGGCTGAATGATGTTCCATTGCATGATGCATGACATTCCGTTTGTACATTCACCAGTTGATGGACATTTCCACCTTCCAGCTGTTATGAATGATGCTCCTGTGAACGTTTATGTGCAGGCTTTTGGTGTGAACGGATAGTTTCCAGATCTCTGGGGGGGGCAGAGGGGGTGCAGACCCAAGCATAGAATTACTGGATCGAGTGAGAACTCTGTGCATGGCCGTTTGAGGGCGGGCAGGCAGCTGTGCCCTTTGACTTTTCCTCCAGCGGCATAGGGTCCCCGTCTCTCCAGATCCTCACCTGCACCTACTGCCTGTCTGTTTGATGGCGACCGTCCTAGTGCACGTGAAGCGTTCTCATTGCGATGCGATTTGCGCTGCTCTGATGGCTAACGGTGTTGATGGTCTTTTCGGGGGCTTTGTAGCCCTTTGGAGATCTGCTTTGCAGAAATACCGTCAGATCGTTTGCTCGTTTCAACCAGGTGATTTGGCTTTTCATCATCACGCTCTAAGAGTCCTCTATTTCAGATGCGAGGGCCGTATCGCGTGTCACATTTGTGTACATTTTCCCCTTTGGTGTGTTACCTTTCCCCTTTCTTGCTGGCGTCCTGTGAAGGACGAAGGGTGTTCGTCCGGATAAGGTTCACTCCATCTACTCATTTTCTGTTGCTTGTGTTCTGGGTCTCCCAGCTGAGGAGGCTCTGCCCAACCCAAGGTCACAGTTCACTCCTGCTTTTCTTCTAAGAGTTTTAATAGTTTAAACTCTTACGTTTAGGTGTACGATCCATCTTGAGGGAGTTTTTGTGCGTGCTGTGGAGGAGAGGTCGGCCTCCCTCAATTGCACATGGGTGACCAGTTGTCCCAGCACCATTTTGAAACACAGTCTTCTTTCCCCACTGAATTGTGTTGGCCTCCTGGCCAAGAATCAATTGACTATAAATGTGAGGGTTGATTTCTGGACTCTCCCTCCTATTCCATTGACCTCTACGTCTGTCCTTACATACTTCTGATGCTTTGTAAAGCCATCTGGCCATCTCCAGTCTGGCTCTGTTGCTCCCCTGCTGTGTGACTTGGGGTGGGGGGTCCCCAGGAAGTCCTCCTGGGGCCAGTTGCTCGAGCTTCCCTGTGACAAGAAGCTCACCCTGGGCTGGCCGGTGCTCTCAGAGGAAAGGAGACTGTGGCACGCTGTGGGTGATGGAGCTGAGCTCACTTCCACGAGGCCAGGCCAGAACCTAGGATTTCTAGAGGCCTGGAGCTCTGCTTTCTGGGACCAGATGCTTGAACTCTGTTCTCTGGACATCCAGCCCAGTGCTCCTCTCTGGAAGAAGCAGCACATTCCCAGGGCCAATAATTGGAGTGTCAAGGACCTCTCCTGACCTGGGAAGGAGAAATGTCCACGGCTCCAAAAGCGATGGGGGATCTGAGCCTGCATCCCTCAAAGGCCTGGTGTGGCCGCCATAGGCCTGAGCAAAAAGGAGAAACACAGCTCTTTCTCTCTGAAGGACGCCAGCGGAAAAGCAGGCGGCGGTCTGCAGACCCCGTCTCGGGAAGCCTGCCTGCGTCCAGGACAGCCGTGGGGAGATGTGTATCTCCCAGGCAGATCCAGCTCCTGCTCAGAGTATATGGCGGTCCAGGGGACAGCTTAGGTCAATGAAGGGAGGCCGCTGGTCTGAGAATCCCTGGGGGACCCCAAGCAGGGTAGCTGGAAGGCGAGACTCAGAACTGCCGCACAGCCCCCTCCATAGCCCACGATGCCTGCCGGGTGGGAAATGATCGGCTCCTTCCTTGTCTTGGAGCCTGAGCGGATAAGCTGCCTGGTGGGCTTACACTAATTACATGAACTGGCCCCAGGCGATTGCAGTGGCCACAGGCTCCAGGGAGCAAGGCTGCTATGAGGAGGGGGAGGGGGAGGGGGAGAGGGAGGGGGAGGAGACGTGGCGGGTTGGGATCCAAGCCAGAGCCGCAGAGGAGTTTGGGGTGCTGACGGGTTGCAAACGCAAACCCCCACGTCCCACTCCCGAAGCCCCCAGGGTCCTGAGGACCAGGCCTGGGCACTCTCGTCTCCCAAGCAAATGTCCATCCAGGCAGGCCCCCCTCCAAGCCCCCTCCCCTCCCCCACCCCTTCCCCCCCCCCCCCCACTCTGGAGAAGTGACAGTGAGTGACCAAAGTCCTCCAAATTGAAACCAGGAGAAGGCTGGGAGGTCCCCAGTGAAGAATGAGCCCTCTATCCAAGTAGGTTGACGAGAAACAGTGTTTACTCCCTTAGAGAGCTGGGGAGTATTTAAGGGGATGAACCTGAGATTCAGGCAGAGGTTTTAAACCCAGTTCTGCAACTCCCGATAATAAAAGCAGCAAATGTTTATTGAGCATTTGCTGTATGCCAGGCACAGTTCTGCCCCGCACCTGCTAACTCATTTAATTGTCCTAACAGCCCTCTAAGGAGGCCCCACTATTACCTTCCACAGTTGACAAGTGTGAAAGCCGAAACCCTAACAAATGGGCCCGAGGGCACGGGCCAACTAACAGCTGAGCTTGATCCAGACCCGGGCAGGCTGGCTCCAGAGCCCTCAGCTGAGCCACCACACTACGCTGGCAGGTGGTTTATTTCCCCGTCTGAGCCTCAGTTTCCCTGTCTGCTAAATGGGGTTACCGTAGCACCTCCCCTCTTGGGCCCGTGTCCCAAGCTCCTAGTGAGTGCCCCTAAACAGGACCGTTGTTGTTTTTACCTTCCACCCATGGTGTCCTGACCTCCCCCCTGTAAGTGTCAGTGAGGCCACGGAATGGAGTCAGAGCCGCAGGAAGACACCAGGCAGCGACTATCATGGCGTCCCATGCTCGCACTCGTAGAGGAGGGCAGGAAAGAGCGGGGTCACAGCTGTGGTCCCGTCCCACCCGCTCCCCAGTCTCGCTGTGACTTCTCCTCTCCAAGCCTCTTTTACGTCTTCTGGAAACTGGGGCAGTGAAGGTCACTACTCCCACAGGGCTGTTGTGAGGGGTAAACGAGATGACGAATACGGACGGCACCCGGCCTGGGTCGGAGGGCAGGGCGGGCAGCCGCAGCGGGTGGGACGGCACCAGTCAGCTCGGGCCTTGGGCCGTGGAGGTTGGAGAAAGATACGAGGCGTTTCCGAACAGAAGCCAGAGGACTTGGGGACCCATTGGAAAGCTGGGAGCAGATGTGGAGGAGACGGCAGGACCCGGCACCGGATGGAGATGGTCCCTGAGAAGTCACCAAGGAGACCTGCGGTCCCGCTTAGCAGACGGTGACTTCAGGAAACGGGCTGAGGGGTGGAGAAGCCGGGGCCGCGATCTGAAGGCTGTCTGCGGGCCTCCGTCACGATTGCTGGAGCTTCCGAGGGGACAGCTCGAGAGGCAGCAGGGGCCTGAGACAGCTGGCCGGGCTCGGCTGCTGGAGTGGGGCTGTGGCCCAGAGGGCCGGGGCCAGCGCGGCCAGGGTCTTCCAAGATGGACCGCGGAGCATGTTGGGAGACTGCGCACGGCCGTCTTGAGCGCCTCAGCCTGGCCAGGGACCTGGAGGAAGGATGCTTGCCCTGGCCACCCGCCCACCCACAGACCTGCAGCTAACTCAGGTCACCGGCCGAGAGCCCGTTCTGAGAGGGGCCAGACAGATGGGTTTGCGGCTCAGAGGAGCACTTTGGAGCTAACTGGGTCATCTACCAAGGACGGTCGCTTCCCAGTGTCAGCCCCAAAGGCCCGAGCCTGCTGACCGCCTCCTGGACAGGCTTCTAGAACCCTCCGTCCCTCCCTCACTGAACACAGCCCTGCAAAGGAGGCACGCCCTTGACCGAAGCTCACTGTGTACTCGGCAACGGGCCCAGCACGTTCTGTTACCCACTGCCCCACCTCTGGTCTCCCCGCCCCGGATGGGACCTATGCTGCCTCAGTTACAGTGGGTACTACATGCCCTACACAGAGAGGGCAGGGAAGCTTCCCAACATCGCACAGCAGTGAGTGAGATAGGATTTGAGCTCAGATCTGCGGGAAGGAGGAGCCCCCCCTTTTCCCCGCTACACGAGGCTGCCGGGAAGACAGAGGGACGCCGCTCCCCTCGGAGTGTGGGGCCATGGGGCTGCCACAGGGGCCTGGGCCACGTAGCCTCTCAACAGAGACAGCAGGGAATACCTGGGCTGCATCATCAGCCGCTCCTCCAGCCGTCTGGGAAGTCAGCAAGATCAGTGTCCCCATTTCACAGAAGAGAAAACAGAGCCTGCTGATAAAGGGAAGCCTAGAGTAAGAACCCAAATGTTCTCTGACTTCTTCCTCTGGGGGGGTGCCCGGAGCCCTGGGCTGGGGTGGAGGCAAGGCCTCTGAAATGCACCCTGGGTGTGATTTGGAAAGCTGCGTGACCTCTCTGATCCGCAGACGAGGCTGGAAGGAGCAGACGGCTTAGCCAAGCGTCCTGTGCTGCTTTGCCCATCTTGTCCGTAGGGCCGTGGAGCTGACGTGACCGGCCTCTCCCTGACGGAAACAGACCGTTTGCCCATTGATTCCTTATGCACACACGTCCCGCTTCACCCAATATCATAAGCCCCCACCATGTGCCTGCCTTGGGGGAGCGACTGAGAGAGATTTGTGTTCATGTAGGTCGGCCAGATCATACTAGAATAAAGGTGAATTTTGCAGCCGCCAAATGCCACACTTTTTCCAGTATGTTAAGTATGTTAATTCCTCTAATCTTCACTACTTTAGGAGGTAGGGACTTGTAGCATTTCCATTTTGATAATGAGGAAACAGGCCCAGAGAGGTTAAGTAACTTGCCCAAGGTCACCCAGCAAGCGAGCGGCAGACCTTGTTATTCAAACCCAGACCGCCTGGCGAAGGAGCCTGTCTGCAGCCTCTCACAGAATGGCCCTCTGTGCCCTCTTGAGCCAAGCGGTAGAGAGTCACCTGCTCCCTGAACCGTCCAGGCAGGTGGCTGCCGCCTCCCGAGACCCTCACCAGCTCCCTGGACTTCCTGTGTCTCGCAGACCAGGAGGCTCAGTTCTTGTTCTGGAGTCGTCTCTCTCCACCTACTACCTGCCCCTCTCGGCCGCCCCCCCAGGTCCCGCCAGAGCAGGCCCGCGGGCGCATCATTAAACCTTGACAGGTGTTAGGTCAGTGCGATGCCTTATCCCCTCCACCACCGGGAGCTGGATTTAGTGTCTCCGGCAGAAGGTAAACTTCGCGTCCCTGGGACAGGCCCCTTAATTACAAGTGATATGTGGCCGTTGAAGCTGCGGTGCCTCGGGCCCAGTGATTTAAGGAGCAGGCATGAGTCTGAGGGTACAGGAGTTAACAGAGCTGTATCGGAGCTGGGAAAGAGGGCAGGGGCGCCGAGGGAGGCAGTGAGCCGGCCCCTGGAGCGGGGTCTGCTTCCTGTGGACAGACGCTCCTGGGGAGGGACCTAATCCCTCCCTGTACAGAAGGGGACACTGAGATCAACTCCGCAGGTTGCTTTGCCCTGGGAGTCAGCGGTCCTGTCTCTGCCGCCAGCTTGCAGGGCGCCCCTGGACTCAGTTTCCCCATCTGTTACCTGAGGAGGCAGGAATACCTCACGCGCGCTCTAGGAGTGATCATCTTAAAAGCAAGTAAGTCCTAATAATCACAATAACCTTCACAGCAGAAACTAGCACCGACCGAGGGCTTATTACATGCCAGGCGCTGCCCCGGGTCCTTTACGAACACTCTCGTGGTTGATTCTCACCGGTGCCGGGGGGGAGAGCGGTTGTACGTATCCCCATTTCAAAGACGAGGAGCCCGAGGCTCCGGGGGAGGAAGCAACTTTCCCCGAGATCCCGCGGCTAGCAAGTGATGAACGGAGACTCTCAGCCCCTGTCTCTGCGTCCAGAGCAGAGTCCCTGCAGGATAGGGGAGTCCCTGAAAGAGTCACCGAAGGACAGGGGAGACAGAGAAGAGTGCAGATTTCCAGAACCGAGCAGAAGGCAAGTGAAGGTAAGGGGAGGGCTAGGTTGCAAGCTGTGGGCGTGCCCAGGGAGAGGGTCTCCTCCAGGAGGAGGCATCAGGAAGGCTTCATGGAGGAGGTGGCATACAGCTGGGCCTCGTAGGCCGGGCTGGGGGCAGACAGGACAGGGACATTTCAGGCAGAAGGAGCCCTGTAGGCGGGGCTGTAGGAGCAGGGAAAGCTTGGCAAGTGGAGAGCACTGCTGTGTGGCAGGACCCCAAGGCCCGGGTAAGGAGGGGACAGTCATGACAATGGCTGACCTCTATTCAGTGCCTGCAGGTGCCATGCCAGGGCCTAAATACCTTACAGAAGAGCCTGTCACATAGATACGATGATCCCCACGCTACAGATGAGGAAACAGGCACGGTGGGGGGAAGTGACTTGCCAAGGTCACCCAGCTCACAGGTGGTAGGGCCAGGATACAGCAGCTTGGTCCCCGAGCCCGTATGAGGCCAGCCACTGTGCCCGGTCCTGGCATGTCAGGCTACCGCGGGCCCTGCCTGCCCTCCGTCCACCAGGCCTGGCCCCGGGCAGAGAGGAAAGGCGAGGCCAGAACAGGGCCCCGAATCCAGGGACGTGTGTCCAGGGAGACCATGGGAGCCGGATGGGCCTGGGGTTTGAGAGCAGGAGTTTGGGTAGAGAAGGTTTTCGCTGGGAATGATGGCCCCCGCCACACCCTCCCAGCTGACTCTCCTGTGGACCCCGGGCCCATTAGAGGACAGGCCCCAACTCCTGAGGGCCGCCGTCAGGGAGGGGCCGGCCCCGCTCTGCTGACCAGTCCCACCGCCTCACACACAGCTGCTCAGGACCGTCTCCCCCTCTCTAATCTCCAGCCCTCCTGCTGTAGCTTCTGCCCAGATCTGAGCTGCAGACCTCAGCAGTGACCCAGCCCAGCCCCGTTACTGCCTCACAGAGGAAACGGATGCCCTGAGAGACAGCCCGCAGCATGTGAGACGCGGGGCCAGGCGGTGCACTCGGGGTCGTGAGCCTGGGCGGAGGGGCTTAAGCCAGACGCGGTACGAAAGCTAGCCTTGGTCCTTGCTGACCGACTAGCGGCGGACCATACCGCCTTTGAAAACCTCCATTTCCGTCTGTCAAAGGAGAGAACTAACCCTACTTCCTGGGATGGGTGAGGCTCTAATGCATTAAAGCATTTACCACGGAACCTGCCCCCAGAGCGACCACCAGTGAGTGGAGATGTTGGTCAAGTGCTCTCCCCACCCCTCACCCCCACCCACTGTGTGCCTGGGGACCCCGCGGGCCCTCAACTCTGGGTGCAGGGGGATGCTCTGAGCAAAGCCTCCTCCCAGTCACCCCCGCAAACATCAACTCATCGCATGCTCGCTGAGGGCTGCCCTGTGCCCCCCACGCCCGGGGCCCCCGGTCAGCAGGATGCACAAGTGTCCCCAGCGTGAGGGCCTCTCAGGCCGGTGGCCAGAGTGAGTGGTGTAGGCAAAGGCCAGCCACTGGCCCAGGCCAGCGATAGAGGCTGCTGTTCACACATATGATGGCCGGTGGGGGTATGGTCTCACCAGTACCAGGCATCCTGCAAAGCACGAGCTCGGTTCGCCCTCACGATGGCCCCGTGATGCCCAGGTACTGTGACGAGGTACCAACACCTGTGTCTAGGTACTATGGCAGTCCCCGCTTTACAGATGAGAGAACCAAGGTGGGAAGGAACCTGGTGAGGGACGAGGTTAGAGGGGTCAGAGATGAATAAGTGGCCCTGGCCCCGCCCATGGGGCCCTGGTGAGGCTGCACGTACTGGATCTCTGAGACCTACGCCCCCCCCACCAAAATCGAGCCCCTCCACCCCAGCCAAGAGTTGGTCCCGTTGGGAATGAAGCATGGCTCTGCCTCACCCAGCTCTTTAAAAAGACACAATCCTTGGGGCGCCCGGGTGGCTCAGTCGGTTAAGCGTCCGACTTCAGCTCAGGTCATGATCTTGTGGCTTGTGAGTTCGAGCCCCTGCGTCGGGCTCTGTGCTGACAGCTCAGAGCCTGGGGCCGGGGCGCAGAGTTGGGGCCCTGCTGGGGGCTTGGCTGGGGTGGCACCTGCTATGTTCTTCAGTCCCCACGAGCACCCCGCATGGGCCAGTGACTCCAGAGTCACCCTCGCTCTATGGGTGAGGCCAGGAAACTAGCAAGTGCCTAAGGAGGGCGGTGGCTTCAGGCCAAGTGCCCCAGGCCTGGGTGGGGAAGGCCAAGGGTGAGCCCTGTTCTGAGCCCCCGAACACAAAGGCCCCGGTTCTTGGGGGTTCAGTTCTGCTGGAAAGGACAGAGGCTTTTGGGGGGAAACGGCGGGGGGGGGGGGGGCTTCCTCCAAACTTGTTCTCTAAGCTCTAGCCCACTGCTCTCTAGTGGGCGTGGGGGTGGGGGAGAAAAGTAGAGAGCAGGCTGAACTTGAACTTGAGCAGCTTCCCCACCAGCCAGGGCCTCCCCAGGCTTCTGCAAGCTTCCACAGGCGTTTTTCATATAGCTGCAAATACGGCACCTGGTGAAATCGCCCATGTGTGTAATATATACCTCTGGGATACATTGAAAACATCCTCCGAATAGCCAGCCTTGCTGCTATTTAAAACGGATTCATGTCACACCCCATAGATTTCGTCTCTGCAGAAATGGCACCTATCATGGGCCTGAACACATTTGCTCTATTGCCACATAAACTACAATGGCGTGGCTCGCACGGTGGCTGCAGACAGGCTGCTGGGCAGAGGCTGCCTCCAGCCAGGAGACCCCAGGCAGGGGGAGGGTCCACACGGGACTGGTGGCCTAGGAAGCCAATCAAAAAAAAAAAAAAAAACGGGGAACATTGCCAAGCAGCCAATCAAGGCATGAGCCTGAAGTTGAACTGCTTGTGGGGTGGGACTTGGGGGTTTTGAGGCCCTTTGACTCAGGGCAGAGAGTTCTACCCTTGCCCTGTCTGCTGGGTCCAGGAAAAGCCGAATAGAGGTTCTCTAACTCTGCCTGAATCTTGCTGTCCCAGCCAGCAATAATTTTCTCTGTTCACCGAGCACCTATTGTGGCCCAAGTCTTTGGTGCCCCTAACATCACCACCCAGTGAGTCTTAGTACCCCTAACTTAGAGATGAGCAGACCGGGGCTCACAAGAGTCAAAGAGTGGTTCTCACACTGAACCCGCATTAGAATCTCCTGGAAGGCTTCTTAAAACCCAGAAGCCCGGATCCCACCCCGCCCCCGGGGTTCTGTTTCGGCCGGTCTGGAAGGGGGCTCGGGAGTTTGCAGTTTACAAGTTCCAGGTAAGGCTGATGCTGCTGGTCCGGGGACCACACTGTGACAGCGACCAGGTTAAGCGCGTCGTGTACGATTCTGCACCTGGCCTCCCCGCCGCCCCTTCGAGTGTGTCGGAGCGTGTGCGCGCGCGCGCGTGCGCGTGCGCGCGGGCTTTTATTTCTCCATCAGCAGTAACCCGAGTTGGGTCCTGCTTGTCCCAGCCCCACCGATTCTCCGCCTCACAGGCTGCGCCCCCCCCCTCCTCCGGCACCCCCCCTGCTCCCCCAGAGCAGTCAGCCAGAGCCTCCAGTTGGGGTTGTTAATTTTATCTTCCGCCACTGCGAAAGCACAACAGCTGGCAGGGGAGGGCCGAGGCAGGTGAACCGATGCTGCCAGCCAGCTCCCGCGGAGGGGGGAGGCCTGGGGGCGGGGGGACGGATTATGCCCGCGGCTACTAGAAGTCCCCTGGTGACCCCATCCGCTCAGAAAGGCCCCCACCCTGGGGCAGGAAGGGTCCCGGGCAGGGCCCACCCACACTGGCAACGCCCTAGACCCAGGTCCCCATCCGTCGATGGCATCGGCGCGTGGGTTTCTACCCAATGTCAGGTTGGAGGGGGTGGTGGGTTCGGCTGAACAGCTGTCGCGTGACCGAGCCCCCTCCTGCCGCCCCTAGAAGCACAGACGCGGCGTTTGTCTGGCTCCATTCGGGGGCTTTTTGTCAGGCCTTTTTTTCCCTGGGCTGCTATTACTCCTCCGTTCGATATTTAATTTTCCCATAAACCAAAGAGTTGTGCTTTTCTCCTCTCTTTTCCTGCTGGAGGCCCCCGCCCACTGGTGGGGTCTCCCTCCTTCTTGGGTTCCTGCTAGGAGGGAGGGCCTTGGGCGGGGCCAGAGACTTCAGCCCTTCCAAATGGGGCAGGGATGGGGGGGGGGGGGCACGACCCTTGGGTCCCTCCCCCCGACTCATTCGTTTGACCAATAACTACTGAACAAATCCTTGTGTGTCCGGCCCTCGGGATGTGACCATAGATAAGCATCCCTGCCCTCATGGTGCTTGCATTCTAGTGGGGGTGTCAGATGCAGAGGCCTTGGGGTTAGAAGGAGCTTAGGGTGTTCACGGACCTCCCCCAAAATTCTCAGTGTGTCAGAGCATGGCGTTGGGGGAGGTGGCCTTGGTCAAAGCAAGGCAGGGCCCACAGCATTCCAGGGTCTGGAGGGATCCCTTCCACAAACGGGCTGTGTGCTTGCCTGGGCCGGGAGAAATGAAGGAAGGAGGGAAGGGACAAACAAAACAAGAATTGAACTTGAACTCCTGTGCGGCAGGCCTGCGCCAGCTCTGAGGTTAGGTGGGCAAAAGACGAAGCTCCAGACGTCCGGGAGCACAGCCTCCCGGAGAAACAGATGTGGACCCGGGACAGGATGACAGGCACCTGTGAGAATGACAGGTGTACAATGCTCCAGGAACCCAGAGGATAAGCCCTGACCGAGTCTGGCAGGGTCCTAGAAGGCTGCCGGGGGAGGCAGTCCCTGAGGCCAGCCCTAAAGGATGAGGCAGAGTTAACCAGCAGAAGGATCGCTTTGTGCAGGGCACGGAGGAGGTGAGCTGCAGAAGGAACCTTGGGCAGCTCAGTGTGGAGCAGGGTGGCTGCCTGGAGGAGGTGCTCCTTCGAGCAGCGTCTTGTAGAAGCCGGAGAGACCGGTGGAGAGGATGGAAAGACACTGTGATGGGAGACCCCCCTCCCAAAAAAGGAAGAAATTAAAAATAGGGAACGTGGAGGGACATTTGTATTCACGCATGGACACTTTTATATATTAAGAGGGTGGCTTTCTTTTTCCTTGAAATTCGGGATAATGACTGGTTGCTGATTGAAGGGAAGGCAGTCAATAGAGCAGGCATGCTGAGAGAAAAGAATGGATTTTTTGCAAATAATACAATTTTGAACTTGTCTTCCCCCCCCCCCGCCCCTCCCCACGTCTAATTGATTACCACCCCGTGATAAATGACATTCAGAGCAGGAATGTGCCCAGCACCGTCACACAGCGGTACCCAGAGAACGACGGATTATCCCTCCCTCAGACAAGGGCCACTCCTGGAAGAGAAAGAAATTCCCTCAGCCCAGGAAGGGGCGTGGTCAGTCAAAGGGGTAATATAAATAGTCCCTTTCTGTTCCTGCAGCTTATAGAAGGTTTGTGTCCATTTTCTCGTTTGCTCCTCCTCTCAAAAATCCTGGAAGCAGACACGTTGGCAGGGTGTGTTTTATTGAACCCATTTTATAGATGGGAAGACTGACATCCGGTGGGTCAGCTGGCTTGCCCGTGGTCCCATGTGATGTTGGTAGCAAGCAGGGCCCGGACCGGAACCTCGGTGTGGCGCTCTCGGAGCCGGGACCCCGGCAGGCGCTGGAGAGGACCCCACGGGTGGGGAGAGAACCCGACTCTAGGAGATGCAATTAGACACAGGCCTGCTGGGGTTTGTATGAGGACAGGTTTGTGTTCCCGAATTTCAAAGGCCACCAGACGGTTTACAGAGCAGCGAACGATCGCATTATCTTCAAAGTGAGTTACGATGACCAAAACAAAGTTCTGCTTTCAAGATAAAGACAGGCAATATTTCAGAGTTAATTTCATAAAACTGATCACCCGACCGTTACCTCACTGTGTCGGTGTTAACTGTGAAGGAGAAAATAACGGCATCCCTGGATGGCCGTGGGACAGAGGCAGCAGAAGTTGTTCTGTGGCGGCCGCTGAGACGGACGGGCAGGCACACTTTACCTGTCCCGATGCTGGAGAAAATGGGTCCAAGAAACTTCCAGCAGCAACCCTCTCTGCTTAAGACAAAGAAGTCAGACAAAACTGAGACGTTGACCGGCTGGACTTGGGGGCAGGGGATCCGGGGGAGTTTGGTGGTGGTGGTCTTTGCGTGACCATGGACGTGTAGAGCCAGGCGGGGTTGGGGGGCGGGGTCTTCCTACTGCCCAGGGACGGCTGTGCGCTAACGTGTCCGGAAGTGGCTTGTAAACCCTGAAGCTCCGCCCATATCCGGGCTCTTACTGCCGTGATCGCAGCCATGCGTCCGATCCAAACACACCTGCTCGGTGTCTGTTCACCTGAGGACGGTCCTTTCAGGTAAACAGTGCAGGTGGGTGCTCCCCACCCCCCGGGAGAGCCCTGCCTCGGCACAGACACCTCTGAAGACGCACCCTCAGATCCACAGGAATGACACAGTCCTGGTGGGTGCACGGGACCCTGGCCCGGAAGAGTCGGGGGAGAGACTGCTGAGCCAGGGGTCTTGGTGGATTCTTTGCCATTCTATGCGACGTGGGTCACAGTCAGGTGGCCTGCTTTATCGTGCTGATTCCAGAGCCCAGCTTGGACCTCGGGATTGTTCCTGTCCAGGAAGCTGCATGGAAGTTATGCTTGGGCCGCCGCTGGCCATCTGCCTTGGGCTGGACAAGTGCTCCCGGGGCCGCGGGGCCAATCCCAGGGGGTGCATAGGGGGCTGCTTGCTTTGACCTCGGCCAGAGATTATAAGAGGGACAGGTGTGGGGATGAGCGTGGGGATGGCGTTGGGGTCTGGGAAGGGATGGAGGCAGAAATGAGCGTCCACAGTTATTACAGCTCTGCTGTGTCATCGGCCGTACAACCGAAATCTGTTATTGTCTTAGGAGCTTGATTAACTGTACACATTGCTAACACCTGCTCGGAAACATAACGAGGGACAGGGACACGTCTCCCAATCAGGGTCTGTGTGGGCATCGTGCGTGACGCGGGTGCAGATCTCCGGAATGGGGATGTGGGCACGCACGAAGATGCGTGTGTGTGGGTGCGCGTGCGTGTGACTGGGGACGGGGGCGCCCATGCTCTGCAGAGAACCCTGGCCAGGCTTTGGAAGTGCTGGGTGCCAGTCTGGGCACTGCCAACGGACCTACAGTGTGACTGTAGGCAAATTTCCCCCTCTCTGACCTCAGTTTGCTTACCTGTAAAATGGAAGGTGTCGACCAGTGTTGTCCAACAGAGACCCCATGCAAGTCCCGTATGTAATTATAAGTTTTCCAATCACCACATTGAGAAAAGCGTTGCAAGGTGGATTAATTTTAATAATATATGAAGTCCAGTAGAGCCCAAATATAGCTTCAGCAGATAACCACTATAAAATATTAGCGATACCTTTGACATTCTTTTTAAAATGGCTTTCGAACTTCAGTGGGTATTTTACGCTGACAGCACACAGGAACTCAAAAACGCCTTTCGAGTGCACAACAGCCACATGGGGTGAGTGACTCCTGCTTTGGAAGGTGCCCCGTGGCACCTTCTGGGCTTCTCACTTACCTGTGAATGCCCCCGAAGGCAGAGACCTTTCATTCTCCTGCCCAGTAGCAAGGAGCCTCCAGAAAGAACGTTAGTAATGAATCCTGCTAATAAGTGCCGATGACACGTACAGGATGCACTTTCAAAACACCTTTCAGGTACTATGTCACTGAATCATCACAGGTACCCTGTAATCCCCTTTTGTGGAGGCGGAAATTCAGGTTCAGAGAGGTTAGGTAACTGGCCCAAGGTCACACAGCCTGTAAGTGGGACAGCTGGTCTTTGAACTCTAGGTAGGCTGATTCACAGCCCACACTTTTGAACTCTAAGTAGGCTGATTCACAGCCCACACTTTTAACCACTGTCCTGTCCTACCTCCTGATAATAGCGATGCAAATAATAATGAAAACTGCTAGACTTCCCCCCCCCCCCACCCCAGGCATCTTGTAAGAATCATCTCTGCTCCCCAGAGCAGTCCAATCAAGGAAGGTTCTAAGGGTCTCAATGAAAGTGAGAAAGGATGAGAGATATCGAAGGTGCCTCGTGTCATTTCTGAGCCTGTCGGATTCTTGGAGGGTATACTTACATCCGTGCACACGACCACAAGCGGTGCCCGAGTTTTACGCCAAAGCTCTGATTGGCGTGGTCCCTTCATCTCCGGGGTAGCCGAGTTAAGTAGAGCCACCCACAGGAGAGCTCCCGAGGGATCTGGGTCACAAGGCGTCCGTGAGGGTTCCCCGTGGCTCAAACGTGTCCACGTGGGGCTAAAGGCACCCACAGAAACGAGCTCTTTTCTTCTTTCCAAAGGCCACGGAGGCGCAGCCTCTTGTCAGAGCTGGGGCTCTGGAGTCGGGGCGCTCAGGTTCAGATCCTGACTCTGTGGACCCGGGGACGGCCTCCCGCACCTCTTCAGTTTCCCGTCTGTAAAATGGGAGTAAACACACCCACCTCGTAGACTGATGGGGAGGATTGCATGCGTTCACCCAGGCTAAGGGCTTAGCACAGCTCCTGGCTGCATCGTGGGTTCTTGCTGTGGGGCCCCAGGTGTTTCACTGGAGTCTTAGAGTAAGTTCGATGGCAGAACCTGGGACTTCTGGGTAATTGAAGCGCTCCCTGTATGTTTCCCCTCGCGGAATTCCTACCCCACTTACCACCTGCTTTATACAATCTTACACTTAATTACAATTCTGCATCTGTTGTTTTCCCATTGTTTCCTGTTCATGCCGCTTCCCTTGCCAATTGCACAGCGCGTGGTGGCTGCGCGAATGAATGAATGGCTCATACCTGGCTTCCTTTCACCAGACCTCAACATAGAGTGGCCAGGCGGCTGTCACCCCCCGCCCCCAGCCTGTGAGCTTCTCTGTTTTATCACCGGGCGCCTACAGCGGGCGCCTGGCACCATGCCCGGCACCTAGTAGGTGTCAGGAAACGTTCGTTGAGCTTAATTAAACTTACCTGGAGTGAAAACCCCCTGCAGGAAGGAAAGGCCCCGGCTCTTCATCCTCTCCGTTTCCCCCCGCCGCGCTTGACGCCAGGCTGGGTAAGCCAAAATGGACAGCCCTTCCCAAGTGAAGTCCTCAGATCCTGGCTCCTGTCCTCCTGAATGCAAGGGGACTGCGGAAATAATAGTGTCAATCCAAAGAATAGCAGATTCCTGGGGCGCCTGGGTGGTTCGGTCGGTTAAGCGTCCTCTTTCGGCTCAGGACGTGAATGTGGTTCATGAGTTCGAGCCCCACGTAGGGCTCTGTGCTGACAGCTCAGAGCCTGGAGCCTGCTTTGGGTTCTGTGTCTCCCTCTCTCTCTACCCCTCCCCTGCTCTCTCCCTTTCTCTCTCTCTCTCTCTCTCTCTCTCTCTCAAAAATAAATATTTAGGGGCGCCTGGGTGGCTCAGTCGGTTAAGTGTCCGACTTCAGCTCAGGTCACGATCTCGCAGTCCGCGAGTTCGAGCCCCACGTCGGGCTCTGGGCTGATGGCTCGGAGCCTGGAGCCTGCTTCCGATTCTGTGCCTCCCTCTCTCTCTGCCCTTCCCCCGTTCATGCTCTGTCTCTCTCTGTCTCAAAGATAAATAAACGTTAAAAAAAAAAAAAAATTAGGGGCGCCTGGGTGGCGCAGTCGGTTAGGCGTCCGACTTCAGCCAGGTCACGATCTCGCGGTCCATGAGTTCGAGCCCCGCGTCAGGCTCTGGGCTGATGGCTCGGAGCCTGGAGCCTGTTTCTGATTCTGTGTCTCCCTCTCTCTCTGCCCCTCCCCCGTTCATGCTCTGTCTCTCTCTGTCCCAAAAATAAATAAAAAATGTTGAAAAAAAAAATTTAAAAAAAAAAAAAAATTAAAAAATAAAATAAATAAATATTTAAAAAAATTAAAAAGAATAAAAAAGAATAGTAGCTTCCTACCATGTGCTAAGCCCTTTCACACCTAGGAGCTGGCCCCTCCTTCACATCCATCTGCCAAGTTTTACTCCCATTTAGCAGATTGGGGAACTGAGGCTCAGAGCTTTGGTAACTTGCCCCAGGACGTGGAGGTTTGGCGACCTGGCTGAGATTTGGATCCAGAGGTTCCCAATGGCTCCACGGGTGTCCTTTCCACTACCCCACAGTGCCCACCCAGGAGCCCTGGCTTTGTCACACCAGCCAGTGATTGCTGAGCAGAGTGAGCCAGTGGGAGGCGGGACCAGCCAAAATACACCAACTTCCAGAAAGAAAGGAAAGAGGCAGCTCTTGGCCCTAAATGCCTCTCAAAGTCACCTCCTCTCTGTTGCCCTCACCCTGCTCTAAACGGACAGCCTGTCTAGCCTGAGTCACACTGTGTGTTTTCAGCGTCCAAAATGCAATTCCGATCATGGCGCTGCTCTTGCTTAAAACTTTCAATGGCTCCCCACTGCTTTCAAGACAAAGAAGAAAACACATGACCAGTGGTGTGCTGGGAAACCCCCTCTCTGGGGACTGGGGCAGAGAAGAGAACACACAAAAAGCCTTGACTTGTGGTGGTGGCCAGTTTCCGTGGCGTAAAGCTGCCTACTGTGGCCGATCTCAGGCTACCAGAGCAGTCCTGGAAATGGCACATGTGGGTCTCAGGCGCTGCTAGGAACCGGCCCTAGCACACCACTGCAAGCGGTAACCTACGGTCAGCGGCTCTGCTTTGCACCCCGCACACTTCCCAGGGCCCCTCCGCCCCCATCCCCAGCTCCTTGCCCTCCCCCTGCCGCCTGCCCCGGGCTGACATGCTCCAGACCTCCGCATATGCTGTTCCCTCCAACTGCCACACTTGTCCTTTATCTTGGGTTGCTTCCTCGGGTCACAGAACTTGCTCGGACCCGGGCAGGGGCCCCTTGCCTCCTGTTACACCTCCCGGCACCTGCTGCGCTTCACACGTTTAACTGTATGGTCCCTTGATTCGTGCCCTTCTTCCCAGCAGGCTGTAGGCCCCTTGAGGCCGAGCCCTTGTCTGTGTGCCCGGCAGGGACATCGTCCCGACTACAGTTGGTGCCAGTAACACCACCTGGAGTCACGCAACCCTCCTCCCCTTCCTGCTCCCCGCACCCAGCACGGGACCTGGCCCATCTCAGGGGATCTCCTCCTGAATCTTCCACTAAACCTTTGTTTCGCTGTCCTTCCCTCTTGGGTAGCTCCCCCCACCTCCATCGAAGTGATGGCCGCAGACATGCCCGCCCCCTTCAGCCGCTACCAAGCCCAGAACTTCACGCTCGTCTGCATTGTGTCCGGAGGGAAACCAGCGCCCATGGTGAGTACCTCTGGAGTGCCCAGCTCCTCCTCCGTCCCTGCCGGGCCACCCTGCTCTGTGACTTGTCCAGGTGCAGATGTCACCGTGGCGTCCACTTTGCAGAATAAAGGGGAGAGGGTGGGAGCCCCTGCCTTGAGCCGTCTGCCTTGGTCTGACCCCATCTACTCATCTGACCCACCGAGGTGTCTGCTTTGCTCCCAAGATCCCAGCACAGAACCCCACTTTTCCTGGACCCTGGGGTCCCAGAACTGCACAGTGGGTCCTTAGGGAAGCCCAGCATCAAGCAGAGCCCTGCCCCACTTATCGGACAGAATGGGGACAAATGAGGCCCAGAGAGGGGAAGGGATGTGTTCTGAGTCACCTACAATGTTCTTGACGGACGTGGGACTCAAGTTCATGCCCTCCAGCTCCAATTCCACTGTGGAGGGAGGGAAGGGAGGAAGGCGGAAGGAAGGTAAGAGAGAGAATTCCTGTTTGGACCAACTCCGACCCACCCTAACTGCTTTGAGGTCCGCCAGCCCAGCTCATGCATTATCATCACGGCCACTTCAAGCGGTGGGGGCGCTAACATAGAGAACTGGGTTCTAGCCCCTGCCCTGCCTTAAGCAGAAAGATTCCCCTCTGCTTCCCAGTTTCTGCAAAGAGGCTTAGGGAGTGGACAACATTAACATTTTCAGCTTTTTTTTTAGCAGCACCAGGACCTCTTTGGTCCAAATGAAATACACAAAGCCCCACGTGTAAAACATGTAAGAGTGAAGGAAGGTCAGGTTGCCCTTATGGAGCCCCGAAGCACCTGTGTGGAACCCTTGATTCCCTGAACCCATATTGAGAATCCACGCGCTACGTGCTGTGAAGGCTCCCTCCACGAGAATTGTATAATACACTTGACACTGTGAGTTCAGGTATCACTAGGATTAGTGAGGGGCTGGGCTCGAGCGGAGGATAGGTAGGGTTAGAGTTCAAGGTGGGAGACAATGAATTCCAGACTCTGTCTCATTGGCGTGATGCAGTGGGGTTACCTGGGGACCCAGGCCAGTCTCACCCCAGGATCTAGACCTAGATAGACCCAGCTTCTCAGGGCAGGGCAGTAAACAGGTGCAGAGAAACCCAATACAGGGCAGTGGCCAGGTGCACACAGGCGCAGGTGGGGCCGTAAGCAAGGTTGCATAGGTACAAGTGGGGCAGTAAGCAGGTGTGCAGAGACACAGGTGGGGCAGTGGACAGGGGTGCTTAAATAAGGCTTTGGTAAGGCCCATCTCCCTGCACCCATACCTCATGGTCCCAAGGAGACAGATAGATAAAAAGGCAACTGCAACCCCAGCGATTGGTGAGAGCAGGAAATGGTCCCCAAGTTTCCCCCTTTGGAGCCCATAAAGAGGTCTGGCCTCTCTAAAATCAGACAAGCTGGTCTTTTTCTCCAAAGAACAACTTCTTTCCCAGAGGATACAAAGAAAGTCTCCCCACGGCCCTGGGGCTGCAGGAAGACTCCCCACCCCCAACCCCTGCCTGCTCCTGCCATTTAAGATATGGCAATAAAATATTCAATATTCATATACACATATATATATAGTTGCACATAGATGTAAAAGACATTTCTCTCTCTCTCTACACACACACACACACACACACACACACACACACACAAGATCCTTAATTCCCCGCATTCCAGGCATCTTACGTTTGCCTGGGACATCAGAACTTAAAAGAATTCTTTGGTATAAATTACAAACCTGCTTTTGAAGCACTTTTCAAAAGCAAACGAAAGAAAGAAAGAAAAACCCAAAGCAGGCTATTATGTGCATATGAGATCCTTCGCTGGAGCTATAAACTCTGACAGATTCTCCAGGTCCCACATTTCATCCCCCCCCTTCCCCTCTCCCGCAGCCCCCCTCCTCTCCTCCCCCACATCCTCCTCCCTCCCCTCACCTGCACCAGCATCCTGAGAAAGCTGCTTCCTGCCCTCCTCTCTCCCTGTCTCCCATCGATTTATTTACCTGATTTATTAAAAAATACACCCAATCCCCACAGGCCTCTGGGCACACGTACCAACATAAAAGACAGCAAATTAAATTAAATGCCGCCTCTCAAAACTTGGGTTCCCCATTAGAGAAAGCGAGAAGATGTTTGCTTTCACCCCATCCCCACACCTCGCTCTCTCCCACACATGCAGCTGTTTCCTTCCTTCTGGTTGCAAACCTCCAAAACGCGCCCACGGAGATCCCTTCCTCTTCATTCTTCTTCGGATGGCTCACTTCCTCTCAGGCGCCTTCCTACCTTCTCCCTCGTCCAAATGCTGTCCCCAGGTGGGCACAGACCTCTCCCCCGCAGCCCAGGTGGCTGCTGGGGCTGTGCCCTGGGCCCCTGTTTCAGTACATTGTTTCATTGAAGCATCCGACAGCCCCCGGAGCAGCTGTCCTTACTCCCCTTTACAGGTAAGGAAACTGGGGCTCCAAGAGGCTCACCTGCTGGTAAAGACGGAGGTGGGCTTGGCCTCTGCCACTAGGAGCTGTGTGTGTCCCCTCGACCTGAGCTGGCTCAGAGTACTTGGGGTGCTGGAGGGAAAGGAATGAGGGAGAGTCCATCCGGAAGGAGGAGGCGGCCTTGGAAGAACTGGCATTCTGTGGCCAGGTCCTCTGAGGTCCCACCGTAGGTCATGAAATGCTTCCCGCACCCTCCTTGTAATTTCAGGTTTATTTCAAACGCGATGGCGAACCCATCGATGCTGTGCCCCTGACAGAGCCACTGGAGGCAAGCTCTGGCCCCTTCCAGGACAGCAGGCCTTTCCGCAGCCTCCTGCACCGTGACCTAGATGACACCAAGATGCAGAGGTCGCTGTCTCTGCTGGACGCTGAGAACCGGGGCGGGCGCCCCTACACAGAGCGCCCCGCCCGCAGCCTGACCCCGGACCCCAGCGTCCTCCTCCAGCCGACCACCGAGAACGTCCCAGAGACGGTGGTGAGCCGCGAGTTCCCGCGCTGGGTCCACAGCGCCGAGCCCATCTACTTCCTGCGCCACAGCCACACCCCGGGCAGTGACGGCACCGTGGAGGTCCGTGCCTTGCTCACCTGGACGCTCAACCCACAGATCGACAATGAGGCCCTCTTCAGCTGTGAGGTCAAGCACCCAGCGCTGTCGATGCCCATGCAGGCAGAGGTCACGCTGGGTAAGACTTGGTGGGTGCCGCTCTGCAGGGACCCTGCAGAGCTGGGGGGCGGGGAGCCTTGGGTCCTTGGGTCGCCGGCCACCTCGGACGTGGGGAGGGGTGGGGCAAGGAGGCGTCCGGGGCAGGCCCGGAGATCAGGGCCGGGGTTCTTAAGGAGGTTTGCTGAGCTGGACTGGGGAACGTGGGTGGTCACAGGGAGGTCAAGAGAGCTTGCTGGACGGGGTCAGGAACACTAGAAATCAGGGGAATTTGGTCCGTCATTATCGTGAATATGTGAGTCGGAGAAGTTTGCTGAGTAATTAAGCAGAGGAGGGTTCAAAGGTGGACACTATGGCCCCAGAGCCTCGCTCTTAGCCTCTCGCTGTGCCACATCTGTTGTCTCTGGCAGCTGCCCCCGAGCACTTTCGCGTGTCATTCCTTGGAGACCTCATGAGCTCCCCCTACTGCCCGGCCCTGTGCTAGGCGCTGGGACCTCATCAACCCGCAGCCTGCCCCTACCACCCTCTCCGGACCCTCCCGCTTCCCACTGTCCTTTGGCGAATGTGAACCTCAGGATGCCATCTGCTCCGGGCTGGGATGCAGAGCAGCCTCACCCCTTCGCTTTTCCCCCAGGAAAGCCGTCCCCTGCCCCTCTTGCCCAAGCAAAGCTCGGCCTCCCTGGAATGGTGCCCTGCCCCACCCCCACCGACACGGGGAAAGACCAGACAAGGACTTGAGAGCAGCTGGAAAAGTGAGTGTGCACCTCACAGCTCAAATCGCAGTGATGAGGGCGTGCTGCCCCTGGCCTGCCCCACCCCCTTGCCCTCCCGCACCCCAAGCCAGATCAAGGACTCGCCTGCCCGCTCCCTGATCGCAGCAGGTTCCCTTGACCGGAGCCGTGCTGGCGTGCACCCCACCGCCCCCCCATCGGAGCCAGGGCAAGGCCCCTTCGCAGGCAGTGGGCATGCGCGGTCATGTGTGTGCACCCCCGGGGGAAGCGGGGAGCGGGGGACACTGCAAGGCTGCCAAGACGCAGGTGCCAAATCGGGGGGATGACACAGACCCCCGGGCTGGCTTCCCATCCAACCTTGGCTGCCGTCTGTTGGTGGGATCTCAGGCCTCAGGTCCCCGAGCCTCAGTTTTCTGACCTGTTGAATGGAGAGAATAATTGTAAGCTCATAAATATCAGGAGCCAGGCTCCCTGCAGGATGATTTGCCTACAAGTTCTCCTGGCACAGGTGCCGTGAGCTTATGGGGCAGGGAGAGACGCTGTCATTATTCCCGTTTCACAAGTGAGGGGAGCCAGCCAGGCTTGGAGTAACTCTCCTTAGGTCAGCCAGCCAGGTCTGACCCCAGGCCCACATTCTTCACCACTGTGCCATCTGCTGGGGCTGTGGCCAGGGGGGCGTGCTGTGAGCTGGGGGGCGGGGCGAGGGAGAGTGGAGGACACCCCGCCCTCTGCCACGGCGGGGAGACAGTAGGATGGGCAGGTGACCTCGGGACACAGAATCCAATCATCTGATCAGGACTTTGAAGGTCAGGCCAGGGCAGACCAGAGCCTCCCCGCGATCTCTGCTGTTCCCTCTGCCGGGATGTCCTCCCCCAGCTCAGACACTGCTCCCCACAAGAAGACGGATGCCTGGTGGTCCCAGAACCCATCTCAGTAGATGGCGACTACGTTCTTCCCATTGGCGGAGCCTGAACCCTCAGAGTTGCTTGCTTTTCCCGCTCTTTTCCCATGCTCCGCGTCTAAGCCTCAAGAACCTGCCCCCACACCTGCTGCTTCTGGTGGTTTCCTCTCCGACCACCCAGTTCCCACCTGGATTTCGCAGCCGCCAGGCTGGTCTTTCCGCTCCCACCCTCGTCCATTCTGCTCTTCGTGCTGATTGATCGGCTTAAGATATAAATCAGATCCTGACACACATACACACCCACCCCAGCCCCTCCAATGGTAGACGAACAGATGGACAAAACAGAATAGAATTCAGAAACAGACCCAGAGAGAGAGAGAGAGAGTCCATCTTGATTTTTGATGAAGGCCCCAAGGCTGTTGAATGGGGAAGGAGAAGTTGTTTTAACAGACAGCCTTGAACAACCGGAGACGCTTAAGAGCAAAATGACCCCAGTCCCCTATCTCACGCACACACAAGAATTAATTTGAGATGAATCACAGGCCTAAACGTGAAATCCAACATCATAAAGCCTCTAAAGCGACGCATAGGAATCTGGCTTTGTGACGTCGAGGTAGACCAGGAGTTCTTCTAAAGGTCACAAAAGGCACCAAATGAAAAATTGAACACTGTTAAATGAGACTGAGTCAAAATCCAAAGCTTCTGCTCATAAGAAGGCACCTTCAGGAATATATATACAGGCTGAGAAGAAATACTCTCCCTACAGATTTATGACAAAGGATTTGTATCTAGAATATATAAAGAACTACTACAGATCATGAATGGTAAGACAACTCCATTAAAAAAAAGAAAGAAAGTGGGGCGCCTGGGTGGCGCAGTCGGTTAAGCGTCCGACTTCAGCCAGGTCACGATCTCGCGGTCCGTGAGTTCGAGCCCCGCGTCAGGCTCTGGGCTGATGGCCCGGAGCCTGGAGCCTGTTTCCGATTCTGTGTCTCCCTCTCTCTCTGCCCCTCCCCCGTTCATGCTCTGTCTCTCTCTGTCCCAAAAATAAATAAAAAACGTTGAAAAAAATTAAAAAAAAAAAAAAGAAAGAAAAAGAAAGAAAGAAAGAATACGTCTGAATGGCCCATAAGCATATGAAAAGGTTTATAATACATTAGTCCTCGGGAAAATGAAGATTAGGACCTCGGTGGGGTACCGCGGCACAAACAATAGAATGGCTAACGTGGAAAGAACAGGTAATGTCAAATGCCAACAGGGACGTGGAACCATCAGAACCTTCGTGCGTCGCCGGTGCGAGCATAAAACCGTGCCACCATGTTGGACGATTAGCACTGCTTTCCCAGATGAAAACACCCTTACTTTATGACCCAGTAATTTCACTCCTAAGTGTTTACCCAAGATAAATGGAAACATTATGTCCACAAACGTTTGGAGGTGAATGTTCACAACAACGACAATAAAAACTGTAAGGAACCCGAATGTCCGCAATTGGGAAGAGGGGAGAACAAAACCGTGCTATCGTCCTACGATGAGCTACTTCTCATCAATACAAATGAACTCCTGTTAGTCGCAACCACGTGGACAGAGCTCAGAAAACATTATACCGTGTGCAACACTCCAGACGGCACAGAGTGCCGGGATTCCGTTTATACGGTAAACTCCTAGAACATTTACCAAAACTCTCCAGTGAGAGAAGTCAGAACAGTGTGTACCTATGGGGGGTGGGGGTGGGGTGGAAGGAGGCATAAAGGAACCTTCCGGAGGGATGGGGGTGTTCTAGAGTTTGATTGGGACGGTGGCTACACAGGTGTTCGCATTAGGATTCGCTAAGTTGTGTTCAGAAGAGTGCATTTCCCTGCACAACTGCCATTATATTTAAAACCAAATCCCAGCGATGTCCGTACATTACCCCCCTCTGCTCTGTCCGCTCCAGCCACGGGGTCCTCTTAACTCTTCTGTGAATGCACCCAGCTCGGGCCCACCACGGACTTTGCACCGGCTTTCCTTTCTGCCTAGAATAATCTTGCCCCAGATATTCTTAAGCCCTCTGTCCCTAAGGCCCCTGTTCAGATCTTCTACTCGGAAAGTCCTTCCTTGAACACCGTATCTCAAACAGCCTCTTCCTCCTGGCCCCATCAGCTGCTTATCTCACTTTATTCTCACTTTATTCTCTCAACCTGCAGGTATATTACGTGTTTCCTTATTCCCTGGATCTCCCACTGGAATTTAAATTCCGTGTGGGCAGGGTCTCTACCTGCCTCGTTCACACGGTACAAGGCTCAGAATGATCCCTAACATATTACTCAGTAAGCACCTGTCTAAGAATTAAGTCATACTTTTCTGGGTTGTTGTGAAGATTAAATAAGGCAGTACATATCCAGTGCTTAGCATAGTGACAGACAGAGTAAGCACTCACTAAATATCAGCTACTGTTATATTCATTGTTACAGCCCCAGCATTGCCCTGAACAGTAATCAGCACAGTTTAGGTGAACCACAAATAACTAGATGTATAGAGCAGATGAATGAGTGGGTGGGTGGGTGGGTGGGTGGGTGGATGGATGGATGGATGAGTGGGCAGGTGGGTGGACGGATGGATGCATAGGTGAGTGGGTGGATGGATGGATGGGTGGGTGGAAGGAAGAACAGATGGATAGATGGACAGAAGGGTGGATGGAGGGATGGATGGTTGGATGGATGGATGGATGGATGGATGGAAGAACAGGTGGAAGACGGACAGAAAGGTGAACAGATGGATGGGTGGGTGGGTAGGTGGATGGATGGATGGATGCATGGATGGATGCATGGGTGAGTGGGTGGATGGATGGATGCATGGATGGATGGATGGATGGATGGATGGATGGATGGATAGATGGATGGATGGATGGATGGATGGATGGATGGATGGATGGATGGATGGAAAAACAGGTGGAGAGATGGACAGAAGGGTGGATGGATGGATGGATGGATGGATGGATGGATGGAAGGATGGATGGATGGATGGATGGATGGATGGATGGAAGAACAGGTGGATAGATGGACAGAAGGCTGAATGGATGGATGGACGGATGGATGGATGGATGGATGGATGGATGGATGGATGGATGGTTGGAAGAACAGGTGGATAGATGGACAGAAAGGTGAACAGATGGATGGGTGGGTGGGTGGATGGATGGACGGACGGACGGGTGGGTGGATGGGTGGGTGGATGGATGGATGGATGGATGGATGAATGGATGGATAGATGGATGAATGGATGGATGGGTGGATGGATGGGTGGATGGATGGGCAGATGGATGGATGGTTTTAGTGAACACCCAGAATTCCTGGGGGAAACCTAGAGGAGGTTTTCCATGAGATTTCACAAGGCTGTTCTTGCAGTGGAATCTTCAGGAGAGATAAGGAGGGCAGCTTATATCATCAGGATCGTTTATACTCCCCTAGACAGATGCACACCACTTTCCATTTCACGTTATAGCCTCCCATCTGTCCTCCATTATCATTTTCAGAGTAACTCCTCAAAAAGTGTACTAACCTATTGTCCCCCACTTACAGGTAAGGAGACTGAGGCCCAACAAAGTTGAACTGATACATCCAAGTCATGCTGTCAGAGAGCAGAAGGCTAGGCCCCAATCCTGGGTCTCTGGACCCCCACTCTTTCTGTGTATCCAGGGGTGGAGGGCAGGGAAAGCCCAGGGGCTCAGAACATTCCTTTTGGAGACTCTCAGTGCTGTGTTCTAGGCAGGTGGGGTTTGGGGAGGCAGAGTTTGACTGCCAGGAGCTGCTGGTGGCTGTCGGTAGGGGTGTGAGCGGGGAGGGTGACAGCAGCTGGCCTGGCTTGTGGAAGCAGCGTCGGAAGCAGCAGTGACAGGGGCGGGGGCGGGATCTTCCGCCAAGGTGCTGGTTGGTCCGCAGCTGCCAGGATGGAGCTCAGAGCGAGGGCAGGACAGACCCCTCACCTGCCCCCCTTCACCCCCCAGGGTCAGCTCCACACAGGAGCCTCTGGGAACCTGCAGCTCAGGCAGCCACGGAGAGAGTCTGGCTGCCCGAGTGAAAGACAGCACCCCTCCCTCCCCACCAGCCCTGGCCTCGGGGCCTCCCTCGGAAGACCCATCGAGCCCTGTTCCCATCACTTCCTTGCTGTGCGGCCTCTGGCAAGCGGCAGCCCTCCAGAGGGCCAGGTGTATGGCCTGCAAAATGGGTTTCATGCAACCCTGCCTCATAAGCACCCTGAGGATGGGGCGATAGGCCTAACAGGGAGTCTAGAGCATGTGAGGTTTCCTCCCACCTCACTCGCTAGGCCCAGGCCTCCGCTGGAAGGGGCGGCCGCTAGCACTGGTGAGGGGGGGTGGGCGGCAGGGGGCCCGGCAGGCGGATCTGTTCTCATTGTTCCCATCATGCAGCTGGGGAAAGCCCCATGCAGTGACCCAACCAAGGCCACGCACACTAGACCGGAATCCGCCCCAGCCTCCCTCCCTTCTGGCGCTGGCTGGCGGAGGCGGCCCCGGAAGCCCTCCCTGCACCCCCACTCCTCCCACCCGTGCGTCCCTCAGCCCCACGTGGCACTTCAGACGCCTGGCTCGTGGTTTAATTAATAGTCCTTTCATTTCCTTCTCAGAGAATGAACTTCGCAGTGCCAGGGAGACCACCCGCGTCTGCGGGCTGCTCTGATTTCCACTTGGAGAGCTGAGCGGGAAGGAGAGGCTGGGGAGGAGGCAGGGGTGGGTCGGGGAGAGCCCAGGCCAGCCCCAGGGCCTGGGACACAGCTTTTCTCCTGCCGTCACCCCTGGAAGATGTTCGCAGAGAAGGCACGGGGTGTGGCGCTCTAACCAAAGCCTTGAGGCCTCCCTCCAGCTGGGGAGGCCTCTCCCCCATGACCCCTGACCTTCGGCCTCAGTGCCCACGGGACCGGGCTCCTCCTTCCCCCCCTGGAACCCTCCTCAGGAGTTTCGTGTCTCAACTGGAATGTCACCTTCCTTGGAGGAGACTCTGGCCGGCACTCACCCTCCGCGTGAGCAGAGCATCTGCATACTGGTTTCCCGTCTGTGCACTTGCTTGTGCGTGGAACGTGTGCCCGACTCGAGTGTGAGCTCCCAGCCGGCAGGCACCTGGCTTGCCCACACTGCGTGCCCCCCGCACCGCCCAGAGCCTGGCACGGGAGTGGCTCACTAATTGCCTGTTGAATGACTGAATGAGTCTGGGGGAAAGAGCCCCAGGAAACATGGGAAATTAACCGCGTCGGTGACCTTGGATAAGCCCCTTTGTTACTCGTGCACCTGGGTTTCCCAATCTGATCCTGAGGGGACGGGCTCAGAGGTCCCGGTGGCTCTCCCAGCCCTGACATTCTCTTGTGCGCAGGACGGCAAGGCCCCGGGCGTCTTGTCCCCCAAGCTCACGATATAAAGGGCCTTGAAAGAAGTGATACAGGAGGTGAGGAAAGAGGCAGGGAGGACAAGGGCCGACGGGAGGAGATGGTTCCCCCCACACACACCTGTTACCCCCCCGTACCTCCAGTCTAGGGATTCCAGAAAAACCCCACTGGGCAGATTACCTAGTAGAAGGAGCATCGGGTCAGAAGGGAGACAGCTGAGTCTGGTCCTGGCTCCTACTCACTGCGTGACCTTCGGCAAGTCCCTTGCCCTCTCTGGGCCTGGTTAACCCAGCCGTGCAGGGGGTGATAACGGCAGAGTCCCGCCTCATGAGGATTTAGTGTGGGTGGCAGTTTGGGGTGCTTCAAGCCGTCGCAGCTGCTGGGACAGGCTTCCTGCCACTAACAGCCGAGTCGTTTGTGGGGTAGACTTCTCTTGGGCGTCCCCACCTCCACCGTCCCCTGGGCTTCTCTGACCTGACCCTGATCAGGCTTGTGCTTGTCTTTCATCCACACCGAGCGTGAACCCCACAAGGCCAGGGGTCGCGTTCTGAGCACCACCACTGAATCCCAGGTCTCAGGGTCGGACTGATTGCAGGGGCTCGGGGACCGAGTGTGAGCAAGAAGGCAGGCGTGGATGGATGAATGGGCATCGTCGGAGCTCCTGGCTCAGTGGCAGCTCCCCCCAAGGATGCTCGCTGCTGGACTGGAACTTTCTCTCCCACTTTCCCCGTGCCTCCTTTTCCTCGCTCAGTCTCCCCTTCTCCATATATACGCATACCTCTCTGACCTGGCCTTCCTCTCCCTACAGTTGCCCCGAAAGGACCCAAAATCATGATGACACCCAGCAGAGCCCGGGTCGGGGACACAGTGAGGATTCTGGTCCACGGATTTCAGGTCGGCCTCGCTCCGAGCATCTGGAAGGGTGGTGGGAGGTGACAGGGACACCACTGGTCACCGGTATCCCTCTAAGACACTTCCCTTGACCTCAGTGCCCCAGCCGGTGAGGCGGAATGGCCTCTGGTGAGGAATGGCGAGGTTTTGCTCTCCATCCAGAGCCCAGCGCAGACCCAGCTCATGGACTTCGCATCCTTTCCGGCCCTGGAGTCCTTCCCTTGCTGGGGTTCCGGGCAGCCACTCCTGCCCCATCGGATGGCAGGCAGCGTGTGTCCAGCCCCGGCCAGGCCATGCCTCTGGCCCCTTCCTGCTCTGGCAGAGTGGTTCCCCCTGTGACCCAACTCTCCCCCCACCCCGACCCATAGAACGAAGTCTTCCCGGAGCCCACGTTCACCTGGACGCGGGTCGGAAGCCGCCTCTTGGATGGCAGCACCGAGTTTGACGGGAGGGAGCTGGTGCTGGAGCGGGTTCCTGCCGAGCTCAACGGCTCCATGTACCGTTGCACGGCCCAGAACCCCCTGGGCTCCACCGACACACACACCCGGCTCATCGTATTTGGTACGCTGCCCTGAGCGGGGGTTGGGAGGGCGACCAGGGGCGGCGCCCTGGCTGGAGCCGTCCCAAGGACGAGGGAGCGGCCGGGGCCCGGGGCCCCTAAGTTTGCCTGCGAGGATGCCCCACCCAGAGGCACCGGGGTTCGGTGCTTGAAGCCAGATCTCTGGGTTCGGATCCCGGACGCATCACTTCGCAGCCGGGCGACCTGGGGCAAGCCGCTCGACCTCCCCCATCTCTCCGTCTGTGAAGCAGACCTAATGCCACGTCCGCACAGGGGCCCTGGGCTGCCCCGAGAGGGCGCCCGCGATACCACACGGCAGGTGCTGGAAACGGGAGGGTTCCTCCCCGGAGCTCTGAATGTCACCCCAAGCCGGCTCTCTTTCCGTCCTTTCCAACAGAAAACCCAAATATTCCAAGAGGAACGGAAGACTCCAATGGTACGTCCTCACCCTCAGAGCTTCTCGCTAAAACCCAAGGGATCTGCAAGGGTCCGGGCAGCCCCGGTCTCCCCAGCGGCCCGTTCGTATACCCTTGCCTTTGCCTCAAGCCTCAGGCGGGCGGCTGTCCTCTGGTTCAACAGAGTCTGGGTCAAGGGTGGTCAGGAATGGGTGCTGAGGCACTACGGGGGACTCAGCACCCCGAAATCAGCCAGCGGGGGTTTCCAGGGACCTAGCGTGTCCCCTCGCCACCATCCACAATGACTCTAGCTCGCTCAGCTCAGAGAACTTAGCTGCCCTGGCCCTAAGAGGATGTGTCGCCATTGACCATGGGCTTGTGTCCCCGGGCTCGGGACCACTCCACAGGGCAGCGGGGAGCACATTCAGGTGCCTCGGCTGGAGACTCTTATACCCCCCTCCCTGAGCTCCTGCCCAACCTGAGCCCCGGTCCATGGGACCCAAACACCGCTCCCTGGCCCACCAGCCCTTTCCTCCCCACACTGGGCTGATCTCACATTTCACAATGGAGGCCCCCACACCCGGTCCCCACTAGATGGTCCCAGTGGCCACCAGGGAGCCTGAGCTCAGTCCAGCAAGCCCGGGGCAGGGAAGGGGTCACGCCCAGTTTGGTGGGACAGGTGGCAGAGGTTGGATTTGAACCCAGTGCATCCCGTGGCTGAATCCAGACTCTGCTGGGGCCCTTTGAAGCTCTGCCATCCGGGATCCATTCCTGCCCCACCCATCAGGGTCCGCGGCCCTGACCCTGACCCCGCTCCCTGCCGCCCTGACACAGGTTCCGCTTCTGGCCCTGCTGGCGTCTGGCTCACCTTGGTGCTCGCCCTGACAGTGGTCCTGGAGCTGACGTGAAGGCCCGGCCGCCACTCCCGCCACTCCACCCCGCGCTGACTTCGCCGCGATCGGTTTTCTTTTCTTTTCTAAACTATTTCCAGTCTGTTCTTCGTCCCTTTCTGTCTATGTCTTGGCTTCTTCAATCAGTTTAATTAAAACGAAACAATTTTCCCCACCTTAGTCTGTGGCTCTGAATTCGTCTTTTGTTCTGTGGCAGCGACTGGCACTCCCTGGCACCCAGTGTCAGGACAGGCCCTGGGGAGGGGGTGACAGAGGGGACGGAAGGCACGCTCCTTCCGGGAAGAGGAGCGGAGGTGCGGCTTACTGTCTCGGTCCAAGCGACCAGATGCGAGAAGTGGCCGGAGACTCTCAGGAAATGCAAGGCTCTTTGGGGCCGAGTGTAACAGTCAGCTGTTGCCACAGTACTGCTGCGTAACAAACCAACCCAACCTCAATTTACGCAACAACACGCATTTATTAGTATGCTCGTGTTCACGATGAAGCCGTTCCGCTGGTCTAGTCCGAGCTCAGTTGGGCAGCTTTGCTTCAGGCGACAGGTCGACTGGGCTGGACTCTTGGCTATGGTCGGGTTCAGGTCTCCACCACAGGTGTTTGCTCTAGGCCCAGGCTACAGGGGCAGTGGCTCTCCGACATTTGATGCTCTTACGGCGGCTCAACAAAGCTCAAGGAGCAACCCAAACCCCACAGCCATAGGCAAGGCATCTGCCTGTCGTGTCTATGAATGCTTCTTTAGCCAAAACAAGTCACCTGGCCAGAGCCAACGTCACGATCACGCAAAAGCCAGTGGCAGAGGTTCCAGAACTTTCTACCTGACCATGAGAAGATTCCCCATGCCATTCAGCTATTCGCTCAGAGGGAAGGACTGAGAGACCCTGGGGAGGGTTGGGGTTGGCCCCTCTGAGCTGTAGCCAAGACTGAGGGTCATCGGGGGGACCCCACAGAGGACTGTATTAGTTTGGATAGGGCAGGCCATGTTGCAGTAACCCAGTAACCCCAGAGTCTCACTGGCTTAGCCTAATAACAATTTATTTGAGGTTCATGCAGGTCGGGCAGCCTCTTGCATGTTGTAGCTACACTAACCAGAACATGGGGCCTCTGGAATCTCCAGGGTGGGGGAGGGGAGGGCCGGAGGCTCGCCGCGGCAGGCAGGACAATGGTCCCCCAAAGATGTCCACACCCTAATCCCCGGAACCCATGTATATGTTACTTCACACGACATAAGTCATTTTGCTGATATGATTAATTTAAGGATCTTGAGGTGGGAAGATTCACCTGGGTTATTCCAGGTGGGTCCCACATGATCCCAAGGGTCCTTCGAGAGTGAGGCGAGAAGGTCAATGTCCGCAGCAGATGTGACAACCGGAGCAAGGGACTGGAGTGAGAGGCCAGGAGCCTACCCGTGCAGGTGGCCCTGGAAGCCAGGAGGGCACCGAAGCAGATTTTCCCCGAGAGCCTCCCGAAGGAGCTGGCCCTCTGCGGTCACTCAAGTGCCAAAACACTCTTCCGGACTTCCGATCTCCAGGACGCTACGGGAATAAATGTGCCTTGTTTGGAGCCACGAAGCTTGTGGCAATGTGTTACAGCAGCCGCGGGGAACCCATCCGATCACACAGGGTGTTTTGAGGGGCCAGGCCTGGTGGTGCCACGGGCCACCTGTGCCCACTTCCCATCGGCCAGACGTACTTCCGTGGCCCCAGCTAACTGCAAAGAGGCTGGGAAATGGGTCTCCTGTGTACCCTGGGAGAGGAAATGCAGCGGAGAGCACAGAGCATTGTGTCTGCCACGGAGAAGCACAGGACGGGGGTGGGGAGGGGGAGGCCCTGTCCCCAGGAGTGGCCCTCACCTCTGCCCCATGACATCACTGAGCTCTTTGTGCCTCTCCCAGGAATTGTGCTGGGGAATTGGGCGGGGGGGGGGGGGGCGTCCCTACCAAATCTCCAGACCCCAGACATGCCAGGCTGGGAATTAAGCCGTGGCTTTGCCCCCCTTGCTGTCTTCACGGCCCCTTTGCCTCTGGCCAAGTCAGGACCTGGATGGCCAATTCTATTCATTTCCATATTGCCTCCCAAATCTCTACCCCCCCTAACTTCCCTGCAATTCCAGACTCAGAAAGCCAACTGGCTACAATTGGCCCCTCCCCGCATGGGTGTCTGACATGCCCCTCCCACTCTCTGGGGGCTGAAACTCAGCTCTGGATTTGCCTTCCCGTACATGCTCCTCCTCCAGACTTGCCCTTCTCAGAAAATGGTCCCCATCCACCTGGTTGACCTGGTGAAACATTTGGCTTTTATCCGTCCACCTCTTGCCTTCGTCTCTCCACGTCCGACCCGACGGCCTGTTGGGTTGACTCTCAACTCTCATCCCGAATTCACTGCCCTCCTTCTCTGCTGCCAACCCTCTATGCAAAGCCACCTCTTGCCTGGGACACTACCTTGGGTTTCTCATCCGGTCTTCAGCTTCCCCTCTTGCCCAGCCCCCCACCCACAGCAGCCAGAAGGATGCTTTTAAACCGAAATCACCCCACGGCACCCTCCAAGTCAGAACCCTCCAATGGTTTACTAGAAACTGCAGTTTCCAGTAACTGCACAGACTGAATGTCTCTGCTTTCCCCAAATTTATGTGTTGGTACTTAATGCCCAACAGGATAGTATTAGGAGGTGCTGAGTTCGTGAGGGTAGAGGCCTCATACATAGGAGCAGTGCCCTTAGAAAGAGACCCCCAAGAGCTAGCTTGCTTTTTCCACTGTGTGAAGACACGGCGAGAGGTCAGCAGTCCGCCTCCGGAAAATGCGGCCTCACCAGAACCCCTGATCGTGGATGCCCAACCTCCAGAACCGTGAGCGATAAATTTCTGTTGGTTCGTAAGGCACCCAGTCTGTGGTATTTTGTTATCGCAGCCCCACTGGACTAAGGCACCCCCATGCAGGAAATAAATCCAAAGCCATTACAAGCCACATGGGACGCAGCCCTGCCTGGTGACCCGGTCTCATTCACACACATCCCCCTCCATTCACGCTCATCTTTCCGTTCCTCAAACTGTTCAAGCCCACTTCTGCCTCAGGGCCTTTGCCCTACCCTTGGCCAGAATGGCAGCCTTTGAGCGTGGGAGCCACATCTGTATCATTCACTTTTGTGTCCTCAGTGCTTGGACCAGAGCCTCACACATGGGAGGTGCTTCACAACTATTGAGCCAGTGAATGAATGAATGAATGAATGAATCAGCACCTCTCCAAGACCTGCTATGGACCGGGTCCTGTCCTAGGCATCCAGGCTGCAGAGATGAGCAAGATGTTCTCTCTACCCTGAGGGAGCTCATGGTCTAGAGAGGGGAGGACATTTACCCGACTAACCAAGGTGACTCAGTGGGATGAGTGTTCAGCACCTCCCCAGAGCTCTGGCGCACTGAGGTGGGAGAGATCCATTCTGCCGGGGTGGGAGAGATGGGTCAGAGGAAACCAAAGAGAACGGACGCCAGAAGGAAAGAGAGAGGCTGGCCAGGCAGAGAATATTCTAGACAGAGAGAACAGAATGAACAAAAGCTTAGAGGTAGGACAATTCACTACGCACTGAGGGGAGAGGCAAGTAGTTACACCAGCACTTCCAAAAGTACATCAACTTGTTCAACAAATGTTTATGAAGTCCTCACCATGGGTCAAGGAGCACAAGGGCTGCAGATTCAGTAGGAACACCGTCGTACGGCTCTTGTATCAGTTATCGATCACCACAATGCTGCTGCGTAACAAACATCCCCAAATCGTCAACATCAACCACCATTCGATATTTTCGTCACGCTGCTGAGCTGAGCCAGGCTTAGCTGATGGAGACTGGGCTCCCTTTTGTATCTGCAGTCAGCCGGGGGCTGCCTGGTCGAGGGTCACCTTCACTGAGATGACCCAGCTCTGTCCCGTCTGTCATCCTCCAGCAGGCCAGCCCACGGAGGGCCGAGGAGCAAGAGGGAGAGCCAAAGCACACAGGCCTCTTGTGATCCCGGGGAACCCGCACTCCATCACCTGTACCACATTTCACTCACCAGTGCAAGTCACAAGGCCAGCCCAGCTTCAGGGGGCAGAGAAACAGACTGGACTTTTTGTTAAGAAGAGCTGCAAAGTCCCATTGCATACTGTGTGGACACGGGGCAAGAGGCAGACGTAGGGCCATTTTTTGCCACCTACGCGATCCGTTCCTTCAGTGAATATTTGCCGACCTGCATTTGGCAGGTTGACAGCAACACTGAAGCACGTGACTTTCAAGGGTTGGGGGCTGTCAGATGTTCATCAGGATAAACATCCAGGCCGGATCAGCAGGCCACAACCACACAGTGCCACCGGCCTCCTCGCCCTACTTCCTTCTTCCTCGAGGCTCTGTTCTGTCTCACATGAGCCAACCTGCCCCCTCTGCTGCCTGCCAGCCATCTTGCCTAAGCCTCTGTCACACGACGCCTTTGCCTGTTTTCTGGAAAGAAAAAAAAAAAAAAAAAAGATTTGTTCCCACTCTTTGCCTTAATAGAGGGAAGCCCATGTAGGCATGAAATTGGAATTGCTTTGCCCTATTAACAGCACGGCTGTTGGCCTCCACTGACCCCTGAAGCGCATTAATATCTCAGCAGCAAGTGGATGGACTGCATAAAGTGTCAGGGGACACGCCCGAAGAAAGCCAGCTGAGTGCCACGAGGGATGGGGGCGGCCGCCCGCTCTGGGCTCTGAACTTGAGGACTTCGTGGCCCGAGCAGACTGGAAATGGTGGTTTCTCCAAGCTGGGGTCAAAGGGAAGGAAGGCGGGATGGGTAGGGCGGAGCCCAGCCGGAGAGGGCGGGTGGATTCTTCATTTCTTTGTCTGCTTGTCTAGTCACTCCGCTGACGGACACTGAGCTTCCCCCTGGCCCAGGCCGTGCCATCAGAGGGCTCCCGTGGTGCCCGCTGATCGCGGTGCCTGGCTAGCCAGGCAGGTGCAGAGGCCCCCTGAGGCCACTCCCATCCCCACCCCCCCCAGCCCATCGGCCAGGCTGGCAGCCCACCTCCTCCTGGTCCGTGGGGCTCTCCGAGTTGGGCTCGTCAACGGCAAGTGCTCACGGCTGCCACTCGCAGTCTCTTGCGGTGGCTCCGAGATGGGACCACCCTTCTGTGGCCTGGGTTCTCAAGCTGTGGACACCGGGGATGCCCCCATCACTCGGGTCACAGGAAGTGGGAGAGGCACATAACATTCACCCCGCTGCTGCCCCTTCTGGGGAGGAGGGCCGGGGCCGGCTCTGCTGGCAGTCCCTTGTCACCATCTGCTCTTTTCCCATGGGGACCCTGGGGGGGGGGGGGGGTCACATGGCTCCTCTGCCCTGTGCCTCCGTAGACTGGAGACAGTCCCCCCTCCTGCTTCTGCCCTGGCTGAGCCATTGGCCAAGCAGGAGCGGATCTGGAGACCCGCCTACACCGCCGGCCTCTCTTCCCAGGCTCACAGCCTCCTTGTCCACGGGGAGATGCGGACAGCCCCTCCTCAGGGCTCTGGTGTCACACCAAGACAGGAACCCAGCCTTTCAGAGTCGCTGTCCTGAAAATCTGTAGGATTTGGGGAATGTACAAGTATACACACAGCTAGGGAAACAAAACCAAAACTAAGGGCCCGGAGGGGGGGGGGGGGTCTCTGCCCCTGCGGGGGTGCTGACAGCCCCAGACGGTCCCTCAAGCTGGATGCTCACCCATCCTTCTCCAGGGCAGCACGGATGGGTGGCCAGCGTCAGGGAGACTCGGCCAGGAGCCCTGACTCCTGGCAAAAAGGAAAGCTGGGGTGGGGAGGAGGGGGTGGAAGAGGGAGGGCTGGTGACCGAGGAAGCCTGCTTGGGACACTGTGGTCAGGTTCACCCTGGGATCAGAGATCTTGGGGAGACAGGAGGCTCCACAGAGGGACTTGCAGATGACGGATGGAGGGGGCAGTGACGGGGGTCACTCGGAGGAGACTCTGGAAGAGGACCCTCCCGTCCAGTTGGGCTCTTGCAAAACAGAAAGAGACCAACGCTGGGACTGAATGAGGTAAGGAGAAAGCTGAAGAGTCAGGAGCGGATGGAAATGAGACGAGATAGACGACAGACAGACACGGAGGCAGAGAGGAGGAGGGGGCGGGGAGGACACAGAGACAAAGAGGGAGAGACAATAAGGAGAATGAGAGAGAGAGAGACAGGGACAGAGATGGAACAAAAGAGCCTGACCCTGCAGCCCAGCCAGGAAAGTAGAGCCACAGACCAGAGCGGGGAGTAGAGTTTTCCAGAAAGCACTTAAGCTGTTATGTCAGCAATTGCGCCCTTGGCCTCCTCCGGGAGCGACAGCCCTAAGTGATAGGTGGAAGGAAACAGATGCGCGAAACACATGCATTTTTGTCAAACGGGCTCAATTGTCAGCGACAGGCCGAAATGTCAGCACACACAGCGGAGTCCCCGGCTGCCAGCTGCACTGACTTTGGGGCGGAGCTTCCCTGGCCACCGCCCGGACTCTGCCCCCTGATCTTCTCCCTCTCCCCACCCGGGCCCACATTCCCCCCTCCGCCTCGAATCCCACTGACCCTGGAGTCCCCAAGGCCACAGAGAGAAAGCATTTTGGAGGAGTCCTTTCCTAAGCTGATGCCCACACCCCACCTCCTGCAGGAACTTCCTTCTCTGACCCAAGGGAAAGTCCCTTAAATCCCAGACAGGGGGGATGCGACGCCATAAGAGGGGCCCCCAGAGCAGCCAAGCGCACAGACCAGGCCTGGGCCCGACGTCCAGTTCCGTCGCTATCGCTGTGACACGGGCCCTCGCCTTACCCTCTCTGTGTCTCCATTTCCTTTTCTGTAAAATGGGCCTGCCAGGGTTCACAGCATTCATCCCAGAGAGTCAGATGAAAGACTGGGGAGCTCTTACTTAGGATGAGGCCTGGCATGGCCTAAGTACTCCGTGAACGTTAGCTACTGGTATCCTCACAAGGCACTAGGGAGCCAGCGAAACTTTCGACCCAGGGGTGAGAGCATCAGAATCATGGAAGATGCTCAGAAGCAGACAGGAGAGTACTGCCGGGGGAGAGTTCTAGATCCTCGCTCCTTGGCGTGGTCTCTGCACCAGCAGCATCGGCGTCCCCTGGGAACTTGACAGCCGTGCAGAGCCTTGGGCCCCACCCCCCGCCCCCCAGACCCGCTGAATCCGAGGCGCTATTTTAACAAGATCCCACATGCTCGTGGGCCTAGTCAAGTTTGAGACGCCTGCTCTTGGCACAGGGAAACCAGTCAGGTGCTTACTTAAGTAGCTCCCGGGAGAGGTTCCGTGAAGGTCAGCGGTGCCGGCTGGAGGAGAAGGGTGTGCGAAGCCTTGATTATGTACCACGCACTGGGCTGGAGGCTTTAGCCTTTGAAACAATGCTGTCTGTCCCCCACTTTCCAAACGCAGGGACAAAGCTCAGAGGCGCCGTGGGACTCGCCCAGGCACCAACACGCCTTGCGCAGCAGCACCGGGGAGGCGGCCTGGGCGATCCCAGGGGCGGGGCCAGGCAGTGGGGCTGGGGGAGGGCAGGAGCCTCAGGAGGGGCCCCCAGACCTCCGGGAAGGGTGGGTAGGGAGGGCGAGGGAGCCGTGATCACGAGCCAGAGGTCCTTTGGTCTGCACAGCCAGAGACGGAATAAAGGGTCCGGAATGAGAACGCAGGGGGACGGTGGTTAAGTTTGACGCTGGACACCCTGAGTGCGCGGAAGGAGGGCCGTGCTCCGGGTGACTTCCGGCAGGTCTGGGGCTCAAGCGGGGTGCCGACGTGGCCTCATGTGTCTGGAGAACAGCAAACAGGCGTTAAGCACGGACCGTCTGCCAGGCGCTCCGGCGCGCTGGCCCTGTGGACAGGTGTCCCCCTATCTTACAGAGGAGCAGGTAGAGGCTCAGAGGGTAAGTCGTTTGCTTAAGGTCACACAGCCCACGGGCACAGCCCTGAGATCCGAGGCCATGTCTGCCGGGATAAAGCACTCGTGATCTTTCCATTGCGCCAAACCACGGATAACCCACGCTGGAAGTTTGGGGGGAGGGGCTTAATTTAGCCCTTCGCCCCAAGGCCTAACGGACCCGTTCCCGACCCCGAGGCAGCCCAAGCCCAGGCCCGCGGAGAGCTACCAGGCGCGGCTGGAATGTGAACGTCACCCAGAAAGGGGCTTCGTTGTGAGGAAGATGTCCTCGGGGTTGGATGGCACAGGGCGGGGGCGGGAATGTTCTGGAGCCGGGCGGGAAGAAGCCCGGGAGCTGCCCAGTCCAATCTCACCCCATCCACAGTGAGGGCCAGGGATGCAACGACCTTGGGGGTAGAAAGCGTTGCGGGTTCAAACTGCAGGCCTTGCCGGGGCGCCTGGGTGGCTCAGTCGGTCAAGCGTCCAACTCTGGGCTTGGGCTCCGGTCATGGGCTCACGGTTCGTGAGTTCAAGCCCCACGTCGAGCTCTACGCTGAGAGGACAGAGCCTGCTTGGGATTCTCTCTCCCCCCCTCTCTGCCCCTCCCCTGTGCTCTCCATCTCTCAACATAAATCAACAAACATTTTTTAAAAATAACTGTAGCTTTGCCGTACTCCCACCGCGGGATCTCGGGCCAACCGCTCAACCTCTCTTAAAGTCTGTTTTTCCAACTGTGAAATGGACCGAGGCAGATGGTTCCCCTAAATATTCTAATGATCGCAAGCTGGCCGGTGAAAGGGGCAGTACCGTGCGGTGGTTAGGAAGGTTAGCTTTGCAGCCCAACTCTGCGGGGTTCACCTTCTGGCTTGGCTTTTGACTAGCTGTGCGACCTCAGGCCACTCACATACCCTCTCTGTGCTTTAGTGGCCTGTCTGTGTAATGAGGGTAATAACCGTACCTGCCCTTAGGGCCGAAAGGCAGAGGTTATAGAAAGTACTTAGAATGCTGCCTGGCATGTAGTACGTGCTCAATAAATATTACCTGTCATTTCTCACAGATGATAACATCGGTCTCCAGGTTTTAGTGCTAGACAAAAAGGACCTCGTGGGGTCCCTTCCCCTTCCCCCAAGGTCATGCTGTGCCCTCAGATCATCCCAGCATAAGGGGAAGGGGATGGAGAAGGAAAAAGGATAAAGGAGAGAGAAACGCCCATCTACCAGCTGGCATTGTTTCAGTCAGTCCACGGAACAGCCGCGTAAGGTGAGCACGACTGTGCTCGTGTCATAAAGAACAAGAAGGGAAGGCCAAGGGGGAGAAGGGACTTGCCCGGCATCACAAGCTATGGGTAAGAAGTGACTCTCTCTCCCCCATTTCCTGCTTCCCCTCGGTGGGGTGACGTGGCCGCCCTGACACCCGCCCTCTGCGGGCACAAGCCAGAAACCCCTGCCAGCGGGAGATGAATGCCACCCTCTCCTGTGGCCAGGGGCGGCCCAAAAGAAACAGGAGAGAACATTCTCCACGGATGCCCCGGGGCAGACCCTCTGCCTGCTACAATAGGGCCTGCCCCCTCACCCCAACACCAGAGAAAAGGCCTCTTCCTGACAGCTGAAACAGAGAGGGATGTCGAGTTTCAACCCATGTTACAGCCGGGAAAACTGAGGTCGCGGGCAGCTCCCCAGGGGTTACGCAGGTAAGCAACAAAGTGCAGACAGGAAGCGGGGTGGGCTCAACCCCCCCCCCATCCCTTTTTCTGGAATTACACCCAACTGAGCTATTTCTGCCTGGTAAAGAAAATAGTAACTTGGCTCCTTTGGGGGGGGGGGGGCGGATCTTGGAATCTGTGCCAGGAAAGACCTGCGGGCGGACCAATCTGGTTGGGGGAGGAGCTTGTGCAGCCAAGGCGGGCCTCCCCAGTGACAGGGTCCAGCAGGGGGCTGAGGCCTGAGCCTGGTGGCCCCTTCCTGGGGCTGGGCACAGTCTGTCGGACAACAGCCTTGACTTTGCAACACCACGCCCAGCCTTCAGCTGCTCCGAGGGTCCCGGGTTCTAACACTTCCGAAGACTTTTACTGGGGGCTCTGGCTGAGGTCCCGAGAAGAGTCCAGGTCTGAGATAAGTCTGCCTCACCGCGAGCCTGCTTTCACCTTGTTCTTTTTTTCTCAATTTCCCCTAAAATATATGCCTGTGTGTGTGTGTGTGTGTGCGCGCTGAGGTTGTTCCTGGGGGACTATTAACTAAGAATAATTTATCCAAGAAATTTGTTATGTTAGAATTACCAATTAGATATGATTATAACTTACCATGGCTAACGCCGCACTACTGTTGGAAATCTGAATGCCATTAAAATCGAATTAGCATATATTAAGTCGAAGGCGGTCTTACCGCAGTGCGCCAGCACGTTCGAGCCGCGCCAGGCTGGGCCCGGGGCTTTGCTGCCCGCTTCGGCATGCGGGCCACGTTGCCCACGGCGCCCAGGTGCGTGCCAGGCAGCCTCCGGGCAGCTTTTCTGATCCTAAGCCGGGACCAGATGGTCCGTGCCCACAGAAGGGGGCAGATTTGAAAGTGGAGGTGACATTCAAGGCTCTGTCCCTGAACGGGTGGCAAGAACCCATGGAAAGGCATCTTTGTGGCGGCCACAGTCAAGGCGCCCTGGGTCCGTGCTCTGGGATAAGAGGACAGGGAGCGGTTCGGGCAGTCCCCGGGAGCCAGTTAGCTCGGTGGCTGAATGCCAGCATCACAGGACTTACCTGGAAGGACATGGTGGGTCCCAGTGTGGGGGCGTGTGACTGCTGTACCCTCATACCTACCAAAAGCCTACTGGGCTCCTACAATTCGACTAAGGGCTTTACTTTCTTGTGCAAACTTCATCCTCACAAGACCAAAAGTTCTCAGGGCGCCCGGGTGGCTCAGTCGGTTGAGCGTCCGACTTTGGCTCAGGTCATGATCTCACGGTTCCTGGGTTCGAGCCCCGCGTGGGGCTCTGTGCAGACAGCTGGGAGCCTGGAGCTTGCTTCGGATTCTGTCTCTCCCCCTTTCTCGCCCCCCCCCCCACTTGCGCTCTGTCTCTCTCTCAAAAAATAAATAACATTAAAAGTAAAACTTAAAAAATGCTTAGAAAAGTTCCACTGTCAGGGGCGCCTGGGTGGCTCAGTCGGTTAAGCGGCCGACTTCAGCTCAGGTCACGATCTCGCGGTTCGCGAGTTCGATCCCCGTGTCGGGCTCTGTGCTGATGGTGCGGTGCCTGCTTGGGATTCTCTCTCTCTCCCTCTCTCTCTCTGCCCCTTCACCACTCGCACTCTCTCTCTCTCTCTTAAAATAAACTTTTAAAAATATTTTTAAAGTTTATAGAATGTACCAGATGAGATTACTGGGCAAAAAACATTCTCTCCCTGCCCGTCTCCTCCAAGGTGATGCACACTTCCCTTTCTGCGACCTGTCGGTGTCCAACACGGCCACGTGACTTGCTTTGGCCAGAGGGATGCTGGTGACCACGCCATGAGCACCTTCGAATGTGCCTGCCCACGAGGCTTTCCCACTGGCCCTTCTGCCATCACCGGGACAACACGCCTTGGGTAGCCGCGTCCAAAGAGAGCGAGAGGGACGCATGGGGCAGACCGGGGCCCGGCCCTCAGGGGGAGGCCAAGATCTGTCAGGTCCAGCCTCGATCTTGCTGAAGCCCGATGGGCCGTGAGTAAGAAACCAATGCTTCTTGTTCGGTGCCGCTGAGGTTCCGGGTGGTTTGTCGCACGGCCACAGCTGACCGATGTACCGTGGGACGCCCGTCTGTGAAAAAGACGAAAAGCAAGCTGTCCTGAGCACGTGAAGGAGAGGGGACAAAGCCCCGCCGTCAATCACCACCAGCCTTACTTCTAACGAACATCTTCATCACACGCTTTCCTTCCCGCCCACGCCACATCCCACAACACACACGCACAAACGCGGTAGGGACCTGGGACCCACCGTCCGCCTCAGTCACCTCCTCTCTGAGGCCTCCGGCTTCAACCCTCCGTGGCGTTGAGGCTCCCCTCCACCTCCTGCCAGCCTGCAGGTCAGGGGGTGAGTAGGGGAGGGCCAGACCCCTCTGCACCCAGCACCCTCCTCCTGCCACCTCGTGTGAGTCACGCCTGGGTCCCCGGAGGCCTTCCACATCTTCCTCCAACAGCAGGGCAGCCTCCCTGCCCCAGCCCTAATCCCACAGGAGGAAGGGGAAGCCCAGGGAGCCGCACAGAAAGCCAGAGGCGTGCATTTCCCCCGGCGTCCTAGGGCTGCCTTTGCTCAAGACAGTGAGATGACCCGAGGGTCAGGGCACAGGACAGGAGCCTGGTGGGGTCAGGAGAAGCTGGAGGAAGGAGCGTGGTGGGCAGGGCGAGCCAGAGTGAGAGAATGAGGGACCAGCCCCAGGGGACCCTCCAGAGGCCGAAGCAGGGTGGCCCTGAGGTCGTGTGGGGTCAAGGGAACAGACCGGGTGACACTCTCTGGCCCCTGTGCTGAGCTGAGACTTTAGATACAATCGCTGCTTCCCCTTCCACTGGGGCCTATAGACGCAAGGCCTGGGGACGGCGGGGAGGCCCCGTGCCCCTGTCATCTGTGAGCACCAGCCCAGGGGCTCGAGAAGATGGCCAGAGAGTGGACACCCGGCCAGTGTGCTCGGGGCTGTCACGACACAGCATCACAGACGCTCAGGTCCTCATCGTCTGGAGGCGGGAAGTCCGGGGTGCACGCGGGGGGTGCAGGCCTCTCTCCTTGGCTAGTAGGTGGCCTTCTCCCTGAATGTCTCCGGGTGTGTCTGTGCCCTAGTCTCTTCTTATAAGGACACCAGTCACGCTGCCTCAGGGTCCCTCCTAATGAGCTCATTTTAACTTAATTGTCTCTTTAAAGACTGTCTCCAAATACAGTCACCTTCTGAGGCACTGGGGGTTAGGACTTGAACGCGAATTTGGGGAACCGGGAACACAGTTCAGCCCACACCACCACCCGTTGGAGGAGAGGCCATCTGGCCAGCTTCTCTGGACCAGGGCGGCGAAGGACCTTGCTGAGGACAGGGGACAGGGCTCCGTCCCACAGTCACGCAGGGTTGTCCCCTTTTCTTTTCTAAAGTTTATTTATCCATTTTGAGAGACAGATGGAGAGAGAGAGAGAGAGTAGGGGAGGGGCAGAGAGAGAGAAAGGGAGAGAGAGAATCCCAAGCAGGCCCCTCACCGTCCACGCAGAGCCCGACACAGGGCTAGAACTCACGGACCGTGAGGTCACGACTTGAGCTGAAATCGAGTCCCACGCTTAACCAACCGAGCCACCCAGGCGCCCCACCCCTTTCTAAAACTCTGCCGGCACAGCAGCAGGAACGAGGCAGCTCCAAGCACCCGCCGCAGGGGGAGCGGAGCCCCTGGACGGGAAGGTAAGCAGGAGTTGTACACGGGAACACAGGCACAGAAAGTTCAAAGGCCTGCAAAGCGAATCTACGTTATAGGAAGGGAGGACCCACCGAGGTTACCCTGGAGGAGGGGGCAGGGGACTGGAGGACGCATGGAGGGGCACTTCCGGGAGGGGGCAGGGACGGGAAGAAGCACAGGGGGCACTTCCGGGAGGGGCCAGGGACTGGAGGAGGCAGGGTGGGCACTTCCGAGAGGGGGCAGGGACTGGAGGACGCGTGGGGGCACTTCCGGGAGAGGGTAGGGGACTGGAGGAGGCACAGGGGTGCACTTCCAGGAGGGGGCAGGGACTGGAGGAGGTGGGGGGCACTTCCGAGAGGGGCAGGGACTGGAGGACGCGTGGGGGCACTTCCGGGAGAGGGTAGGGGACTGGAGGAGGCACAGGGGTGCACTTCCGGGAGGAGGCAGGGACTGGAGGACGCGTGGGGGGCACTTCCGGGAGGGCGCAGGGACTGGAGGACGCGTTGGGGGGCACTTCCGGGAGAGGGTAGGGGACTAGAGGAGGCACAGGGGTGCACTTCCGGGAGGGGGCAGGGACTGGAGGAGGTACAGCGGCACTTCCGGGGTGCTGGTCATGTTCATGTTCTTAGTCTGGACGCTGGTGTCAGGGCCGTGAAAGCCCACTGAGCTGTCCACGTAAGACCCACGCACTTTTTATTTTAGTTGATAATATTGTACCAACATCGACTCCCTAGCTTCACAGTGTCCCGTGGTTTTGTAAGCTGTCGTCGGGGAAAAGCTGGGTAAAGGGGAACCCGGTCCTATTTCTGCAACTCCTTGTGAGTCTTATTTCAAAGCAATTTTTAATGCCATCCAGGAAACCATTGGAGGCTTATTTCAAGGTTTTACATTTTCAGACCCAGAAGAGTTGAAATAAATCTTAAATTAAAAAACAAGAGATTTACGCACTTGGCCGCGTGCATGTTATACTTCAATTAAAAGTTAAAAGAGGAAAAAAAACGAGCCTCTGCCGGTCTCAGCGCCGACCCAAAGGACAAGGAGAGAAACGGCGTCCACGGAGCACCTGCTGTGTGCCAGGTGTACGTAGGCGCTCTGCCCAAGTCGTCCCACTCATGACTCAGAGAGAGAGCTGACTGTCTCCGTTTGCAGATGAAGAAACAGGCTCAGAGAGGCCAAGGGCCTGCCCAATGACACACAGCTCATTCGGGGCTCGGGCAAGGCTCGAACCCAGTGCTGTCTGCCTCAGAAGCCCTGCTCTTGTCCCTGCCCGTGCTTAGGTCCCTCGGAAGGACACCTCTCCCCACCTCTGCTGCCCCGGACCGCCTGGCTCAGCCTCAAGATGAGGCACCAAGGCCTCCAGTCAGCCCCTCTCCCAGCTCCCCCTGGCAAAGCTGCCGATGTGGGCTTTTCCAAGGCTTTTCCACCTGTCAAGCTCCCTGGCTGGGACTGACCCCTGCACCATTATTACCGCCACTCATTGCAGGGCTGAGTATGCAGCCCCCCTTTGTCGGCTCCCAGAAGACCCCAGAGCACATTCCATGCCGTGCCCCGCCCCCCCCCCCCCCCCCACACACACACATATATACACCCTCAGCACCAAAGTTCTCGAGAGGCTTGGAGCTTGGACAAAATTAACTCATTTATCCAAGCAACCCACTGGGGAGCATGCCTGCTTGTTGCCACGGCCCTAAAATGAACCTGGTTCATCATGTCTTTTGAATTTTGGCTCAGGCAGCACTTTCCAGGACTTTCAGGCATCTGGGAACAAAAAACTTGCTAGAGGTTGGAGCTGAGACCGTGAGGCCGGCCTCAAGGTCACCTCCCAAGGGGGACCGAGGCCAAGGGCAAGGATGGCCTGCCACCAACCTGGGAAGGCTGTGTCTGGTGGACGTAACTGGGATTCATCTTGTTCGAGTCCTCCTCGCCTAGCAACCCCCAAGAGAATGCCATGGACTGTTCTGTAGGGTGCCCGTGGGGGTTCTGACCAAAGGAGTTCCCTGAGCATAAAAACTTGAGACAGTGTCCTTCCTGCAGGATTTGTCAGAGCCCTTATGATGCTAATGTGCCCCCACAAGGGTCCAAGAATGGCCCTTCCAAGACTATTTTCCACTCTCTTTTGGAATGTTCCTCAAAGAGATGCTGGTCCACATCCTTGAACACAGATGTGTCTCTGGCAGTTCTGGAACAAGATGAAAAAAGGAAAGAACCGGTTAGCCTGGGTGGCTCAGTTGATTAGGCATCTGACTCTTGGTTTCTGCTCCGGTCATGATCTCACTGTGTGTGAGTTCAAGCCCCACATCAGGCTCCGCGCTGACAGTGGGGAGACTGCTTGGGTTTCTCTCTCTCTCTCTCTCTCTCTCTCTCTCTCTCTCTCTGCCTCTCCTGACTTCTCTCTCTCTGTCTCTCAAAATAAATAAATGAACTTTAAAAAAAAAAGAAAGGAAAAGGAAAGAACTTACAATGCTGATAAGGTGATGGCAGGGTATTACTGTTCCCATTTTGCAGATGAGGAAAACTGAGGTCCAGAGAGAGAGAGAGAGAGACAGACAGACTTTCCAGGTCAGCAGGAAAATTTGTGACAGAGCCAGTCCTAAACGTCAACAAAGGGTTCTTTCCTCTGCTTAAGGCTGAGGTCAGGAGGGTGAAAATCTGCTCATAGATAATTTCCAGGGGTTACTAAAGCTCTTTCAAAACCATGCTTTGTCATTTTTTCACAAAGCTGTCGTTGTCATTTTTAATCTTCACAATCTTCCCTTAGATTTTGGGCATCAGAGCCCCATTTTTAAAAAGAGGCAACTGGGCTTCAACAAGGTGATGTGATTTGTCTAACGTCTCCGGTCCCACCGATGCCTGAGCAGGGGTCCCTCCTGGTGTCCCAAGATCCTGATCCCTGGCCAGGGCCCCACCCATCCTCAAGGACGGCACCTGGTCTTGCTCAGTTCGGTGGCCCTGTCACCCCCACCTGAGTGCCCAACCCATGCAGAGGGGAGCCTGGTCTCTGGGTGCCGGGTCTCCCCCCAGGGAGGGCACTAGAGGGGTGATTGGGGATCCACATCCTCATATATCTGAAGAATCGCCCCCTTCCTGCCGCTGCTTTTGCTCTTTTCCTTCTCTCCATGCCTCCGGGGTCAAGTTCTGCTCCAGCAGCCTAGGTACGGCAGGACCCCTTAAAGGAGGGCTCTCCTCCCTTCTGCTCACTTCTGGAAGAGGTTACCTGGGATTTGGATTTAAGCTCCTGGGGAGGAAATATATCCTCTCTGGTACAAATCAGGACGTCAGGTTCAGGATGCTCAAGCAGCTTATCATGAGTGGCACAGTAACCAGAAATAGAGTTGTTGACCCAGCTTTATCCACCAGACCAGTGACTCTCAAACTTGGATGTGTGTTAAGAATCCCTCGGGAGGAAGTGGGTGGGGCAGACAGGTGTTTGGGTAGCCGGCTGAGACTGCTGTCCCTGCCAGCCTGGCCCTGGGCAAACAACGTGTCCTGCCTGCTTGTCTTCTGGGAGTCTGGAATTTTGGAGCGAGCCCGAAAGAAGGCGCTTGCACGACGAGACCCCAGCCCAAACCCTGGGCACCGGGTCTACGACGAGCTTCCACGGGTGTAGCCAAAACGCGTTGCCGGAGGAATTAAGCACGTCGTGAGTGACTCCCCAGGGCGAGGGCTCTTGGAAGCCGGCGTTTGGTTTTCTCCGGACTTCCCCGTGTGTCTTTTCCTCTGCCGATTTTACTCTGTCCTTCCGCTGTCGGTTGCGACCACAAGTGTGGCGGCGACCTGAGGGTCGTCCTGATGAATCAACCAGCTGGAGGTGGTCTTGCACCCCGCCCCCCACCGACACAAGGAGGTATTGTGACACACAGTCTGGGTCACCTGCCCCACGAACTGCCATCCAGGGGGTCTGGAGGAGGCTCAGGAATCTGCAGGTTTGCACCCGTTCTGGGTGGTTCTGGGAGGGGGGGGCCGGCCCGCTTTGTTTTGAGAAACACCATGGACTCGTTCCCTGGCGCGGAGAGTTCACCCAAGAAAGGGTTGCCCGGGGAGCCGCCTCCTCTGAAAACCTCCGCGCGGCCACCTGCGGGGGACCAGGGGGGCAGGGGAATGGACCAGAAAATGTTGTGGAGGTGTGCTCGTGGCACCACATCACCACGTTCCACCTTGTTCCCCTTCTGAATGAGAGCCCCGCGCCCGGGCCTGAAGCTCTTATTTCTTTTTTTTTTTTTTTTTAATGTTTATTTATTTTTGAGAGTGAGAGAGAGAGAGCTCGAGCACTAGTCGGGGAGGGGCAGAGAGAGGGAGACACAGAATCCGAAGCAGGCTCCAGGCTCTGAGCTGGAACACGCGGGGCTTGAACTCATGAACCACGAGATCATGACCTGAGCTGAAGTCGGACGCTTAGCGGGCTTTATCCCAGATTCCGGAACCAAGGCAGGGAACGGGGAGGGGCTTGTCAAGGTCCCCTGGCCGCTTCGTGACAAAGGCCGGGCTGGAACTCAGGGCTCTGAGCCTGGTTAGGCACCCTCCCTTCTACCCTCTGCTCCGGCCAGGGCTGGGTGGGGGCTGATTGCACCTGACCCCCACACTTCCCAGAAAAGTTCCCGGCTTCGCAGCCCCTACCTCCAAGCCCCTGCCAAGGAGGGAGGTTAGAGAGGATAAGGACCCCTGGTCTTTGGCTTACCAGCTCCATCTGAGGCCGTGGCAAGTTTCACAGATGGGGAAACTACTCTGTTGCAAGAGAGACATGAAGTCATGGAGAAAGCGACAGAGTGGGATGTGCTCTATAATTACAGTATATATATTTTTTTAAGGACAATAATGATGCCTCAACAGACTCTAGACCTCATGAGGGCCACCCAGACCTTTTCAAACTCCATAACTACCTCGAGCAACTGACCGGTCCAGCCAGGTGCGCATCCTTCGGGTTGGGACGAGCACAGTTCCCCCAGCCCCGCCCCCGGGGCGGGGAGACGCTCGTGGGGCACATTCAGAGAGCAAGTCCATGCCAAGCTGGGGGACGATGACAAGGAGTCATGAGAGAGGTCAGAGGAAGGGGACAGGATGTACCCGCAGGGCCGACATGGGGAGAGCAGGAAGGCTTTTCAATTGGAAGGAGCAGCAGGTGCACCCGGGGAACCCACCAGAACTACGGGTGCCGGGTCTCCGCCCCGACTGGTGAGTACAGAACAGTCTCCTGGAGTTATTCTGAAGATTACAGGAAGTAATGGATACAAAGCGCCCCGTGCAGGAAATGTTCAGCAAATGGTAGCTAATATATTAAGAGCCTTAATAATCGGGGTCGTGACCATGACATCTGCTGGCGTGCGTCTCCCCCTCCAGGCTGGAGATCCTCAGGGCACTGTCTTATATCTTCTCATTACTCCCAGCTTCCAGCATTGGGCTTGACAGAGGGCGGGCGTTTAGTGAGTGAACGAACGAACGCATTAATGAATGTAAGCGGTTGGGGAGGTCAGGGAAGGCTTCCCAGAGGAGGTAAATGCCGACCCAGGCTGGGGAGGACTTGGAGAATGTGGGCGGTGTGTCGGTGAACTCTGGCCTCGCTTACGCTGTGTAACAAAGAAGCACCCAGTCTCAGGGATATACACCAAAGAGCACCCATCAAGCCCCCTCGTCTGCAGGCCGGGCTGGGAGCTGCGCCACGGGCTGGGTTCCAGGGCGTGGTGGTGGCCGGAGCGGAGCAGCTCTGCCCCCACCTGTCCGTCATCCTCCTTCTGGGGTCGGCGGGCTCGCTCAGCCATGTGTTTCTTGAGACTTTGGTAGAGGACCAAGGGGCGATCAGAACCCGAGACCTCCCTGTCCATTCTGCCTCGTTTTAGCCACCAAAGCAAGTCGTATCGCCCCATTCGAGGCCAGAGGGGAGGCCGTATCCCCCGCCTTTTAACGGGACAAGCTGCAGGGTCCCACGGCGAAGGGCACAGATGCGGGGAGGGCCGAAGAAGCGGGATTAAATCCCAGTCTTCCACAGATGGGCCCTGGGAAGGGGGCAGGGGCTGCTCCTTGGGGCGGGAGGCCAGAGGAAGCAGGAGACGCTGAAGTCCAGTCCGGGATGCTCACTATGGCACTGGAGGGTCCTGGAGGGATGGGTCACAGTGATCCCTCGTGCTCTTGGGACTGTTGGAGCACCGTTCATGCATTCGTCCGTTCGTTGGTCAATGAACGAACAAGCTTCACGGGTGGGGGCACCAGGGATACAATGTGAGTAAAACGACACAGGGTTCGGAATTTCAGGATGGAGAGGAGGCTCCCCTGCTGTCTCTGGCTCTTCGGCCCCCTTGCTCCGTGACCTTGGGAAAATCACCTCCCTTCTCCGGGCATGCCAGCCACCGCTAATAATACCTTAACATTTGTCGAACACTTTTAACTTTATCCAATCGTCCTCACCCAACACTCTCCGCGAAGCATCGGAGACCGCTTTTATAACATCCCTGATCTGACAAGTGAAACCCTAATGGATATGAAATGCACAGCTCCTCGGAAGTGCTCTCCAGAGAGGACTCGGGGGCAAACCCCTTATAACAAACCCTAGGATTCTCTCTACAACAAAGCGGGTCCCTGGATGGCGGCAACGGTTGTCGTTTCAAACAATGTTTGTGTGGCCATGCAATTCCTGTGTGACCCAGGGACTGGGACAGCGTCCTTCATCTTTCCTTTTATTTTAAAAAGCCACCGATCTGAACATTTCAAAGATTCCCGTAGAACTTTTTCAATTTAATTTAAAAATAAAAAAAAAAAAAAGCAAAACAAAGGACTGTCTTCTCCTAACTGGCTTCACAAACGAAAGAGGGAAAGTGGGACGCAAGCCAGGCCAGGAGGACAGCCGGTTCAGCCCACCTCCTCATGTGAGAAGGGGCACCTCCATCACCCGGGGACACCAGGCTGCGTGAGTTCCAAGAAGAGGCGAAAGGCTGCCTCCTCCCCATCCTCTCGCTAGGACTAAAGCAGACTTATCCTGCTGGACATCTACCGGGTGCTACATACGCTGTGCCCTCTCCTTATGCTGGTCCTGTAAGGTGCACATACCGTCCTACGGGGGGGAAACTGAGGCTCAGGCTGACAGGAAGTCACAGCTGGTAAAGCAGCTGAGCTGGGTCCAAACTCATAATCCTCTGGCCCCAAATACTGTTTTCTCTCCCGTTTCCCACGCCACCTCTTTGCTGGGGGTGGGAGGGTGATATTGACGGGGAGCTGGGTGCCAGGTTCAGTGAATGCAGAGGAAAGAAGGAAAGGAGAGAAGGAGGGAGGAAGGGAAGGAAGGAAGGGAGGGAGGGGGGAAGGAAGGAAGGGAGGGAGGGAAGGAGGAAGGAAGGAAGGGAGGAAGGGGGTGGGAAGGAGGGAGGAAGGAAAGGGGGAAGGAAGGAAGGAAGGAAGGAAGGAAGGAAGGAAGGAAGGAAGGAAGGAAGGAAAGGGAGGGAAGGAAGGAAGGAAGGGGGCTGGAAGGAAGGGGGGGTAAGGAGGGCAGGAAAGGAGAGGAACAGAGTGAACAAAGGAAGGAAACACCAGCTGTGTAGCTGACGTGAGCCCAGCACTATCACAAGCGGACCATATTGTGTGATGCGTCATAGTTGAAGTTGGAATAACGTCCCTGGGGACCCAGAGTGGCCGGCGCCTGGGGTGGGCGTTAGTAAAGGCTTCCCGGCGAGAAGCTATTGAAGACGAATCGGGACGAAGGGCAGGCAGGGACAAGGAGGGGCGGCAGCTCCCGAGCAAACCTTCGTCAAGCTCCTACTGCTTTGATCAAGGCCCGAAAAATAGCGAATGTGATAAAGCCCCCCTCCAGGGAGGCACCTGGGGTTTCCGAGGTCCCGCCTGGTCTCTGAGGTCTCACCTACCCGGCTCTCCACCTTGACTCCGGCCGCACCAGCCCCGGCAGGTGTCCTTCTTCCTGCCTGGAGATCTCCCCCTCTTCACCTGGCTGATCTCTACTCGATTTCAACTCCGCCGACCCTTCCTTCCTTCCTTCCTCCAGCAGGTGTTTATGGGACTCCTTGGAGCTGTTCGAGGTGACGGGAACACAGTGCCCTTGCCGGATGGGAACCGGCCGAAGCGTCGGCGTGGATGAGGCCTCTGCCAGGCTGAACACAGGGAGGCAAGAGTCGTGCGGGGTGGCATCGATGAGCTGCCTACCCTAGTGGACAAGCAGGCCAGCTTCCTCAACCTGGAGCGGGACAATTCTAAGGCACGTTCTGTGCGGCTCTCAGGGGGTCTCCAGAGAGTTTGAGCCCAGCTGCCCTCAGCTATGACCCACCGCTTGACGCGTCTTTGGTAGACTTTTCTCTCTTCCCCGGGCTCCCCTCCGCACTGCCTCGCTGAGCCTCCTGAAACCCCCTCCCAGACAAGTCCCTGTCTCCAGGTCAGCTTTGGGGAAACGTAAAGGGGACCGTGGCGCACCCAGGAGTTGGGATCCTAAGCGTGCGTTCCATTCTGCTGTGCTGGCCTCTTGGAAGGACTCGGGGGGGGGGGGGCGGGGAGGACAGGATGAGGTGGTAACATGGTACCGCGGTACTGGGGAGCCACTGAAAGCCGTATGCAGAGAGGGGGGTGATCAGCAGACAGCTGCAGCCCCTCTGAGCCTTGGCCTGGCCCTTGGGGACGGACCAAGCCGGGTCAGAGATGGAGGAGACCCGTCCTGCCCAGTAGGGACAGGAAGACAAGACCCTGCAAAGGGATCTCCCACCCACCCAGCAACCCTCCCAGGTCCATCAGGGCCCCCCCCCCAGAGCTGTGCTCCCAATTTGCCGGCCTGACACCCACACCCCCTCCCCCCCTTTCCCCAGTTCCATTTCTACTGATTATGCAAATCTCCGGGCCCAGCCTAAGCAAAGCAGGGCAGCTCCACAGGGTAAGATGGGCAAACAACAGATTACGGCCGCCTTCTCTGGGAAACACAAGTTTAACTGCTTTTTCAGAGGGGCGAGGGGGAGGGGCAGGCACAGAAATAAAACAGACCCCCAGCCAGCAGTCAGGGCCGCCACGAAGAGCACAACCCAAGGCTGGGAGCACGGAGCTGGGGGGGGGGGTGGGGGGGTTCTGACCCGGGGAGGGGGAGGAGGCAGGTGGCGGAGGGGAGCCACGGGGCGCCCCCCTCCGCAGGGGAAGGCAGAGGCAAGGGCAGAGCCTCTTGGAGGGCAGGGTCCTAGCGGAGGCTTGCCGTGGGCCGGGCAGCGGCCCGAGTGCTCTGCGTGAATTCCACCATCTTGGTGTTTCAGATGAGAAAACGGAAGGTTTATTAAATTCGCTGAAGACACGGGGGAGGGGGGAAGTGTTGGCCCTTCCACTCCGAGACCAAGGGCCTGTTGATTCAACGAACCCCCATTTTCACTGAGCTCTTGCCCTGTCACCTGCTTCAAGCACGATGGATTACGGCAACCCTGTGTAGCCGGCAGAGTCCTGCCCCTTACCTCCCGGATGAGGGAACCGGGCGGAGAGTTAAAGGACTAATGATGCTCGTATAAGTAATAAAGGGTAAGACTGGGATTCAAAGCCAGGTCTGACGACTGTGCCTTTAACCGCTAAGCTAGACAACGTCCCTGAATACCGCTGCACACGGCCAAGCAACGACTCAAGTTTGTTGGGCGCTTAGTCTGTGCCAGGCCCCCAGGCCTCCATGCCAGGCTAGGAATGAGAGAGGGTCCCTGTCCTTGAGAAGCCCGTGACCTGTACGTAAGACACTGGTGATAAGCGCTAGAAAAGGCGAACAGAGAAGGGCGGGAACGCAGGCGGCACCTAATTCTGCCTGCGGAGGTTAAGGCAGGCCAAACAGAAGGGGCCACATTCGAGTTGAGGCGTCCCTCTCTCTCTGCCCCTCCCCCACTCATGCTCTGTCTCTCTCTCTCTCTCTCTCTCTCTCTCTCAAAAAATAAACATTAAAAAAATTTTGGGGGGGTTGCGCCTGGGTGGCTCAGTCAGTTGAGCGTCCGACTTCGGCTCAGGTCATGATCTCGTGGTCCGTGAGTTCGAGCCCCGCGTCGGGCTCTGTGCTGACAGCTCGGAGCCTGGAGCCTGTTTCAGATTCTGTGTCTCCCTCTCTCTCTGCCCTCCCCCACTTGTGCTCTGTCTCTCTCTCTCAAAAACAAACATTTAAAAAAATGTTTTAGGGGCGCCTGGGTGGCTCAGTCGGTTAAACATCCGACTTCAGCTCAGGTCACGATCTCGCGGTCCGTGAGTTCAAGCCCCGCGTCGGGCTCTGGGCTGATGGCTCAGAGCCTGGAGCCTGCTTCCGATTCTGTGTCTCCCTCTCTCTCTGCCCCTCCCCCATTCATGCTCTGTCTCTCTCTGTCCCAAAAATAAATAGACATTAAAAAAAAAAATTGTTTTAAATCGTACTGCTGACAACTGCCACTGAGTGCTTGGGGGGACAACGGCTGGCTGGGCTCTGTGCTAAGCGCCCTGCGGGTGGCGTCTCACCGCATCTTCATACTATCATTCTTCCCATTTTGCAGATGCGGAAACCAAGGCGTGGAGGAGAAGCGGGAAACTTGCCCGTGATCTCTCAATTGGGGGCGGGGGAGGAGCCAGGATTCCAACCTCAGTCGGCAGGACCCCGGGGTCCTGCCGCCCCTTAGCTCTGGTCTATGGTGAGGGCGCGGCCTTACTTGGGGAAGAGGGGACACAGGGGTATTTCCTTCTTATTCAGGAAAACTTCTCCAGGCGCCAGCCTCTCTGAGTGGGTTCCGCCCTTCCCGGGGGGCTGTGTCGTTTCTGAAATAGTGGAACCAAGTCGATCTAGCTCGGCAAACGCTTCCAATCAGTGGCCGAGCACAGGGGGCTGCCGAGGGTGGGAGAGAGGGGGGTCAGGCCCCCGCTGCCGGGAACCCACCCCACCTGGAGGTCCTGACCACACAATTCCTGCGCAGAGGGGACATGGAGAACCACACAGTCCCCCAAACTGGGATTTAGAGAAAAGCCAAACAAGGGGCCCTTGGGTGGTTCAATCGGTGGGCATCCAAATCTTAGTTTTGGCTCAGGTCATGATCCCAGGGTCGTGGGATCGAGCCCCACGTCGGGCTCCACTCTGAGCATGGAACCTGCTTGAGATTCTCTCTCTCTCTCTCTCTCTCTCTCTCTCTCTCCCACACACACAGATCCACACACACATCTGCCCACGGATGTTTATGGCAGCTTTACTCGTAATTGCCAAAATCTGAAGCAGCCAAGAAGCCTGTCAGTGGATAAATGGATAAACAAGCTGTGGTTCATCCAGACCCCAGGATATTACTCAGCGCGAAAGAGAAATGAGCTCTCAAGCCCCGAAAGGTCAGGAAGGAAACTTAAATGCATATTACTGTGTGGAAGAAGCCAGTCGGAGAAGTTGTACGATTCTAACCGTATGACTTTCCAGAGAAGGCAAACTATGGGGACAGTAGAGAGATCAGTGGTTGGCAGGGGTTGGGGGGTCAGGATGAAGATGTTTAGGGCAGGGAAACTTCTGGATGAGACTGTAGCAGTGGGTGTGGGTGGGTGTCGTTTTACATTTGTCAAAACTCACAGAGTGGAGGGGCGCCTGGGGGGCTCGGTCGGTTGGGCGTCCGACTTGGGCTCAGGTCACGATCTCGCGGTCCGTGAGTTCGAGCCCCGCGTCGGGCTCTGGGCTGACGGCTCGGAGCCTGGGGCCTGCTTCCGGTTCTGTGTCTCCCTTTCTCTCTGCCCCTCTCCTGTTCACACCCTGTCTCAATAATAAATAAACGTTAAAAAAAAAAAAGTTGGGTCACCAAGCCCTGTTGCAGCCAGATCTCATTTTTGTCGAAAGACAAAAAAGAAAAAGAAAAAGGTATGTTCGCTTACAAAACACACAAAGTCCGAACACCACCACCGTAGGTACTGCCAGTCGTTACGGATGGTGGGGTCACCGGTGATGTTGACTTCCTTTCTGCTAATCTAGATTGATTAATGTTTGCTCACTAAAGAAGCGTGGTTTTTCTAATAAGAGAAAAAATGTTTTCTTTTAAAAAAAACAGTCTCCTAGGGTTGCAGTGGGTTCCCCGAGGGTTCCGACGAGGTGAGGTGTCGGTGAATTGCAGAGGGCTGGCGCGGACCGGCCCCTGGCCCAGGCGGGTCTTGGATGATTTCAACCTTGACCGTCTGCTTCCTGCTCCCCAGACTTAAAAAGCTGCGACAGGTGCCTTGTGGACACTCGGCGGCTCTCTCGTCTGCAGCGGGGAAAACGACCGGTTCCAGGCTGTGTTTCTGCCCCCCCCAAATTCGCAGGTTGAAGCCCTACTCCCAGTGTGGCGGCATTAGGAGACGGGGCCCTGGGAGATACTTAGCTGTTAGTTGAGGTCTTGAGAGTAGGTCTATCGTGATGGGATTAGTGCCCTGAAGAGGAGAGGGGCGCCTGGGTGGCTCAGTCTGTTAAGCGTCCGACGTCGGCTCAGGTCATGATCTCAATGGTTTGTGAGCTCAAGTCCCTTGTTGGGTTCCGTGCTGACAGCTCGGAGCCCGGAGCCTGCTTCGGATTCTGTGTCTGCCTCTCTCTCTGCCCCTTCCCCGCTCATGCTCTGTCTCTCTCTGTCTCTCAAAAATGAATAAACGTTTTAAAAAAAAACCCACAGAGCGGACAACACGAGTGAACTGAACGGTGGACTTCGCGATGTGTCCGTGCACGTTCAGTAATCATGACAAACGTGCCTCTCCGGTGGACAAGCCTGTGCCTGTGTCGGGACAGGGAGCATCGAGGCAACCCGGGTACCGTCTCCTACTTTGCTGTGAATCTAGAACTATTGTAAAAAAAAAAAAAAAAGGGAGGGAGGGAGGAAGGAAGGAAGGAAGGAGGGAGGGAGAGAGGAGAAGGGAAGGAAGGAAGGAGGGAGGGAGGAAGGAGGGAGGGAGGGAGGAAGGAAGGAAAGAAGGAGGGAAGGAGGGAGGGAGAGAGGAGAAGGGAAGGAAGGGAGGAGGGAGGGAGGAAGGGAGGAAGGAAGGAAAGAAGGAGGGAGGGAGGGAGGGAGGGAGGAAGGAGGGTATGGAGACAGGAAAGGAGGGAGGAAGGGAGAGAGGAGGGAGGGAGGGAGGGAGGAAGGAAGGAAGGAAGGAAGGAAGGAGGGAAGGAGGGAGGGAGGAAGGGAGGAAGGAAGGAAAGAAGGAGGGAGGGAGGGAGGGAGGAAGGAAGGAGGGAGGGAGGAAGGGAAGGGAAGGGCGGGAAAAAGACACTGATGCCAAATCCCCAAACGTAGGGGAGCCCTGGAGCCGACCTGCCGAGCCTTCCCTCACCGCACCCCCCCTCCCCGAATGTTCCAGGCAGGAGCTGCAGAAACAGGTACACACAAGTCACAGGAGAAAGAAATGAATTGTGGAGGCGAAAGCTCCTTCAAAGAGGAGCTCCGGGCAAGGAGGCACAGGACGCAGGACGCAGCCCTGGAGGCAGGGTAGACCCATCCGGATTGAGTTCGTCTCCCCAGCTGTGTGACCTCGGGAAAGTGGCTCTCCCTCTCTGAGCCCCCGTCTTCATCCCCGAAGAAGGGATAGTGGCCCATGTAGAGCGGGGGTTCTGGCAGGCCGTCGCTAGATGGTGCGTGTGGCTGTGTCGTGTTAAAGGTACGGGCTTCATACGTCGTCCGGGGCCTCAGAAGCGTCAGGCGCTGTTCTGATCACAGAGAACGCAGGCCCTCAGCAGGGACACAAGGTGCCACTCGAAATCCGGGACAAGCGGGACAAGTCATTGCGGCTGGTGCCCGTGGCCGAGACGTCGAGCACTCCCCCAACGGCCAACCCTTCTCAAGGTGAAGGGCGATTTGGAGTTACACTGACCACTGTGTGAAAAGCCCCTACTGTGTGCCAGGTGCTTTACATACACGATTTGGAGGTACGCCCCCCCCCCTCAGGTTCCAGATAGGAACGGGGGTGCCCAGAACGGGTGAGCGCCCTGTTCACAGCCACGGATCCCCCCCCCCACCCCGGGGGCCTGGTCCGGCTTCCATTCCAGGTCCCTCTGAAGCCGCATCTCAGCCACGGGTTCTCCTCTTTGCAAGGCAGAGGGAAGGCTGTGGGAATTGGGGGCGACGGCTCCTTCTGCGCAATCCCGGAGGCCTTCCTGGAAGGGGCGGGGTCAGGGTCTACCCAGGCCAGAGGAGAGAACCACCACCATCCCCCCGCCCCCCACTCGGCCCCCCACTGGCGGTGAAGAACCGGCTGCCCCGAATGCCCCTCATTCGCTCGGTCTCTGCGCTTAAGGATTTAAGAGGCACCAATCCCCAGTGCTCCGGGGGTTCATCTAAACATGATTAAACAACCATTAGGCCTCGGCGGTAGGGAAATGGAGATTTACAGACTTGCAAACCTCCATTTAAATGCAAATGCAGGGTCCTCGCCCGGAACCAAAGGTCTGAACGGCATTAAAGCCATCACTTCGGGTAGCTTCCGCTAGGCTGGGCCCCCCGGGGTGGGGGTGGGGGGCATTTAATCCGAAGGGGACAGGGCCCACCCCAGGCCGCACTCCTCCGTCCTCACTGCCCCTTCTGGCCACAGTGGGTGTGCAGATGTTAGCCTCCGGCCCGAGGAGGCAGCGCGACCTTGTCAAGGTCACACACACGCGCGCGCGCGCGCACACCCCTCTGGAAAACCTGGAGCCAGGACACGATCCCCAGCCTTAGGAAGGCCAGACTCCTGTTGGTCTCCCCAGCCCAGGGCCTAGAAACAGCCATTGAGTTGAGTTGGCTTGGGCCCCAGGAAACAGTCATTGAATGGAAAGCCAGTGAGAAGCCACCACTCAAGCCAAGCTAACAGCCGGAGGGACCGTTTTCGTGAGCACCTACTTTGTGCCCTGCAGAGGATAAACCGTTCCATCCTCCCAACGCGCTGTGAAGTAGGTCTGAGGATCCTTCTCTTTTTTTTTTTTTAAATTTTATTTTTTAATGTTTATTTTTGAGACAGAAAGAGACAGAGCATGAGCAGGGGAGGGGCAGAGGGAGAGGGAGACACAGAATCCGAAGCGGGCTCCAGGCTCCGAGCTGTTGGCACAGAGCCCGACGCGGGGCTCGAACTCACGGACCCCGAGATCACGACCTGAGCCGGACGCTCGACCGACTGAGCCACCCAGGTGCCCCTGAGGATCCTTATTTCTAAAGGGGAAACTGAGCCTCGGCGGGGGGGTGGGGGGGGTGGCGAACAGCCCTCAAAGGTCGTTCCTGGGGAAGGTCCTAGAGGTGGGAACGGAACTCCAGTTTGCCGGACTCCAGATCCACACCCCGAAGGACTTCTCCTGGCTCTCCCACTCAGCTCCTGTGTGACCTTCGGCCCCTGACTTGACCTCTCTGGGCTTCTGCCTCTGCATCTAAACTGGGTATAATAATCTCACCCACCTCATAGGGTCTCGGATCCGGGGACTAATGGAGTTAACGTAAGTCAAAGAACTGGGAGTGACGCACAGAAAGAACTTCACAGATATCAGCGATAGTAGGTAGTTACACTTAGTTACATTCAGAAACTGCCTGGGGGCGCCTGGTGACTCAGCCGGTTGAGCGGTGAAGCGTCCAACTTCAGCTCAGGTCATGATCTCACGGTTCCAGCCTCAGCCTCGCGTCGGGCTCTGTGCCGACAGCTCAGAGCCTGGAACCTGCTTCAGATTCTGTGTCTCCCTCTCCCTCTGCCCCTCCCCTGCTCACCCTCCGTGTCTCTCTCTCTTTATCAAAAATAAATAAACATTAAAAAAGAAAGTGCCAGTGCCCCGAGAGGTAGAAACTACACTGTGGCTGGGGGGTTGCGGGGTTGGGGGGTGGGTGGGTAGGAGTGGATTCAAGGGGACTCAGATGTCATCCCCTGGTGATTAAATCTAGGACGGCTTCTTGGAAGAGGCAGCCCTAGTCCTGGGCCTTGAGGGGTGGGCAGGGAGGGAGTCAGGAGAGGAAACAGCTGGAGAGTGTGAGACACAGACAGGGAACAGGCAGTCGCCCTTTGAGGTCCCTGCTGGTGGCAGTTACAGGAGAAGCGTTGGAGGGGGAGGAGGCGGAGGGGGCGGGGAACAAAGTTCGCTGTCCAGGCTGTAAAGGCCTTGAATGCCAAACTAGGACAACGGGGGTTGTATTTTGCAGGCAGTGGAAACTCTGGTGAGTGTGGCAGGATCTGGCAACAGAGGACGTGATGAGGGGGGTGTCAGGGACCACTGTCACGGGAGTGACCGTTCACAGAGCGCTTGCTGCGTGCCAGGTGCTGTGCTGAGTCATACACCCTCTCCCTCCTTCCTCGGAGCAATCTTGTTTGGTTTTTATTACTCTTACTCATGTTTCAGATGAGTCAACTGTGGCTCGGAAGCCAGGAGAGGCGGAGCGAGTGGCCAGCACAGGGAACACGCTGTCCAGCCCTGTCTGCTTCTCTCTGACACTGACGTTTCCAGTCAGTGCCTGGAAGAAAGGGGACACTCGGGTGGCCAAGTCACCCTGGTTTGCTCTGGACTTTCCCGATTTGAAAACCAAGTCCGGCGTCCCTAGACGCTCTCTCGTCTTGAGCAACCCCGGACAACTGGTCACCCTGGTGGTGACCCGGAAAGGCGACAAGGGGACAGGGGGGTGGGGAGCCTGGGGAGTGATGGACAAACTCTTAGACATGTCGACTTGGGTCCCCAAGGAGCAGGCCTGGCCACTGCTTTGGCACGAGGTCAGGCCCGAGGCCCAGATTCGGGGTGCACTCGTAGGGGACGGAGGGGCCCTTGGGATCTGCTCAGTCGCCAGAGCCACAGGAAGGGGTCTTTCCCAGGACAGACACATGACACAAGAGAGCCCGCCTCCTGAGTAGGGGTCCGGGACGACGCTTCTCTTCTCTGGAAAACACGTTAGCTACTGGTCCTCGCGGGGCATTTGCTCAGGGCCTAGAGGCAAGAAATCCGGTTCCCATGGGGGGAGTTTCAGGCTCCCCCTGGTTTCTGGAATCTCTCCAACAGGCCAGCGTGCGCAGTCCTGTTCAATGGCGCCAAAGACGAGAAAGGGCAAGTGATTTCTGTTTCTAACTCCGCGATCTCTTCGCTTTCTGCCACCTCAGTCTCCAGCCGCTGTCTGCTTCTGACCTTTGTCCTCGGAGATGGACCACACGAGTGACAGAGGCCAGGGCACGCTGAGCGGCCCGTCCCCCGGGCAGAGGCCTGAGCCGGGGTGGGTGGGGAAGGAAAAGGCAGATTCCTCTTAAGCATCCGAGGATAGACACGGTCGGTATTGGGGAAGGGATGGGGGGTGGCCCGTCCACTCCTTTGGCCCAAGGTTTAGGGGGACAGAGAGAGCACCGATCTGGGAGACCCCGAACTGTAGGTCTGGCTCTCACTGCCCCTGATTTGCTCTGTGACCTTCATTAAGCAAGTTGCTTCTCGTTGGGCCTCAGCGTACTCATCTGTCAAACGGGACCTTGGCTGTGAGGCCAAAGGACAAAGCCTGGGCGTGCAGTGGTGTCCCCGCCAGGAAGAAAGGAGGGGTGGGGAGGGCAGGGGCCATGAGAGTATGGATGAGGTGGCCCCAGGCGGGGGCCAGCTGGGCAGAAAGGGGGGTACGGAGGCAGAGAGAGCACGGTGAAAGGGGGAGCCAGCTGTGGGCCCCTGGATCAGTTTTTATACCCCCTGCCCGCCCCCCTCCGCCCCACCCAGCCCTCCCCGCACCCGGGCCTAATTATGAAGGCCACCGATTAAGGGGACCCAGCCCTTCCCCTTCTTTGTTGGAAGCCCTCCTGGTGAATTATGCAGGAGGCTGCGGGAAGCGCGGGAGCTGGGATCGCTTCATTATTGATGAGAGATGACGGGTCCTCTGCTGACAGCCCGCCTAAGAGATATGATTAGCTTGTAAAAAATTAATCACCGTTCTCGGGGAGGACACAGATTAAAACCCCAAGGAGCGGCGTTATCGATGTTCCCTAATTTCAGGGGACTTTGAAAGGGTTTTAGCGCAACTTGGAGGAGACAATTAAACTCAATTAGAATCACAAGTGCTGGAATGTCCCTCCCTCCTGGGAGGCGGGCGGGGGAGGAAGGGGCCGCCGGGGGGCAGGGGGGGCGGGGAGGGAAAGGCTGCGGGCGGGGGGGAGAGGCTGGCGGGGGGAGGGGAAGGAGGTGGACGCGGCCCGGAGGCTCCTCCCGCCCCGTCCTCTCTCCAGGTGATCTCCCGCTTCCCGGTGGCTTCGCCGGGCCTCCGATGACTCACGCATGGATGGCTCCGGCCGGGACCTCTCCCCGGAGCCCCCCATCGCTCTAGTCAGCCTCCTTCTCAACACCTTCTCCGGGATGTCGCAAAGGCACCTCCAGCGTGACCTCCCGGCCGCCCCCCAACCTCCCTGCGTCCCTACGCGGTGCTCCCCACCCCGCGATCCGGGCAGCACCCGTACCCAGCTCCATCACCGTGACCCGTTGACTCCCCTCCTGGGCATTTTGAGATCCGTCACTTTCCTCCACGACCCCCCCGCAGCCACCACCCGCCCCCCCAAACCCCACCTTTCCTCTCCTCTGATTTCACCTTTTGGAGTGGAGGGCGGGCGCCTGCGGGGTTCGAATCACTGCACCCTGATGTGTGCTCCAGAAGTGTCTTTCCCGTCGGTCCCGGGCACCTCTCACCCTGGGGTGTCTGGGTTCGTGCCCAGCACCCCCGAGGGGCGGATGGGCAGTTCTGGAATGCCTTGGGTTCCCTTCTCAGGAAGATGGAGCCCCTGTGGCCTACAGCAGCACCCCAGCAATGGCTGTCCTGTCCCCCTGGTTGGTCACTCCTGTTCCGAGGGGGCGGGAGGGGGGAGGGGCCGCTCCCAGATAAACTCCCTGCCCCCCCCCCCCCCCCCCAGTCCCGGTCTCAGCTCTGCTTTTGAGTGGTTCCAAGCTTCCAGTCCGGCTTCCTCCACTCTGTTCCCCTCACTGGATGAATGATCTTCACAGACACGCGTCTGGTCACGTCTTTGTCCCGCTTAAACCCCCTGAGATTTCCCGGTACTCTCCAGATAAAAGCAAAACCCAAAAGTGGCCTCCAAGAGCCCGAAGCCTCTGCCTCCTGCGGCCCCATCTCCTGTGACGCGCCCCGCCCCCCAGCCCCAGGTGTTCCCATGACTGGCCGGCCACAGGGCCTTTGCCCATGCTGTGCCTGCTACCCGGTGTCCTTTTCCCAGCCTCCCTTGCTCTGGGTCTCATGTTCCTCCTCCGGATCTGGCCCCGTGGCCGCATCTGCCAGAGGTGTTCCCTGACCCCCTTCTCTTATTGCTAATCAGACTTGCAATTTCACAAAGTTCACATTTCTTCGAGGGATTATTTGATTAGCGTCTGCCTCCCCGATTAGGCGTGAGCCTCACGAAGACAGACTGTGGCTGGTGACCCCGGGGCTGGCACGCGAAATTTCGGGAAGGAAGGAGGGAAGGAAGGCAGGGAGGGAGGGCTGATTGCAAATCTACTCCAAACGCTTTTCTGCTTTCCCAACGCAGACAGAGAGAAATCAAGGCTACGGCTTTTAAGGCCCTCCACTGAACCTCAGCTTCTCCCCACATTATTCCCTCTACGCACCCCCCCCCCCATGCACCCCTGGGCTCCAGCCCGTCCAAAATGTTGGCCCTTCTCCATTTGGTCCTCGTTGCTGGACGCCCATTAGAATGTAGGGTCTGGGAGCCAGCATGGCTCGGCCACACCGCATATAAGCTTATTGAGGGAACAAAAGACGTCCCCCACCGGCCCCTCTGACGATCCTGTTGCTGAAAAATTGTCATCTTTGGGCCAGACGCTCTGGGGAGCTGTTCTCGATGCTCCTTGAGACCCTTTCTATTTTCCAGATGAGGGAAGTAGGGGCTCAGAGATGTAAAGCCATCTTCCCCAAGGTCACACAGCTTGAAAGCAGCAGCCTGTGGATATCAACCCAGGCTCCCGCACGGAGACTACTGCCCAGGGTCCCCGCTTCTCATCACCCCCAGTGTCCAGATTCTCCCCATTCCCAGACATCCAGTTTAAACGCCGCCTCCTCCGGGGAGCCTTCCATGATCACTATCTCCCCGGTCGGAACAAGTGCCTCCCGTTCTGAAAGGCCACCAGAGCCTTTGTTTATGGGTCTGGGTTTGGTTTTCTTTTCGGAGCCTTACTGAGGCATGATGTACGTGTGGTAAGATTCACCCGTTCCAAGTGAACGACTCAAAGATCAAGCCTTTGTTTTTGTACCCCGCCCTGACAGGTATCCACGCCTAGCTGTAGGTATTACAACCCTCGCCTCCCCGCCGTGGGCGGGACCCAGCAGGACTTGCACCTTCGGGTGCCGGACAGGCGAGTGAGTCCCTATGACACATCATCTCCCCTGTGGGAAGGAGGGCTTGAAAGATAACGGGGGCTGGTGTTTCATGGCAGCTGCCGGACGCCAGACCCCGTTCCAAGTGTCCTCCGTGCGTGGCTTAGCCAACACACCAGGACCTCCCCTGGGAGCGGGGCCTTACCTCATCTTGCAGATGAGGGCGCTGAGACACAGAAAAAGTGACTGACTCGTCCAAGTCACGTGGGCAGCAAAGCGGCAGAGGTGGGACCCAAACCCGGGGAGTCAGGCTTCTGAGCTGTGCTTTCACCCAACATGCTCCGAGGTTAGGGGGACCGACTGTCTGGTTGGCCTGGGCCACAGGACCTTCAATAAAAGCAGGGAAGTCCCAGGCAAACCGGGGCAAGCCGGTCACACCCGTATCACGTTCACGTTTATACGGGAGACTTTGGCTGCTCTGGGGCTGTAAGGGGCTCTTTAGGTCGCTGCGTCCCCCCCCGCCCCCTGCTCCCTGACCTCTGCGGCCGCTGTCCGGGGCCCCCTGTTTTCTCCCTGTGTCTGCGTCAGCCTCTTGGGGCGTCACTCGCGCCTCCCCTGGACCCCCGGGGATGTTGTGAGTGGAGATGCTGGGAAAGGGCCGAGGAGAGCCGTGTAGCCGGGGCTAACCCCGCAGTCAGGGCTTCCACGGGACTCACCGGGACTATGGAGGCGGGGGGAGCAGCTTGGGGACAGAGGCGGTGACTCTTCTGCTCATTGTCAGCCTGCTGAGTGGCCTCTGCCATGAGACACGTCCCCTTGTTCACGTGCTCAGTGGGTCCCTGCTCCTTACCCTCATCCCGAGGGGCTTGCCGGTTTGCTAAGCGAGTCTGGATCCGTTGTGTGATGGGGGCCAGGGAAGATGATCCCCACCCCCCACCCCCCACCACCAGGGCTCAGAGAGGCACACGGCTGAAAGGAGTGTCAGGGCAGAGGTTCACACTGAAGCCATCACGCTCTGCGACTTTTTTTTTTTTTTTTAAATGTTTATTGATTTTGAGAGAGAGAGAAAGCATGAGCAGGGGAGGGACAGAGAGACGGAGAGAGAGAGAGAGAGAGAGAGAGAGAGAGAGCATCCCAAGCAGGCTCCGTGCTGTCAGGGCAGAGCCAGACGTGGGGCTCGAACTCTCCCACCGTGAGGCCGTGACCCGAGCCGAAATCAAGAGCCGGACGCTTCACCGACTGAGCCGCAGGGACTCCCTGCTCTGGGCTCTTCATCGCTCGGCTCTGTGCGAAGGGCGGGGGCCCAGGCTGGGAGGAGGGCGGGGGGTGCCGAGGAGCAGTCAGTCTTGCTGGAGATTTAAGATGGTCAAACCACTTTGAGGCCAGCCATCTGGTTGCCCAAGTGAGCTGAGGCCCCAAGAGAAGCGGGGGCCTGCCTGGCCGCGTAGCTGCCCGGCCGCCCACATTCAAGTTTCCCGATGAACTGAAAAGCTAGATTTATAGGGAGAGAAGGTCCCCTCCTCCCGCGAGCTCCTGTCCTCTGCATTTCCAGGCCTTCTCTAGCCTCATCGTGGCTTTTGTCTGGATCCTAGAGCCCAGATCCCTGCTCCGTTTTCCTCCAGGCCTCCACACACCAGAAAGTTCCCTTCCTTCTGGAAGCGAAGGACCAGGTGGGAGCCGAGAAACCGAAACTTTAGCCAGCAACCCAGGCAGAAATCCACACCCTTTCCCTTTCACAGCTGGGGACACTGAGGTTTAGAGGGGATAAGGACCTGTCCAGGGTCACCCAGCTCAGGAGCCGCAGAGCTGCGACTCAGATACCCAGTCTAGGCTCCCGCGGGACTGAGTAACACGGACACGTAGTGCCTACCGCGGCCACTGTCAGGAACCTGGGTTCTCCAGCTGGGAATCGGTGCCGGCCACACCCCAGCAGCAGACTGAGGCCAGGGTCCCAGCGCCCCATCCCTGGGCCAGGGAGGCCCAAGACAAACGACTAACGTCCATATCCGAGAGTCGTCCGCCGAGAGGCAGGTTCATTTGCTGGAATTGGAGCGGGCCCCATCCACCTGCTTGAGGGGTTGCTAATAATGGTTCGGTTTTAATTAATAGCAATGGTGCTACAGACCTGAGGGTGCTTCTGGAATGGAGTGCATTAGCCAGGAGTGGTTCCCAGGGCGTCTTTGCCTCAGGGCGGAAGGGGGACAGGCACCCAGCGGGGAGCGATCTGAAGGCAGTCACTGGGCACGAGGACCTTCAGGCTAAAGGAAGCCGCAACCCAGCCCTTGACCTTGAGCCCCTTTGCCTCCCTCGTGCGAACTTGGGGCGTCTGACAATGACAGCAATGGCGGCCACCATAATGGCTGCCACTTCCTGAGCTCTTATGCTCTGAGCGCCTCCCACGGATTAACTAATTAATCGAATCCCCACAACAACCCTGTGCGGTAATTACTTGCAGCCGTTGTAAAGCTTGACTGCAGATTTTGTAACATCAAGAGCCCTGGTCTGTGTCCCCTGCCCCTCCTTGAGTCGCCGGGCTTATAACCACTCCAACCAATAGAAAGGGACGCCGTGTGACTTTCAAAGCTCCGTCAGCCCAAGAAAAGCAGCTTCTGCCTCGGCGGTGGGAACGGTGGCTCCTGGGGCGCCGGGTCCCGGCGTATGAAGCGCGGCTCTCCCGAGGCCGCCATGCTGCGAGGAAGCTCAAGCGACACGGAGAGGCCAAATTGGGGTGCCCCCCCCCCCAACCGGAGCACCCCTGCTGGGGTCAGCCTCCAGCCATTCACGCCTCCCCAACCAAGATCTCAGAGGCAAGCCATCCCCTCCCTGCCCTCTCCAAAGCCCTGACCCATAAGCACAATAAAACGGTGGGAATTGTGTGCCACAGAATTGTGGGGTGATTTGCTTTGCAGGTAACCAGACCGGTGGTATTGTCATTCCTGGTTGCGAAACCGAGGCATCCTGGGGGCTGAGCCCAAGGCGGTCTGGTCCCAGGGTCTCTGGGCTCAAAAACCCTCGATAAATGGGGGTGGTTCTAATTACTAGGGCTCCAGTGCTGCCCCTGTTACCTCTGCGGCTCAATCCCGAAGCCGAAACTCGCGTTAGCCGCCAGAGGTAATTAAAAGTAAGTATATTGCTTACTGGAGTCTCTCAAGGTACATTCGAGGTCGCCCCAAAGCTTAGTCCCCAAGCTTCTGAACGTCCCTTTTCCTCTCCCTCCTTACTCTCTCACAGCCCACTCTGGCTAGGGCCCCTCAAGTCTTCCCCCCCCCCCCCGCCCCCGTGAAGTCCTTCAGCCCCTCCGCACCCCACTTCCAGGCAAGGAAGAATTCCTTCTCTTTCCAAGAGGGGCCCCGGCCCCCCCCCCCCCCCGGCTGACAGTGGGGGCTGCAATCAGGCTACTGTGCAGCCTGGTAATGCCCCCACCTCCCACTTGGGCCGCTTTTGGATCATTTCACGAGTTCTGATGTATATCAAAAGATTCCCAGAAGCCCCTGGGGGGCTGAAGACGCCCCAGGGTTCCAGGAAGGCACTGGCTTTCCAGAGCCCGCGTCTCCACCGCCCAGGTGCTCCCAGTAGTTCAATGTCCCACACTGAGGTCCCTCCCACCTCCGACCCACCTCGCCCCGCCCCGCCCCCAGGTCTCACCTCCATCCAAAGGGCGCTTCTGGGCCCTGGTAGAGAGTCTGGCAGCAGATTCCCTCCAGGGGCCGCTCTCTTTGTCGCCGCCTTGTCCAAGCAAATGCTCCTTGGATTCTCCACACACACCCCCCCCCCACACCCCCGACTCATCTCTCCCGTCCTCCCCAAGACCCTGTGCCCTCCGCCCCAGCTCTCCTTCTCCCATGAACCCAGGCGTCTTCCTTCTCTCCTTCCACACCCGACGCCTCTTAGAGCCCTCTCTTTCCAGCCCTTTCTCTCCGTTCCCGCCGCCCTCACCGTCCAGGCCCTCACCCACGCCGGCCGGCCTCCCCGCCTCCAGTCTCTCCCTTCCAGCTCACCCCGGCGAGGGGCAGGAGGAAGAGGGTCTTCCTTCAGGGCCACTGGAAAGGTAAGCGCCCTGCAGCAGGGATCCTGTCTGTTCACCATCATCTTCCTGGCACCTGTCCATACGTGGAGCTGTCACTGCTCCCAGCTCGGGTCCCCACTCTGAGCCCACTGTCTCAGCAGCGCTGTCGTGGGGGGGCCCGCAGTCTCTTCCCTGGAGCAGCCACACCTCCTTGACCAACCTCAGGATGCAGAAGGACTGGGCCCCAGCGTCACCCTGGGTCCTGGACATTGGAATCTTCACCAGGACCCCACCCTGGCTGCCGGGCAGAGACCTTCCCACTTTGGGAGGCCGATGTGCACCCCTCTGCCCCAGCCCCAACCTTCGGAGCCCCTCCACCCAAAGGCCCAGCCTGCACCCCTCTGCCCCAGCCCCACCCCCCTGAGCCCCTCCACCCCAACGGCCCAGCCTGCACCCCTCTGCCCCAGCCCCACCCCCTTGAGCCCCCCTGGCCCAGCCCGGCTGCAACCCACTATACCCAACCAGAGCCAAACCGGGTGCCTTCCTCACCTCCCCAGGAGGGACCCCATGTCTCCTCTCCACTTGCTTAGCGACGCAATCCCTCTGTTGGCAGAGAATCAGAGAACCATTGTTTACAGAGCACTTTTGCTTGCTTGCTTGCTTTTTTTTTCAAGAGAACATTTGTTGAAGCTCTTATGTGCCAGGCGCCGGGCATTGTGTCTCCCGTCTCTCCTAAATCCCCACCGTTCCCTGGCCAGCTGGGCATTCTGATCCTCATTTTCTGATGAGAGCTCAGAGGCTCTGGAAGGTTCTACATTAACAAGGACTCGAGGAGCATGAATAGGCAATTGACTGGCCCGTGCTTCCGATCCCACTCTGGGAGGGTGCAGGGGAGGGGGTGCTGAGAGCGGTTCCTGCGGGGGAGGGAGTCCCGCTGGTGGGAGAGGCCAGGGCATCACCCAAGGAGCCTTTAAAGAGGAAAGAGCGGTCCAAAGACACCGGCTTTGGGTGACTGAGGGACAGAAGCCCCTTGAATTACTTCTACTAGGGCAACACTAATTGTAAAGTGTCGGCAGGATAACAGTAAAGTTAGTTCCCATGTACGGAATGTTCGTTCTGCGCCTGGTTGAACGTGTCACCAAATTGGATTCTCACCACCACCCCGCCCCCCACCCTGTCCCGTGGTGCCACCATGAATATCCAAATCAGTGACGGCCATCTGCACGACTAATGATGACAGCCACCAACATACGTGTGGGGCCACCGTGGGCTTTGCATCCCATAGACGCATCAAATGCCTTATGCGTGTTAACTTTGCATTACAACCACCTGTATGACTGATGCTGTCGTTCTCCCCTTCTTACAGGTGAGGGAATCGAGGCACAGAGAGGTTTAGCAACTCGCTCAAGGTCACCAAGCTACTAAGCGGTGGATGTTAAGAATTGAACCCAGGCGGTCTGGACCAGATTCCGGAACCACGACCCCAGTGCCGACCTGAATGTGAAGCTTGGGGTGCGTAAGTTGCTAGCCCGGGGCACACGGTGAGTGGCTGGCAAAGCTGTGATCCAGCGGAACCAGCAGCCTCGGGTCGCTTGTGCCTCTGTCTCCCTGGCCGCCTCCCTCCCCTCCCAGCAGCGCTCAGCCTAATTAATGCTCGGGAGCTGCTAAGCGCCTCGTTTGACAGGTGTTTCTAGAGCGCAAACATTTCTCCTCTTTCCTTCCCAAACTCTCCAAACAAGCAAGCGCTTCCCAGCTCAGAAACGAGCATCAACTATGTTTTATTACTTCCTCCAGTTTCCCTGGTTTCTTGGTGCTTTGACGCCCCGGGGGCCTTGCCGACAGCAGAGAGGCAGGTCCCCACAGGGCTAGCGGATTCCTAGACGGAGCAAACAAGTCCCCCTCCTCGTGCGCCTTTCATACGTGCGCCAACCGAGCCAGAGCCATACCCCCCACCCCCTCCTCCATGGGGCTCTCACACGTCACCCCTGCCCCAATCCCCCTGGGCCAGGCGCCAGGCAAGCATTCCTCACACCCCAGAGTCTGCTGGAATGATTCCCACTGGCCAGTCCTAAGCCTGCTTGGCCTGCCTCGCCCCTCCCTTCCTGCGAAAACCACGATAAAGCATCTGGCCCGTGTTTTCCCCTTGTCTGGCTGCCCTCTGACCGACCTGGGGCTTCCTCCTGTGGCCTGGGGGGCGCGCGCCCCTCCTCTGGGGATCTGTGACTGTCTTCCAGCAGAGGCCACCCCCTGATCTGGTGACCTCACCATTACTGTCCCTGAATAGTAGTAAATCGTACATTTAAAACAAAACGCCCCAGCCTGTCTTCGGGAGGGCCCCGTCCCTGGGGACCCCATCCCTGATCACCTCCAACGTCCCCTGCTGCCTGGCATAGGCCGTCCCTCTCAGCTCTCCTTCTCTCTGCCTCAGGGAGAGAAACCTCACTCGATAGTTGCTGGGAGTGTGCGTTCAAGGCCCAGCCATGCCACTCTCAGGCTGTGCACTGCCGGGCCAGTCAACCTCTCTCTGCCTCAGTTTCCCCAACTGTAAAATGGGAAAATAATCCCAGCCTCCCGGGTTTCTTGATTGCTGCTGTGCACCCCTGGGCCAGTCAATTAACCTCTCTCTGCCTCGGTTTCCCCAACTGTAAAATGGGAACATAATCCCAGCCTCCCGGGTTTCTCGATTGCTGCCTGGGTACAAGGGCCCTAAGAGGTAGGCATCAGCACCCCGACTTGCAGACAGAGAAACCAAAGTTCGGAGAGACGTGTGTCTTCCCCAGGTCAGCTGGCGAGAAACTCCTATTTCCCTGTGCCTCTCTCCTCCCGGCGGCAGGGCGGGGACTGGGGTGGGGCACATGAGGCATCGGGCATACAGACCCAGGGAGGTACTCACTCTCGGGTTCGGGGCCGAGAGTGGGCGCCTGCTTCCGTTTTAGAGCCTACATGCGTCAGTTGCCCTCGCTAGTCCCAGCTCTGCCCCTCAGACGCACGCCCAGACTGCCTCCCTCTCCCAGCCCCGCCCTCCACCTTGATCTGAGGTCCCCATCTTTTTGTTTGCTTGTTTTAAATGTGTGTTTCTTTTTGAGAGCACGCAAGCGGGGGAGGGGCGGAGAGAGGGGGACAGAGGATCCGAGGTGAGCTCTGCACTGACAGCATCGAGCCCGATGTGGGGCTTGAACTCATGAACCACGAGATCATGGCCTGAACCAAAGGTGGACGCTCAACCAACCGACCGAGCCACTCAGGGGCGCCTAAGGTCCTCATCTTAATCGACCTGCAGGGAGAGAAATGGTCTCCTGGGGACAACCTCTTCCTATACATGGAAGGCTAAGGCTTTGGGGTGTGTGTGTGTGTGTGTCAGAGGGGGACAACGTTTCCCGGGAGCAGGGGGAGGTCAGGGTGTTGCACGACAGAACGGCACCCACCACGCTTCCCCCCCCCCCCATTTCGAGTTTGGGAAGAGTCTCTATAGTGATATCAGTCACCCCTTGGCCCCGGCTTACGCCCGTAACCCTAATAAAATACCAGCCGCCATGGTCCAGTCTCACGCCAAGGCCAAGACCGAAGGAACCCAGCCCGGCAACCAAAAGGTCATTTCAAAAGAATTCAAATCCTTTGTGTGTCTCCAGCAGCAGGACACGTGGACCACAGCAGCCACTCTTAACTTCTCCGCCGTCCTCAACAACAACCCCCCCCCCCCCCCCCCCCTGCCGGGAGGATTCCTGGTATATGGCTTTTCTCCCCGTGTCCCCAAGTCCCTCCCCCTGAGCTGCTGGCTGGCTTTTCTTCCTCTTTCTTCTCCTTCCAGGTCGTCGTTGCAAAAGCCCAACACTTGGGTCTGGCCCCTGTGGAGCCCACCTCAGAGGCGGAGCCTAAAATCCCCTGCTGGGCACAGCCCGGCTTCTCTGACAGATGCAGAGCGGGCAGAGTGTAGACATTTCTGTTGTGTCACCCAGGCATGGCCTCTTGGTATCTTCTCCGAAGACCAGCTCCTTCTGCCTCACCTCCACCTCCTCCTCCTCCACATCCTCACCTCCACCTGCTGCCCGGACCCAAACCCCGAGGACTCAGTTCATCCCTTCTCCTACCTCCTACCTTCAGTCCACCAGGAAATGTGGTGTTTATGCCTCCAAATACATCCCGATGTTTTTGTCCGCCTTTGTCTCCTCTGCGGCCGCTGTCCGTGACTTCCCTGCCTCTGTCGTTCCCCTCAGGTAGTGTCCCATCTCCCCGCGGCAGCCAGAGTGATCGCTTACAAATTGCACCCCGGAGCACGCCGTCTCTCTGTTCGGAATGTTCCAAGGCCTTCCCATGTCCCCAGAACAAATCCAAACCTCTCACCGTGACCCACAAGGCTTTCCATGACTGGGTTTCTGTCGGCTCCTTCTTACTCAACATTGAAAGCGGCTTCCTCTGAGACGCTGCTCTGGTAATTGTCTCTGATGGTGGTGGGGCCCCTGCCTCAATGCCCCTCCCAGCCAGAGAGGAAGCCCCATGCGGGACGCTGCCTTCCCAGTGGCTGGTGCGTTGTCTGGTTCTTAGTAGGTGCTCAATAAACACTCGCTGACTGAATAAATGAAAACACAAATGAACAACCTGGAGAAATGCCCCTGCGTTCTTTTTTGGCTGCAATAACAGAAGACAGACTCCAGCCTGGCTTAAATAATGAGGACTTTTCTATTTCACATAATGGGGTCAGGAGGTTGGGTGGGTTCCAGGTATAGGGCGACCAGGGCGCTGGCTCAGTTTGTCTGTGGATGCCTCAGCCCGGCCCTTTTCCAAGCGTGGGACTTATTCTTAGACAGGCTTCTCTCAAAGGCGTGCAATGACTGCCCACAGCACTGGGAGCAAGAGGGTTCCCTGTTCCCACCCAGGAGACAAAGAAATAGAGAGTCTCTACCCGCCGCTCCCCACCCCCAAACGTTTCCTCCGGTCTTCCAGGACCACCCATTGGGGTGCTCATCAGCTTAAGCGCAGACTCCTAACCAATTACTGGAAACCATGACTGTCTGATGACTCTAATAGGGTCATATATGCCTAGTCTTGGGGATAGGGTCTGTTCCCCTCTAGAAACGGGCTTCATCAAGGAGCGATCAATCCCTGAACAAAACAGGAGTGTCCTTAAGAAGAAGAAAGGGGGCAGTGGATTTGGGGAAGGCAGCCAACGAGGTCTACCACAGCATTATCATCCCCGTGTTACAGATGTTCTAGAGTCTGCTCAGAGAACTTCGGTTATGTGCCCAAGATCATAGAGCTCATGTGCGGGGAAACCTGGCTTGGACCCCAGACCTCTCGAACTCCAGGGCTCTTAGTGACCAGGCTGTGGGCCTTCCCTGTCTGCTTAGATCCCAGGACTGGATCCCAGGATCCAGCGTTTTCCCCTCTTGGGGACACAGCAAAGCGGCAGGCCCCTTCTAAGCGATACAATACTGGGAGCCGTGCCTGCCCCTGCTTTGGGGGGATGGGGTTTTCCCTCAACCTCTCCCCTTCCCTGGGGCTCTCCCCTTCCCTGGAGGTCTAAGCTAGGTCCCCAGCTTCCGGGAGAATTCACAGCCAGCTGGGGCCCGGGGAGTTTCCACCTGTGTTCCTAGCCTGGTGTCCTCCCAGAGTATAATTCAGCTCTGGGGTTCTTCCCCCTTGCCCCTCCCAGACTGTCCTCCTCCCTTCAAGGTAGGAATCGGGGATCTGCCCCAGCCTCTCTGCTCCCCATACTTTGCCATGTCCCGGCGCTGCTCCCTCTCACCTCCACGGCTCGCATAAGCCACTCCCTCCTGCTAGCAGCACCCCTCTCCCCCCAGCCTTCAGCCCTCCTTCAGCATCCCTCACTTCCCAGTTTGTAACCCTGGCAAACTGCCTCCCTCTGCTTCGGTTTTCTTGTCTGAGAAGCAGAGGTAACAATAGACTTGTTTTGGAAGTTAAATGAGAAAATGTATGCAGGGTGCTTGGAACGCTGTTTGGCACAGAGTAAATGCTCATGCCTCTCCGCTCCCCCTGAGCCACCAGTAGATTCGCCACGGCGGTGGCAAGGAGTTCCTTCTGCTTGGAGAAGTTCCTGTCCCTTCACCTGCCCCCTGGTGAGCACCAGCCCTGAGTTCAGCATCCACGGCCTGATTAGACTTTCTCTTCTCCCCAACCTGCCTTTCCGAACAGATGCCTCTTCCTTCCAATCAGTCCCTCTCTGCAGCTGCACCTGGAGTTCCATCAAAGGACCCTGATTTCCCTCCCATCACCCGAGCCCATCAGACAGAATCCGGCTGCCAACAGAGGTTGACCTGCCTCACCCGCTGGGCCCTGCGCTGGCAAGGAAGCCGAGCCTGGTGTCACAGCCCCACCCTCCCCAGCCCTTCCAGGAACCACACACATCCATTCACACAGACACGGATAATCCATGCAGGCAGATGGGAATCCAGGCAAGGATAATCCAAAAACAGGAAAGGACCCAAAAAGCCATTTTTATTTGGCTTTGAAATGCATTCGATGAACTTAATTTTTGCCCCCCCCTCCCCCCCACCACCACAGATTTCACTTTTGAATCCTCTCCGACGTCAGCTGATACTGAAATGAGTTTGCCTGCCCTGGGCACCCACTGGGGGCGTGACCCCGGGGTGCATCTAACAGTTTGAAATTGGCCGACACAAAGAGCCAGCCCCTGTTGGGATCCAGGGGCCCAGAGGGCACAGCAACCCCAGATATAGACACTGAAAAGGTCTGCAGCGGTCCTCCGGTCGGCTAGACCCCTGCCCTGACCCGCCATCTGCCATCGGGCCCGCTCTGTCCGGGCAGCTCTGTCTCCAGAGAAACAAAGAACAGCTTCTCCCCGCGCACCTGCACACGTGCGTACACACACACACACACACACACACACACACACACACACACACTGGCCCAGCTTTTCCCAGGAAAGAACCAAAATCACTTCTCACACCTGCAGGAACTTCTCAGAACCCTGGTGGGGGGCAGAATTCCTAGCATTTCCAAGAGAAGTGGGAACTCCCATTCACTCCTCCTAAACTTTTCTCTGGACCCTGGGAATGCTCACGCCTTCTGGGTTGAGGAAGAAACGGATGTGGAGGCACATTTGTATCTGTTAGGAGCTGGTTCACCTGAAGTACGTTACTCAACCTCTCTGAGCCTTAATGTTCTCTGAATGACGGGTGGCAGTCCCCACCACCACTATTACGGTAGTTAACGTTAGTTGAACACTTCCTACCTATCAGCCTCAATTTGCAGAGCTGTCCCTATATTAACTCGCTGAATTCTTAACCCTCGAAAGCAAGTATTACTGTTCCCATTCTCTTTCTACAAACGCAGACATGAAGCCTTACTAAGCAGCCCCCTATCTTCCAGAGCCAGGACTCAAACCCAGCGGGGTCCTGGCCTACAGGGGAAAACGGCCATCCCCATAGGCCCACGGTGCGGTAGGGACACAGGGACACGGAGAGGGGGACGAAGGGCCATCCCCTAGCAAGGAAGCCAGTCCCGTCCTTTGGAAATGACAGCAGCCAGCCACTTAGGCCAGCTGGGTGACGCAGTAGGGAGCGAACACAGTGGCCCTCACCTCCTCTCGATTCCCATGTCCATCCGTCTTGAATGTTCCTTCAGTCATTCCGCACACTTCCACCGGAGCCCCACTGCACGCCAGGCTCCGAGGTAGGCCCTCGTGCTGTCAGGCTCCCCTGCCCCCCACCCCATTACTACAACCCAGAAAGCCCCACCCACCTAGCAATGCTCCCGGAGGGGCCGGTTGGACCTCCAGACCCAGCCGTCAGGCCTGGGCAAAGCCAGAGGTGTTTGAGGGACGTGGGCATCGTGGCCTGCGGTGGGAGCCCCTCACCGCCACTCGGCAATGTCCTTCTAGGAGGGAACCTGCAGCAGGCCGGGTGCAAGGGTGACTCGTAGAATGCAGCCGGGCGGGGAGGCTCCCCGAGTGTGGGGCATTCAGGGCACAGAGACCCGAAGAGTAAACAGAGGAGCAAACAGGAAGAGGGGCCACCTGGGTCGGCTCAGGTCATGATCTTGCGGTCTGTGAGTTCGGGCCCCGCGTCGGGCTCTGTGCTGACAGCTGGGAGCCTGGAGCCTGCTTCGGATTCTGTCTCCTTCTCTCTCTGCCCCTTACCCGCTCGTGCTCTGTCTCTCGATCAAAAATAAATAGATGTAAAAAAAAAAATCTTTTAAACAAGGAACAGAGCCTCTTTTCCAGCAGGTGCTTCCCTTGTCCTGAAAACTGTTCCCTTCAAATCCCTTCTCAGACAGGATACCGAAGGGCTTTGCGGCGAGAGAGTCAGAAGACGTGTGTTTAACCCTTGAACGTGTCACCTCTCAGTTAGCTGTGTGACCTTGAGCAAAGTCCTCCTGGGGCCTCAATTTCGTCTCTGGTGAAACGCATCAGCAATGGTCCGCTTCTCCACCGCTGTGTCCCTGGCAGACATTGCTAAAAGATCATTCATTCCTTCACAAAACATATTTATCATCACAGGGTACCGCCCACGCCGTAGGTGGGGTCCTAGACACTGACTGGGGATACAATTTACAAGACAGAGCTGTCCTCTGCTTTTATTGGAGAGCTCGTATTCACTTCACTCACCGTGCCTCGATGTGGTCTCAGAATCCTTCTCAACACAGCCTTCGAGGCAGCCACTACCAATCAGACCAGCTTGAGAGACGAACTCCGTATTGGCCAGGGTTCCCTAGAGACACGGAAAAATAAGATACAGCTACGGATGTAGCTACAGACATAGATTTATAGAGATTTATTTTCAGGAATAAGCTCGTGCGATTGCAGAGGCTAGCGCGTGTAAAATTTGTAGGGCAGGGTCAGCAGGCCGAAAGCCCAGGCAGGGTTTCAGCGTGATGACCTCGAGGCAGAGCAGTTCTCCGAGTTTTTGGCTCTTAGGACCTTTGATTGCTTGGTAACCGCTTGCAATTGCCCCATCATTGAAAGTAATCTCTTTTACTTAAAGATAACCGACCAGAGATGTTAATCCCACCTATCAAGTACCTTCACAGCAACATCTTGACTGGTATTTGGCCAAGAAACTGGGCACAGTAGCCCCGCCAAATTGACACATAAAACGTACCCGTCGCAAACCCCATGTCCCCTCGCCAGGTATTATCTCAGAGCAAACGTTCGGCACTGACTCTGGGATTCAAAGCCTTTGATTTTGATTCTCTGTCATTCTCAGGATAGCATTTTCGGCTGGCAGTGGACGAAGTAATGAGGCCACTTAAGTCCCCACAAGGGAAGTGAGGAAGGAGCATTTCTGGTAGGACCGTTTAGACAATCATGTCCACAGAACCCTCTCGGGGTGTTGTGTGAAAATGATCTGTTATTTGCTATCAACCAAGAGCAATTTCTTCTTGTTTAACCCAGAACTTGGGAGGGTACAGCCCTTGCGGTTTTCAGAAGGCTCTGTCTTAAGGCAACAGGTTTTTGCCCATGTTGGTGAGATCTTTCTCCCCGATACCTGCCCTTTCTAGTCGCATGTGGTTTGTGCCTATCTGAGCCAGGAAGGGGACAAGGAAAAAAAATACGAGCACGGCCGGGGGCCGGGTCCTAAGGTAGGGATGTGACAATCAGGCATAGTGTAAGCTCTGCTGCAGTAGTAAATATTCCTGGACTCTCAGGGACTCAACATCACAAAGGTTTCTTTCTCTCTGAGGTTATGTGTCCAGAGTCACTCAGGAGCCCAGGCTGATGGCGGTGCCACCACTTGGGTGACGCTGCCATCCCAACATGTGGCTTCCAGCGTCTCCATGGTAAGGCAAGAGTGTGGAGAAGTCACCCACGCTTTTAAATGCCTTGGCCTGCAAGTGACATAGCTGCTCATATTCAGTTGGCTAGGACTAGTCATGTGACCCTGTCTGAGTGCCAAGGAGGCTGGGAATTGTAGTCTTCTATACGCCCAGGAAAGAGAGGGAAAACCAGATCCGCTGAAGGTCTCTCTTCTGATCCAGATGCAGGAATTTTAGTGTGGGGATTTTCAAGGGCTATTGTCCACAGCTCCAAAATCTTTTGTAATGCCCTTCCTGGCTCTCAATCTGGGGCCTGGGACACACCCACCAGCAGGAGTCCCCAAGCTCTTAGCTATTAACAAGAGGCAGGGGGTAAACATTTGTAAGTTAATTGCTCCGCTAAAGAATATATGAATTTGGGGCGCCTGGGTGGCTCAGTTGGCTGAGTGGTTGGCTCTTGATTTCCACTCAGGTCATGATCCCGGGGTCGTGAGATCGAGCCCTGCGTCGGGCTCCGTGCTGAGTGTAGAGCCTGCTTGGGATTTCCTCTCTCCCTCCCTCTGCCCCTCTCCCTCACTTGTGCTCTCTCTCTCTCTCAATCTCTCTAAAATAAAAAAAGAAAAGAATACATGCATTAAAGTAAGTTCAAGGTTAACTCTACAATGGCAACAATGTCTGGGAGAGTGTGAACAGGATGGGCGTTAGCATGGGAACAAACCCCCGTGAGAGTGTTTCTTCCCTGGGGATTTGAATCACCCCAAACAGGCTGGAAACCACTGCTCTTTCCAGTCGCCTGCCCCCTGCAAAGCAACAGCATTTTGTGACCATTTGCAAGGCAACCCTCACGTCAACCAGTAGAACTGTGGTCCTCGTGGGGCAACGAAGGGCAGAGACAGGTGCAGAGGCCTGAGAGTCAGGCCCGTCTTAGAATCCTGGCTCTGCTCAGCTCTAAGACTGTAGCCAAGCCCCTCAACGTCCTGAGCCTCGGTTTCCCCCACTGTAAAATGGGGAGAAGAATGTCTACCTTCCACAATTGTTGAGCGGGCAAAACAGGGACATGCCGGGGAAGCTCCTAGCCTGTGCGTGGCTGTCCCTTCCCCCCTTCCCTCCCCTGTCTGACGGCCGCTTGGCATGAGACAGATGTGTTGGTGTGTGTCATCAGAAACCCGGAGGGCGCTGACACAGAGGGGTGTTTGAAACGCTGTATCGGGAGAAAAAACGGAAATGAGTTAAATATCCAAGTACAGGAGATTGGTTAAGTAAACTCATTCAGGTTGATGAAGACGCGGCTACCAAATGTTTCAGGGAAGCTGAAGTAGCAAAGGAAACATTTACAATACAATGTTGAGAAGGAAAACTCAGGGCGCAATATGGTATATGTGAGATAGCGTCGACTCCGCAAACACAGGAGTTCTGTGCCCCCCTCCCACCCCCCACGGAAAAAACGTGCTATGGGTCTTCGATGAGTCACGATCCTTTTCTTTACATTGTGTTTCGTTTCGGGTTTATTCTGTGTTGCAATTTCAATTTCTCATGTATTTAATTTCATATTTTCAGACATAACAAATTATAATGAGCAAAGTGTCCCTTTCTTTAAAAATGTGAATGCGGAGGGGCACCTGGGCGGCTCAGTCGTTTAAGCGTCCGCCTTCCGCTCAGGTCATGATCTCACGGTTCATGAGTTCGAGCTCTGCAGTCAGCACAGAGCCTGCTTCAGATCCTCTGTCTCCTTCTCTCTCTGCCCCTCCCCTGCTGGCTCTCTCTCTCTCTCTCTCTCCTCTCCCCAAAATAATAAACATTTTCTAAAAATGTGAATGTGGCGTTTCCACCGGTGCGGGTTGCACCAGTGTGTGTCCGAGATGCGGCTGTTAGAGGCTGGATGGCGGTGGGCGAGCAAGGCACCACGGGAAAGGCGCAGCTGAACTTGACCGCTTCCCGACCCTTTTCTAGCTGTGTGGCCTGGGGCTAGTCATTTAAATTCTCGGATCTCTGGGGTGCTCCTGGGTCAAATGGAGATAAGAATGCCTACCCGCCCCCCAAGGACCTACATAAGCCACCTAGCAAAATATTTGGCTAAAGGGGATGCTTAGTTTACAAAGACCGCTCCGGCAAGAGCCAAGAGCTTGCACAGCCACACACAGTGACGTGCAGTCAGCGACGGGACCTGCTGAGATGAGCTACATGTGGACTATGCAGAAGCAAACCAAGGGTGACTCCTATTTTTCCAACCGAGCATTTATTCTCAATTGCAATTCTCTTGCAATTCTCTTGCAATATTCTCTCGGGCACTACAGAATCCAAAATATCATGCCACTCTTCCGCCCCAAACCAGCCGAGCTATTCCCGTCGCATAGAACAATCCCAGCCCCGTACGATGTGCCCGGTCCGCCCACCAGCTCCTCAGAACCATCCTCCGGGGCAGGTGCTGCTCCCCACCGTGTTTTAGGTGAAAAGACCAAGCTGGGGGGGGGGGGGTGAAGTGGTACCCGAAGTAGCACGCCCTGTGACGGCAGATTCAGGACTTGGGGCTGACTTGTGGCTCCAGCTCAGACTTACTAAGCCAAGCTCGGTGGGGGCCCGTCCCCTGCGAGGCTGGGCAGGTGTTGCTGGAATTGCGCTGCTGTCTACCCTGGCCCTGGTTTTGCAGCGTCCCTCCAGCTTCTGCCTCCACACACGCACACGGACACACACACACCTTTGTGCACACGTGTGTGCACACGCACGCATGCACACGGACACACAGAGACCTACACGCACTCGTGTGCACACACGTGTTGCATACGCTCCGTGCATGTGCACACGTGCACACACAGACACACCTCCGTGCACACACGCACACGTGCACAGACACATGCACGCTGCCGTGCACACACACACAAGACACATATGAACCTTTGCCTGCACGCATGTGCTGCAAACACATACATATAGGCGCACACACAGACGCATTCACAACTTCGTGCGTGCACACATGCACACCCACGTGTGACGCGCATCCACGCTTACATACACACACATGCACACAAGTGCGCACACACCAGTCTCCGGCGCCTTACACTCTGAGCGCGGCAGGGGGTTCGGCACACCAGGCGAAATAGCCACAACTCCTCCCGTGTCTTCAAACCTCGTGGTGCTTGTCTGTTAGTGGCGCCCGGACCTCCGGAACTGCTTCTGCAGAAGGTTTTCTCTGAGCCTTCTGCCGGGGCTGCGGTGTTCCCAAGACCCCTCGGGTGGGGTCTGGGGCATCACTGGGGTCCTTCCCAAGGCTCCTCGCGTGGCACCTTGCCGCGGAGACGTACGAAGAATGCAGCGGGGGGCGCCACGGACCTCTCCCGGGCTGCCCCCTTGGCCTGGTGCTCTCGCTGCCTGGCAGCTAAGGGTGAGGGCCCTCAACTCACACTGCCCAGGTTCGATCCTGACAAACCCTCCCTCCACCTCCATGCAAACCAGACAAAATAATTCTCAGTCGGTGTCACTGTCTCCTCTCTCCTGGATCCATTGTTCTGCTTTAAAGCTTATCACAACCAGGGCGCCCGGGTGGCTCAGTCAGTTAATTGTCCGACTTTGGCTCAGGTCATGATCTTGCAGTTTGTGAGCTCAACCCCCGCGTCAGGCTCTGTGCTGACAGCTCAGAGCCTGCTTCAATTCTGTGTCTCCCTCTCTCTCTGCCCCTCCCCTGCTCGCGCTGTCTCTCTCCCTCTCAAAAATAAATAAACATTAAAAAAAAGTTTTTAAGCTCATCACAACCTATTTAATGTTTGTTTTGCCTTCAGTCCTCAGCTTTAACCCCACTTCTTTCTTTCTACCCTCCAGCCACCCTGGCGTTCCCGCCTGCATAAGTTATACTGCTTCCTCAGGACCTTGGCACATCCCTCTAAGTCAGAAACTCCGTGTCCAAGAATAAGACATCTCAAGTGAGAGGGTGGTTCTCAAGTGGTTCCAGTCTATGGAGGGGGAAACAGAGAACAGAGAGGTCAAGTTGCTTGTCCAAGAGTAGAAGAGAAATCCATCAGCCTTGAGTGGCTGCTGGTGGGAGGGGAGCTGGGAGGCGCCACTGTGGTCCCTCCCTCCCTCTGCACAGAGCTGCCTGGGCTCCCCGGCCTCTGTTCCAGAGCGCACGACAGGCTATGGGGTGCACGGCACCCCGAGAGCAGCCCCGAGGAAGAACACTGCTCCCCGGACATTCCTGGGCACCAAAGCCCGTCTCTGTTTGCGACAACCAGCAAATCCCAGGGCGTGCAGGGGTAAAGCTCGTGCTTGGGCAGGAATTTGGAGCAGCCGAGAGGGCAGGAGGAGGGCTCTCTGGGAAGCTTAGGTGGCAGGTCACGATCTGTCCTCATGGGGATGCCAAGTCCCACAGAGCTCCCCATCCTGGGTGTATTTACAGGCCCAGGTGGTGAGGGACGAGGGCCGGTAGCCCAGTTTCCAGAATCTAAGCGGGTTCAGGACAATCTACCTTTGCTGCCGGATGGGGCGGGGCCGGGCCACGCAGGGACCGCGCGGGTACGAAGACAAGAGTTGGCATGGGCAAGCTGAGTGTGTCTTTCAGTAGAGAAAATGAGCCTGGGACAAAGGGACACAGAAAACGGGGACAAACAAAACGTGAGCAGCTTTGCCCGGAGGCTCCCTTGACTCTCAGATCCCCCACAACTCCCTTCCACCTTCAGTGCCAGGCTCCTTCGGTGCCAGGCAGAGCGGGTGCCACGCAAGGTCGGGTGCCTTTGAGAGGTGGGGGCTGCTTGCAGAGAGACAGGGGCCCCAGGCCTCCCGCACTTGACATTTCTCTGCACCTCCCGCCTTCACGTCCTCACGCTGCTGTCCCGAACCACGGAGGACAAAGTGGCTTTGACAACACGAATGTATGATCCTACAGTCCCGGAGGTCAGCGGGCCGACACGAGTCTCACAGGGCCAAAGTCAAGATGTCAGCGGGGGCACCAGGGAGGATCTGCTTTCTTGCGTTTTTCTAGATTTGAGACGCCGCCCACACTGCTTGGCTGGTGGCCCCTTCCTCCATGTGCAGAGCTCACAGTGGCCAACCGGGTCTCTCTCGAGCCTCGTTATTGTGACACTGACCTTCCCGCCTCCCTCGTCCGCTTCTAAGGGCCCTTGCCAGCACCTTGAGCCCACCCCCCCCCCCCCAGAAAATCCCAGGTAATCTCTCTACTTGAAGGTGAGCCGGTCCACAATTTTTATTGCATGATCTGCAGACCTAACCTAAAGGTCACAAGTTCCAGGGTTTAGGATGGGGACGTCTTTGGGGGGCCCTTAGTCTGCTAGCACACCTGTCACCCAGAGGCAGCCACTACCTGGGGGGCACCTCCTGGGTGGCAGGCAGCTTCACACAGTCATTTCCTTCCTTCCTCCCAACAGCCCCGGGAGGTCAGGGGTATCACCCCTCTTTCCTGAGGAAGCGACCGTGGGAGAGCCAGGCCACCTGTGACTGGTGGGGGCCTGGGGCACTTCTGCCTTCTTTCATTAAAAAAAGCTTTAAGGGGCGCCTGGGTGGCTCAGTCGGTTAAGTGTCCGACTCCTGATTTCTGCTCAGGTCATAATCTCCCGGTTCGTGAGTTCGAGCCCCACATCGGGCTCTGCACGGATGGTGCGGAGCCTGTTTGGGATTCTCTCTCTCCCTCTTTCCGCCCCTCCCCTGCTCATGCTCTCTGTCTCTCTCAAAATAAATAAATAAAACTTAAAAAAAAAAAAAGCTTTAAAAGCCTATGTTTTATGGCTGTACTGGTATAGGCATCATAGGCATGAATATAACCAGGATGGATTATATTCTTCTCTTATTTCTGATTTAAAAAAGAAATGAGGGGCGCCTGGGCGGCTCAGTCAGTTAAGCATCCGGCTTTGGCTCAGGTCATGATCTCGCGGTTTGTGAGTTCGAGCCCCGCGTCGGGCTCTGTGCTGACAGCGCGGAGCCCGGAGCCTGCTTTGGATTCTGCGTCTCCCTCTCTCTCTGCCCCTCCCCTGTTCATGCTCTGTCTCTCTCTGTCTCAAAAATAAATAAACGTTAAAAAAAAATTAAAAAAAAAAAAAAGAAATGAAAACATTTCATGGGCTCCTAAGAGGGCCGTGGGCTCTCAGCACTGTGTCCACGGTGCCAGATGGAGAAGTAGACCTTGGAGACTGGCAAAGGGATGCCCACGGGCACATGGCCAGGAGGGGGCAGAGCCAGGGGTCACTCCTGGGGCTCCCCTGACTCCAAGACAGGGCTCACTTCTCCAATTAGCCCACCACTCCATTAGTATCCAAACGACTCTGAGACGTCGGACTCAGAGCCACACAAACACTTAAGATTACTTGGCCAGAGGCTCTCATTTTATGGAGATCCGTGTGCCCAGAGAGGGATTACAACGTTCTCAGGGACACACAGCCAGTCAGTGCTGGAGCCAGGATGAGGTCCTGGTCTCCCGACTGTCCACCAGGGGCTCGTCCCTATCCCTCTCTTTCTTCCGTGTGCCAACCGCTCTCACCTGAGAAGGAGCCCAGCTCCTCCCCCACCCTACACGCACACACTCATACACATAAGCACAGCCCTGTCTCTGTGGTCACGCACGCAATGCCAGTGTAAACCTTGGCCACTGCTGTATCGACTGCTCTTTATGTTGTGACCTGGTTAGGAACCACCCAAGGTACTCATGTCACACATGGGGAAACTGAGGCCGGACCAGGAGGGGTCTGACCCAAAGCCACTCTGCAGATTACCAGGAGCGCCAGCACTCTAGCCCAGTTCCCCAATCCCGTGCTCTCTGCCCTGCGGCCACCTCGCCCACACGTATTCTCTGCAGTTTATCACAGATGTCAGGCTCCAGCCTGAGGGCCCCCCCTCTGCCCTCACCCAGCCCACAGGGGCCACAGAAGATCGTGCGACCAGAAGGTTCTGCAAGAGCAGTTGCCAAGTCCTCAGCGTCCAGACTTGGCACAGGGGCTGCCTCCGGCTCAGACCCAGAACAAGAAAAACCAGTTCCAGGAGGCCACCTTCCTGCCCTGACTTTGACGTCTGCAGTGGTTGGTTGCCCAGGCTGGGGGCACTGGGCTGAGCCTGGGGTTCAGGCTTCACGCTGCAGGGTGGCAGTGCCCCCGGCCAGAGACCTCTGGTTTCCCGCTGCACGTCATTGGTCCCCTCTGAGCCTCAGTTTCCCCACCTAGGCATGACATTCTGTACCTGCCTCTCAGGGTTGCTGTTGCCCTGGATGGGTGCATGGCACTTGGTGAAAGCAAGGTCAATGTCATGACTTTCATTGTAAGCATTAATGACAGTTATTGTGATATATGAAGGAGCCAGTGCTTAAGCTGGATCCTGAAGGCTGGGCGGTACGGTGGGGCTGGCAAAGGACCAGCACAGCTCCCCAGGGCAAGGCCAGAAGCCAAGGCCAGAGAGGAAGCAAAGACTGGGGCCCCAACTAGAGACCCCTGGCGGCCCCCAGCATCTCAGACCTTTCACCTGCTGTCTCCGCAGGTTCCCACTGGGAGAATGTACCTTCAAGATCTTGGTCACAGGGGAGAATTTCCAACTTCCCACCCACGTTACAGATGGGAAAACTGAGACCCAGAGAACACGAGTTACCTCCCCAAGGACACACGACTATTTTACAACGCCAGGACTCATACCGGGTGCCACCTGACTTTTGAAGGAAATGATTGATCACAATCCTTCCACTCGGCTCTCCTAGGAACGGTTTTTTTTCTTGTCTTCTGTTTTACTTCCAAGCCTTATCTGACATCTAACTCAACACAATTGCCTTGTCCCTGTAGCCCCGAGAATAGCTCAGGGACAGCACGGATTGCGGGGCAGCCAGCTCCAGTCCCCTGTGTCACTCCTGTCACCCTGACGTAGCCCCAGCTCTGGCCACGATCATCCCAGCCCAGCTGCTCATTGCTACCTCAGAGCCTTTGCACACCCTCCACCCTCCACCCCCCAGAATGCCTTCCTTGGGCAATTACTTTGTGAAGCCACATCCCCCCCTTCCAGATTCAGCCCCTTCCGGCCTTCCCTGATGGTTCTTGGCCCTGAAGATACCAGCTCATCGCCCCTTGGCATTTAAACAAATTAAAGGCTCAATCTGCTGTATTCATTTGCTCTTGTCCACACAGTGACTTGTCTCTTCTCATTTATTCATTTGTGTATTCAACAGGTGTTTATGGAGGACCGACTATGAGCCAGACATTCCCCACACGCAGAGCCTGCCCTCCAGATGTGAACCCTCTCGTGGAGAGGGAGTCCCATGGGACCTCACTGCCCTTGTTAGGTGCTGAGCATCGCTGGGGGTTGAGCAGGGGCCTTTGTCTTTGGGGGCCTTCCCAGCCAGGCACCTTGCCAGCTAGGAAAGGGTCTCTCCCATCGCTGCCAGTCCTGCTTAGACACAAGGATGCTGGAGGTCCCTGAGCCATCTTGCACCCCCCGGGTGGCCACCGGGTTCGGTGGACCGCAATCCCAGCTCTGCCACCTTTGAGCTGAGAGATCTGGACAGGGTCCCCTCCCTTGGGGGCCTCAGTTCTTCTTTTGTGAAATAGCTCTAGGGGCTCCTAGCTCACCGGTTTGCTGTGGGATGGGGGCAGCATCCTGCGAGCGCCCGGGGCAGGGGAGGGACAGTTGCAAGGCGCAGGGTCCCTGAGCTCACCTCGGTGCGAAAGCCATGGCACTGGCGCATGGGTCCCCTCTGCGTGGATTTGGGGGTGTCACCTCCCTTTGTGCGGTCTCTGTGTAGCACGAGAGGGTCTGACCGTGGGCATCCAAGGTCCCTTTCAGCTCTGGGAGGCTTTGATGACCGGCAAAGCGAGCCTGTTGCGTAGAAACCGTGGGCTTCGAGGCTCTGCCCTGAGAGATTTGTGCTTCGTCTGTCCCCCCTGGGCTCTCGGGCAGCACTGGACATGGAAACAACGCCTCTGAAGAGGGAGAATGAAAGAAGCAGCCTTCACCTGTCGCCAGGCTAGAGGAACATGAAGCGAAACCATTCGGCAAACAGCCCCACCGCCTTGCATCACGGAGCCCGGGGTACAGGGCTGGGACCCAGTCTTTAAATTATAGCGCCCGGGAAATTAGAACTCAGAACAGAAAAGAACCGTGCCCCTGGGAAGCAGGGGAGGGAGGGACAGAAATAAGGGGGTCACACGCGGGGTACGTGAACAAGGAGGCACGATTTACGCTCTCCCTTCTCCAAACTGGAAATATCCCCTCTCCTCCTCCCGGTTCCTAGTGACTGCTGATGCAGGGGACCCCACACCCTGCATTATTTGGAATCTTCTAGTCAAGGGACGTCCTTCTTTGGTTCAGTCTTTTTTTTTTTTTTTTTTTAACGTTTATTCATTTTTGAGACAGAGAGAGACAGAGCATGAATGGGGGAGGGTCAGAGAGAGAGGGAGACACAGAATCCGAAGCAGGCTCTAGGCTCTGAGCTGTCGGCACAGAGCCCGATGCAGAGCTTGAACTCACAGACCGTGAGATCATGACCTGAGCCGAAGTCGGACGCTTAACCGACCAAGCCACCCAGGCGCCCCATTCTTTGGTTCAGTCTATCTTGTCTTAAGTTCCAGAACTCATGTGCTCGCCAAGTCATTCCCGCCCAGATGGAGACTAATGCTGGCCACTTCCACACCCCGTGTGCTTTCAAGCTCTTAGAACAATTCCTCCACCTCGTGCTATTAATTACGGTCCCCGGCTTCAGGGCCTTTGCACTGTGGGTCCTCTGCTTCAACTGTCCTTTCCCTACCTTGCTTACCTGTCAAATCCCTCAAGACTCAAGCTCTGGGAAGCCCTCCTCCCCCAAAGCCCTGGCTCTTTCCTCCTTGTTTCCATAGTAGCTGAGCATTTGCTCTGCTGTGATCCTTCCCCACTAGTGTGTTTCTGGAGGGCCCGGCTGGGCCTAAAAGGGCAGAGGGCAGGATATGTGTAGGTGTGAGGCTGCGTGTGCCAGGTGGGTAGGTTTGAGCCTCTTTGGTGGAACACGGGGGCTGCCTCTGCCACAGGGCTGTGCAAAGACTCAATGATGGAGAATATGGCTGGCGCATAGTAGGTGCTCAGTGAAGCGGTTTGTCATCCATTTGTCTCTCCCTCCCCAGAGTCAGGCCCGGGTCTGGCCCCTAGCACCCTATGGATGCTTGGGGCATGGCCTCCAGCCCCTGGCTCTGGTTTTCCTGGCTGCTTGCGCTGCATTCTCCCCTCCCCCCTCCCTCTGGGGCTTGGCTGGGACCCTCTCTCCACCTTCTGCACCAGGGCGGCGGTCTCTTTTCAGAGCATTGATTTGCAATCAGCCCCAACAGCTCTAATGGGCCAGCGAGGCCCCTGGCTGCGCTGAGTTAGCTCCATTTAGAGGCTCAGAGCTGTGGAACACAAACCTGTCCTGCCTCTCGAGGTCTGGCATCAGCTCTCTGGTGTCTGGGAGAGACGTGAGTCAGCTGGGGACCCAGGGCTGCCGCGGCTCCTCTCCCACAGCCCCTCCCTGCCAACTCAGGGCTCAGCCACGCCCCTGCCAGGCCCCCAGCCCCTCCAACCCCACTCTCTGCTGGACCTGCATGGGCTGGAGGGGGTCTCTGCTTCTCTCCTTCCTGGTGCTCTCTTGAGAAGAGCACAGGATGTTGGGGCCCAAAGAAAAGCTGGTCCTCAGTGCACTTGAACTCACTGATCACCGTGACAATGTATATAGTAGCAGGTTTTATTGGTCCCATTTTACAAATAAAGAAATTGAGCTCAGAGGTCACACAGCAGTGCTTTCTAAACTTATCTGACCAGGAAGAAGCCTTTCTTTCTTTCTTTCTTTCTTTCTTTCTTTCTTTCTTTCTTTCTTTCTTTCTTTCTTTCTTCTTTCTCTCTCTTTTTCTCCTTCTTTCTTTCTTTTCATGGAATAACCCAAAGCACACATTTCAAAACATACCATCTTGAGCTGGCTTATTTCTTACCCCAAAAACCAATCCAATGTATCCTTTTTAAAGCTCAGTATGCGTCTTCCCCTAATGCAGGGATTTCTTAACAAGGACTCCAAGGGCAGACGTTCCAGAATTTGCATGTGAAATAGTGTGTGTATATGCATTTTTCTAACAGGGTCTCTAACTTCCAGGGGATCCTCAGAGGGACCCGGGAGACCCAGAAAGAGTAAAGAACCACGCCCTAGCTGGAGTCCCTGTAGAGAAGGCCCAGTTTTGATCTGGGGTTTTGTGGAAGTGAACAGAACAGCAGAGATGTGGGAAAGAAGGCCGTGAGTGGGGGAAATGGCCCGTGCGACAGCAGGGACGAGGGGACAGTAAACGGATGAGCTTGGCTGGAGCAGAACGGGTGTTTGGGAACAGTGACAAATGAGGTTGGGCCGTCAAAGGGACCTTGGAGAACTGGCCAAGGCATTTAGATTTGATAGGGGAGGCCATGGGGAGCCACAGGACATCCTGGAGCCTGCAGGTGGCAGCACAGGAAGGGGGGCTGCAGAAGAGGTGGCAGAGAGTTGGGGGGGGCAGTGGGAGCCACGAGCTGCTAGGATGGGGCTCCAGGGACAGCCTGACCCAGGGAGCTCGCCGTTCCGGGAAGGGCACGCAGGGCTGGCGACTGTCAGGAGTACCACGGGAGGAGGAGGGGCAGGAGAGCAAGGCAAGACAGCCCCGCTGGAAGCAAGGCCTTAGACATAAAGCTTCCTGGTTGGGTCCTCAGGTCCGTCATTTCCTAGCTGTGTGGCTCTGGGCAAGTAACCTAACCCTTCTGAGTCTCCGCGTCAAAAGGGATAACTCCGCCTGCTCGGTAAGGTTGTGGAAATTGACTCAGACAAGACACGCTTCCAGCCCTCGACCATGACGGGTTCTCTTCTGACCCATCAATATAGTCTATAAACACTTACCAACCCCTGCCACGCACCTGCACCAGGTGCCCTCCTAGGCGTCCCAAGGCGTTTCTGACAATAACCCCACAGGCAGAGGGCATCACACCCATTTGAGAGAGAAGAAAACTGAGGCACAGAGATTTCGACAATCAGAGTCCGTGGTGATGTCTATTAAGGTTATTGTGAGAACTCAGAGGTCAGAGGGTCCGTGATAAAGGTGTGACCTCTCCCTGACACAGGGTGGGAGAAGCCACACTCCCTTGAGGGGATTCAAGGTCATACAGCTGGGATTGTGGGTGGGCGGGGTACTATCCAAGCATTTACAGTGCTTCCCGTAGGGATCCGGCTCACAGGAGGATTCTGACTTTTTGAGGCTGGGGCGGGGCCTGCTATCCTGTTCCATAACAAGGGTTTCTGGAAAACGGCTTTGGGGTAAAACAGATTTAGCCTCAGGCAAGACACTGAGTCTCAGTTTCCTCACCTCTAGGATGGGTCTTGCCCCCCACTGCAGGGCTGGTGCAAAATGGAAGGGGATGGGGCCCGCAACCTCGGCAGAGCCCAGGCCTGTCACAGAGTGGGTGCCCCCAAATAACGGCTATTATTACTTCTGTGAAATTTCTACCCTGAATGCAGGCGGCGGGTACGCCTCATACTTAACCCTCAGGACGCTCCCTCTGCCTCCACTCACCCCACCCCAGAGCAAGAATCAGGATGCACTCTGCCATCTCAAACGGCACCCAGGAATTGTTTCACGTTCAATTTCCCCATCAAATTCACAGGCACGTATCACATGCCATTATTCTACTTCCTAATGGCCTATGCAGTGGAATCGTAAGTAGGACATTTCTTCATGCCCTTGGCATTCCCGACTCTTTGAAACTCCCTTTCCAGGCCTGATCTCCTTTTTGGTGACTGCAGCACGACACATGATCGCCAAAATCCGGGCAGCACCCAGCCCCGGCCTCTGCTGGTCCCAGAACGTAAAGGAACAACAGTGACGCATCTCCTCGGAAAGCAGTGTTAGCCTCCCTTGGGTTTCTGTGGGGGTCAACCGTGGCAGTAGACAGCAGGGGAGGCTGGATGGGTGCAGGGCCAAGGTCAAAGACAAGAGTGACTTGAGTCTCTGTACTGCTCACAAGCTATGGGGCCTGGGGGCAAGATCACCTCCCCTCTTGGGAGCTTCAGTGCCCTCAACTATAGAAAAAGGTGATGGGGCCGGGGGTGGGGGTGGGGGTGTTGGGACTTGGTCGGTTGAGCATCTGACTCTTGATTTTAGCTCAGGTCATGATCTCAGGGTCCTGGGATCGAGTCCCACATCAGGCTCCACACTGAGCATGCAGCCTGCTTAAGATTCTCTCTCTGTCAAATAAAAAATAAAATAAAATAAAATAAAATAAAAATGACAATACCAGCCACACAGGATGGCAGAATCGGAAGTGTCGGTCACAGACTGTGCCTGTAACACCCATGACAACTATTTGTCGAGGTCATGTGGGTAAAAGGCTTGACGGAAGGTGCTGGACGGGTGAGCTGGCGCTTGAGCCTCAGCAGGTGGTATTCACTACGATGGGTCCACCAGGGTCCCTGTTTGGCCTCGCCTTTGCTGTCTCAGATTCCTGACGGGGGTGGTGTCCCCAGTCCCGTAACGTGCCAGGATCACCCTCCACGGAGCCGAACAGGGGCCCAGGGGGTGGCAGGGCCCCGGGGAATATTCAATATTTTACTGCCTGGGAAGGTGCAGCAGCGCCTTAGCAGAGTGGGGCGAGATTGGCAGACTGTTGCAATACTCAGCATTAACTTCTAGTTCATAAACGGCACAGAGGACAGAGGGGGTCCTGGGGGGGTGGCAGGCAGGCTGGTGGGGCTGGGGAAGTTCCTGTTCCCCGATGAGAATGGAAGTATTTCAGCATTGAACAACCAGCTGGGACGTGGTGACGCACAGCGGCTGAGGGCACAGCGTGGGGACTCTGAGCGTGACGAGCCCATCGGAGGTCAAGGAGAGTTTGTCGAGGAAAGGCCCCCGGGGGAAGCGTAAGGAACAACCACCGGACCACCAGATTCTTACTGCGCACCCTTGGGATGAGTGGGAATTTGTCCTGGGCCTCCTCATCCACAGCCCAGGCTCAGTCAGATGCCCCGTGTTCTAGCCCCCGCTAGACACATGGGCCCTCGTTAGGCCTTGGCCTCCTCACCAGTCAGACCAGGATCCTTTTTTTTTTTTTTTAATTTTTTTGACATTTATTTATTTTTTAGAGACAGAGAGAGATAGAGCATGAACAGGGGAGGGTCAGAGAGAGGGAGACACAGAATCCGAAACCGGCTCCAGGCTCTGAGCTGTCAGCACAGAGCCCGACGCGGGGCTCGAACTCACGGACCGCGAGATCGTGACCTGAGCCGAAGTCGGCCGCTTAACCGACCGAGCCACCCAGGCGCCCCCAGACCAGGATCCTTTTATCGCTGATACTTCTGGACTCAAAAGTCTACCCTCTCCCTCACGTGCGTGTGCAGGTGCATTTGCATGCATGTACGTGCACATAGGCACCTGTGGGTGTGTGCCTGCGCGGGGGTGCGTGTGGAAAGGGCCACACCCCTCCCCGCCTCCCGAGGTGCCTGCACCCACCTCCTCCCAGCCTGGGGCCCCCCCTCAGGGCCTCACCTACCGCACCCCTCCCTGGAGTCAGCCTCCACCTCGGAAAACACAGACCAGGGGAGGCGCCGGCAGCACGGAAGTCAAAGCCAGTCACTGGAAGATGGGCCTGTTTATTTGCACGGCACGCGTTTATCTCTGACCGTTCCACCCACCCCCCGAGCGAACCCCAGAGTTGTCAGTTGGTCCTGCCGTCTCGAGAGGCCAGATTGGCGGTGCGCACATTCACAGAAGCCCAATATAGACTTCCAATTATCTTTTAATTCCCCTCCTGTCTTCATTTGTTCCTTTCACTTTTCTCCAAACAGACTCGGTGCGGGGAGGGGAGAGAGAGCTGTAATTGATGGAGTTTGAAGCCAGCTCGCGGGAGCGTGGTGTTCGCCCGCAGGGTGCGATGAGACCTCAGGACAAAGCGGACCGCTCTCTCGCCACCGCCCTGCAGGGCCTCTTAGAGGCCCCAAGCCCTTGTTCTTCTGTCTTCCGGTCTTCTGACTCTCTGCAATAACTATATCCTCTTATTTTCTGTAGTCCTGCAGCTGAGGCCCTGCTGAGCGGAGGGTGAACTCCTAGAGACGGCAAAGGACTCCTGGAGGCACCTTTCGTATGCAAACGAACCGGTCCGGAACTCAGCCACAACACCTCCTTTATCAGACTCTCGCCAGGCTCGGGTGGGTGCACCGGGGCCATACTCCCCTGTCCCGGTTACCCCAGGGCCAGGTACGAGACAAATAAAGACGGCCCGCGGCCCCCTGACATTATTCACACTGTCTTGTCCACTCCTTCCCTTGAAAACCACAGTGATGCTCCTCTACTGTTCTCTTGCTCCTCCTGCCTCCTTCCTGAGCCTGGTGCCTCCCCACGTGGCCCTGCATGGTGTGGGCTGGGGGACCCTCTTGGGGACCGTGAGTAGCAAGTGTCTTTTCTGTGGCACGTGTCTCCCGGAATGGACAGCAGGAAGCCTCATTTACTGCACCGAGGCTCCTCTGTGCTCTGCTGTTGCACAGGTCTTACTTCTGCCCTCAAACAGGGGAAAGTCGCAGGAAATGCCATGCCAGGAGTCAAAGCAGTGCCACCTGACACCCCGCCCATGCACACACGGCCTGCACCTGCCCGACACCCCAGCCTGGAAGTCTCTGTGCACCATCACGGCTGTCGTAACCCTGTACCCTCAGACCTGCTACTTCTCTCCCCTCGGCCTTCCCTGTTCTGGCCACCTCCAGGCTCTAGGCCATCCTGGTGCGCTCTCCCACGGAAATGCTGGCGACGAGCATCGTCACACCCCACTCTCTCCCTGTTCAGCATCTTCTTCCCGAGCCAGCAGTCCGCCAAGGCTCCCCGGGGCCAAGGGTGTCTCTGTAACCTATGTCACTGCACCAGCTCGAAGCCTGGTACACGGTGAGCACCTGGTGAATATTTATTCCTTCAGTCAGTCTACACCACCACCGCCCCCCCCCCCCCCCGCCTCCTTTATCAATACTCAAGGCTAGATACCTTTTTCTGGAATACTTTTTTTTTTTTTTTTAATGTGTATTTGAGAGAGAGAGAGAGCAGGGGAGGGGCAGAGAGAGAGAGGGAGACACAGAATCGGAAGCAGGCTCCAGGCTCTGAGCTGTCAGCACAGAGCCCAATGCGGGGCTTGAAGCCACAAACTGCAGGATCATGACCTGAGCCGAAGTAGGACGCTTAACCAGCTGAGCCACCCAGGCGCCCCTCTGGAATACTCTTTGGACCTCTATTCTGATGCCCCTGGCTCCAGCCTCCCTGGCTGTCCCCTGGCCCATTGTACTTTGTCAACGAGTCGCCTCATTAATTTTCCTCCATGATACGCTGTGGCTTAATCATACCTCAGGTACACATTCTATCTCACAGGTAAGGATATAAGTCCTCTCAGGGCGGGGACTGTGTCTCCTGCTCCCAGCGGCTCCCCAGCTATCCTCCTGCCACCCTGGAGGACGGCTTTGACCATCCCCAGTGCCCAGGAGCAAGTTTCCAAAGGGAGAGAGTGGTTGTCTGACTCCAAGGGTTTAAGCTGAAGCCACACAGAGAGTGCTCCCGTGTGGTGGAGACTTTATCGGGTGGGAGGCAGCATGCCAAAGGGGCTGACACCCAGCTCACTCAGTGGCATCTGAGAGGACAATGCCAGGTCACAGTATTGTCACCAAAGGGGCAGGCCATCAGTGGTCCCTTCTCCAACGGTAGGAGAGCCCCAAGGCTGCCCCTGCTACTGCAATGGCAGCTGGGCCAGCAGGGGACCCCAAAGTCCTGGATTCACCGCCGGACAAATCACTTTTATTACCCTTTGTACCTGGTCCTTCCCTTCCCGGAGGGAGACGAATGAACCGTGCAGCTAGACAGACCCAGTTTTAACTCAAGACTCTGCCGCTCGCAATCCACGTGACATGGGCACATCCCTCTGAGGCTCAGTTTCCTCACCTGTAGAACGAGGGTGATGATTGCACTTTCCCGTCCAGATTCCCCGGGGGGGGGACGAAATGGTTTTGCTTCTGTTAGTCACCCTGATGAAACAAGCTGCTCACGCAAAGAAGAATTCTCTGCAGCCAAGCGGCAAAGCTGAGTGACTTTCCACTCCTAGCCCCGCGGAGGCCTCCTGAGATGATTGCCAAAACCGGGGACTTCCTGGGAGGTCCCCCAAACCTGCCAAGTCAGAAAGTCTGGGGAGTATAGCTTGGAAATGTGCATTTCTGAATTTTTTTGATGCTTATTTATTTTTGAGAGACAGAGAGAGAGAGAGAGAGAGCGTGAGCACGGGAGGGGCAGCGAGAGAGGGAGACACGGAATCCAAAGCAGGCTCCAGGCTCTGAGCTGTCAGCACAGAGCCCGACGCGGGGCTCGAACTCACAAACCATGAGATCATGACCTGAGCCGAAGTCAGACGCTTAACTGACTGAGCCACCCAGGCGCCCCCAGAAAAGTGCATTCCTGACGAGCACCCCAGTGGCTCCCATGCCTGTGACGTTCAGAATCACGATTTTGACCGTGAGGGAGAGAAAGCGGGGACCCTGCTGCTGGTCACCGGCGGAACCGCCCACAGAGCCTGACTTCTGGGGAACCACACCTGGTGGGTGAACTCAGGTAGGTAAAACTCTGGACTCTGGAAACAGGGATACAAGTCCCTACTTACAAGCCAATTGACATGATCTTAGAGCTGCCATAAAATGGGGGGGTGGGGCGGGGGACAAGTGCATCTCTCTCAAACGGTGTGGGCATCGGAGGAGACTCTTCCTGACTGCCCACCTCCGGTCTCTCCGTGGCACGCTGGCAGGTGTCCACAACTGTGCCCGGCCCGTACGGGACAGCGGAACAGGGTGCACTTTGACCCACGGCCTGTGTGATAAAGGCCAAAGGAGACACGCAGAAGAACAAGAGACCTAAAGAAAGGAAAGACGACCTCAGAGCAAGGCATGTGAGGCACGGCCTTGGACCCGACTCCAAAGGGCTGGAGGGGTGAGGACCCGCGAGGATGAAGGAGGCCGTCCTGAGCCCCAGCCAGGAGCCTGGCGCTCAAGGCAGCGGACAGATGAGCTTGAAGGGTAAGTTTATTTACTTATTTTGAGGGAGACTGAGACAGCACAAGTGGGGCAGGAGCTGAGAGCGATGGAGAGAAAGAGGATCTCAAGCAGGCTCTGCACCGTCAGCATGGAGCCCGACTCAGGGCTCGAACTCCCAAAACCGTGAGATCACGACCTGAGCTGAAACCAAGAGCCGGACGCTTAACGGACCGAGCCGCCCAGGCGCCCCTTTTCTCATCTGTTAGACTGGGACCCACAGCACTGGTGAGGACCTCGGCCCCTCACCTTTTTCAAGCGCAAGGATGTGCCCTTGATCGTTAGATCAAGGTTACTTGCCTCGATCTAACTAACACCCTGTACCTTCCCCATCTGCTCTCAGGAAGGCCCAGACGGAGGGCGGAGGCATTCAAAGCCAGATCGGGTGGCTTGGCCGCAGTCCCTGGCCCAGCCTTCTCTGCTGCTAACTGCGGGCCTCCCCGCGGGGACAAGCAGACCCCAACGGGAAGGAAACCAGCAGGGAGGATCTCGTGCCACACCTGCCGTGGCTGCACCTGTCTCACAACCCACCACACCCAACACTCCTAGCCCTACATACAATAACCAACCCCGGGCGCTTCCGGGCATCAGGTGACTGGTCAAGAGCTTCCTCCCTATTTGTGTACCTGCCGGACACTCCTAACATCTTCCAGCTGCTGCTGGCTCGGGTGGCCGATCACAAGCTCAGGCCCCGGGGGCACAACCCCCACCCCCGCCCCCAGGGAAAGCGTCGAAGGATCCGCCAGCCCCGAGCCCCAGTGGCCACCTGCTGCCCGCTCAAGGTTACCTTGCTCCAACTCCTCCAGTGGCCGGCCGGAGCCAGCCCAGAGCCCCCTCCGGGTCAGCCCAGCTCCCGCAGGAACCAGGACAATCATTAATCGGATTCTTGACATTCTTTGGCCCCAGGTCGGCTTGGGAAGCATGCTCCCCGGAAGAGGAGGAGCAGAGTCCCAGGACTGGCATTTGGACATGCAGCTGGCAGGCAAGGTGGTGCTGTCGGCCGCCGCGCTGCTCCTGGTGACCGCAGCCTACAGGCTGTACAGGTTGAGGCCCGCCCGGGCCCCGCTGGGGGACAGGAACTCCAAGGCCGAGGAGAAGGCCGAGGGCTCCGGGCAGCCGGCGGACCCGGGGGCCGTTCCTGGGGCACCACACCGGGCTCTGAGACGCCGGAGGGGAAGCAAGGGGGCCGGCTGTGGCTGGGAAAGTCAGGGGGGCTCCCGAGTCCCGGCAACAGGACGCTCTCCCGAAGACGCAGAAGCCCAAGAGGCTCGGGAGCGCGAGAAGAAGGGCGCTGGTGTGGAAGGGGGTGGGCAGGGCCTTGTCTCTGAGCTGGCACCTCCTCGCTGCAGTGGCCAGGAAGCCGGAACAGCTGTTGGTGGTAAGCCCGAGCCGCCCCACCACCCCACGGTGGGCGATGAATTCCAAAGCTCCCCACTTGGCCTCGCTGCGGCAGAGGGGAGCAGGGTGGGCAGGGCGCCTACTCCATGGCGGGACGGCGGACCCCCGGGACAGCCAGGGCTCGCGGAGCAGGAGTCCCCCGCCACGAGCCTGATGGCCCACACGGAAGGCGAGAGTGACATGAACAGGAGCTGGGTCTTTCCTCGCAACAGGGGGGTCCACGGGGAAGAGGCCGGGGCCCTCCAGGCGGCCGTGGACATGGGCCTGACCCTGCACCAGCGGGAGGGAGCCACCAGTGCCTCCTATACCTACTCGTCTGTGTCCCGGGTTCGCGTGGAGGAGAACTTCATTCCTGAGAAGGTGGAGGGGATGGGGCCCAGGCTGAAGGGCAAGGTGTACGATTACTATGTCGAGTCCACTTCCTGGGCCACCTCCAAGGGCCGGCTGGCCCCCAGGACAGCCGCCCCGGCTGAGGCTCCACTCCCCGGGCCCCTGCCAGGAGCCCCGGGAACAGAGGCCGCTTCAGGAGGCCGGGAAGGTGGAGCCGAAACACCCACCTCCTGCCAGCCGGGGCCGTCGCCCCCCACGCAAGGCTTCGGCAGGAAGGAGAGCCTCGTCCGGATCATGGAGAACCCGGAGCTCCAGCTCCAGCTCGAGGGCTTTGGGGCCCCCGCTCCGTCCTGCCCAGACCAGAGCGCCCCGCCTGGCCACGCCCTTCCCCAGGCTTCTCTCGGGTCCAGCTCGGCCGGAAGCAGCCGGGAGGCCCACGTGCAGCTCGTGGCGGGGACCAACTTCTTCCACCTCCCGCTGGCCCCCGGCTCAGCGCCAGACGTGCACCTGGATCTGGGCAACTGCTACCAGGTGCTGACCTTGGCCAAGAAGCAGAAGCTGGAGGCGCTGAAGGAGGCGGCCTACAAGGTGATGAGCGACAACTACCTCCAGGTCCTGCGCAGCCCGGACATCTACGGGTGCCTGAGCGGGACAGAGCGGGAGCTGATCCTCCGGCGCCGCCTGCGGGGCCGCGAGCGCCTGGTGGTGGCGGACGTGTGCCCCCAGGAGGGCTCGGGCCGTCTCTGCTGCTACGACGAGGCGCAGGACGCCTGGCACCCGCTGGCCCGCCTGCCCCCCGAGGCGGTGTCCCGAGGCTGTGCCCTCTGCAGCCTCTTCAATTACCTCTTCGTGGCGTCCGGTTGCCGGGGGCCCGGGCACGAGCCCTCCAACCGCGTCTTCTGCTACAACCCGCTGACCGACATCTGGAGCGAGGTGTGCCCGCTGAACCAGGCCCGGCCGCACTGCCGGCTGGTGGCCCTGGACGGCCACCTGTACGCCATCGGCGGCGAGTGCCTGAACACGGTGGAACGCTATGACCCGCGCCTGGACCGCTGGACCTTTGCGCCGCCGCTCCCCAGCGACTCCTTCGCCCTGGCGCACACGGCCACGGCGTGTGCGGGCGACGTCTACGTCACGGGCGGCACCCTGCGCTACCTGCTGCTCCGCTTCTCGGCCCGGGAGCAGCGCTGGCGGGCGGGCCCCACGGGGGGCGGCAAGGACCGCACGGCCGAGATGGTGGCCGTCAACGGCTTCCTCTACCGTTTTGATCTCGACCGCCGCCTGGGCATCAGCGTCCACCGCTGCAGCGCCAGCGCCCGCCTCTGGTACGAGTGCGCCACCTACCGCACCCCGTACCCGGACGCCTTCCAGTGCGCCCCGGTGGGCGACCTCATCTACTGCGTGGGGCGCTGGCGCTCGCTCTGCTTCCTGGCCGACCACATCTCGCCCAGGTTTGTGCCCAAGGAGCCACGGAGCTTCCCCTCCCCGCGGGGCACCCTCCTGCCCGCCGTCCTGACCCTGCCGGTCCCCGACGCGCCTCAGACCAGGGTCTAGCTACCCACCCCCCACCCCCACCCCCCCCGCCCCCACCCCCCCCGCTGGACTTCTGCTGCCAAACTGGAAGCAAAAAGCACCCCTGCCCGCCACTCCGTGAGCCATCTCTGGGCGAGCAGGCAGCTCGGGAATTCCGCCCGCGCGCGAGGTGAATGCTAACCCTACCCCCTCCGCTGGCCGGGGCCTCGGATGCGTCTTTGCTGTCCCCGGGGGGCCCGGCGTTGCTGAGGGCGGCACCGTGTGCGGGGATGAGCGTCACCTAGCTTCAAATCTGAATTCTTGGGGGAAGGGGTATCAGGACCCCGCCAAAGTCCAGGGGCACAGCCTTACTGCAACCACAGTTCAGGTGCCAGCGGACCCCCATAGGGTGGAGGTGGGCCAGCCCTCCTAAGCCACTAGGCTCCCCTCCTAAACAGAGCCCCTACCTCTAGGGTTCCCAGAAGCACCTGGAACGCTCAAGGAAGGTGTTTCTGGCTGTGCCGGGAGCCCCGGGGAGCCCCAAGGGGCCCAGCCAGAGGAGAGATGGTTGGAGAAGTACGACAGCTGTAGTTGGAGCTGACCGTGAACTCTTGCCCGCAAAGCAAATTGACCATTGCCCACTTCTCATTACCTAGGATTCTGGTGTACTCGGAGGAGGAGAAACCTCCAGTTAGCAGCCACTTGAAAACCTACCCCTTGTACTGGTCTGCTAAGAACACCAGTGATTGCCACATATGGGGTCTCAGAAGAGGGAGGAGAAGATGTGATCTGAGGGCCACCGTCCTCCCGGGCCCCTGCTTCGGCCCGTCGCTGGCTGGCCGCTGACTCCCTCCCCAGATCTCAGAGCCTGCACAAGACTTCATCCAATCAATACAGCCCTGACATCAGGGGTGGGGGGCGAGAGAAGTCACTCCCAGGCACCCCCGCAGGGCTGGGGAGGGACAATGGCACAATTTGCTCTCCCTGTGCCATGTGATCACCTGGTGTGCCTGGTTAGATAGGAGACTCGGGAGGGGCCGGTCCGTGATGGAGCTGAGGAACCAGAAAATGCTAGTGGGGCATCAGGACACTGGGATCTCCTCCCACATCAGGGGTGGTAAATTTGAAAAGAGCAGAGACCCTCCAACCTCAGGAAGTTGCCCGTTCCTCCTGGAGGGAAGAGAGAGAGACTGGTCCAATCTATTGCCACAGCCCTGTTCCCTGGACGAGGATGATGCATGGCCAGGCAGAGGCGGGTGATGCTCTCCGTGCCATCCGGGAGCCAGGGCAGCTGGGACCACTTCTAAAGTGACAAGCAGCCTGGAGGAAAGAGGTAGAGATGGGGTGCCCCAGGGCAGGCCTGACAAGCAGGGAGCTAAGAATGCTTTGGACTTCAGTGTTCCTACCTTGAAAATAGGAAGGACCAGCCATGGCCTTCTCTGGCCAGAGAAACGAGAACACTTAGAGAAAGTTCTCCCCCAAGGCCCCCTGGGGGTCTGGGCAGCAGCTTGTGTTCACCGCAGCTGCTGGGCTAAGCTGGGGTCTTCCTGGAAAATGCAGGGTTAGAGCAAGGAGTAACAGGGAGGTTGGCATGGAGATGAGAACTTTTATTGGGCCACTCGAAGCCATCCTCCCCGTTCCAGGGCCTGGAAGGCGAGGCTGCCTGGTATTTATTCCTAAGTTGGAGGCGGGGAGAGGAAAGTGAGTCGGGGCTATGGCTGGAGCCTGGTGACCCCCCCACCCCCCCGCCGAGGCCTTGCTCAAGCTCAGAGCTGACACTCAGGCATGAGCCTCCAAGAGACCCTTGGTGGGGAAGCAGGGGTAAAGTCAGCAACACGACTACTGACAGCAGCATTGGCATCACGATGCCAGGCTGTGGTTTGCTTGGGAGGTGGACGGGCTCTGGCAGCTGAGGGCGGGTGGAACCAGATCCAGCCCCCAAGGGCAGGCCTCCAGCGAGGAGCCAGCTGATGACTAGACCACAACCAAGCAGGGGGACTGTTGGGGGAGGCTTCAAGCCGAGGGGGAGCTCAGGATCCCTCCGGAACCCTTTCAGAGCCCCACTGCATACACATGGCTGGGACTAGGGAGTCCCATCCAGAGACAGGGCAGGAGAGTTTGTTCCAGGCCCAGGGATGGTGGGTGTGGTCTTCATGATGAGTGCAGCGCTGAGATCCCATCTGCCTCCCTGTGGTCCCTTGCAGACATCACTAATCGACTGCCTTATCTTTTCCCACTGAGCCTCAGAGCCGGTTCAACCCAGGGCCCTCAGCCGTCATCGCTGATAGACTAGAGCCGGTGTGTTCCTCGTGGCTGGCCTGGGCTCCAGAACTGGCTTTAGGGAAGTGAGTGGTCAGGGCCATTATGGGAGACAAGGTAGTTCAGGTAGACCACAGAGACCACCTGGGGCCATGGCACTCAGGATTCACCGACAGAACGTTCAGGCTGCGCACTGCTCCAGGCACTGTGCTGGGGATGCAGCAGATCCCTGCCCTAACTGAGCCCGCTTTCTGGTGAAGGTAAACAGGCCGTTTTTAAAAATAAATGTGTAGGCGCGCTTGCGTGGCTCAGTCGGTTAAGCACCCGGCTCTTGGTTTCGGCTCAGGTCATGATCTCGAGGTTCATGGGTTTGAGCCTGGCACTGGGTTCTGTGCTGACACTGCAGAGCCTGCTTAGGATTCTCTCTCTCTCTCTCTCTCTCTCTCTCTCTCTCTCCCTCTCCCTCCCTCTTTCTCTGCCCCTCCCCCCTCTTTCGCAAAATAAGTAAACTTAAATAAAAAAATTAATTTGAAAAAAATTAGTACGCAAACAAATGACAAGCACCCATGCTGCTCATGCGCTGGGAAGGCAGAGAAGGCAGCGAATAGTGTGATCAAGTCTCCCTGATAAGGAGACAGGGAGCAGAGCCCTGGATGGAAATCTGAGACGTGCACTGACCAGGGCTGGCTCAGGGCACCGGAAGCTGGCCCTGCTACCGGGGAGGGAGGGGGCGGCGGGGGGGGGGGGGGAGGGGGGCGGCTCGTCACCCGCCAGGGAGGGCAGGACTGCCTCCAGGGAGCACCGCCCCGGGGCGTGAAGAGAGCTCGTGTCCAGCTGTTGGGCTGTAACCATTCACACGAGGGAGACGATCCTGTGTGGCCAAGGTTGACGAAAGAGGCTCTTTGCGCGTGGTAAGCTACGTCCCCAGGAGAGAAGCAGAGTTCACACATTTCAGAGTCCGGATCACACAGCGATGCCCTGTCTGGGCGTGTGGCTGGGTGTCAGCCCGCCTGTCATACTCCGTGGGGTCAGAGTCTAGGAATTCCACTTGACCTTCTTTAATAGCCTCGTCTGTCGACCTCTGGCCCTCAGCCTCACAGGGACCCGTGTGTCACTTGGCTACTCCCTGGGTCATCAGTCCTGCCCTCCCGTGAAGGGTTTCTTCTTGAAGACAAAACAAAAAAACAACCCCTTGAAGTTGGGGTTACATTCTTCATTAGGCCACCCACGGCATTATAGGAAAGAAACTTGGAAGACGGACAAAGGACGAAAAAGATCTCACCAGTTTCAACACCCGGAGACAACCCCCCGCTCTGGTGCGCGTCCCTCCGGCCTGTCTCTTCGGAGCAGAATTTCCGTTTGGCTTGATTGTCGCCTAGGTGTGATTCTGCTGAATGTGCAATTCAGCTGCTTCGGTTTTCCACTTAGCTTTTTAGAATACGCATTTCCCGTGTTGCTACAAACCCTCGGTAAACGCCGTTTCAGTAGCCGCCCAGTGCCCCATGGAGTGGCTGTACCACACTTTAAACAGTCCCCCCTCCTATCGGGCCCGTAGATTTTTTTCCCCCCTGTTGGTTTCTTTTCCCATCGTAAATAAACGGTCCTTTGTTTTCTCGTTCCTCTCTGTCTGGGGACTCCATCGATATTTACAAGAGGAGCTCAGTCTAGGGCTCGTCTGGAAAACACAGTTGCTGAAGCGAGTGGAGGCCACGGCATTTGCCTAGGGCTGTAGGGCTCTGACTATAGGGCCCCGGGGCTGCCTCTGGAAACGACCCCCTCCCGGGAAGGCAAGGCTGTCTGGAGGGGCCACCCCAGGTGCCTTCTGGCATTCCTGGAGCCGAGAGGTAAGGTAGGGGCCATATTTATAGAGCCCCGCTCTGAGCATACCAGGCACTGGACTAGACGCTTTGTGCACATCACTTCGTTGATCCTGACAACAAGCCCATTTTTACAGGGGAGGAGACTGAGGCTCACAGAGTTGAAGGAAACTCACCTTCGTGGCAAAGTTCAAAGACCCTCAGTTTCCTTCAAAGTACACTTGAACCTGGCCGCCTCACTCTCTGCACAATGCTCTTTCCATTCCCCTTATCTTGGGGCACGAGGGGTGGGGGGCGGACTTGGCTTCAGCCAATCCCCCTGGGCTTCCTCCGACCCCTCCCCCACTCACACCCAACACGCATGCTCTATCCTCAAACTTTCAACTCAAAGACATTATGCTTAAACTCTGGGATCCTCGATGTCTCTATCCGGAAAACGGGTCTGCCGCCGCCAGCCTCGAGACGATGTCGTGCGAACTAGCAAGAGAACGTATGTAAAGCACCGGGCCCAGGGACTGCTCCAGAGTAGGTCTGGGAAGGACCATCGCCTTCTGCAGGGGCCGCTCAGAGGAGACCCACTCCCCTTTGAGCCTCCTGGCCCCAGGGGAAGGTTGTCTGACATTTAAGCTGCAGGAGCCCCGTCTGGTTTGACAAGAATTGGCGGGTTGGGGGAGGGGTGGGACGGGGTCCAGTTATTCATATTGTACACCATCCAGGGTTCTGAGAATCTGAGCCTGTGCTCTCCTCCACAGTAAGTGGCTTGCTGATTTGGGTGTCCCCGGGCTCAAAGCATTAAGCGTTTTCCCAGTGCATTGCACGGCGCAGAGGAGTTTCACGAGCCCAGCCGCTCAGAGCTCTCCGGAAACCTCGAGAAGGTGCAACGGGGAGGGGGCTCCTTTCTTTTACAGATGGGGGTGAGAGACCCTCGGAACCACCGGACCGCTCTGCGCTGTGTCTGGCCTGCAGATATTTAGGGGGGTGACAGGTGCCCCTCACTTCCCCCTTTGTCATCCTTACCTGGAAGAGCTCTATGGCCCCAGGGCTGCCCTGAAGTCCTCTGAAGCTGTGGCTGCTGCCAGGAGGGGCCTCCGAGGCGAATGTGAGGCTCGGGTGGAGGCAGGGGATGGAACACGAGGGTGGAGGTGCCTGCAGGGGGAGATTAGGAGCGAGGCTCTCGGAGCAGCCACAAGAAAGGACAGCTGGAGGGCCATCTCTACAAACAGCTCTCTGGAAAGTGGGATGTGGGTCCAAATAAAACAGCCATCAAGTCCGGGGTTGCCTTTTGGCGCATGGGGAGGAAGTGAAGGCACAGATCTTATACGGATGATAATAACGGTGTCCCCACGCCAGGCTCTGTGAAACAATGCACCGTCCTTCCCGCCCTCGTGGAATCCGCATGGGGACACCACTGCCCGAAAGTGATCATCTTCATGACATAGGGGAGGAGACAAAGACAAGGCATTTCACAAAAAACTAAAAGTCACCAAAAGAAAGCCAAGAAAGTGAGAAAGAAAGCAAAAAAGAAAACTAAAAGAGATCGCAGGCACCTGGCTGGCTCAGTCAGTAGAGCATGCAACCTTGATCGCGGGGTTGTGAGTTCAAGCCCTCACGTTGGGTGTAGAACTTACTTAAAACAGAAGAGAGAAATCTAATCTCTGTCAATACGTTTAGTGAACCCACAATGCACTGTGCTTGCACGATCTCGTTTTACACTCAAAACAACCTGGTAGATGGTAAGAGTGGTCAAATTCTCCCCGTCTATCAATTCCTCCACCCCTTGAATCTGGCCATGGGACTGTCTCCAGATAGCTCGGGCACGAGGTTTGCACTCTTGTGGCTCCTAGAAACCCTGAGGCCGTCGCCACGCGAGCAAGCCCAGGTTAATCAGCTGGATGATGAGCCCTGTGGCCCAGTTACCAGCTCCCTCAGTCAGTGGCACAACAAACGCCCAAGAGACTGGCCCCCAGCTGACCCCAGATGCCTGCCTGAACCCAGCCCCAAATGCCAATCTGCTGACTCAGGAGGGAAATAGAAGGTTGTGGTTTTAAGTCGCTACATTTCGGGGTTTGCAACTCAGCAAGAGGTGAGTGACCCATCAGCCCTGTGCTGTGCTGTAGGCACGATTACCACCATTTTAGGCTCAAGGAAGCTAGGATTCGAGAAAATAAAATAACTTCCCCAGGATCGTGCAGCTACATGGTGGAGAGGCTGGCATGCCCCAGGTCTGCCTGACTCCAAATCCTGCACCCCTCATTCAGCCACACGGTCTGTGCTCTGTTCTAGTCAAACCCGGGGCACTGGGATTCCTCCCGGGGGCCTGGCCACGGGGCTTGGTCACCACCAGGACCCAGGACCCAAGGTCTGTAGGGGACGTCTCCGAACAATCAGATCAGCTCCTGAGGGCCAGGACTTGCCCTAAGCACCTGACTGCCAGTAATTCTTTAATTCTAAAGACAACCCTGGGCGTTAGAGTGATCCTCACCGTTGCACAGGTGAGGAAACTGAGGCACAGAGAGTTTAAGTAACCTGCCCACGGTTGCATAGCCAGGATGTGATAGAGCTCACGAACCCCAGGGAAACTCCAGTGCTGTCGGGAGATGAATCAGCTATGAACAAGGGAGAGCTCTGCTTCCCGCCCTCCCGTAACACCCCCCAGCATCAGCGGCCTTGCTCACTGGTCTTGTTCGCACAGATAGCGGGAGCTTAGTGACGCTTTCCCAAAGAAAGAATAAGGCAAGGACCCGGCCATGAGGCTACCTGCTTCCAGGCTGCTTGGACCCCTTCTCCATCTCCAGGGATCTAACCCCCTGCTGATGACTTTGTGGAGCATCCCGGCACAAGTTGGGTCCCTGGGGGCAAGGGTTGGAAATCTAAAATCCCGAAGCCACCTGCCGAGAGCCATGAGCCTTCTCGTTGCCTTACCCCACGCTTGCACTCACTGAGTTTCTTTTTTTTTTTTTTTTTTTTTTTTTTTTTTTTTAATTTTTTTTTCAACGCTTTTTATTTATTTTTGGTACAGAGAGAGACAGAGCATGAATGGGGGAGGGGCAGAGAGAGAGGGACACACAGAATCGGAAACAGGCTCCAGGCTCCGAGCCATCAGCCCAGAGCCTGACGCGGGGCTCGAACTCACGGACCGCGAGATCGTGACCTGGCTGAAGTCGGACGCTTAACCGACTGCGCCACCCAGGCGCCCCGCACTCACTGAGTTTCTACAGAGATTTCAACTCTTTCGTCATCCCATTTCACAGATGACATAAGGGAGGCCCAGAGAGATCTTGCAGCCGTGATGTCGATGCTCATCCTTCAAGGTCTTGGAAGTATGGTGTCGGCTTCCCGCCGCCGACAACCCCCACTCGTCCATCAGGGCACCGCGCGCTTCGCACATAACCCCCATATCGCCCTCCTCTGCCTGCAGGTCTCCTGGGCCCCGGGAGCTCTCGGTGGGCAGCAAGGAGGTCTTGCCTGCCTCTGTCATCAGTGCCAGCACAGAGCAGCCACACAGCATGGCTCAGAGGAAGCTACAGCTCAGCTATGTGCTTATTCAAAACACCTCGTCAAGTACTGTGATGGGGTACTTGGGACTGCCCGGCTGGGTTGCCCTCATGTCTCCCAGGAGGACTGTTTTATACCTTCTGTCCTTTCCCGAAACACCCCCCCACACACACGCTGGACACAGTATCGGGGTACAGAGAGCCCCTCGGTCCTTACAGGGCAGGGCACACCTGCTCCGTGGCAATTATCGGCACCTATGTGCTGCCCAGGAGTCCTCCGGTGCCCCTGCTCCAGGTTGGCTGGCACTTCCCGGGGAGGTATCGCCCCCTGGAGGAGCCCAGCTGCCAGGAGCTGGTGTATCAATACCCCAGCTCCCTCCACCCTGGGTGGATAGAGGCCTCATGCTCCACACTGGCTCCCTTGATGATGTGGCTTTAACAGAGTCACTCCAGTTCTCCCTGCCTACCCTCCCGCCTGCCCCTCCTTCCTCCGAGACACTGTTAGAGGACACACACCCTCTCCCCCTCGAACGCATCCTTTCTTAGGACTTCTTTAGGGCCAGGGATAGCCCTGCTCTGACACCAACAACCTCCCCCCATCTCCTGCGTCGTTCCAGGCAGCATTCAAATGATTTGCCCGAGAGTGCGATAAATAGAAACCACGAATACACTTTCGAAGGTTAAAAACACCACGCACATAGGATGCATCTTTATTTGTAATGAGTGTCAAAGAGATGTGGTGTCTCTGTGTTCCTGAAAACAACGTATCCTCTAAAGATTTGTGATTGTTTTTCCTGCAATCGTGTTTATGCTATCACAGTCAACAATCTTTGCTTTGTAGAAAATATGAGGGTTAGCTTTAACTTGGCCTCAATTTGAATCATAATAAATTCTGACTGAACTCTTAAAAAAAAAAAAAAAAGCTTCCTGTTACAGAATGTTTCTCATCTGATCTGAAGGAGCCAAAATCGGGGATTGTACCTGGAAACGTTTAAACCTGTGCCTGCTATATTTTAGCAGGTGGATTTGACCTCCCAAGCCTGGTCTCTCTCCCCTGGACCACACAGTGGGGCCGGACTGGGGGGATGATGGCAAATCAGGGCAGCATCAGCCCCCAAAAACCCCAGGAAGGTAATGTCTTTCGTACAGCTTGTCCTTGGCTTTTTTTTTTAAGTTTTATTTTTATTTAATTTTGAAAAAGATACAAAGAGCGAGTGGAGGAGGAGCAGAGAGAGAAGGAGAGAGAATCCCAAGCTGACTCTGTGCTATCAGCACAGAGCCCGGCGCAGGGCTTGAACTCATGCACTGAACCGTGAGATCATGAGCAGAGATGAAATTGAGTTGGATGCTTAACCAACTGAGCCACCCAGGTGCCCTGTCCTTGCCTTTTTAAACTCATTTTGTAAATGGTTATTTTATTTTTGAAAGAGAGAGAGAGAGAGAGACAGATGGGGAGGGAAGGGAGGGGGAGACAGAGGATCCAAAATGGGCTTTGCACTGGCAGCAGAGAGCCCGACACGGGGCTCAAACTCATGAACCTTGCGATCACGACCTGAGCCGAAGTTGGGCGCTCAACTGACTGAACCACCCCAGCCGCCCCTTAAAATGTTTGTTTTATTTTTTAAACACATTTTTGTGTGTTAAAAATGCACACAACACAAAATTGGCTATCATAGCCACTTTAAATGCTTTTTTGTTTTTGTTTATTTTGTTTTGTTTTATTTTATTTTATTTTATTTTATTTTATTTTATTTTATTTTATTTTATTTTTTGAGAGAGAAAGACACAGAGTGTGAGAGGGGTAGGGGCAGAGAGAGAGAGAGAGAGGGAGACACAGAATCTGAAGCAGGTTCCAGGCTTTGAGCGGTCAGCACAGAGCCCGATGTGGGACTTGAACTCATGAACGGGGAGATCATCACCTGAGCCTAAGTCGGATGCTTAACCGACGGAGCCCCCCAGGCGCCCCTATCATAGCCGTTTTAAAGTGCACAGCTCAGTGGCATTAAGTACATTCACCATGCTGTGTGCTCATGGTTCATATGATTGCAAAAGATATACAAACAGTTATTGTAGAACATACAACTGGAAAAATACAGAGAAGCCCCAGAGAAGACAGTAGAAATCACTCCCACTCAGAAATAATCAATTGTTATTTTGACTTTTTTAGTTCCAGCCTCTTGTTTATTATCCATAATTTTATTTTTTTTTTAACGTTTTTATTTATTTTTGAGACAGAGAGAGATAGAGCATGAACGGGGGAGGGGCAGAGAGAGAGGGAGGCACAGAATCGGAAGCAGGCTCCAGGCTCTGAGCCATTAGCCCAGAGCCCGACTCAGGGCTTGAACTCACAGACTGTGAGATCGTGACCTGAGCTGAAGTTGGACGCTTAACCGACTGAGCCACCCAGGCGCCCCGTAATTTTAAAATTAAAGAAAAAAAAAAAAAGGGATGTTACTCAGTACGTGCTGTGTAACCGATTTTTTTCTCCTATCGGAATCTGTGACTACTTTTGAGTAAAATATATCACTGGGTTTCTTTTTGTTGCGGGAGGGGTGCGCAACATAAAACGTGTCATTTTGGGGGCACCTGGGTGCCTCAGTCGGTTGAGCGTCCGACTTCAGCTCAGGTCATGATCTCACAGCTTGTGAGTTCGAGCCCCGCGTCGGGTTCTATGCTGACAGCTCGCAGCCTGGAGCCCGCTTCGGATCCTGTGTCTCCCTCTCTCTCTGCCCCAACCCACTCGCATTCTGTCTCTGTCTCTCTCAAGAATGGATAAAGATTTAAAAAAATAAAAAAAAAAAACAACCTTGTCATTTTAACCGTTTTTAAGCGTACCAATCTCTGGTCCACCAGCACAGACCATTGGGAATGTGCCTTACGCACAAAAACACACTGGTTTTCATTCATTCCAGAGAATCCAGCAACCGACACAGAGCCCAGCTCAGCGGGATGCTTCGGGGCTAAAGACTCAGTAGCTGCTTCGGGGCTAAAGACTCAGTAGCGTCTTTCTCAAAACCCAGCATTCTCTTCCTCGTTACCTCGGGGGGAAAGACTAGGGGGAGAACGTTCTCTCTGCAGTCTGCAAGCTTCTTCCATCCTTACGCTAAAGTAATTCCTTTCGGTGCTTTCACAAAAATATAGTTTGGAAAAGGCCAAGGTATAAAACGCGTTAATGATTGTGCTACATTATGGGTTCTAATTAGGCAATTACGGGCACTTACAGTGATGTGGGCGCAAGTCGTTGTAGATTCATAGGGGTGATCGCTACAGAATGTGTACATCCAGGACAGGGGCCGAGTTTAAGGGGCCTGGGGCTGCAGGGACACAGGGCATGAGGAGGAGGAGGGTGCAAGGTTGGGAGACCCGGGCTGGTGGAATGAAAAAGAAAGTCTCCTTTCCAGGAGGCAGGGAGATCAGGCTAGCAAGTCAGCACAGTTTGACAGACGTGAGTTCTGTCCTTCTCTCATCAGGTGTTTATTAAACTCGACTCCCTGCGAGGCGCGAGGGTTACGGCTGTGACCGGTTGGGCACATTGTCCTGGGGAAGCCAGGAGTACACAGGTGAACAGCTACGTGAGCTAATGGCAGATTGGCATAAGCTCAGTGCAGGAAATAAATGTAGTGATGGAGAGAGCTGGGGGGTGCATAGTCCTCAAGGTGTTTTCTTGGAGGACTTGACATTTAAGCTATGATAGGATAGATGAGAAGGACTTGACTGGAGGAAGGACAGGGAAAGAGAGGGAGGGAGGGACGGAGAAAGAGCACGCTCACAAGAGGAAGAACATTCTGGGAAGAGGGGGCCCAGGGGCAAAGGCCCTGTGTCCTTGCCCAAGAGAGAGCCACAATGGCCAGAAAGGTGGTTGGAGTGGGGACCAGCCAGGTCATAGAGGGAAACGTCAATTTCCGCTAGGATGGCTTGGATTTGAATCTCAGCCCAATGAGAAGCCCTCGGAGGATTTTGTTTTGTTTTGTTTGCTAATAAACCTTTTCTTTCAGAAGAGTTTTTGATGCACAGAAGAGTTGCCAAGATGATAGAGTCCCTATAGACCACACACCCAGTGTCCCCGTTGGTAACATCTAATGTCAGTATGGTACATTGGTCACGACTAAGGAACCAACACAGACACATTGTCCTTAACTAAAGTCCATACTTTACTCAGGTTTCCTCAACTTTTACCTGATGTCCTTTTTCCGTTCCAGGATTTCACCCAAGATACCACATTACTTTCCGAGGTCATATCTCCCGAGGCTCCTCTTGGTGGTGACAGTCTCCTAGACTTTTCTTGTTTTTGGTGACCTTGACAGTTTTGAAGGGGACTGGTCAGGTGCTTTGCAGACCATCCTTCAGCTCGATTTGGGCTAATGGGTTTCTCGTGGGTTATGAGTCACTTAACCGGGATTCTGGGATAAAGACCACAGAGGTACAGTGCCGCTCTCATGACGTCATACCAAGGGGACACGACTTACACCGTTGGCTTTGACCTCAATCATCCGGCTGACGTAGCGTTTGTCAGGCTCTCTGTTGGAACGTTACCCTCTCTTCCCTCTTCCCGTGGTCTACCCTTCAGAAGGGGTCTCCACGAAGTAGCTCCATAAATTATTTGGAATTCTTCTATATGGATTTGTCTCTTCTTCCCTCATTTATCTGCAGAATTATCCGGAAAAATTATCTGTTTATGTCAGTAGAGACTCAGAGACATTGACTTTGTACTTTGAGTTAATGGCCCAATACTCCGATGTTTCTTTTGTTGCCTAAGTTATGCCAGCTTCAGCCACTAGGACCTCTCTCAAATGATTCCCGTGTCCCTTTTATTTATTTACTTAATTATTATTTTTTAATTTTTTTAAACTTTATTCATTTTTGAGAGACAGAGACAGCGCATGAGCGGGGAAGGGGCGGAGAGAGAGAGGGAGACACAGAACCTGAAGCAGGCTTCAGGCTCTGAGCTGTCAGCGGGGCTCGAACTCATGAACTGCAAGATCATGACCTGAGTCAAAGTTGGACTCTCAACCGACTGAACCGCCCAGGGGCCCCATTTTTAGTTAGTTAATTTTTAAAAGAGGAGAGTGGAAGGGCAGAAAGAAGGAAGAAAGAATCTCAAGCATGCTGAGCATAGAGCCTAACGCAGAACTCGATCCCACACCCCTTCGGGATCATGACCTGAGCCGAACAACTCAACTGACTGAGCCACCCAGATGCCCCTCCCGTGTCCCATTTAGACATACCCCCATCATTTTGTCGTTCGGGTGCTTCTTTATTTTCTGGCAATGAAAGGTGCTCCGGGCTCGTCCCATACTTTCCCTGCCCAGCCCTGGAACCCATCATTTCTCTAAGGAGCCCTAGCTCCCTTTATTAGAGAACAGTATTCGAAACCAAGATCTGGGCATTGGGTCTTCAGAGGTTTTGAAGGACAAGCGGGGGCGTTATCTGTTTTCAGTTTTAGATACGGCCGCCTGGCTGCTGTGGGGAGAACGTACGGAAGTCGGGGAGGCAACAGCGATCCCAGCTGGAGGTTACCGTGGTTTTTCAGGTGAGAGGTGTGCGTGCCCACTTGGACCTTCAGAGTTACTATGAAGACTCTTTTCCATTGAAGACATCTGAGATTAACAGACGCAGAAAGAAACCTTCTTGGTGCTTTCTTTATCTCACTAAAAGCAGAAACTTTGGGGAGTGAAACTATCATCAATTCCATCCTCTGGGGGAGTTTTCTGGCCATGAAAAAGATGGAAAAGACCACTCACACCTGCATAAACAAACATTATCACAAATTTCCTTATCTCCTGTTGGTTCCCTTAGAAACCCATTTGTTGTTGTTGGTTGGGTTTTTTTTTTTTGGTGTTTTTTTTTTTTTTTTTTCCCATAGAAGTCTCTTCTCTCCCTTCTCTTTCCAAAACTTCAGCCACTTAGCGAGCTATTTTTTCTGGAAGCTCCCATACTCCTTACGAATACATTTTAGGGGTTTTTCTCTTGTTCATCCCCTTTTTGTCAGTTTAATTTGGAGGCTCCCAGAGGCGGAGACTACGAGGTTTGAGGTTTTTCTACCCTGACCGAGGCAACGGCCCGAGCCGGCACAAGGACACAAGGTCAGCTGGAGAGGAGTCTTTGTGATGGCCATCAACCCTCCCGAGGATTCCTCTGCCCCTTGACCCCTCCGCTGCAGTCCCCCTCTCTCCACTTACCCCGCACTGATTTCTGTCGCTTGCAACTGGGAATCCTAATCGATACCGTTGAGCAACCTCGCCTTTGACTTCTATGGTGCAGTCCTGGAAGACAGGGCGTCGCGCGGATTCATTTCCCCTCCCCCTCCCCAGCACACGCTCAGGAAATGCTTGTTGAGCCGGATTTGCGCTATTCAGGGAACAGAACAGTTGGCTGTGTGACGGAGCGCCATCAAGCTGGCTACGGGGGGGCACCTTGGTAACCCACTTAAGAAAATAAACTGTTAGCAAGTTCTTTCCCCACGTTCATTTGCATGGAAACAATTAGTGCGCTAATTAAAAGGGAGTCTTATCTGTTTGTTAAAGGAAGCCCAGCAGGACCTCCAGTTGGCAAGATTTTGTTGGCAGAAAGTCCCACGTTCTCCGGTCGGTCGTGGAAAGGAAGCCACCCTTATTTCTCATCGAATACTCAATAGTCACGTGGCCGTCGAATTTGGCTGACCCCCCCTTCAATGGGCCCGCCTTAGTGAGGTCAGCAGGCACGTGTCGATGGACACCCATACACCAATAACAATGAGTGAAAATTTGTGATCCTGCTTCCAGCCCAGACTGGCTGGAGTTGCCTTGCACCATAAAGGCAGAGTGTGTTGCCCAAATTAATAGTATAAACAAGATTTCAGAAGGGAATGTTTAACCTACTTGAGAGAACGCACTATTTTCAAGCAATTAGGACCGTCTGCACACAATGAATGAGCTAATTGTAGATAAGCCTTATTTCTGCTTTGAAGAAGGATCCGGCAGGACCCGTACTTGGCAACACTTCGCCAACAGTTAGTTAGCATCGCCACATGTTCTTGAAAGGAATAATGTCGCAATTCACTGAAAGCAATCCCCTATATTCAGATTTCTAAGTAATTCTCGATAATTCTCACTAGGCCTTAATGCCGGCATCTAGAAAATGGGGGTAATACCCATCTCATAGGGCTGTTGAGAGGAGTTAATGAGTGCGTTTATGCCCATAAATGGCAGCTAAATTCACTCTGGCCTCCCCCCAAATTTGGTCAAATGAGGAGACAGATTCTGGGCTCGACTGCTGATGGGGGCCACCAGGCATCCTACTGACATTGATCCAGCAGCCGCGTTTTCCATGGCGTGAGAACAGCTCCAGCCTTCACGTGGGCTCTGCTCCCAACCAGGAAGCCACCCTTCTCTCCTTCAAGCAAACGAGCTGGGTGACTTAGCTGTGTGGTTTGAAACTCTTCTTAAAAACAAATTTCTGGGGCCCCTGGGTGGCTCAGTCGGTTCAGCGTCTGACTTCGGCTCAGCTCATGATCTCACGGTTTGTGGGTTCGAGCCCCGTGTCGGGCTCTGTGCTGACAGCTCAGAGCCTGGAGTCTGCTTCGGATTCTGTGTCTCCCCCTCTCTCTGCCCCTCCCCCACTCGCACTCTGTCTCTCTCTCTCAAAAATAAACATTTTTTTTAAAGGTATTAAAAAATAAAATAAGATAAAAATAAATTTCTTTGCTAGCTTCTGTTCTGTGGGGAAGAAAAACTTTTCCCCTCCCTTCTTAGGGGTGTGTCGGGGGGCCCTGTGAATTAAACTAACAAAAGACATATTTAGCAGGAGAAAAGGAACGTAATTGTTACTGATAACATGGCCAGGAGTTCACAGAACAGAACAGAAAATCAAAGAAGCCGACTTACATACTCTTTTAACAAAGGAAAAAGGGGCTTGGGCTTTAAGGGACAATAAACTGTGGGTAAGTAACTAGGAAATATACATCAAGAGCTAACACAAGATAAAGACTAACTAAGGTCTGTTTTTGCAAATTAATCTCAGTGTCCATTCTGGGTCTTCGACGATAAGAGTTGCTGTTCTCTCCCTGGTACTTGTGGTGGGAGGCAGAGGGCAGGGGACACCTTCCTCATAGAGAAATTTCGGCTCTGCTTTTAGGCAGATAAGGGAAGGGCAGAAAACTCTTCCTGCCTCTGTTGATTCTCAGTTGCCTTCAGCTCAAAATAATCCTTATGCAAAGTGGCACATTTGGAGGTGACACGTGTCCGGATCCTCTCCAAGGCCAAGGAACAACCATAGGTGTGGCCCAGAGCTTTAGGACTTGAGAAGATCGAGTCTGGAGAGTCCCCCAGCTGAGCCTCTCTCTTGACCGTGGTGTGAGACACGAAGCAATGCCCCCTGGGAACCCAGATGGAAAACATTCCTCTCCTCCGTCTTCACTCCTTACATACCTGTTGAGCACCCCCACCCTCCCCCGCCACTGTTTTAGGCACCACAGGAAACAAATAAATAATAGAGAGGATGATTTCAGATGATGCTATGAAGCCAATAAAATAAGCTGATATGAGAAAGAGGGTCCTCGTTTGCATTTCCAAGGTGCAGACTCTGAGAAAAGGATGTGAGTACAAATGGTCCATGAAGGCACTGATTCCAGGAAACCTGGACAGGGAAAGTGTGAGGAGGCGCAAGGAAGTGAAGAAAATCAGTATTTTCTTTTCTCCTTTCCTTTTGAAGTAATTTCAAATTTACAGAAGAATTGCAAGAATAGTACAAAAACCTTTCTCTTCCTGAACAATTTTTTTTGGCCGGGGGGGGAGTAGATTGGTGACGGGATGCTTCATCACTCCCCAAATCTTTAGTGCTTATTTATTCCCTGCAAACAAGGACACTCTCCCACAGAACCACAATACAACCATCGGAATCAGGAAATGAATATTGCTGGATTACAACCTTTCCACCCACAGAGCCTCCGTTGTCTCGACAATGTCGTTCCTTCCTGGCAAAGTGATCCATCCACTCAGGACCACACACGACTCACATCACATGTGGTTTCCCTGGTCTCCTCCAGTCTGGGACAGTCCCTCAAACTTTCAGGACGTCGACACTTTTGACAATTTCACGTCAGTTGTTTCATACAATGTCCCTCAATGGGGGTCCAGTCGATGTTTCTTTATAGTTAGGTTCAAGTAATGCATTTTGGCAGGCATATCCCCAAAGTGCCACGGGGTTCTTCTTGCACCCGGATTTGTCCCATTACTGGCGATGTGATCACTCGTTCAAGGTGGTGGCCACCCGGGATTTCCAGGCAAAGTTACTCTTTTTCCCTTTGTAATTAATAAGTACATTGTGGTGAAATGCTTTGAGACTGTGTAAGGATCTTGTTCCTCATCAAACTTCCACCCCTCAATTTTAGCATCCATCGATATTCTTGGCAGAATTAGTTACTAGGATGAGGGTTCTAATTCCATCATCACTTGTGCATTTGTTGGTTGACTTTCTACTATAAGGCCTTTCTCTTTTGCCCAGTTATTTATTCACTCATTTATTTTTATCAGTATAGACTCAGAGGTTCTTATTTTATTCAATGGATTTTAATCTGCTACGAACCTTTTTTTTGATACTCAAAATGTCTCAGATGTGGCCAGTGTAGGGGGGGGGGGTGGGGAAGGGAGGAGGGGCGGGGAGGTGCTTCAAGCTGCCTTCTGGGTCCATTTGACATTTTCTCCTCATATTTTGAGCATGTCCTTACTCTCTAGCACAAAAAGATGTTTTAGCTCATCTTGAGCAATCTTTGCCCCACCTTATTCCTTTGAGTGAAGAAAGGCATTTAGAAACCAAGAACTGGGTGCTAGGGTGCTCACTGCTTTTGGGGTGCCAGTGTTTCCAAGCCCTCGGTGACTCTGTGCATCTAATTCTATATTTATTTATCTCCACGTGTTGAAAATGTGAGTTACACTGATACCTCCAATTCCAATCCAAAAGCGCAGAGTTTATTCTAGCCTTTCTCTCTTTCCATATTTATAACCCCTCAGACAATGAGAAATCACCCACTACCCTCAGTATAATTACTGGGTCGATTCCCCCACGTGTAACTATCTTCCGTAACCTCTGGCGCTCACTCATGCCGTCACTCTCATCATCCTGCCAGGGCACTGTTACCCCAAGTCAAGCCCCATGCCTTCCTCCCCCACGCAAACACCTTCTTCTCTGCTCAGGCTCCAACACCTCCCACCCGCCAGCTACCTGCCCATGAGCCCGTTTCCCCCTTGCAGACATCTACCAAGTTTGTGCCAACCTGATGGCTTTTGGACAGCATCAGTCACGAAGGCAGAGAGGAAAGAAGGAAGCTATGAACTAGATTCTAATTCTGACAATGCACTCTGCCCTGGGTTGGATTCTCTAGCAGCACTGCCTGCAAGCAGGATGTATGTGTGTGTGAGTTATTGAGGAAGTATCTCAGGAGAAATTAGCAAGAGGGTAAGAGAAATAGGAGGGAGGAAAGACAAGGAGCCACACAAGGGAAGAGAAAGCTACAGTTAGATCCACTCACCGAAGCAGCATAGGACCTGGGGTGGGCAACCTAATCGTAAAAGGGATACCAGGGGATCTGGGTGGGGCACTAACAGCCCCTGCTACACATCCATTTCCTCTCATTCTGAAGAGAACAAAGATTTCCATTCTGACGCGCCAGGACTGTGTGCCAAGGCTTAACAGAGTTTTGTCTAAAGGGCCAGATCATAAACATTTTAGGCTTTGAAGGCCACATGGTCTCATTCACAACTACTCAGCTCTGTTCTTCTAGTTCTCAGGTGGGCACAGACAACGTGTAGACGAATGGGTGTGATTGTTCCTACAAAACCAGATCTACAGGGGGGGTCTGGGTGGCTCGGTCGGGTAAGCGTCTGACTCTTGATTTCTGCCCAGGTCATGATTTCATGGTTCGTGAGACTGAGCCCTGCACTGGGGCTTAGGATTCTCTCTCTCTCTCTTTCTCGGGATTCTTTCCCTCTCCCTCTCTCTCCCCCTTTCCCTCTCAGGCACATGGGAGTGCACTCTCTCTCTCTCTTTCAAAATAAATAAAGTTAAAAAAAACCTGCATATACAAAAACAGACAGAGGCCAATATTTGGCCCATGGGACATAATTTATGGATCTCTACAGCCTCTCCTGCCAGGCTGTGAGTCCAAACAAATCCAGGTACTTTGTGGGGATCAGTTGATGAATGCTCCCTCTAAACCACCAAGGTTAACCTGGAAGTTCCAGCCTTCTCAATGTTTTTCAAGACCTAAGCAGAGAGAGCAACAAACAGGAAGTGATTTGGAGGAATGAAATCAGGAGTTCTAAGTTTTCTCCCAGTTTGGGATCTGGAACTGGATTGAGGGGCAAATCGGTCGGCCAAGGGCCCAAACTCTTGCAAGGGGCTGAACTTACTGGAATAGTAAGATGATGGAGAAAATTTAACCGAGGGGCTCACAAAGTTGGCAACATCGTACGCAAAAGAACACGGTGGACCCCTGCTTCACACCATAAACAAAATCTGACTTGAAAGGGGTCAAAGGGGGCGCCTGGGTGGCTCAGTCAGTTAAGCGTCTGACTTCGGCTCGGGTCACGATCTCGCGGTCCGTGAGTTCGAGCCCCGCGTCGGGCTCTGTGCTGACAGCTCGGAGCCTGGAGCCCGCTTCGGATTCTGTGTCTCCCTCTCTCTCTGTCCCTCCCCTGCTCCTGCTCTGTCTCTCTCTGTCCTCAATAATAAAAAAATGTTAAAAAAAAAAAAAGAAGAAAAAAAAAGAAAACATAGGTGTGAACCTTTGTGACCTTGGAGTAAGCAATGGTTTCTTATACCTAAATCACTAGCATTCAAAGAAAAACATTGATGAATTGTACTTCATAAAAATTTCATACTTTTGTGTGTTAAGTGACACTTTAATGGTTCACTTGATGTGTCAATACGGCTAGGCCATAGTATCCAGTTACCTAAGCAAACACTGGCCCAGATGTTATTGCGAAGGCATTTTGTAGAAGTCCTTAACACCTATAATTGGTTGACTTTAAGTAAAGGACATTACCTTCCACAGGGTGGGTGAGCCACATCCAATCTGTTGAAAGCCATAGAGCAAAACCTGAGGTTTCTGGGAAAGAAGACTTTCTCTCCCAAGAATATGGCATCAATTCTGTCTGAGCTTCCAGCCTGCAGACCCACCGTATGAATGTCAGACGTGACACCCCCCACATTTGTGTGAGCCAGTTTCTTAAAATACATCTCTTTTTTTATTGCTTGGATTGCCTGTGCTTCTCTGGAGAACCCTGACTGACACAGACACTCTCAGGACAGTGAAAAGACAATCCGTAGAATGGGACCAAATCATGTATCTGATAAGGGTCTAGTATCCAGAATATGTAAAGAGTTCTTATTACTCAATAAGAAAAAAGGCAACCCAATTTAAAAACGGGCAAGGGGGTTTGGATAGACATTTCTCCAAAGTTGGGCAAATGGCCAATAAGCGCATGAAAAGACGCTCGGCATCATTAGTCATCGAGGGAATGGGTATTCTTTTGGGGAAAGTTCATCGAGCTTCTTGGATCTGTGGGTTTCTATTTCTCATCAAACTTGAAAGCATTTTGGCTGTATTTCTTTAAGTTTCTTGCACCTCTTCCCCTCCTTCTGGGTCTCATATGTTAAATCACTTGTCCCATAGGTCACTAACGCTCGACTTTTTCCTCTTAGTCTTTTCCTCTGTGTACTCTGTCGTAAATAGTTTCTTTTATTTTAATTTCTTTATTAAATTTTTAAAAAAATGTTTATTTATTTTGAAGAGAGAGAGACAGAGTGCGAGCCGGGGAGGGGCAGAGAGAAAGGGAGACACAGAATCCGAAGGAAGTTCCAGGCTCCAAGCTGTCAGCACAGAGCCCGACGCGGGGCTCGAACTCACGAACCGCGAGATCATGACCCGAAGTGAAGTCGGACGCTCAACCGACTGAGCCACCCCGGCGCCCCATAAACAGTTTCAATTGCTACATCTTCATGTTCACTGAGCTTTTCTTCTGTCATCTAATATGCTTTTAACCTCATCTAGTATTATTTTTCATTTCAGATATTGTTATACCACCTCACTAATCTCCTTTCTCTTGGGATAATCTGTGCTGCATGTTCCCAGTACCTGAAAAACATCGCTGCATGTGTTTTGTCTGATTTGCTAGATGTTTTGGAAGGGTAACTCCGGTTCTCATTTGTTCGTTATGGCCAGAAGTGGAATTCAAACATGCTTTAAAACCACCCCGGTAAGCCGTTTAGGTTGGCAGATAAGGAGCCAGGAAACCTATGCTGGCAAACGAGCTGGCCGCTAACCACCTTCAAGAGAGCAGACTCTGCTCACCGTGAGAGTCCTGCTTTGTCGAACGGGGTGTGCAAATTTGAGGCCCTGAGCAGACCGCTCAGAACCAGGAATCTTCCTCGGTCCTGGTTCCAGAGGTCAGAACCTGAATCCAGAGTTCAGATTCCCTTTGAAAGAAAGGTTGGACAGTTATGGAAATAACTGCCTTTGAAGGGTCACCAAGCTATTAACCTGCTCAAGACATACCTGTGTCTCTGTCTGACCTGTGAGAACAGCAGGATCACGGGAAAGCCTGGTCTCCAGGTAATCGGAAATGACAGTTCTCACTGGGTAGCCGTCTTTCCTGCACGTCGATCTGATCATGCCACTGGTAACTGTGGCCATTCTCCGGGTACCGTTCAAGCTTCCGCATGGCCTCCAGAGAACGCCCTTGGAGATCTGGCAACACCTTTGGTTCCAGCCACACCAAGCCTCCCGTGCCCTCTCACCTACCTCCAGTTCTGTTTGAGCAGTGTCCGCCCGCATGACTTTTCCCCCATTCAGAGAAATTCCCCCTTTTTATAGCAGCCCCAAATGAAAGTAACAACACCTACTTCCGCGTCGTTAAAACGAGGGGGGGTTAGGGACGGGCGATCAGATTTAGCAATAAGGATGCTGTTACAAGAGCGACCAAGGGCATTCACAGCCAAGGCGTTCTGGATCCAGTGGCTTGGCTTCCTGGGGCTTGCCCTCTGCCATCGCCCTGGGTTGAGCCAGGCTGTTTGGATCCTTGACCCCAAAATCCTACCAGAAGATAGACCAGTAGTTAAGTCTCAGCTGGATAAGAATAATATGAGCCGGGGCGCCTGGGTGGCGCAGTCGGTTAAGCGTCCGACTTCAGCCAGGTCACGATCTCGCGGTCCGTGAGTTCGAGCCCCGCATCAGGCTCTGGGCTGATGGCTCAGAGCCTGGAGCCTGTTTCCGATTCTGTGTCTCCCTCTCTCTCTGCCCCTCCCCCGTTCATGCTCTGTCTCTCTCTGTCCCAAAAAATAAAAAAATTAAAAAAAAAAAAAAAAAAAAAAAAGAATAATATGAGCCTTGGTCTTTCAAACACTTAACTCCTAAAATAATCAGTACAGTACAGGTGGAGTCAGAGAAAACCTAGATTCAAATGCTGACTTCCCCACTCCCCAGCTTTGTGACTCCAGATAAGTTTCCCCTCCCCCCCCCCGCCCCCCTCTCTTTCTCTCCCTCTCTCTGCCTTGGAGATTTGCCTTGGGACATAAATGAAGATGACCTCAGCCCCCTCCCACGGTTGTCATAAGATTAAATGAGACAGTGGGTGTGAAGCACTCTGCCCAGGGTCTGGCACACGAAAACCACTTAGTGAATATTAGCTGTTGTAGAAATGGGAACAGCCAGTCCACAGCGGTCACGAGGCTGTGGACTTTATTGCTGATGTGTCCAAGAGCCTGTCGTCAGATAAGACCTCCGCGGGACCTCTGCCTTTAGCCTCTCGGCACAGTTTATATAAAAGGACAAACCAATTCAAGTGTCTCTTTGGCACCGGGCACATGAATTAGCTCCTACACGTACTCTGCAACATGGAACACTTTTCTGTGATTGAATAAAGGTGGGGAAACCCATCTGGCTGACTGGTTGGCTGGCTCTTTCCTGCAAGTAACTCTCGCAAACAAGGAAAGGGGAAAATCTATATCTGAACTGACTTCTGTGCAATGCAGCCAGCCGGGACCCTGGCCAAATTTCCTGGGCTAGAAATAAAAAAAGGGATTTTTTTTTTTTTTCTCTCTTGTCTGTAGGCACCAGTCTGCCTTCAGGTGTGTGTATTTCGCCAGGGACAGCACTGGATCCCATACTTCGTCGGTTTGGGGGCGTCTCGATCCTAATTCCAAATCTTTTCCTCAACACGAACACACTGTCTCGTGTGAATGAAGATTTCTTTTATGGCTCCCTGTTGAGACGAGCATTTCCGACGACAACAGCCCCTCCCTACTGGCTAGTCTGCATTTGTGATATGTCCCTCCTTCCCTAAAAGGCTGACTGGCAAGAAGGGAAATGGGTACTGGTGGTTTCACAATGCCTGGCAAAATAAAAAAAATTAAAAAAAAAAAAGGCAGACTGTTTGCAGCTGGTTTCTCCTTGTCCTTGGTTGCACCAAGCATAAAAAAGATTTGGGGAAGTTAGAGATGGAAGAGTGAAGAGTGATTACTCTCCATTCTCCCGTGGGCCAGGACACATCCTGGATGACCGAGGGGTTGGCGCGCACCCACGCCTCTCTGCTATCTCTTCAGTCAGGTGCCCACCTGGCTGATTCGGGGCTGGGATCAGGATGCCTGCTGACTGAGGTACGGATGCACCTGGCCAAGGGCAAAGGCTTATCTGCTCAGAAGTGGAGTCACGAGGTCCAGAAAATGATGTCACCCTTGTTTCTGTAGACACCGTGTGGAGTTTTTCATCTCATAAAAGGCTACACGTTTCCCCACTCTAAGAGTTTAGTGAGCGAGACCCCTCTCAAAATCATAGTTGCCAAGTCCAGTTAGCATGGCTCCTGGGCTCGGAGCACAGCTTTAGCGTGGCATTGAAGAATTCGCGAATGGTTTGTTTCCCAGGAGATCAGCCACCATGTCCCTGCCTTTGGTCCAGACCACTGGTGCATAAAAGGCTCAAATTCACTTCCACATACACTACCTAATAGCCTCCCTACCTAGGGCTAGGAGGGGAGTGTGTGTGTGTGTGTGTGTGTGTGTGTGTGTGTCTGGTAGGGATAATCAATAAAATGTAGAGACTACCCTCCAAAACTGATCTCTGGAGACCACGCATTGCCTTTAAGGTCCTTAAGGCTGAGACAACTAACAAATCGATACCAGCTTCTTCCCTGGCACCCCCAGGGGGCTTGGTGCCATCTTATGGAAGCATAGGAGACATGGGGGAAAGAAGACACTTCGTTTGGGGGCCCTGTTTGCGATGTCACCCACACCTTCTGCCCCCACCCCCCCTACTGCTTTCCTATGTCACCAGGGTAACCAACACATCACCCACAACCCCCAAAGGTACAGCAGCCAGTCAGCCAGAAGGTCGACACTAATGAAAGATGCTATCTGGAAAACCAATGCCAAGCCAAGTTGACATCATTAACTGTGTTTGTGGGCCTTGAGGTTTGGAAAGTGAGGGCGGGGTGAGAGGAGAGCTGGGGAGGGGGGCATCCTCTTCCGAAGCTTCAGGAACAAAGAGAGCCATTTGGATGACTTCCCGTTAGCGACAGCATCTTTGGGAGTGGCTATCTAATTAGTGCCTGACCAGCTTCCGAGAGACGGCTGCACGTGGCAAATAAGCAGGGACGCCTGGCTTCTCTCTGCTCCAGTCCATGAACTTGCAGGGTGTCGACAGCTTCAGATTCATTCAGTCTTCATTGCCGTTATTCCAACGCCGGAGGGTGTTTTCCCCCCAAAAAAGGGCCATTTGCATCATGGCATTTGGAGTGCAGTTTAATAATGTTGCTGACATCCCAAATACCCCCGGAGCCACTTAAGAAGAGTCATTATCAGTTCTCTGAGGTTGATGGGGAAAGGAGAAACACGTACGCGACAACAAATGTCCTTTTTATCCGGTTTTTAACTTTCCAGTGAGCCAAGTTTACTTCTGTATGGTCTTGAGCGAGGAGAATGACTTGGACTAACCTTGATTTCCAGGAGCGTTAATCACACACACATCCTGAAGGATCCTCGCGAGAATATATGGCAGAGGTGTGGCTCAGTAGGTGATCAAGAAACAGTATGTGATGATGGTGACGTTAACAATGACGCGGCTGCTGGAGGTGATGAAGAGGACGATCTCGATGATATTTACTTCCCCTTCAGTGCTCTTATCTCCCAGCCTGGGAAGAACTCAACCACCCAATGTAAGGAGGGGCTGTTGACTGACGTGCCCATATGCATTGGCGTTCATCGTACAGTGAGGCATAATAATGATAATTACCACGTGTAAAGAATACGTTTTCAAAGTACTTTTATGAGTACTATCTTGCTTGTACCATTCCAGTGCTCAGTGAGGAAGTTGCTATTCTTGCCCTCAGTTTACAGACAAAAAAAAAAAATAAATGTGGCTCCAAAGATTAAGAACTTTGTCTACGGTCGCACGTTTGGTGAGTAAAGTTGCCAGGTCTTGAACGTAAGCCTTGAAACCACCAATTTGATATCCTTCCTGTGACACACATGTTGCCTCTCAAGCATTTCAGGAGCACAGAGAGAGCAGCTTAGGACGTTGACTGAGGTTCCAGCACTTGGACTTTACCAATAAAGGAGTTCAAGAGACAGAGACCTGTGATGGACTGAGCTTCAATGGCCAATGACGTCGGCCACTGAGGAGCTGATACGAATGCAGCGGAAAGCCAGAATTCCAAAATACATTTAAGGAAATTGTCTGTTATCCCTGGCTACGTAAAGAGCCACCGCAAAATTTAGTGGCTCACAATAACTACCATTTTATATCGTCTCACAGTTCTGGAAGCTGAGTGGCCGTAGGTAATTCTACTCTATGCAATGTCAACTAGGTTGCGGTCACTGGGGGTAGACTAAACAGAAACACATACAATGGTGCACTCCACACTGGCAGCTGATGATGCCCATTGGCCGAGGTCTCAGATGGAGAGCCTTAGTGCTCCTCCCGGTGGCTTGGGCTTGTCACAGCTGGGCTGGCTTCTGAAAGCAAGGACCTCAAGGGCAAACATTACAAAAGAAAGGCAAGAGAAGCTGCCAGAGTTCTTAAGACCTGGGCTCAGAAGTCCCAGCACATCACGTCTCCCACAGTCTACTGATCAAAGCAGTCACAGGGCCAGCCCCCCTTCAAAGAGGAAGGAAACGAGCCCCACCTCTTGAGGTGAGAGAAGGCTTGCGTGTCTGAGGAGGGGAGGAATTCATGACAGCCGTCTCTGAGACCAGGAGCCAAGTCATATCCTTTTCAGGCATAAATCATACTGAACTTGGGGTTGCACAGTGTTACCTCATTAGAGTAATGGAAACAATGGTAGCTGATTATCGAGTGAAAGCTAGGCACGGGTGGTTTTCATGTGTCACGTCTATTCTCACCACAGGTAGGGATTGTAGAGATTAAGTGATTTGTCCAAGGCATCACACACAGACACAACATTCGGAGGAAGGAAAAGGGCCGTCTCTGCCCGGGTGCCCTTTCTAGAAGAGAGAAGGCTTTCGCTGGCAACCCCCTCCCGTCCCCAGAAGATTTCCTGTCACTCTTCCTTGGCCAAGATTGAACTGTATGTCAAGCCTTAATCAAGTGACTAGCGAGGGGATTGCCATTATTATGGATGCTGTAAACAGGTGCTTCCCCACACCAAAGCTGATCATTTGTGCACTTCTCTGGGGGTGGCTATCCCGGGAGTTCTGACTACCTCACCACACACCTAGCCATCTTGGGGGCTGATGGGGCTCATCTCTCAGCTTAGAAAATCACTGGACACTGGAGAGTCAACCACAAGTTGCCGTGGCTGGAAAAGGGCAAGACTAGAACTAAACCCCCATCTCTTTCATCCCCAGGCCCACGTCCCTTCCATACTCTCTGCACCATCTCAGAACACATGTGTTGAGAGAGGCAGCTCCAGGCTCCTACCTCTGCTGTCCATGCTGATGATTTGACCATCCCCCGTCAGGCACTTGAGTGGTATGTGGTCCTGTGCCTTTGTCTCCAAAGCTCCCCTGCGCCATGGTGGGCAATTGAGAGGCAGACTCGGAGCACAGCCTCCTGGGAGGCTAGGAGAAACTACTCTCCTGTTGGCCCGGGCCTTGTGTGGGGATGGACCACATATATAAGTGGACTCTGCTGAGCATCTGGAGCCCTGAATCCCTCCGTCCAGCCATCAGAATCCAGCCAATCCACAGCTTTTCTCTGCGGCGTCTGAGCGATGGTACCTATCTTATGTAAGGATGTACTTCGTGCCTCCATCAAACCAAACCCAGACCCCCAAATTGTAGCCCTTGGGAAAGAAGTCTCGGGATTGGGGCAGAGGCAGTGGATAACCAAAAAGTCCAGCAGGGTGAGCTGTAACATCCAAGCTGGCCTCTTCAGGCACATGTGTGGTGTCATGCTTCTCAGCGTGATTTCTTTCTCCAGCCAGGTTGGTTGCGGGCCTTCCATGGCTGCTGGGGGCTCACAAGAATATGGAACTGGAAGTTTCCTGCCCTTCACTTCTGCTCCATTCTACTGGCTGAAGCGAGTCCCTGGGCTGACCCCAGTCCAATTTGGGGATGAGATTATACGGGGGTGTGAGGGCCCAGAATGGTGGTCCACGGTACCCAACTTCAAAGAACCTGGACCGCAAGAAAACAGGAAGAACTTCCAGTTGTCCAGACTAACACACTGCATCCAGATTCCCTGGTAAGTTCACCCTGATGCATCTATCCAGAGTGAAGTCAGAAATGTGATTTAAAATTACAGGAAGGTGGTCGGGAAGAAGCCTGGCTTCTCCTGGTAAGGTGGAGGTCATTATAGGATTTCCAAATGAGGCAGGATTCACTGACAGAGGATGCTCAGCAAATTTCAGGATGGATGGTTCTTCAGTCATCAAGAGCCACCAAAAATTGAATTCCAAGACTCAGATTCCTATTCTTCTAACGTATGCCCTACCTCTCGCTTAAGAGACCTACTGAGGCTCTGCATTCAACTTACATTGTAGTTCAGCAACCTATAGTTTCAAGTAAGGTAGCTGATTTTTCAGCCATTACACCTGTAGTCAACAGAGGTTGACTTTAATGAATAAAGAGAAATCATTTTTAAGGCAACCATAGAAGTTCCCTGGCCCTCTTACCAGACTTGGAGACACAAATGCAGAATCCTGAGCTCATCGTTCTCTTTCTTTAAACTCTAAGGTACAGTTAGAAAAAGTAACAAGCTCCACAGGGCTTATATTTCTCATTCTTGCACTAATAGATCGTCACAGAAGATGACTGGCCCGCCATGACTTGCCTTCAGTAGACCGTTCGCACTACGTTCTACCGTCTCTGCTAACTGGATCCTCACTGCCCTCAAAAACAACCAGGCCAGATGACCAACCGTGGATTTCCATTTCTTTGAAAATCTTAGTCTATAGCCTATTGGGAATCAGTTACAGATAGTAGGCAGAAGTTAGGCAGAAGGGGATCTATCATCGAGTAGTAGGAGGCTTGTGGACCATTGGAAAAGCAAGAGAAGCAGGCTTTGAGCTGAGCTCAGAGGGACAGTCTCCAGTCTCCCGAATCCTTCTGTCTTTGCTGTGACCAGAAAGCTCCCTTGGCCTAAGAAAGCAATATTTCGGGAAGCTGTTCAGCCATACTGTCTCTTCATGACCCACACCAGCAAACCTGGGATGCCTCATGCTTCACCTCTTTGCCTTACTAGCTCAGTTCCAAATCTTGCGTGGGGGATTTTGGCTGGTGTGCTGGCTGCAAGGGCAACTGGGAAACTAATTTTTATTTTTGCAGCCTCCGCAGTACAGGAGGGTATGCTAGAAGGAGGTCAGAATAGATGGTGAACAAGTGCATTTACGGCATCCACTGCATAGCCAATTTCTTCAGATCTAAATAATTCTTTTCCTGAAAGCCTCGCTCAGAAATAGGCTTTCAACTCACTGAGGGAATTTTGAGGCCCCTCTTTGTTCAGTTCCACCAAGGGCTTAGAGAGAACCTGTTCAGTGCCAGGCCCCATGCTAGGAGCTTCAGGCACGGAGATTAATAAAGCCAGCCGTCTCGGAGTTCAGTCTAAAGAGCTGTACAAAGAAACAGAAGATAGGCTAGGGAAGGCATTTGGGCAGAGGCAGGAGGAATAAAGTTGACTCTACGCCATGGGTTGTATGACATGCTACAGTTCTTATGTCTTTATAAATCACACAGGCCTTTTCATGTCTCGACTCTGCTGGGCGAGCAGGAAATACTATCTCAACCATTACTGCGACTCCCCTGTTTGTCCCCAAGGGTTGAATCAAGGTCTCAGGGTCTAGATGCCCAGAACATTGGGGAACGCAATCAACTGCATACACATACTCCTGTCTAAGCCCATAATGTCCTTTGCAGTCAGTCAGCTGCCCTGTTTCCAAGCCCAACCTGGATATGGTGGCTTTGGGGCAGCAGGTGAGACTGATACGCCCTCCATGTGGTCATTCTCTACATGTTTCCATCTTGCCAGAGTGACTGCCAGAGCTTAGGGCTTTGCCAGTCGCTACGTGGGATTCCGTGACGACCTCGGTGCCATTCCCAGCCCCGAGGGAGGTTTCCAAACCTTCTCCCTCTAGGTCACTCCCACTTCTTCTGGGGTCCATCCATTGTGTTTCCTGTAATAACATCCCCACAACGGGGCATTAGGAAAATAGTGCACCCAACTCGGTTTTCTGAGTCCAGAATAACCCTGACACCAAAACTGGACAAGGACAGTAAAAGATAGAAATTTTAAACCAATATCACATTTACGATCACGGATACAAAAATTCTAAATAAAACATGGGCAAATGTAATCTAGCAGTATATTTAAAACAGCAATACACCACGACTAAGCAGGTTTATCCCTGGAATAGAGAGACAATAATAACAGCTGACCTTCATCAAAGGTTCACTACGTGCCAGACACTGTCCTACATTTCTTTCTAATACCCAGAATCAATGAGACTGTACCCCGACCTTCTCAATTTTGAAAATGAGGAAATTAAAGTACAGAGAAGTTAAGTAACTTACCCTAGGAACTCAGCTAGGCTCTTCGACATCAGAAAATCTATCAAGGGATCTATCGCAGTAACTGCTTAAGATGAATAATCATTTTTCCAGGGCGCCCGGGTGGCTCAGTCGGTTGAGCGTCCGACTTTGGCTCGGGTCGCGATCTCGCAGTTTGTGAGTTCGAGCCCCGCGTCGGGCTCCGTGCTGATGGCTCGGAGCCTGGAGCCTGCTTCAGATTCTGTGTCTCCCTCTCTCTCTCTGCCCCTCCCCCACTTGTGCTCTGTCTCTCTCTGTCTCTAAAAAAATGAATAAGTGTAAAAAGAAAAATTTTTAAAAAAAGATAAGTAATCACTTTTCCTATTCCAAAAGATGCAGACCAAAACCTTAAAACATTTAAATTCCATTCATGATGGTTTAGAAAGCTATAGTTCTGACTTCTGAGGACCTATCACTCCACAAAAACAATGAGAACACCTGGCAATGTGTTGTGATCAACTTTTTCAGAACTGTAACCAATGGCTAAAGAAATCCAAAGAGCATTTGTCAAGAAAATAGAGCCGAGTCTGGGGAAGATCGGTGAGGTTCGTGGTATTTTAACTTTCTCTTTTCCCGTTCATTTTTTCTTAGCTCCATGTCCTTGAGGACCAACAGCCACAGAGCCACGGCAACTGTGAACAGTCACTGGAGGGGACAGATTGGGTTTGGAGCCCCTCAAACAGCTGCGTCCCCAGAGAAGTAGCACTATTTGACTTGTGGCAGCTCCCTAGAAAAGCCTTATTTGCAAGGTTTGTCATTATTAGACTCAGAGCTTGCTCAGTGGAAAAAGCCTCAAGCCAGAGCATTTGTCCAAAGGGGAAAAAAAAAAAATTAGTGGCAACTGTTCAACATCACAGCCACCTGGGTGGTGACACCAATCGGAGTGAATAAGAGCCTGGCCAAAAGCCTTAGAAGAAAATTCTAGGGAAGGAGATGCCACAAGGAGCTTTGAAAACCGACAACATATTCCAGGGAATCTAGAAGACCACCCATATGTATGTGGCTGTGCACATGCCCGAAAAGGACCAGAGAAGATTCTGATATCTCACCTGTGGATAATCTTGAGACCCTGGACAAGCAGAAAGTGAAATCTAAAGCAGAAGTGGAAATTGTCAGAGCACCGAATGCACACACCGAGTCCCTTGGCAAAATGTAGCCAATTTATTGGTTCAAGGTATTTAAGAAAATATCTGTCGGATAAATTAAAGAAAATAGCTGACCATGAGGTTAAATAAGCAGAGACTTCAGTGGCTATATATGACAGGGAACATTTTACATAATTAGCCCAGAAAAGTTGCTAAACAAACAAATACTGGGGGTGAAGGGTCAGAGGGACAACAACAATAAATTCTGGGGGGGGAGGAAGAATCTGATTTCCATAGTTGCCACTTTTTACTATTAAAAATGTCCAATATTCAACGAGCCATTTCAAAACACGCAAAGAAAACAGAGAAGTATGGCCTATACACAGGAAGAAAGTCAATAGAAGTTTTCCCTGAAGATGCATAGATGTTGGAGTTATCAAGAAAAGAAAAGCCTTCAAATCAGCTTTTATAAATATGTTCAAATAATTAAATAAAATCGTGTCTAAAAAATTAAAGGAAAGTGTGAGAACTGTTTCCTGAACCACAAAATATATTTTAAAAAGAGATAGAAATTTAAAACAGAACAAAATAGAGGGGCACCTGGGTGGTTCAGTCAGTTGAGTGTCCAACTCTTGATTTGGGCTCAGGTCATGATCCCAAGGTTCATGGGTTTGAGGCCCACGTTGGGCTCTAGGCTGACAGTGCAGAGCCTGCTTGGGATTCTCTCTCTCTCTCTCTCTCTCTCTCTCTCTCTCTCTCTGTCAATAAATAAGTAAACTTTTATAAAAAAAAAAAAAACTAAATAGAAATTCTGGAGTTGAGAATTTAGAATTAACTGAAAGGAAGAATTAAGCTGAGGGCTCCATAGCAGATCTGTATTGACAGAAGAAAGAATCAGCAAACTTGAAGATCAGTCAATGGAACATATCCTGGTTATGGAACAGAAAGGAAAAAGGGTGCAGATAGGTGAGCAGAGCATCAGAGCCCCATGAGACACCATTAAGCACACCAACACATGAAGAATGGGAGTCCAGAAAGAGACAGGAGAGAAAAGAACAGAAAGAATGTTTACAGAAATAATTGTAGAAAACTTCCCAAATTCAATGAAAAAAAAATTAAAACCACAGTTACCCACACATCTAACAAGCTCAGCAGTTGCAAGCAGGATAAACTCAGAGATCCACACCCAGATACCACGTGGTGAAACTATTGAAAGACAAAGACTAAGAATCTTGAAAGCAGGGAGAAGGGACTTCGCAGACAAGAGAGCCTTAATAAGATTAACAGCTGACTTCTCACCAGAAACCATGGAGGACAGAAGGCAGCGGGATGATGTATTCAGAAAAGGATACTAGGGGCACCTGGCTGGCTCAGTTGGTGGAGTGTATGACTTTTGAACTCAAGGTCGTGAGTTCAAGCCCCATGCTGGGTGTAAAGATTACTTAAAAATAGAATCTGTTCAAAAAAATCAGCCAAAGCAATCTTGATAAAGAACAAAGTTGGAAGACTCACACTTTCCAATCTCAACACTTCCTACAAAGCTACAGTCATAAGACAGGGGGTGACTGGCATTAGAACAGACATATAGATCAACAGAAAAGAATTGGGAGTCCAGAAATAAATATGTAAAATCAGTTGATTTTCTATGAGGATGCCAAGACGATTCCATGGGGAATAACAGTCTTTTCAACAAATGGTGCTGGGATAACTGGACAGACACATACAAAAAGATGAATTTGGACTCACACCATATACAAAATTCATTCAAAATTAATCAAACGCCTAAATGTAAAATTTATGCAACTTTTAGGAGGAAACGGGTGTCAGACTTTATGACCTTGGATTAGCCAATGGTTTCTTATATATTCTTATATATTCTTATATTCTTATATATATTACACCTAAAGCACTTGGAGAAAAAAAAGATAAACTGTACCTTATCAAAATTAAAACTTTTGTACATCAAAGGACACCATCAAGAAAATGAAAAGATAATCCTCAGAATAAGAGATAATATTTACAAGTCATGCGTCTAAAAAGGGACTTATATCCAGACTACATAAAGAACACTTACTACTCAAACTTAAAAAGACAAATGATCAGGGTTTTGTTTTTTTTTTAATGGGAAAAGCATTTCTCCTAAACAGATATAGATGTGGCCAAAAAGCACACGAAAAGATGCTTCGACCTCAGTGGTCATCAGGGAAATGCAAATGAGATATCTACCACATCCCGCCCATTAGGATGGCTGTAATTTTTTTTTTTTTTTTTAAAGACAACAACAAGCTTCGGCAAGGATGCGGAGACATTGGAGCCCTCGTGCACTGTGGGCGAGGATGTAAAATGGGGTGGTCGTTTTGGAAGACAGTTCAGCAGTTCCTCAGAAGGTTAACATAGAAAGCATGGGTTTACACTAAAGCCTGTACACAATTATTCATGGCAGCATTATTCACAACAGCCAGAAAGTGGAAACAACCCAAATGTCCATCAACAGGTGAACGGATAAACCAAAAGCGATCTGTCCATGTGATGCAATATGACTAAGCAATAAAAAGGGATGAAGTATTGGGGCGCCTGGGTCGCTCAGTCGGTTAAGCTTCCGACTTCAGCTCAGGTCATGATCTCGCAGTTCGTGGGTTCGAGCCCTGCGTCGGGCTCTGTGCTGACAGCTCGGAGCCTGGAGCCTGCTTGGGATCCTCTGTCTCCCTCTTTCTCTGCCCCTCCCCCACTCATGCTATCTCTGTCTCTCTCAAAATAAATAAATAAATAAACTTTAAAAAAAAATTATAAGGACACCTGGATGGCTCAGTCAGTTAAGCATCCAACTTCGGCTCAGGTCATGATCTCACAGTTGATGAGCTGGAGGCCTGCATCGGGCTCTGTGTTGACAGCTTGGAGCCTAGAGCCTCCTTTGGATTCTGTGTCTCCCTCTCTCCCTGCCCCTCCCCCGCTTATGTGCGTGCACACATGCGCTCTCTCTCTCTCTCTCTCTCTCTCTCTGTCTCACAAATAAAAATTGGAAAAAAAAAAACATTATGGAAATTGAAACAAGCCAGTCACAAAAGACAAAAAAACATACCGGATGATTCCATTTAAATGAAATGTCCAGAAGCAACAACTTCATAACGTCAGAAAATTAGTGGTTGCCAGGGGTTGGAGAGAGGGTATGCATGGGATTTCCTTTGGGAGTAATGAAAATGTTCTAAGACTAGATAGTGGTGCTGGTTATACAATTCTGTGGGTGCATTAAAAACCACTGAATTGCATTCTCTAAAATGGTGGATTTTAGGGGCCCCTCCCTGGCTCAGTCAGAGAAGCATGTGACTCTTGATCTCAGGGTCGTAGGTTCGAGTCTCATGTTGGGCATAGAGATTAGGAAGGAAGGAAGGAAAGAAGGAAGGGAGGGAGGGAGGGAGGGAGGAAGGAAGGAAGGAAGGAAGGAAGGAAGGAAGGAAGGAAGGAAGGAACTTTTTTTAAAAACAAAGTTATTTAGGGGCGCCTGGGTGGCTCAGTCGGTTAAGCGGCCGACTTCGGCTCAGGTCATGATCTCACAGTCCGTGAGTTCGAGCCCCGCGTCGGGCTCTGTGCTGACAGCTCAGAGCCTGGAGCCTGCTTCAGATTCTGTGTCTCCCTCTCTCTCTGACCCTCCCCCGTTCATGCTCTGTCTCTCTCTGTCTCAAAAATAAATAAACATTAAAAAAAATTTTTTTTAAACAAAGTTATTTAAAAAAATAAATTAAATTAAATGGTGGATTTTAAGTATATGAATTTTATCACAGTAAAACTGTTCTTTAAAAATAGTAAACTAGAAATAGGAAATTTTCTTACCTTGATAAAGTGGATCTACCTATAGTCTATGACATTTAAACTAAAGTAAACATCATGTGTAATGGCAAAACCGTAAAGATATTAGAAGTAAAAAATCAAATAAGTACGCTTGCTATACCTATTTAAAGAGCAATGTACTAGAGATCCTAGCTAGCAATATAAAGCAAGAAAAAATCAGGTAGGGAATAAGAAGGAAGGGAGGAAGGGAGGAAGGAAGGAAGGAAGGGAAGAAGGAAGGAAGGAAAGAAGGAAGGAAGGGGAGGGGGGAAGGAAGGAAGGAAGGAAGGAAAGAAGGAAGGAAGGAAGGAAGGAAGGAAAGAGGAGGAGGAAGGAAGGAATCATTATTGGTTGGTGGTATTATCGTTTAAGTAGGAAATCCAAGATTTCTAACACTTAAGTTAGAACCAGCAGAATAGTCAGCAGAAGTTTCTGGATACAAAACCCCATAGTATTCTTATAAGCCCACAACAATCAATTAGAAAATGGAACTGAAAAAAAGTTCCCAGTCATAAAAGCAAGAAAAACTCTGCTATACTTGAGAATAAATCTAACAAAAGATGGGAGAGACCTTTATGGAGAAAATTATAAAAAGTTACTGAAGGACGTAAGAGAAGACCTACAAAAAATGGAGAAATATAACATGTTCATGCATGGGAAGGTTCGGTATTATACAGATGTCAGTTCTCCCCAAAATTAATCAATAAATTCATTGCAAATCCAATCCAAATCCCAATGGACCTTTTCACAGAGCTTGACAAACTGATTCTAACATTAATCTGAAATGGCCCAGGGCAAAGGAGAGCCGAGATAAAAGAACATGGAGAAGGATCTTTCCCAACTAGATATAAAAGACTAACCATAAAGCCATGTGAAATTAAAATAGTGGGAGAGGGATGCAGGATGGACAAATCCATCACTGGAACAGACCAGAGGGCTCAGATGTAACCCCATGTATTTATGAACACTTGGTATATGTCAGAGGTGGCTTACAGGGCATCAGCAAGGAAAGGAAGCTTATTCAACAGAGGGTGTCGGGTAATTGGTACCTCTGTGGGCGATATTTTTTACTGGATCCCTGCCCCACACCACACGTAAACACAGATACCAGGTGAATCAAAAATAAAACTTGAAAACTATTATAAGGAAATATAGTTGAAAAGCCTTATGATACAGTTAGGGAAAGATTTCCTAAGCACCCAGCAAAACATACAAATTGTCATAGAAAAAATTGATATTTGACCACATCAGATACTCAAATTTCTGTATGCTAAAACCATCCCAGAGCAAAGTTAAAGAACCAATAACAGGGGCGCCTGGGTGGCTCGGTCGGTTAAGCATCCGACTTCGGCTCAGGTCATGATCTCGCGGTCCGTGAGTTCGAGCCCCGCGTCGGGCTATGTGCTGACAGCTCAGAGCCTGGAGCCTGTTTCAGATTCTGTGTCTCCCTCTGTCTCTGCCCCTCCCCTGTTCATGCTCTGTCTCTCTGTGTCTCAAAAATAAATAAACGTTAAAATTAAAAAAAAAAAAAAAGAACCAATAACACATTTGGAAAAGGTAGTCGCGACACTGTGGAAATGGTATTCAGGATACCTAATACAAGGAAAAAGCCAACGACCGATTTTCAAAACGGAATAAAAGAAGTTACAAAAGAAATACAAGAAGGAAATACAAAAAGGAGACTCAAAGGGCTGACACAAATGTGTCAAGAATGCAACTTCGTTACTAATCTGGAAAGTAATATTTAAAACAAAAGACTGAGTCCTAATGCGTACAGATCACATTGGCCAAGAAAAATCAAGTCCCACCGTCCTTGTCCAGGCAGAATGTCTCATGCTATTGGGACGGTGGTGAGGGCAATCACCCCAGGAAGCCGTTCTGTGGTGTCTAGGAAAGTTCAACATGGAGCTCTTCTATGACCCAGCACTTGCACTGCTAGGCGTGTTTAGACCTGGCAAAACCCATGCAGAACACTGACTGTAATTAGAAAGGAAACAACCTGAATGATCTTCAACCGGGGAGCATTTTTTAACAAATGTGTTATATCCATATGATGGACGACTGAAAGGAATGAACCAGACCTGTCTCTGCATAGATAGAGCTCTCACCCGTGGTACTGGGCGAATTAAGCCAACTGCAGGAGGTTAAATACAATGCATCATTTATGCGAAGTGTTTAAACAGTCAAAAGTCACTACGCAGCATTTCTAAGTACAGATGCACAGAGTAAGAATGTAAAATCATGAGCAGCAAGGACTAAAAAAATTTGTGATCAAGGTGGCCTGTGAGGAATCAGGAAGGAAATTGGAGCTAGGAGTGGACGAAGGAACTCAGCTGTGGTAGTCCTGTTTAAATTTTCTTATTTTGCAAAAGGATGTGAATCGGGTAGGACAATGTTGACGTTCATGAACTTGGAGAGGTAGGTAGATGGGAGTCTCTTCCCTCCCTCCCTGCCTCCTATGTTTCCTTTCTAATAATAAGTAAATATACTGGCCTATCCTTTTTTGAGGTGTGCGGTTGCGGGGGGGGTGCGGAGAATGAAAAGCTAAAACGAATCTATTTCTTCTGAACCCCTCCTCTTTTACATACCTTGGAATAAGGATGATGAGACTCCAGAAAGCCTTCAATGATGAGGTAATACTTTAATGGGGTTTTGACGGATGAATACAAGTTCCCCTATGTGGATCAGAGAGAAAGCTAGAGGAAGACGTTCCAGGCAGGGAGAAAGGTATGTGCAGAAGCTCAGAAATCTGAAGGAGACTGCATATCCAGGGATGATAAGCGAAACGGGCAAGGAGCGGGGGACGGGAGGAAGCAGGAGATGCCAGGAGCAGATCATAGAGACACTGGCAAGACAGGCTAAGGGTCCCAGGCTGGGGACTTGGGGTTAAAGTGTCCTGTAAGTCAGGGCTCCTCAGCCTCTGCCTGCCACATACCAATGTTTAGAACAGATTCTGCATCCTTTGGCATGAGTTAAGGTGGGTCTGCTATTCCAGTGGAGGGACCCTCTGTCTTATCAGTCTCCTTTCTTGAAGTGCCAGCTTCAGAGCAACCATATCAGTGAGGGATACTGTTGACCACTTGGTGACCAGATATTGTGGGCAGACAGCAGTATGCAGGGGTTTCCTGGGAATACCAACTGTCCAATGACTTGGAGACCTCAGTGTCCAGGGGGGTGTTTCAGCCCCTCTACCGAGGAGGAGAAAGCCCCTAGTCCTACGGGAAGCTGAGCTTGGATGCAGACCTCCACTGGGGAGGGCGTGGGTGGGAGGTATTTAGTCCCCTCTGGCTTACTGTCTAGCCAGCCCACAATCTGTAGCCAGGGTCACTGTGGGTCATTCTATTCATCACATCATAAGCAGCAAAGGGACACGGCCAGGCTTGGATTTTTAAAACATTTTTTTAAACCTTTATTTATTTTGAGAGAGAGAGAGAGAGAGAGAGAGAGAGAGAGAGAGAGAGAGAGAACGCAGGGAGGGGCAGGGAGAGAAGGAAAGAGTGAGAATCCCAAGCAGGCTCTACACTGTCAGCACAGAGCCCAATGCGGGGCTCAAACTTTGAACCATGACATCATGACCTGAGCCAAAATCAAGAGCCGGATGTTCAAACGAGTGAGCCACCTAGGTGTCCCCAGGCTTGGATTTTTAAAGCCTAACACCAAGTGAAAGACAGATTGGTGGAAGGAGGCAGGGCCACATTATGTCTTCATGGGCTCCTTCCTCTATAAAAAATATTAAAAATGCTATTTCATATTATACATGAAAAACTATTTTCTGTGACCTAAATTTTGTAGTTTTGTTCCGAATTTTGAAAGAAATTAAAGTATTGGGAGCCCTAGGCACTGTGCCTGATGTTCCTGATGGAGAAGTCAGCCCTGGGGGCAAGACACAAGGAGACCATGCAGGAGGCATCACAACAGTCACTGGGGTGGGAACTGATGCAGTCGCCATGGCGATGGAGTGCTGGGGGAGGTGAGAAAGATGTTGGGAACAGCCAGGACTGGAGTGAGCACAGAGGATCCTCATGGAAGGATAAGGACAGAGGGGAGGTGGGGAAGGAGCAGAGGCCCAGCAACCAGAGAAGTGCCTCTGCTCACTCTTCGTGCTTCTGTCCGCCTCCTGCACCTCATGCAATATAAATGAAGACAAAGAGAAGGACGCTAATTGGAGCCGTTTTCAGCCTAAACGGAGCTGCTTCCTCATCCCTCCAATGGGACCTCCCCACTCGGGAAGTGACATCCAGGACGGTTAGATTTAGGAGCTTGCTCCGTTCCAAGCACATGGTTGCTAAATGAGTTCCCGGGAGAGCTCCCCATGCCAGAGCAGAGACACGAGGCATTCCTGAACTCCGGAGCCGGGCAGGGGGCAGGGAGCCGGCCCCCCGCCCGGCTGGCATCGAAGCCCCTCATAGAACCCACGCCTCAAGCGGAGGGGGGACACGGTCCGGACGCTGCCTGCCTGTCAGCGTGTCACTTCCACTGAGCTGAGCCAGCAGCTGGGGAGAATGAGAAATGGGTCCTAATTAGGGGCTGCCTCAAGCTGTGCCAGGATGTCAGCGGGTCTCTCCAACTACTCCACACACACACACACACACACACACACACACACACACACACACAGTCTCTCTTTTCTCCTACTCTTTCTTAGAAAGCTGCAACAGCATTCACTGCCTCGCATTCTATCCCCAAACCCTGGGCTCAATTCCCTACACAGCAGAAAGACGACAGGGTTGCAGGCCTCCTGTGCTCCCATTCTACAAAATAACTTACTACCCTCTATAGACATCCTGCGGTGACTTCCTTAAGTCTCTCTCTGCTCCCGCCCGCAGCAGAGGCCAGGCACTTGGCCAAGGGGGCCTTTGGGGACCTACCCACGTATCGATCACAGCCTAAGTCTTGAACCAACCTAGTTGGGCTCAAATCTCATCCTGCATCAGAATCACCTGGAGGGCCTGTTAAGGAAAAAAAAAAAAAAAGATTGCAGATCGCAGGGCCTATCTTCGGGGTTTAGTGACTCAGTAGGTCTGGGTGGGGCTGGAGAGCCCGAATTCCTGGCAAGTCCTCAGGTGATACCTCTGTTGCTGGTGCTAAGCCCACATTTTGAGAACCACTGCCTTTACGCATCTTCCAACCTTGCTCTGTTCTGCTTCTGACCTTTTTTTTTTTTTTTTAAGTTTTTTAATGTTTATTTATATATTTTTTTTAATTTTTTTTTTTAACATTTATTTATTTTTGAGATAGAGAGAGACAGAGCATGAACGGGGGAGGGTCAGAGAGAGAGGGAGACACAGAATCTGAAACGGGCTCCAGGCTCTGAGCAGTCAGCACAGAGCCCGACGCGGGGCTCGAACTCACGGACCGCGAGATCGTGACCTGAGCCGAAGTTGGACGCCCAACCGACTGAGCCACCCAGGCGCCCCAATGTTTATTTATATTTGAGAGAGAGAGAGAGAGAGAGAGAGAGAGAGCATGAGCCAGGGAAGGGGGAGAGAGCGAGGGAGATACAGCATCGGAAGCAGGCTCCAGGCTCCGAGCTGTCAGCACAGAGCCCGACGCGGGGCTCGAACTCACAAACCATGAGATCATGACCTGAGCTGAAGTCGGACGCTTCACCGACTGAGCCACCCAGGCGCCCCTGCTTCTGACCTTCTTGTCTGTCCTCCAGCTTCTGCTCTCTTACGTTTCTCCTGACTTTGTCTTCCCACCCAAGCCCTTGTCTCCTCGAAGCTCCAGTGAAGTCAAACCACCTGCAACCCTCTGGCTAAAAATTCTCCTGCCCCAGCACCGCCCCAGGGGCAACAGCCCCACCTCTGGTGCTTTTTAAAAGCACCTCACAGGCGTCACCTTACACCCTCAGGGGCCCTTTGTCCACACTAGGTGCTTGTCAGAGCACAACCAGAGGGCATTTCTCCCGTGTCTAGCCAGGGGGCACTGTAGCGTCACGGCAAACCTGACTTTACGTGTCAGGAAACCGACAGGCACGTCCCTTAAGTAACTGGTCCAGATGCTGGGCTACGTGACAGAGTTATGCGTGCAGCCACGTCCTCTGGTAGCAAATTCCCTGCCCTTCCCACTTGGACTTAGCTTCTGTATCTGTTGGGAATGCTTTTGGCTGCAAGGATCAGAATACCCAACTAACAGTGGCTGAAACATTTCTCGTGGGTTCTCATATTTTCCCAGAAGTCAGGAGGTGGGGTATCGTGGGATTGGGCCGGGGGGGGGGGGGGGCTACTGATGATCAAGGCACAGGGAGCGTCGGCAATTCCTTGACCTCGCTCTCGGGATCACGAGGTGCCGGACACGGTGCAGCTGTGAGACCGTCCCCACCCCACCCAGGACCCTGTTGAAGGCAGCACGGGGGGGAGGGGCAGGTAGGGAGCAGAGCTTTCCCCGGCTTGTTCTCTCCTGTCAAAGAGGAAGCCCCCTCCCCCAGCAGCTTTCCCCTTCCGCGTCTCTCGCCAGGACCAGACAAGCAGGGACGTTCTGCTACCAAAGGAAGACGGCAGTGAAAGCTTTGGGGCAAGCAACCGCGACCGAGTGCGGTCTCCAGACTCTGGAAAGCATCTGAATGGCCAATGCATTCAAACCCGCTGGACTGTAAGACCCTGATCCACAGCCTCTCCCCTCTCCCTATTCTCGGTGTCTAACACAGTAAATCCGTTCGTTCGACGCACATCTATTCTTCTCCAAGGGCCTGCTGTGTGCGCCACACGCCATGGCAGGCCATGAGCCAGCGTGGCCTGGCGGAAACAGTGTGGGCTTTGGAGCCGGGCCAAAGGGTCTCTGAGCGCCACCATTTTCAAGCTGTGTGACCCCAGGCAAGTCGCTTCCCCTCTCCGCACTTCCCTTTTGTCGTTGTAGGGTGGTCATGAAGACCGACTAAGATAACGCCTAATAGGCACAGGACACACCGCCATTCAACGGACGGGGACGGATGATAACGGCATGAAGGCAGCACGAGGACGGACGCCGTGCGGAGGGGGTGGCTAATGCGCCTACGTCCTCATCAGCCGCTTTTCCGTGTGGCATCGCACCAAATGGCTCGGCGCTCCCTGCTGGGGAGAGAGGGCCAAGGGCGTCATGGCCACTCAGAGCTCTGATTCCTTCTGGAGGCCGCCATCAAAAAACAGACAATGATAACAATGGCCACCATCGGTTGAATGATTCCTGTGTCCCTGGCACTGTGCCGGAGCTTTACAAGTATTGACTCCTGGGAATCCCAGCAGATAGGAACCACTATGAACTATTTCTCCGTTGAGGAAACTGAGGCCCAGGGAGGTTACAGACTTAAGCCCCCAGCCCCTGGTTCTGGAGCCCAAGCTCTCACGACCACTCCGCTGCCTCTCTGGACTAGATTCTAAACGTCTTTCCTGCCCACGTCCCTCCATACGGCAGATGCTCCTTGCTCACCTGGAGGGCATCCAGACGAAATTGCATTTGGAAGTATTTCCACCAAGAGGAGCAGCCGGCAAAGCATCGTCACACCCCCACCCCCGACCTGCCCTCTCAGAGGAGGGACACTCCATTCCGCACCTCCAGGGGGCTGGGGGCACAACAGCACGGGCCCGAGTGATGCCACGGTACCCTCAGTTCTTCGCAGTATGGCTTCTTGGTGGTCGTCGGCGTCCCGCACCCCCAGACGGTGCTGCGGGACCTCGCATCCCTTCCCGGCACCTTGTTATACTGGGCTCTGGGCCGTGCGCACACAGAGACTCAACCTCAGCCCCTGAAGGGCTCAAGGTCCACGGGAGAACACAGAAACAGCCAACAAAGACAACCCGGAGGGAGGTCTCTTACCCAGCCCTGGGGGAGGGGGCGGTCAGGGAAGGCTTCCGAGGGACGCTGAGCGCTTGCGGGAGGACAGAGACCGGCCAGATGGTGGCAGGGATAAGAACAAGAGTAGCGAATACCGTGGCACTTTTCTACATTCGACCGAAGGCCACTCACCAGGACTCAAAAACGACCCAACCAGGCAGGTACACCTGTCAACCCCATGTTACAGAGAGGAAACTGAGGCACAAAGAGGCTAAAGAACTTCGCCCCAGATCGTGGAAGATAGATGTTGGAGCCGGGCTCTGGGTCTGGCTTCTGGGCTCTCTGCCTCTCTACTGTGCTGCAGAGGGCTCCCTGCTACAGGCAGCATGTGCAAAGGCCCGGGTGCCCCATAGCGGGGTCCACCTAGGGACAGCCTGTCTTGGTGAGGTGGGTGGGATCAGCAGAGAGAGCATTTGCTCACCGCGACAACTCTTGGACAGGGCGGCAGGAGCCCGATCATGCAGCGGGGGTAAAAGCACGGTCAGCTCTCTCCAAATCCTGGCTGACAGCTGGACCCTTAGGCCCAAGCCCCAAAGACCCAGCCCTGAGGCCAATCCTCGCCTTAACCCCAGCCCCAGCTTCTGCAAATCTTTCCCCCACAAATTAGGAGAGCGGAGACCGTCCGACCCAGCAGGCAAGAGTCCCTGCCTGCTCCTCACTCAGAGCTCTGACCCCCGCCTGGTCTGGTATCCATAACGCATTTGTCCTTTATGGGATCTTTTAATGCATGTCCTCAAACCACATCTGGCTGGTTTGCTCAGCCCTGGACCAAAATCCGGACTCACTCAGCAGATAAATTAAGGGACAACTATTTCCCTTGCAGGAGGATTAACCACAAACCTCTCCAAACAGCAAACTCCTTTTTGGTGCCAGTGCAATACAGAAACATTTTATTTTAAAATCAATCCCCAAATGCTTGTTCTATTGATTTCGTTGATTTGTTTACATATACCATCTCATTCCACCGAAAAAAAAAAAAAAAGGCTTGAGGCTATTTTCAAAATACATGTAACCAGATACAATAGATGTAGAGTCAGGACAAAGGAAAAGTGGGAGTAGGATGTAAAATTTAAAAAGGAGTTTTATAAAGTTACAAGATGCCATGTCCTGTACGGTGTGCTTGAGTTGGGTTCCCAGATTTGAGCTTCCTAGTGGCCAAAGCAAGAAGGACAAACGTATTCATCTGCTAGATTTCCAGGGCTCATGAAGGAAACACAAAACAGTTGCTCAAAGAAAGAGGAGGAAAAAGAAGGGGGGCGGGGAGAAGGAGGGAAAGGTGGAGGGGAAGGAGGAGGAGGAAGAACAAGAGGAAAAGGTCTTAGGGGGTACAGGGGGAAGCCCAAGCTCAACCTGATCTGGCCCAAGCATAATGCCCATGGGACACGCCCAGCTGGATAATGTCCACCCAAAGATCGGGGTCCGATGCTGCTGGAAAGACCCATCTAGGCTGGCCCTGCCCCAGGACACCTTTCCTGAGTGGGCAGGACCAGCAAAAGGGATGGGCAGATGCCCATCCTCTTGACCTACAAACCCAGCCTTTCCCCTGGGCTTCTCTTTCCTCTTGAGCTCCAGTGGAGTCACACCTGAGCCCGCTTAGTTGAGTCTCCGTCCTCACCAGTGGAGGTGGGAGTCTGCACTCCCACGGCCGTCCTGCTGGTCTCTGAGCATGGATAGACAATGGCCCCCAAGGCCCCGACGGGCCACATCCTGACCAGCAATGTACCTTTCTCTGCGCTCCTCGAAGTTCTTACTCTTAAGAAGGAGGGGGCTACTCTCTCTTGAAGCCCTCCTGGCTGTCGGGCATTGTGCAAAACACTCTGCATCCATCGCGTCTGATTCTCCCTCTGTGAGTTCGCATCTCCAGCTGCAACATCCCCTTGGAGCCTGGACTCTTCCAGAAGCTCTTAGGTACTTGGGTGTCTCAAAGACACTTCAAGCTCAGTGTTTTCAAGATGGCGCTCGGTGCGGCCTCCTCCATCGCCCATCCAATCCCCTCCCTTGTGTTTCCCGTCTCAGGGATTGACCGCACCCTCCCGTGGCTCTGACCGGAACCTAATGGGTCACCCTCATCCCACTGCCCCAGCCTCGTGCCCGGATGAGCCCACCACTCATTTCTCTGCACCCCTTCTTCACCTCCTCTTGTGTGAACCACCCCTGGAACTTCCCATCCCAGCTCCTAATGGCCGGCTTCTCCAGCCTGTCCTTCGCTCGTAGCCACAACGACTGCATCGAGACACAAAACACGCCAGATGACGTCAATCCCACTGGCTCCCCCTTGCTCCCAAGATGGAGACCACGCTCCTCAGGGCAGAGAGCGAGGCTTGCCCCTGCCTACCTCCCACCTCCCCTGCTGCCCCTTGAGTCCCACCCTACCCAGCTCCTCTGCACCCTCATGGGCCACCTCTCCACCCAGCCGGGCTGTCCCCTGTGCCCAGGGCCCTCATCCTACCACTCTGCCCAGTCAACTCTTACTCATCCTCAAGCTGTCCCCACAATCACCGCCTCCAGGGAGCCTTCCCTGACCTCCCCCACTAGTCAAATCTTGCCCAAGTTTTCCCAGCATCCATCCCTCCCCTTTGAGGTCTGTATCTCAGTTGGGAGGATGGGAGCTCAGCAGGTGGGCCTTGGAGCCTGCACTTGAACCCCTGAGACTGTCGAATATTGTGGAATGATGGTTTGTAGGCTTACGGTGGCTGAATAAAGGCTCCCAAGGATATCAGACCTAAATCCCTGGAACCTGTGAGTGTTACATTATTTGGAAAAGGATCTTTGCAGATGTGATTAAGTTAAGGGCCCTGAGGTGGGGAGATTATCCCAGATTATCCGGGTGGGCCCTAAATGCCATCACATGTGTCCTTACAAGAGCAAGGCAGAGGGAGGACTGACACACAGAGGGAAGGCGTTGTGCGAAAGGGACAGAGATTTGCAGGTGCTGGCCTTGAGACGGGAGCCATGTGGCCACAAGCCAAGGAGTGCCGTGCCGGCAGCCCCCCCCCACCCCACCCCCCACCCCCCCCCACCCCCACCGAGCTGGAAGATTCTCCCCTGGAGCCTCTGGAGGCAACACAGCCCTGCTGACCCCTTGATTTCAGCCCCGGGGGCACTGATTTTGGAATTCTGCCCCCAAACTGTGGGAGAATAAAGGTACGCTTTTACTAAGCCATGGGGTCTGTGCTGATTTGCCACAGCAGCTGCAGGGACCTAACGCGAGGTTCACAGGGGATGAAACGGAAGCTCAGAGAAGCTTAGTAATTTACCCAAGTCCACACAGCTTGCCCATCCCTGTCCTCAACCTTCTCTCGGGAGAGAAAGTTGACCCCTCCCCCCCCCCCCCCACCGCCGAATGCAAAGCCCAGTGCAGCTGAGATCATTTAGGAGCATGAACAGCCCCTCTCGGCCACATGGAGCACGTCGCCTGCCTGGCCTGCCTGCACCTATTCTCTGAGGCCACAGCAGATCCGGGCCCATCCCCCCACCCCCAACTCCAGGAGGGGACCCTACACACAGCTTGATTCTCCCTAGCACAGCCTCTTGAGAAATCAAGCAAGGGACCAGAAAGCCCCCTGCTCCATCACCGCAGTGCTCCTGAGCCAGGCAGCCTGCTAACCGATGTCTCTGTTCAGGAAGCTCCAGGCCCTTCCCTTCCTGCTGCTCCCGCAGGAGGCTTGCGAAGAGGGACAGTCCTGCGGCCACGCAGAGGACGAAGCCAGGAGAGCAGTGCTACAGCCCTGTCACACACCAGGCACGCCACGGTCGTGTGGGACGTCACGCCAGGCCCCACAACATCCCTGCAAGAGACCCGGGCTCGTTCCCGTTTTTGCCGTCGGGGGGAACTGAGGCTCAGAGAGGCAGAGGGCTTGGTTCAAGCTCGGCCGGCTGGGAAGCGGCCTGGTCTGCTGCGGGCAAGTCTAGTGCTGTCCCCACCCGCCCCCTGACCCTCAGTTCGAGTCCCGCTCGTCCCCAGAATAGGGAAGACAGCCAGGTGACCGACCTCTGCAGCCTGTCCCGCCTCTTCCCTACGCCACCCCCACCAAGCTTTCTGTCGTGACTGTGCACTTATCTATCCAAAAGCTGAGGAGGCCACCGAATGAGCCCAAGCCCTCTCAGAGCGTACCCTCACACGTCACACAGAAGCACGGACGGGAAATTGTTTTCCAAGTGAAAGTGTGGAGCCTGGGATTATTATGGTAAATACTGTACCCTCAGCTCTTGATTTGCACGCTCACAGAGCGAGTCGTGGAGCAGATAATTAACAACGCATTTATATTTGGCTTCAGAATAGGTTTTTGTTCTCATGTCTGGCTACTGGAGGGTCTGATGTTCTGGGAATTCCATGTGACTCTGTGGTCCTGTGAGAGAGAGAGGGGACAACTACAAACACCTGCCTTGAGGGAAGCCAGAAAGCCAACCCCATGCTCGGCCCCAGCCTGTCACCCTGTCTCTGCTGAAGATGAAAACAATGTCACCTCCAAGGTGGACAGCAAGGCTGCAGAATGAATGATTTTTATTGTTTGAAGCCACTCCACTTGGGGACGGCATGTTACACAGCAGTAGGTGACTGATACACGCTCGTTGCACATTCCCGGGAGGTCCGCGACCTCGCCAGGATTTGTGTGAATCCCAGTTCACTTTGGAGACCAGCCTCTTGCTTTATCCCATCCTTCCTTCTGCCCCCCCCCCATCTTTCCTCCACACCGTTCCCCTCCCAGACCTGAAAGCCGTCTCTTTCCCCCAGTCCCTACTCCAACCACACCCTCCGGATAACTCACAAGGCTTGTGTGACGTAACAGACTGTGACGAAAGACTACAAGAGGTACAGGGGGGTTTTCGTATCACAGGATCTCCAATAACTTATGTTTAGATGCCAGAAATCTCTGTTCTTAAAAATATATGTGGTCACCCCGCTGACAGCTTTCTTCCTCAGCTTGAACCTCCTGCCACGTTCCCTCCCCTTCTCCCTCTTCCTCTTCTCTTCCCCACGTCCCCACACCTCCGAGCTCCCATGGGAGTCATCGGCTGCTAGTGTAGCTATCTGCCACTTCCAGACACTTCATGCTCTCTGAGTCGTATCTTCCACCCTCAGAAGGTCGTCAAAGTCCTTTCCAAAAGCAAAGATCCCCTAAGGGGTCTCTGATGCCAGATGTCAGGCTAATAGTTGCACTTTTTAATTCCACCGTTCGAATGAGGGAGGACACTTCTGGCTGTCTATCCAATATCCATTCTTTTCTTCCCTCTTCCCCTGCCCAGAGCATTAATTTTATTCAGGACAGTTAATTCTCCAGCCTTCTTTGCAGGCCAGAGTGGACATGAGACACAATTATGGCTCTTGAGATGCAAACGGAAGGCGGCTGGGGATTTACGGGAATGCTTCTCCTCTCCTGATGTAGGCACTGCCCGTCCTGTTTCTCCCTGCCTAGGATGTGGATGTGATATCTGGCAGCGCAGCAGCCACCTTGCAGCCGAGAAGACGCAAGTCACCTGGACGGAACGAGGTTGCAGGCTTGACCATCTCCTTCAGCTGCACTTGGGCTGCTTAATTCTGGACTCCGCATCTGTTGTGAAAAATAAACCCTTGTTTGTTGGCTTTTCTGTCTCTTGCCTCTGAATGCAATCCTACCCGATTCAGTAAGTAATTACATTTTGATTTCAAAAGCCTTTCCTTCAGTGGCTGCTGTTTCAGGGGAAGGATGTTCACCACAGACTAGGTATTGAACAAACTTGGGAATGATGTCAATTAAAAGTGCTTAAGTCAGGGGCGCCTGGGCGGCTCAGTCGGTCGAGCGTCCGACTTCGGCTCAGGTCACGATCTCGCGGTCCGTGAGTTCGAGCCCCACGTCGGGCTCTGGGCTGACGGCTCAGAGCCTGGAGCCTGCTTCGCATTCTGTGTCTCCCTCTCTCTCTGCCCCTCCCCCATTCATGCTCTATCTCTCTCTGTCTCAAAAATAAATAAACGTTAAAAAAAAATAATAAAAAAAAGTGCTTAAGTCACACCAACTGTGGTGATCGAAAATTGTCCTTATGTGGAAAAGAACAGCTGGGAACCCCAAGTTCATCTCAGAAGAGTCCTCCCTGGGCCCTCCTGAGGGCAGAGGCGGTGCCCCTATTCAGGTGAGTCTCCCCTAAGACACAGCTGGCACAGAGGGGACCCCAGTGCCCCCTAGCGGGATGGGTGTGCCGTGACTGGGCAAGGTGTCCCAGAGAGAGCAGAGAGCAGGCTCAGAACATTCTGAGCCAGCTGTTCAGTTTGCGGGGTGGGGTGGGGGCAGGGCGAGGTGGCTCATCTGGACACTTGACGGACAGGCAGGGCCCACGGAAAGCGGCTTGGCAAAGGCTGCTCCTCGCACCTGCCTCTTGTCCCAGCTCAGCCGCTGAGGCGGCGAATAACCTTGGGGTGGGGGCCCAATGCTTCCTGGACCAGCCTCAGCCTTCCCCTTTGCAAGATGATATTCTGTGCCTCCGGCACAGCCATGAGCCGTTACCTACGACAGAGCACAGGGCAATTCCTGCCCGCTCACAGGAAGCACTCAATAAATGCTCACTTTACTGCGATTACCCACAGGTGGTCGTTTCAGTGCGGGAAGCAGTGAGGACACAGGGACTAAAGACGCACGGACTGAATGCATCACGGTCGCTTGGGGGAAAGAGCCCCGCCCGGGCTCTGGGGTGAAACGGGGCGGCAGCAGGGAAGGGGGGCAGTGGGGCCCTGCTTGGAGCCCGGCGCACTCTGCCGGCCTCAGGTGGCCCTGACCTCTGCCCAGACCCTCCTCGTCACCCCCGTGTGTCGGGATTGGTCTGCACCAGCACCTCCTCACCCGACTGGGAGCTTATCTCTGTAGCTCCAGAGTCTGGCGCATAGTAGGTGTCCATAAATACTCACTGAAGGAGGACTGGACAGACAGCCATGAAGGTGAACCAGAGCTGCTCCCTGAGAGCTGGGCGCCCAACAAGCTGCCGGGGTGCGGAGAGGGGTCACGTCATGGGAGGGCAGAGGCAGACACATGTGGCAGAGGAACAACGACCAGGCCCAGCAATTTGGAGGGCGTTCGAAGCCAGAGACGACTGAGACCGGCAGCAAGATAGACTCCCATCTGCAGAATGGGTCTGATCGTCCCTGGGAAAGGGCCGCCCGGACCAGGGAGGGAGCCCGGGGTGCAGACCTGGAGCCTGGGCTTGTGTTCTATCTGCTGCTGGCCGCACTCTGCAGGTTGGGCAGCCCCGGGCCCGGGACGGGCCTCAGCGTCTCCGTCTGTAGGACGGGCGATGGGGAAGGACGACCTCTGACCCCTGGGATCTGGGAACGGGCTGCACTTCGGGGCCGGACAGACACTCCTGCCAGAACCCAGGCCCCGGCCCCTCATGCGTAGTGCTGAGGGTCCCCGAGGACCACTCTGGCCTTGAGGGTGCCCTTCCCGGACCCCCAGATTCCATTCCAAGAGGCCGTGAATGGAAAATCCCCAAGGCGTCGGCAACGAGAGAAAGAAAATATCGATGAACGGTCTGTGAACTTCCTGTTCTTCCGAAGTTCGGAGCTAGCAAGGGCCTTGGCTTCCTCCCTCCTTCATTCCTTCACTCACTCATTCACTGTTAGGCAGGTACACCTGACGCTGAGTCAGGTCTCGAGGGGGCCCCTGGTTGTGCCAGGCCCCATGACTAAGACACTCCAGACGCCCACAGCGTGACGCTGAACCAACACTGAAACGAAGAATTCGAATCTGGAGCAGGGAGGGCTGCAAGGGGGCTTGCGGGGGTGGGGGGGGGGGGTGCCTTCTGGGGAGGCAGCATGAGGGGAGATGATCCCTGTGGAGCCAGAGTTTTTAGCCTGGCTTTGGAATTGTGCTGGGAACCCCAGTCCTGGGCAGACCGGGACGGCCATCACTGCAGGGTGCGTCTACACCTTCACGCTTGTAAGGAGTGGGGGGAGCCTGGGTGGTTCCGTCGGTTAAGCGTCCGACTTCGGCTCGGGTCATGATCTCCCAGTTCGTGGGTTCGAGCCCCGCACCGGGCTCTGTGCTGACAACTCGGAGCCTGGAGCCTGCTTCGGATTCTGTGTCTCCCTCTCTCTCTGCCCCTCCCCTGCTCATACTCTGTCTCTGTCTCTCAAAAATGAGTAAATGTGTAAAAAAAAAAAAAAAGCTTGTAATGAGGAAGAGGACAAGGCGGGGTGAGCTGAGAAGGGGGATCCTAGGGAGGATGGAGATGGGATGGGGTGGTCATTTCTCCCCTCCATCTGCCGGGGAGGGTTCTCTCGAGTCCAGCAGGACTGTGAGCTCCCACGCCAACAGGAGACTGTGGTTCAGCCATTCTTAACATCTTACTTCATCACCTAAGAGTGCAGTGATGCTGGGCACACGCTGGCCTCACTGCCCCATCCCGGCCTTTCCTGGCATTGATTCCCAGGGCAAGGGGGTCTCTAGACCCAGAAGACCCCTGGTTGCTGCCGCTCTGGGCACAGCTGCTCTCGCGGGGGCGCCCCTTGGCTTCGACAGCCCCAGAACCTTCTCTTCCCTTGGGGGAGAGTGCCCCACACCGGTCTCCCTCTGCCAACCGGGATCCTGCTGGTCTTTGATATATTGGCCTAATATTCCCGGAGTTATTTTTTGCTCTGTGTTTTGTTTTCTTGAACAGCCCCTGAGAGGCCTCATTATCTGGCTCTGAGCATGGGACGCTGTTATGAAGTCACCCCTAATAAGTGCAGCAGGGCCAGGCTGACACCAAGCAGGGCCCCAGGAAGATTCGCAGCGTGGCGCTCAGCAGCCGAGAAGGCGCTAGGCTGGGGCTCTCGGAAGCGTCGCCCGTCCAGGGCGCCCAGAGCCCGTCAGCCCCTCGGTCTTTGTCCCTTTTCCGGAGAGGCCAGCTGAGGGGAGGGGCCCCGAAACCTCCCCTGCGGGGCCAGCCCTCCTCCTGACTTGACTCCCCTCTTCCTGTTTGCAGGGTCTCTGGTGTCCTCCTCCTTACGACGCCCCCGGTCTCTGCCGTGGTGCCACACAGCCCCGGTCGAGGCTCTGGTTTTTCAGGATCTCACTTCCCTGCTCTTCAAAATGAGGGTGCAGGGGCACCTGGGTGGCTCAGTCAGTTAAGCGTCCAGCTTCAGCTCAGGTCACGATCTCGGGGTTCCTGAGGTCGGGCCCCTACATCGGGCTCTCTGCTGTCAGTGCAGAGCCCGCTTCAGATCCTCTGTCCCCCTCTCTCTCTGCCTCTCCCCCCTCTCAAAAATAAATATTTAAAGAAATGAGGGTGCAATCTTCTGCCTTCTCATTTCTTAGGTGCTCAATATTTCATGAGCAGCTACTACGTGCAAGGTACGATGCCAGGCTCCCATGCCACTCGGCTGCGTAAGAGGCTAAGCAGCCTTAATGTAACCAACCCACATGTGCTGACCCAGCGCTAAACATCCATCCCCTCCCCTCCTCCACCCCTTCATCATCCACATCAGCAGGCTAGAGGGGCCCAGGCCAGGGCTCTGAGACCGGGTAACGGGGCTCCGCACGGGCAACGGCCTCCTGGGGAGGAAAACACCAGAGCCTGTGGACCTTCGACCTCCCGGGCAGCTGCCAGACCGGGCCCTGGGCTGCCAAGGGGTGTGAGGAGAACAGTCACACTGCGGGATGTGCCCAGGGGAGGGGCCCCAGCCCTGGAAGCCTGGCAGGAGCCCCAAGTCAGCAGAGAGGCCTCCTCCAGAAGAAAGTGTGCTGAGTGGTCAAGGTTCAGATGGCCTCCTGTGGGGGCTGACACGGCTGGCTCGAGCCTCAGCCACCACCTCCCTAACCGGGTGACCCTGGAGAGTCGTGCCCCACGCCGTGACCCCCGTACTATGTGGTTAAGTCACCTCACTCTTCTCCTTTTCTTCCTTTCTTCCTCCCTCCCTTCCTTCCTCCCTCCCTCCCTTCCTTCCTTCTTTCCTTCTTTCCTCCCTTCCTTCCTTCTTTCCTTCTTTCCTTCTTTCCTCCCTTCCTCCTTCCCTCCCTTCCTTCCTCCCTCCCTCCCTCCCTCCCTCCTTTCCTTCTTTCCTTCTTTCCTCCCTTCCTTCCTTCTTTCCTCCCTCCCTCCCTCCCTTCCTTCCTTCCAAGAGGGAGAGAGAGAGAGAGAGTGAGCGGGGGGTGGGGGGGGGGTGGGCAGAGGAAGAGAGAGAATCCCAAGCAGGCTCAATGCTCAGCATGGAGCCCAACGCGGGGCTCGATCCCACGACTCTAGGATCGTGACCTGAGCAGATACCAAGAGTCAGAGGCTCAACCTACTGAGCCACCCAGGCGCCCTGCTCTGCTCCTCTTTAAAGCAAGGGTACAATTCCTCATCTTTCTTTATCGATTCGACACGCACATTTGGCACCGACCACGTGCCGGGCTCTGTGCTGCGTCTTCGGCGGATGTGGGCACCAACAGACGACAGCAACAACAACTACAATGGCCCGCCCACTCTGTGCCAAAATACAGTCGCCTCCCAAGCGAAGCGTGCGTAAGAGGGTAAGATCCAGGCCCAGGTGTGACGCGCTCTCTGCTGCCACCCTGTGTGAGCTCGGGCAGCTTGCTTACCCTTTCTGTGCCTCCAGTGCCCTGTTATAAAGATGGGGACGACAGTAATCCCTCTCCAGTCCGGTCTGGTGGGGAAGAGGTGGGATGGTTCAGGCCAGACTCCCGGCAGGGCGGCTGGTTCATCGCGAGCGTTCAGAGCACGGCGGCCACTGCCATTGGGATGGCTCTTGTCTGAGCCCCACAAAACAGGGTCTGGGCGGCACTCAGGACGTGGGAAAGGAGCTGCGTTGACTTGCTTCTCCCCCTTTCCCGTCCTCCCCGCTAGGGCCCTGACCCGGGCGTCATCATCTCAGCCTGCTAAGAGCCGCCTCCCTCCGGCCTCACTCCGTCCGTTTCGGGCCGGGATGTGTCCCTCCAGATTCACATGTTGCAGTCCTAACCACCAGTACCTCGGAATGTGACTGCGTTTGGAGATGGGGTCTTTGAAGAGGGCGACTGAGTTCGAACGAGGCCATTAGGGCGGGCACCAATCCAACAGCATCGTCGTCTTCTTAACAAGAGGGGGTGAGGACACAGACAGGCACAGAAGGAAGACCGGGCGAGGACACGGGGAGAAGATGGCCGTCCAGACGCCAAGAAGAAAGGCCTCAGGAGAAACCAGTCAGCTGCCATCTCGGACTCCCCGCCCTCCAGACTGTGAGAAATGACATTTCGGTCTGTTGCGGCAGCCCGGGAACCCAAAGATAGCCTCTGACCCACCGGCAACACGGACACCGGGTTGATTCACCCCAAACCAACCACTGTCTCAGGATCGTGTCATTTCCGAGGCAAGACCTCTCCGGAGAGGCCCCGCGTCTCAGCCTGCGCTCTGGACGCTCGGGGCTGATGGAGGCTTCCTTGTCGGCTCCGGCTGCTTCTGGTTCCCGCCACCGCAAGGCCTAGCTCGCTGCTGGGCCTCTAGAAAAGACGAAGAAGCCCCTCCACTGTCTCTGGGGGCAAGGAGCAGCTAGTTGGGCGTGGGGGAGTCCTGGGGCATGGGGTTACCCCAGGACGGGGCTCCTCACGGAAAACGGCAGCTCCTCCCTGGCTTTCGGAGTGGTCGGCAGTCCCCGGCCCTCCGTGACTTGTGCCTGCGTCGCCCACATCTGTCCCCTGTCTCACGTGGCCTTCTTCCCTGTGTGTCTTCCCCCAGAGCTCTCATCAAGACACCAGCCATGGGGGCGCCCGGGTGGCTCAGCCGGGTAAGCATCCGACTTCAGCTCAGGTCATGATCTCGCGGTTCGTGAGTTCGAGCCCCATGTCGGGCTCTGGGCTGGCAGCTCAGAGCCTGGAGCCCGCTTCGGATTCTGTCTCCATGTCTCTGCCTGCTCATCCTCTCTCTCTCTCTCTCTCTCTCTCTCTCAAATGTAAGATTAAAACATTAAGAAAACCCACAAAAGACAAAACACCAGCCCCTGGATTTAGGGCCCACCCTAATCCGGTGTGACTTCATCTTCACTCGACTCCAAATACATTATTTCCAAATAAAATCACATCCTGAGGTTCCAGGTGGACATGAATTTTGTGGAGACACCACGCTACCGAATACAGCAGATTTTACACCCCCGTTTCACAGAAGAGGAAACTAGGGCGCAGAGAGTGACCTGCTGGAGGTCATAGGCTGTGCAAGTGACAGGTCCAAGCTCTACGCCCAGGTCTGCCTGATGACAAGACCCGCCCCACCCTCCCCTCCTGAAGACAAGACCCGCCCCACCCTCCCCTCCTGATGACAAGACCCGCCCCACCCTCCCCCTTGATGACAAGACCCGCCCCCCTTGATGACAAGACCCGCCCCCCTTGATGACAAGACCCGCCCCACCCTCCCCCTTGATGACAAGACCCGCCCCACCCTCCCCCTTGATGACAAGACCCACCCCACCCTCCCCCTGATGACAAGACCCGCCCCACCCTCCCCCTTGATGACAAGACCCACCCCCCTTGATGACAAGACCCGCCCCACCCTCCCCCTTGATGACAAGACCCACCCCACCCTCCCCCTGATGACAAGACCCGCCCCACCCTCCCCCTTGATGACAAGACCCACCCCACCCTCCCCCTTGATGACAAGACCCACCCCACCCTCCCCCTTGATGACAAGACCCGCCCCACCCTCCCCCTTGATGACAAGACCCGCCCCACCCTCCCCCTTGATGACAAGACCCGCCCCACCCTCCCCCTTGATGACAAGACCCGCCCCCCTTGATGACAAGACCCGCCTCCCTTGATGACAAGACCCGCTCCACCCTCCCCCTTGATGACAAGACCCACCCCACCCTCCCCCTTGATGACAAGACCCGCCCCCCCTTGATGACAAGACCCGCCCCACCCTCCCCCTTGATGACAAGACCCACCCCACCCTCCCCCTTGGTGACAAGACCCGCCCCACCCTCCCCCTTGATGACGAGACCCGCCCCCCTTGATGACAAGACCCGCCCCCCTTGATGACAAGACCCGCTCCACCCTCCCCCTTGATGACAAGACCCGCCCCACCCTCCCCCTTGATGACAAGACCCGCCCCCCTTGATGACAAGACCCGCCCCACCCTCCCCCTTGATGACAAGACCCACCCCACCCTCCCCCTTGATGACAAGACCCGCCCCACCCTCCCCCTTGATGACAAGACCCTCCCCACCCTCCCCTCCTGATGACAAGACCCACCCCACCCTCCCCCTGAAGACAAGACCCGTCCCACCCTCCCCTCCTGATGACAAGACCCACCCCCCCATGACAAGACTCGCCCCACCCTCCCCCTTGATGACAAGACCCGCCCCACCCTCCCCCTGATGACAAGACCCGCCCCACCCTCCCCCTTGATGACAAGACCCGCCCCACCCTCCCCCTTGATGACAAGACCCGCCCCACCCTCCCCCTGATGACAAGACCCGCCCCACCCTCCCCCTTGATGACAAGACCCGCCCCACCCTCCCCCTTGATGACAAGACCCGCCCCCCTTGATGACAAGACCCGCCCCACCCTCCCCCTTGATGACAAGACCCACCCCACCCTCCCCCTGATGACAAGACCCGCCCCACCCTCCCCCTTGATGACAAGACCCGCCCCCCTTGATGACAAGACCCGCCCCACCCTCCCCCTTGATGACAAGACCCGCCCCACCCTCCCCCTTGATGACAAGACCCGCCCCCCTTGATGACAAGACCCGCCCCCCTTGATGACAAGACCCGCTCCACCCTCCCCCTTGATGACAAGACCTGCCCCCCTTGATGACAAGACCCGCCCCACCCTCCCCCTTGATGACAAGACCCGCCCCACCCTCCCCCTTGATGACAAGACCCGCCCCCCTTGATGACAAGACCCGCCCCACCCTCCCCCTTGATGACAAGACCCACCCCACCCTCCCCCTGATGACAAGACCCGCCCCAACCTCCCCCTTGATGACAAGACCCGCCCCACCCTCCCCTCCTGATGACAAGACCCGCCCCCCTTGATGACAAGACCCGCCCCACCCTCCCCCTTGATGACAAGACCCACCCCCCTTGATGACAAGACCCGCTTCACCCTCCCCCTTGATGACAAGACCCGCCCCCCTTGATGACAAGACCCGCCCCACCCTCCCCCTTGATGACAAGACCCACCCCACCCTCCCCCTTGATGACAAGACCCGCCCCACCCTCCCCCTTGATGACAAGACCCGCCCCCCTTGATGACAAGACCCACCCCACCCTCCCCCTTGATGACAAGACCTGCCCCACCCTCCCCCTTGATGACAAGACCCACCCCCCTTGATGACAAGACCTGCCCCACCCTCCCCCTTGATGACAAGACCCACCCCACCCTCCCCCTGATGACAAGACCCGCCCCACCCTCCCCCTTGATGACAAGACCCGCCCCCCTTGATGACAAGACCCGCCCCACCCTCCCCCTTGATGACAAGACCCGCCCCACCCTCCCCCTTGATGACAAGACCCGCCCCACCCTCCCCCTGAAGACAAGACCCGCCCCACCCTCCCCTCCTGATGACAAGACCCGCCCCACCCTCCCCCCACTGCCACCCCAAGGACTGTGAGCATACCCATCACTTACTGTGGTGCCATCTATACCTGTCATTTCATTTAACCCTCACACCAGCCTCCCCATCTTACGGATGAGGGCGTTAAGGCCTAGAGAGGCTCAGTGATTTGCCCGAGGCCACACAGCAAGTCAGCGAAAGAACCAGGATCAGAAAGTCAGTCTGGGGCACCTGGGTGGCTCAGTCGGTTAAGTGCCCGACTTCGGCTCAGGTCATGGTCTCACGGTTTGTGGTTTTGAGCCCCACATCGGGCTCGCTGCTGTCGGCACAGAGCCTGCTTTGGATCCTCTGTCGCCCCTCCCTCTGCCCCTCCCCTGCTCGCTCTCTGTCTCTCAAAAGCAAATAAACATAAAAAAAAAAAAAAAAAACAACAAAAAAAGAAAGTCAGTCTGACTTCTCCATATGCTTAACCACTATCTTCGAATGCCTCTACTGGTGCATTTCATGACAATTTAAATCTGGAGAAGTCACAAATCGCCGTCACTGTACCTGCACACCTTTTGCACAGCCAGAGACCCTCCCAATCCGATCCGTGCCGGGAGGGGGGGCCTCCCTCCCCACCCCTAGGGACCTGGGGGTGGGCAGCAGAGCGGAGAAGCCGGGGACCCTCCACAGACACACATGTGCACACTCACACACAGGGACACTCACACACTTGCGCTCACCCACACAGATAAACACACAGGGACAGACACACCCCTCCGCCAGCCAGCCAGCCATCTACCTGGAGCCAATTAGCGCCACGGGGGGGGGGGGGGGGTCTCGGGGGAGCCCCACGAGGTGATAGACTTTATTGATCAGCTCGAGTGGCGGAGTGTCAAGCAGGAGAGAGGAGTTATTTAAGTGGCGCTCTCCTTTTTCCGAATGCGGCAGGCACTCTGGGAGCGGAGAGTAAGTTGTATTTACTCTGACGGTAATTGAAAGGCAGCGCCAGCCACCCCACACTGTCCCCGCCAATACCTAATTGCTGGACCAAAAACTGCCGGAGAGCCGGGGCCGGGGGGCGAGGGGGAGAAAGTTAATCTGGCCCAGAATCAATAGCGAAAGCTCTCACAGTGTCAGGCACAGTAAATGGAGCAGAGAAACTGAAAGCTGCAGAAAATTAGCCTCCGGGCTAACCCACTTTGAAAGCTGAAATCTGGTAAATACGAAATGGAAGGCGGTTCTCGGCCACCCCCTCTGTCCACGTGGGCGAGTGGAGGCCCAGCACCGGCTCAGAGTACGCAGGCTTGGCTAGACTGGGTCACACAGATCGTCATTGGCCCCCCTGCAAAGGGCTCGGGGCACGGTAGCCCGTGACCTTGGGCCATCCAGGCCAGCTCACTGAGCTTCTGTTCACTCCTCTGCAGATTATGTACCTGCTCCTGGAGGGCAGCGTGGTGTCGGGGAGAGAACACGAAGACCGGGGTTTGATCCCCGGGCATGCCACGTCCTCGCTGTGGGACACTGAACAGATGAGCTAAGTTCATCTGGAAAAGGGGGATTCTGGTCCCCAGCTATGGGAGGCTGAGACAGGCACCCCCTTAAAGATCTCCACATCCCAATCCCTGGAACCTGTGAATGCTGCCTTAGGTGGCAAAACAGATGTGGACAAGTCAAGGGCTCTGAGCTGGGCAGATTATCCTGGATTCCCCGGGTGGGTCCTAAATGCCATCACACATGTCCTCCGAAAAGCAAGGCCGGAGGGAGGTGAGGTTGGAGCAGAGATTGGGAGGCGCTGGCCTTGGGCCTGGACCCACGCGATCACAAGCCACCGAGTGTGGGAGCGGTTTCCTCCTGGAGCCTCGGGACGCACCATGGCCCTGGCCGGCCCCCCGATTTTGGCCCAATGACACCGATTTCACACCTCAGCCTCCGTAACTGTGCGAGATTAATTGCTACTGTTTATGCCACCAAGGTGTGGTGATTCAGCCACAGGAAACCAAGGCATCGGCTTTGCGGAGTTGGAAAGGCGAGAAATAGTTATCAAAACGCCTGGCACACGTCAGACTTCAGAGTTCAGATGTCACAAGCCTCAAACACCCAGCAGTTGCCACGTTAGAGCCCCGAGCCCCACCTGAAGGGAAGGAAGGTCTCGTGTGTCTATGTGAAGCATCGGAAATTTCTCCAACAGATTAGCTGCGTGAATTACGCACTTCCATTTCCAGTCCCGTGGTGGCTGGTTTCTTCACTTGGTTCACTGATGCATCTCAGGTGCCTAGAGCAGTGCCTGGCACACAGTAAGTGCTCAATAAACATTTGCAGGATAATAATGATAATCAAAGAAGAACAACAAAGAAAACCCTGGGCACATAGGAGGTGCTTTAAAGGATAGCAGTGGTGATACTGGTAACACAAGGCTCCTGACTAGTATCTTTCCTCTCCGATTCCTAAGCTGGGGAATGATGACAACCAGCGTAGAGCCGTTCCCGGGGACTGGCCAGACAGTAAACATCCGGTGAGGGAGGGGAGAGAGCTCTGCAAATGAAAGTGCTGTCCAGAGATCCTGACAAGCCACCCTGACCCCACGTGAGACTCATCACTCAAGGCCCTCCCCCCTCAGGCCCCAGGACCCTGAGCGTGCCCTTTGGTGGCTTTTGGAGTCCAAGAATCCCCTATCCATTTGTGCACTGGTACACATCTCTGGCTAAATGTTCTATCATGTTTAGATTTTCGAAGCAGGTCTGTAACTTAAAAAAAAAAAAAATTAATCATGTCTGCAACAATCCACCTCCCACAGTTGCAGCCAGCCCCAGAGGCCACCATTGGCTGTGCCCCATGACAAGATACTCTGGGAGATGTGGTCCAAATGCTGGCTTTCATGAGCCATGAGTGTGGGGCTGGTTGCAGGAGAAGGAAAAGGGAGGGGAGGGTGGGGTGGTGCTCTGAGCACCAGAAGGCCAGGGGCGAGCCTAGGGGTGTGTGGAGATGGTCTACACCTGCTCCCAAGAGCCGATGGTGTCCATCTACCCCAGTTCCATAGTCGCTCAAGAGCATTCTTGGTGGATATTTACGCAACAGAAATTGGCAAATGCTACAAATCGGAGCTCGTCTTCTTTTTTTTTTTTTTTTTTTTTTCCTGAGAAGCTGACTGTTAAACATTTTACCAGCCCTCCACTAGAAAAGCCCCACCTTGGAGAGAAGCTATAAATTCCAGAGCTTTGCAAAGAAGCCGCACAGGTGCCCCCATGCTGGAGGCCTATGTCTGACATTCGTTCTGTTAATGTTTACCAGGACTCCGCTCAGACAGCTCTGACACCTGCTGGGCCCAGAACAGAGATGTCCCACTGCCCCAGCGTCTTTCCCGAGGGGCCTCAGCCACAACCCTGACATCAGCAGAGGGTCAGTGGGACCCTTCAGGTACCAGGGGGCCCAGGTGGGGCAGGTCCGCCCAGCATGCAGCATCCAGGGCATCTGGGTCAGCCCCGCTCCATCCGTCCGTCCGTGGAGCCAGCACTCACTTCCCTCAGCAGCTCCAGGCACGGGTCCCAGCCCCCAAATTCGTCAGATCGGCAACTGACGTTAATTGCCGGCTCGAGAGCAAGGAAGGGCGGCCCAGGTGTGGACGCTCGGCCCCAGCCTCAGCCGACGTGCACGGTGGCGTGGCCTCGCCGGGTACAGGTGGCGAGGGCAGCCACTGCCGCTCTGCGGGCTGACTGGTCCCGCACCTGCCCTCTGACTCGCTAATTGGCACTTCCTCATTAGAGCCATTTCAGGAGATGAAAAATGTATGTGTGTGTGTGAGTGGTAGGGATCTGCCGGGAAGGCTGAAATATCAAATTAGTGGTGCTCTCCTCCGGAGAGCTGCGAAGATGGAAACAGAGATGGGGGGCGGGGAGGGGAAATGCTGGGGTCTCCTCAGGATTTGGTCTGGGCAGGCGTATCCCCTCCAGCTTGCAGATGGGTCTGAGTGAGAAATTCACAGAACTAACAACAGCGATGTCGCTGATGCAGCAGGTGTCCGCAGCACCCACAGAGCCTTAGCTCAAGGGGACGCAGGCCAGCGAGGCAAGATGCGTGTTGTCCTCTTGGGGGCCCAGCGGCCTATGTCACCCAGGCCCTGCACTGACTCTGAGGGGCTTCCGGGAGCCCGGGTCAGCTCCTGACTTCTGACTATACACAGGCAGAAGCACGTTCTGGCTTGTTCTCTGAGACAAGTGGGGACGCTTGGCTTTGGCCATCTAAGCAGTTCAGCATCCAGACACCAAGAGGGAGAAAAGAGAGTAGGCACCACGCACCCACCCGCCCATCCATCCATCCATCCACTCAGTAAGCGCCGACATTTTCTCTCCTCGGGACCCTTGCAATACTGTTCCCACTGGCTGGAACACTTTTCCCTCCATGGACCCACATGGAGGGCTCCTCTCGTCATTCAGATCACAGCTCAAATGCTACCTCTCTAAAGAGATCTTTCCCGACAATCGATTTTGAGCAGCTCTCCTTCTGGACTTCCAGGTTTAATGGTCTTCTTAGCCTTTGCTTTCTACCTAAAATCGCCTCGTGTATTTGTTCTATTCCTTGTTTATTGTGGAATCCTCCTTCTGCCCGTAGAAAGCAAGCATCATATTTATAGTTGCATGCCCAATGCCTCGAACACCGTGGGGTGCAAAAGCGGGGGGCCGGAGCGGGTGGGTGAGTGAGAGAATCATTGGCTGAGCACCACTGTATGCCAGGCTCTGGGCCAAGAATCCCTAGAAAAAACAGAATGTCATAGTCCCAGGCCAGTGGTACCAGTCAGCCGGGCCCCTAGTTTTAAGTGTTGTAACAGAAGCATGAACGTGACACTTAGAGAGCCTGGGGACATCAGAGAAGGCTTTCCCTAGGAACTGGCGTTTGAGCCGTGTTTTGAAGGAGAAATAAGCATTTTCCAGGAAGCCAGGAGATAAAGGGGCTCTGGGAAAGGGAAGAGTTGATGGGGAGTGCTTGGAGAACTGCAAGTTGTTTGGTGAGTTTTGAGTGCAGAAGGGAACGATGTGTCCAAACTGCCTTTCAGGAAGACTTCCCGGAAGAGGCAGCAAGGGTGTGCGTGGATGGGAGGGGGGTTGGCATGACTGGCAGAGAGAACAGGTAGGACGCAGCCGTTGCAGGAGGCACGGAGAGAGGAGGGATGGATATGAGAGATATTAGGGGTAGAAGGGAAGGGATTTGGGGTGGAGAAAGTGGAGGGGACCAGGACGGCAGCCATCTTCTCTTCTGGGCACCTGGATGGGTTCTGGGGCCCCACTGAGCTTGGGAAGCCAGAGGCAAGGGCCAGGGGGAGGAGGGATTCTGTTCTGGTCTGCTGAGCTCAAAATGGCTGTGGACCCACCCCCGCCCCAGCCTCTGAGTGCTGCCCCATTGCAGGAAGGGCAGAACCTATTGGCTTGGAGAGGGCGTGGAAGTTCCAGAACGAGATGGGGGGCCCCTAGGTGGGTGAGGACAATCCCCCGCCCTTGATTCCTCCTTGGGATGGAGGGACCCTGGAGGAGATCAACCATCCAGCCCAACCTCTCGTCTTTCAGATAAGGAAACCGAGGTCCAGGGACAGGAAGCAATTCTCTGCATCAGGCAGGAAAAGCTATCTTTGCTGCGTTAACAAACAACCCCCAAATGGCAGTGGATTCAAGGCACCATGCTCATTTCTATTTAATTTGTTGGTGGCGGTCCCTGGGGGTCTGCCCTTTGTCCCCCTCCTCTTCCAAACCCCAGGCTGCCCGAGTTGCCATAGCAAAGGGGGGACAACCCCTGGGAGCCTCTCCTAGGGGCAATCCACACCGAGGTCGCTCCCCAGCTCATTAGCTAGATGCAGTCCACTACTCCACCCCACCCCCGTGGGCTGGACGTGCGGTCCTGTACGTCCCCCGGGGGGGAGGAGCTGGGAGTGTTTCGGGACAGCACTGATGAGCCTGCAGCCCAGGACCCTCCTAACCGAGCTGACCTGGTGCCTGACGGCACGCTGCTTCCCGAGCACCGTCCGCTGGATCCTCACACCCTGCAAATAAAGCACCACCCTGGACCCAGCAGATGGGTAAAGGGCATCGTGGCTCGGGGAGGCGAGGTGTCTTGGCCGAGACCACACACTGGTGAGAGGTGGAGCTGGGGTTTGAACCCAGGGTTTCCCTCCTCTGGAAGACCAGCAAAGAGGCTGGATCACCCAGAGGAGGAATTCAAGGAACAGCCTTACTCGGCAGCCGTAAGCACACACATTTTTTTTTCCCTGAGTGCTGCAGCCAGCCCCATCCTTGGTTCGCGAGGGAGTAGATGGTGAAATCCGATCTTAAAATCTGTCAAGCCATGTGTGTGGTGAGAAGAAAGGTGCCATACACTTTCCAGGTGTTTTTATTGGAAGAGAAACGTGCCAAGTCCAGAATCACGCTGTCCTCCTAAGTGGGACGAGGCCAGCCAGCTGGAGAAACGACAGCTTCAACCCAGCTCTCAGTGTTAATTGCATCGAGGCCGATACCCCCCGCTGGAGAAACACAGAGCCAATTAGCACGGAGTCCGCGACCCCCAGGTGCCTGATCTGTCATCACATTTGTCCGGTGGAATTAACACGACCCCACGGCTACCACGCCTCACAGGATGGACTCCCACCCTCTTAAAAAGACAAACTTGTGTCGCTTTCAGGGGAACAGACGCTGTACTAAGCTTTGTGTGTGTCGACCTGGTTACCTGCCTGGACACCTGTCACCTCTGTTGTGCTCACCTTGAACCCGGGAGCACCTGCCAGAGTGCGGGCCACAGAGCGGGTGCTCAATAACTGTCTGGGGGTGAATGAGCCATGTGACCCCAGCCTTCCGGCTTTGTGGAGTCCCCTGTACTTTCATATTCAAATCAAGTGCTCAGTCCCCAAGCCTGGAAAGTGTCCACCTCACTCAAGCGTCCTCCCTCCTCCCCTGTGGTCCTTCTCTCCTCCCTGCCTGGTGCCAGCCCAAATATGGGACAGGGTGGCTCCTTTGCCTTGGCTCTTCCTCGGCTCCCCGGGGACAAGACACATATGGGTATCCGATCTGCTGAAGGTTTCGGCAGGTGGTAACGGAGGAAAATCGCACTGCCCTAAAATAGAAAATGAGGCATCTCTGTTGTGAAACCCTTCTGCAGGACCACAGAGGGAAGCTCTCCCTGACACCCCTCCCGCCGGCCCTCCCCCTGCCCCCCAACCCCTCTCACCAGCTTCTGGGCCTCCTCCCCCTCCTCCCCCCTTCTGGCTCACTGGCCTCCAACCCCCAGGAGCCACCTGCTCCAGTCTCTTTCCAGCCCTTCCCAGAATTCCCTCAGGCCTGCATTTGCATATCCAAAATCTCATTCAAGTGCTCTGCTAAACACCGCCCCTCCACCACCCGTCTTCACCCTTAGCAGCCCAGAGCCCCCGGAGAATCTCTGAAATTGTTGTTTCTTCTTGGACTTAGAATTCTTGGCTTGGCTCTTGGCCTACAGGCTCTGTAAGAACAAGTCCTCAGTGCGGAGATTTATTCTCCCCCAGACGCGAACTGTGCCCCCTCCTTCCCTGGACGAGGCAGAGGTAGCTGCTGCTGGCTTCGGGGGTTGTAAAAGCCTCCATTTGCTTCCCAGCCGGCGCATGGACGCATCGGATCCTCACAAGGACCTTCTGAGGTGGTGCTGAGACGGGGAGACTGAAGGACCACCTGCCTTTTGCTCCTTTTCCCGCTTCTGTTCTTGCCAGGGCCCGAACCCCCCACTTTACACACGCTTCAGAATGCAAATATGCATGTCCTCCTTGTAGGGGACCAGGGGCTAGTGATCCCTCTAGAAGAGGAGACCTCTCGGGAAGGAACAGGTGAGAATGACCCGAGGAAGCCATCGTGCGTGTATCGCAGGCCCCAAGCGCTCGACAGCTCCACGTCAAGGCCCCCCCGGCCCCAGGGAATAACGCGGCTCCCCCCGTCTTTGTTCTAACCGGTTCCTGGAGGCCTGAGTGCACTCGTATGGCAGACCGCGGCCCTCAAAAAAAACCCCCAGACCCTGAGCAAAGACGAGGCTCCTCCTTTCCTTGCTGAGTCTCCTGGACACGTGCCTGGACCTGCCCTTTCCATATGCCTTCAACAAACCCTGCTTTCGTCTCCTGCTGGCTTGCGTTAGATTTCTTTCCTGCACACGGCCAGGGACCCTCTTGACTGGTCCTGCAGGGCCCCCTCTGGGTCCTCGACCCGGCCTGTTGGCATCACTACTATGATTCTTGCCATTTTACACGAGGAAAACGAGGCCCAGAGGAAGGAGGTGGCTTGTCCCAGGTCACCAGGAAAGTAAGTGAGAAAACCGGGATTTAAGGACGGTTCTTTGTGAGTCTGAGGTCCACGCAGGTGCCCTGCCACCCCGTCCGAAATCCACACCCCGTTAACAAGAAAGAAAACACAAAAAGCACAAGAAACGTAGGCAAACAAGACACACACAGAGGCCTGAAGGGGCAGGGATGCCCTTGGGATTTCGAATAGGACCAAGGGACTAAAGCCAGAAGACTAGACTTCACGGGGCACCTGCCCCCCCGTGTACGAGGCAGCGACTGGGTACTTTACTCACAGCATCATAGTAACCCTAATCCTTTTTACGCCCATTTTGCAGATGGGAACTGAGGCTCACAGGAGCTCACATAGCTTGTAAACAGTCAAGCTGAGAACCAAAGTCCGTTGGGCTCCAAAACCCGTGCCCCACGTCTTTACCACAGCATGGTCGCCAAGAGGCACCCATCTTGGGGCACGCCTGGGTGGAGAGGGGCCGTCGCATCCCTATCACGACCAAGGCAGCTGATGGGCTCTCATCATGGCCCTGTTCTCACACAACACTCTGTGGAGGGGGGAGTGTGGTGGACAGACAACGCCAGGCGACTGGTCTACCCACCCTGTCTCCAGGACTGCAGGCGGCCAACGTGGGGCTGTTGCCCACCTGTGCACATCCACGCTTGGTGCCCGTTCCCATCCATCTGTCCCAACAGAAAGCTCTGGCACCAACTCCATGGGCCAAAGACTGCAACCCTTGGTCTCCTCTACCTGGCCCGGGATTCAGAATCAGACAAGGTTAAATCCTGGTTCGAAAAGCAGCCTAAGATAGTGAATGAGTGACCACCAAGTAGAGAACCAAACACAATGCTGTGGAACCTCATAAAATTGTACAAGTTTGAGCAGGGTTCACACACACACACACACACACACACACACACACATGGAAATGGCATGTGGTCCAGGCTTCTGTCTCCACTCGGATAATATGATCCCCACTTCACAGACAAGGAAATCAAGGCCCGGAGCTGTGCCCCAGCACACGGTAGGCTCCTACACCAGTGGGCTTCAAACCAGGTAGGTCCAAAGGAGCCCCAGACCTCACAGGGGTGCTGCGGGGTCACCCCAAGGGAGGGGGTGAAGGCTGGCAGGCAGATTCCATCATTTGGAACAGTTCCACTTTTTTTTAACGTTTATTTATGTTTGAGAGAGAGAGAGAGAGACAGAGTGCGAGCAGGGGAGGGGCAGAGAGAGAGGGAGACACAGAATCTGAAGAAGCTCCAGGCTCCGAGCTGTCAGCACAGAGCCCAGCGTGGGGCTCGAACCCACGAACTGTGAGATCGTGACCTGAGCTGGAGTCAGATGTTTACCCGACTGAGCCCCCCAGGCGCCCCTGAACTGTTCCACCTTTATCAGCATATATGTTGAGGCTCCACAGCAGGTTTTATTTAAAGTTCAAATAAAAGGTTTGCTGCTTAAGGAAAACTCTGAAAGCCAAGGCACCGCGGCTCCGGGCACAGGCCAGGGGGAGGTCTCAGCAGGATGAGAAGGTCAACGTGACAGTGGACGTGCCTCAGGAAAACAACTACCCCCAAAGCGTGCGCCTTATTTGATCTACAAAGTGCCTCCTTCCCAAAGACCCTTCGTATGTTCTGTCCTTCATCGTCGGCTCAGCACGCTCTCCCCGCCTGCTGCCCTTAAGCCTCAGAGAATTAGAAGCATCGGATCCAAACTCCACATCTCCCTTCCACTGGGCCTCCTCTGGCCCCAGGCCATCTCCCTGCTCAGGTCCCTCCTGCAGAAGAGAAGGCACCCCCCACACCTACACACACACACACACACACACACACACACACACACACACACACACGCTACCCGCCAGTCTCTCACTTGCACCCTGGGACCCCCCCAGGGACCCCCTCTGTGTGGCACCCGTGTCTCTCCCACGTCTCACATCTCTGTCTTTCCCAGATCCTTCCTGTTCGCATTCAGAAATGTTCTGCTCTTGGGGCGCCTGGGTGGCTCGGTTGGTTAAACATCCAACTTTGGCTCGGATCATGATCTCGCAGTTTGTGAGTTCGAGCCCCACATCATTGTGAGTTCGAGCCCCTCTGTGCTGACAGCTCAAAGCCTGCTTGGGATTCTCTCTCTTCCCCATCCCACTCTCTCTCTCTCTCTCTCTCTCTCTCTCTCTCTCTTTCTCTCTCTCTCTCTCTCCCTCTCTCAACATAAATAAACTTTAAAAAAGAAAGAAAGAAATGTTCTGCTCTGTGTCAACAAAACACCTGCCCGGGTTGCCTGGGGCCCTTCTTTCCATCCCTCCTGTCATCAGCTCTTGTCTTCTACTCCGATCATCCCAACAAGCAGCTCCTGTCACATCCAAGTGGGCCCCATGTTGCCAAATCCAGTAGGCTCCCTTAGATGTGCATTGTCTCCAACACAGTCCAGGGCTCCCTTCTCCTGAGACACTCTTTCCTGGGCTTTTGTGACATGAGAGTCCTCTGCCCCCTCCTTCCCGGGCTCCTCCCCCAGCTCCAATGGGGAGGCCTTCAGGACCAGGTCATGAACATCTCTTCCCGAGCTACATTTTCTTCTTAAGCGATTTCCCCCACACGTGTGGCTTTATGCCACCTGGTTACTGATGGCTCCAGGCTCTGTCCCTGCCTCATGCCTCTTCCGAACCACACACTCCATGCCCACAAATTTCTTCACTGCCTTGCACGCCATGGAGCTGCAGACTGGCACACAGGGTCTTCTCCTCCCCCAGCCTCAGCCTCCCCACTTTGAGGGTGCCTTCTGTCCAGGGCTCTGTCCAGAAACCTGGGGGTTATGCTCGATGCCCTCGTGTCCTTTGAAAGCCCTGCCCAAGCCCCCAGCTAGTCACTCTCCCACTTGCTGTCTGTGCATGGAACTCCCTTCAGCCAGGTTTTCTTTTGCCTCAGGGCCTTTGCACATGCTACTCCTCAGTGCTGCCCCCAGCTCCTCTCACTGGCTCACTGCCACTGATCCTGGGCCAGGGGTGGGGCTGGGGGAATGTCACAGGTCCAGACTAAGTTCAACGGGTCTGTCTTGCAGTTTCTTCAAGGTCACTTCCCCCCCCACCCCCCCACCCCCGGAACTAATCCAAGTAATGCCTGCCTTCCTCCCTGGACTGAGAACTCCCTGAGGTCAAGGGCTCCATCCGTCTTCTCAACCTGGTACCCAGCACCCAGCACTGTGCCCAACACCAAGCACACAGTGAGCACCCAACAAGTCCTTGCTGGGTGAATGATCGAGTTCGATCCACCCTCAGAGCTCTGGGGTAACCTACACAGCCATGTGAGGAAACTGGGCAGGAAACTGGGGAAACCGAGGCTCAGAGAGGAGCAGTAACTCGCCCTGGGGGACTCAGCTAGCAGGGAGCAGGCCCAGACTCGCCCTAGGTGCAGCCCAGGGCAGACAATATCCTAGTACCTGCCTCCTACCTGACTTTGATAACAGGCTCCAACTACAGTGGCATCACAAGCAGTGATGGATCCCCAATTGGTTATAGATTTAATTAAGCAAACCGTGTCCCAAACCATCTATTGTGTAACTGGCCGCATAAGACACATTTTCCTTTCTGTTCAAGCTACAACTTAATCTGCCAGGTCAGCAGTTCTTACCACGGGCGGCAGCCTGGCTCTGAATACCAACCGTTTCTCCCCCACCATGCAACGGGCAGAGTCCACTGGCACTTCCCAGGGGCGGGCGCTCGACAGAGAAGGAAACTGAGGCCCAAGAGGGGGTGGGACTTGCCCCAGACCACACAGCCAAGAGGCGCTCGGCTGGAACCGGACCCCAGCACCTGACCATATGACCTCACACCCCCAAGCCTCCCCCGACCGCCCCACACTCCACACAACTGCTTGTTTGCTTGGCGTTGGTTTTGTTTTGTTTTTCAAGAAACCTGAAAAGCTTCTCTGAAACTTACCACTTCCTTCCACCCCGGATCCAGAATAGAAGACCCTCTCTTCCCTTTTTTTTTTTTTTTTTTTTTATTTATTTACTTTGAGAGCAAGAGGGCGTGTGCCCACCAGTAGGGGAGGAGCAGAGAGAGAGAGAATCCCAAGCAAGTTCCACACTGTCCGCCCAGACCCCGTCGCAGGCCTCGAACTTCACAGTGAGATCATGAGCTGAGTCGAAATCAAGAGTCAGACACTTAACCCACTGAGCCACCCAGGTGCCCCTAAGCTTCTCCTTATACATAAGGAGGTGCCAGAGCTTACTCAAGGGTGTTCAGAGTTTTTTGTATCTCTTCCTGCTCCCTGCTCCTGCACACCCCGCCTCCCAGCATGGGCTCCTGCGGGGTCAGGGGCTGCGTTTATCCTGGTGTGGAAGGTTCTCTGCCTGAGCCCGGACCAGAGGAAGCCAGTCATCCACAAGCACTTCCTGGATGGAGTTGCTACACTATGAGCAGGCACCTTGTGTATTATTAATAGTGTTAGCAGTGAAATATTTATGAATGAATAATGTGATGCCTGAGATTTGCTTTAAATTAATGAAGGATGGGGGTGGATGGGGGTGTGGGTGGAGCAGGACCGGTCAGGCGTTGGTGGTTGGTGGGGCTGGGGGCTGGGTCCACGGAAGTTCCTTAGGCATCCTGTTCATTCCCGTGAAGGTTCAAAATTCTCGATAATCAAAACAAAATTTTTTAAAATTAAATATCCTTCCCCAAATAAGACTAATTAAGGTAAGGGTAGCAGCTAAAAATGAAGGTAAAAAAAAAAGACAATTTAATGATCACTTACTATGTGCCAGGCACGTGCCAATGGCTTTGCACATCACCTCATTCCACCCTCACGCTACCCTGATGAAATATCGTGTGTACTTGACACCCAGGGAGCAGAGGTTCAGAGACAGATCTAGAGACGTGAACCCAGAGCTGTCAGGGACCGGTGTCCGGGGTCCTGTGTCATAGTGGTGTTGGCAGAGCCTGGGACAGCCTAGCCTGTATTTTAGGAGAGGCCCCAGGAGCTGGCACCTTGTTCCTTTGGGGCCCCATAGCCTCATCCTCCAGGAAGAGTAACACCAATTTTCAGAGACATCCAAGAGTCGCTTGGAGCTAAAATCTCGTGGCCCCGGAGGGCTCGTGAGCTGGGGACAGCTGCTTCCTGTCAGAACGAGCTGCAGCTCCCGGCCTTCCCCCGCGCCCGGGTTCCCGCCAGCTTCCTCCTTACCAGTTCTGATGTTTGCCCCGTCCCCTGGGCCCCTGTTCCCACCTCGGTTCGGGCCTCGGCCTCACTCACCCGGGTTCCCCTCCTCCCTGGCCCACCTGCCTCCCACCTGCCCCCAGTCTCATTTGACCTCTCGACAGTCACCAGCCTAGACCCCAGGCCTGACGGACCCCCTCCTTACCACCGGCTTCTCAAGCCCCGGCGATGAAGCCCAAATTCCACAGCATGGCACTGAGTGATCCCCCTGCTCCCCACCCCCTCAATCCTGACCCCTACGCCCCCCCCCAGACTCATTTCTCTTGTACTCCCCAACCCCTACTCCATGTATTCTCCTCCCCACCCCGGCCAGAGGGAACAATGCTCGGGCAAACGAAAGCCCCACATTCTCATATCTAGATGACTTCACACGACCCATTGCTCTGTGTAGCTGGGACAGCACATCACTCCCCAGCCACTACCTCCCCCAAGCTGACAAACCCCGTTCATCACGGAACGCTCAGCCTGTGCGTCACCTCCTCCAGGAAGACTTCGCTGATGCCCCAGGCTGGGCTGTGTGTTCCCAGGGTGCACTATGCAAATCTCCAGCCTTGCACACAGCCCCCTGGGTTGTACACGTCTACAATCTCCCCCACCAACCGGGAAGCTTCCCCAAGGCAGGGGCCCATCTCTGTGCTCCAGAGCCTAATACACAGTGGTTGCTAAATAGACCCTGGATGTTTGATCACAGGCTGGTCCTCTAGTTTCCTCATCTGTGAAATGGGGCTCATCACGCCAACCAGATACGGGTGCTCACTCATTCAACAAATACGTATTGAGCCTCTATTTTGTGCTAGACCCACATCTAGCCCTGGGTTTAGAGCTGAGAACAAAGCCAGCAAAACTCGTGGAACTAACGTGCCCGCGGGAGGAGACAGACAAGACACAAAGTTAAGTAAGCACAGTGTAGAAGGTGTTGTAGAGTCATGATGAAGAGAAAACAGGGAAGGTCCCTAGAGACTGGGGGACAGGGGCGAGGCAAAGCAGCAATTTTATGTAGTTGGGCCCGAAAAAGCCTTCCCTGCAAAGGCGACAGCTGAGTGGAGTCCTGACGGAGGTGAGGGGATGAACCAGGGAGGTGTCCTGGGGGAACTGCAGTTCTGGGCAGTGGGAAGAGCCTTATGCAAAGGCCCTGAGGTGGGAACATGCGGGTGGGGGTGAGGAGGTGGGGGGAGGAAATGTAGGAAGACGACGCTGGGTCTTTTTCTCAAGAGATCGATGGGAAACCGGCTTGACCAGATGGCCAAGCTGATGCCCAAGGCGCAGGCGCGGGAGCCCACAGCACGGTGCCCGCCACGCAGAAATCACGCCAGAGCGTCGGCCGCGGCTGCTCCTACCTTGCAGAGCGCCGTTATCGCCGCTGTCGCAATTCCCAAGGCCCGGATGTTGGGTGGTTCTGACGGCAGAGTCCAGAAACGTTCTGCACGCTGGAGCTCCTCTTGAAAGAACCCTTAGCCCGCAGAGGGGCTTTCTTTGGAGGACGACCGTGTTTCCAAGGCACGGCTGCGCAGCACCTCGTGGGAACTGCGCAAAAGTCTCTTTGTCTTGCACAAAGGCTCAGCCGGGGCCCGGGGCGCCCTGCCTGGGAGGTGCTTACCGGCCGGCTGGGACGGGACAGTTGAAACAGTGGCTGCACCAAACGGGAATCCAGAGGCCCTGGGGGTGTCATCACGCACTCCCCGCAGGTGGAATGGGGGGGCCAGGGCTGGGGGCCCCAAGGGGCCACAGCAACTGGGGCGGATTTCACCAAAGGCGAGTGGGGTTCCACCTGTGCCTGGAAGGTATGGATGGGGCAGAGGGAAGGGGATGGACAAGGACAGCCAGCGGCCACTGCCTGGCCTTCCTGTGCAGATGGGCTACAGAGGCTTATGCCAAGCCGACGGCTGGACCCCCACGTGCCCAGGGCTGACCTTCACTCAGGACAGCAGGGAAGGGCTCCCAGAAGGAGGACTGAGAAAAGGGGGGAAAGAAAAAGGAAGATGAGAAGGGAAGGGAAAGAAGGAAGGAGCTCCTTCTAGAGCAAGAGACATCTGGTAGTCTGATGGAGGAGACATAGCCCTAAACTAGGGAGTCTCCAGCCTGATGGAGGAGGCACAGCCCTGCCCAGAAGCGCTCCCAGTCTGATTGGGGGGGAGGGGGGGGGTGGGCACAGCCCTGCCCAGAAGCGCTCCCAGTCTGATGGGGGAGGCACAGCCCTGCCCAGAAGCGCTCCAAGTCTGATGGGGGAGGCACAGCCCTGCCCAGAAGCGCTCCCAGTCGCACAGCCCTGCCCAGAAGTGCTCCCAGTCTGATGGGGGAGGCACAGCCCTGCCCAGAAGTGCTCCAAGTCTGACGTCGGAGATGTACCCACTTACTTGCCTCTGCCCTCCTTCCTGAGTGTATCCCAGGAGACCTCCAGAGTGGGGAGAGCCTCCCAAAATGAACTGCCAAAATGAAATATCTTCTTTCAGAAATCGAGGCCAAGAAGGGAAGCAAAAGTGGAAGGTAGCAGCTGGTTGCTGACTTCTACAGAAGTTTCTCCTAAGGGGGTGATCTGGGTTTGTTCACAAATTTTAAGGAGAAGAATGAGAGCAGAAGTAGAACGAGCCTCAGCCAAACCCAGAGTGAGGTGGGTCAGCCTTGCGGCCAAGCTGTGTCCGCCTAAGGTTTGGGATTCTTCCTAATTACGGAATTAAGACCCCCGCCTCCCAAAGTCCAAAAACTAGATGACGAAGAAAGGGGGAAGAATCCTGAGACCTTTCGTACTTTTAATTGCTGTCTTCGTTCTCTGCATTTCAACCTGGTTGAGCCACGCTGTGCAAACTTCCACTTAATCATTCATCAGCGACCAAGTAAGGTCGGCTGTGCCAGGTACTGGTCTGGGGACAGGCTGCTGCGGTGAACAAAACTACTGACCCTCTGTCCTCGCGGAGCTGAGGGTCTGTTGGGGAAGACTGGCCAGATACAAACAATCACATACATAAAGTATTCCCAGTGGGCGGCAAATGCCATGAAGAAAATCAGGGCGCCTGGGTGGCTCAGTCGGTTAAGCGTCCGACTTCGGCTCGGGTCATGATCTCGCGGTTTGTGAGTTCAAACCCCGTGTTGGGCTGTGTGCTAACAGCTTGGGGCCTGGAGTCTCCTTCAGATTCTGTGTCTCCTCCTCTCTCTGCCCCTCCCCCACTCATGCTCTGTCTCTCTCTCTCTCTCTCTCTCTCTCTCTCTCAAAAATAAATAAATAAATACACAGGGGTGCCTCGTTGGGTCAGTTGATGAAGCGTCCGAGTTCGGCTCAGCAGGGTTCGTGAGTTCGAGCCCCGCATCAGGCTCTGTGCTGACAGCTCAGGGCCTAGAGCCTGCTTTGGGTTTTGTGTCTCCCTTTCTCTCTTGCGTCTCCCCGCCCCTGCTTGTAGTCTGTCTCTCTCTGTGTCTCAAAAATAAATAAGCACTAAAAAAAATTTTTTTTAATAAATAAATAAATAAATAAATAAATAAATGAAACAGGAGGACAGTGGAGTGACTGGGGCGTGCAGGGTAACTACAGACCAAGTGACCGGTGATGGCCCCGTCAGAGAATATTTGAGGGGAGCCCAGCCACAGAAGGGCCAACCTGAGGTGTTGCAGGGAGAGAACGTGGCACTGACACGCACCTGGCATTTTCAGGAACAGAAAGAACCCGCAGTGGCCAGAGGCAGGCCCCTGTGTTATTCAGATCTGAGGAGGAACCTCTCCGACCCCAAAGGGCTGCAAGCCCGGACTGAGGGCTGAGGCTTTTGTCCTGGAACAACCGGAGGAGACACGGCTCAGAAACTGCTTGCTCTCCAGATTCTCACGGCGAGGGCTCACCGTGCTGGGGCCATTTGACCAGCTGCTGCTAGAAGCCGACTCCACGCCAGGCACCGTCTTGAAGATCCGGCCCCACCACGGCCCCATGAGGGAGGTACTGCTATTCTCCCATTTCACGGATGGGGAAACCGAGGCTCGCAGCAGAGAAATACCTCGTCCGAGGAGACGCAGCGTTGAGAGGCAGGCCGTGTGGTTCCCGTGGTCCCCGCGGAACTGCCGGCCGCGGCCACCCTCTGACGGAGCCAGAGTATAAAAAATGACACTTCTTCCCGGAGCTTCCATTTTGCTTGATGATTTGGGGAAAAGGTGCTAAGTCATTTCACTGATAATTTCTCCGATACATTATTATAGCGACACAAACATGGACTGATGACAGAGTGCAAGGCAAACTGTGCACGACTTTTTAAGAGAAAACGCAAGACTTTAAAAAATTGGGGGCCTTTTCTGAGTGTCTGAGAGCTGCCTGCCATTTTATAGATGAGCACACTGAGGCCCAGAGAGCAGAGGAGACTTGTCCCCATGGCCCTCTCCCAAGGCAAGAGGCTGGACCCTGAGAGACCCCGAGACCCCGTGATCCAAGGATGGGCTGACCTGAGAAGGTGAGGGAAGCCTGAAGGAAGATGGCGGACCCCACCAGCCAGGTGTGGACGGCCTGTTTGTTGACTCCCAGAGCGCACCTGGGACAGGCCCAGAGAGGCCAAAATCCGCTTCAGTGGGCCAGCACTGTGTGCCGGCTGCTCAACCGGACCTCACCCAGAAGCAGGGGCTCGGGACCTCTGGTAGTAAGGTCAAGTGCACGGCCCCTCCCGGAGGAGAAGAGGCAGGCCCTGAGCCCAGCGTCCCCACCCCTCCCTACATAGGCGGAATGGGAGAAGGAGCGGACCAGACAGACCTAGGTTTGAGGAGACAGACGGGACAGACGGAGAGCAGATGGGTGAACTTCAAATGAGAAGCTAGACATTATATTTATCAGAGACCTATCAGAGCTCCAACAGAGAGAAGGAATAGATTATATGCCCTTACAAATATATTTATTTATATATCACATACATCAGTATATTTTCGAGATAGACAGTTTCAGGCAGGTGGATAAACACTGTGGCAGTGTGGAGCCAGCTGACAGTAGCCAGAAGGAGCCAATTATGTGCATTTCTCCCTAATTCTGTGTTCACAATTACTTGAAACTGTGTTTCTGGTTACTTGAAACCAGCATCAGGGGGAATATCTACGCCATGTAAATACACACTAAGTATCAGATGTTATTTTTTTTTTCCAGAGAGCTAGTTTACCAGCACCTACTTGTTTTTGTTTTTTTTAATATGTATTTATTTTGAGAGAGAGAGAGAGCGAGCGAGCAAGGGAGGGGCAGAGAGAGAGGGAGACACAGAATCTCAAGCAGGCTCTGCACCGTCAGTTCAGAGCCCAACACGGGGCTTGATCTCACGAAGTGTGAGGTTATGGCCTGAGCCGAAATCAAGAGCTGGATGCCTGACGGACTGAGCCGCCCAGAGCTCCTACCAGCATACTACTTGTAATGCATGGTATAGGACAACTTGGCTAGCTGCTTATAACCTCTGATAGGTATCATACACATTATATATGCATAAATGATACATACACATAAATATATAAGTACCTATATATTTATATGCCCACATAAAACGCATTTATATGCACATACATAAGAGGATTACATACGCAAGGTAGATGAATTATGTTTATTTAATAGATAAACATAAATATATATTTATGTGCATTTATAATTTATATTTAGCTAAACCTTATAAAATCGCTGTTATTCAATTGCTTTTGGTTTACCGAGAGAAGGCAATTTCATATGGTTAATCTCATAGATACGTTATAAAAGCATGTGTGTGTGTGTGTGTGTGTGTGTGTGTGTGCGCGTCCGTGTGTAATCATTAGAAAGTACCCCAGATTAAGAGTCAGAGAGCAGACAGAGAGACCCAGGCTCCAGGAACAAGACCCTCACTTACAGGCTGTGTGACCCCAGGCAAATGACTTGCCGTCTCTGAGCCTCTGTTCCTTGCTAGAAACATGAGGGCACCGGGACATGCCTCTAGGGCTGCTGAAGGGACTGCTGGAGGGGCAGCCGGAGCCAAGCCAAGGTAAGGCCTCCCAGGAGCCTCTCCAACCGTGTCAGCCCCACCAGCACATCCCATTTCCGGACAGCCCTGGGTATCTCTGTGGCCCCACTGGGTCTCCAGAGAACGTTGCCTGCAGAAACAGACTCTTGCACGGGGGAAGAATCACCTCTTCTGATCCTGACCCCTACCCCACGCCTCCTGGTCTGAAGGTGATGTGGCACCAGCTGACAGATGTCCCAGCCCCGGCGCCGTGCTGAGTCTGGCTGTGGAATTGACCTTCCTCAGCCATCAATCAACAGAGCAGTGACCAGCGCTCATCCCCAGAGAGAATCCATCATCGGTTCCCTCCTCACCCATCTGCTCCAGCGAACTCCCCCGGGGGAGGTACGGAAGGGAGCCTTTCTGCACGACGGAGAACGCGTTTGTCACTGGAAGGGGCCGTGGCTTTCAGTCCCGCCAGTGTCCTTGGGCAGGTCCACTCCTCCTCTGGGCATGGGCTTCTCTTCTGTACATTTAGCCTCCAGGTGTTAAAAAATCAACTAAGAAAGAAAAGGAAAGAAAACCTGCCGGCCAAAGAAATCTGCCTCTGGGTGGATCCAGCCACGGGAGGAGAGTTTGCTGCTCTGCCCTTTATAGAAACCAGCGGTCGGGATTCTGATCTTAGTCGCTGATGTCAAGGAGCAAATACAGATTCAAACTCCAGCCCTATGACTTCCTAGCTGTGTGGCTATAGTCAAGCTACTGAACTTCTCTTAACCCCAGTTTACTTATTAATAAAAGGGGGGTAATGAACCCTGCTCCTCAGGGTTCTCGTGAGAATTAAAAACAATTTTTTTTAACATTTATTTATTGTTGAGAGACAGAGCATGAGCAGGGGAGGGGCAGAGAGAGAGGGAGACACGGAATCCGAAGCAGGCTCCAGGCTCTGAGCTGTCAGCACAGAGCCCGATGCGGGGCTCGAACCCACGAACCGCGAGATCATGGCCTGAGCCGAAGTTCGACACTCGACCGACTGAGCCCCCCAGGCGCCCCGTGAGAACTTTAAAACACATATAAAAATGACATCTGCCAGTTTTAGAGCACTGCCACGTGCAAGCTCTGTGCACGAACCTTCTATATTCTCTTACTTCTTTCTGCAATAATGCTGCGAAGGAGGTACCATTATTCTGCCCACTTTACAGAGGCAGAAACTGAGGCCCTAGGAGGTGAAGTGATTTGTCCAAGGCACACAGCTGGCCAGCAGCAAAGTCGGGGTTTGAACCCAGGCAGTCAGGACTCAGAGGCTTTGGGCTCACCCGCCATGCCACACCAACGGTAGCCGTGAGATCCCTGACATACAGCAGATGCTCTGTCCATACCCATTAGTGGAGTAATCATCATTAACTTTCCAAAAAAAGTCTAATGTTTATTTATTTTTTGAGAGAGACAGAGACAGAGCATGAGTGGGGGAGGGGCAGGGAGAGAGGGAGACACAGAATCTGAAGCGGGCTCCAGGCTCCGAGCCGTCAGCCCAGAGCCCGATGCGGGGCTCGAACCCACCAACTGCGATACTGTGTCGTGAGCGGAAGTCAGATGCTTAACCGACTGAGCCACCCAGGTGCCCCTATCATTGTTAATTTTTAATCCTTTCCTTCCTTGGCTAAAGGACCTTCTGAACTGGGACATTTCCTCCAGGACTATGCCTTGGGGCTTTGGATCAAAACTGCGAAGGGAAAGCAGCTCACCTACCTCTCTGTTGAAGCACATCAAAGCCTGAATCAGAGACAGTCTTGCTGTCCTTCTGACCCTCTTGCCCTGAAGCAAGTATAGGTTAACGCCCCTCACTGTGCTGGGGACATTTCAGGCTGTGGGGAGACACAGGGAAGGAAGCCGGCGTGGGAAAACGACAGGTGATCCTGGCATGCGTAGCCTCGCCCTGGTGCCCTGAGCACCTACCGAGGGGACAGCAGGGGCAGCGTGGGGAAGTCGCCATCAAAGAGAACTGGGATCAAATCTGGGCTCTCCATTGGGCCAGCTGTGTGACCTTGGACAGGTGAGCTGACCTCTCTGGGCTGCCGCATCCCCAGTAAAATGGGGATTGATGTCCACCTTGCGAGGCTGCAACGCAGCCTGGCACTTGACACGCGCTCCATAAACAATAGCTGTCATAATGTATTACTTTATTTAGGCAAGCCACTGTTTCTGAGCCAATTACAGTCAGTTTGTCTCAAACCCAGCTGCTGTTGTGGCCAAAATCTGGCTGGCTGGATTCAATATGCCCAGGGGTTTGAATTCAAAGGCTTCGGGGGAGGGTTGGTTGAGTTTCACTGCTAGTTATTTGCAAAGTGTCCGGAGGCTCGAACTCAGCCCAAGTGGCTGGTTCTTCCCGGGAGCAGTCTCTGGACGGAAGGGTGCAGGCTGTGTGCAGGAAAGCCGGCTGGTCCTTGCATACCTGCAGAGCAACCAGGTGAAGAGCGGAATTTTTCAGGACAAGGGTCTGTGGCCGCAGATGAAAACCAAGCCTGCCTCAGCCACAGAGGCCGCTAGAATAGCACTCAGCCTGTAATGCAGAATGGGCAGGTGGGTACTGATGGCCCAGGGGTCTGCTCCAAGCCTGACCCTGTAAAAGAGCCGTCAGTGGCCTACATGCCTACGTGCTGTAGAATGTTCCGGTGGGGGTGACTGGGTGTGGAATGCTGCCAGACTCTGTAACCAGTATTGGAATCATCCTCAAGAGGTAGGCAGGGCATCATGGAACACAGCCAGAGAAGGGCCAATCCTCTGCTCCAAGCAGATCCCAACCCCGCCGGGGTGAGCCCCAACTCCTGGCCATCGGCTGAAAAGCAAAGATGAAGGCCCAGAACTTGGAGAGGAGACGAAGAGGAGAGCGAGGAGGCCAGAGTGCCCGGGGCTTTAGCGTGTGTGGCTGGGCGGGGGAAGAAGCGGCATAGGTTTTCTTTCCACCTCTGCTGTGTGATCTCAGGTACTCTGTTTGCCCTCTCTGGGCCTGTTCTGACTCATCAGAGAAAGTGAGAGAGTTGGCTTCATGATAAGCTGCATCAGATGACAACCAGGTTTTCTCACTGCTGTACCCCCAGTACCTGGCTCAGTGCCCAGCACAGTAGGCCCCCCTGTCAATAATTACTGAATGGAGATGCTCCCTCCCCCCCCCCCCCCGCCCCGCCCCATTCCTTCTCCATGTACTTTTCCCAAAAGCAAGCTCTTGATTAGAGAATCGTTCTGTGTCGGTACAGACTGTTCCTGATGCAGGAAACAGGCACTATGTATCTGCTTTTAAAAAGCATTGATCTAGCCTGTTTGGATCCTAATGAGGCAGAGACGGGGAGAGGAGGCTTCATTCCTACCTCTCTCTCTCTCTAAAACTGCTCTCCTGCCGTGGCGGAGCTGACAGCTACAGAAACCCACTACCCAGCCTCAGGCCCCAAAGCCAGGATAGCAAACACCTCCAGGACGGGACAGGTTACAGGACTGAGCGGGGCCAGGCGAGGTCAGGGTGAACTGGGCAGCGTCCTGCCCACCTATCAGCTCCCATCAATCACTGCTGAAGAAAATGCAAGCCCAGTACAGCCAGCCCTTACCATTTGTTTAAAGATGAAAGTCAAGGTTTTTTTTTTTTTTTTCATGTGAAATCACCTGATTTTTAAGTGTTGACCACGAGTTCAACAATTAAAAAGAAAAAATACTGGCTGAGGCAGAACGTTCTGGACGCTGGATTCAGCCAGGCCCCTGAGTCTAATGGGTCTTGAATAGGAATCTATTTAAAGGGAGAAACTCAGCCCTGGCCCCAGGGGACCTGTCGGCCCGATGGCAGAGACCGAGCTCTGGAAATCCCTCGGCTCTGGTGGAAGCCAAAGAGAGAGACAAGCTGGCCAGATGCTTCCAGCATAGATGTATTTCATGTAGACAAAGACCACAGTCGCTAGGAGCCACAGGATGGAGGGGCAGCCTGGATGAGTTTAGGGTAAACTGGGGCAGTATCTCTCCTACTTTCCTGCAGCCTCTTGCGGGAAAGGCCGAATGCGGGTTGATAGGGGAGGTGGTCCCTGTGACCCACCTGGAGCCCATGCGGAAACCCGGAGATCAGGCAGAGCAAGATGACGGGATGGGAGACAGGAAAACCTGGCAGCTGAGCCTGGTACTTGGAAATTCTGAGCCAGAAGGGCTCCTAGGGATCACTTGGCCCCATGGCTCCAACACACAGATGGGAAAACAGAGGTTTAAGGAGGGGAGAAACCTGCCCAAGGCCATGCGGTGAGCTGGCGACACAGACAGGACAGGAATGAAGTCACAGAAGACCAGGCTAGGGACGAGAAGGGGGCCACAGAGAGCACCTATGGGATGGCCACTCAGAATTTACATGGACGAAGAGCCTCCCCCACCCCCTCACCCCACTCCCTTCCTGATCTCTGAGCTGGAGCCAGGTGGAAGGCATCATCTCCAGCCACGGCTGCCCTTTGAATTAACCTTTAGACCGTACAGATTAATAGTTCCATCCATCTCCTACCCAACAGGCTCCAGAGGTCTGGGGGGGGGGGGGGTGCGGGAGCGGTGAGTGTGGTCCTGAAGGGGCCGCCTGCCAGAGCTCAGGCCGGGAGAGAAGCTGTGCTGAGCAGCCCCCATGACCAGCCAGGTTCTCCCGGGCCAGTAGTTTCATGAGCATTATGTCCCGGACTCTTACCGGCACCCGTGGGAGGCCAGGACTCTGGAGATCCGTTTCACAGATGAGGAAACAGGCACTTGCCCCAGGCCAGTCCCAGGATCCGGCGGCTCTGGGATTCTGCACTTCCAAAAAGGGAAACCCCTGCCTGAAGCCTTTCCATGAGCCCATGAGCCCTGCCCAGCGCCCCTGCCTCATCTCCCCTCGCTCCTGCCCCCACGCTGGCCCCCCACCCTCTCCTCACTCAGGGCCTTTGCACTTGCTGTTTCCTCCTTCTGGAACACTCTCCCACCATCTTCCACGCAGCTGGAGACATTCATGCATCCGCAGGAACTGGAAAAGACAATGGGGGCTGGGTCTGGAGGGGCCTCACGTGCCAGCCGAGCTACCTGGACAAGTGGGAGCCAGCCAAGGACCTCTTCCCTCTGCGTTCGTGACGTCTGATCCTGTGTCACAGCATTTAAAAATGTCTTTAATTGAAGTATAAAATGCACACGCCTTAAGTGAACACTGGATAAGCTGCTCACGGAGCCACATCCACGTAAGGTCCACTCATATCCAGGCACAGGTCACTTCCAGCATCCGGAAGGTTCCCATGTGTCCCTTCCCGGTCAACGCTACCTTCCCAAAGAGGTAACACTACTCCGACTTCCGTCGCTGTCAATTACTTTTGCCTTTTCTTGACTTTCAGTGGGATCACAGGGATATGCTGCCTGGGGCGGATCACGTTTTCCAGACAAGGATGCAAAAATCTCTCCCATCCCTCATGCCCTTCTCGCCAGGTGACTTTGACGCTCCTCCCATAGAGCAGTGGGGGTGTGTGTCCCCTTCCCTGGAATCTGGGTGGACCGTTGTGACAGCCTTGATGAACAGAGTACAATGTAAGTGACGCTGAGTGATTTCACGGTCGATCACAGAGGTTCCATGCACTCACCATGCTTTCTGGGGACACTTGCTCCTGGATCCCAGCGAGACAGAAGCAGCCTGAGGAGAGGCTCCAACGCAAAGAATCCAGGGCCTTCCAGCCAGATCCTGAAAGCGGATTCTTGGTCCCCAGCTGAGCCACCTGCTGATGCCCTGCTGAGCACAGACGAGACACCGCCCCCCCTCCGGTCCCCTGCACATCCTGCCTAAGGAGCGTCTTGTGAGCAAATCAAATGATTATTTTGTTTTATGCCACTCAGCTTATAGTGGTTTGTTATATACGAACAGATAACTGAAACGTGGTCCATAAAAAGATTTTAAGCAGAACAGTCGTGTGGAAGTAAGTGCCTCACCCTCGTATATGACGAAAGGCTGAAAACACAAACTGGCTTAAGGAAAAGAAGAAAGAAAAAGGACATATCGGTTCTCGTAACTAATACATTCAAAAGGGGTCTTCTGTTGGTTTGCTCAGGCTGCTATAACAAAGTACCCCAGGCTGGGGTTGGGGGGAGCTCAAAACACCAGAAATGTGTTGTTCGGCTATTCTGGGGACTGGAAGTCCCAGATCAACGTGCTGGTGAGGTCAGCTCCTTCCGAGGCCATGAGGGAGAATCTGGTCCAGGCCCCTCCCCTTGGCTCACAGAAGGACATTTCCCCGTGTCTTCATGGATCTTCCCTCTGCGTGTCCCTATCTCCCAATGCCCCCTTTTTGTTAAAGATTTTTTTTATTTTTAAGTAATCTCTACACCCAATGTGGGAGTCGAACTCACAATCCCAAGATCAGGAGTCACACAATCTACCACCTGAGCCCCTTGCAATGTCCCTTTTTTATAAAGACCCCAGTCTATGGGATTAAGGATCCACCCCTACTGTAGGACGACCTCAAGTAATCACATCTGCAACAACCCTGCTTCCAAATGAGGTCAGATTCTGAGGTTCTGGGACTTAGGGCTTCAACTGAGGAACAGGGGAGGGACACATTTGAACCCATGACACCTCTGAGCTGTGTTTGCCCATGTTTGGGTCATCCTCTGGCTCCATGTGGTGGCCTGATGCTCTAGCCTTCAGCTCTGGGTCTTAAGTGCCAGCCGGAAAGAGAGTGGCCTCTCTGCACGGACCAGTCCCCTCCCATCTCGTTGCCTCCGATTGGGCCCTGGAGCCACACTGAGGCCACTAACCGCAGCCGAGGAAGGCCCTGCTTTCAGTGGCCAGCCCGAGTCCCTTAGTGTTTATTTATTTATTTTTGAGAAAGAGAGAGAGAGAGAGAATGAGAGAGACAATGCACACACACACAAGTGGGGGAGGGGCAGAGAGAAAGGGAGAAACAGAATCCAAACTGTCAGCACAGAGCCTGAGGCGGGGCTCGAACTCATGACCCTGAGATCATGACCTGAGCCGAAGTCGGCCACTTAACCGACTGAGCCACCCAGGCGCCCCGAGAAAGGGACGTTTTGAACACATGGCTCTGGCTGCTGAGCAGAAAAGAGCAGGAGAACATCGAGGGCTCCGTGCTGATGTCCCCACAGCCAGCGACACGCATGCAGGATCGGGGCCTGCCATCCCCTGTCTCCCGTGTCACATTCCCATTCAAAGAACAGCATGCTCGAAACCCAGCCCTGAAATTATGAGAAAAAATAATATTTAAAAGCACTTATTAAAGATACTCAGAAGGCCCTTCGAATGTCAAACAGCTGTGAGCAAACCCTAATTTGATGATCTACGTGTTAATGAATCCCAGACATGCAGATTAAATTCTCTTTAAATCGCACGTGGTTTTAAAATGCATTTCTCTCCGGCGTGTCTGGTTCGAAACAAGGTTAGCAAAACACCTGTAAGGCAGGTCCGCTGATGTGGGGACAGACCCAGCAGGAGCCGAAAACCGCCCCAGCTCAGGCTTCAGGGAGAGCCTGCAAGCCGGATGGAGGCAAAGACACGTGGAGACACACGTTAGCGCCAGCCAGGCCACGCCGGGAGGGCAGCGTGCTGCGCACGGTTCTTTTGCTTTGCAAATATTTACCGAGGCCTCACAGTGTGCCGGGCGCTGCCCAGAGCTCGGGGGGTGCCGTGGCGAAGAGCGAGCCACAGACCCCACCTCCCTAAAACATTCAGGTGAAGGGGACAGGCTGTAGACAGGGAGGCAGGCTGCCAATCAAGGTGATTTCATAATACGGCGGTGGGAGTAAGGGAAGAAACACAGCAATGTGATTTGAGAAGCAGCTTGGGATCAGAGAGACCAGGGAGAGGAGGTCGTCCGAGAAACGGAACGAGACCCAGAAAGGCTGGGGCAACAGCAGGTGCAAAGGGCCTGGGGTCGGGACCGGCCCCATCCATTCAGGAACCGGAGCAGGCCGAGAGGGAGTGGGGGCGCGTGGCAGACGTGCCCAGCGGAAGACCCCGAGGCTAGGGCGTGCCATCTGAACAGCAACACACTGTGCCTTACACGCTCCGTGCCGGGAGACAGAAAGGTGAGGGTCAGAAAGAGAGATCTAACTCAGCCACCGCTGGGAAATCAAAAGCACACACACATCCTGGGAGGCGGCATGGCACGGCAGGGCCACGGTGGGGCGGGGCATGCTCTGTTTCTCCGTCCGGTGGGGGGGGGGGGCTGGTTATTTTAGTGAGTCCATTACAGGACAAGTCCTCAAGCCCCATGCACAGGATCTGGGCACCTTTCTGTAGGTACGTCATTCCTCAATAAGAGAGCCACCAAAATTAAAAGCTTATGTGTGCAGGAAACAGTGATGCGCTTTTTTGCAAAAACACGTACCAATCAACCCACGGCCCTTAATCCATCACAGTGATTGTCTGGGAGGGGCGGCGATGAGCGAATTTGTAACAAATCTTCCTGAAGCGCCCGGACACTGTTGCGAGTGTCTTAGGTGTATTAACTCACTTATCTTACCTTCCCGACAACCCTACGATCTTGGTGAAGCCCGTGAGCCCACGAGGCCGGCCCTGTGATCCCTCTGGAACTGATGAGTTCACTGAGCTCTAATAGTGAGGGAACCAGCGACTGAGTGAGCGAGCGAGCGAGCCAGGGGATAGCAAGCAGACCCTGGTGACCGAGGAACTCTTGCCGCACCGGCACAGGCAGGTGCTGGCGGAAGCTTGAAAGGCCAGTGCCGTGTGTTTTCTAGACCCCGCAGGTAGGACCCCCTCCCGGATGCCCCAGCCCACCTCTGGTCAAGGTGGGAGCCGGCCCGTCACTTGCACAACCTGCACGCGGCCAGGGACAGCCAGCCGCCACCACAGCCTGGTGACAGCATGACAGTTCAGGAGCTCAGCGAAGTCAGCCGCGGGAATGACACAGGAAGGGGATGAGGACTCTCCCCGTCTCCCATCTATTTTCATTTCTCTCTGAACCTTGAAAGACAAGGGTTCTGGCAAGAGGCTCCTGCCTGCGGATACTGACTTGAAGCGTCCTCAGTTTGCTTCTCGATGTCCAGGCCCTGAGTTAGAGACAGAGAGGTGAGCCACTGGACGGTGGTGGGAGAGGCCTGAGGGGGGAGGAGCTCTTGCAGGGGTGCAGGGGAGCGGGGAGGGAAGGCCCTCCAGGCCACCCATGTGTGGGCTCCCTTAAACATAAAATAGGCGAGGCCTCCCTGCACGCGCGCCACTGGGATTCGGGGAGGACTGGCTACAGATAATGTCTGGCCCACCACCCAATCTGATACCCCGAGATGGAGTTGCTCCTGGTGGGTCCTCACGGGACCTCAGCACTGTCACTCCCTGGCCTCCTGAAGTCACCAGGGTCCCCACTGCGTCAAGGGCAGACTCTCCGCATTTGGGATAAGGCCGGGCCAGAGCTAAATCCCAGCACATCCATGCTCCAGCTGCATGTTTGGACAGGTCATTTCTCCCCTCTGGGCCTCAGTTTCCTCCTCTGTGCAATGGGGACAGGAGTGCCCCATTGCTGGGCATCTCTGGTGGGGGGCTGATGGCACACCCCGCAATCCACGGTTACCTTCCTGAGAGATTGGATGCCTCGTTAATTGCCTATCTCCCCCCAGCACGTACGCCCTGTGAGTGCAGGGCCAGGAGCCGACGAGGACCCACAACCGCCTTGAGGAGGAAGCTCAAGAAACATCTGCCGAATGAGAGGGTCCCTCCGCAAAGGATGTAGAGGTTCTTTCCATTTGCTGGCAAGGCCGCGGAAGCTCAGAGGAAGAGCATTTGAACCCAGGATTGGGCTGCAAGGATGCAAATGACATGCAAATGACAATGCAAATATCCCTGGGGCTGGCTGACACATTGCCCTGGCCTCTGGGGGAACTCTGCGGCCCATGAGCCCCTCAGGAGACAGCAGAGTGGGGGGTGAAGGTGGGAGACCCCTACAGGCTGGGTGATGACCCTGGCCCTGACCCCAGTCGGCTCCTGTGGGCTGAGGTCTCTGGGGTGGTGCTCACTGTCCAGCCGGCTCAGTGGCACCACCCCCCCCCCCCCCCGCCCCTTGCATTCTGGAGAGAAACCAAAGCGTGCAGTTGAGGACAGGTGGGGGGGAGGGGGCAGAGCCGGCATGAGGACCCCTGAGATGAAATGCATCAGAGTTTTCACACTGGCACTGGGCTTTACGCACAGCATCCCATTCGGTCCTGACACAACCTGAAGCAAGGGAGATTTGTGTGCCCATTTTACAGATGAGAAAAGAGAGGCTCAGTGAGGTTAAAGAACTTGCTTGAGGGGCGCCTGGGTGGCTCAGTCAGTTGGGCATCTGACTTCAGCTCAGGTCACGATCTCATGATTCGTGAGTTCGAGCCCCACATCGGGCTCTGTGCTGACAGCTCAGAGCCTGGAGGCTGCTTCGGATTCTGTGTCTCCTTCTCTCTCTGCCCCTCCCCTGCTCGTGCTCTGTCTCTCTCTCTCTCTCTCTCTCTCTCTCTCTCTCTCAAAAATAAACATTAAAAAAAAAATTGAAAAGAAAAAGAACTTGCTTGAGCAAAGAACTAGTAAGTGACCAGGACAGACGGGCGCATCTGCCACCAGCACTGCCCACCCAACCCCAGCCGGCTCTGCCCGCTCATCGCTTCCTCTCCCTCCCTCCCCTGCTCACGCCCGTGTGGTCCCTTGTGCTCCAAGCCCTCGCCATCCTCCAGCCTCGTGCAAGCCCTCCCCCTCCAGGGAGCCCTCCTTCAGTCTCCCTCCTTGGGAGGAAGCCCTGCAGCAGGGAGAGGCTGGGCCCTCAAACCCTTCATTCCGCTTCCTCTAGTCCACCTATGCCCTGTGTCCAGCCCTTGTCAGACTCTGAGGCCCCAGGCTGCGGGACCCGGTGGTTCATGCACCTTCCAGTCCCCAGGAAATGGTAAAATGACTAAGCTTGCGGGCCTGGTTCCAATCCTGCCTCTGCCACCTAGTGAAAGCGTGACCCTCAGCGATTTGCCTAGTTTTCTGGGCCTCAGTCCACCCACCTGCAAATGGGACAAAAAAGGATCTGTGGCTGGGAGGAGAAGGACTTAAGACTGAGAGCAACAAATGTCCCCGCCTGGTACGGATGTGAGCGAAGGTGGCCATTTTCAGCCCCCGGTGAGGTCCACGCTGTGCTCTGGGGGACAGAGAGAACCCACCCTGTACTCGTAGGACACTCCCTCGTACAACAGAACACCAGGCCGTGTGGCAAGCGTCACCAGGGACGGAAGTGCAGGGCCTCAAACCCACCCTGAGGGCCGGAACAGGGTCCCAGACTGATGAAGCAGGTTCCCATCTCCCTGCTCACTTCCCACCTCATCTTCCTTCCTGGAAAAGAATCTTTCCTGAGGAGCTGGAGCCCGAGTCGGGGGAGGGCCTGACATTCTTGACTCAGCCCCTCCCTGCTGGTGTTCCCCAGGGGCTCTGAGACCTCCTCCGGGGGAGGCAGCAGCCTGCCCTCCCCTGTCTGCAGAAGGCCTGGGGTCTCTGCAGGGAGCAGGAGGGGTTTGTGGGCCACAGGAAGGAGAGAAGGGAGAGGCCTCTGCTGAAATTCGGGGCCTCTGTCCTATCAGGGGGCACATGGGACCTCCCAAGCATGGATGGCTGCGGAGGGCTTCAGCTTTACAGGGACAGGGCTGCCGGGGGCCTGAGGGGGCTTGTTCGGCCTTAGAAGCAGCGGTCAGCACCCTGCCTTCTCTCAGCAGCCTCTGAGACCAACACAGGTCAGAAACGAATCAACCCATCACCCCCCAGCACCAATGGGGAAACTGAGCTCTGGGAGCCCTGGAGAGGGGCAACTCACCTCGGGGACACCGAGGACACCCCATAATAGCGGGGAGCAGCATCCAGCTCTGCAAAAATGCTGGGAGTGCACGTCTGGCTAACACAGGGCCGGCCCTGCGGGACGGGTGCTCGGAGCCTGGAGACCCAGCTGAGCCCAGGCCTTTGGCTCTGCTGCCCCCTGGTGGTCACTGACTTGCATCTCCAGCTCAGGTCCCGGACAGGGCTGTGGCTGGTCCTGGGCCAAGGGAACAACCAGAATGGGGGGCGGGGAAGGGGGAGGAGAATGAGGGGCCCGGAAAGGCGAAGACGGCGAGAGGGAGGTGACGAGAGGGGTGACAGGGAGAGACAGTGGCTTGGCTTTCTCCCTTTGTCCTGCCCCCTCCAGCCAGAAAGATTCTGGCAGGGAGAGGCGAAGCCAGTCAGCGTGGAGGGTCAGGAGAACATAGGACTCCAGTCCCGGCTGGGGTGGGCTGTAAATGGCAGAACATCTTTGGCACTGCCGCCACCCAGAAGTGCGGTCCGTTTCTTTGCCCTTAACTAGCTATCCCGGGCTTGTTCTGACCAATAAACTGCAGCGGAAATAACCCCACGAATGGCCCCAGGCTGGGCAGTACGAGGTCCGCAGCTTTGCCCGTCTTTCCTAGAACACTCCTGGGAACACAGCTGCCGAGGTACCTGGCAAAGAGGCCACGTGGGAGGAAAGCGAGGCATTCCAGCAGACAGCCGAGCCGCGTCCCGAGCCAAAATCCGACACCGACGGCTGCCACGCGAGTACGCCGTCCCGGCCACGCCCACCCCAGCACACAGGTGCCACGTGACTACAGCGCTGGCCAACCCCACGTGGGGCAGAAGCACCCGTCTGAGCCCAATCAACCCACGATCACGAGAGGTAACGAATGATGGCGGGTGTCTGAAACCACCGTATTTTGTTATCTTGCTACGCGGAAATAGATGCCCAAGACAGAGCTTCACCCTCGGCAGCCGTGTGGGCTTGGTCTTGTCACTTGGCCCCTCATAGCTTCGGTTTCTGCACGGAGTAGCAACGCCCGGAACAGGGTGGGATCACACGGATGGCGAGTGCAAAGCACTGAGTACCCGGAACCCGTTCATAAGTGACAGGTACTGAGCGCTTCGCATGGGCCAGTCCGCATGCTCGCTCTTGGTGCACATCATCTCATTAAACCCCATGGCAGCCATCTGAAGTACTGAATTTTACAGATGAGGAAGCAGGCTTTCCAAATAAATGCTCCCAATTCACAATAAGGAAATTAAGGTGTGGAGAGATAAGTAACTTGTCCAGAGTCTTCATTTGGTGAACGGAGCCGGGATTCAAACCCACATAGCAAGCACGAAATAAAAGAACCATCATCATCACCAGCATCAACTCCATCATCATCCCCATCACGATTATCATCCTCAACATCATCTCCCTCATCACCGTCATCTTCATCATCAGCTCCATCACCGTCATCATCACCATCATTTCCATCACCGTCATCATTATCATCACCATCACCATCATCTGCATCATCATCATGATCATGATCATCATCTTCATCATCATCTCCATCATCATCATCATCATCACCACCACCATCATCATCATCACCGTCATCACCATCACCTCCATCACCGACATCACCATCATCTCCATCACCGACATCACCATCACCTCCATCATCATCTCCATCATCATCATCATCATCACCACCACCATCATCATCACCATCACCTCCATCACCGTCATCACCATCACCGTCATCACCATCACCTCCATCACCGTCATCACCATCACCGTCATCACCATCACCTCCATCACCGTCATCACCATCACCTCCATCACCGTCATCACCATCATCTCCATCACCGTCATCACCATCACCTCCATCACCGTCATCACCATCCTCCTTCCCATCATAATCACCATCGGCCTCTTTATCATCATCCCCATCATTACTGTCATCATCTCCATCATCATCACCACCGTCATCACCCTCTTCCTTTTACCATCGTAATCACCATCGGCATCTTCGCCATTATCTCCATCATCGTCATCGTCAGCAGCCTCAGCCTCACCAGCGGCATCACCATCATTGCTATCAGCAGCAGTATTATGCTGTGTGTCCGCAGGAAACTGGCAGGACCTCTCACAGCCGGGAAAAGCCGTGCCTCCTGAAGTGGGCTGGGCGTCCAAGTGAGGGGACGGGGCGCATGGAGCTATCCTCCCCCTCGTCCTATCTCCCTTCACGAGGGCCAGCACAGACGTGTGAGTCTTCGTCCAACACACACTTCACTTCTCGGCAAAGGTCCCTGAACAGCTGGGGACAGAAGCCAGGTTTCTGTCTCCTGGGCTTCCTCTCCCACCTCTGAGCTACCCAGAGCCCATGGGCCTCCGAAAGGTGCCTCTGGCCCCTTGGCCTCACCTGTCTCCCTCATGGGTCCTGGACAAAAAGAAGGCACATGTGACCACCCCACATTCCCCAATTATTGGTCCTTCACACGTATTTCAGGAACCGCCCCCCCCCCCCCCTGCCCCGGGGCCCTGTACTGTGCTGATTCCCACACTTACACAAACAGGCAGGTGAGGACAACCTTAAGAATCAGACGAGCCCAGACCAGAGCAGACCCCTCTAATTCCCAGGCATGTGACTAGGGGCAAATCACCTAGCCCTTCTGGGCCCCATGTAACAGTTGTATCCCCAAGTGTATCCGGCCCCTTCCAAGGCACTTCCTCTGCACCCCTGGGCACCAGCATCCACGGCTGAGTCTGGTGCGGACTGAACAGGGGGGCTGGTCCCAGGACGCTGTGAACTCAGGCGGCCCGCCCTCCAGCTCCACCGCGGATAGGCTGGGGATGATGCCCTCAGCCGCAGAAGCTCCCAGACTCTCAGGACCTTGCTTTCCCCTGTTTCCAGCTCTGAGCTGCTTCCAGGCTACAGAGAAGGGATGGCCTGTCGTTCAGGGATCACTGGGAAAACGGACCTGTCTTTTGATCACTGGGAAGTAGCTTTTGTTCATCATTGTCGCCTTTGTCTGACGGCCACCTGCACAGGCCATTTAAATGACATAGGCACCTGTCATCATGAGCGCACAACTTCAGAGAATCGGGCTCCACGGCTTCACTCAAAAATCGTCTCGTTGCTCGGGATTCAAAATGACAGCTGCTACCACTATGTCTCAGGCACAGCACTGAGGACTTTCCATTTGTGCAGTCGGTCAGTGTTTCTTGAGCACCTACTATGTGCAGAGCACTTTGCTGAACACTTGGGAGAGAGCAATGACAAAAACAAAGATCCCTGCCCCTTGTGGAGCTGATTTTCAAAGAAGAAAATTAACAAAATAAGAATATATTAGTAAATAATAAAATAATAATGATACATAAGTAAATTATATAGTAGGTGATAAGTGCTATGGAAAAAGAAAAACCAAATGGGGAAATGGGATAGATGTTGTTCAGAAAATTTCCATGTTTTTAAAGTTTATTTATTTATTTTGAGAGAGTGTGCCAGCAAGGGAGGGGCAGAAAGAGAGAGAGCGAGAGCAAGAGCGAGAGAGAGAGAGAGAGACAGAATCCCAAGCAGGCCGCATGCTGTCAGCACAGAGCCCAATGCAGGGTTTGAACTCATGAACCCATGAGATCATGACCTGAGCCGAAACCAAGAGTCGACATTTAGCTGACTGAGCCACCCAGACGCCCCAAGAATTTCCATTTTTAATAAAGTGGTCAGGATGGGCCTTACTGAAAGGTAACATCTAGCAAAGACTTAGAGGAGGTGAGGGGATGAGCAAAGCAGGTATACGGAGAAGGTATGGCCCGTGCAAAAGTCCTGAGGCAGGAAGGAGCTGCCATGTTCCCGAACAGCAAAAAAGCTGGAGCGCCTAGAACAGGAAGTAGGGAGACAGGGCCTTGTATGGACTTTGGCTCTATGCTGGGCCACTGCAAGGTTTTGAGCGGAGCTGTACCAGGATGTGACTCACATTTTTAAAAGCTCCTTGTGGTTGCTGCGTGGAGAGTAGATTTGTAGGGTGAAAGCAGGGAATGCAGGCAGCAAGACGATGGTGGCAGAGAACAGGGCGGTCTCAGCGGAGATGAGGAGAAGTCGTCAGAAGCTGCGGATGTTTGGAAAGTAGGGCACTGACCCGACTCCCTGGCAGGTTGGGTACTGCTCTATTTCAGCTTTGCTGCCCCTCTGAAAGGTGGGCACGATCACTCCCATTTTAGAGTTGACTCAACTGAGGCTGAAAACAAGTTCTCTCGCTCCCCACTCACTCAGGGACGTGGCAGCCCAGTGTAGGGCTGCGGTCAGCGGCGCTGCTGGTGTCCAGACACCAGGAGAGATGAGCACGGGGCCTCGGGCAGAGGGTAGTTAAGGGGGCCGACACCTGGCCGCCCAGCGCCCCATAAAGCGAGCTGGAGCATGAATTGATGGCCCATTAATGGCCCAGAGCTCTGAGCAGCCATGTCCTCAGCAGTTTATAAACTCATAAAGACGCCGTGGTCACGGCCACACATCCCTGCCTCCTTTAGCCGAGAATGAATGGCTTTCCTGCGGGAGAGGCAACAGGCTGCCGGGGGCGTGGCGAGCTGGGGCGGGACTGGACTCCTGTGACTCCGCCCTCTTCCCCTCTGCCCCTGCCCCCAGGGGGCGGCCCGCGGCCACGCCCCCACGGCCCTTCCCCGCCTCCTGGCTCCACCTACCCTTCCTCACGCCCCAAGGAAGCCCCAGATGGGGGGGGGGGGGGGGGGCGGGGAGGGAAGGACCGGGAGAGGAAGTTTACAGGTGCCAGCGCCCCCTCCTCCCCCCCCCTCCCCGGGATCACCGCAGCATCACAGGTTAATATCACAGCCTCCACGTGACCCTGACAGGTGGACAAAGTAAAGATCAGAGCCCTGAAGGGCCTCCCCCAAGGCACCCAAGGCACCAAGAGGTGTCGCCACCTCTGCCCTGGGAGCCACACGTGGTCCCCAGTCCCGGCTGCGCCCACGGATAAACAGCATCACGTGGCTCCGCCGTGTGTGCGCCAGCGCACGCCGCCCGCATGTCATCCTGCCCTGACCCTGGCACGCGAGTTACAGGGACTCACCGCAGGTGGGACCGCAACCCAGATGGCACCGCGCCACCTGCCGTCCCTTCAGCGTCACCCTCCACACATGGTTCAGCAGGGGTGCCTCGTGCACCCGAGGCCGCCCGTCCCGAGCTCCTATCCGATCCATTTCATCTGCCCATTTTACGTGTGCTGTATGCTTTCCCCTGACTTACGGGTGAGGAAACCGAGGCACAGAAAGGTTGGGTAACTTGCCCTACGTCACACAGCAGGCAAGTGGCGGAGTCAGACTTTGAACTCCTGTTTTTTTAACCACAGCCCTTTCTGCTCAGAGCCCTTACCGGGTCAGGGCTGCTCAGCCCCCAGCACCCCCAAGCTTGCTTGCCCCCAAGCACGGGACTCTCACCCCAGGCCCCTGCGGAGGGGCGATAGGGAGTGCCTGCAATGCTGGAGAAAAGGCGGCTGGGGCAGTCCCCATCCTTACCGCCAGGGTCCGGGTAAGGCTCTGCTTCCTCCCCAGGTGACCCAAGCAGAGCAGTGAGGCCCCCTCCCCTGGAGTGACTTCCTGAGCCGCTCCGCCATCCAGGGCCCTAGAAGGCGAGATTCAGCCCACACCTGCCACAGGTGGGGTCTTAGCGCCACCTCGTGTCCTTTCGCAGCCCTGAAGTGGCCACACGAGCAGGGCTGGGCTTCTAAACCCAGACTCCGTTCCTTCCGCGCCCCCTTCGGTTTTTGCTACATCTGCCTCCACCCCAACTAGTATTCACTCCACGTACTGTTCCTAACATCAACTCGCCCTCTCACTGAGATTCAGTCTTGGCAATAACTCCTGTGAAATCCCAGGTCTGATGTGCCACCGTGTTTTCTCATAATACACTTTAAAATAAATACTAAATACACAATTTCAAAAACTGGCGTGCCTTGTAACATTGCCTCCCCACTTGCATTTTAGGCAACACTGCTCATTCAAGAACTGACCCTCTCCTTCGCTCGGTCAGTCGATGAGCATGGTTCTGCCACCCGTGGGCCAACGTAGTTATTAAATTATAACACGGCCTTGCTATGAGGAAGTAGAACACACTAGAGATACTAGAAAGCCCACGATAAGAGGACCTGACCTGGCTGGGGAAGTCAGGGAGGGCTTCCTGGAGGAGGTGGTGATTGAGCTGAGCTCTGAAGGAAGAGCAAAAGTTAACTAGGGGAAGAGGGAAGGAAAGAGGGTTCTGGGCAGAATGACCAGCATTTGCAAGATCCCTGACCTTTCCCGTGAGCCCTGAGTCTGCACCTTGGAACTTGAACTTGGCTCGCTGCTCATGGCCTGAGTGGGAATTCTGCCTGTCTAGACTCCTTCCTTTGCCTTCCTTGCCTCCAGCTCAGGCCTCTCTTTCACCCACATCCCTGCACTTCCAGGGCATGTGGTGTATCTGGTTTTCTTCCTCATAACCCTGCAGTTCTGTTCTCAGGACCCCCATCTCCAAATCAGAGAAATAATTTCAGAGACGTCAAGTTGCTGTCCCAAAGTCACGTGGCTTGGCAAAGCCAGGATCTGCACCTGGACCCAGAGGCTGTGCGCTCTTTCTACATCAGGCTGCCCCTCAACAGTCTCCTGTCCCTCACACCTCCAATCAGGAGACCTGACTTGCTCAGTATGGGCAGGTGACAGCTCCTCTCTGAACCTCAGTCTCCTCATCTGTGCAATAAGAATTCAATACAATGATGGTAATTACCATGCATTACTCCTCACATCAACTCTAAAATCGCCGCTCGTGTTATTCCCATGTTATAGATGAGGAAACAAGCTCAGAGAGGTTTAGTGACTTGTCCAAAGTCACACAGCGTGTAAGGAGCAGAACATCATGGAACTATCTCTGAGATCCTTTCCCATAATAATGTCCTCAGCCTGACTTTCCCAAGGAATCCCGGCTTGTCCCTGGAATGTCAACCCACATCTGGCCCCTAATCCAGTGCTGCCTGCTTTAGTCCACTCCCTGCTGTCTGTGGGCAGGTCGTTTCTCTCTCCACAGAGGCAGAGGCCCGGGATGCTGCCTGCCCCCACGCCGCCAGGTCCACAGTGAGCCAAGTAGGGGTCCTGGGGTTTTGGAGAAGGCCGTCGCCACTTCCCGGGCCACCCAGGCAGCCTCCCTCCGGGCCTGCCTCCCAGAGACGTATTGACCCACTTAGAGACTCTGGGGACAGTGTTTGCTCTTTCTGAGAGATCTCATTCTTCTGGCCTCCAGTCAATACAGGGTTTGTTCCTGGCATCAGAAAACATTTAATTGCTGCCTCTATGGCCTTCTGTCAAAGCTGCATTCACCCCCAGGCTTGACCTGGGCCCCTTCGGGAGCCCCGAGACACCTGGACTGAGCTTCTCTGGCCGACGGCAGAGCCAAAACAGGCAGCAGTCTCCTCTGGGCCCCGAGGGCATGGACACAGCACAGGCTCTGAGAAATGCCATCAGGAAGAGAGTATGTACACCCTTCGGCCAACACACTGGGAACTGGCCGAGGCCAAGTATGCTGGCATGGCCTCTCTCCTACGAGAGCCCCCAGCCTGACGGAAAGGAGCAAGCCTCTGCCTTCAGGGAGCCCTTATTCGATGCTTCTGCATTTGCTAGCCTCAGCCTCGAAAGAGGCAAGACACCAGGATGAAAATTGCCTTAAAACAAAGCTACAGATAGACAAAGTCAGACAAATGCCCGAGAAATGGAGTCTGGGCCACGTGAGCTCAGGGTTGGACAAGGGTTTCAGGTTAATCAGGGCTGGCTCCATGGGGGAGGCGAACATCACACTGTATTTTGAAAGAGGGAAGCTATGGATTGGCCAGAAGTATAAGGGGGGGGGGCATCTTGAGGACGAACACCCTTATAAAAGCTCAAGCTTGGGATGAACTAGACACCATGCAAAGGCGGGAGCTGAGTGGTTGGGGGTCAATCTTAGAATGCCACGGAAGAGCTGAGTCTTACTGAGCACTTACTACGTGCCAGCTCTTTTCTAAGGGCTCCATGTGTATCATTTCACATGGGCCTCGCAGCAACCCTGTGAGCCAGGTGCTACTGTGTCATCACCCCCTTGTTTAGATGAAAACACGCACGCACAGAGAGGTTAGGTAATTTGCCCAAGGTCACAGCTGGTAAGTGGTGAAGCTAGGAAGATTCCAAGGAATGACTCAATGTAGCCTATCCGTAGGTACAAATGCCACCTAAGGCCCAGAGAGGGACAGCAAAATGTTCAGTGTCACATAGACAGAGTGTCTGAGAGGTAGAGACAGAATGTGAGCAAAAGTTAAAGCTTCCTGGGACACAAGACTAGAAACAAAGAACAGGTTGGGGCGCCTGGGTGGCGCAGTCGGTTGAGCGGCCGACTTCAGCCAGGTCACGATCTCGCGGTCCGTGAGTTCGAGCCCCGCGTCGGGCTCTGGGCTGACGGCTTGGAGCCTGGAGCCTGTTTCCGATTCTGTGTCTCCCTCTCTCTCTGCCCCTCCCCCGTTCATGCTCTGTCTCTCTCTGTCCCAAAAATAAATAAAAAACGTTGAAAAAAAAATTAAAAAAAAAAAAAAGAAACAAAGAACAGGAACATGGAAATCAACCTGATCTCTACCCAGATTGGTCCACGGAGCAGGTGGAGGTGGGGTGGGTTGGCAAGAGCAATGTGGAAGGCTCATGGCCAGGAGGGAGACAGGTGACAGCCTTGATGTGGAAGGCTTAGACCTGCGGCAGCCATCTGTCTGAGGTCAAAAATAGCACAGGATTAAATTTCAACACAGGCAAAAAGATGGAAACAGACACTTCGCCAAAGAAGATATTCAGATGGCAAATAAACCCATGGAAAGATGCTCAACCTCTGGAGTCATTTGAGAAACACCAACAATAACCATTGGAGAGATGCCACCGGGCACCTATTCAAATGAGGACAATTAAAAAGACTGAGCACATCCAAGGAGCCACACACCTGGGTGGCTTAGTCGGTCAAGCATCGGACTTCGGCTCAGGTCATGATCTGACGGTTCTTGAGTTTGAGCCCCGCATTGGGCTCTGTGCTGACAGCTCAGAGCCTGCTTCAGATCCTCTGTCCTGCTCCCCTGCTTGCTTGCTCTCTCTCTCTCTCTCTCTCTCTCAAAAATAAATAAGCATTAAAAAAAAAAAAAAAAAGGACAGAGCATGCCCAGTGCTGGGGAGGGGGGGAGCACTTGGCCCCCTCATGCACTGTTGGTGGGAGTTGGACCAGACCCTTCATAAAGGTTTGTCAGTTTCTTTAAATTTACACCTACTATACGATCCAGCCCTCCCATTCCTAGATATTTACCCAAGAGACGAAAGCCGATGTCCACACAAACACTTGTGTGTGCATGTGCGTGGAAGCTTTATTTAATTAGCCCCAAACTGGAAACAACCCAAATGCCCATCACCAGGTGAACGGAAGACGGAAATCGTAGTACATCCATCAAACAGCAGCAAAGAGCAGTCAGCAACAAAAAGGAACAAATCATTAATATACATGAGAACACGGATTTCAAAATAATTATGCTACAGAAGGAAGCTAGACAAAATGAGCACATACCATATGATCCCATTTACATAACACTCTAGAAAACGCAAACCCGTCTATAGTGACAGAAAGCAGATCAGTGGTTGCCTGGGGGACAGCTGGGGGAGGAGGGGTGACAAGGGGGCACAGGGAAACTGTTAGGGGTGATGGATGTGACTTGGGACATGGTTTCAACAATGCACACGTGTCTCAGAACTTATCGAATGGTCCCCTTTAAATATGTGCAACATATTGTGTATCAGTTGTAGCCCAATAAAACACTTTAAAAAAATAGTCTGGGACCAAGCAGCCCAGAGGTACAGAGAGATGTCCCTGAACCAGAGAAGCCTGAGGGGGGGCACCTATAGACCCTCAGGGACTCGCCAAACCCCATATGACCCCAACCTCCACCGCAAAGCCTGGGATTTCAGAGGGGGGCTTATACGTTCACACTCGGCATGAACAAGAGGGCATCTTTTTCCCAGCATCCCTAGCCCAGGTGAATGTGTTACCGTCCTCCAGTGGGTGGCTATTACCTAAACAGGTGCAGGTAGGAGATGTCCACATCCCACAGGAACTAAAACAAAGGGCAACATTCTGGGGATCCAGGCAGGGAAAGGAGATGGAGAGAGGCAAGAGAGGGGAGGGGGAGGAAGGGAGCAGCCAGAACTAACCACACAGCCAGATCTCTGGTTAATCCAAGAAGGATCCTTGGAACTGACCGAGGTTGACAATTTGTGGGAAGACAGGAGCTGAGCCAGACAGAAACCGCTCTCAGGGTTTGGATTCTTCAACGCGTCAGAGAGGATGCGTTTGAGAACAGAGACTAGTGTATGAGGCACAACGTGCATCCTTGGGCAGTTTTATTGTAGATTTCATTTCATTTTTAATTTTTGAATCGCTGATACATTCGCATGTGTCAAAACCCAAAAGACGGGGAGGGAACCAACACAGAAGTTTTTTGTGGGTCTCGTGTCCATGAAATGCAGCCAGACCAACACTAAACCAACCTACACAGCTAGAAAACTGACTGGAGGATTAACACAACAATCTGCACAGCCTGAACCACAGAACTCAGCAGGTACACGGCACGGAGAAGTGGACTTGGGGAGCGAGAAGCCACGGTGGGCAGGGAGGCGCTTTTGCGAGGGGAGAGAGGACAGAGTCAAGGGTCGGGGGGAGAATACGGGAAAAGCACCCCTCCCCAAAAGCAGCTGGAGAGAAAGTGGAAAATTGGAAACAGCCGCAGGGACTGAACTAAAAAGGGAGAAAGGAGAAAGAAGAGGGTTTAAATTCCATTAAGACTGTAAACAGGGGGAGCGCAAAGGCTGCAACTCCCCAGCTCGATACCTGGCGGTGGGTGCTCTGGCGGGAAGGGCGAATCCCCAGGAGCAGAGCGGGGTCCGGGAGGTTCTCGGGCCACAGGGGAGAAGCGGTTCCACTGCCGGAAGGGCGTTCGGTAGAGGCTGTGAGGCGACCTGGACCCAGCAGACCCCAGGGAACGGCCCCGATCGCTGGTGCTGGAACAAGGTCCTTAAGGGTGAAGCCTGGTGCCAGATGCGTGTTGCGATTTTCCATAATCCCTGAAAGGCTGCTGCTGCGCTAGCTCGCGAACTTTTTCTGGGGCGGCTGGCACCCGGCCGCAGTCTCTGGGCTTCGCAGCAGCACGGTTTGGCGAACTTTCCTGGGTGCGGCCGGCATTGGCTGCTGCCCCGGGGAGACCCTCCCGCAGAGGGGCGGAAGGGGCTGAAGCCGCAGCCCTTCGGAAGTAAGGGGCCGGGGAAAACAGCCGCATCTGAGACAAAACTCGGGAGAGAGCGACTGCCTGGGGCCTGGTCACGGAGAGGGAAGAAGCGGGGAGCGGACGAGAGCTGAAGACAGAGGACGGGTGCGCGACTGCTGATCGGGGAGAACAGACCGGGTAGCTGGGTGGCGCCATTTTCACCGCTCCCGCGCATGCGCATACGCACCTACGAGCGCCACAAGAACCCACCCCAGGAGGCTGGCGGCGCCATCTAGTGGAGAGCGGAGCCGTTACACTGAGCCCCGCCCAACCGGGCCAACCTCGCTCTTGAAGAACACGCGTCTCACCGCCGGCTGAGTTTATGGACCATAAAGCACTTCCTAGTCTGACTTCTAGGGGAAAACGAAGCAATTTCAGTCCTACTTCAATCTGTTAGCAGGTTCATCTATTCAATTTTCTTTCTTTCTTTTTTTTTCTTTTTTCTCTTTTTCATTTCTTTTTCTTGAATACAGAAAGAGAAAAAATCATTTTTATTTCCAATTATTAAAAATATCTTTCTTTAATTTTTTACTATATTTTTTACTTTTGTGTAAATTTTTCAAATTCTATTTTACTTCCATCATTTTAGTCTATGTCAGTGTATTCATTTTTTCAGATTGTCTAACGATTTCCTTTTTTCTTTTTCGTTTCTTTACGTTTTTCTTGAATACAGAAAGAGAAAAATTCATTTTTATTTTTAATTTTTATTTAAAATATTTTTCTTTAATTTTTCAACTACATTTTTTGCTTTTGTGTAAATTTTTTCGAATTCTAGTTTACTTCCATCATTTCATTTTAGTCTACTTCAGTGTATCCATCTTTTCAAATTTTCAAACCATTTCCTTTTTTATTCTTCTTTCCCCTTTTTTCTCTAATCTAGCAAGCCACTTTCAACACCCAGACCAAAACACACCTAGGATCTAGCATCATTTATTCGATTTTGTGTGTGTGTGTGTGTAATTTTTTAATTTTTATATATTTTAATTTTAATTTTTTAATTTTAATTTTTTTACCTCATTAATTCCTTTTCTCCCTTCCAAATGATGAAATGAAGGAATTCACCCCAAAAGAAAGAGCAGGAAGAAAGGACAGCAGGGGACTTAACCAACACAGATACACGCAAGATGTCTGAACCAGAATTTAGAATCACAATAATGAGAATACTAGCTGGAGTCGAAAATAGATTAGAACCTCTTTCTGCGGAGATAAAATAAGTAAAAAACTAGTCAGAATGAAATTAAAAATGCTATAACTGAGCTGCAATCACGAATGGATGCTGTGGCAGCAAGGATGGATGAGGCAGAACAGAGAATCAGTGATATAGAGGACAAACTTATAGAGAATAATGAAGCAGAAAAAAAAGAGGGAGATCAAGGCAAAAGAGCACGATTTAAGAATTAGAGAAATCAGTGACTCATTAAAAAGGAACAACATCAGAATCACAGGGGTCCCAGAAGAGGAAGAGAGAGAAATAGGGGTAGAAGGGTTATGTCAGCAAATCATAGCAGAAAACTTTCCTAACCTGGGGAAAGACACAGACATCAAAATCCAGGAAGCACAGAGGACCCCCATTAGATTCAACAAAAACTGACCGTCAATGAGGCATAGTCAAATTCACAAAATACTCAAGCAAGGAGAGAATCATGAAAGCGGCAAGGGAAAAAAAGTCCCTAACCTACAAGGGAAGACAGATCAGGTTTGCAGCAGACCTATCCACAGAAACTTGGCAGGTCAGAAAGGAGTGGCAGGATATATTCAGTGTGCTGAATCAGAAAAATATGCAGCCAAGAATTCTTTATCCAGCAAGGCTGTCATTCAAAATAGAAGGAGAGATAAAGTTTCCCAGACAAACAAAAAGGAGTTTGTGACCACTAAGCCAGCCCTGCAAGAAATTTTAAGGGGGACTCTCTGAGGGGAGAAAAGATGGGAAAATAAATAAATAAATAAATAAATAGCAAAAGCAACAAAGATTAGAAAGGACCAGAGAACACCACCAGAAACTCCAACTCTACAAGAAACATAATGACAATAAATTCATATCTTTCAGTACTCACTCTAAACATCAATGGACTCAATGCTCCAATCAAAAGACATAGGGTAACAGAATGGATAAGAAAACTAGATCCATCTATATGCTGTTTACGACCCACCTTAGACCTAAAGACACCTTCAGATTGAGAATAAGGGGATGGAGAACCATCTATCATGCTAATGGTCAACCAAAGCAAGCTGGAGTAGCCATACTTTTTTTTTTTTTTCAACATTTTTAATTTATTTTTGGGACAGAGAGAGACAGAGCATGAACGGGGGAGGGGCAGAGAGAGAGGGAGACACAGAATCGGAAACAGGCTCCAGGCTCCGAGCCATCGGCCCAGAGCCTGACGCGGGGCTCGAACTCACGGACCGCGAGATCGTGACCTGGCTGAAGTCGGACGCTTAACCGACTGCGCCACCCAGGCGCCCCAGGAGTAGCCATACTTATATCAGACAATCTAGACTTTAAAATAAAGACTGTATCAAGAGATGCATTATATCATAATCAAGGGGTCTATCCACCAAGAAGACCTAACAATTGTAAACATTTATGCCCCAAATGTGCAAGCACCCAAATATGTAAATCAATTAATCACAAACATAAAGAAACTCATCAATAGTAATACCATAATAGTAGGAGACTTCAACACCCCACCCACAGCAATGGACAGATCATCTAAGCAGAAAATCAACAAGGAAACAATGGCTTTGAATGACGCACTGGACCAGATGGACTTAACAGATATATTCAAAACATTTCATCCTGAAGCAGCAGAATATGCATTCTTGTCCAGTGCACATGGAACGTTCTCCAGAATAGACCATATACTGGGACACAAATCAGCCCTAAGTAAGTACAAAAAGATCGTGATCATACCGTGCATATTTTCAGACCACAACACTATGAAACTCGAAATCAACCACAAGAAAAAATTTGGAAAGGTAGCAAAAACTTGGAGACTAAAGAACATCCTACTAAAGAATGAATGGGCTAACCAAGAAGTTTAAGAGGAAATTAAAAAGTGTATGGACGTCAGTGAAAATGATAACACCACAACCCAAAACCTCTGGGATACAGCAAAGGCGGTCATAAGAGGAAAGTATATAGCAATCCAGGCCTTCCTAAAGAAGGAAGAAAGATCTCAGATATACAACCTAACCTTACGCCTTAAAGAGCTGGAAAAAGAACAGCAAATAAAACCCAAAACCAGCAGAAAATAGGAAATAATAAAGATTAGAGCAGAAATTAATGCTATCGAAACCAAAAACACAGTAGAACAGATCAATGAAACCAGAAGCTGGTTCTTTGAAAGAATTAGCAAAATTGATAAACCACTAGCCAGTTTGATCAAAAGGAAAAAGGAAAGGACCCAAATAAATAAAATCAAGAATCAAAGAGGAGATCACAACCAACACAGCGGAAATAAAAACAATAATAAGAGAATATCATGAGCAATTATATGCCAATAAAATGGGCAATCTGGAAGAAATGGACAAACTCCTAGAAACATATACACTACCAAATTGAAACAGGAAGAAATAGAAAATTTGAACAGACCCACAATCAGTAAGGAGATTGAATTAGTAATCAAAAATCTCCCAAAAAACAAGAGTCCAGGGCCAGATGGCTTTCCAGGGGAATTCTACCAAACATTTAAGGAAGAGTTAACACCTATTCTCTTGAAGCTGTTCCAAAAAAAATAGAAATGTAAGGAAAACTTCCAAACTCATTCTATGAAGCCAGCATTACCTTGATTCCAAAACCAGACAGAGACCCCACTAAAAAGGAGAACTATAGACCAATTTCCCTGATGAACGTGGATGCAAAAATCCTCAACAAGGTATTAGCCAACCGGCTCCAACAGTACATTAAAAAAATTATTCACCATGACCAAGTGGGATTTATACCTGGGATGCAGGGCTGGTTTAATACCCGCAAAACAATTAACGTGATTCATCACATCAATAAAAGAAACGACAAGAACCATATGATCCTCTCAATAGATGCAGAGAAAGTATTTGACAAAATACACATCCTTTCTTTTTTTTTTTTTTTAATTTTTTTTCAACGTTTTTTATTTATTTTTGGGACAGAGAGAGACCGACCATGAACGGGGGAGGGGCAGAAAGAGAGGGAGACACAGAATCGGAAACAGGCTCCAGGCTCCGAGCTGTCAGCCCAGAGCCTGACGCGGGGCTGGAACTCACGGACCGTGAGATCGTGACCTGGCTGAAGTCGGACGCTTAACCGACTGCGCCACCCAGGCGCCCCTACACATCCTTTCTTGATAAAAACCCTCAAGAAAGTAGGGATAGAAGGATCACACCTTGAGATCATAAAAGCCATATATGAACCACCCAACACTAATATCATCCTCAATGGGGAAAAACTGAGAGCTTTCCCCCTAGGCCAGGAACAAGACAGGGATGTCCACTCTCACCACTGTTACTCAACATAGTATCGAAGTCTTAGCCTTTGCAATCAGACAACACAAAGAAATAAAAGGCATCCAAATCGGCCAGGAGAAGGTCACTTTCACTCTTGGCAGATGACATGATACTCTAGATGGAAAACCCAAAAGATTCCACCAAAAAACTGCTAGAATTGATCCATGAATTCAGCAAAGTTGCAGGATATAAAATCAATGCACAGAAATCGGTTGCATTCCTATACACCAACAGTGAAGTGACTGAAAGAGAAATCAAGGACTCGATCCCATTTACAGTTGCACCAAAAACCATAAAATACCTAGGAATAAATCTAACCAAAGAGGTGAAAAATCTATACACTGAAAACTATAGAAAGCTTTTGAAAGAATTCAAGAAACACACACACACACACACACAAAAATGGAAAAAGATTCCATGCTCCTGGATAGGAAGAACAAATATTGTTAAAGTGTCAATACTACCCAAAGCAATCTGCATATTCAGTGCAATCCCTATCACAATAACAGCAGCATTCTTCACAGAGCTAGAACAAATAATCCTAAAATTTGTATGGAACCAGAAAAGACCCCGAGTAGCCAAAGCAATCTTGAAAAAGAAAACCAAAGCTGGAGGGATCACAATTTCGGACTTCAAGCTATACTACAAAGCTGTAGTCATCAAGACAGTATGGTACTGGCACAAGAACAGACACTCAGATCAATGGAACAGAATAGAGAACCCAGAGATGGGCCCACAGACGTATGGCCAACTAATCTTTGACAAAGCAGGAAAGAATATCCAATGGAATAAAGACAGTCTCTTCAGCAAGTGGTGCTGGGAAAACCGGACAGCGACGTGCAGAAAAATGAACCCGGACCACTTTCTTACACCAGACACAAAAATAAAGTCAAAATGGATGAAAGACCTAAACATAAGACAGGAAGCCATCAAAATCCACGAGGAGAAAGCAGGCAAAAACCTCTTTGATCTGGGCTGCAGCAACTTCTTACTCAACACGTCTCCGGAGGCAAGGGAGACAAAAGCAAAGATGAACTACTGGGACCTCATCAAAATAAAAAGCTTCTGCACAACGAAGGAAACAATCAGCAAAGCTAAAAGGGAACCACAGAATGGGAGAAGATATTTGCAAGTGACATATCAGATAAAGGGGTAGCATCCAAAATCTGTAAAGAACTTATCAAACTCAACACCCAAAAAACAAATAATCCAGTGAAGAAATGGGCAAACGTCATGAATAGACACTTCTCCAAAGAAGACATCCAGATGGCCAACCGACACATGAAAAAATGCTCAACATCACTCATCATCAGGGAAATACAAATCAAAACCACAATGAGATGCCACCTCACACCTGTCGGAAGGGCTAACATTAACAACTCAGGCAACAACAGATGTTGGCGAGGATGCGGAGAGAGAGGATCTCTTTTGCATTGTTGGTGGCAATGCAAGCTGGTGCAGCCCCTCTGGAAAACAGTATGGAGGTTCCTCGAAAAACTAAAAATAGAACTACCCTACGACCCAGCAATGGCACTACTAGGCATTTATCCACGGGAATCAGGTGTGCTGTTTCGAAGGGACATATGCACCCCCACGTTTATAGCAGCGCTATCGACAATAGCCAAAGTATGGAAAGAGCCCAAATGTCCATCGATGGATGAATGGATAAAGAAGATGTGGGATATACATACAATGGAGTATTACTCGGCAATCAAAAAGAATGAAATCTTGCCATTTGCAACTACGTGGATGGAACTGGAGGCTATTATGCTAAGTGAAATTAGTCAGAGACAGACGAAAATCATATGACTTCACTCCTATGAGGACTTTAAGAGACAAAACAGATGAACATAAGGGAAGGGAAACAAAAATAATATAAAAACAGGGAGGGGGACAAAACAGAAAAGACTCATAAATACGGAGAACAAACTGAGGGTTACTGGAGGGGTTGTGGGAGGGGGGATGGGCTAACTGGGGAAGGGGTGTTAAGGAATCTGCTCCTGAGATCATTGGTGCACTATATGCTAACTAATTAGGATGTACATTAAAAAAAATAAAATTAAAAAAAAACACATAAAAATGCACACAGTGCGGGGCACCTGGGTGGCTCAGTCAGTTGGGCATCCAACTTTGGCTCAGGGCTCAATCTTGTGGTTCGTGAGTTCGAGCCCCGCGTCGGACTCTGTGCTGACAGCTCAGAGCCTGGAGCCTGCTTCAGATTCTGTGTCTCCCTCTCTCCCTCCCCCTCCCCCTCCATCTCTCTCTCTCTCTCTGTCAAAAATAAAATAAACATTAAAAAAAAAGTTAAAAAAAATGCACACAGTGCAAAGTTCTCCCCGCATCCCCCCCCCCCGTCTTTCATCTGCCAATTCTCAGCACCCCTTCCCCTGCAGGTGACCAGTGTTCACAGTTTCTCGAGTAGGTCTCCCGCATTTCTTCTGCATACCCACACAAATAAGAATATAGACTTTGGCCATCCCCCTTTCGGCCCAAAATGTAAAATATTGAACACACTGTCTTTCCTCTTAATTTTTTCTCCTGACCACGGCATTCCATTGTATGAATGGACCACAGTTTAATGAATCAGACTCTTGGCTGCTACTAACCATTTGCTATTATAAACAACACTGTAGCAAATAACCTTGTATACAGTTGGCATTTCATGTGTGTGCAGGTAATTCTACAGGATAAATTCCCAAGAGACAATTGCTGAGTTAGAGCACGCATTTGAATTTTTTCTATTTTATTTATTTTATTTTTTTTTACACTTAATTATTTTTTGAGAGACATAGAGAGACATAGCACAAGTTGGGGAGGGGCAGAGAGAGAAGGAGACACGGAATCCGAAGCAGGCTCCAGGCTCCGAGCCGTCAGCACAGAGCACGACGGGGCTCGAACTCACGAACCACGAGATCATGACCTGAGCCGAAGGTGAATGCTCAACCAAATGAGCCACTCAGGTGTCCCTGCATTTGAAAATTTGATGGACCCTCTGCTGTCCCAGGGCCCAGACACTCTCAGACATGATCCCACCAGCAAAGCACGAGGGCATCTGTTTCTTCCAGAGTCACCAACACAACCTGCCAACTTCCTTTCAGATCTTTGCCACTTTGATGAGGGAAAGGGACGTGTGGCTGTCATTTCAAGGGGCATTGATCTTACTGTGAGCGAGACGAACTTTCTTTTCATAAGAGGTTGTATTTGGACTTCCTTGGCTGTAAACTGTCTGTCCATACCTTTGGCCCACTGTCATGTGGGGCTCCTTGACTCTGTCATCCACTTTTATTGGCCCTTTAGGAAGGAGATCAGCCCTTTGCTTCTGATACGAATGACAAATACTTTCCCCCTGTTTGTCATTTGTCTTTTGACTTTGCTCACATGGGATTTATTTTCAGCACGAAGAATGTTTTCTATCTTCATTTTTATGCAAGTAAATGAATCAAGCTTTTTAACGGCTTCTAGATTTTTGAGTTACAATTGGAAAGTCTCCACACTTGAAGTCATGAAGGACTCCTTCTAAAACATTTAGGGCTTCATTTTCACATTCCTTTGTAATTCATTTTACTATAAAGTAGGAATCCAGAATTTTTTTTTTTTCCGGGTGGCTATATCCACATCATATCTGTATTCAGGTCTCTTTCTGATTCTTCCATTTTATATCACTGATCCATTTGAGAATTCATGGGTCAAAACCACATTGTCTTGATGACTGAAGCTTCATGATACGATTAATCCTTTCGATAAGTCCTCTTTTTCTAGAATTTTCCTCACTATGCTTACTGATTAATGTTTCATAGGAACGTTAGGATAAACATACCTGTTTCAACAAAAACTGTTGATATTTTCCCCAGAATTAAAGGATGAATTTCCCAGAATTAAAGGGAGAATTACAAGTTCATGGGGTTGATTCTCCTTCCTGAAAGACGATGTGTCTTTCCACTTGTACAAATCCTTTTGTCTTTTAGTTTTGTTAATTAAAATACTTATTGAAAGAGACCACGTCACAAGTCGTTAAGGGGACGGCTCGATGACTTTTCACAAAGCGAGCCGCCCCGTGAAATTGCCACCCAGACTGAGAAAAAATGGAGCGCCTGGGTGACTCAGTCGGTTGAGCATCCGACTTCAGCTCAGGCCATGATCTCACGGTTCGTAGGTTCAAGCCCTGAGTCAGGCTCTGTGCTGACAGCTGGGAGCCCGGAGCCTGCTTCGGACTCTGTGTCTCCCTCGCTCTCTGCCCCTCCCTCTTGTTCTCTCTCTCTCTCTCTCAAAAATAAATATTTAAAAAATTTTTTTTAATGACTGGTGCCCCAGGAGCTCCCCTCCTGCTCCCTCCTCCACACCCACTACTTTCCCGGCTTGGGCCATCACGGGCATTTCCGGGTTTCGAACGTCCTAACTGAAATCACACTGCATAGACCCCTGGCTGTCTGGCTTCTGCTGAGAACATGAGCTCATTTCCGTTGGGCCCCTCCTGGGAGCAACATGGCTGGGTCATGGGGTGTTTGTGTCCAAACTGTGGCAAATACTAACGCATGGCTTCTAAAATGCTGGTGCTCTTTCCCACTCCCCCCAGCCGTCTGCTCAAATCCGTTCTTCCCTCCCCCCGGGCGCAGGGCAAGATGACGTCTCCCAGCCCCCCTTGCGGTCAGACTAGGCCACGGCATCCAGTGACCATGGAAACCCACGTGCTGTTCTACCTGCTTCACTCCCCCCTGCCCTTCTCTGGAAGCCACCGCGACCCAGGTCAACCATGCAAACAATGGCCGTGCCCTACGGGAGGGCAGAGAACCGTGTTGGCAGGGATCTGGCTTCCAGAAGCCTTCTGGAGCAGAGCTACCCCACCCACGAAGCAGTTCACCTCACAATGTCTACAGGTGAGACCGGTAGACTCCCCCCCCCCCTTTTTTTTCATGTCTATGCATTTATTTGGAGAGACAGAGAGACGAGAGAGAGAGAGAACCCCAAGCAGGCTCTGTGATGTGAGCGCAGAGCCCGACGTGGAGCTCGATCTCACACACTGGGAGATCACGACCTGAGCGGCAATCAAGAGTCGGCCGCTGAACCGACCGAGCCACCCAGGCGCCCTGAGACAAGGTCGACTTCTGTGCCCTCCGAGCCAGTGTCTGTTGGGGCCTTTTTTGCCAGGAGTTGGGTGTTTTAGCCTCCACCATACTGAATTTCCGGTTACCAGTACGTGACGTTGTCTCCCCCGTGAGGCAGTGGAGGAGGGACTGATGGTGCTACAAAGATTCTCTGTATCTCTTATCTATCGTGTAACCAGGGAAGAGGATTGAGGCATGGTTTCCTCGTCTGTCATGTATCTTCCCCGTTACGGACACACCTCCCGGGTCATCCACGGCGTGCATCACTGTCCGTCCCTCCTGCCCCCTCCGCTGTGGCTAACTAACCCGCTCGTGGATTGCCAAGTGCCTTCCCTTGTCGCATTAAATGCTTTCCTGGACCGAACCCCACGTTGTCTAATATGACACGGCCACGTTTTCATTTGAGTTGGCCCACGACACCTCTGCTCAGCTTTCACCTGAATTAACCTCGGTTTAGGGGAGCCCCTTCCACGGGGCACGGAGTTGCATTCGGTTGAGGAATCCAACGTTATTGTGTTTCTTGTACCAGGCAAATAAACCCACCCACGCGTATTGATAGTTCCGACATCTGTGTTCTATCACACTGTTCCACGTATTGTTTTGTGTTTTTATGGAGTTATTTTTTCCTTTTAAATCTTTGATCGGGGCACCTGAGCGGCTCAGTCAGGTGAGCATCAGGCTCTTGATTTCGGCTCAGGTCACGAGCTCACCCTCGTCGGGCTCTGCGTGGACAGCGTGGAAGCTGCTTGGGATTCTCTCTCTCCCCCTCTCGTTCTCTGCCCCTCCCCTGCTCGCGCTTGCTCGCTCAAATTAAAAAAATAAAAATGTTTTTAAAAAGAAAGCATTTTTAAAAAATCTTTGATTATGTGGTTTGTTCTCTTTGCTTTTTTTTTTTCCTGTGTGTGTGTTTATTTTTGAGAGAGAGAGAGAGCGAGAGAGAGAGAGAGAGAGAGAGCAGGGGAGGGGCAGAGAAAGAGAGGGAGGCACAGAATCCGAAGCAGGCTCCAGGCTCTGAGCTGTCAGCACTGAGCCAGACATGGGGCTCGAACTCATGACCCGTGAGATCATGACCTGAGCTGAAGCTGGACGCTTAACTGACTGAGCCACCCAGGTACCCCTAACATTATAACTTTATGTAATATTCTTGGCCCACCACTTCTTCCTCCACCGTCATTTGTGTGTGTGTGTGTATGTGTGTGTGTGTGTGTGTGTGTGTGTTTAAGTAAATTCTAAGCCCGATGTGGGTCTCAAGCTCACGACCCCGAGATCAAGAGCTGCACCCCCTCCCGCCTGAGCCAGCCACGCACCCCTGATGAGTTGGTTCCCCCATCATCGAGACAACCGTCTTTGACGTTGTCCAGACACCTCCCTCTCTGTCCCTCCCTCCCCCCACCCACTGTCGTGTTAGCCTCCGTTGCAAACTTAACCGCAGTCGGTGCGCCCCCGTCCTCTGCCAGGCACGTGTCGGCGGCCGAAGCTCATCTTGACCATGAGTTTGCTACAGACAGACTCCATGGGACCCACCCTGGCTGGGCTCTGCGATGGTCACAATTGGTGCTGGGGCGCCCTGAGCCTTGAAGGCCAGCTCAGCTCAGCGTCAAATCCTGCGTCCCACCGTCTTCCCTCGGTTAGACCTTGTAGGCAGGCTCTCTTCCAATCCCTTAAAATCGCGGGGATCCGGGTTCTTCTCCACGGCAGACTGGGAAGAGTTAGGTGCTCCCGGTCTGATTCTTCGTACCCAACTCCTTCGGCTCTTGTGGGATCCAAGAGATAGAGATGTCATCGCGTCAGGGCGAGCCCCGTGCTGACAGGAAGCGTGTTTTCGCTCATGTTTTCTGAGGCCTCCGGTGCTTGAAAGATCTTGCCATCTATATCCTCTTGCATAGTTTCCGCGACCCTTCTCCCCATGTGGCTTGTATACCAATCGTAGCTGCTGTGGGCAGCCGTGGTGCATTATTTTTGAATCTGCAACTCCTGAATTCTAGTCGTGCTGAAGACAGCGTTTGCGGGGACCTTTACGTCACCTCTTGCGCGATACCCAGTAGGGAAGACATGAAAATGGCGGTCTCGTGCTGACGAGTTCACATCAGCCTTCTGTTGAGCCATTTCGGCAAGCCTCCCATCCCTGTAAGCTACACTCCGGGTGCCACGTACAGGGGTCACAGCTCCCACCTCCGGCAAGGTGTCCCTGCCTCCTGTCTGAGTAGGAGACCCCCCCCCCCCAGGGCAGAAGCTGTCTCTTTCCCATCAGACTAGGAATTCGTAAAAGACCCAAGCGATGTCTCCCTCTTCAGACCAGGTAGAAGCCATCTCTTCTCCCACTGTCCCACATAAGCATACGAGCTTACAATATGTTGTGAGTCCTAGGGAGGAAGTAGGGTAGGAAGGGGGGAAGAAGAAAAATGGAAGCTGCTAGTGGGGTGAGGGCAGACGTCTCTGAGCAGATGATATTTACACAGAGAGCAGAGTAACATGAGGGGCAGGCCACGTGGATATCTGGGGAAAGAGCATGCCCTGCGGAGAGAATAGCAAAGGCCCTGGGGCAGGAGAAGCCTGACTGTTTAATGACTGGCAAGGAGGCCGGTCAATGTGGCTGGGGTGGAAGGTGCAGGGGGCAGGCGAGGTCGGAGACGCGGGTCATTGTGGGACCGTGACGCTGGCTTTGGCTTTACTCTGAGTGAAGTGGGAGCCACCGTGCGATTCTGAGCAGAGCACTGACCGAATCTGACTTCCTTTTAAAAGGATCACTCTGGTAAACAAACTTTTATTTTATTTTATTTTTTCAACATTTTTTATTTATTTTTGGGACAGAGAGAGACAGAGCATGAACGGGGGAGGGGCAGAGAGAGAGGGAGACACAGAATCGGAAACAGGCTCCAGGCTCCGAGCCATCAGCCCAGAGCCTGACGCGGGGCTCGAACTCACGGACCGTGAGATCGTGACCTGGCTGAAGTCGGACGCTTAACCGACTGCGCCACCCAGGCGCCCCTCTGGTAAACAAACTTTTAAAAAGGGCAGGGGGGGGGGGAGGCGCCTGGGTGGCTCAGTGGGTTAAGCCTCGAATTTCAGCTCAGGTCACCATCTCACGGTTCACGGGCTCGAGCCCTCCATCAGGCTCCTTGCTGACAGTGACAGCTTGCTTGGGATTCTCTCTCTCTCTCTCTCTCTCTCTCTCTCAAAATAAATAAATCAACTTTAAAAAAAATAAAAAATAAAAGGATCACTCTGGAAAGTAGGTAAAGAATAAACTGCGGGAAAGACAGGAAGTAGAAACAGGGCTGGGCTCACACGGCGGAGCGTCTTGCCTGTGACACTGACCGGTGTTCAGCAGCTGAGGTCGTGCCCATGCCTGCTCCGGCCTCCGCTCGGCCAGGCCAAATCCAATGGCAGGAGACAAGGGGCTCGAGGAGCAGGGCTTTTGCATCCTGTCAATACTTGCCGTCCGGTGACCAGATCCGGAAGCCCTGACCATCGGGAGCCTGGCGGGTGCCCTTTGGAAGCCACAGTCTGGCTCAGCCCGGCTTCGCGCCGAGGAAGGAGAAGGACGACCACTAGGTGGCAGCGTTGCTCCGCTGAGAAGGCGGCGCGGCTCCGGGAGGGGGACCTTTCCGTCCCGGACAAAAGGGAGCCCACCTGCCCTCTGCCGCTGGGCTGCTTGGGGCCCTCCTCTGCTGTGGATGATGGCGGCGAGCGTGGTGATTATTCCAGGGGCTTCCAAAACAATAACCACCCTTCAACCGCCCCGTGTGACCCTCACAGCAAATTCTGGGAGATCGCCCTCCCTCCTGGGACCTAGTGGTCCATTTTCCGGCCGGGACCAGGGGCCTGAAGAGGGGACTGAGGCTGGCTCACATCCTCCAGTGTCAGAGCCCGTCCCTCCCTGGATCTGGGGAGAGCAGCGGAGGGGGAGGTGGGGGGGCAGGAGCAGCCTTCACCTGCGCTGGTTTAGGGCTCCCAGAGGATGAGGGGACTCTTTCAGGGGCCACCAGAACCCCATCACATCAGCTGGTGGAGGGGTATCTAACGTCAACCCACCTAAAATAAAAATCGGATCAAAAGTGATGGCAAAGGAGGGGCGCCTGGTGGGGCTCAGTCGCTTAAGCCTCTGACTTCGGCTCAGGTCAGGATCTCACAGTCCGTGAGTTCAAGCCCCGCGTCGGGCTCCGTGCTGACAGCTCGGAGCCTGGAGCCTGCTTCGGATCCTGTGTCTCCCTCTCTCTCTGCCCCTCCCCCGTTCATGCTCTGTCTCTCTCTGTCTCCAAAATCAATAAACATTAAAAATTTTTTTAAAAAGTGCTGGCAAAGGAGAAGGACTTGCTCGGAACTGCCTGTCTTTATACTTAGTTAATGGTATTATTATTGTTCGTTATCACTCAAAAAAGAGGGAGTGGCTCCCATACCAGTCACACCCCATACTACAAGGCACCAGGTACCTCTTCTTCGGCCTGGATCTTAAGATCTAAGAGAAGATCTTAAGTAACGACTAGATTACTATCTCTGGCCTTCCCCAGACTGTTAGCTCCAAGAAGGACAGGCGCGGGTCTCCGCGTGTTCCAGATAGTAGCCTCGTTCCCAGCCCCGGAGCGGGGCCCATAGAAGGTGCTCAGGGAAGGGGACTGAACGCATGCAGGAATGTCTTGACCTAATCCCGTGGCCTCCATGGGGGCCCTCCTGCCCCCGAGCTCCGCAAAGCCCACACAGGAGAGCAGTCTTGCATTTCAGTAACTGAACTTCATTTCAGTAACTGCATTTCATGGATCCAGAAATGAAGGTGGTTCTCTGTCAAAGCTTCCCCAGCTGGGTGTGGGCCTGTCCCTCCCCCCTGCCACCCCCCACTGGGGGACAGACAGAGCAGAATGTGAGGGGACCCTGGGAAGCCAGCCCTGACCCCACTCCTGTCCCTCTCCTCCCTCCCACCAGCTCCTTTCCACTTCCACGGCTGCGTGTCCTGCCCAGGCTGCAGGATAGAGAGGCCGAGGGAGCCTTGCCCATAAATTACATTGCAGACGGTCCACCGGGAAGATTAGGATCGCACGGGCTTGGAGCCAGGCTTCCCAGCATCTCCCTGCAGGAAAAGTGGTTCAGGGATAAACAGACTCAGCAGTGAGAGGGAAGAAGGGAAGGAAGGGACAGGAAGGGGGGGGGCGGTGGGAAGGGGAGAAGGGTGGGCGGCAAGAGGGAAGAGAGGGAGAGAGAGCAAGGCAGAGAGACAAAAGGCAGAGACCAGTAGAGGCACATGGGCGGAACCAAACCCGATGGCCTCTCACCTCTGCGTTCTGGATCCCAGGTATCGAAATGTCTTTCTCTGGAAGACGAGACTGACGGCCTTAATGGTCCTGAGTCCCAGGGAGGGGGGGATTCCTCCCAACCAAGGCCGACTCTGGGGAAGAGACAGCAAACCTTGGGGCAGGTCTAGGGACTTGAGGACAGGACACCCGAGCGGATGGTCAATGCCATTCTCGGGGTCCCCTTTTCGGAAGTGGGGAAGCTACTTAACCCCAAGGACGGGGGGTGCGGGGCTCCCACAGCCCCACCCTTCCTCTGCCTGTGTTTGCTGTATGCAACCTGTTTCTCCCCCACCCCGGGACCCCTCACCATTTCCCCCCGGGGTTGCAATGCCTCACACCGAATGAACTTTTGCCTCCAGAAAGAAACGTTCAAATTCAATTTCAAGCCCTCGCGTTGTGGAGGGGAAAGCCTCTAGGACTGAGATTCAGGACACCTGGCCTTTGACCCCTGTCAGCGAGGAACTCACTGTGTGGCCTTGGGGTAGCCACGGGGCATCTCTGGGCCTCATTTTCCAAGGCGAAAGAGGAGCCTGGAGTAGCGGTCCCCCAAAGAGTCTTCCAGCGCTGAGATTCCACAGCAGCCCGCATTCCTCTTTGGAGGAAATCCCGAGCGAGCGAGCACTGAACAGGGAGTCGGGCAGCCCCTGCTGCAGCCGACTGAGCCTACATTTCACCTGGCAGGCTTGTTCGGAGCCAGCACCACTGGTTAAAACACCAGCATGTCTCCCCTTCGCTACAGCACCTGAACTTCCCAGCACCCCTGTGGGTCATGCTTTAGGATCGTGCCCATCATACAGAGAGAAAACTGAGGATTAGATCGTGCCCATTATACAGAGAGAAAACTGAGGGAAGGATCGTGCCCATGATACAGAGAGAAAACTGAGGGTAAGATCGTGCCCATTATACAGAGAGAAAACTGAAGGTTGGATCGTGTCCATTATACAGAGAGAAAACTGAGGGTAGGATCGTGCCCATGATACAGAGAGAAAACTGAGGGTTGGATCGTGCCCATGATACAGAGAGAAAACTGAGGGTAAGATCGTGCCCATTATACAGAGAGAAAACTGAAGGTTGGATCGTGTCCATTATACAGAGAGAAAACTGAGGGTTGGATCGTGCCCATGATACAGAGAGAAAACTGAGGGTTGGATCGTGCCCATGATACAGAGAGAAAACTGAGGGTTGGCCAAAAGCAACTCGGCTCAGACATAGCAGAGCAGGAGTCAGATGGATGCCAGCCCAGCTCGCCCCCCACCCCACCCCACCCACAGCGCGACGCCTGAACCGGGAGAGGGACACCTCGGAGAGGACAAATGGAAGACAAGGGTCACGTGCACCCCAAGGCATCCCCGGCTCGTCCCCCTGTATTTAGACGCAGGAGATTCCAGGGAACGGCTCGGTCCTAATCTCTGTTACGGGAAAGGATTTCTTGGACAGACGGGGACACCGAGGCCCAGAGGAGCTTCCACGGCTCTGATCGCCAGATAAAATACAGGACAATGTTCGGGACACATGCATGCTAAAAAAAAAAAAAAAAAAAAAAAAAAAAAAGACGATTGTTAATCTGAAATTCAAGCGTCACTGGGCAGCCTGAGTTTTTATTTGTTAAATCTGGCTGCCCTCAATGGGATACACCCCACTCCCCACCATCCTGGGGGGGCCACGAACCCTTCCCAGCACGAGCTACACCCACCCCCAATCCTGGGCCCTGCAACGAACACACATTTGAACGAACACTGGGGAAACAATCGCTTCCCGCAAACCCTTGAAGCCCCAGCCATCTCTAAAGTGCCCCCGGCTCTCTGGGGGCATCGAAGGAGGGAGGCAAAAGGCTCCCTCCAAGCCCCCCTGTGCCTCTGGCCTCTGTGTCGCGGCAGCCAGTGGCGTCAGAAACAGACACTTCCCGAATCCCTCCTCCGGGCCTCAGTTTCCACATCTGCGAAATGGGAGCCCGGTGCCCTTTCCCTGCAGCCCTGGCCCGAAGAGACTGTGAAAGCATCGTCACGGCCCCAGCACTGTGCCTCCAGGGGCCCGGGCTCTGGGCGCTGATGAACACTTCGTGCCCCTCCTTCCGGGGCAGGACGTGGGAAGGCGGACCAGCCACCAGGAAATACTGCTTCTGCCGGTCACAGTGACCGAGCACCATGCACGCCCGGCTGTGTATGTCACACGTCCCCAGCCCCGAGGTAGTGCCCAGCACATCAGAGGCCCCTTTGACGCTAAGCCCACGGTGTCCTGTGCCGAGCCCCACGTGCAGTGACCCGTGTGGATTATCTGGTCTAATCCCCCAAAACACCTCACACCCCCACGCGCGCGCTCATCGCCTGGTGGTCCTAGATTTGCCTGATGTGTGTCGTCTGCCTTCCCGACTGGGTCACACGGGCTCTGCAGCCAAGGGCCTTGTCCCCGGCTGCATCCCGGGCTGGGGAGCCGTGCGGGGCTCAGAACAGGTGGACCAAATGAATGAGTGCTGTTCTCGGCCCCTCTTACAGATGAGGACGCCGAGGCTGGGAGAGACGATGTTGCCCACGGGCCGAGGGAGGGTAGTTTGAGCCCAGGCAGCCCGACTCGGAGCCTCTCCTGTCACCCTCCACCATTCGGTGGGCACACAAAAAATTATCGGCGGATACACAAAGGAGTTCGCCACCCTCCTCCCCTCACCCACACCCTCCGGGGCCGGCAAAGCAACCCCTTCGAAATCTGGAAGCAATCGCTAAACCTGAGAGCTTGACTCTTCTTCTTCTTTTTTAAAGATTATTTATTTATTTTGAGAGAGAGAGAGAGAGAGAACGCAGACAGGGGAGGGGCAGAAAGAGAGGGAGAGAGAGAATCCCGAGCAGGTTCCACGCGGTCAGTGCAGAGCCCGACGTGGGGCTCGAACCCACGAACCGTGAGATCATGACCTGACCCGAAACCGAGAGTCAGACGCTCAACCGACTGAGCCACCCAGGCGCCACGAGCGCTTGACTCTTCAACCTAAAGCATCAGCTCAGATGCTGCGCAGAGGATCCTGCTCAGAGACGGGGAGCCACCGCCCTGAGTCACACAGCACCTTGGTAGGAGCCCAGCTGCCCCGTCCCGTAGGCCCAGGCCCTGGACCCCCCTCTCTGCTCCCCTCTGTACTGGCGACAGAGCAGCAGCCTTGCTCCCTCCTCGCTGTGTGACCTTCCCTGAGTCACGGCGCCTCTCTGAGTCTCTCCCGCCCTAAACTGGGAATACGGCTCCCGACCCCGCAGAGCTGTTCCGAAAATTGGGAAGTGAAACCGTGGACGACCAGCCCAGCTGGAGAGAACGTGGCCCTCCCCGCTCAGCAGACCCCACCAGCCCCCTCCCGGCCTCTTGGCCTCCACCCGGCAAGCACTAACCGGGGCCTGACAAACCCCAGAGCCAACCTGACAACCCTGTGAAGTCTGAATCAGAGGAAAATAATTGAGGTTAATTCCTCAGCGTCTCCAACATACCACCCACCTCTCCTCCCAGCAGGCCGGGGAGGATTTAGGAGTTAATGGCAGCATTGTCATGTAAAGGGCTTTGAGATCCTGGGAGAGAGCCCCGGGGACGGGGACGTGGCAAGTATGAAATGGGCATAATAGTATTCGCACCCAATTACTCCAGGATGGTCACTCAGGCTTCTCCCACCCCCAAGCCACAACGGAAGAGCCGCCCTTTCCCTCCCCCCCGCCCCCCACCCCCCCCCACCTCCTCCCCAAGCCCCTGCGGGGACCGGGCTAGGGCTAGCAGGTGCCACGGGCTGGGACCTGAGTCCTTCCAGCTTGCTGTGTGGTCTTAGGAAGTTCACACACCCTCTCTGAATAGCTGGCCTCCTTAGTGTCCTGAGGGTCCCTGCAAATCAATAGACAGGTAAAGCACCCACCGTGCCTGCCCCTCCCCCCACCCCTTTCTCTCTCTCCCTCTCTCTCTCTCTCCTTCTGCATCTTTCCCCCACTCGTGCATGCTCTCTCTCTAAAATAAAAAAAAAAACAGGGGCACCTGGGTGGCTCAGTCTGTTAAGCGTCCTACTCTTGATTTCAGCTCAGGTCATGATCTCACAGTTCGGGAGTTCGAGCCCTGCGTTGGACAGAGCTTGCTTGGGATTCTCTCTCTCTCCCCGTCTCTCTCTCCCCTGTTTGTGCTCTCACTCTTTCTCAAAATAAATAAATAAATAAACTTTTAAACAATAAAATAAAATGCAAAAAGAAAGAAAGAAACTTGGAGGAAATACCCCAGTCTCCTTCTCTGTGTCCTGAGAACGTCCAACGGGGACATCTGCCAGCTTTCTGTGCCCCCGCCCCCCCCCCCCACCCCGGGCCGGTTGATAGAGCCTGAACAAAGCTTTATTGAGCATGTACTATGTACCAGGCTCTGCGCTGAGTGCTATCGCTTTACATCTAACTCACCTCCTGGGAAATGTGGTGTTTCCATCCCATTTTACAGGGAAAGAACCCGAGGCGTGGGGCTAAACGGTGGCCGCTCTACGGAGCGGGCACCGCCTGGTTCCCTCCGCACGGGGCCGGGAGGCTCACACTTTAGAGGCAGCCTGAGAGAGGCCCGGATGGGGTGCAGGCTGCTCGCGGGAGAATCAGCAAAGGCATGGAGCCAAAAGCTCCGTCCGGCCCAAAGCCGCATGATTTCTGGGACAGACACGCAGCCCAGCTCGTCTGGCACGACTGGTGGCCAGAGAGAAAACTCAGATCCCCTCTCTCAGGCAGCTGGGGGTCTCTAGGGTCCCGAAGCCCCTGCTGTCGGCCATTCGGTGCCCCGCTGCCCCTCGGATGCTGACGGCCCACCTGTCTTTCCCATCCCTTCTGGATAAATCCGAGGCAGCCCCCTCCTTCCTCAGATGCTACCCAGGATCTCCTGGTCTTTCTGGGCTCCTCATTTTCCTCCTCCTGCTCCCCCCGCCCCTCCCCTGCCTCCCCCACCCATCAGAAGTTAATTCCTCAGAAACTTTCCTTGGGAGCAATTTCCACTTCTTATTATGCCCGCTGCGCCGGCCAGCTCGGTGCTATCTGGCTCCCTACAGCAGGGAAGACGTCTGACACTTGCCTGGAATAGCAGAGGTGACAGAGTGGGGGGGGGGGCGACTCCTGGGATTACGATAAGGGCTCACAGGCCGTTTGGTATGCCAGCCCAGGCCACACGCTTTACCTTCCGTATTGGGGTGATAAAGATGATTCTCCATGCTGGTCCCTATCTCCTATCAAGACCAAACATTCAAATGCAGCCCTTCGTTTCCAGCCCCCTCCCCCTGCAAGATCCTACCTCCTCCAAAGGAAATTGAACCTTATGATTTGAACGGGGAAAAAAAATTAATTGAAGTAGGCCAGGTCATTCCCTCCCTAGGACTCTCTCGGATTTAATGAAAAAAATGGAGATGGTTTTGAAGACAGGTGTACTTGTGGGGTGCAGAGAAAGAAGGGGCTGGAAGGTATTTCTTTGGTGGGCTCTGAGAGGAGGCCCCAGTCCATCAGGAGGGCTCCAGCCAGGGGTGCCCAGTCCCACCCCACCGGCCTGGTGCTCTGACCACAAAGTTGTCACATCAGAGATGAGTCGGCGGCACGGGGGCGGAGGGGGGGCAGATTCTGACCCAAAAGAGAGGTACTGAGGGTGGGGGGGGGGCGCAGGGAGGAAGCATGACTTCACTTCTCATCTTAATAAAATTTTACCAAAGGAGAACGAGGCTTCGGGAAGGTTTGGGTTCCTTTTCTTCATTATGATTATTTTTTAGGGTTTCGGAATTGTTTCCTGGGTTCGGAGCCTGTCAGCAGAATATTTATTGTACTTTATGGTGCATTAGTAACGAGATTGTCTTTCCTCTCCACAGCCGGCTTCAAACCCCCCCGTCTATCTGGAAGGAGAGTATATTAAGTAGGAGGATTTCTTTTTTGCCAAAGTCAGCAGCCGTGGCAAAGACTCCTCAAGTCCCGGAACTCCGGCTTTGGTGGCATCGCCCACGGGGCCTCGGGGAGGGGGAAGGCGCCCCGGCTGGGCCTGGCCTCATTCCACTGGCCGCTGCCCACCCCCCCCCCGGCACCCCCACTGAGCACCTCCCAAATTCTTCGGAGAGCCACCGGGAACCCCTGCCCTTCCCCTCGGCAGCTCCCCGCACCCCTGGAAGGGCACCACACCCCACGATGGACTCACAACCACAAATTACAGCCCAGACAAGTGTGGATTACTGGCCGGCAGGAAAGGGCACCGGAGGCAGAGGCCAGAGGCGGGGAGGGGCCTGGATGGGGTTGGGTGGGGGTGGGGGGTGGCCCATCCAACCCCCTCCCACAGGAGCAAAGACACAAAGAGGCCGGAACAGAGAGGCTGGCCGCCCAGCCAGCTGCCCCGGGGCCCACAGCGGCTTCCCATACAGGTTTTACAGGTCTGCCTGGAGGCGGAGAGAAACTGGCCACAAGCCATTAATTACAAATTGGTTCAGGGAGGGAAAGGCTGGGGAGGACATTTTGGCTCCGGCCCCCCGGGGGTGGGGGGGATTCCTGCTCTGTCCTGGATGGGCCCCAGAGCCAGCACTGGGCTGCCCCCCGGGGCCCGGGGCTGCCCAGCATTCGCGCTGGGGACACCGCTGGGACGGCTGCCTCTCTGGGCCTCACTTTGCCCATCTGTCAGCCCAGGGGTGGGATCGGGTCATCTCCAGGGAGATGATTCCGCTCATCGCAACGACAGCCACGCCCGGCTGTCACACAGGCCACCTCACCAAATCGCCCCAGCAACCCCGCGGCCGGGGTACTGTTATCCTCGTGGCGCGGTGAGGGGCCAGAGAAGGCAAGGGGAGCGCAGGTGCCCGGGAGGGCTGGGGTCATCAGGCAGGTAGCGGCGGGGCCTGGGCCCCGGCCGCCGTCCTGCCGGGCTCCAGCTCCCTTCTGGTGACTCCACACCACCCCCTCGGACAGTTCCGCAGGCCTCGGGTCCCACGGTCACCTTCCGACTTGTCCTCCTCAACTAAAAAGACAGCAACGCGTCCGGAATCTTAAAGGCTTCTGGAGAAGCTCCCACGCCTGTGCAGACCCCGGCTGAGACGGGGGGAAGCCAGGTCTGGGCCTTATTCCAGGAGGAGAGGGTCTACCAAGCCCACGGAGTGGAGGCACCACCCCCAGCCCTATGATGGCACTCACCGTCGTTCCTCTTCCGCCAGGACCCCTATCCCTCTGCTGCTCCTACGGAGCCCCCCAACCCCGGGCCGGGCTTCCCAGGCTCAGCACTGACAGGGTGCACTGACAGCTGTGGGGTGGGGCCCTCCCGTGCACTTCCGGGCGATTAACGGCAAACTTGGCCTCTGCCCACTAGATGCCAGTAGCTCCCCACCCCCACCCCAGTGGTGGTGACAACCACATGTGTCTCCAGGTTGTGCCTCTCACTCTAGGGGGGCAAAGTCATCCCTTTGAGGTTCGCTGAGCTAGCAGTTAAAGGCACAGAGTGCCCTGGTCCATCGCCCCCTCTGCCACTCAGTGGTATCATCGGCACGCTGCTTGACCTTGGAAAGTTCAGCCTCGCCACCTGCAAAATGCGGGTGATAATGATATGCAGAGGCCTGATCTGAGGGTTGCATGAGATAAAGCCTGTGAGGTGCACCTGAGGGGCTTAGCCCAGCATCTGGCAAACGTGTGTAACCAAAGGAACTGGTCATGAGGTGGGGGGGGGGGGGGGGGGACAGAGAGTGTCACCCAGAGAAGATTAACACCAACGATGAAGTCGCTGGGGCTGGGGCTGGGGTTCATGTCTTCATGAGCTGGGCCCATCCGGCTCATGAAATTCATCTTTGGGTTTTGAGATCTAATCCTGAAGACCCTGGTGGTCACACTGTCCAGTCCTTTCTCTGAAGACCCTGGATCAAGATTTGTGTCCTTAAAAAACGGGGGGGGGGGCATCTGGGTGGCTCGTTCGGTTAAGCATTTGAGTTTGTGAGTTTGAGCCCTGCAGCAGGCTCTGTGCTGACAGCTCAGAGCCCGGAGCCTACTTTGGATTCTGTGTCTCCCTCTCTGCCCCTCCCCGACTGGCACTCTGTCTCTCTTTCTCTCAAAAATAAATGAACATTTTTTAAAAATTAAAAAAAAAAAAAGGGTTTGTGTCCTTTCATTAGATCGTCAGTGCTCAACCATGGGTCAATTTTCACCCCAGGGGACATTTGGTGATATCTGGAGACATCTTTGATTATCACAGCTGGGCAGAGGGCAGGTACCCCGGGCCAGGCTAAGTTTCCTACAGTGCACAGGACGGCCCCCTGCCACAGAGAATTACCCAGCCCAACATGTCAATGGCACCTAGATTAAGAGACCCTGCATCAGGCTGATCAAACCTACTTGCTTTCCCTTTTTGCCTTGGCCCCTAGGAAGCTCAGAGCAATGTTTTATTTTCAACTGCCACAGCTTCTCTCAGCCAAGGTTTCTGATTCAACTTTCACCCCTACTCCCATCCTCAACTACTCTGTATCTTCTTTCACCCGCCCTGAAATAGGCCCATAGAATCTTTGTCTCCTTTTAATCGTGTTTTACTATTCTAGGGAGAAGGGGGCACATAAACCAAAGCAAAGCTAATCCCTGTCGGTTTCTTTTTAAGTGATTTTCATAAAGAGGTTTATGGCTTGCGGTTTCACTTGTAAGTTAGACCGTCCTCTCAACAGCCAGAGAAGGCAAGCAGGAGGGAAAAGGGCTCAGCCACAGGTGGCTCTGTGTGTAAACGACGGTGGGGACATACGTGGGAATTAAATGAAATGTCAGAGACCGAATGAATCCTGCTGATGGGCTTCCATGGGGAAGGGTAGGAACTCTCAGTGCATTAACCACTTAATCCCCCTGGCAACTCTTTCAAAAATGACACGATTTCCTTTTTAAAGACGAGAAACCTGACGTTCCCCGCCAGTGTAGATGACCCGCTTATCATCCTTATCCTAAAGCCAGTTTGGTTCATTCCATGGCCTCTGCGCAGGTTAAGTTACCCAGACGGTCGGCACGCGTGGGGCTGACCGCTCACTGTCAGCCAGCCTCCTCACCCCAGCGCCCGCCGCCTTCCGCCGCACCTGCCTGATGGAGCATCAAACTCAAAACAGCACAAAGGGGTGCGTCCGTGGAGTGGACTGTTATTCAGCCATAAAAAGGAGCCAAGTCCTGAGTCCCAGGAGGCACCGAAGGACACACAGCCTAGGATTCCATTTACAGGAAACACTCAGAATACTCGGGTCTACAGAGACAGGAAGGAAATCAGTGGTTGCTTAGGGCGGGGTCAAGGGGGGAGGAGTAGGGAGTGGTTGCTGATGGGCGCTGCTCTCCTTCTGGAGGGCAAGAACGTGCTGGAAGTGGATAGTGGTGACGAGTGCACAACGTTGTGAACGCACTCGATGTCACTGTGTTGTACACGGTAAGACGGTGAAAACGTGGTATATTTTGTGTATGTGACTTTTTCCACAATTTTAAAAAAATGTATAAAGATAAATGAAAGAATGTAAGGAAAGGAGGGAGGGAGAGGGGAAGGAAGGAAGGAAGGAAGGAGGAAGTGAAGGAAGAAAGGAGGGAAAGGGAAGGAAGGAAGAGAAGGAGTGAGGAGGAAGGAGGAGGGAAGGAAAGAAGGAAGGAAGGAAGGAAGGAAGGAAGGAAGGAAGGAAGGAAGGAAGAAGGAAAGAGGGAGGAAGTGAAGGAAGAAAGGAGGGAAAGGGAAGGAAGGAAGAGAAGGAGTGAGGAGGAAGGAGGAGGGAAGGAAAGAAAGAAGGAAGGAAGGAAGGAAGGAAGGAAGGAAGGAAGGAAGGAAGAAGGAAAGAGGGAGGAAGTGAAGGAAGAAAGGAGGGAAAGGGAAGGAAGGAAGAGAAGGAGTGAGGAGGAAGGGAGGGGGAGGAAGGAGAGAAGAAAGGAAGGAGGAGGGAAGGAAGGAGTGAGGAGGAAGAAGGAGGGAAGGAAAGAAAGAAGGAAGGAAGGAAAGAAGAAAGAAAGAAGGAAGGAAGGAAGGAGAAAAGAAGGAAAGAGGGAGGAAGGGAAGGAAGGAAGGAAAGAAGGAGGAAAGGAAAGAGGGAGGAAGTGAAGGAAGAAAGGAGGGAAAGGGAAGGAAGGAAGAGAAAGAGTGAGGAGGAAGGGAGGGAGGGAGGAAGGAGAGAAGGAAGGAAGGAGGAGGGATTGAAGGAAGGAGTGAGGAGGAAGGAGGGAAGGAAAGAAAGAAGGAAGGAAGGAAGGAAGGAGGAAGGGGGAAGGAAAGAGGGAGGAAGTAAAGGAAGAAAGGAGGGAAAGGGAAGGAAGGAAGAGAAGGAGTGAGGAGGAAGGGAGGGAGGGAGGAAGGAGAGAAGGAAGGAAGGAGGAGGGAAGGAAGGAAGGAGTGAGGAGGAAGGAGGAGGGAAGGAAGGAAGGAAAGAAGAAAGAAAGGAAGGAAGGAAACAAGGAGGGAGGAAGGGAGGAAGGAAGGAGAAAGGAAGAGGAGGGAAGGAAGGAGTGAGGAGGAAGGAGGAGGGAAAGAAGAAAGGAAGGAAAGAAGAAAGAAAAAGAAAGAAAGAAAGAAAGAAAGAAAGAAAGAAAGAAAGAAAGAAAGAAAGAAAGAAGGAAGGAAGGAAGGAAGGGGGGAAGGGGAGGGAAGGAAGAGGGAAGGGCAGAATGAGTCTGACTCCTCTGGGCTGGAGTGTGTGAACATCTTTTTTCCCTTTTCTTCTCATCTCTAATACTGGAATATTGTTTGCACAATAAAGCAACCAAAGAAAACAAAACAAAACCCAAAACAAAACAAGAAGAAAACAAACAAAGCCCAGACCCCTGGAACAGCTGAGTCTCGCCGACGTTGTGGAGAATCAACAGGTCAAAAAGGTGATCCGATCGGTCTGTCAGAGGGTTATTTTGTCTACACAACACGGCACAGCTGGTTCGAAGTTTGGGCTTTTTGTTTTCTTTTCCCTCGCTTTGACTGGCTGCTTTAACCCGGCGAATAAGCAATTTGAGAATGACTGGGGAAAAATAATATTTTAACTCAAGCCTGGGTTTCCAAATCGCCCAATTAATAGAAGGGGGAGGGTCCTTTCTTTGAAGGGTCTGGCCTCCGGCATTTGGAGCCCAAGTGAGTTTTGGGCCCACACCAAGCTGTGGGAAGATGGTTCCGGGAGATCTGCTCGACCTCACTCCTGCCTGGGGCTTTTCTCTTACAGGTGCGCTGGGGCTCATCCCAGCATTATTTGGCCTGGGGAAGGGGACAGCAACCCACCAAGTCTCAACTGAGAGTCTTAAAGAAACTACACTCTGGGGGCGCCTGGGTGGCTCAGTTAGGCGTCCGACTTCGGCTCAGATTGTGATGTCACAGCTTGTGAGTTCAAGCCCCACCTGGGGCTCTGTGCTGACAGCTCGGAGCCTGGAGCCTGCTTGGGATTCTGGGTCTCCCTCTGTCTCTGTCCCTCCCCTGCTCGCATCCTCGATTTCGTGATGGGCAGTCTTGACTTAGTTCTCTACACTCGGCCAACAGCGCGTGTTGCTTTTATAATCCCCAATTTTTTTTTTCCTTCAAAGATTTGCAGGGACTATCAAGGACCAGCGTTCCCTTGGAAATGGCTTCCAGCTCGCAAATGGTCTAAACTCGTCTTTGCTCTCCGGCTGTCACTGAAGCTGCAGTGAGGGAAATTCAGATCACACGCGAAGAAGCCTCTGGGCTCCACGCTGCCTCTGGCCACCTCCCAAAGATGCAGCCTCAGCACGGAGCGATAGAGAATCCCAGGCCGAGAGAGGCGATGGGGCGTTGGGGGACACGGAACCTCTCTCCAGGAATGTTCTCCGTCCCGCTTCCTCCCGTGACGGACTTCTTTCTCAGAGGGAGTTGGGACATCCTCTTAGATCTGAGCGCAGACCGTGCGCTCCCTGAATCTTCCGTCCGCTCTCGCTCCTGCCATTTAACCTGGTTGTGCGTCCTTGGGCAATTCATTGGACTCACTCACCGGTAAAAAGAGGCGGTTGTTCCCATGAGGTTCGAATCAGCAAGTCCTCAGGGCTCTGAGCCTGCCTCTGATGTTAACCCTGTGTTCAGGCCTCTCTGGTCTGATGAGTCGCCTGTTTGGACAACCCACCCCCCCCCCCCACCCCCCAAAGCCGTGTCAACTCTACCGATGAGGAAACGGGCTGCCCAAAGTCACAAGGCTGGAGAACGGAGAGCCAGGATTCGAACCCGGATCCCTGGCCCCAGGGTCCAGGCTCTTTTGAATGGGTTTCTCATTTTTGTGTCCATGGTGTCCCTCTGCGAGCACTGGCAGCACATCGGGTTCGGTAAAAGCTTGTGAAGGCTCTGACTACGTCCGCTTACTTAATTGTGCGACCACAAACGGTCAGCCGCCGCGCTAAGTGCGTTTCATGCATTACCTCATTTAATCTTTCAGCAGTACCTAAGGCGTAGGCGTTGTTCGGATCCCCGTTTTACAGATGAGGAGATAAAGGCACTGAGAGGTAAACACACAGCTGGCACATCCAGGGGATCTAACCCCAAGAGTGTCTCCCGGGTTGAAGATGAAGATTATTGGCTCTGTGGCTTGGGAATCACAAGCTACAGGACCAGGCATAATGGATTCCAAACGAACTGCTCGCCCTGGGTAGGCTGAGCCAGTAGGGTTGCTAGAAATCCTGATCCCTGGCTCCGGCTTACAGCTGGGTCCCCCCCTCCCCCCCCCCCCACACCCCTGCACTCCCACCTCAGGTGTGGCGCACAAAGCGGGAGGCTTGGTTCAGGAGGATCCCCCACTGCCCTCTCCCAGTGCCACCCTCTAGGCTTTACGTTTCGCCTGAAGGAAGAATAAAGCATTTGCTTCTACGGGGTTTTGGAAGGACCCCCATCTCCTTCCAAGGAAGCTCAGCTTCCATGCAAAACCATCGGTGTCCATGAGGAACTGAAAGCATGTTTGACTTCACAACGGGCACATTCGAATGGCCTGCACTTTACAATCCATGGCGACCCAGTAATAGTCAACACTTGTCTGTTAACGGTGTCTTTCAGGGAATGAAGGAAATCGAAGTCTGCTCTTTCGACCTGCATGGTAAGCATCTTCCTTCCTACGGACTTCAGCCCACGTCAGTGTTTCGGGCACAGACACGTACACATGTGCACGTACCTGTCCACCCACTCTACAACTCCATGGGTCTCTTCCCAGAAATTAATCGATGCGTGAGACATACTTCCACGAACCTTCTCCACCGTGCCCGGCTCTGGAAATTCAGGACAGAAGAAAATGTCCAGGTTTCAAAACATGGACGCGAGTGCAGGAACCATCTGACCCCATAATTAAACAGAGGAGCTCACTGAGACCCAGAGGGGAAGAACGACTCACCCAAGGTCATACCGCGAATCTGTGCTGAGCCCAACTGGGTACCCAGGCCCCCTGGCTCCCGGCCCAGCACTGCCCAGAGAGGTACGAGAATAGAGGTCATTGTCTAAATTAAAAGGAAACAAATGCCACCTCTCCATCCCCGAGGAGAGCCAATGGAGGGAGTCTTTGCAGACACAATTGCCACAAAAAGTTTTCAAAGCCTTCCCTAACCTAATATATGTAAAGAAATCTTTGGAGAGTTATTCCCCATTAATCAGCTGTCAGCAGCATTTGGAGGGAGGGGAGGGGAAAGGGGAACGGAGGAGACGAACTCATTTTCCAGAGCCTGTCTCCAGGATTTCAAAAACGAGTTTAGCAGAGCCAGTCACTTTGGGGGCATCTGAGAAAATGAGAAACGGCTCTCACACCCTCAAACGCTCTAACCCTGCACGATGATCCCTCTGATTTAGTGGCTTACACTTTCGCACGGATCGGAATCGTCTGGAAGGCTGGGTAAAAGCACGGATGGCTGCCCCCCCACCCACTCAGACGCAGCAGGTCTGGGGTGGGGTCTCAGAAGTCACATTTCCAACCAGCCTCCCGCAGACGCCCAGGCTGCTGGTCCAGGGACCACCCTGAGAGTCAGCGCCCTGGGCCATCGGAGCTATTTGAATGGCGCAGACAGAAGGGTGAAAAAGCAACTTTATTCATCCGGGGGCAGAATAACGCGGCGGTCAGGCCAAGACTCGAAGTCAGGCAGAGGCACTGGCACCCCCCAGCTCTGCCGCACCAGCCCCGGGGGCAGGGCCTTGTTGGCTGTTGCCCATCGGTGCCCGGCCCCGGGGCTGGGACATCACGACGCCAGACAAACGTGTGCTTCTGTTGCTGAGGGGAGGCAGTTCTCACCGGTGCCGGCCCACTGCCCAAGCAGAAAGGAAGGGAGAGGTGACCCAGGGTCCAGGGGAACGTCAATAGCGGGACGCCTCGGTGGCTCAGCAGCTTACGCGTCCGACTTCGGCTCAGGTCACGATCTTGGCGTTCGCAAGTTCGAGCCCCGCGTTGGGGGAGCTGTTGTCAGCACAGAGCCTGCTGGGAATTCTCTGTTCCCCTCTCTCTCTGCCCCTCCCCTGCATCTGCTGTCTCTCTCTGTCTCTCAAAAATAAACATTAAAAGAAATAGCGGGGCACCTGGGTGGCTCAGTCGGTTCAGCGTCTGCCTTCGGCTCAGGTCGTGATCTCGTAGCTCATGGGTATAAGCCCCGCATCGGGCTCTGTGCTGACAGGGCGGAGCCCGCTTCGGATCATCTGTCTCCCTCTCTCTGTGCCCCTCCCCTGCTCTCTCTTTCTCTCTCAAAAATAAAATAAACATTTAAAACCAAGTTTATTAAAAAAACTAACTAACTAAATGAACATATCAAAAAAGAAAAAAAAAAAGAGTGACCCATTAATCGCATTTCTTTGCCTTGATAGCGGGTTGGGGGTGAGTAGGTGCCGAGGCCTGAAACTGGCCTCAGAGTCCATTTGTTTTCGTCATAATAACTTCCATGTGGATGCCTCCATTTTTAAAAAATTTTTTAGCGTTTATTTATTATTGAGAGACAGAGAGAGACAGAGCATGAGCAGGGGGAGGGGCAGAGAGAGAGGGAGACACAGGATCCGAAGCAGGCTCCAGGCTCCGAGCTGTCAGCACAGAGCCCGACGCGGGGCTCGAACTCACAAGCTGTGAGATCATGACCTGAGCTGAAGTCGGATGCCCACCCCGGATGCCTTCATTTTTTAAAGGTACAACCCCCATTATGAAAAATTTAGAAAATGCCTGGAAGCAAAAAGAAGAACATCAGTATCGCCCGTGATCTCGCCCTGTAGTAACGCTCATCTTTTGAGTATACATTCTTCTGGGTTCTTTTTCTACACATCGGCATCATTTTTTGCTTAAAGTAGGATCATGCTGTTTTGGAAGCGAGGTTTTTTTTCCACTCCATTTTCATGAACACTTGGCATTAAAAATTCTGAGAGGTGGTACAGTTCACCCCAATTTCTACCCAGCACGACATTCTGCAGAGACAAAAACAGGGCCATGTGAGATCCAGCTACCTCTTCCCAGAATCATCTATTCACTCTATTAATTTACTTACTCACTTTCTTATTTATTTATAGAGGTCAGGAGCACACAGGGGAGGAACAGAAGGAGGGAGAGAGAATCCCAAGCAGGCAACATGCTCAGTGCATAGCCCGATCAACCCCCGGATCGTGACCTGAGCTAAAATCAAGAGTCAGATGCTCAAATGACTGAACCACCCAGGTGCCCCATCTCTTCGCTCAGGGACCAAGGTCACACCACTTGACCTCTCGGTGGCTCACTTTCTCAGCCAGTACCATAGGGGTGATGTGAGTACAGGCCTCCAAACAGTTGTTGTAAGGATTAAATGAGCTAACGGTGTCCAAGAAACATTGTATCAGTGTTACCTCTTACTATGTGTCCTTGTGATCGTTCCAGAGTATTCCATTATATGGATGTTTCATAAACTATTTGTCAGTATTATATTGTTTGAAATTGCCTCCCCAGTTTTCCCTATTATAAAAAGAAAATGGTGTGATGAACATACTTATGTCTTTGCACATGTGCGTGACAGGTTCCCAGAAGCTCCAAGCAGTAGCCCAAGGATAGTTCTAAACGTTTCTGGAACTTTCAAAGCATGCTTTCCAAGTCGCCCTTCAGAGAGCTGGTGCCAGTTTACTCCACCACAAACAGTGTAGTTGAGTCCCAGCTCCCAGAACCCTCAGCAACCTTGGATAGTATCACTTTTCCCCCTCACAACTGCCCCTTTCATGAGTAAGCGTAGCATCCCGTCTTAATATGCTTTGCTTGGGAAACTGGTGAGATGGACAGTTTTTCATACACTCCCAGTCCTCATGTATTAACGACAGAGGTCTTTAATAAATTGTCTGTCTGTGTCTTTTCGCCTCAAGATGGTGCATCATCCTTATTGACTTCCAAGAGCTCTTTATATAGCAAAGACATTTACCCTTTGCAGCAGAGATATCGAAAGGACTTTCTCCGGTTTGTCATTCACTTCTCAGTTTCATTCTGGGTGGGTTTCTTTCCTTGTGTATTACTTCGTTCCCCCCCTCCGCCCCAGAGCCACTTGTTAACCAGCCAGAGGTACCATTGCTCTCCCCCCATCAGTATCTTCCTTGCCCGGTTCCATCAGCCTGGGGCCCTTTTAAGTTTGTAGCCTGGGGCAGTCCCTTTGATTTACTGCCCCCTACATAATGAAAAACCCAATTGGAAAGTGGTCTATCAGGTCTTTCCAGAAGTCCTAGACGACCCCAAATTGGCTGGGCTCCTACCCCTGCTGGCAGCCCAGGTCACAGGTCATCACGCCCCAATGACCCCCGAAAAGGGATAAATCAAGCCCCCAGGTGGTGCTAACAGTTGGTGCCAGCCAACTGGTTCGGCTGCTTGCTTCCCTGAATTTCCCTGAAAATTTTTGGGAGAATGTAAGTTATAGCCCAGAACGACAAGAGGAAAAATACGCAACTGAGGACGAGCCACAAAACCGGCCCCTTCCTGAGCCCTGCGAAGTGCCAGCCGCTGTGCACACACACGACCTCTCCGGCGATCCTCCACAAGCTGGGCGTTCCTGTGCCTGTTTGCTACATGAGGAAATGGAAGTTCAGAGAGGTTAGGTCACTTGCCCCCAGAAAACCCAGCTCATGAGGATGGAAACCAAGATCAAAAGGGATCTCACCAGGTTTCAAAGGTTGCGCCCTATCTCGGAGCCCCACTCACTGGACCCACCTGGGTTTTAACCCCAGCTGTGCCCCCGGCTGGCTTTGACACCAGGAAGACCCGGTCCCATTTTCCTTCACCTGGGGATGCTCATGACCCGCCCCTGTGCCACACAATATGGAGTCGAGAATCAAATTTTTAACGTGGACAACCTTGTGAACCGTAAAAGCGTTCGGCAAAGCTTACCCTTTGTGCCAACTTGTATCAACTTGTAGCAATCATGCAAAGCCAGACAGCTTACAGGAGATCACCAGCCCCTTTCCCACTCTGACCACCACACTCTTCCATTCATTCAACAACACAGAATCCTGAGTTCACCGGAACCCCGGGCCCCACGCCTCCCTCCTGCTCCAATGGGCCCCGACACATGGAATGCTGTGTACGCGGAGTCCCCATACCTGGGGATGCAGAGAAGGCTAGTGGCCCTGCCCGTTTAGGACACGGCAGCCAGAGGCACCCCAGCCTCTCTATCGGGCAGAGCATTCTACGAGGCTAAAGGAGGCCAGGCGGGATACAGCTGTAGCTTCCCTGCAAATTAATTCTTTTTTTTTTTTTTCCCCCGCCTCTAACCCAACACTACTGATATCAACACGGATAAATCTCAGACACATCGTGTGACGTTTCAGAACGGTGCTCACGGCATATCAATACATGAACTGTTAAGGCAATAGGTTTTAAGGTAAATATGGAATCAACTCCTAAAAGCACGTGTGTTCATTTCCTGGGGCGGCCGTAACAAACGACCTCAAACTTGGTGACTTAAAACAGCAGAAACGTAATCTCTCCCGGTTCTGGAGTCCCAAATCACTGTAACCCTTGGCCAGAATCAAGATGTCACAGGGCCCGCCCTTGCAGGAGGCTCTGTGGGCGATCCGTTCCTTCTTCCAGCCTCTGGTGGATGCCAGTGTTCCGTGGTTCATGGTCACATCCCTCCCATCTCTGCCTCCTCGGCCGCAGCACCTTCTCCTCCTCTGTGTCCAATCTCCCTTTTCTTCTCTCTTATAAGGACACGTGTCGTGGCATCTCGGGCCACCCAGAATAATCCAAGATAATCTCTCCATCTCAGAGTCCTTAACTGGGTCCCCTTTACATCGTAAGGTAACATTTACAGGCTCCAGGGATTAGGACTCTGGAAGAATCCATTCTATTATAATATAATGTGAAATATTTAATAAGTTTGTTTTTTTTTTTTAACTTAAGCCCTGCCAGCTCCTTGCTGTGTGGCCCTGGGCAATTTATTTCACATCTATGGACTTTTGTCTCCTCATCTATATTATGAAGTTACTGGCATCCATCTCAGGGGTGTGTACGAGAATTCAATAATCTACCGTATGCAAAGTGCCTAGAGAGCGTCTGGCTCATCACAAGTACAGACTTGCCATTATTATGGCCATTGCTATGGTCGCCGTCTTCCCGAAACCCAGGAGCATTTTCTACAGCACACCCATGCATACGCACACACACATGTATGTGCACACACACACACACACACACACACGCACCCTCCTGAGCAAGAGAAATAACTTTTTCTGCTTCCAGCCCTGGTTTCTGAAACTCAGCTTTGGCAGGGGGTGGGAAGAAGAGGGGAGCTAAAAACTACCATGGTAGACGCAGGGGCGGGGGGGTGGGGAGCCCCTTTGCAAAGGCACTTTTTGATCTGCTCTAACTGCCACTATAGAGAATTAGATGGAATTCATTTTTATGATGAAGGAATTAATGGTTATGGAGAGAATCGGGTTCAGGTGGAGGACTTGAATCCAAAGAAGGGAATAAAGCCTTGAAATTCAAATGAAAAATTATTATACAAGCATAAAGGAAACCTATTTTACACCTGTAAGACTAAATGTATAAATATGAACCAACTGCTCCCTCTGGGAGATGGGGATTGTGCTTTTAATTCACCTAGACAAATGTGCAGGCCCTTCCCTTCTACCTACACATTTCAATGAGGACCTGGGGCACCCCCAGACTGGCCACCTCCTCCCTCGAGCTATAGGCACTTTCTAGCCAGGGGTAAAAGCCCCTCTGGCCTCCCCAGAGCTTGCAGGAGGGAGGTGGGCTCCTGAAGCAGAAAAGTCCTTGGACAAGGTCATCTCAAAGTCTCCCTCATAGAGCTACAATTTTCTTTTTATTTTTTTTTATTTTTTTTTAAACGTTTTATTTATTTTTGAGACAGAGAGAGACAGAGCATGAACGGGGGAGGGTCAGAGAGAGAGGGAGACACAGAATCCGAAGCAGGCTCCAGGCTCCGAGCCGTCAGCCCAGAGCCCGACGCGGGGCTTGAACTCACGGACCGCGAGATCGTGACCTGAGCCGAAGTCGGACGCTTAACCGACCGAGCCACCCAGGCGCCCCGAGCTACAATTTTCTGGTCCTCCAGTCTCCCATCCCCCCCTCCATGGACTCCCGAGGCAGGACCCTACGGTCACCAGAATGTGTCAGCTTCATTCGTTCATTCCACGGCACCTCTGAGCACCTGCCGTGCTCCAGTCTTTGCGCTCAGTGCTGGGGATCATCTGGTTTGCAAAAGGGGAAACTGAGGCAGCAAGAGACTAAACGGGAGCAAGAGAGAGACCGGACTTTGGAGTCAAGGAAGCCTGAGTTAAAAATCCCTTCCTTGCCACCCGCAACTCTTTGACCTTGGACCACTCTCAGTTGGACCTTGGACATCCCCAAGTCTCAGTTTCCACCCCCCCCACACACCCCCACCCCAACCTCTGTAAAACAGAGAGGCTGAGATCCGCCACCTACGGGGGGGCCTTGAGATTAAACAGGCTTGCTGTTCAATCCATACCCGGCACAGGCGAGGCATTCAAAAACCCTGGTTATTAATATGGGTGCCCAAGAGCAAAAAGTAATATGATCGTTCAACTTAGCTCTTTGTCAAGCACCCTCTGTGCTCCTTTCCACACTGAGCTCACCCTAGAATTGCAGAGCTGGATATGAAAAGGTCTTAGCGATGGAGTACAGAGGAAGTGGGAAGGGAGGAAGCCAGTGTGTACTGAGTGCCCACTGCAGCCTGAGAGGCTCACCCAGTTCTCATCACTGCTCCCTAAGACGGTGCAGACTGACCGTGCCCGAGTTCCATCCGAGCATCTCTTACCATGTGCTTATGGCTGGTCACCCTCCCAATGCCCCGAGGGATCCAGGAAATCCCAGCACGCAGAAGGCACACGAAGGTCCAATACCACTGTGGATCGCCATCCCCACAAGATTCAAGCCCAGGTCTCCCCACCTTTCCCCAAGTGCACATATCCTGCTTGTACTAGAATCATTCATTCATTCATTCATTCATTCACCCAACGAGTCCTCTGAGCATCTCCTAAGGAACGTAGGCTACAACAGTGAAGGCACAGAATAAATGATCCTGCACCCAGGAAAGGACAGACCCCTCCCAGAGTGGGCCATGATGGAGGAGGGGCCTTCCCAAGGACACAAGGCAGGAGGAGCCCTGGGGACCAAAGGAGCAGCATCCCATCGGCCTCCCCTGAGCAAAGAGCCATCTGAGGTGGGAACCAGGCAGCGTTTGATCTTTTCTTCCTCAGTCTCATCCCACCCCGCCCCCAAAAGCCCGGGGGCCCGCAGGGAAAGTTAGTCTGGGCTTGTGGGCTTCCCCTGGAACTCGTGGCCAGCCAGGAGCTCCAGGCAAGCTGGAGGCGGGCGCCAGCACCTCCCCCCTTTGATTTGTTCAATGAAAATGCCTTGCCGGTTCCATAGATGCTCGGTTGTGATAAGCTAATTGTGCAAGGGCGCAGTCTACAACCCATTAATGCTGGACTCCTGCAAATTGAACTTGGAGTAGTGATCTAAAGGGGCCAGCGCAGGCAGGCAGCCCAGAGCCATCGGGCACTTGGTCTTTTGTTCGGGCAGCTGGGAGCTTGGGAGGAGACCTCCGTCCTCGGGCTGTGCAGCGGTTGCAGGGAACAGAAATCCCGGCTGCTCACACACCTCCAGCCCCGCCTGTCTGCAGGTACGCGGTGCACTCCCGCGTGCACACCTGCGGACACGCACACTCACCTGCTCTCCTCGGCTCTTGCACAGGTACACACAGGCTCTCAGCCTCACCTACGGCCGCACGCGCACTCACGCGCACGGTCCCCTCCGTCTCACACCGTCCCCGGGAGGCCACCCCAAAAAGAAACCTTCTCTCCGTCCCACGGAGGCCCCTTTGCCCCACACCAGGAGTGCAAAGGAGAGAGAGGTTGCTGGGCAGAGGGGAGGCTTCTACACATGTCGGGGAACACGCTGCAAAGATGGCCTTGGTTGCCTTTCTGGAAGCCAGTGGAAAGCAGTTAGCAAGAGGCAGAGGCCCAGAGGAGAAAAGAGAAGGAAGTGGAAAAGGAGGCAAAGAGAGGAGGTGGAGAGGGGAGGGGAGAGGGTGGAGGAAGGCCAGGAAAAAGGATCACTGAGATCCTATGTAGCGGTCTGCCTGGGAGAAGTCTGACTGTTACCATTACTGCTGTTATTTACCTCGGGAACTGGAATCCAACCACACTCTTTTCTTTCGCTCGGAAAAGAGAAAACGCCAAGCAGGAAAATATCCTAGTTTCCCTCTCCTTCCTATCCCGGTTGGAGCAGCTATCTCAAGGTCGCTCTTCTAAGAGTGCTACTACTTATGAGAGTAAAAAATAGTAGCAGAAGGTTGGGGGAGTGGGGGGAAAAGGTGTTCTTTTTCAAGGGTGCCCCTTCACAAGCTGCACTGAGGAATTCTGGCATCCGGAACCCGGAGCGAGCCTCCAGAAGGTCCTTTGTTCATGGATATTCTATTTCTCTCCCCACCCCCACGCCCACCCCCCTCCTCTCTCATTATCAAACATTTGAAGACTGAATAATTCCATTTGTTGACGTCTTTGGCCAGAGCTTCTGAAAATGCAAAAGGCCTCGCCGAAATCAGGACCCCTGGTTTTCAAGGTGGATTTATCACCCTTTAAAGGAAGATTCCTTGGGTAATCGCTTTCAGAAAGTGCTCATCACACAGGGATCTGAGATAAAAAGAGTGTCCTCTCCCTTGGGCTGCGGGGGAGGGATCCCTGGCCACTGCCGGCAGCAAAAAGGAAGCCTCAGTTGTGGCCCTAAGTCTCGCATGCGTCGGACCCATCAATTCACAGTCTGGGGCTGAAGCAGCCAGAGAAAGGCCAGCTTCCCCAGGCCAATGACACATTGAGGTCTTGCTCCAGATCCTTAGGCCTCTTTCCCACTTGGAGGGTTCATCTGGGGAAATTGGGAGGAGGAATTCCATGTGCCTTGTCGTCGCTCTTAGAAAGGAGGTGCTGGGGGCAAAGCGGGGGTGGGGGGCAGGTAGGAACTCAGACCAGACAGGGAGAAGATGGAGGTGGGGGACAGTTATTTACCCAAGCCATAGAGCACCAGGACCCAAGGAATTTCTAGAGGGAGGGGGTGCCAGAATCATGTTGGGCTGAGCCTGGAGATGCCCCTTTTGAGACAGCCTGAGGTAGATGCAAAGCAGAGGAGGGACCCTTCTGGAAGGTCTTTGCCCAACCCCACGTGGACCAAAGGGGTCCCCCAGGGATTCAGGTCTGAGTTATAGCCTGGTGCACAGTGGAGGCCCCTACATACTTGAGCACACCATGGAGATGGGGGAGGCAGGGCCGGGATGAACAGACTGAGAGAGGAAACCCACTGGGGAGAAGTCAGAAAGGCAAGGAGGAAAGGGGGTGGTGACAAAAGAGAGATAGAGGGGGCCCATGAGACAGAAAAGTCTGTGTGTGTGTGTGTGTGTGTGTGTGTGTGTGTGTGTGTGTGTAAGAGACAGGGAGAGACAGAGAGAGACAGGCAGATCAAGACCAAGAGAGAAGACGAGGGAGGGAGAAAGGAGCAGGGAGAGAGACAGATTAGGGTGAGGGGTTGGACGGGAACTTTCCAGGCCGAGTCCAGCCTGACACACACAATGGAGACCTGAGCCCCCCAGCGCTGGAAGCAGCAGAATGGTTGGCGGTCTTTGCAGTTGATTAATGTCTGTGTGGGGAGTGAATTTGGGCAAGGGGGTTAGCCAGGGGAACTGAGAGGAGAGGGAAAGATCCCCCCCCCCCCGCCACATCCAGCTGCAGCCGCCAGCCCCAGTTCCCAGGTGAACCCCCCTTTCCCCTGCTGGATGTGAAATTGCCATTTCACCCCGCCACACTTCTTAATTGTTGCAAAAATCATTTGTGAAATTGGTCTCCAACAGGCGAGAACGGCCACGCTCATTCCGACAGACACCCCCCTTCCTCCCCCTCCGCCTGCCCCGCGGGAGCCCACGGAATCCCCAAGCTGCGAATACTCAGGGTTGATGCCACTAGCAAGGGGTTTCGGGGAGCCTGCTCAGGGCCTCCCTCACAACTGGGCCCACAGCTCAGTCCTCTGCATGGCACGGTGGGGACCATGCCAAAGGTTAGGTGGCCCCCCCATGGAGCACCCCAAGTTCGCTGTCCCCAGCCACAGCTGGTGGGGCCCTGACCCCAGGAGATGATGCACGCGCGCGGCCCCGGCGGTAAAGTCAGCAAGGAGGGACCGAATCTTCCAGCCTCCACGCCAGCGCGCCCCAGAGGCCTCTCCTCGCCCAGGGAACTGACCCAAACACACATTCACACCTTCTTGACAGCTGAGACAGCATGGAAGCGACTCTAAAACATAAACACAGACAGAGACCTTCACTTAGAAGCACTCGCGTACTCAGACTGGCCCGCAAGCCTACAAGGAGCCTTACACACAAGCCGACCTCCACCTAGAGACACACAGCGGCTTAAATTCACACACAAACACACCCCTCGGTCCACCCACAGACGTAGAGAACCGGTGCCTTAAATCCTTCCTCGCCAGGATGGAAATTACTGATGAATGAATGAATGAATGAATGAACGTACATTATATTATAAGTATCTCTACGAAGGAGTGTATATTGTGTGCATATCTGTATGTGTATATCCATACACACATGCATACGTGCATACACATAAAATATACAGCCACTTCTGCAGGTCCCGGGCCAGACCCCCCAGCAAGACAAGATGTAAAGGGACCCCAAGTGTAACTGGACTTCCCCAGACACATACACGGTGGCCTCAAACTTCATCTCTCAGTCCCTCTCCTCAGGGGCAATGGATATAGCAGGGTAGCACCTCTAACGAAGAAAAGAGCCCAGAAAACCTTGTCGGGCCCCTAAAACTCAGGCCAGCCTGGTACCCGGGCCTGGGCAAGTGCAACCTGAATTCCCCCTTTCCAATTCTAAAGCTACCTGGCCTCCCCCTCCTCAATTCTGGAGCCGCTGGAAGGTGTGGGTTTAACAGGTTTTCTGTAGGCCCCCATTCCCAGAGTGCCTCCCCACCAAGAGCCTGATGAGCCCTCCCCACACCCCCCCCCCCAAGGGCTGGGACAGACGGGAGAGGAGGGAGTCTGTCACATGCTGAGAGGGGCAAAGGTCACAGGTGAGGAAAAGGGGAGGGGAAGGGGGCACACTAGGGCCAGCCTGAGGAGAGCCCCCCAGGCCAAGACGAGGCTGACCCCAGGACCTGGAGAGGGCGGGCAGGGGGCGGGCTGCGGGGCGGGGGCCGAGTTGGAGGGCTGGGTTTATTTTATTGTATTTTGCCTCCAGCGCTGGGCCGGAGACACTCTTTCCCGAGGGAGACAAAAGGCCTGCTGTCCTGGCGTCCTGCCCCGCTGGGAGGGCGGTTCGCCCCCAGGACTCGTGTCCCGGGGCAGGGGCGTCTGGCCACTCTGGCCGGGGATGGGGGGGGGAATCACCACCCCCACCACTGACCCTTTAATTGGGGCACTTCCCCCTGTAAATTCAGAGGGTGGGGGGAGCTCAGAATTGACGGGCTCCCCGTGGCACCAAGACTCTCCCCCCCAGATCCGGGGCACCACGCTCGCTGTCAGCCTCCGGGCACCAGACTGCCCTCGGAAAAGAGGTTCTGGGTCGTGGCCAGGGTGCCTGAAGAGGAAGGCAAGTTTAAACCCGGCTGCAGCTGGGGGAAGCGAAGGGGGAGACGAGGGGAGAAGACGCAGTCCCTAATATTTGGCACGCCCAGTTTTCTAAGCACTCTGGGCGGCTGGGAGCCGCGGAAGGCTGGGTGAGGACCCGCCACTGGGGCGCGGACGTTATTTCACAGAGAAAGTCATCAACCCTTCTCCTGAAGTCACCCTAGGCCGCTCGCCCGAGTGGCCCCGCTGGCGGAGATTTCAGAACGTGTGAGAGACATGAAGGAGATCCGCAATCAGCCCACTCTGGCCCTGGGAGGCCAGAGAAAAGGCGAGAATTCAGCGGAGCCGCCAACCCTGCAGCAGACATTCCCAAGCAGCCGGGACGCCGAGAGGGGCCGTGGGCGACCAGGGGGCTGGGCGCTCGGCCGCTGTGGCCCATTCGTCAAAAGAAGACACTTGCACAAAGTTGGCCCCCTCCCCTTCCCTTCTGCCCCCTTCCCCCAGCCCCGGGGCCTCGCTCCCTCTGTGTTAACGGGCGGTTCAAATTCTCCCCCAAAAACCAGGTCGAGCCGGGGATTAGAAAAGAGAAAAAAAAAAATAAATATTCGTTGGCGATTTCTTTTCGTTATTGGTCCTCGCCTCCCTTCCGCCCTGGCCCCCTTTTCCATCTCATGAATAAAAGAAAAGTCCGAACCTATCAGATCTCGTTCGCTGCCTCCCCCCCCACCCCACCCCCGCCGCCACCACCCCCGTCCCCCCCACTCCTCCTCGTACTCCAGCTGAGCACTTTTGCACAACTTACCCGGCGGATCGCTCGCCCCCTCGCTTCCCCTCTTGCCTTCCCAACCCCGTCACCCCCAGTCGCCTCCCCTCCAGCCCCGAAACTCCGACAGAGCCACCTCGTCCCCTCCCCGAGCCTTGTGGGGGGCGGGGGGCGAAAGCCGGTGCGCGAGGGGGACGTGAGTGTGGTCTGCAGCGAGGCGTGGAGGGGCGCGCAGGGAGGGAGCGGGCGAGCGCGGGAGTAAATATATAACTAAATACGGGCGAGAACCCACTCGGCAGCCTCTCGGCTCAGAAACTTTGGCCCGGAGCGCGCGAGCGCGCACGGCCGCCCGTCCGAGGCCGGGCCCTGCCTCCGGCCGCGGCTCCCCCCTCCCTGCCCCAGCCCCGCTCCGCCGCCGGCCTCGCCTCCCGGTTCCGCCCGGCGCATCCGCCCGCACAACTTCTGGCCGAGCCGAGCGGGCACAGGCGGACTTGGGGTTGGCGTGTTTGTTTGTTTGAACTTCCCTGTCGCCACCTTCCCCCCCCCCCTCCCGACCGCCCCCCTCCACCAACCTCCGCCCCCCACCTCGCCCCCCTCCCCAGCTTCTGGACGCGAACGGCTGCAGCCGGGGGTGGGGGTGGGGGCAGGGAGCGCGTGCGGAGAGGGGAGGAGGGGGAAGAGGTTAAAAAAAGCGAAGTGGCAGAAGAAGGAAAGAAAGAGAGCGCAGCGGGGGTGAAGGGAGCGGACGGGCAGCGATTTGTGCCGACTCTGGACTCGTCCCCGGCGTGCGCAAGAATGGCGGCCCTTCCCGGCACGGTCCCCAGGATGATGCGGCCGGCGCCCGGGCAGAACTACCCGCGCACCGGCTTTCCTCTGGAAGGTAAGAGCGCCTCCGCGCCTCCGCCGGGAGCCCGGGGTCCGCGGAGACGCGGCCATCTCCAGGGGTGGCGGCGGCGCCAGCGGCAGCTGGGCGGGAGGAGGGGGGCGCGCTCCCCGTCTCGTCTGGGACGGAGTCCGGGCGCTGGACCCCGGAAGTTTCCGGGGCCGACACTTGTCCGTTTCTGCGCGGCTTTCGGTGGCCGGCGGCCCGGCCTCACGGGTCGCGCGGGCCCTGGCCTTGCTCCGCCGGGCGGAACCCGGGGCAGATTTCGGCCCCTGGGAAACGCCAGCTCTTCGTGAATTTCAGCTCGTTCCACTATTTTCAGATACTTCCCTCCCCCCGCCCCCATAGTTTCTCGCAGCTCTCCTGCGTTCGCCCCTGCAAGCGCGTCCTACTCCTCGTCCCGAATTGTTCTTTTTTGTGTGTTTGTTTTCCCCACTGCTGGGATGGTCTTCCCAAACCCCTTTTATTTCGAAATGCCGACAGCATGTGGACAGCGTGTGTCCAAACCAGGAAGGTTCTCCGCTTCTTCCAAAGCAACAGTCAGAAACTCCTGCTCTTGGGGTCTGGAAACAAACTAATGCGAAATAATCGATAGCAACGATTTCCCCCGGCCCCACCCCCACAACTTTTCACTTGGGCTTCGGAACTCGGGAACTCTCCTGGGAGAGGACCCCGGGACGGGAAAGTGAGCGATTCTGTAATGCGTCCTCCCTAAAGAAATATGCAGCGCCGGGGCGAGCAGGGAAGGACGCACCGTGGACGGTTCCCGGCTCCAGGAAAGGGTGCGAGCGGGCTGCCGAGACCCTTTCCTGCGGGTTTTTTTTTTTTTTTTTTTTTGGCTTCGTTTTGTGTTGTGTTGCTTTCTTTCTAAACGGATGGAAGGCCTTCAACCTGTCAACCGAGGGATCACTGGGCTCCTGGGGGCAGGTAGCCACGGTGTCACACGGGACACCGCTTTCATTTTGTAATTACTCTTCTGGTAATTGTATGAGCCCCCTTGTGCGCGAGGAAGGGGAAAGGAGGCGGGGAGGGGATGGACGGGCAGGCAGCCTGCGATCTGGGGAGGGAGGGGTCCCTCCGGCAGCGGGCCGGGCGCGGGTCCCTGCATTAGACAGAGGCGAAGAGAGTGGCTCCGTGATCAAGTGCGCGCGAGCAGCCACGCAGGCGGGAGGGCGCGCAAGCCCGGGGATTTGCCGTAACACTCTCCTGTAGCGAATGCAAGCGAAACAGGCGGCCGAGGACGCGCAGCGGATTAGAACAATATTTGCCCAACATGACGGAGAATACTGAGGAGAGCCGAGCGCCGGTCGCTAAAGAGGCTCTTGAATATAAAGTTGGGCGCTCGAGAGCCCTCCAGTGCTAATGGCATATCCCGCCACGGAGACCGAGTGACTCTGCCTTGGCGACGCACGATTTCTGATTAAATCCGAGGGTGGCTTCAGACTCCTACTTTTGCAAAGAGAGGTGGGGGGGGTGGGGCCGGGAGCGCGAGGAAGGAGGCGGTAGGAACAGCCGAGCCTCTTCTCGCCTCCTCCCTTCCAATTATACCGGCAGCTCCCTCCACTCGGGCGGCTGTGAAATCGTTCTAATCTGCCAGATCTCCGCAGCCGCCGAGTCCCCAAATTGGGGGGATCGAGGCCGGATTAGTGCACCGGGTGTCCCCCAACCTTCTGGGAGGAAATTGTGTAGACTTTGCATTAAGGCTTCTGAGGAGCTCTCCCCTCCCCAGCATACCGCAGGGGCTGACCACGGGGGATGTCTGTCTCCCAGGTTCCCAAAGTCACCCACACCCCGGGCGGGGGGGGGGTGGTGGTGGGGGACTCTGGCCCATCTGTGTACCAGCCTCTCAGAGCCCGCAGGGACAGTTCATGGATTTCTGAAGCCAACTAGTATTTGATTTGGAAGCTTGGAGCATCTCCCCAGATCTCCCCAAAACGAAATTAGAGCTTTGAGAGGGGTTGGAAGCAAGGAGAGTCCCTCAAGGGACAGCCAGGTGACCCCAGAGGCAGGGACCAATGGCGTCATGTCACCAGTGCCTCGACTGTTCAGGTAGAAGTTGGACGGCTCTGCCAGCCCAGGCCAGAGCACTAAACACTGGTAATTAACCAGCACCTTCTGGCTCGCTCCAAAATGGATCAGTCTTGACCACCTAGGGCACGGAGCGGACCAGAGGGGCCACATCTCACCCGCTAGTGGCCTCTCTAAGAGGCAGGCAGACCTGTGGCCCAAACTGCATCCTGGGGGACATTGGTCCCAGAGACTCCAAGACTCCATCAGCCTCTTGGCTCCGTCCCCTCCCTCCCGTCCTCAGAAGCATCCGTCGTCCTCATTCCCCATGGTGTGACAGGAGCAGGGGCACGCGGCGTCTGGGGGACTGTAGCAGCCAGCCGTGACTCCCCCCTCCATCCTTGCAGGACCTTCTCTGAGCTTTATGACGGTTTTCGCCTGACCTCTGTACTGCCTGGGCTCCAAATGTGTGTGTGTGTGTGGGGGGGGGGGGGGTTCAGGGATCCTCTGTCAGGGGTCTTGGGGCTCAAATGAGACCAGCCAGGGAGGTGTGCTCAGTGTCTCCTCCCCATCCTTACCCTGTGCCTCTCTCCTTCCCCATCTGCCCTCCCTTCTCCAGTGTCCACACCACTTGGCCAAGGCCGGGTCAATCAGCTTGGCGGGGTCTTCATCAACGGGCGACCCCTGCCTAACCACATCCGCCACAAGATAGTGGAGATGGCCCACCATGGCATCCGGCCCTGTGTCATCTCCCGCCAGCTGCGTGTCTCCCATGGCTGTGTCTCCAAGATTCTCTGCCGCTACCAGGAGACCGGGTCCATCCGGCCTGGGGCCATCGGAGGCAGCAAGCCCAGAGTGAGTGTCTTTGCTGCGAGCCGACAGTCGTCCTTCCCACGGTTGGGGGATCCTGGCCGTAGCCCCTCTCAATGCCCTCCATCATCCAGTATCACTGGGGGTTCCGTAAGCTTCCTCACCCCCGGATAGCTCCCTCCTTACTTGAATTTCCAGTGGATGGAGATAACTGAGGTTCCAGGTTGCCCAAGACTTGGAGGCCCATGAGTCATCCCTGGGCCGTCCCTATGTCTGCCCCATCCCCTATCGTCATCCCAGACCAGGGAAAAATCTCCCCTCTGTCTTGCCTGAAATAGTGAAAGGGAGATCCTAGGAGTCCTAATTAGCTTTTTATTTTATTACCTATCACTTCCCTGGGCCCTCAGTCAGCTGCCTTCCTGGGAACCAGGCTCAGGTTTTGTGAAAGGATAAAGCCAATCTCAGAAGAGGGCGGCGGTGGTGGGGGGGGATGGGAACCAGAGCCACCAGCCTGGCCTGGGGCTCTTGGGAGGTTGATATTAAAAGTATCTCCCTCCCCCCACCCCATCTTTCCACTCCTGCTCTCCCACCTCCACCTCTGAAGCAGGTGGCGACTCCGGATGTGGAGAAAAAGATCGAGGAGTACAAGAGGGAAAACCCAGGCATGTTCAGCTGGGAGATCCGAGACCGGCTGCTAAAGGATGGGCACTGTGACCGCAGCACGGTGCCCTCAGGTGAGAAGGCAGCTGAGCCAGCGGAGTCTGGTTCAGGCTTGGGGTTCGGGGCTGGGGGTGGAAGAAAGAGGACAGGAGGTGCTGAATGACGCGGAGCTTGAAGGAAAGTTGGGGGGAGCAAGGGGGACAGGAGCGTGGAGAGAGTTGGGGCACAGGAGGGACTCAAAACCGAAAGGAAGATGAAGCCAGGGAAGAAGGAAGAAGAAAGTTCAGAAAGAGAGAAGAGGAGGAGGAAGGAGAGAAGGAGGGATGGATGGACAGAACGGAAGGAGGGACGGAAGGGGCAAAAAGTTAATCCTATAAGGCTGGGTGATAACAGGAGCTCCCTGGGCACTTTCTCCGGGAAGTGGCCTAGAGAGATGGGTCCATCCTAGGAGGGTTGATCTCCGGTGGGCTCCCTGGACCCCTTTCCCCAAGTCACAATTTCTGTTTCGTTAGTGCCACCAGCCAGCAATGGGTCCCAAATGTGGGGGCCTTCCAGCATCCTGCCTTGTGAGACAGAAAGCGGCCTGGGATGTCCGTGTGCAGGGGCACGTGTGTGTGGGGGCGGCCAGGCACGCAGGGCTGGGCCGCACACCTGAGTGTGGAGACCGCAGCACAGGGGCTGGAGGGCCTCCGGGAAGGCCCTGGGGGAGTGGGTGTGGGTGTGAGTGTATCTAGGGGATGCGCGGGTGTAAGGCCCAAGTGTGTGCAAGGATGCGAATGGGAAAGCCACCGTGAGATGCCCCAGGTGGGTCGGCTTCCCTAGCGAGTGACTGTCCTTAGGTAGAGACGCTTAACCGGGGAGGGGGGCAGCGGGTGTGAATCTCATTGCGGCGTGTTGGGGGTGGGGGGTGCTGCGCGGCTTTCTCCCAGGGGCCCAGGTCGCGCCGGCTCCGCTGCCCCAACGACTTATACTTGGTCTTTTGCCTTTGAATTTCTGAGGTTTAGTGAGTTCGATTAGCCGCGTGCTCAGAATCAAGTTCGGGAAGAAAGAGGAGGAGGATGAAGCGGACAAGAAGGAGGAGGACGGCGAGAAGAAGGCCAAGCACAGCATCGACGGCATCCTGGGAGACAAAGGTAGGGAGCCTCCCCGGGGACGCCACGGCGGAGCCGCGCGTCCCCACCCGCCCGCGTGCGGGCCGGTGCTGCGCTTCCGCCGCCCAAGGCTGGCGACCGAACTTCAGCGGGAGGACTCGCAGCCTCCGGGGGTGGGAGCGGGGGGGGGGGGGCGGGCAGCCGGGAGCCCCCTCGAGGCTTTGCCGAGAGCGCCCCCTCGGCGCGCCCGGGGCCAGGGCAGGGCGCGGAGCCGGGGCGCAGACGGACCCCGCCTCCCCGGGGAGCCGGCGGCAGGTTGGTGCACTGCGCGCCGCCGAGTGCGCGAGCCCCGCGCGCAGGGCCTCGCCGAGCCCTCCGGCGCGTGTGTCCTCCGGCGCTGGCGTTTTGGCGGCTGGTCCCGGCATGGATCTATTATTTATAGGAAACTTGGGCAAGGGCGGGGGGGGGGGGGGGACGAGGAAGGAGGAGCCGGCCCGCGGCTCCCTAAATGAATTTGTTAACCAGACCCGCACACGCTCTCTAAACGGTCCCTTGAAACCCTGCCTGACAGTTGACTGACCGCTGCAATCAATAAAAATTAGCGAGGGCCGCGTGGGCCGCCGCCGAACCCTCAGCCTCGCGTTGTCAGGGCGCGCGGACCGAGGCAGCGCCGAATGGGTGCAGACGGGCGCACGAGGCAGGGCCTTGCCCCCGTGGGGCCGGGAGTCGAGGCCAAGTTCCCAGAGGCCCGGGGTGGGGAGGTCTCGGGCGAGGAGAAAGATTCGGACGCTCCTCGCACTCTCCCCACTTTTCAGCGCGGCTGGGCCGCTGCCGGGAGTCTGAGCCTGGCGCCCGGCTTTTTCCCCGGATCTGCTAGGGAAGGCATTTATCTTTCAAGCGCCTGCACGCCCCGGGAAAGGGGGGGCGTGCTTTTGTTTATTGACGGGGGGTGGGGGGGGGGAAGTTTCGGGAGAAGGGGAAGTCTTTCTCATTACCCCCTCCCCTCGGAGTTCTCTCTGAGACTGGGTCTTCCGTGGGGGCATGGAGGAGAGACAGACAAGAGCCAGAGCCGGGGAGGCTGGCTGGGGAGAAGAAGCAAGCCCCCCAGCAGGCATGCGGGCCGGGGCAGGGGTGGGGGGCTGCAGGCAGGCAGACAGCAAAGACAGTGCTCCTGTGAACCAGCAAAACAGTAGCTTTGTGGAAAGTGGGGAAGCGCCCCGAACCTGGGAACTTGGGAGGAGCACATTTGGCTGGAATTTCTTTGCAGAGGTTTCTCGAGGTACCTCCCTCCTTGCGTCCTGCGAACTCCCAGCCAGGGTCTCTCCCCAGTTTTCAGCAGGCTCTCCCAACCTTGAAGATGAACTTCAGAGACAAAGCCCGCTTCCAAAGACGACACCCAGGGAGGCCCAGCCCCCACTGGCCTGGTGGAGGGGGAAGGTGGGAGGAGGGGCAGGGGCAGCCCCTTTGAGAGCAGCCTAGAGCTGGGGAAGGGGCGGGCTATTGACATTCAGGGCCCCAAGTGGAGCCCAGTCCCGCCAGGGACAAAAGGGCGAGGGAAGAAAGGGAGGGAGCCGCGCCTGGCACCCCGCTGCGCCGGGCCTGTCGCACAGCCTCAGGTCTGCAGTGGGAAGGGGTCCTGTGCCGCTAAGGAGCGCCTCTGGCTTGGCCCAGGCAGCCCTGAGCCCTGCGACCCCCTGTGGGGGGACCCAGTCCTTACTTCAGTTTGTAGCAGAAAGTGGCTTAGGGGCACTTTTTTTGTGGGGTGGGGCACATTGAACTTGAAGGGCTCTTTTCTGGTGCCTTACCACACGGCAGACGCCGTTTCTGGGAGGTAACTGGGGGAGAGGCGGAAGGAGGTTTGGTTTTATTTGGAGAGACTTTAGGTGTGCGTGTGTGTGGTTGGGGTTTGTCCAGTTCCGTCTGTGAGGACGCAGCATAGAGAAATCTGTCCTGAGAAAGAAGGAAGGGAAGGGGATAGAAAGGGTGGGCTTTGGGGAGCCCTCCGCCTCCAGGGAGGTCCTGCGCTTCTGGTGTTGGTCAGGGCTTACGAAACCAGCTAAACAGGCAACTTCGCTGCAGAGAGGATTTCCCTTCAGCACAACCAGGAAGCTCCAATTCTCCAGGGGTTTGCGGGGAGGAGGCAGAGAGCACAGGAGCTGAGTCTGGAGAGGAGTTGCAGAAATGAAATGGCACCCGTGGGTCTGGTATCCAGAAAGCCCAGCATTTTTCTGAGTGACAGTGGGCATGTCGGGCGCCGGGACTGTGGGCTGGGTGGCTGTGTCAGCGCATGTGACTCTCCGTGTGGCTCTTTGCCCGTGGCCCTCTGGATCGTGGTGCCGTGGGGCTGTATTCTGTGCAACCGCGGTTCCGTGTGGCTCTGCAGGGTGGTTGTACGTGGGTGTGAATGGGCAGAGCGACCGTGGGAATGAGTGAGGGTTGCCTGTCCATCTGATGACAAGTCACATCAGCCCCCTGAGTACCTGGGCAGGCATCCCAGGCGACCCCCCCCCCCCTCCAAGTGGGAACCTCTCCTCTCCCTCCTAGGCCCCGGCCATCAGCTTCACGGCCAAGTTAGAGGTGAAAAGACCCCTTAACCTCCACCCAAGCCGGCCAGGTGGGGAGAGGCAGAGACCCCTCAAAGCGCAGAGCAAAGGGAGGGGTGCACGCCCACAAACTTTGTTTTGGTTTCTTGCTCTCGACAAACGCTTTCTCCGGGGGTTGCCCCTCTCGTGGCGGGGAGCCTTGGAAGAAGGGGTTTAAGAGCTCTCCTCTTTAAGCGCTAAAGAGAGATCCCTCCCTGAGTCCGTTTTCCCCTATCGTCCGCTTGGCATTTAATAATGTTAAGACTTATTAGAGCTGGTAATGAAAACTGGGACTCCTGAATAGGAAACTGTGTTGGAGAGGGGTGTAATAGCTTCCAGGCATGGTAAGAAACTATTTATCCGCAATCAGTCCTCACTCTCAGAGTTTGAAGCACAAACGTTAAGTTGAAGGGTTTTAAAGCAGATTAAATTGAGCTTTTATTTCTGTGCACTTTCATCTCTGAACAGCTCACTCCTGCTCCCCTTGGGCTGATATTCATGAGGCTGTTCATATTTTTTTTTTTTTTTTTGCTCTTATCCTTGTTAAGACTGAGTTATTAGGATTGTTGGTGGTGAGAATTTCAGACCGCTAAGGAGAGGGGCTCCGGCCACACTCTGCTCACCTGGAGAGGGAAATGGACAGTTCTTGCCCTCATCCACTTGGACCCTCTTCCCCTCAGCCCTGCTCCGAGGATCAGGGGAGACACAGGCCGGAGACCCAAGTGGGAAAGGATTGGAGGAGGGACAGAGAAGAAAAAGATTTGCCTAGCCTGAGCCCAGAGAGACTCTGCTGGGAAATTTGATAGGGGTTTGCAAAAAGTCAAGCCATCTCTCTGGGGGAACTAAGGGGGCCAGTGTAAAGAAATGGGGGGGAGCAATATCAATAGTAATCAGCACCCCGAAACCTCATGCCTCTGACGTTGCACAAACGTAGGCTGAAACTGACCAGATCAGACGTGGGGCTCCATCTGGGCCTCTGGGGTACGGCGCCCAGAGAGGTCACGATTAATACGAAATAAGGAGGAAGAGGGGGGACTCACAAACTAAAACGAAGAGGGTGCATTTGCCTCTGTGGGGAAGAGTGCCATGGTCACCGCCGGGCGGAGACTTTGCTGACTTCCCCGGGTAGGAAAGACCGTCCGAGGTGGGGGCCGAGGGGGGTGCTGGGTAAGGCAGATCTGTGTTTCTTTCCCTCTTTCCTTAATGCATTTTTAAAGCCGCGAACGTACAGGTGTGGAGTGGCAAATGACGGAGGAGGATCGGAAGGGAGAGGAGAGCCCCGAAGTGTCGGCTTTAGACACTTGTAAAAGGAGGTGGGAAACAATTTAATTTGGCAGCGCGGATAGCTGCTAATGCGGTTTTCGGTCGTTCGCTACACTGGAGGAAGCTGTTTTGATTGTGTGTACAAGGACCTGCTAAATTTAATTAGGCTCCGGGGGAGCGCATGAATAGGGGAAGGGGGGGGCTCGGCTCCCCTCAGCCCACACCGTTTTTTGTTTTTTGCTTTTTTTTCTTTTTTCCCTTCCCCCGGCTTCACACCTGGAAGGGGCATTGTTTACCGGATAGGCGAGAGCGGCCGAGGCAAAGGGAGGCGGCGCGGAGGGAGCGGGGCCTTGGGAGCGGGAGCCGGGGAGGGGACGGAGATAGTCCATTTATCAAGAAACAATCTGCATTGATTTAAACCAACAAGTTCCCTCCTCTGTAAATGTGTGTTTAGAGAAAGGTAATTGACACTCTACCAAATCAAAGGATTACCCCGGGTTGGCAATCTAATCAAACAGAGTCCAGGCGGGATTTGAGGCTGTTCAGAGTGGGGATCAGCTTCGCATAATGGGGGCTCGGAGGAAGATGGGAGGGTGTCAGGCAATTCCCCGGCTTTAGGCTGAGCTCGGTGGTGGATATTCAGTGAGACCAGAGGGAGAGAGGGAGGGGGGCGAGGCCTCCGCCGCGCCCGGGTGGTGGGGGGATGGGGTGAGCGGAGAGGGGGCGTGCGGGGCGGGGGTGGGGGAACATCCCGCAGGAGGGGGGCTCCCGGCGAGGGGGCGAGCCCACACTGGGCTGACAAGACTCCCCCTTTCTTCCCTCCATCCCCCCCAACCGAAGCCGCGCGAGGGGAAGGAGGGAGCGGAGACTAACGGAGAACAACAAAACACTGGCGCTCGCGCGCGCGCTCGCAGCCCCGGAACCCGCGGTAAATAAACAAAGTCGGCAAACTGTTTGCCAGATAAACTCGTGCCTAAATCGAGTGTGACGGGCAAGGAGAGTCGAGACAGAAGGAGATAAGGTTGGAGGGGGAATGAACGAGCATAATCTAATAGAAGACATTTAGCAAACAAACTTGAAACAAGAACAGGGTAGCGGAGGGTAATTATCCGCCCCAGAGAGCGAGGGAAGCCTTCGGAGGGCTGGGGGTGCGGGGGTGGGGCGGGGGGGGGGCCCGGAGCCGCGGGGGTGGGGCGTGTTGGGGAGACGGGGAGGCCAGAGGCCTTTGGGACTCCACGGGGAACCGGGCCAGGGTCCCCAGGGCGCGCAGGGGAAGGCCTTTGGGACTCCACGGGGAACCGGGCCAGGGTCCCCAGGGCGCGCAGGGGAAGGGCTCGGCTCCCAGATTGAGGTTCCCGCGCGGCTCCAGCCTCCCGGACGCATTTCTACACGGGGTGGGGGTCCCCCGCCGCGGAGGCGTGCGGGTTTTATGTTCACCTCCGGGCACGCACCGCCCCACACACCGGCTGTTTCGAGGCGTTTGTACCTAAAAGACTCGTGTGCGCGGCGCAGCCGTGAAAGGAATTAGATATTTACCAGTTTGAAATAAGCCTGGCTAAGAAGAAGAGAGAAGAGAGAGAGAGACATTGAAAAGACGAGGCTGGCTGGGAGAAGACTTCAAACGAATTCATCACTTGGAATGGTGGAGGGGAGATTTACCAGACAGTATTGGGAAGTTATTTAGATATTAATAACACATTTTCCTGAGGCGCGACCACGGCAGCCATCTGCGCGGCTCTTGGAGCTATTTGGCTGGGTGAAATATGGGCGTCTCAAATGTTGGGAAGAGATAACGCAATCAGGCCGTAACCCTGGTCCTAAGACGGCATCGCAGCGTTAAACCCGGATTAACCTCCCCCCACCCCCGCCGCCCCCTCCCCTTTCACAGCTTTCCAAATTTTTCACTGGAATTTACATGGAAGGATTTAAAAGCACATATAACAGTAGCCTTAAAGCAGTAAGGTGATTATTTGGGCTTTTTTTTTTTTTTTTTTTAAAGAATGCCTTTCTGAAAATGATAGTTGTCACACATTACATCTTATGTAAATAATACGATATAAAAACATATATATTTTTTATACATAGAGAGAGTTGAGCAAAGGAGATCTCCTTCCAGGTTGCCTCTTGGGACTTTCTGTTTGTCATCATCAGCAACGTTGATGAGGCCTGGTTCCTAATGGGAACCTAAAGAAACATGAAATGTACAATCAGCTAAAGCCAGACAGAGTTCACACCACAGAAGGGGCACAGAAGTGCCTGGTGAGGAGAAGCCTTCCAACTGTTAAGAGCACAGAAGAGAAACCCCAAAGGGGAGATTCTCCAGGGGCTTTGGGGCCTTGAAGGCCATGACTAAGGGGGGGGGTACATTCCAGGAATTCCAGGAAAAATAGCTCGTCTCCTTCTCCCATCCCAGACTAATGAGGTAATTAGGAAACCCGGTTGGGGATGGGGATAAGAGGAGATTGGAAGGTGGGGATGCCCCCCTCAGTTTTTACTGTCCTAGGCCTTCCCTCTTCCCCCCCCTCCCCCCAACTCTGCCTGAAAGAGGAAAAGGTGGAAATGGGGTCAGCGCTTTCTGACCCGCTCTGGAGCGATTGGCCCCGGCTGGGGTCGGGCAGGGGGAGGGAGGGAACTTGCCTTCCCAAATCGAATCAAGGCAGAACGGTGACCTAAGGGGGAAACGTCGCCATTAGTAGATAGATCTCTCCAAAACTTCAAACAAAGTGGGGTGGGGGTGGGGGGAAGGGAACGGTGAAGCTGGGTAGGCAGAGGCCAGGCGGGGAAGGGGTCCGCAGGCAGCTCAGGGGGGACTGGGAGCCTGCGAAGGGGAGGGGCCCGGAGGAGGAAGAGAAAGGGTCGAGGGCAGAGGGGAGGTGGGGGCCAAAGGAAGGGGTGTAGGAAAGGGGATATGATATGCCAGAGGGGAGTCGGCTGCACTTGGAACTTCAGCCCCCGGGGAGAGGCAAGGCTTCGCGGCGCTGCAGCCTGGGGAGGGGGGGGGGGTTGTGTGCGCCCCAAGCCGTGCTTCCATGAGGCCCCTAGGGCATCCCAAGGCGCCAGGGCGCTCCAGCCTGGCCCTCAGTTGGGCACCTCCGGGAGCCGCAGAGCCCCGCAAGCTTGCTGCGGAAGGGTCCGCACGGTTTCTCCGAGACTGCGGGTCAGCTAAATGGTCCAAGATTTGGTCGCCCGGGCCCTGACTGTGCGCTGGGCCTGCGCCCAGGTCGAGCCCAAGGGAGGGGTGAGCAGAGACCGGGGAGACACAGAGGCACAGAGGGGGTACGAGAGAGAGGCAGACGGAGGAGAACAGCAACAGGGGGAGGGGAAGAGAGAGAGAACGCTGCGCGCTGGAAAACTGGAGCGAGAAAGACCGAGCGCGGGGGGTAGAGAACCTGCCCGGAGCGTTGGAGGGCGCCGAGAAATGCGGAGGGGCCGCGGGAGGCGCGGAGCGGCAGGAAGGAAGACAAAGGGACGCCGAGTCCCCGAAAGGCTGGCCGGGGACGGGCGGGTCGGGAGAAGCCGTAGGCCCCCGAGGCAGCCCGCGGGAGAGCGCGGGCGGAGAGGGCGAGCGCGCGGAGCCGGGCGGCGGCGGGAGGCGGGCGAGCCGCTGTCGTCCTTTTGATCCTCCGCGGCTTCCCCTTATCAGAAGCGCTTTCGGTGACACTGGCACAAAGGCAGTTCATCATATTACAGCGCGGCCCGGCGGCTCGCTGCGATCCCGCCGCTTAATTAGAGGCGAGCGAGTCGCGGCCGGCGGAGCGGGAGGGAGGCCGAGCCCGAGGCGGGGGCCTGGGCGCCGCGCTCCGACCCGGGGCGCTGAGCAGGGGCCGGCCCGAGAGCCTGGTCCAGCCGGGACCGGGAACAAGGGCGGGGGGTGGGGGTGGGGCCCTCATTCGGAGCGCTGCTCCTTAAACGGGCCTATCGGGGTTTCACTGCCATGAGAGTGAGGCTCCCTGCCTTCGGGATGTTCGCAGCCGCCCCTTCTAAGTTCTCGGCTTTGGGGAAGAAATGGCGCAGGCCGGCATCCCCACTCCCTGGCTTCCCACGCCGCAGACTGGAGGGTGAGAGGGTGAGTAAGGGTGATGTTACAAGGCTGGAGAGCTGAAAGCTTCATGCTGCTCTGGGCCCAGTTCACACCCACAGGTTACCAGCGGCCAGAGGGTCAGATTCCCCCCTCCTGCGGCTTGCCCTGTCCCCAAACGATCCCAGCTGCGCCAGGCAGGAGGAATCAGGAGGGGCAGAGGGCATCGTGGTGGGCCTGGGAAGGAACGGTGCCAGTGTCGGTCCTGTCCCCCAACTCACTAGAGTGTAATCTTGGACAACTTGCTCAGTGTCTCTGGCTCTCGGTCTCCTCCTATGAAAGCCAGAGCCCTGGACTAAGTCAAAGATTCTTGTCCTCCTTGGGGGGGACCTTAGACCCCTTTGGGAATTGGATAAAACCCAACAAACTGGCCAACCACACAAGTTCGTACAGACAGAATTTCGGGGAGCGTATAAAGGGGTCTCTGGGCCTCTGGAGGCCATGCCCCATTGGGAACTTCACGCAGGCAGTTTTCCTGGTGACTAATATTCTCTAGGGAGTGTCTCTCCAGACACTCCTGGATGAGAGAGCCCGGGATGAGGATCTGGAATTGGAGGAGGGGTGTTGAGGCTGGAAGCCTGCCCTTTATCTGGCCCTTGCTGCTTCCACCCCTTTCCAAAGCATGCAGCAGTATCCACCCAGTCACCCCCATTTGGTTGTTGGAAGGGTCCTTTCTGAGGTTGAAAGAAGCACAAATGTGGTGTTCCCCTTTTTTGTCAAAGAAAGAAAGACGGGGGGGGGGGGGGGGGGGGAGGGAGAGAGAGAGAGGAACGAAGGGGGGAAGGGAAGGGAAAGAAGGAAGGAAAAGAAAAGAAAGAAAGAGAAGAGAGAAAGGGAGGAAGGAAGAAAAGAAAGAAAAGAAAGACTTGTTTCAGAGGGTGAATTTCTTCAACCTGTAAAATTTTGTTGAGCACCTACTATGCATTGTGCCAGGCATTGTGATAAGTGCCCAGGAGCACCTGAGACACCAAGAAGGTCTCTGCCTTCAGAGACTTTTGAGCCAGGTGGTTGAGACAGAAAATAAACAAGCCTACGATAAAGAGATATGCCCCAGCGCATGTGTTTGTGCGCGTGTTTACCTGGATCTCTGAGTGCGCCTCGCCCCCTTGCCAGGCTGCCTGTGTGTTTTGGTGTTTGTGAGTGTTGTCTGTATGTCTGTGTGCGCGTGACTGCACGCAACAACAGGATGTGTTTGGGGCCCGGGCTGGATTTGGCAGGCAGCCCCCAACCTGACTTGGGGGGGTCACAGGCCTGGAAGACAGGGCACGGGAAGCGCCCAGGGTTCCAGCTAAGAGGAGGAGGGAGGGGCGGCCTGGGGCCTGGGCTCCCAAGCGCCTTCCCTGTGCTCTTTGCCACTGAAAAAAAAGATCAAACAGCCCCTAGGACGGGACAGAAAAAGGCGTGGGGCGTCCTCCGGAGAAGCAGCTTGGAAAACTCCAGCCTGAACTTTTCTGGGGTCTTTTCACGGGACCCAGACCCAGCGGGGCCCCAGTGGAATGGGCAGCTGCCTTTCTGCAGGACCCTCCCCCGGTCCCCAGCCTCTGTGGAGTAACAGGTGGAGAGGGTCCACTCTTGGACGCGGGTTCAAATTACAGCTGTGGGTCTGTAGGTGCCTGGGGAAAGTGGAGAGAAGGTAACATTTGGGGAGGTTTCGTGGGATGTCCTGTGTTGTGTATACTTTTGCGCAGAGATTGTGCGTCTGGAATCAAACGCGCTCCAGTTCTCTGGAAACTTGTCCTACGGTCTGCATCAGATTTATCTGGGCTGCACACAAATCAGGTTCAGAGTTCATCTCCAGAGCATCAACTTTGGGGTTGGTAGGGGTCAGGGGGAGTTCTAAGGAACCTTCTGGAACTCTGTCATTCCCAGCGGAAGCCTGCAGAAGACCTCCTGTCTCCTGCAGTCTCTTGTAACCACAGAACCAACCCCAACTGCTGGTCCAGCGGCAGAAGGAGGAACCCAGGACTTTCGGGACTGATTTTGTACTAATCCCCTCCCCACCCCCACCCCCGTTCCTCCTCTTTGCAAGTTTTTCTCCACACTTGGTCTTCTGGGTCTTAGATTCACTCTCGGGAGAATGAGAAGTCCAACAGAAAAAAAGAAATTCCAGGGTGTGTGTGTGTGTGTGTGTGTGTGTGTGTGTGCGCGCGCACGTGCATGCCCCCGCGAGAAAAAGCTAGGAGATGCCCGTCTGCTTTCTTCTACTGCTTTTTGCTCCTCCGTTCTCTTCTTCTATTATGGTCCCTCCAGCCGCCTGCAAATGCCGCCCCTCCCATCTTGGGTGATGGGGAAGGTTCTGAATTATTGTGCTGGCATTTTTAGGATTTACTGGAGGTGCTGGGAGTGAACCCTAAGCAAAGAGGCTCTGGAACCTCCTTTCCTCCCTTGAGGGTCGGATGGTTTCTGGATTGGTACTTTCCCTTCCATAGCTGGTACAGCTGACACCACGGAGGTGTAGCTGGTGCCCTCAGGGCTGAGCGCCACAGGGGCGATTACCCCCCTAATTGCACCCTTGCGTCTCCCAAACACACACACACACACACACACACACACACACACACACACACCCTTCTCCCTTCCTGGCTGGTGGTAGGTTTGAATGCTGGTAGCTCTTCTGTTGCGGAGCCCTGCCTCAGAGACTTGCAGTGGCCAGCCTCAGTTTCCCCATCTGATTAGTGGGCTTGTCAGCCCCTCTCCACCTCCTGGGGCAGGAGGAAATAAGGGCCGGGAAAGCGCCTCAGAAACTGGTCAGCGGGTCCGAGGAGGGGGAGGGGCAGGCTCCAGGGGTTTCTCCTTCCCCGGGCTGACCGCCCGCCCCCCCCCCCCTCGGCGCAGTCCCCGCTCGCGCCTCAATGGCCACTTTAGAAATACAAACAACTTTAGAAATAAAGTAACCAAACCCCCGAAAGGGGCTTTGAAGGGGCGAATGCCTGGTGGCGCTTTACTATGGTGTGGGCCGAGGCCCCGGCCTAATCCCGCTTTCATTTTCACCGACGGCCGCGGGGGAAGCGCTCCGGGCCTCCCGGCCCCTCAGGAGGCTGATTAGGCCACAAAGAGCCCCCATTATCCCGAGAAGAAAACCGGGGGCGGCGCGGGGCGGGGGGAGCTGGGGGAGCGGGCTGCCCGCGCCCGGGCTATTGACTTAGTGGATGAAGTCAAGAGCGGGCACGCTGGGAGCCCTGGGGGGGGGGGGGGGGAGGGGGAGGGGGAGGGGGGAGGGGAGCGAGGGGATCGGCCCCGCGCGGGGGAAGGGGCGGGGAGACGGAACAAAACAGGACGCACAAAACCCCACAACAAAAACTAAGCTTCGGGCGAGGGAAGCTGGCGGTGGAGGGCTTGGTCCCTGGGCTTCTGCTGGGTCAGCTGCCCCGGGCGGGCGACCCACGGAGCGGGGTGCGGGGCAAAGGAGTTAAGGCCCGGCTGGGAGGCGGTCGGTGGCTTTCTTGGGAGGGGATGCTGGCGGAGAGGAGAAAGTTCCCCCCCCCCCCGCGAGGCTGGTGTGTCTGTCGCTAAGGGCTGCGGTGGCTTGGGCTCCAGGCTCTGGCTCGCAGCCCTTCCCTTGCTCCACGAACCTGGGGAGCTGGGTCCAGAGGTCTCCAAAAGTCATCCCCTGCTGTGGCCACCTGTGGTTCTGTGATCAGGGACATCTGGTGGGCAGAGGCCACTCCTGAGATGCTCTAGGAAAGGTGCCTGAGCTGGGGCCTCAGCGAGGAGGGGGATGAAGGACAAAGAAAAGCCCGGTCCCCTGACCGAAAGATCTGGGTAACTTTGAGTGAGGTGCCCCTGGAGCCTCAGAGTCCCCATCTGCAAAACTGTCCCATGGATGTCAACTGCAGAAGAGTCGGTGATATAATTACAGAGACTGCAGGGCAGATTAGGAGACCAGATGAACAGTACTCTCCAGTCCCTTCCACCTCCTCCTGTGCTCCAAGGCCACTCCCCTATGACTTGAGAAAGAATAGGGACTGTAAATCTGTAAGTGATCACCTCGTTTGACCGGGCTGGGGTCGGGGCAGGTGCTGAGCCATGTGCAAATGAGTGGCATCCTCCCTGATCTAGAAGAAATAAGTGGGGCTTGGAGGCAGCTCATTCAACAGAAGGCGGGGGATGGGGGTTGAAGAAGGCAGAAACAAACAAACCAGGACCTCCCAGCTTTGGTGGGCAGGGTTGGGAGAGTCAAGGTGAGCCCTATTTGGTGACTGAAGGAGATAGTAGAAACATCCTCCCGGCATGCGTAGAGGAAGCAGGTGAGGGTATATGACACAGTCCCCCAATCACACCTTCTCCCCAAGAATAGCTGCCCCCCCCCCCCAGTTCTCTTGAAATAGGAGAGGTCTGTATACTGACTTGGAAGTGACCTGAAGGCATCTAGACTCTTCATCCATTCATCACGACGGTCTGTTAAGCCTTACTTCCTGTGGGCTGGCCTGGGGGGTTATACCCCCCCAGCCCAGCCCAGGTGGTGGGGCTTCTCCAGGCTGAGCTAAGAAGCTGGGACTTGTTCCAAGAGCAGTGGGGAGCTCTGAAATACTTTATTTCAGCAGGGAGTGCTGAGCCTGTGGCTGGCTCCCAGGACAATGACAGGGACCGGGCTGGGATCCCAAAGGGTGAGCCAGAGTTGAACAGGCCTTAGAGCTCATCTGGTCATTTTCTAGATGGAAAAGCTGAGGTCCAGAGAGCGTGGCATGAGTTGAGGCCAAAGGAGGGGAAGGGAACGCTTGTTTTCTGGCAGCTTCACCCGCAGAACAGCCAAAGAAGCGGGTTGAAGTCTTGCTTCCAGGAAGGCCAGGGGTGAGGGCCTGGGGAATCTGGCCCTTTTCCATCCCTGCAGTTCGTCACCCTTTGTGTTTATTTTTTATTTATTTTAAATTTTTTTTTTTTTTTGAGACAGAGAGAGACAGAGCACGAACGGGGGAGGGTCAGAGAAAGAGGGAGACACAGAATCTGAAACAGGCTCCAGGCGCTGAGCTGTCAGCACAGAGCCTGACGCGGGGCTCGAACTCACGGACCACGAGATCGCGACCTGAGCCGAAGTCGAACGCTTAACCGACTGAGCCACCCAGGCGCCCCTACCCTTTGTGTTTAATGTGTGATACTGTTTTTTTTTTTAAGCTCCATTTCACAGAGGGAGACACTGAGGCTCCGAGAGATTAGCTCAAGGAAGGAGGGAAAGGAAGGTTTTCTCCTAGTACGGTCTATAGGACCTTGAGACTGTTACCCCCAGACGCCTGAAGGGCACAAGTCTGGCTACTCTTGTCCCATTGGGATAATTGCAAGCCCCCAGCCCCTCCCTTCCATTCTTCAGGAGCCCGGCCCAGGGGAGGCTGGCCCAGGGGAGACTATGGCTCCAGCCAGTACCCCCCACTACCACCCACAGTCCCAGCACCCATGAGCACCTACTGGGATCTTGAGACTTGACAGATGTCACAGACTTGGCCATCTTCCTTGGGAAGAGTCCCTTGATTAGCAAGGACAAATAAATGACTTGGAGAAAGACAGAAAGTAACTGCAATATGGCGGCTAGGGTTGGAACTCAGATGCCATGTGAATGGCCCCCACGGACAGGCCCGGGCTTTGGCACTAACTGCCACGTAACCCTGAAGGAGCCACTTAATTTCTCTGGTCCTTCCCCCTTTGTCTGAACGATGGCAAGGCAGGATCAGCCTAGTGGTTTTCAAAGTGAGTTCCGTGGAGACTTGGGGTTCCTAGCAAGAGCTTCAGGGGTGACCCTTTGAGCTCTGATACTCTGAGCACATAGGCACTGGAGGGGAGGAAGTAAAAAACCAAGGTGTTCCTCATTGAAGGAGGAAACTCTGGTGAGGCAGGGCTTTGTCCCAGGGCAGGGAGTGGGGGGCCTACCTCCAATGGAGGCTACTCTGGAGGAGGGGGAGGGCGAGAGAAGCTGTGTTTACGCCTGGAATCAGAGCCCGGGGCTGTGGTTATTGGTCTTCAGAGATAAGCTGATATTGCTTATCTGGTGACAAATGATTTCACTCCTCTTCTATTCCCTTGATTAGGGAACTTTCTCTCCTGGCCGGGAGGTCTCTTTGGGAGAACAGGCATGGCCGGTCTCCAGACACTGGGGTCTACCTTTTGAGTGCTTGCCCAGCTTGCTGTGTGACCAGGGGGGGCAGTTGCCCTCTCTGTGCTTCACTGGGGAGGGGTACCCGTGGCGGGGCCAGACTGCAGTGCTGTCCTGGCGTGGCCCTGGAGGGAGGATTCAGTGCAGAGTGTGGGAGACGGAAAGATCCGATGAGGCAGGAAGGCAGAGGGCTGTGTGGCAGAGCCACCCGGGGGCTTTTGCAAAGTGTGCACACAGGGGCACTTCCTTGGTTTGGGACATCCGAGGGGCGTGGCTTTTTGGGTAAGGGGCTCTGGTCGGTCCGCTGGCCACCCCAGTTGAGAGTCACTGGTCTGCTGCCGCACTGTGTTTTATAGATGGAGAAACTGAGGCCCAGGGAGGGGAAGACACTTGTTCCTTATTGCACAGCAAATCAGGAACAGAATCAGAACAGGGACCCCGATCTCCAGACTTTCAAACCAGGCACCATGAATGGAACATTCATCCAAAGCCGCTGGGTCCCTCACTGTTTATTACTGTCACCTGCCCCTGCTGAGGGTCTTGATCGTAAGGGCACCAGGCTAGGAAGAAGGGGACTGTCAGGACAAGCCCCCTGCCTGTCCTGCTGTGCCGCCCTCCTGCCCACACCTCGAGCGTGAGCGTGGCCTCCCAGACACCCCCCCCTTCATCTCAGCCCCCCCACCCCCACCCCGCGGGTCCCCTGGATGACATGCTCACATCTCTGAGCCTTGGTCTTCTCACCCGTCCGGTGGGGCTAGAAACCACAACAGGAGCGCAGGTCGAAACACAGAAAACGTGGCCAGCACATAGGGAGTGTGTGTTCACAATGAGGTGGAAAACCTGAAAGCGATTCATGCAGGACAGATGACCTGTGGAGATTTCTCAGATAAGAATTTCCCAAGTCAAATGCAGGTTGGTTTATGGGGAGGGGAAGGCTCTAAAATACATGTGCGTATTTTTTCATAAAGATTTATTACAAAAGTAGTATGTACTTGCCCAATTTCAAATGATAGAAAAAGCAGATACAATTAAAACGGAGAATCCTTTTCCTCCTCCGGAGATGGTCTTGTTGAGTTTGGGGGTATAGCTGTCGGGATTTACGTCTCTACATCTGTATCTGTGTCTATGCCTCCGTCCATCCATCTAGACCTAGATATATATAGTTAAAATGGCATCGTAGCAACTTAAGCTGGGGACTGTTAGAGGCTTTGGAGGTGAGCGTGAGACCCTAGAATTGAATCCCAGTTGTGGGTACGTGTACGTTTCCCCAGTGAGGGATCCTTCGTTTTCCTGGGTCTCTAGGGCTCGGGGTCCCCAAAAGGTTAAGCGTCTTGAGGTAGGAGATTTGCAGGTGTCTGTCCTCTTTAAGGAGGGGCAGCAGAAGTCCCCCCCCCACACTGCTCCCCTTGGCCCCCTCAGTGCCTCTCGCCTCCTCCTTCCTCTTGTGCACCTGCCCTGGCTTCCGGCCTCCTCTGCTTCAAAGCAGAGCTCCAGGCAGGCTAGGCTTTACCTGCCTCATCTCTGAAAGGGGAAGTGGCATTTCAGGCACTTAATTAGACCCAGGACAAGAATAGAGGCTGGCTGTCTGGTCAGGCCAGAGGGGATTGCTGGGGGGGATTAACACCCAGGTAAACCCATCAAGGCTCACCGGGCCCCTTGGCAGGAGGCAGCAAGGGAATCCCGCCCGCAGTGGAAAGGCTGGGCCAGCAGCTGGGAATCACATTCCCAAGGGAGGCGACAGACAGAGTGTGTGTGTGTGTGTGTGTGTGTGTGTGTGTGTGTGTGTGTGTGTGTGTGCTGGCACAGGGAGGGCAGGGAGTGGGAGGAGACGGGAGGCCCCCTCCACCATCTTTCCCCCCCCACCCCCCACCCCTAGTGCCCCGGGAAGGTGGAGATACAACACCGTTTATTCCCACAGCAGCAACGTGCCCACTACGTGCCAGGCACCAGGCGCTGTTCTAGGGGCTGGAAGTACAGCCTTGAGATGCACAGGGTCCTGGAGCTTTCGCCCTGGGGGCAGGGAGGCAATGAACAGGTCCACGAATCGGGGAAGACTTTGGGAAGGTGGACAGGGACTTGGAGAATATAAAGCAGAGCAGTAGGAAGTGACTGCCTGGGGAAGTGATGGGTGATCACGGAGCCCCGCCCCAGGGAGGTGATATTTGATGGGAAACCTGGCGGGCTGGAAAGCAACAGCCGTTTATTGAGCATCTACTCCTTAGGAGAATCGTCCGTCGGCCGGCCGCTGACTGTGTGCCACGCCCTGGGTTAGGCACCTTTGTGCATTCGTGATATCCTGCCAAGAGTACCTTAAGGAAGGGCTTATTTATTAAGATGCCCATTTATAGACAGAAGGAGGTGCCTAGGCTCCGTGAGCCCAGATGGGCAGGTGCATCTCACTGGTAGCCTGTGCTCTCAACCTGCTCGCCTCCTGCTACTATAGGTCAGGAGCCCGGCCAGGCGCTCTGTTCCCCTCCTGTCACTGCCCGCCTCAACCCCAGCCCTGCCCCACAGGGACCTAGTATCCCAATTTTGCCAATGAAAGTAAGAATTCAGAGAGGTTTGCCCAGTTCCCTAGGGTTGGCAAGTGGCAGAACCAGGCCCTGAATTAGGGTGCCACAAACGCTTCCTGCTGTCACACCCCAGCTTCTTGGCAGGCATCTGACCTTGGGCTGCCCTCCACTAATTCACAGCATCCTGTGTCCCTGGGAAGTGGCTTCCCTATCTCTGGAGCAGAGGGCTTGTCATTAACAGAAGATTCAGCAGGAGGGCTTGCTGACGCGTTTTCGCTCGCCAGGGCCCTGCCCACATACATGACTTGTGTTTGGGATTCTGAACTGAGAAATCCCAGTTGGCCTTGGGGGTGGATGTGTCGGAAGGTAAACGCTGGGACTCTGTTGAGGGAGTGTTCTTGCCTGTGTGTGTATTTTGTTGTTTACTGTATATGCATGGCTGCTGGTGGGCACTATTTTAGGAGTCGGGAAGGAAGAGAGTGGGTCTTGGATAGATGGGGTCGGTGGGGGGGGCTTTGTCTTCATTTGATGGCGCGTGTGGGTAGGTCCTTGTGACTTGAAGTGTGACGGCTGGGGGTGAACGTGTTCAGGGGTGTGTGGTTTGCGTCGATACGGGTGTGCCTCTGTCGGTGCTGTGCGGTGGAATGTCCCCGGGGCTGTCACTGGAGACTAAGGAATCGGTGTTCTCGTGGGGCTGTGTCGGTTCCACCAGGAACAGGTGCAGGTCAGTGTGTTTTCAATGCATCTGCCCCCATTTTGCGGATGGGAAACTGAGGCTTGGGGAAGGCAGAAGTCACCAGCCAGTAAGTGTCTGAGCCAGGAAGGGACACCAGGACTGCCTTCTCAGTCCAGCCTTTTTCCGCTGCTCCCCAGGAAAGGTTTAAGTGGCAGACAAAAAGGTTTAAATGCCAGGGTGAGCCGGGCGGACGCATGGGTAGTCACACGCACGTCCCCCTCCTCCTTCTGGTGTCTCTCGGCCTCTGCCTGTTCCCCGGGGCCCCAGCCCAGCCCTGTCGCACGCGGGCCTTTCTTTCCTGGGATTGCAAATACGTCAAAGATTAACACTGCAGCTGGCTGCAGCCTTGAACAATGGCGAGAGCTAGGAAGTGAAGAAATAGCCGGAGAGGCACGACAGCCCTGTCCAGAGGGGCGGCTCACAGGGTCTGCCCACTTGACTTGGAGTGACCCCTCGCCCCACCCCAGCCCCGTGCGCCCAGCTGCAAAGGGAAAACAGAGTCTGTAAAGAAATTCGTCCTGGAAAGATCACTTCTTACAGGTCCACCACCTCGGACCAGAGGTTAGGGGAAACTTAAAGAAGGAGAGGGGTGCCCGATCCCAGGGGGAAATAGCCAATAAACAGTCACACGTGTGTGTGCGTGAGAGAGAGCGAGAGAGCTGGAGGGGGTGCAGCTGGAATCCTACTCGGACGCCGCGACCCAGCCTGAGATGCGTCGCCTCCGACTCTGTTCTCCTGAATGGATGACACGACACGACCAAATAAGTAAAACCAAGGCACGGGGACACGGTGCCTTTTTCCTTCCCGAGTCTCCACTCACCCACTTCCTCCTGGTGAGTGGCAAGGCGCCTGAGAACGTCACTGGCTTCTCCGGGCTAGCGGAGGGGGGAAAACACCAGCCAACATGGGGGGGGGGGGCTCATTTGCAAGGCTGTGATCATTAAAGATGAAGAGATCGCGCTCACTTTCAGCTGGGAGGCAGCTCTGGAAAGCCACCTCGGGATTGTGGAGGACTTACCGTGGGAGGAGCACGTCCCCCGTAAGCCCCACAGTCACAGATCTTGCTAATCCCATTTTACAGATGAGGGAACTGAGGCTCAGGGTTCCCAAGGTCGGGACTAGAGAAAGAGGCAGACGGAGTTTGAACCGGGCCCCTCCTGCTTTGGGTCCAGGACTCATGGCAGCCCCCGGGGGGCTCAGGAGGGGCCAGTCAAGGTGAGAACTCATCTAGCTTTGCAGGTGCCTACCGTGCCAAAGCGACATCAGCTCCTAGGCCAGAAGCGCATAGGTATCCCTTTAGCTTTGGCATAACTTGTGTGATTTAATTTTCACTCCGCTATTTCGTCGGGAGCTGGTCGGGTGTGTGCAAACGCCCCCGTAGTTCATCTCTCTGCAAAAACCAAATACTGTGTTAAACAAAGACGACGTACTCCCTTCCTGCGGCCAGAAGCTGGTCTCCCTGGATTCCGGTTTCCACGGTTAGAGGCAAGGGCTGCCGCTGGTCCCAGCCCAAGCCTGGGAAGCTTAGAAATGCAGGTGGCGCATCCCCTCCGCAGATGAAGCCACTTAATTACCACGCAATCAATATGCAAACAAGTGCCAAACTGGGTTTGAATCAAATTTCTCATTGGGGACCCAGGGCGGGGAGGAGAGTCCAGCAGATAGGGGGGGGGCCCATCAGGGGTAGGCTGGCAGGGGAGGGGGCTGCAGGATGAGGAGCTGGGCTTCGGCTGGGACCTGGGCACCCGAGGGCCGCTCAGAGGCCCCCGGAGCCCCCGGTATCTGGCGTGGGGCCCGGCTCCCAGCGAGGGGAGCCAGGGTCCGTGGCCCAAGGCTGCTATCGGCGGGAGGGTTTCCAGACCTGTCAGCTGAAGTCTGGCGGTCTCCACTAATTCATTTGACTCGGAAATCTCAAATTGACCAGGTTCCCCCTCCCCTCTTTAAAACAAACTCATTAAACTTGTCAACACTCATTAAGCCTGTAAAACATTGAACTAGAGTCGCTGGGGAGACTTGCAGAGGGTGTGTGTGTGTGTGTGTGTGTGGGTGTGTGTGTGCGCGCCTGAGAGCACGCACTGCAAAGCCGAACTGGGCCCTGGGAGACCCGCCTCTGAGGCTTGGCAGGGGCAGAAGTCATTCATTTGTTCATCCACTTCCTTCCTCCCGCGGGTTCCTTTCATCCAAGGCGGAACGGTGTGGGGGTCAAGGCACGGTTCCAGACTCAGCCTGGAGTCAGTTGGGATCTGCCTTGGCCCCTCCTGCCTGTCCGATGTGGGCCAGTCCCTTATCCTCTGTGCCTCAGTCTCCCCCTTCTGGAAAATGGGCGTTTTAATTAGGCCCCACCTCACGGGGCTCGTAGCAATGTCTGGCACCTGCTAGGAGCACTCCCGCTGGTGGCTGTTATTATTGGTAGTAGTCGCAGGAGTCTTTTTAGCTATTATTATTAAGAATCCCTTCAAATGTAAGGGATCGCTGAGGAAAAGGTGTGTTAGAACATGCGCTTATGGTGACAAGTGACATCCAGAGTCAGAGCTAGTGCGGTGCCTGGCATTGTAGGGATGTGAGGGATGCCCTTCCTTCTCTAGGGTAGGGACTCCCCCGTTCACTCCACATGCCCCGCCCCCTCCCATGCAGCGAAGAATGTGGGGGGCATTCCAGAGCTCCCTCCTTTGGTGACGACAATGGGAGCACTTTCCTATCACCCAAAGCAAAGCCGGGGTGTGCGTGGGGCCGGGGGGGGGGGGCGGGAGGAGATACAGGCTTCCAGGAGAGGCCAGGGATGTAAGCCCACCCCACCTGAGAGTACAGGTCCCCGTGGCCTTAGAAGCAGAAGCAAAAACCACACCCACCTTGCCCTCAATAAAGAAAAACACCACCGGTTAAAACAAACAAACAAACAAACAAGAAAACGCCTGATGGGAAGGCAACCAGGTGACCCCAGATCTAAAGCAGAAGCTGGAGGGCAGGCTCCTGCCTGCTGCTGGTTCTAATACACACTTTCCTTCTAAGAAATTCCTTCTGTCTCCCGCTCCCTACAGCTGGGACTGAGGGCCCAGAGATTGTTGCTCGGCCGGCCGGAGGCCTGCTCCAGGGCCCCGATGAATAGCGGTTTTGTCTGGGCCCCCATTTAGGATTTGTGGCTGTACTTGTGATGTGTTCTTTTTGCCTTTAAAGTGGGGTGTCCACAGGCTTTCTCCCTTTCTCTCTCCCATTCACCTTCTTATTGAGAATGCCTCCTTAAAAAAAGAGAAAAGAAAAAGAAAAAAAGAAAAAAAAAAAAAAAACCCCCACGCCGGCCTTCTGCTATTTTCCTTCTCTCTCTGAAAATGAGAACATCAGCTATTGAAGCGGATTGATGAACTCTTCCCAAAAGTTTATTAAGGGAAGGTTAGACAAAAGCCCCAAGGCCTGCCGGCAACTGAACAGTCAGTATATATACTGGGCCCTTTTGTCCCCCCAGGGCCGACGCATGAATACCTCTCAATAGCCCTCTTTAGAGTGACAAGATCAAGCCAGACAAGGGCTTGTTAAAAGGAACTCCGAGCTGTTTCTCTTTCCCCAGCCCGGAGCTCCGTCCCCCACTCCCTCCTGCATTAATGTACATCTGCAGCAGCGGGAGGAATAATCGGCTGGAATTCTGTCGGTTTTGTGTGGGTTTTTCTTTTTTCCTAAATACACCCTTCCTCCTCCTCTTCCCTGCCCCCACCTGCCCCTCCCTCCCCCCCTTCCCGCCCCGCCCCCTCACCCAGAGGCCCTGCAGCCATATGTTGTGAGCGCAGCCTGCTGTGTCTTTGAGGGACCCCGGGGTGGGTGTTTCTGGAGAAGAGCAGAGAATGGGGTTCTCGAGCCTCTGGCCCTTCCCGTCTGTCCTCTTAGTAAGAAGCACGCTTACTGAGCACTCACTGTGTCCCGGGGCTGGAGGAGGGCCATATGTGTGTCATCGCCCATGTGGGCTTTTCCAGCAAGGTGGGTGTTATTTCCCAGCAAGTTATGATGGGACAGCAAGGTGGGGCGAGCGTGCCTGAGTTGGGGAGTGACGATGGGCTCAACTCACTCTTGAGGCCTCCCCCTGTGCGTCAGCGGCTCCGTTCAGAACAGGTTGAGGCAGGACATATGTGTCAGCCCTGGTTGTATGGAGGCTTCCGGACGGGCTGGCTGTGGCTCGGTGGGCTCAGGGAGGATCCACGCGTTCCGTTCCGAGAGGGAGGTTGTCCGGGAGGGGCCTGGCCCCCAGCATGCTGAGCGCGCGAGGTCAAGAGAGATCTGAAGTGTCCCTGGGACGGTCCTTTCTTGTCGATCACAGCTGAAGGAGAAGGCACGCGCTGTGGCTCCAGTAAGCCCCCGTGCCTGCCTTCTAACTGAGATGGAGAGTGTGCGTGCAAATGTGTGCAAGCGTGTGTAAATGTGTGTGCATGTATGTGTGCCTGCATGCGAGCGCGTACATATGTGTGCGAGCATTTGTGAATGCGCGTAGAGAGTAGGTGTGTAGTGTGTGCACGTGCGTGTGCACGTGTGTGCAAGCACGTGTGAGTGTGTGTATAGGTGTGTAGTGTGCGTGTGTGTGTGCACGCCCGTGAGTGTGTGCACCTGTGTTTGCAAGCACGTGTGAAAGTGTGTGTAGAGTAGATGAGCAATGTATGTGTGTGCATGTACATGTGTGCCCGTGAGTGTGTGCCCGTGAGTGTGTGCACCTGCGTGCATGCGTGTGTGAATGTGTGCATAGAGTAGGTGCGCGTGTGTGTGCGTGTGCGTGCACGGCAGGTGCCCTGTCCCAGCGAGGTTAGCTCGGTGCTTGCATCTCAAGTGGCAGACTGGAATGTTCTTTGGGGGCGTTCTGCCTGGCACGATACCGTAAGCAGAGGAGGTGCTCCGTGAGCACTCCGTAAATCCAGAACTCTCCTGAGACACATGAGCAGCCGAGGGGAGAGGGACAACCAGGCCTCTGTGAGGCGTGAGGCCTAGCCCCTCCCTCGCCTCCCCTTCCCCTTCCCCCCCCCCCCCACCCCCACACCTGTCTGAATTTGCGCTTGGAGGAGGCCTGAAAAGGGAGTGTCCCTAATGACCTCGGTCGGAGAACTGGATGCCCCACTTGCCTTCATTTACCTTCACCTTCTGAACAGCTTGCCTCACAGCAATGCCCAGAGGGTGTTGTCCTCCCCGGTGGCTTCTCCCTGGGGAAAGGGATGCAGAGAAAGCGGAGGGGGCTCAGGCAAGTAGCAGGTAGAAGGAAAATCGCTTCTGCCCCAGAGGTGGGAGCCTGGCCTTGGCCGCTCCAGCGGGGTGGCCCAGTGTCCCCGCCTACCTGGGACTGTTCCGGTTTTAGCACTGAGAGTGCCGTGTCCTGGGATCCCCTCGGTCCTGGGCAAACTGGGTGGTTGATCATTCTCTGCTCTGGTGTGCGAAGACAGGCCCTTTGACCTCGAGGCTCAGGTCTGTCACCTCCGAGTTGGGGGCATCCCAGCCTCGTCCCAGCTTTGTTAAAAGGCTGGGTGGGCAGGGAGAAGGGCCGGCAGAGGGACTTTGAGAAGCAGGGGGGTGCCGGGTGCTTGGAGGGTTTCTCTCGAGGAGGGAAGCCTTGTACTGGGCAGCCGGGGTGGCTGCGGGGTGGGGGTGGGGGGGGAGCCTGGCAGGGGAAGGGCAGAGGGAGCTTGGTTTGCATCTGCCACTTGCTGGCCAGGCAGTTTAGGCACAGTTGTTCCCTGGCCTGGGACAGGAAAGCGATGCCACCCAGATCTGGCTCTGCTCGGGACCAAGTGGGTCTCTAGCAGATACTACACCCCTCCCTTCGCTCCTACTCTGCTCATCCCCCAGACCCCTTATTTTTTTCTGGCTTGTGGACAGAATTAGAGGGAAGGAAACGGGAAATCCAGATGCGGAATCTATCCAGAGAGACCAAAGCGGGGCGGGGGGGGGGGGGGGGCGGTGAGTGAGGCATGGGGTGGGGAGGCTGCTTAAGAATCACCATAATTTAAGAAATCTGCCTCTCCTCCCTTCCCCCAGATAAGAGTTGCTGTTTCATGGATGATTCAAGTCGAACTTCCCCCAAGGAAGGGCTATGACCCCTGACCCCTGTAACCTGTATTTAGCACGTTCAAAAGCCCCTACTAGCCCCAGAGAGCTGACCTGAGCTGGGACCAAGGCAACCAGGCAGGCAGGGCTATAAACAAGTGGGGCTCCTTGGGCTCAGGAATCCTGAGCGAAAAACCAGAAGGGAGCCAGAGATGGGGCCTGGCCTGTTAGCACATGGCCGAGGAGGGGGTGGGCGCGGGCAGGAGGACGATCAGGGAGGTGGAAGGGGTTGGGGGAGAAGGGGCAGCCTACCCCCCAGGTAGGGGTGGGTTTCCTCTCTCTGACCCTGTTTTCTCACCTGTAAAATGGAGCCAGAGAGACTGTCCCCATAGGGTTTTTGCAAGGATTTGGTGAATAGATGTGGGTGACCGCCACTCCCCTAAAGCCCGGAGCGTGCCAGGGGCTCAGCAGTGCCCGGGGGGGAAAGGTGACAGGAAAAATGTGATCAGCGGGGGCCACACCCTAGGGGGGCACTTGAGGATTTCGGTAGGTTGAGATCAGTCCGTCTTTTTTGAGCAGTAACTACATGCCAGGCACTGGCCGAGGTGGGCAGCGGCCTGGGAACGTCCTTGCCCTTGGGGACCCCCCGTTTGGTGCGGGAAGCAGACAGGAAAATATATAGCCCCCCCATATTCATTGTGAGGGGAGCTTAGGGTGGGGCCCAGAGGCCGTGGGAGATTCGGGCTTTGGGGTTCATGGGATGAAGATGCATCTGTCTTTATTTCTTCAAGCTCACGTTTCCTGTGCATCTTTCCAGAAACTTTCTGACCTCTGCTCCCACCTACCGCTCTTGCCCACCCCAAACCTGGCGTGATGTGTGCACATCTCCTGGCGAGCCTGTCGTTCTCCCCCAGTCTTCCTGAGGGGAAGGCAGGGGCTGGGGAAGGGTCATGGTCGGTCCCGGCTCTCCCACGTGGGCCTGGGTTCCATGTCCACTCAGCTCCTGCCCTTGCTCTGTAATTCGGGCAAAAGAGACGACCCCTCTGAGCCTCGCTCTCCTCGTCCGGAAAACAGGGCGAATGACACTCAGCTCAGTGCTGGAAAAAACCAAGCGCCTGATGCCGGGTCCGCACACAGGAGGTCCTCAGAGCATGGGTGCGGGTGCCAGAGGTGGGCCTGGAGCCCAGGCTGGCTTCTGGCTGCAACACGGGAACCAGGGCTCCAGCTCCTGCTGCCGGGCCTGGCCTTTGAAGCTTAGTACAGCTCCTTATTACCGCAATTAATTACCCCGGGACAATGGTGCTCAGCCCTGCCCTCTGTCCTCGCCTTCGAGTGGCAGGGGGTGGGCCGGGGTGGGCGGAGGGCACCGGGAGGAGGGAGGTTAAGCGGCTGCCTGTTTGTTTATGGGCCCAGGAAGCTTTATTGGTTTTACACTCCAGCCTGTTTTGAAATCAAAGAACGTTTCCAAGGAGGGGGTGGAAGCCAGCCTCCTGGAGCCCAGAGAGCAGAGGTGTTATTTATTTTTTGGTCCCTGGTTGAGCACAGACTGGTCCTCACAGGTCTGCTCCGGGGCTGGACAACAGGGGTTGGCGCTTTGCCAGGGACAGGGCCGGCGTTCAGGGGCCGGGGTGGGGGTGGGGGTGGGGGGGAGGACTGGCCTTCCATGAGCTTCTGGCAGGCGGGTGGGGAGGACTCTGAATTGGGGTGGGGGGAGGGGACTCTGGCTTCCCAAGGCACGAAGCCTGTGACCGGGCCCCGGCCAAGTCACGGCTCGCCTCCTCTCTCTGAGCGTTGGTGATCTTGTCTTCCAGAGGGGCCCGAGGATGATGACCTCTGCCCCACAACCTCGAGGGATGTGCTAAGTGACGTCCAGTGCTGTGGTAACACTGGGTAACCTCTGGGAAGCCGTGGCATTTGCTCCTTTGTTCCTTCTTTAGTTCGTTCGTTCGTTCATTCATTCATTCATTCATTCACGCGATCGCTTAGGCTCTTGCCCTGTGAGAGAGACCGCAGCTTCGGGTCAGGCTTCTGCTCGGAATTCGAAAAAAAGAAAGCTGGTTTCTAACATTCGTTCTTTATTATACAAGAAGGGCGTGCTTATCGTGGGGAAAAAAAGTCAAATGCTGGAAGGGTATAGAGAGCAAAAAGTTTGTCAAGCCCCCCACTGCCCCCCACCCTGCCCCCAGTGTTAAATATTGTGAATCATTTAGGAATCTGATCGTCTAGGTATTTCTCCGCGGGGAAATGCGCGCGCGCACACACGCATTGTTTATTTTGGCAAAACGGGCTTTGCAACACACACTCTTCTGGACCCACATAGTTGACGACACGTCAGGGACGTTGTTTTCCGGAGGCTGGGGCAAGAGGCGGCCTCTTCCTGATGCCTCACCGGCAATGGGTTTTATCAGTTGTTTTAGTCGCTGTCAGTCTGACACGTGAGGACAGGTGTGGCTGACTTGTGCCTGTCAGGTTCACCTGTTAATTCAAGGAGCCGTTGCTGTCCTGTTTTTTTTAATGCTATTTTAAAAAAATGTTTATTTATTTATTTTGAGACAGATAGAGACAGGGCGAGCAGGGGAGGGGCAGAGAGAAAGGGAGGAAGAGAGACAATTCAAAGCTGGCCCCGAGCTGTCAGCACAGAGCCCGACGCGGGACTCAATCTCGCGAACCATGAGATCGTGACCTGAGCCGACACCAAGAGTCGGGTGCTTAACCCATAAGTCACCCAGGCGCCCCGTTGTACCTGTTTTATAGAGGATAAGACCGAGGCTCACGGGATTGGAATGGTCACCTCAGGTCTCCTGCTAGAACATAGCTGAGCTGGAAGTTGAATCTGAGTTAGAATTCTAACTCTGGAATATTCTGGGGAGTGTGGAGGAGTTGGCTCTATCCTAAGATACAACCACAGAGGGCGGACTTCGGGTAAGATCGGCAGCCTGGCCTTGAGGTGACAAATTAGCAGCACTGACATTCTCCCGACAGGCCAGGAGCCATTAAGCAGGTGGCTTTCACGTGAACTTGAAGCGCAGGCCAGCGGTTACCGGCCCATCCGGGACGGGTCCCTCCCCCCACCCCGACTCCCGAGAGAGAACAGAGAGACAGGGAGACTTGGAAAGCCTGCGCCTCACCCATGGGCAGCAAGAACACGGGGTGTAATTCTCTCTCCTGATCTGGGGGTCTGGAAACTCATAGCTCCCCCCAGTCGCTGTACGAGGGCTGGGATTTGGAGCAGAAAAAAAGCTCCTCCTCCATCAGAGCCTCCTCCAGTGTCAGCTCTGGAAGCATCTAGTCTGACCCTCTCGCTTTCACAGAGGGAGGGGCAGGGGCCCCAGAAAGGTTAAGTGACTTGCCCAAGGTCACACAGCTAATTAGTGGCAGGGCCTAGACAGATTCCATCCTGCTGGAAAGATGATCTTATTCCTCTGAGGCAGTGGTGACCTCTCTTCTGGCCCCCACGCTGCCTATAGCCACATCTGGGTTTTTCCTTGGGATGGGGTGAGGGGGGCGGCTCTGGGCAGGGGAGAGGGGCTGCCCCGGGGGTGAGGTTGAGGCAGCCGGGCTGGAAGTCCGTTTACAAAGTTATCACAGCCGTCCCGCTTGGCCAGCACCCTACAGCTTACGAAGCCCTCCCAAGACTGTGATCCCCACAGTGTCTCTGCAAAGTAGCCTTGTCACTCCCGTTTGAGTCATGGGGAAACTGAGGCCCAAAGGGTGACACCAGTAGCTCAGAGGCACACAGAGTGTCAGACCTGGAAGAGGGGAGAGCTCTGGACTGTCTAGTTCGACGCCCCCATTGTATAGATGAGGAAGGCGAGGCCCAGAGGAGGGGGGAGCCAAGGGCTCCCTATTCTGGGATCTGTTCCCCCGACACATGCTGTCCCCATAGACACATGTCTGGTGAACCCCTGCTCCTGTGGAGAAGCAGGATAATGCAGTCCCTTTCCCAGGGAGCATTTGATGAGGCCTGGCCAGAGACACCACCCTCTGGTTCTAGTGTCTAAACACAGCAGGGCAGGAAGGCAGCTAAGCTCCCAGGTGGCCGAGTCAGCTAGACCCGGACCCCCATCCTGACTCTGCTGTGTGTCCCCGGGAAAACCACCTCCCCTCTCTGGGCCTCGGCTTCCTCAGGTGCAAATGGGGCTCCATACAGAGTGGCTGTGAGACGATAGAACGACAGCCTCGTTACCATGGGTGCTCGATAAACGTGGAGGCTTATCGTGTTTGCGGTCAGGCCAGACTGAGAGGGGTTGAGACTGACCCGGCTCTCGACCCCGGTGGCCTTGACAACACCCTGTACCGTGCGTCCTTCATTGTCTCCGGCTGAGGAACGAGACGATGCCAAGTCAACTCATCCTATTTCAAAATAACTCGGTGTGTGTGGTGGTGGGGGGGGGGGGGAAGCACCCAGCTCCGCACCCCAAACCTCAAGCCTCTCCCCACCCCCCTTCTGTGCACAGTGGCCCAGTTGGGATCTAGGGGAGACCCTGAGTGCTCTGGCCTGTGGGGACCTCATGGGCTCTCCAGGGAAGAAGCTGTTGGGGGGCAGAAGAAGGGGCGGGGGGGGGGGCTTGCTCTGTGCCTCAAGCCCCAGAAGTGGCCCAGGTGAACATACCTGCCCATACCGCATTCTCTCTAATAGCCGCCCAGTAAGAGCCCCCAGCGCCAGCCGGTGACTGTGGGACAGGCTGTGGGATGGGGGAAGGGGCCGGTGGGAGCAGAGGTGACTGAAGGCGCTTGGCCACTCCTGGAGCCCAGACACCTCCCCATTCACTCCCCGGCCAGGTCCTTGCGGGGGGGGGGCGGGGGGTTCAGCCCTTCGCCCAGGTGCTGTGTGGCTGCGTTCCACCTGAAGACAGGCTTTGAAAGTCAATTATTTGAAACCAGGGAAGCCAAGTCCTCACGGGCCTCTCAGAGCAAACAAGCTTTTGGCACGTTTGAAGAAAAGGAAACAGGATTGAATTTCCCTTCCCACTCACCTGGGGAAAAATTCAGACTGCTTGGTGGTGGGGGCATCTGGGAGCTTGACTCTAGCAGTCGCTTAAGGGGGCAGGGGTCCTCTGGGGTCATCGGGAGAGGCCCCTGAGACATCCTGTGGCTTCCCCCAAGCAGCTGGCTCTAGGGCTCAGACACCTGAGGGCGAGCAGTCCTTCCTTTAATCTGACTTCCTTCCCTCCTGCTGCTGGTGGGAAGATGGTGTGACCTCAGCGGCTTGCCCCTGGCCAGGTTCGAGGAGGCGCCGGGTTCGAGGCCTGACCCTCCCACGGCTAGGTGTGCGTGCCGTCTGGCCAGCCGCTTTACCGCCGTATGCCTGTTCCCCATCTGTAAAATGGGGAGGTTAATAACATTCTGAGGTTCTTGGTCAAGTGTGAAATCCTACAGAGAGGGAAAGCGTCGGGGGGGGGGGTAGTTTGTCCTGTGGTTGGGCTTTGCCTACATCCTTCAGAGAGCCGCAGGGGGAGGAGGGATGCTTCAGTCCGCACACAGCCCTGGCTTTGCAACAGCCCCGTAAAGGGAGACCTTGTCCCAAGAAGCCACATCCTCCCACGACGAGGCCGCACAAGGCAGACGAACCCCAGCAGATGTGTTCTGGAGGATGTGCAGTCGGAGGCGTCTGAGGGTAGATTTAAGGAAATACGTACCTATAGTCTCCGCGAGTCATGAGTCACGGAGTGAGGGGGGAGATCGGCAGTGGCGGGGGGCAGGGGTGGAATTTGCTCTAAGAATATGGTAGAAGCCGGGGCGCCTGGGTGGCTCAGTCGGTTGAACGTCTGTCTCTTGATTTCGGCTCAGGTCGTGATCTCTCGGTTCACGGGATCGAGCCCCGTGTCCGGCTCTGTGCCCACAGCTCGGAGCCTGCTTTGGATTCTCTGTCTCCCTCTCTCTCTGCCCCTCCTCCGCTCGTGCTCTGTCTCTCAAAAATGAATAAACATTAAAAAAAAGTTTTTTAAAAATATTTCAGTGCCCAAGCTGCACCCCAGACCATTATTCCGTGATTCCAATGAACAGCCCTGGTTGAGAACCCCTCGCCCAGAGTCAGAGCTGTGGGTGTTGCAGCCACGGGGATCCCTGAGCCACACCCTCCCAGCTTCGATGTCCTCACCTACAAACACCAAGAACCACAGAACCCTCTCAGAGAGCAGTGAGGCGGATAGAAGGGCCACCGTGTGTGAGAAAGCACCTGGTACCTAGTAGGTGCTCATTAAATGCTTGTTAGAGTAAATAACGGTTGCCATTCTGGGAGCACCTGCTCCACGCCGGGTATGTTGCATTCATTTACATCAGCTTGCCTCCCTGTTGATTCCTGGCTTGGCAAGTCTTTCCCCAGAAGAGGGTTGCTTCTGCCCTGGTTTTGGGCAGGCTGGTGTGTCTGGAGGCCCTGGAGGAGGACCCTGGCTGGTTCTTGTGTGGACACATCTTGGGTAACCTTCGGCAAACAGTGACTCAGCCTCAGCCAAGTCCCTTCCCAGGCCAGGCCCGTCTTCAGGTTTCTTCCTGCAGCAGGTCAGGGCCCACGAGGATATAGCAAGTAACCGTGCCGGTTTTCTTTGGGGCCCTTGGGAGGGATCAGGGGCCACAGGATAGGGGCCTCTCTTTTGCCTTCCCTTCTTCAGATACTTGATTTACCCGAGCACCCTCCCGCCTCCTAGATGCTTAGGGCTCAGACAGGCTAAGTGTCCAGCTTGAGGTCACCCAGGATTCAGACTCCCCCCACCCAGTGCTTGGCCTCCAAAGCCCCACTGTGCCGCTGGCAGCCGAGAGTTCCCCTTCGGGAGCAAAGGAATGATGTTTCTGGATCCCCAGCCTGGCCGGACGTGACTCAGTTCCTAGCACTTGGCCTCACTCTGCCTTCTCCTTGGTTCTCCTCTCAGGTCTGGAGCCACCCCAGACTGGGGCTGGCAGTTCATGGCATTGCTTCCGGCCTGGCAGGGGAGGCCAGGAGGAATCCAGAACCTGTTTAGAGCTGCAGAGCCTGTCCTGAGTCAGTGGCCCCAGGACTTGGCAAAACAGAGTTATCGGCACCCCTAGATGGGGCAGCCTGCTGCTGGCCACCCCTCCACCCTTTGCTGACATACCCTGAGAGTGTCTGTGGGTCTCTGGGACGAGAGAGGTGGCCTCACACCTGACAGCAGTATGAGCTCCTTCATTGACCTGCTGTGTGACCTCTGGCAGGTCGCATGCCCTCTCTGGGCCCAGTTTTCTCATCTGTAGGACAATGAGTTGGGGCTGAAGTACCTTTCAGGTTGCTTCTAGTTTGAGCCTCTGGACTCTGCTGACATAGAAAGGGGGTCTCGAACACTAGAGACCAAGTCCGTCCGGAGAAGCCATCCTGAACAGGGAGGCGGGTGCCTCCGCACCCGGCCTGAGATCAACCTCGCCCTCTCCCTCTCTGAGCCTCGGATTCCTGATCTGGACGTGAGCCCTGGTGATGAGGTCTGCACTCCAGAGCCCTTGTGGGGACGCGGTTGCCAGGATTCAATGAGCTCCTAAGTGCCCCAGGGCCTTGGTGCCTGGCAGATGATCCCTGTTACTGCTGCCCTGTTGTTTGCATGGGTGTGGCTGGCTCTTTCTCCTACTTCCGGCTGTCATCCTGGGACCAGAGGCAGCAGGAGCCGGGAAGCCGGCAGAGGTGGCGGCAGGGTGGGTGGCTTTGGGTGGGACATGTTTGGCGTCCCTCCCAGGCTCCAGCCCGTGGCTATGGCCGCTCTGGCCCCGGCCTCGTTCTCCAGCAGGCACCCTCGTCACCCTCTTGCTTCCCCTCGGGGGCTCTCAGACCCGTTTCGTGAACCCTAACTGACTTACGGCCCAGATCCACAGTCCCCGCCCCGGCATGTCCGTCCCTCTGTCCATCCGGCTGTCCGTCACTCGCTGGTCTGGCCCCAGGGCCCGGGGAGTGGGTGCCAGGCGGCCAGCAGGGGCTGCGGGGTGTGGGGTGTGGGGACAAGCCCCGCCTGCGTGCCACCCTCCACCTGGCTCCTTGCCCCATCAGGCACCACTTAAGGGGATGTACCCTTAAATGTGGAGGGCGAAGGCAGGGCTGGAGATGCCCTCAGAAATGGAAATGGGACCCATTTGTTTATAATTTACTCCCTGACACTTAACGGGAACCCGATGGGACCAATGAAGGCCCCTCATCACCCAGCTCCTCCCTGAAAAGTGCTGGAGCCAGTTCAGTTCTCTGAAGGCAAATGCATCCCGCAGTGGAGCGGACCCCTCTACACCCCCCCCCCACCCCCACCGCAGGCCTCCCTCCCCCCCACCCCCGGCCCCTCTCTCAACTTTTGAAAGAGTCTTTGCTGTTCCCAAGATCAGTTGGGCCTGCCAGCCTTTCCAGGCTGTGGGGCAGGAAGGCAGGGGGCCTTGCTTTCGAGGTAGAGAGGGGCCAAGGACTAGAACAGTCTGGGCGCAAGACAGGCGGGGCGGGGGAGGGGGGGGCACGAGTGGGGGGGGGGCGGCGGTGATGCCGGAGAAATCCAGTTTTCAATTTTCCTTAAGAGAAAAATGAGTGCATGAGAGACAGAATAATTTTCCAGTGTGCAGGCTGTAAGTAAAACCTCCTTGAGACATTGCGAGTTATTAAGAGAAGGAAAGAAAAGAAATTGTGAAATCAGTTTGCCTTTAGCGGAACTGTACAATGCACTCTTATTTCCAGGGGAATCTAATTAGCGGGCAGGCAGCCGAGCCTGAGAGCGCTAGAAGCTGGAGGTTGGGCCGGGGGGCCCCCGTGGCTGCGTGGGAGGGGGCTGGGAGGGCAAACCCTGGGCTTTGGGGAGGCATGTCCCCTCCCCGCCTCACGGGAGGTTCCGCTGGCTTGGGTTCGAATCCTGCGTCTCCGCTCTGCTGTGTGCCTTCGAGTTGGTGGCCTAACGGGAGGCTCTGCTTCTGAATTTTAGAACGGGAAGAATGTGACTCCTTCACGCTGCCGTCGTCGGGGAGGGGGGGCGGGGGGGGTGGGGGCGGGAACGAGGGAGTGTATAAATAGGGCCCGACACACACTGGGCGCTCGGCATTTGCTTGTTCCTGTCCTGCGGCCGCCACAATGGTTACCACCCTCCACGCTTTCAACATGAACCCCTCCCTCCTCCCCAGGCCCCCTTCAGCATTCCCCTGGCTCAGAATCTCCCCCTCTTTCAGCCCCGACCCTCCGAATCTAGTCACCGGGTCCCCTAGCCTCGTATCGCACATCTGGTGCAGCCTGTGAGATCAGCCAGCCACCCCCCACCCCCACCCCCACCGCACCCCACCCCACCCGGCCTCTCGCGGGATCCAGAGGATTCTTCCAATGAGCGATACTATTTTGTCGTCGTCGCCGTTGTTCCGAAATCTGTAACAGAAGGCGGAAGTGCCGGGAATCGGAAGCACGTGTGCACACGCGCGTGCACACAACAGGACCACGGCTGACCGTAGACCTGTGTCCTTCCGCGTGCATTCGCGAAAGCGCCGGACCCCGCACCCTCCCGTGATGACCACTTCCATATCTCAAATGCTGCGTCGTCTCCCAGCCCATGCAGCCCCGGGCCGCAGGGTGCCGGTCTTTCCAGCTGTCCCGATCGGGGGCGGGATGGCACTCGGCGAGAAGGGAGGGACGCAAGGGACGGTCGGAGAGAAGCGTTGGAGTGGGGATGTTCTCCGGTTCCCAAGGCCTCTTCACTGCCCTCACTCAGAGAAATGAAAGGCAGGGGGTCTGCACATGACCTCAGCCTCCTGATGGACCTGAATTCCAGTCCTGACGTGGCCGCATACAGCCGTGTGGCCTTGGGTGAGTCATTGCCCTTCTCTGAGGCTTCGCCGTGGAACTGCTCTGATAATCAGTGCCCGGGGCTGAGTGTTGTGGGGTGATGCCACTTATGTGTGCCAAGCACAGTACCTGGCACCGGGTGAGAGCATCATGGACGCCCTTTATCCCTGTTTTAGCCCTGTGGGGTGGACCTCTCATTCTTCAGAACCGGGGAGCCCCATCCCTCACCCCTCTTGCCCCCGCTGAGAACCAGATCGTTTGCAGATTAACCAGATCGTTGCAGGTTAACGTAACTAACCTATGGCCGGCCCCATTTTGGAAAAAAAATAACATCATTTATTCTATCAAGATTCAGCAAACGGGGCCCGAGGCGATAATTGCCCCAGGGTGCGAGTAACAGATTTTATTTTTATTGATCAAAAGAAAAAAAATTTTTTTTTTTATCAAAAACACATCAAGCTAGAAAAGGCGTAAGCAGCGGGATCAAATTGGATTTTAACTCCTCTAAAAACTGGCTCACCTGCTTCCAGAGCTGTCTGACTCTGCAGCGAGATGCTTGCAGTCCAGAGTGGCTGGGGGATCATTCCCACGGCAGTGGGGGCTGTTTTGCAGCCTTCGTTAAGGTGCCACATTTGCATCTGGGCCACCTCTGAGTGGACCAAACATCTGGATGTAGACCGGGGTGGGGGGGGATCCAGAGGGGTACCCGTGTGTTGGTTTACAGAGCGTCAATCCCCCAGACCTCTTGGAACGGTTCAGCTGGCTAGCTGGGGCTCTCAGCGTGGGGCCAGGTGGCTGATGTTGCATAAATACATCTCTAATGAGACGGTTGTGCAGGGTGACCCTAACATACTCACCGGTAATCACGTTAGCTTGAAAAGCAAAGTGTCACAGGCGTCTGTGGGAACATTGCAAGTTATTGCATGGATCTGGGCATATAGGAGGAGGCCATGCATTCATTCCCCCTCTCACTCATTCGTTCATCCGTTCGACAAACGTGTGTTGAGCCCTCTCCGTGGGCCAGGCCCTCTCCTGGGTGCTGGGAATAAAGCAATGAACAAAACAGATTAAAAGAGAAAAAGCATCATCCTTCCGGCCAACCGTTCAAACTAGAAGGCTGGAAGGTGGGTCACAGAGGAAGCAGGGGTCAGGTGTAGTCCCTGAGGTGAGCCTTGTAAAGCTCGGTCCCCTGATGCTGTGACAACTCTTTCCCCTTGTTAATACAAGTGACGGAATCTGATTGGTAGACGCGGTGGGGGAAGGGAAAAGAGGACCTAAGTATGGAACCAGGGCGGAGAGAAGGGGTGGAAACAGGTGCATCTGGAGGCTGAGGTGGGCTGGGACAGGCTCGGCCCTGGTTAGGGCTTCAGGCACCCCGGGCTGTGGCCTGTCAAGAATCTGATAACCCAGACGCCAGGTGACAGAAGCAGGGACCACAGAGAAGAAAGTCCACCTGCCAAGTGTGCCCCCTGGGCTGGGCTCACCTTGGGCCGAGTGTCTCCTCCCCACCAATGCCATGCGTGAAGAACAGGCGGGCTTCGGGGGCCGGGAGAGAGGCAGGCTGTTTCGGTGCCTCCATTTCCATTCCGATAATAGATAGGTAAGAAGTCGCATGGTTCTCCCTTTGCCCAGAGCAGCATGGTTTGGGTTTGTTTGCTATTTTTCTCTGAATTTCTGGAGAACAGTGCTTCTCAGAGCATGGCCCCCACCAGCAGCATCAGCGCCACGGAAAAAGTCGGTAGAAATCTATCTTCCGGCTTCATCTCCTGAATCAGAAACTCCCACCGAGGGCCCAGCAGAGTCTGGGTTCCAACGAGCCCTCCAGGGGGTCCTGATGCCCCGAGCTTGGGAATGGTTGGTTTAGAAGATGCTAGGGAGGCGGCTTGATTTCCTTGAAAATGTATTTGGTGACTCTGGGCACCCATCTGGGTCGAAAGGAGGCTTTACCACTTCGCATCTGAGAAAGTCTCCACCCCTTCCGGAAGCGTTCGCCCAGGAGCGCTGGCCCCTGAGATGGCCGAGAGGATTCCATGAGAGGACGTAATGCACGCTGAGCTCCTGGCACACAGGACCCCCTCGGTAAACCGTAACCCCCTTGATCCTTGTGTGCGTTACTCGACAGGGGTGAACCAGTAAGAGAAAAACATTCCGTGGGGCAGGTGCTGGTCGCCTTTGAAAATTCAGCCTCAGCAACTCTGAGATCAAGGGAATCACAGCATCTTGGCATCACGACCCAAAAGGGGGTGATTTGGTTCCGCCCCTTTGTTTACAGGTGAAGAAACAGAGGGCACGTGTCACAGCCGCCCTCCTCCCCACACCGGCCCCCTTCTGACCACCCGGCCCGTCTCCTTCCACCTTCTGTCCCGTCCCGAGTTATCTTGCGCAGAGACTCACAGCGAAGAGTCCCAGATGAGCCCCTGGCTGCTTTTTGCAACTATCTTTGGAAGCCAGACTCTGTGCCATTATCAGCCGCGACCTGCACGTGCCCAACACCTAGGTTGAAGTGGACCGATTAACATCTGGAGGCGGGAACCTGGGCAGGGAGAGAGGGCAGCAGGCCCAGGGGGCCCCCTGCTCTCGGTGGGTGCCTCCCATCAGCCTGCCATGAGTCCAGCACTGGGACCTGACTCTGAGCTGGTGTCCGCTCCGAGACCAAGTTTTCCAGGGTTGGGGTACCTGCCTGACATAATACGTAACAGTAATTAAGAAATAAGCCGCCTTGCCCAGCCTCACAGCGATCATTTGGCTAAGTAACTACCATGGTCCAGTGCCTCAAAAATCACCATTAGAGTACGCTCCTTATGGCCATAAAATTTCTCGTTTTCTGCCTTTCATCAGCGTCCCCCTGCAATCTTCGCCTTGCTTTATTTATACATTCGTCCTCAAACAATGGCAATAAACTCTTTCCCAGAGTGTTGCAAATCAGAAATTTGTCCACATTTTTCCACCACCTTCCACTGTGGACCTGCTCCGCCTGGGAACAGCCCAGCCAGGCCAGCTGGAGAGGCCGGGCTGCCGCAGATTGATGGGAGCATGACAGGGTGGGGTTGCTGGGGAGAGAGGGTGGGGAGGGGCAGCCGAGAATGCGAGAATGGCCATGAAAGGCCTCTGGCTGCCCAGCGGCCAGCCCAGCCTGAGACACAAGGGGCCCAGGACTGGCCTGGGGAGGGGAGGGGAGGGGAGGGATAAACCTTCCCTAACCCCTTCCCCTAAGAGAAGAAGAAGGGCCTGAGGACTACTGAGAAACAGAATATAAGGGTCATGAAATCTGTCCTTCCCTGCCCCCACAAGAATCAGAGGATCTCAGGGTGTCCTGTACCCCACACTGCACCCCCAACTTAGAATCCCAGTCCCTCTGGACCTCGCCCCTACCGCCATCGACTGATCCTTCTTTATCCAGCGACAGGCATTTACTGAAAGCCCTACTGTGCACCAGCAACTGTATTAAGCTCTGGGAGTAGAAAGTGGTGAATAAATCAGATAGACCCCACGTCCCCTTCTCAAGGCTGTTCTTAAAGATCCAGGAGGACCTCTGGTTCTTAGGGATAGGGCAAATGGTGCTCAGAGAGGGGTTTAGACTTGCCAGAGGCCACACAGGAAGTTGAAGGCAAAGCCAGGAACAAACTTCAGGGCTGCAATCCAGAGCCCCCAGTCTCTCCAGCCAGCCCATGGCCTCCCTGGGGAGCCGTCTCTGGGCCAGGTGATCGTTGCCTCATCTGGCCGGGGCACTGGGTGCCTGTGGCCGGGGTGGAGGGCACTTCTGCGTGAACATTTTGCATCCGAACCTGGCATTTCTGGTGGAGAAGTAACTCAGGCTGATGGCTTTCCTGTTGGGCCACAGAGGGGAAGTCTGTTCTATTAGGGGAGCCTCCCAGGTGAAGCTTTTCCTTTTTAAAGAGCGAGGCTGGCCTCCCTTAGGGTGACTCGCCCCAGTGACCCCGCAGTCCTGGCTTGCATTTCCAGTGACCCCGTTCTTCCTTCATATTTGTGTTCTAGGCTCAGCCCACGCCACTGCCCACCTTTAAGAGAGTGGTTCTCTCTCTAAAAGCAGGGTTCCGACATGTCTGCTGGTTTCCGTTGTGGTGACATTCACTGCTGTCGTTTTTATCAGTGTGGGTCTGTGGGGCGCCCAGGAGGGGACTGATAAATACCTGTTGGGCCCACGCTCCTCTGTGCTTCTTGACGTGCAACAGAACATTGGGTTTTATAGAATTTTCTGGGAGGCCTATTTAAAGAAAGGTGGAGGTGGGAAGAGTCGGGAGTTGGGTGGATAGAAATGACTCAGCACAGGGTCCTGAGAGAGAATCTGTGACTCTGGGGAAGCTTGAATCACAGCTTCCGATTGTGCCTGGGATGACAAGGCGCATGGTTTCTTGGCTGCAGTTCCTACCAAAGACTGTCATTAAGAACATTCTAGAAAATTAAAAAAGAACACTCTAGAATGATGGGGCACCTGGGTGGCTCAGTCGGTTAAGCATCCGACTCTTGATTTCAGCTCAGGTCATGGTCTCACGGGTTCGTGGGATTGAGCCCCACGTCAGGGGCTGCTATCAGCTTGGGATTCTCTGTCTCCCTCTGTCTCCCTCTGTCTCCCTGCCCCTCCCCCCTCTCAAAATAGATAAATACACTCAAAACAAAAGAACATTCTAGAATGATAGGAACCACAGGGTAGGGTAACACCCAGTTATAACAGAGAAACAGAGTTCCTACCCTCAAGATACTCCTAACGAAGGCACAGTCTCTCTGAGGGTGTCCCCAGTTTGATGGGGGGAGGCCCAGCTGTCACACTCAAGAAGTTCAGATAACCCTCTTACAAGCCCTTTGATATGGTGTATTTGGTAAACAGAACATGTGCATTACAAGTTAATGGTTGGTCTCTGGCAGGAGTCAATGCCAGGTGCCGGGAGGGTGGCGTGGGCAGCAGATAGCACGGGCATTCAGGGAGAGCCGACTGGGTGTAGCGGTCACGGAGAGCTTCGTGGTCTAGGGGGACTTCGGGTGCGGCTTTGCAGGATGGGGGGACTAGGAAGTGGTTTAGAGCATCATCCCGGGCGGCAGCGAGGTACGAAGGTCTGGAAGGAGCCCACAGGGCAAGGCGTGCCCAGGTCAGGGCAAGGACCTCGGATGCCAGGCTCCGATGGGCCTCCGGGGCCAGCTGCCTGGGTTTCATTGTCGCTGTGCCATGGGCTGGTCTACCCTGTTTGAGCCTCATTTTCCTCGCCTATAAAACGGGGCTGATAACAGCCCTTACCCTGTGATTCGAGGCGCTAAAGGCACATAGTGTGCCCGAAACACATCAGCCATGTGTAGGTTAATTCTCTTGCCTCCTTCGTCCCCAGTCCTGTGGCAGGAGACTTTGTGTGACCACAGAGCCCCGTCTTAGGGTCCAGCGAGCCCCAGGTTGAAGCCCTTCCTCACGGCTGAATCTGGAGGCGGACGGGGGGTGGTTCGATGGATGAAGGGGGGCAGGGGCCGGGGGTCCTGAGCCATTTACCATCTCTGCCTCCTTTGATGACTTTGCAACTGTCTGCAACCCCTCTGTGCCTCCCAGAGTTCCAGCAGTGAGGAGGGGTGAGGGGGTGGCGGGGAGAGAAGGCTGGTGGGGCAGGCTTGACTTCTCAGGCATATGGCCCTTTCACAGCGGCTTTGTGGGGCGCCGACGGGTGGCCTGCCTGCCTTTTCCTCGCCGCGGCCCCAGCTGCTGTTTCCTCTTCGCTGACCTTGAGCCCTCGAGCCTCCCCGGGCCCAGCTTCCTGAGGGCCTGTCTCCTTCGCTGGCCCTTCGTGCCTGCCAGCCCTTGTATCCGAGCCCGCTGCACCCCTCTCCTCTGCGGGCACCACCGGCATCTGGGACGGCCTCCCCTGGGGAAAGAGGGTGCGGGCGGTCTGTGGGCGTGCTGGGGTTTGTGCGGAGCGCTCGCCATAGGAGAACAAGGAAGGGAACAAGGGAGGGACCGCCGTTCACGCAGTCGTTGGTTCATACACGCATTCCTTCCTTGCCTTTGTGTTTCGTGCCACGCAAACGTGCTTGCCTCTGGAGGGTACGGAGGTAGATGAAGTTCTCGTCGTTTGCAGACACCCGTGGTGACAGCCGCGATAACGACAATAACAGCTCGCGTACGTTGAGCGCTTACTGTATACCTGGCACCGTTTTAAACCCTTGTCTTGGGGCAAGTCATGTAACCTTCACACCCGACGCCTCTGTTCCTACTTTCCTCGCTTTACAGATGAGGAAACTGGCCCAGAGGAGGGGGTGTGGCCTTCCTCAGTTGATCATTGGGACAAAGGCACCGTGTGGTATGTTTTGAGGTTCCCACGCGGGCAGCCGCACCAGCACCCTGAGGAGCAGAGGCGCACGGAGTTCTTATTCCCGGGGCTGGACGGGGAGATGGAGATTCCAAGGGGACACGTGACATGCTCAGGGTCACACAGCAGGTCAAGGCGTGAGTCTGGAGGGCCAGGTCCACCCCCACCCCACCCCCCGCCCCCGGGCCAGGCTCTCCGAATGAGAGGAGAGACCGGGCCTGGAGGTACAGCTGCTCAGACGGGTGCCCTTGCATCCCACCACTGTCGCATTTTAGCAATGAGGAAAGTGAGGCTCCGATGTTCAGCAACGCGCCCAGCACCTGTAGCTTGTTGGAGGCAGATCCCAAACGCAAGCTCAGGCCCATCCGACCTCCCAGCTTCTGTCCCGGCTGCCCGCCAGTGTTTGCCCGTGGCTGCCTGGCCACACTCTGTAGGATGGAACCCAGTTGGGGCACCTGGGTGGCTCAGTCGGTTGAGCGTCCGACTTTGGCCCAGGTCATGATCTCTCGGTTTGTGAGTTCGAGCCCCTCGTCGGGCTCTGTGCTAGCAGCTCGGAGCCTGGAGCCTGCTTTGGATTCTGTGTCTCCCTCTCTCTATCCCTCTCCCACTCATGCTCTCTCTCTGTGTCTCTCTCTCTCTCAAAAATGAATAAACATTAAAAAAAAAAAAAAAGATGGGACCCAGTTGTTAGGCTTCCTTTAAGGTTCCGACCTAGTGAGCTCTGTTCTCTGCTCAGCACCAAGCATTGCTTTTCCTGGCCTTACAGGAGGCTGGTGAGTAAACGACAGAAATAGCCCAGCAAAGAGATACAGGAAAACTGTGATTATTTTCAAGATTGTCTTCAAATCCCAGGAAGAGAGTTAAAGGGGATGGTGAGCTGAGACCCTCCTAAGTGTCTTTTTTTTTTTTTTTAAATTTTTTTTTTTTGATGCTTTATTTGCTTTTGAGACAGGGAGAGGCAGAGCATGAACAGGGGAGGGTCAGAGAGAGGGAGACACAGAATCTGAAACAGGCTCCAGGCTCTGAGCTGTCAGCACAGAGCCCGACACGGGGCTCGAACTCACGGACCGCGAGATCATGACCTGAGCCGAAGTCGGCCGCTTAACCGACTGAGCCACCCAGGCGCCCCCCTCCTAAGTGTCTTAAAATGTCCTGCCTTCTCCCCTCCCCTACTCCACAGCTGCTGTCCCCTTCCAGAACTCCCCATTTGCTTCATATGACGCCAACAGGTTAAAGAGACCGAGTTGGAAGGACCCTTGTGACGTCGTTAGTTTCAACCTCCTGCCTTAACAGGGACACCTTAGTTTTGAATTCTCTGCACCCAGATAGTTGCAGCCCTCCAGAAACCCTCCCTTCTCTCTCACATTTGACTTGTGCTTGGTTCACGGTTCCATGCAGAAAGAGTTGTGGTTGCATCATGAGAAAATGTGGCTCTGAATTCTGGCAGTTTAACTACACAGTACCGTTTCAAACAGTTACTATTTCCTTTTTCCTTGATAGGCCCCTTCTTAGCAGGGATGTATAAAGAGTGCCCTCTAGTGCCTGAGAACAGTACCAGGCCGTTAGCAGAGAAGCGGTGATCAGAGAACACCCCACAGGGGCCCCACATTTTGTAATGCAAATTATATACCTGCAGTTTCAAGTTAAAAAAAAAAAAAAGCAGCCTGATGGGGTCGGATAGGGACGCTCCTGGAGAAAGAAACGTTTTGTCAGGTTTAGGTGGTGAACCTAAACTCTCACTAATACAGTGAGAGTTGGGAGAGTGAAGTTGGGCCCGTTGACTCGTTGGTGAGTAGGACGTGGAGTCAGACGGAAACCCCCCCACCTCTCCAGTGCCTCCCAGCCCCCCCCCCCCGAGGGGGCCTCCCAGAAAGCAGGACTGAAGCGTGGACGGTTTTGCTGAGCCCCAGCAATGAGCGCACAGAGATGGCTGTGTCACAGCCAGATGGCGGAGAGCAAGCTCGGAAGGCTTTCCAAGCTGATCAGAAAGGCCGAGGAGCAGTGAAAGCTAGCATTGGCTGAGCGCTGCTGTCCCTGACACGGTTTCTTGTGCCTTCGTATGCTCATATATTTACCCGTTCGTTCGTTCATGCAACAGATATTTGGGTGGCCACTTTGTGCCAAGCACTGGGTATTTATCACTGAACAAAAAAGATGAAGCCACCCAGCCTCGTGGAGCTCTAATTACGGCCGGGACAATGCGGGGAGGGCCATAAAATAGAAGAGTTAGCCTATCTAATTGTGATAGGTGTGGTGGAAAAATACAAAGCAAGGAAGGGGGGAGGGCGTCCCTAACATCATCCGTATTTTACATGTGCGGAATCCACAGAATCCGGGCAAACTGCACCAGGAGCCTGTGCTCTTAAATAGCCCGCTCTACATTGGCCTGGTCACCTGCTCACTGCAGGGGGGGGCATGGGGAGGGTGCTGCAAGCAGAGGGCACAGCCTATGCAAAGGCCTGTGGTTGCTGGAGCAGGAGATGGTTGCTGGAGTCCAGGGAATGAGGAAGAGGGCATACAGGGGCAGGGCAGGGTGGGTTCGGAGTCAACAGGGATTCTGATGGCCCTGGCCCTGGTGCTGGGCTGGTTGCATGGGAGGCGTTGCCGACAGAGGAAGAGGGTGTGGAGGAAGAGGGCCAGGCCTTCGATCCGGACACCTGGGTGGCAGTGCTGGATGGGCACCTAAGACAAGTTGGGGCACTCGTGGTGGACAGGAGGGGCTCACTTCCGGGGAGCTTTCACGCGGGGTCCGAGCGAGCCCTGCCCCTCGGCCCAGCCGGGTTGCCCGGCCCTTGTGTGCGGCCAGGCTTCCGCAGACGTTCCCAGCCTCACGCACCGCACGGCACGCCGGTTACAGCTGAGCGGTTCTGCGGAGGGGCCGGGAGGGCTCCCACCATGGCCCTGGCTCGCCGGGCCCCCAGCTGAGCTGTAAATGACTTTTCCATTTTCCGAGACCTGCGCCCAGGCCTGTTTGGTATTCAGGGACGCCGGGCCCACACTCGCCAGCTCTCGGCTCTGCCCGAATTACTTGATTAAAACGCATATCAACTATTATGTAATTCGTTTCTCTGCCGCAGCTCGAGCCGGGCCTATGTTAAAACTGTAATAAAGGCTGAGTTTGGAGGCAGCGGGGGGGGGGGGGGGAGGGGGGGCGAAGGAGCAGGGGTGGGAGGGCGTCTCTGGGTCGGGGGAGGGGGTCGGGGGGAGCTGAGAGAAGGACCCCCGACCTCAAGGCCACTGCTGGCTTCCTCGAATCTAGATGACAGGGACCTGCAGACGGTCAGCTCCCCTCCTGCCTCCTGAGAAAGTCGGTAGGTGTAGCAGTTGTGACCATCTCATTTCCCGTCTTTTCCTCTGGCAGAAGGGACAGCAGGGAATGTTTGGGGGTGAGGGCAGAGAGCAAGCCGCATTGGCTTTCGCGCCCAGAAATGGAATTCTCCATCGCCTGGGAGTTCTCTGTTGCAAAGCTGGCTCTCGCTAGGCTGTGAGTCCCGAGTCCTGGGTTTTCTTCGCAGCCTCCCTGCCCCTGGGCTCCGCTGACCATCTGAAAATGGGGCTGATACTGCCTGCTGGGCCCTCCACGGTTATTGGGAGAGTCTGGAGTGGGGACAGTGACAGAGCTTGGAGACCGTAGGGTGTGGCACACACGCGTAGGGTGGTGACCGCTGCCGTGTGTCGGGGGCCAAAGGAACTTTGTAATTGTACTGCCAGGCCCTGTTCGTCTAAGACGCCCTTATTGAGCACCTGCTGTGTCCCAGGCGTAGGCTCTGCTCCGTGCAGGGATCTCCCAGTCCAGTCGGACCGAGAGACCCATAGACAGGCAGGTTGGGTGTCCCCCGATGAGCTTTGAGAGCCCGAGAGTGGGCGTGCAGACCGGCCTGGACATGAATTGCATTGTGCTGGGTAAGCAGGAGCGAGCCCAGTGGAAGGGGGTGTGGTGTTCCAGGTAGAGGAAGCTCACGGTCAAAGTCAAAGGCATGGAGGTCTGAGACAGCCCCGGCTTGGCCATTTAAGGGTGCCAAGAGCTGGCCAGGGAACCTCGTGGAGTGACAGGGTGGGCCTGAGCACGTGGGCAGGGCTGACAGTGGGGGGATTGGGGGGGGGGCGCCTCACTGGCCTTGCTGAGGCTTCCGGAGTCATCCGCTGTGGGAGATGGCAAGCTTGGAAGGAGAGGCAGAGGCTGAAGGAGAAGCCGTGGAAGATGCTCCCCGGTGACTCTCTACCCACGTCCATCCACCGCACCTAGGCTGGCCTCTGTCGTGAGCAGACCTCAGTCCTGCCCACCCTTAAGCTTTGACAAACCAGATGGCTCCTGTCACCCTTCCTGTCCCTCATTCATTCTGTTCTCAGGGGGCTCTGAGGCTCTTTCAAGTCCTGTCGCTGTCTTGTGTTCTGTGCCTGTCCTGGCCCCAGTTCCTACGGAAGCAGGGTTTCCTTCAGTAGACTGGGAAATTCCCAGAATAGGGATGGTACCTCCTCCATCAGATTGGGAGCTTCCTAAGACAGAGGCTGTTTTTCCCCCAGAAGATTGGGAGGTGGGGCTGTTTCTTCCCTGCTCAGGATTGGACTCCCCACGTCCCTGAGCAGAAACCAGGAACCCAGAGAGGAGGCCCGTTGCCATATCCCTCTGTCTTGGGGCTATCCCCACACCTGTACGGGCTCTGTCCCACCCCCTTCGGGACCTTTCCATCTCACAGCTGTGTGGGGGGAGGGCAGGAGCTGCTGCTGGCCAGAGGCTGCCCCCCCACCCCTGCCCCAAATCGAGCCTGTGTCTAATGAACGTGCTTCACGTCCACTCTGCCCACGTGGCCCCCTTCCCCGTGCCCCTCTGGGTTATGCAGTGCATTTCGGGATTGAATCCCTGGGACTGGGTGTATTTGGCTCTGAGCCCCAGCTGTGCTGGGGAAGGTGCCCCAGGATGCCTACTGTGCCCCCACAGCCTCCTCTCAGTGACGGGAAGCTGGGCAGCCGGGAAAGGAGAGAGGAAGGGGTTAGATCTGACCCCAGGTCTCTGCCTTTAGGGATGAGTAATGAAGGGAGGGCTTCCCTGCCACTGGTTCCCTTGTCCTGTGGCATCACGATCAAAGGCAACCTGGTAGTGACCAATCAAAAGCACAGACGACTGCCCAATGGCCAAGAGAGCAGGATGGAGGGGAGGGGACCTGGGGCAGAGGAGCGTTGCTCAAGACCGGATGACGTCCCAGCTGTGGATGGAGCCCCATGACAACGTTGCCCATCGTGCATTTTGCCGTGCCAGGCTTTTGTACGCTCTTCCCGCGGCCTGGGATGCCTGTCCCCTCACCTAACATCTAAGAGGCCGTATGCGGTGTTTGGGGGAAGAAGGAGGGGTGTCCCTTGTGGGCGAGGCCTACCCCTATTCGGATAACAGACATTTAAAGCAGTTGAGCAAGGACGGCGTGGGGGCAGGCAACAGGAGAGCAGGAGGCCGGTGTGCCCCTTTCCTGAGAGACTCTGGGCAGGTCACGCTGCTTCTCGGTGACTCAGTTTCCCCCATCTGCAGTGGGCTCACATGATCTCTGAGGCTCTTCCTGCCTGACTGCGGCTGAATGCCGTGAGCACAGTGTCCCCAGCCCGGGCTCAGCACTGTCGCTCCGGTGACCGCGTGGACGACGAAACATGAAGTGCTTCCAGAAATTCCCAAAATGGGATGCTAGGCGAGGGGGAGGGAGAACTGAAGGCAAAAGAGGAAAGAGAGAGAAAGCAGGAGTGGGAGGAAGGTCACCACTGACCGCCTGCTTCCTCTTTCCCTCTCCCTTCCTTGGTCTCCCCTTCTCCTGGCCCTCCTCTGTGCTCCCCATAGTCCCCCAGGGTCCACGGAGGGTGCAGCTCCAGAGCCCCGGCCAGGCCACTCCTTGCTGGCATTCCCTCTGCTGGACCAAGATGGGTAAGAGGCACAGGCCTGATGGACTCGGGAAGCCAATTCAGCCGCCAGGGTGTCTTCAGCTCTGAGGCCAAGGAGCTTGACCAAGCCCTTCCTGCAACCTCTCTAGCCTGGACCTGGGGTAGGCAGATTGCTGGCCTGATAGCCCCGTCCAGGGATGAGAAGTAAGCTGGCCGCAGACTCCTGGGCTCTCTCTGCACAGGAAGCAAAGGCTTTTCTCCATCCCCAGGCTCCTGGGTGGAAATCAGTGGGGACTCTCAGGTAGGGGCCATGGTCACAACCAAGGTCATCAGGTAAGGTCTCTTCCAGCCTGAAGGGTTACTCAGAGGTCCTGAAGCAACCCAGGAAGGGCCTGTGTACACAAGTCACATAGTCCAAACGCTTCACGTTATAAATGGGGGAAACTGAAGCCCAAGGAGGGAAGGTAGCCTTCTTAGGGTCACGGTTCTGGGCGTTTAGGGGCAGAACCAGGTATGGAATCTAAGCTTCCTGACTGCCAGCCCTAAGCACGTGCATTTGCTCTGTCTCCCTCCCCCCCTTTCTCCTGGCCCTCCTCCTTTCATTTTTGCTGTATTTTCCTTGAAAACAATAGCATTGCTGCTTAAATGGTCATTATTTTATTTTATTTTATTTTATTTTGTTTGTTTGTTTATTTATTTATTTATTTATTTATTTATATTTTATTTATTTTTGAGAGAGACAGAGACAGAATGCGAATGGGTTAGGGGCAGAGAGAGGGAGCCACAGAATCCGAAGCAGGCTCCAGGCTCCCAGCCGTCAGCCCAGAGCCCGACGAGGGGCTCGAACTCACGAGCTGTGAGATAGTGACCTGAGCCGAAGTCGGACGCTCCACCGATGGAGCCACTCGGGCGCCCCTACATGGTCATCATTTTAAAAATACTAACTATAGGGGCGCCTGGGTGGCGCAGTCGGTTGAGCGTCCGACTTCAGCCAGGTCACGATCTCGCGGTCCGTGAGTTCGAGCCCCGCGTCGGGCTCTGGGCTGACGGCTCGGAGCCCGGAGCCTGTTTCCGATTCTGTGTCTCCCTCTCTCTGCCCCTCCCCCGTTCATGCTCTGTCTCTCTCTGTCCCAAAAATAAATAAAAAACGTTGAAAAAAAAAAATTTAAAAATACTAACTATAAACAAGTGTAAAGAAAACAAACAAACAAACAAAAGCTCTGTCACCCTGAAGGTTAACATTTGTTAACCTTTTGAGCACGGCGTTCCGGAATGTGTCATGCGTGCTTTTTCCGAAAGCGGGGATCCGTCTTTGCGCGCCGCTTCGTGCCTCGCCTTTTTCTTAGAGTCAGGTGTATGGAGGTATCGCTAACGCGCAGCCAACCTGTCCGATTTTGGAGAATATCGTTCTAGGAATTTCAGCAAGGGTATTTCGTCACGAAACTACCCCGAGTCTGTGGTCATAGACATCCTTCTCTGTCAGTGGAACTAACCTAAATACCCAACGGTGGGGGATTAAAAAAAAAAAAAAAAAACATTCAGTTGTGCCAGGAAGTGTTTAACCAATCCCCTCGGGTTGGGCACGGAGGTTGCTTCCCCCCCTTCACCGTGATGAGCAGAGCTGCGGGGAACATACTTGCCCTCGTACTCAGGAGGGGTCTCGGAAGGCGGGCACGTGGCGCTACTCCGTCCCTCTCCCTCCCTGTCGCCTGCCTGCAGGGAACCGGCCGGACGAGGGCTCGGACGTGGAGTCGGAGCCCGACCTCCCTCTGAAGCGCAAGCAGCGTCGGAGTCGGACCACATTCACGGCCGAGCAGCTGGAAGAGCTGGAGAAGGCCTTCGAGAGGACTCACTACCCGGACATCTACACCCGCGAGGAGCTGGCACAGAGGACCAAGCTGACGGAGGCGCGTGTCCAGGTGAGGCGGCGCCTCGGGTGTTGGCGGGCATATCGAAGAGGCGGGAACGGAGAGGGTCCCAGGGTTTAGGGGGCCCCCAGGGGGTTCTGCAGCAGGTGGTCCGGGGACCTCGTAGACGAGGAATGCCCCCGGCGCTTGATGCAGACTAAGCAGGCCGCAAGCGTCGGTTGACCGCGGTGAGGTCCTGCTGGAGAGCAGTCATCCCTTCCGAGATGAGCCAGAGGACAGGGCTCAGGAAGCACAAAAGTCTCCAAATCTCCGATGAGGGGAGGAAGTGATTAGGAGGAAATTTTCTGAAGGGCCCGGCTTCTCAGGACGGGTCATGAGTTTCCCATCACAGGAAGCATGTGAGCACACTGGGCAGGCTTGTTCCTGATGGGTTGGAAGCATCAGAGGAGGGATGGGCAGACCTCGGATGCCCCCATCCACACCCTCAAGGGAGTGTGGGTCCTCATCGGTGGGGCTGGGGGAAGGGAGGGCGGCGAAAGCAGGACCTGCCTGGGCTCGCAGGCCCTCACCTGCCACCTGGCCCCAGCGGGGGAGGGAACGGCCTCCTCTCCCCAGGTCGGGGAGGAAGTGAGAGAGGGTCATGATGGCTAGCTCCTGGCGGAATGAATGCGTTCCCGGCCTGTCTTCCTCATAAACGGGGGAGGCGGGTGTGCGGGAGGGGCCACCCCAGACTGCTCACTGGGCACTTCCAGCGGGGAACCCGGCTTTGCTAGGCGCCCACCTTGCCCCAGCCCTCCTCACGCGTGGCCCGGCGGAACGTCAGGCCACCTTGTCAGGCAGGTCACCTCCAGGCAGGCCGCAGGTGCAGAAGCAACAGGCCTAGAGAAGCGGCAGAGCTCGGCTGGGGCTGAGCTGGGCCGGAACTCGGGCCTGGCAGGTACCAAAGCCAAGGTCTTTCCATGCGGAAGGAAGAAGCTGCCTCAGAGCCGGGGACCTGAAAGCCGTGGCAACTGGCACTTAAACGCTCCAGGAACCGGTGTACCTCCCTCCGCCCTCCCCACCCCCACTGCTGGAGCGGGGGGTCCTTGGCTGCCTTTGAGGGAGACCCCGAGGGGAAGGGGGCAGGCGGCAGCAGCCAGCTTGTCTCATTCTCTCCCCTCCTCTCCAGGGTGATATCTGAGCCTGGCCTGGGCTCCGGGCCTCCCTCCCCGCCGCTCTGATCGTCCTGCAGCTGTTCTCCTGGGCACATTCCTGGGTGCTTTCTCATTCCCACGTCTGGCGGCCGCGGCTGCTTCCCATCACCTTGAAGCCTGACCGCTCCTTGTAAAATTTCCTGGCTGTCAGGGCAGTGCTTTTATTGGCCCAGGGGACCCAGAAACAGGTGTCACTCAAGGTCCAAGGAGGGAGGGGGGCTGGGAACAGGGGGAGCAGCCAGAGGCCGGGCAGACCCACAGTGTGGGGGCCCAGGCAGCCTCCTGCACATGCTGACTCCCGTAACATCCTGTGGGCTCCTCCAGGGCGGTGAGGGTGCCCAACCTTGGCCTGAGAACGTAGCGTGATCCCAGCAGAGGAGGGATCGATTATACGTTGGGTTTTTAACAAATGACCAAAGCTGACCAAAGACATCAAGACCAGGATGATAGAACATTTGGCCCGGAGAAGCGATTTGGAGGACGGGGCTGCTCTAAGAGGTCCCGGAGGGTGGGACCAGGGCCAGTCAGGGAACGTCCCCAGGCCTACATAAAGGTCTGCAGGGACTGGGAACCGCAGGCCTAGGTTTCCCTTGGTCTCTGTATCACCTTCAATAGATCTGTTTCCTTTCTTGAGACTTAGTTTCTCATCTATAAGTAAAGGAATGGAACTAAATGGTCACTGCGGCTCCTTAAAGTTCTAGGATCGCACTTATTTTTTTTTTTCATTTTCTTTTGATGTTTTGTTAATTTTTGAGAGAGAGAGAGAGAGACAGGGTGCAAGCGGGAGGAGCAGAGACAGAGGGAGACACAGATTCCGAAGCAGGCTCCAGGCTCCGAGCTGTCAGCACACGGGGCTTGAACTCACGAACCGTGAGGTCGTGACTTGAGCCGAAGTCGGACCCTTGACCGACTGAGCCACCCAGGCGCCCCTAGGAATTTTGTTTATTGACAATCAGAGCTGCCTTGTGAGGTGATGAGATCCCCATTCCTGGAAGTGTGTAAGGCAAAATACAGTGTGCCATCAACCAGAAACCCTAGTTTCTTCTGCTAGGGTTCCTGCCGTGGACGGTAGGGCAGAGACCTCCAAGCCTCCCGAGCAATGGATCTGAGGTCTCGGGTGTCGGATTCTAAAAGTCTGTGATTCTGGGATTCCGCAGTCCTGAGACGTCTCGTGTCAGTGGCCCGGGGAGATGGTGAAGGGGTCCCGAGTGGGCTCAGAGCCAGATGCTGAGGTGTGAATCCCAGCCCCAGCACTTACACCTGCAGCCTCAGTTTCCTTATCTGCAAAGTGGAGGGGACAGGAAGAGTCTACCCTGTTCTAAGGACAAATGCTTACCTGTGGTTTTTTAACCACACGCTCCGCATTAGGAGGTGCCTGGCACACAGGAGCTCCATAAGTAGGGTACATTCTTAGTAAAACTCCACCTGCTTTTTCCAATCCTGGCCACCCTGGAAACCCCCAGTTCGTTCAGCTGGCACTCATTTATTGAGCACCTACTGTGTGCCGACGCTGTTGCGGGCCCCGGGGAGTCAGCAGACAGAAACCGCTGTCACGGAGCTGACACGTGCATGAACAAGGACACAGGTAAACGTGTCAGGCGGGGTTCCAGTAACTCAAATGCGTTGCCTCCCTCTGGCTCTGCTCCAGCCCTGCTTTTGAAGCCTGCAGGGTGATAGTTGGCATCCCTAGTGTCCAGGGGAGACACCGTGTCTCAGCTGGCGGAAAGCCACCAGGAAGGGTGGGAAAGGGGGCATCAGGCAGGAGGACGCGTGCCTGGGGACCAGTAACCTTTCTCTGGAGGAGCCTTCACTCCTGAATAGCGAGGGGCCAAGCCCGACCTTGTATCCGTCTTCCTCGGAGGTGGACAGATCCGCTGTGTCCCAAGTACCGAGATCTCTGAGCCTGTGTGTTTCCCCCAGAAGCAGAAGCCTCCCTGAGAGGAATCCCATTTGAGAAGCAGTGGAGGGACTCATCACTAATTAACAACTTGGACTGGACCTTTCCCTAACAGTAGATAATGCTTATGGGACACTTCTCATTTGCGGGGCACGATGCTCAGTGTTCCACATACATGGTCACTGTCATCCTCCCCATGACCTTAGGAGGCAGGTATGATCAGTCTCTCCATTTCCAGCTGAGAAAACCTGAGGGAAGAAATTTCCTAAAGACAGTTAATCAGCAGTGCGAGGACTTGAACCCAAGTCTGCCTGTCATGTTCTTTTCTTCTGTGCTCCGTGGAGAGAAGGACCAGATGGAATGTTCAGCCCCGTAAACAGCTGCTTCCTATGGCATCGTGTTCCCAGTGCTGGGTGTTGTGGGAAGGATCAAAAGTGGATAATAAAACTCAGCATCTGCTTTCAAAGAACTCAGCCCTGATCAGGGGTTCTGGTGCAGGGGTGTGTCTGTGTGTGTGGCGGGGGGGAGGGCGGAGGGGGTGATGGGGCTTACCCCTGTCCCTCCTGGAGCCTCCAGGCTCCCCCCTGTGAATGGGCAGCTTACACTGGATGCCAGCTAAGAGCTCGGCCATCAGAGAGTCCCCACCAGAATGATGGTTGTAGATGTTGTTCTAAGCGCTTGGCCTGTGTTAAGTCACTTGAGGTCCCGGGAGGCAGTGGTTCTCTGCCTTGTCTGTTGTGTGCCCGGGGCACAGGGCAGCTTGAGGGCTAGGACAGTCCCGTCCATCTCTCTATCCTTCACATCTCGCTTGGCATAGAGCACAGTCCCAGTAAAGGTTCGTGATAAGAAGGAGGGAAGTAAGGAAGGAGGGAAAGAGAAGGAAAGGATAGGGAAGGACGGAAGGGGAAGAACTTTTCCAACTCTCTTTGGTATTCTTTATCCGAGGGAAGGATGACCCACAGGCAGCTGTGATGTGCCAATCAGGAATGGCTCTGACTTCAAGGTTTTTGCTACATATATGTATCATCCGAATCGCTATTTGTTTTTATTTTATTTATTTTATTTTTTTTCATCTTTATTTATTTATTTTTTTTTTTTTTTAAATTTTTTTTTTCAACATTTTTTATTTATTTTTGGGACAGAGAGAGACAGAGCATGAACGGGGGAGGGGCAGAGAGAGAGGGAGACACAGAATCAGAAACAGGCTCCAGGCTCCGAGCCATCAGCCCAGAGCCTGACGCGGGGCTCGAACTCACGGACCGCGAGATCGTGACCTGACTGAAGTCGGACGCCTAACCGACTGCGCCACCCAGGCGCCCCTCATCTTTATTTATTTTTGAGAGAGAGACAGAATATGAGCAGGGGAGGAGCTGAGGGGAGGGAGACACAGAATCAGAAGCAGGCTCCAGGCCCTGAGCTGTCAGCACAGAGCCCGACGCAGGGCTCGAACCCACGAACCGCGAGATCATGACCTGAGTGGAAGTCGGATGCTTAACTGACTGAGCCACCCAGGCGCCCCACTATGTGCTTTTAAAATAAAATCAATGTATGTTATTTTTTCAAATGATTATTTATTTTTGAGAGAGAGGGACAGACAGTGTGAGTGGAAGAGAGACAGAGAGAGACAGAGAATCCAAAGCAGGCTCCAGGCTCTGAGCCATCAGCACAGAGCCTGACGCGGGACTCGAACCCACAAACCGCGAGGTCATGACCTGAGCGGAAGTCGGACGCTTAACTGACTGAGCCACCCAGGCACCCCACTATTTGCTTTGAAAATAAAATCAATGTATGTTATTTTTTCAAATGATTATTTATTTTTGAGAAAGAGGGACAGACAGTGTGAGTGGAAGAGAGACAGAGAGAGACACAGAATCCAAAGCAGGCTCCAGGCTCTGAGCCATCAGCACAGAGCCCGACGCGGGGCTCGAACTCACGGACTGCGAGATCATGACCTGAGCGGAAGTCGGACGCTTAACTGACTGAGCCACCCCGGCGCCCCCAAATCAATATATTTTAAAATAAAAGTGTCTCTCGCTGTCACATAAGCAGGCAGCCGGAAACACACATCAGGGAAGACTAAACAACATTGATGGGGGACTTGCTGGAAAACATCAGCTGCGGAAGCGCTTTTCTGTGTGTTCAAGAGGAAGCTCAGCATGGGTGTCAGTGAGGCACCGAGGATAAGTTAGCACCAAGCCCGGACCTTGTCTTCCACACGCCCAGAAGGCCCGGAGGAGGAGTGGAGGGGCTCAGGGTTACTGAATGTCTGTGTCACTGCCATCTGGGATGTCCCTCCCTTGTAGAAGGAGGAAACGTTGAATGGGAACAAAAATGTGCCCCACACCCTCTCCCAGAAGCGGGGAGCAAGGAAACACTGCCCATTCCGCGCCAGTTCAGAAGCCCCTCGGTCAGGACGCCCCTGGGGAAGCCCTCCGTGCCCTGGGGCGTGGGGAGAAGCGGGGGCCACAATTTCATTCCAGAGTCAGTTGTCGCTCCTGACCGGACTGCCTCGTCTCCTTGCTCTGTGCACCCTAAACGAGTCAGAGCCGGCTGCGCTGTTCCTCCAGCTCAGAAAGCTAAACGCGGCTTCTCTCCTCCAGAAGGATCTGGAAGACAAAAGACACCAGGGGCACAGAAGCACCCCTCCACTCAGTGGAGGCTGGGCAGGTGGGGGGAGGGTCTTAAGTGATCCTGTGCTGCTGAAGGTTGGAGGGGACCCCACCAGGAGGGGCTCCCATCTGAGCTTTGTCGCATCGGCCCTGGCAAAGATACACCAGAGCAAGCTCTGTATTTCCTTGTTCTCTCGTTCACCCGTTCATTCCTTCATTCATTCATTCAACAAGTATTCCGTGTAGATGCAGGAGTTGGCTGCGGGAAGAGTGTCTGGCTTAGAGGGAACGGCATCTGCAAAGCCCATATGCTTTCCCATGAGCCTTTTCCTCCTTTTCTGGACCAGAGCTCGTTGCAAAATCCAGACAAGTGACTTCTAGAAAGTCAGACTGATTGAAGTTTGAACCTCAGATTCGTTTCAGCTATAGCTGTGTGGCCTCGGGCACGTTCTTTGACCTCTGTGAGCGTCAGTTTCCCCTTCTGTGAAATGGGAGTAGGAGTACACGTCTCCTGGGTCTACTGGGCCGACGTGAGGCACCGGCACGGGGTGGGGGGTGGGGGTGCCTGGCGCAGAGGGTGGGAGGGAGCGTGTGTTAAGACAAGGATGGTCGCCCCCCGAGCAGCTGCGGTGGAGAGAACGTTGCACGGAGTCGCCCAGACGTGGCTGTGTCTCCGACCCGCCCCGTTACGTGGACAGGTCACTCACTACCTCTGCCCCTCAGTTTGCTCATCCGTAAAATGGGGAGAACAATAATAATCCCATAATAATCCCTTCGCCGGGTGGTGGTGGTGAGGCCACGATGGGCTCACACCCACGCAAGTGCGCTGCACTCCGTCCCCGGCCGCGGGAAGGTGGGGATTGGACGCGGGCTGGACACAGGGTGACGGCTCGGGGACCAGTGGTAGCCGTGCCTCAGCTCTCCGCCAGGAGCCAGGCTGAGGGATCCCCGCTCTCTGCTCTCCACCCGCCCAGGTCTGGTTCAGTAATCGCCGCGCCCGTTGGCGGAAGCAGGCAGGAGCCAACCAGCTGGCAGCGTTCAACCACCTTCTGCCAGGGGGCTTCCCGCCCACCGGCATGCCCACGCTGCCCCCCTACCAGCTGCCGGACTCCACCTACCCCACCACCACCATCTCCCAAGGTGAGCGCACGAGATTGTCCTGGCACCTCAGCCGCGCCCTGCCCCCCATTCCTCCCTTCCTTAACTTAGAAGGAACAATAAGGGCTATTTATTTCTCTAACGTTTATCTATCGTCGAGAACAAGCACAAGCAGGGGAGGGACAGGGAGGGAGGGGGACGCAGGATCTGAAGCGGGCTCCCCGAGCTGTCAGCACAGAGCCTGACGCGGGGCTCGAACTCACGGACCGTGAGATCGTGACCTGAGCCGAAGTCGGATGCTCAGCCGACCGAGCCACCCAGCCGCCCCCAAGGGCCATTTTCTTTTTAATGGCCATTTGTCTGTTTGCACGTGGACAGACGATTACCACGGGAACAGTGAGTTCCTGCCTTTGAACTTCTTGGTTTTGCCAACGGGCCACAGAGCACCCAGGTGAGGGTTAACAGGTAGCCTTCCCGCACACGTTTAGAACGGAGCTTCTCAAACTGTGAAGTCACGTGCATCTGCTGCGGTCTTATTAAAACGCAGAAGTGACAGACAAGGCTACTATCCCTCCCTGGACCCCTCCCTCCATCCTGTCCTCCCCCTCGTCTCTCTCTGCACCCCCCCCCCGCCCCGGGGCACACATTGGGAGCCCCACTACCTGACATCTGACTCATGATGCCCCTGGGGCTCCCTCTTAAAGGGCCAGCAGGCTGGAGTTCTGGAAACTGAGGAGAGAGGCAGGGGATCCTCCCTATGATCCTTTTTCTCCCCTCCCTATAATTCTTGATGAGAAATTGACGATGATGGTCTCATCCCCCGGAAGGCTGCGTGGAGGGGCCCTGACAGAGCAGAACAGCAGCCCAGCAGCCAGGAAGAGAAATGGCAGCTCGGACCCTGGCCCCATCACTCAGTGGCCTTTTCGCCTTGCACGAGTGCCCGGCCCCTCCGAGCCTCGGTTTCCTCATCTGTAAAATGGGAATCCTGTGCCCGCTTCACACCCTTAGACAGTATTTGCAGAAGCACCTGGCCGGTGGTCGGTGCCCCCAAAATGCTGTCGGGACAGGCCTGGGTACATTAAGAGAGTCCCCAGTGAGGTCTGACTTTCAGTCCAGAAGACTTTGATTGAGCACCGACTGTGTGCCAAACGCTGTGCAGTGTGGCCGGTGCAGATGCCTGGAGGTTGTCTGGAACGTCGGTTAGCTGTCAGTCGAGCCTTGGCTAGTCCCCGGCGTCCTGTGCAGAAGCCAGCTGGTCCGATCCTGAGTAGCGAGGGGAGGTCCCCTCCGTCCGCTGGATGGCGACGAGGAGGAAGAGGCTCGTGGCTCGCCTTCCACGCGGACGGTTCTTTCCCTGCCCTGGGACGCCCGCCATCTGGGCCGGGGCCACTGGCTCAGGCCCTCTCCTGGGTCTCTCCGCAGACGGTGGCAGCACCGTGCACCGGCCCCAGCCCCTCCCGCCGTCCACCATGCACCAGGGGGGGCTGGCCGCCGCGGCCGCCGACACCGGTTCTGCCTACGGAGCCCGGCACAGCTTCTCCAGCTACTCAGACAGCTTCATGAACCCGGCGGCGTCCTCCAACCACATGAACCCCGTCAGCAACGGCCTGTCTCCCCAGGTAGGTGGCCTCACCAGTCTGGTCCCTGGGAAGCCGCGGGCTCCGGGGCACCGAGAGAGAGAAAGAGAGAGAGAGAGAGAGAGAGAGAGTTAAAGTGGGAAGCCGGGACGCCCCCGCCACCCTTGCTGGTCAGGACCCTGGGATCCTTTGCCTGGGCTTTATCTCCGAGCCGCAGGCCCGGGTGACCCTGCGGGCAGGTACGGAGAATGGGTTTCCCTGCTCCTGGCCACAAGAAACAAAAAGCTGTTCCTGGCCCCCCAGAGCTTGTGAGTCCGGCCCCCCGCCCACCTCATGGCTGTTCGGTTCACGAAAGTCAGGCATTTTCAGGCAGCGTGTTGGCAGAAGCCTTGTACCGTTTCCTGTGGGATGCTGACTGTGGTTTTGGGGCTTGGTTCTCGAACCAGGAGTCCTTCCTGGATTCCATCCTGTGCTCCACCCATCTCTTGCCTTTCCCCAGGCGTGACCACCGAATGAGAGGCAGGACCGCCTCCTGTTGGTAGAGAGAAACGCGGCTGGGGTTCTAGACTGGGGGCTCTGCTCCCATTGGGTCTTGGAGCTCGTTCCCTCGTGTGTGATTGGTTGCTGGCTGCGTCACTCGTTGCCGGGGCTGTTGGAAGTCGTTGGGGCCACCCTGCGATCCAGTGCACAAGGCATCGCTGAGGCTGATGATGCTGGCTGGTGGTTTGGGGAGCAGGACGCGGGGATGCTGGCAGTCCTGGTGGCTTTGAGGAGCTGATGGGTTCCCTTCTGTAGCCACAGCGGGTTCTCAAATATCCACGGAGGAAAGGCGGAAATCCAAGGCTGGTTTTGCCCTGCCTCCCACCTTCTGAGTGTGACGCAAGCTTTCCTGAACGGCTCTGGTTCGGTAGGAAGGGTGAAGGCTGGAAGAGGGTTACACCCCAGCTCCGCGGCTCAGGGCGTCGGGGAAGTTAGCATCTCTGAGCCCCGCTTTAGCCCGCGTTGAACTAAAAAGTGATTAAACCGGGTGTTGCTAACCTCCTAAGAAGGGTGTTGTTTGTGCTCAGCTTGCTAACTGGCCGAAACCTTAGCGCAGAGGCTGGCACAACATAGGGGCCGAATAAACATTAGTCCTCGTGTCAACCCCCCGCCCCCCACAATTGCCAGGACGATACAATCAGTATGAGAACCCTGTTACTTGAAGAAAAAAGGGGGCCAAAGGGAAGGTCCACTACAGCCCCCAGGCCACATCCATCTAGCTTCCTGCTGTTGTCAATAAAGCTTTATTGGAACATAGCCACGCCCGCTTCGTTACAGATTTCTGGCTGCTTTGGGGCTGTAACGCCAGAGCTGAGAAGTTTCAAAACAGATCACGTGGCCCACAAAGTGAAAAATATTTGCTACGTGGCCCTTATAGGGGAAAAAAAAAAAAATTGCCAACCCCTGGTCTAAAACCTTCCCGAGGTTTTAATTTTCTGCATGGTTTTGGGTCCGTCGCCGTGTGCCTCCATTAAGTGAGTGTGGTGGAGACCTAAGTGCGTTTTAGTCTCCTCATTTACTTATGGGTAAGATCCCTTCCCCTCTCTGTGCCTCGATTTTCCCCATCCGTGAAATGGGGATGGTACTAAGCCTCTGTCTGGTAGGGTTGTTGAGGATGGGATGAGCTGACGCGCACCAAGTCTTCCCCAGTCCGGGGCAGAGTTGAGCGAGCCGCTGAATCCAGAGCTCCTAACAGTGATGCCCGAGGTCCTCTTGGGGCCCACGTTAGGGGCCGGGGTGATGCAGCCTGCAGACCAGAATGCTTTCCCGGTGGAAGCTCGTGGGCCTCTTGGGCGCTCAAGGCCATGACTTCCATGCCATTAGTGCGGAGGACGAAGCGGCTGAGCTGACCTTCCAGAGTCAAGAGGCAGACGGGATCCCAGAGCTGGCTGGGCGGCCGTGGCTGCAGAGACCCGAGGTCTGAGGATGTGGTCCAGGCCTGGCCCCGCGGTATGAAACAGTCTGGAGGAGCCTCACTTGGAAATCTGAAGAGGGATGTTGAGATTATGCAGGCCAGTCTTCTCGATTCATCTCAACAGGGCCCGGGAGGCGTTGGCCTGGCCAGGGCCCAGAGTCCGGGGCTGACCACTGCTCCTTGCGGCCCACGGGGCTGAAGTTTCTCCCCAAAGTGGCAGTTTTGTCACAGGGCACATGAGAGACGAGCAAATAGGGGGCGCTTGGCTTCTGGAGCACGATTCAGCGATGAGAGGCATACAGAGCAAGGATGTTTCATGCACCGTTTGGGCCCAGAGACCAGCCTCGGGGAGGGAGCGAAGACGAGAAAAAAAAACCCAGCCACTACTGTAAGCAGCCAGTAGCCCACCCTTCTCCCTGCCCGAGCTGGACGCTCATCTCTCCTCCCAGAGACCCTCGGGAGGCTTTCCTCCACTCCTCAGGCGGAGAGGCTGTCAGGATGTGATGGATTGGGCTGACTCCGGAGACTTGCCCAGAGGTTCCCACCAAAGGTGTGAAGACAGATGGAGGGTCTGACAGGGGCAGAGGGGACCAGGAGGTGAACAGCTGCTGGCAGGGGAGAGGGGGCCGTGCGCAGGGTGGGTGGGAGGGCAGTCCGGGTGCGGTTCTGTCCGTGTGAGCTGCCGGGGTTAAGCTTTGAACACGTCCTGCGGAAGGGGACAGCGAGGGGGGGTGTCTGGGTCTGTACCAAAGCTGCTGGTATTTGTGACTCCCCGTACGCTCCCTCCGCCCTCTGGGCAGGCCAACCACACACCTCCGTGGTCTTGGGAGGGGTGGGGGGGTACACGCCCCACCAGGACAGACCCGCTTCCCAGGCCCTGCCTCCCCACCGGCAGGGAGGTTCTCCGGAGCTCCCCTGGGTGAGAGGGATGGGATGGGGTCTGTCTGGGCTGGGGACATCACCCCTCACCCGAGACTGCAGGTCCTTACCACGCCCCCCCCCCAGTAGCCTTGGCCTTTGTTCTCACAAAAGCCCAAGGCAATTACTGTGTTGTGGGGGTGGGGGTGAAGTTGGGGCTCTGCGGAGCACCTGCTCCTTGCACTGGTCAGTTTGCTGCTGGCTGGAGAAGTGCCCCCTCCCGGGGCCTGAGCCGGGTCCTTGTCTCCGAGCCATCCCGGGAAGGGGGGCTTGTCAAGGCTCAGAGACTCCACGGAGAGACTGCCTAGCCGAAAAATCCCCTGGGAAATCCATCTATGCAGCTCTGTGCTGAACCCTGGCTCTCAGGCTAACAGATACTTACAGAGGGCCTACTACGTGCCAGGCACCGTTCTAGGCACTGCGGATGAATCAGTGAGCGTCAAGGATGTCACCGTGCGGAGGTGACAGTGTAACAGGACAGACAGACAATACATAATAGAACGGCAGGCCATGCGGTGTATCTGATACGCTGTTGACAAGGGCAGCTTAACTTGCCAGCCCCTGTGACTCAGACTCTGTCCTGAGAGTTTCTTATATGGTAAATACTTGGTAGCAAAGCCAGGCTTCAGCCCTCATCTCCAGAGCCTGAGAACGTAACTAACACTGCCCTCTGCCTCAGAGATGCCCACTCTCTCTCTCTGTCTCTCTCTCTCTCTCTCTCTCTTTCTTTTTTTTTTGGAGATTGGCTGGCAGTAAAAAAAAAAAATCCTGTCCCCTTTAGCTCCGCAGAGGGGAAAGCTCATTCAGCCCATGCCATGGATGAGAAAACTGAGGCCAGGACCTCAGGTTAGGGGCCAGTGGGCAGAGTTGAGTCACACGGGCGGAGGCCTCCTGAGAGGTTTAGACAGTAATGAGCCCAGCCCCTCAGCCATGTGCAAAGCTCAGCTTTGCAAGATCGGGGGCTCAGCACTCGGTAAGATGCCCCCAGCTTTGTGCACGGGGTCCCCGTGAAGAGGTACCAGGAAAACAAATACAGTTTGACCCTTCGACCATGTGAGGGTTAGGGGTGCTGAGCCCCCCCCTCCACCCCACGATTGAAAACTCACATATAACTTTTGACTCCCCCTAAAATGTTACTCACAGCCAAAGCCTTACTGAGAACATACGCAGTCCATTAACTGCTTATTTTATACGTTCTGTTTCTTTGACGCTGTGTCCTTACAATAAAGCAAGCTAGAGGAAAGGAAACGTTATGAAGAAAAGCCTACGGAAGAGAAAATACACTTGCAGTGCTGTGCTGTATTTATTGAAAACCTCCATGTATAACTGGACCCACGCCGTTCAAACCTGTGCTCTTCAAGGGTCAGTGTACTGCCCATGCGATCTCGTCCCTGATGGCTTGTTGGGGACTTGTTGCAGACCCTCCCGCCCAGCCCGCTCTCGCCCCTTTAGCCCAGGCTGAGGTCCTTGGACACAGCTCTTAGAAAACAACTCAGGACAGCTTAGGACAAGAGGAACCTTTCGTGGTTATGAATTACAGTGAGTAATCTGATGCCCGCCGTGGCTAGGAATCGCACACAGGGCACGCTGGGAGGCAGGGGTAGTGGGCAGGGAGATAAAGGGGACACCTATATGTAGGTCCCTTAGGATGCCTGCCCTTATAGGATGCCTGCCCTTAAGAATTCCCCGGTCTGATGGGGGAGATGCAGCCACTGCCTTGAGAGGCTCCTGGTCTGGCCGAGGAAGGACTTTGCCCATCCTGAGGAGCCCACAGTCAGACAGAAGAGGAAAACCCCCGTCCTTAGATGCCCTGGTGTGATGGCAGAAGCCAGCGCTGTCCCGGGGGGCTCCCGGTGTGAGGGGAGACAGGCTCAGAAAGTCACTCATGGCCACTGAGCAGTCTGAAGTCCTGAGCGAAGAATCAGGAACGCAGTCCCGTCTGGCCAAAGGCTCCGGGCAGGGCATCTGGTGCTGGCAGCTTCTTTAGGGCCCTTGTGGGCGTGTCCCTGGGGTGGGGGTGGGGCGCCCTGGGCCTGAGCTTCCTTGTCCCCCAAACTTTTTCAGTGCAGATTCTAGCAGAGCTGGAAGTGGAAACTTCTGGAAAGCCCAGACAGGGGAGAAAATTGCCCCAAACCGTAGTTAGCTTAGCAGCAGGGCCAGCCCCCAGGGCCCCAGACCCCCAGCGGAGGGCTCCTGCCACTGCTTCACAGGAAGGGGGTGTTTCTTTTTTGCCACCGTGGCTCATTTTGCTCCTTCATAATGTCCCACATTCATTGTGTCCTTTGCTCCTCGCTGGAGCTTAACAGGAAGGAACCTGTAAAAGGGATTTACATATTTACGATTTCCCCCAACTGAACTAATGAAAAATATTCTCTGAGTGTGCGGTTCATCACACGGCCGCAGTCACAGTAAAACAAGCCTTTTTGTCCTTTTGGGCTCCTTGATGTTCTCTTCTCCTTTCCCTCTTTGGCCCGTTAAGAATTACCTGTGACAGCCAAGGTGGGGTGGATGCTTCCGGAGGGCCGGCATGGACGGGGCCAAATGCTTCGGCTGCTTTCACTCACCGAACCCTGGCCATTATCTTGTGACCTTCGTTTCACAGATGAGGAAACTGACTTGTCCAGGGTCAACTACCTCTCCATCCATCCGTGTGCCTGCCATGTGCCAGGCTCTGCGATAGGTTCTGGAAAGTGGCAGAGCTGGGATTGGAACGGTCTGCCTCCAGAGCCCTCTGTGCTATTCTGTGGTCTCTGGCTGCCCCCCGCCCCCACCCCAGCCCCACCACCAAGGTCCGTCCTGTGGTCCATCTGGTGAAGCTGAAGTTTGCAGCCACGGGGCATAGTCAGGCTCAGGGTCCAAATCATCCAATGCGAAGCGTCCCCTTCCTCCTAAAACCAGCAGGAATAAATCTCAAGGCTTTTATTTAATTTCTTGATGAAAAGCGGTCTCCTGAGTGATTTGCCACAGCAGACTTCGCTCCTGGCATCACTTGAGGGCCTCAGGGGACCCAACCCAGCAAGGAAAGGCACTCCATCCGCTGAATACCTGCCGAGGGCCAGATCCCACGGAAGCGCGTGGGCTCTGTGAAGTCATTCAAGCGTCGCAGAAACGCTCTACTTGGGGAAACAGGCTCAGAGAGGTTAAGTGACTTGCTGAAGGCCACAGAGCAGCTGAGCGGCCGAGATGGGACACTGACACTGATCTGCCTGACCCACGAGCCGTGCCTCGCGGTGCCCCTCAGCAGGATCAGTCCGCTGTGCCCCTCGTGCGATGAGCCCTGGAAACTCCGTGTGCTGCCTTCTCCTCTCACTTCCTCCTTGTGTGTTTTTTTTTTTTTTTTTCTCTTTATTGGCGACACTCCGTTTATAATAAGCATTTAAAATGAGTCTTGCTGGACCAGGGACGAGGAAGGAGGAGGGAGTGGGAGATTTGTAGGCAGGAAGACGGGGAGGGGGATGGCGGGGTGTTAAATAGCCCAGAATTTTTTAAAAACTGATGCAAATCACTGGTAGGAGAGAAAATTATGTGCAATTACGTCCTGATATTGGAAGGTTTTGCCTAGCCCAGGCAACAAGATCTCATTAACAAGCAGAAAATAAGATTGAAATGGTGTGTAAAAGAGCTGAAAAATGAATTTGAATGCTGCGTTTGTCCACAATTACCCCCTCCTTCACACGTATTTTATTGCAATTTTTTTATTATTCTTAATCTCTCCATTCCTCAAAGCAGATTGGGGACATCCTGGCATTACCAGGGCATCGGGAGGAGTGCGGAGGATTTCTTGCTCCCCTGAAAGGAGACCCTTCTCTCGCACATTTTCCAAGGTTGGGTTTTGGAGGGATCAGAATTCATTTCTCCGGCTTAGTGGGTTGCAGGAACACGGGGGCTTTAACCCCAGCCCCCAGCCGAGTGAGCGCGCTCCTCTGTGCCCCGCCCAGCCCTTCCTTCTCCTTTCTGGGCGCCTCTTCTGCCTCCGGCTTCCTTCCCTTTGCCTTCTCAGGATCTCCTCCAGGCTTTCGCTCTCCCAGGGGTCTCTGCCACAAGCCCCCGCACCCCACCCCACCCCTGAGTAGGAGGAAGCTCAGGGGCTAGAGAAACAGCTCGGGGCTGGAGTTCTGGTTCTGCCATTTACTGAGCGGCTGTGTGGCCCTAGGGCAGCTTGCTTAACCTCTCTGGGCTTCATTTTTTCTCATCTGAAAACGGGAAGCGATAATCTCTGCCTCTCCGGGGGCGCTGTGAGGATAAATCGAGAATTCGAGGAAAGTGCCTGGCACATAATAGGTGCTTAATAAATTCCAATCCATTCTTTACTTCTCCGCCTCCCTCTGCCCTGCATCCGCGCCCTGGCCTCCTGCTCTGCCTTACCCCCTTCCCCTCCCTCCCCTCTCGCCTACCCTCCCTTCCATTGGTTGGAAAATGCCCGAGTTGGGCTCCAGTCCAGGACCACATGGTGTGTGTGTTCCCCTGAGCCCAGTCCTGGGGGGGAAAGAATGCCGGGTGCGGGAAGCACCCTTTTCTGCTAAACACACAGGATGCTCTCCCCGCTCTGCTCGGGCCTTGGGAAAGGATGAGCAAGGACAGAACAAGTGACCGGCTCAGGTTGGAAGGACACGGCTCTGATCCTGAGTGGTTTTCCCCAGGGTTAGGGAAGAGCTGAGTCACCCCACCCACCCACGTACCCATTTCTCACCGTGACCAACGATAATTGGGGGGGGGGGGTCAGGGGTCAGCTGGTGGGAAGGGCCACAGTCTGTGGCCAGATTTTCTCGGCCCCGAAGCCAAAGGCCATGTGGCAGCATCTGGCCTCCTCGGCTGGCTTCCTCCATACCCAGCACAGACCAGCTCCCGGAGACCCTCTGCCACAAGCCATGTCTGCCCGCCTCCGTCAGGCATACCAGGCGGGGGGCCGCGGGTACTGTCTTCTCAGTTCATCAGGCAACCCCACGCCCCAAGTGCCCTCTCCCCCTGACTCCTGGCCAGCCCAGCCCTGGGGCAGGGACGAGCTACCAGGCTCAGAGAATCGGCCACGGGGCCCCGGGCATCTGCGAGCCCCACCATCCCCCAGAGGGACACACGCTGCCAAGATCCCGCCTCACATCCAGCTTTGCCTTTGTCCACAGTGAACCTACCTCAGTGGGAAAAGCTGAGCTATTTCCCCCCTGGAAGGGCCAAACAAAACCACCTGCTCCCGTCAGTCAAGGGCTCAGCTCCAGCCCACAGGGAGAGGCCTGGACAGAGCCCCGCCTCCTGTGAACACAGACCCTTGTTTATTTCTCTGCCTTTCTCACCCCCTTTTCCTGGGTGGAGGGGCCAGGGCTGGGCCAGGCGTGTGGGAAGGCAAGACTGGGATCAGGAACTTTCCAGATTGCTGTTGAGAGAGGCAGGTCATGCCTGTGTACAGGAACTGGGGTGGGGGGGTGCGGTTTATTGCTTCTGGGTGACTTTAGGCTCTTTTTTTTATCTTCGAGAGAGAGAAGTAGGAGGGTGACCCTGACCCGTTCTCCTTTCTTAGAGGGCTAGGTAGGATTCTGGGAAGATAGCATCTTAAGTCCACATCCCTGAGTCTGGACAAGAGATGTGGGCCGCTCTGGGACTTGTTTTTGCCCACCACCAAATCGTGTGCAGGAATCTGGACGGCACACCTTGAAGAGGTGTGGGCGGGAGCTTCCCACCAGGCAGAGTAAGGTGGGGAAGGGGGCCCGGATGCTCCGTGCACCCCTGCGCTCCTCAGTGGGACCACAGGCAGTACCCAGTGCCTGATGACTCGTGTTGGTACCACACGGAACCCGGCGTCTGGCACGCAGTAGGCCATCAGCCACGGGTGGTGAGCCCCCTGCGTTTGCAGCGACGCTCTGTTCCCAGCAGGTGTTGGAGGCAGCCGATCATTCAGTCTGTATTTGAATGTTATTACCTACAATGCCCTCCATTTACCTAACTCCTGTTATTCACACAGCGTCTAGGGAGACTCGAAAAAGACATGTACTTGGCTGTCCCTCTCTAACCTCGCATATTTCAGGGGCCGCCTCCCCACCAAAAGTGTCGTGGACAATTTAGTGGGATTTCCGGCCGCGGAGGATAGGAAGTGCAGAGGGGTCTGGGGAAGGAAGGGGATGGTCACGGAAGGCTCCCTGGAGGAGTCTCAGCGGGGAGGTGGGGTTGGCTCAGGGGACAATCAGGGAAGGGCTAGGAGGTTGGTGCACACAGGACAGCAGCAAATCATCAAGCGAATACTAAAACGGTGTCTAATGCAGATACATCAGGGACAAGTGGAATGATCATACGGACGGGAGTTCGGATACTGGGTTCTCTACTTACTTGCTATGTGGTCACAGGCCAGTCACATGAGCTCTCTGAGCCTCAGTTTCCTCAGCTGGAAGACGGGGCCGATACTACTCGTCGTGCAGAATTATGACAAATAATGAGACTTTGTTCATGTGAAACACGTAGTACCAGGCTGGGCATGTAGCAAGCGCTTAATAAGTGACAGTCTTCCGGTGATGTCCTTTCTCTGGCCATTTCCTTTTTGGGACTGGAGGTCTGGCTTAGCCCAGGCCATGCCTGGTCACCGACTGGAAAGGCAGGACATCTGAGCTCCCTCTCCGCTCCGCTTCTCACCCTCTGTGTGACCTTGGTAGATGCCTCCCCCTGGGCCTCAGTTTCCCTATCTGTGCAATGAAAGAGATGAATCAGTCTGTTCGTAAGGCACCTTCCTGCTCAGAGTCTGAGATTTCTGTGGGTTCTTTGTACAAGCACATGAGTCACAGCCTCTAGATCTGTGGGCAGGGACTGGCCCTCCTCTCCAGCCTGCCCCCCCCCCCCCCCTCAGGCTCGTGGGCCCCAGCCTGGGCCTTCTGGGCTTCCCAGCAGGCCAGGGGTTTAGCCTTCTAGAGCTGCCTGGTTTGGTGGGAAAGAATGCAAATAGCGGATTTGTCCTTCTTTCTGATTAGTACGGGGCTTGGAATGAGACAGTCCCGGCAGATAGAGGGGAAGAAAATGAGGGAGATTAGCAATTAATACGGCGGGCAGACTCGGAGCGGCACAGGCTGGTCCCTGGGGTCCCCAGCGGGAGGGAGGCCGCCGGGATGGCCAGCCACAGGACCTGGGAGGCCGGTGGCACCCCGGGTAGGAGAGGGAGGGTGACTTTGAGGGACCCCAAAGAGTCACGCTCTTCCCTGCCTCCAAGGTGTTGTGCCTGCTGCTCTCTCTGCTGGGACTCCTTCTCCGCCACCCTGTCCCCATCTCAAAACCACTCCTGCTTACTCCTTAGGACTTGGCCGCCTTCCGGGAAGCCTTCGCTCACCCCCTCCTGGTGGGTTAGTTATGCTTTCCCTGTGCGTTTATCACATCATATCAGTGTGTTAAAAGTACTTGTATTACTAGGCAGATATTACCTAAGAATAACGTTCTCTTTTTTTGAGCACTTATCACAGGCCAGATGCTGTGCTAAGCCCATCACATGGATGATCTCATTTAATCTTCACACGATCCCCTTTGGAAGGGGAGGACCTCAATTATTTCTGTCTCGCGAATGGGGGGACAGAGGAACCAAGCAGTGTACATAATTGGCCTGAGATAAATCGCTAACAAGTGGCCGGCCCTGGACTTGAGCAGCCTGCCTGCTCCCAGAGCCCATGCTCTCACCCAGCATCTGTCACGAGAATGGTCTGTGGCCCACTTGCTGGTAGGATGTGGGGGGCCCCACACGTGACTCTGATCTCGGCTACTCCCAGTGCCCTCAGGGGCAACAGAGCAAGGGGTACCGAGACGTGGGCTCCGGGGTCCCTGCGCCTGGTTCCAGTCACCAGTACTGTCACGACCTGCCTGTGCGATTCCAGAGAGGTTCTTCTCTGCCTCAGTTTACCCCTCCGTAAAGTGGGGCTAGCAATAGGTTCCGTCTGCTAGAGTAAGCTGAGGAACAAGCATGTTGAGATACGCGAGGCATGTTGGCCTCCGGCACACTTCAGGGGAGCTGTTTGCAGACAGGGGCTCCAAGGCCACACGTGAGTTGGGGGCAGGGCCAGGCCCCAGACCTCCTGTTGCAGAATTAATTTTCCCCAGGGTCCCTGAGTTCCCCTGCTCCTTCCCGCCTCCTGGTCTAGGTGTCTGCCCTGCCCCCGCCTCAGCCCCGGGGCTGTCCTCTCTCCAGCCCCTCCTCTCTCCTGGCCCTCTCCCCAGCTGTGAACGTTTCTGCAACACCTTTGGGAGTGGGGACAGGTGTTCTGAGCCACCCCAGGGAGTGCCGCTGCAGGATAACAGCTGATGGGGAGGAAACAGACAGAGGACCTTCCTCCCCCTGGGGCTTCAGGGAGCATCTGAGATCTCAGCCCGTGTCTCCAGGGCCGTTGTTCTGGAAGGTCAGGCCTGAGGGCCTCCCCCACTCGCGTGTGGCCTCGGCCAGTCACTTCCACCCGGCACCTGTTTCCTCCAGAGTGATGAAGGCCAGCACTTTCTTCAGAGGGAGGACAGACTCGCTGGCACCCCGCAGCCCAGCCAGGCATGCCCCCCACCTTCCTTCTCCTCCGGCCTGACTTGCCTCCATGTCCTGTCCCTCAGCCCAGAACTTTCTCTGGGTCACCCTCCTCTGCTTCCCGCTTCTCTCCTTAACCCACGCCCTCCCCTCCAAGTGCCCCAGTTCTCCCCGCCCCTTGTCCCTCACCCCATTTGCACCCAGCCTGCTCCCAGACCCCTTTCCGCCCTCCCTCCTTCTCTCCGCAAACCCAGCCCTCCTCCCCACTCTCTCTCCCCTAATCTCTCATTCTTCTCCACTCGTTCTCTCATTTCCCGATTTCTCCAGCCCCCCGCCCCCCTCCGTCCCCCCCCCCCCCCCGCAATCTGCCCACTCTCAGGGCGGGGGCTGGGCGCGGTTCTGGGTGGGGGGTGGGAGAGCTGGGTCGGGGCGGGGGCGGGGGTGGCGTGGGGGGGAGGGGACCGGGGGAGGGGACCGGATCCCCACTCCCGCCCCTCCCTGCGCTCCTCCGCGCCTTTGATCCATGGCCCGAGGCCGCCTGACAGTGGAAAATGCGGGGAGACAAAACCACTCAGTCAAAGTGATTCCCAACAACTGTCTCCCCGAGATAAGGACGCGCTCGGGCTCGGCGGCCTGCTTAATTCCTGCTGCCCGGGCCCGGGATCGGGGAGCAGCGCGAGCCCGGCGGCCCCCGGAACACGCTGCCCGCCCTGCCCGCCCTGCCAGCCCAGCCGGCCCGCCGATGCACGCAAGGTGGTGGCCTGGTGGCGGGGCGGATGGGACCAGGGCGAGCCATCCGGCCAGGCTGGGAAGCCGGCAGGAACTCACTTCCAGGGCAGTGTCAGGGCTCTACCCCCACTCCCCTTCATTCCCTCTCCCTCCACCAATGCACATGCCCATCCCTGAGCCTGAAACATTGGCGTCCTCCCTCTCTTCACTTAGCCAAGCCCCATTCATCTCTCTGGTGTCATCTCAGAGGCCACTTCCTCCGAGAAGCCTTCCCAGACCAACCGTGCAGTCTGGGTGGGCGCACTCCCTCCCAGGGTAGCAGTTGGGGCTCTGAATTCTAACTTTCTGGATACCGCTGTCTCCCTCTAAAGCAAGGGCTAGGTTACCCTAGTGGCCCATGACTCCGCTGCAAAGCCTAGCACACAGTAGGGAGCCAGTAAATTGCCGTGGGCACAGCTGGACACCGTGAACATTCATTCTCTGCCCAGCCCCGTGCACCTGCCTTCGAGGACCTTCCTTCCAGTTAGTTCCGTCAGAGACAAGCAACCAAACCAGGAGCCAAAAGCCTCCAGAGAAGAGGCGATATCCCAGACAAGGGGAGGGATGGGGGCAGGGGGGTACCCGTGACCCCCAGGATCCTATGAGGAAGGAAACACCTTCCTCGGGGCTGGCCTGGCTGGACTGGACTGACCACTGGGAAGTCCCACTGTACGTGGTAACCATCTCCCTTGGCAAGCAATACTGCGATTTGGGGGTTCGGGAGGTCAGATATTATAAAGTAAGGTCAAAAGGACACCTTCGCAATCCCCCCCAGAAACCTCAGAGCTGTCTGTCGGGGGCACAGAGACCGCCAGGGTGGTCCCATTGGAGGCAGGGTGTGGCAGTCACGGGGAGGCGGCAGAATTCAGCTCAGGACGTGAAGGGGAAGGGCTGTCCACGTCCAGGCTGGCTGTACAGGGAAGGGGTGGCCTTGTAAAGCACTGAGCATCCTGTTTCGGGCGGGGGGGCGGGGCATGCAAGCAGAATCTGGTTTTGTCAGGACTGTTGGAGAGTGGGTTCTTTGCAGTGTGGAGGCTTCAGGAGAGACTGTGGCTCCCAAACCTGTGCATCAGAGTGATCTGGAATGCCTATTAAAGATCTAAATCCCAGGCTCCACCCTGACTGGCCGGTCCCCTAGGTCTGCATCGGGACCAGGAGAATCCATATTTTAAAGAAGATGCCCGTGTGAGGCGACCTGGGATTATCAAAGCGCTGGATTAGCAAGCTTTCACCTTGTCAGCCTCACATGAGCACCTTGACCTCCGCTTTCTTTAGGAAGTGACCTCAGGGGAGGCCTCAGAGGAGGGTCTGTTTGAATTGAACTGAGATCCCTTTTCCAGCAATGTCCAAGCCAGAAATAGTTCATCCTAGGAATAGTTCATTTAACCCATTGCCTCCTTTTGCTAAAAAAGACACCCACAATGGCCCTGCATGCTTTCCACCGCCGAGAAGGACTCCGGGATTAGCAGGGCTTTGCCGAGGGCACGAGTGGGTATGGCAGCAGCCTTTACCTTCATCTCCGCCTCTGCCCGCAGTGGTGTGGGCAGTCCCCGCTTTGCCAACAAAGCCCCGGGGAATCTTGTCAAGCATCCAGCAGAAGAGGGGGCCCCGGATGGAATGTATGAGGAAGCCCCACCCCTGCCCCTGTCCCTGGCACCCTGCTGGTCTCTTGCCTCCCCTCTCCCCCGCTGCAGAGAGCATGAGGGCTCAGCAAGCGACCGACCGGACCCTCAACCTTCGCTCCAGACAGTGGGTCTGACCTTCGGAAGTCGCAGGATTAAGGTCCTGTGAGGGCCCTGTCAGGTGTCTTACACAAAGGGCACACCCAGCCTGAACCTGGGAGGTGATGCCCAGGGTAGAAGTTCCCGAGCCTCCCACGGGGCCTGCCTTCCTTTCCCCACCACAGAGAATGCACCCCCCCCACCCCCCAGCTCCCCATGTTCTTCCCCGAGCCCCCTGGTGCTGACCTCAACCGCAGCTGATTCCATGTTGCCCCCGTGAGGAGGAAGCAGCTGTCCCAGCTGGGGTCCTGCCCTGCTTCAGCCCCCGAAGGAACAGGAGTAAAGGAAAAGGAGCAGAGTTGTTCCTTGAGCACCGATACTGTCCATAATAATGGCAGTGACCTCCTTGATTTGTTTAGAACGTGGGGGTCCATGAGGCACTTTTGCCCTGTTCATGATCTGATCGTCGCCACATCCTGAGGGCCTAGAATCGTCATGCCCCTTTTGCAGACTCAGAGAGGAAAAGCTCAAGGTCAGCGGCAAGGGACAGCGTCGGAATCCAAAACCCAGGTCTGCCCGCTGGCAGAGATTCAACTCTCCTCCGTGCTGGGCTGCCAGATCAGACAGAGGCTGGCCTGGACCCTGGCGGCTCCGGGTCTGGTCTGCACTTGAAGTTCCCAGGGGATTCACGTGTTCGGGAGAGTCTGAGAAGCACTGGGTGAAGGGTCCTTTCTGACCGCCCAGTTTTCAGATGCCCCAGAAGCTCCCTGCAGTGACTCGGTGGACCACCCTTGAAGGCAGAGGGCGGAGAACGGAAGGGGACTTGGAGGGAAGGCCCAGAGGGGGAGCAGGGGAGGTAGGCTGAGGGTTACCCCGGTCCTGCGGTCCCATGCTATGGTGGCCCCCAGCTGGACCAGGGCGTGAGCCTGGCACCCGGCCTGGCGGGCTCAGCTCTGGTGCGAGAAGGTCCAGAGTGATTCCAGAGGCGCCTCCTGCTGGAGGTATGCAGGAGTGATGGGCAGAAAGGCGGGGAAGTGCCCGGACAGACGGACAGACCGTAGAGAGAAACAGGGTGTTAAGATGCCGGCGGAGAGAAGGTCAGGGAAAGGAAGCAGCAGGGGCAGGGGGAGAGAGGGAGAGAGACAGGGGGAGATAAGGAGAGTCTGGGGGGCAAAGCACTCGGAGGGATAGAAACAGGAAGAGAGAGAAGGAAAGAACGAGAGACAGAGTGAGACAGAGAGGGGTGCACAGGCAGGGACGGGGACAGGAAGGGGAAGACAAAGGGCAAACACAGGAGGCCAGCAGGGATCAAGGCGTGCTGGGGACTCAGGGACACGAACTTATAGAAATGAGGCGGGGACAGGGGGCTGAGACAGGAGGGCGGCCCCAAAGCTGGAGAGGGCAGGGGCTCTGCGCCGTGAATCCCAGTCCCACCCCTCCCCCGGCTCCTGCCCTTGGTTCCTTCCCTCTGCTACTCCCTGCTCCTTCCTCCCACCTACGGTCCAGGTGTCTGTGGAGGGCCTTTTCCCAAGCCAAGGGGGCTGCCCGGGCCTGAACCCCAGATGCCCTGCTCCCAGCCATGGCCTCCTGGAGGGGCAGTGGTTAGTCTCAGAGACCCGGGAGCCCGGGGTGAGAAGTGCTGCCCTTCTGACGAGTGTTTCCCTTTAGTTCCAGATGCCACCCTGACAGGTGCTCCCTGTGATTAATGTCCCCACCCCCCTGGCCTGAGACCAGCCCCTCCTTCCCAAGCCAAGCTGGTGGCCGTGTGGGCAGCACAGGGACCGAGCCTTCCAGAATCCCCTCCTGGTCCCTCCCTCTTCCTCAGAACCACCCTCCGGATGAGCCGGTTGACTCTGGCTGAGTTTTTATTCCAGTCTGTGTCTTCCCATCTGTGTGATGGCATTAATAGCCCTGCCGCCATGATCAGGACAAGGTGTCAGCCAGGTGCCCGGAGCCCTTTGGGGTAAAATAGGGAGACCTCTGGGCTCTGCGAGGAGGACGCCCCCCAGCCCTGATACCACAGCCCCTAATGGTGGAGGTGGGGCACAGGAGAATAACTTTGGCTCTGACAGGAGCACCGGAAGGTGTGAACTTGACAGTCGTGAGATTGTGGAGGGGGCGTACAGGCTTCGGCAACCTGAAGGCTCTGTGCGGTGGCAGAGGAGGGGCCGCGAGTAGTGGGGGGTAGAGCAGGGGGCTGGGGGACTGCTGTCAGGGCTGGGGACCGTGGTTGGAGACGCAGGTGGAGTTTGAATCGGCCAGGGTTGAACGGGAGAGTTGTCGATAACAACCCTCCAGTTGGGGGCAGTGGCTACCAGCTGTGAGATCTTCAGCAAGTGACTCGACCTCTCTGTTCCTATAACCCGTGGATGACAGTGGTGGCTAGTTCACAGGGTTGTCATGAGCAGCAAACGAGTTTGCTTGGAACGCACTGAAGGATGCTGAATGTCGTGGATGAACGTGTGGAGGTGTCACAGGCACAGGGTCGTGGAGCTGGGTCGTGACGGGAGCCAGGGACCCGGGCTGGCGTTGGGGTGCGTGCCGTGTGGGATGAGGCAGGGACTCCTTTCCGGCTCCTTTCCCCACCTTGCCCAACCCCCTTCCCCGAATAACCCCCGGCATCGCCTTCCCAGCCCTCAGCGCCAGTGAGAGAGCTGCTGTATCTCTTCCCGAATCTCTCGGGGGCCCCGGGGACTAGAGAGAGACAACATCTCTCCGCAGCCGTCCCCAGCCTCTTGTTTGTTTGGTACGCGGGAGCCGTGGGCACATTTTTGCTAATTTTGTGACTGCCTTTATCAAATGGGGATTCACAGGCGCTTTATCCTCGATAAGTGGATTAGTCGGTGAACTAAATAAGACGGTGTGGGACGCGGGGGCTGCTCTGGAGAAGATATTTGTTTCGCGAAGAATGGAGTCTGCGTTCCCTGCCCTGTGCAGGCAAGGCAGGCCGGGCGGCGAAGTAGCTAGAGGGCCCTCCACACTCCTCCTGGGGCAGCGGAGCCCCGACTCGTGGGAACTCTGCACCGTGCAGACAGGAAGTGGGAGGGAGGCTGGGTCCCCGGAAGACAGGGCCCCTGGGTCCCTCTGGGCAGAGGGGAATGAACGGAGCCTTGGATTCAATCCAGCCACTTCAGGACACCTGGGCCCATTTGAAGACTCTCGCCTGCCTGGACAGCAGCTGCCTTCTCCCTGCCTCCTCCTTCCCTACACCTTCCCCTTCCTTCCTCCTCTCTCCTTCTAACCTTCCGCTGCCTTTTCCTCTCTTCCTCCCTCAAACACCCCCAGAGGCCTTTTGCCTAAGTCCTGTGAATCCAGACGTGGGCAGGACATGGTCCTCGCTCTTGCAGACAAAAGACAAAAGCAAACCCATGGGCCCCCCGAACATGTAGCAAGAGGGGACTCTGGTTGCACACTGGGCCTCTCAAACTTTTCCCCACAAACACGCACGCACGTTTTGTATTCTCGGGCACGGTGCAGCCGTATTTGTCGCTCACGGTAACACAATCAAGGAGCCTCGTGTCAGGTTGGCTCCCCGGGAAGGGTGTTGGGACCCATCGGCGGGTGAAGATGACCGGGCTGCCCGGGGCCTGGGCGACTGAGAGGATGCTGGCCCGGCCACCTGGATCGGGGGGTGGCCGTGCGGACGGAGGTCAAGGCCAGGAGGCAGCCGGGAGGGTGCCCAGGATGGAAGGCAGGGCCGAGATGTGGGTTTCTGTAAGACCCGCAGGTGGAATATTACGCTCAGGGAGGGAGGAGACAGAGGCGGGCGGATGCTCGTTCCAGCTGTTGCCCCACAGCTGGATGAGAGCGGGGTGGGGGGTACCCAAATGTTTTCGTCTTCCCCCCCACGTTTACTATGAGCGGCCGGAAGCTCGAGGTCCCTGTCCTGTGCAGCAAGAAGAATCTGGTTGAGGGCGAGGGGGCAGCAGAGACTCTAAGAAGGAAAGAAAAGGATGGAGCGAAGCATTTGGGTCCCCAGCTGGTCCTTAGCAGCGTCCGTCCTCCCCAAGCTGCCTCCAGCTGAGTGTGATTTTGCTATTTATTTACATGTAATTATTGCTATGAGGTGCAGATATTAACGCTGTCAAGAGCAATTTGCTCTGACATTTTTCACTCGCTCGGTGCCCCCGCCGCTCTCGATGGAGCCCAGGGCTCTCCCTGCTCGGGCCGCTGAGCGCTCGGTGGCCCGGCCGGGAACCACCCAGCCGGCAAGGAGTAGCGTCAGCGAGCTCACCCGGCTCCTGTGCAAACTCATTAAGCTTTGAAATTGAATTTGGTCCAGGAGAGGGCTGGCTGGGCCCTGCTCCACCGGGCCTAGGCTGGCTCCAGGCCCCCCTGCCCCGCCTCCCTCGGAGAAAACCGGGCAGGGGCCGGGGCCGGGGCAGGGGCCGGCAGAGGGCAGCTGGTGAAACGGTGGACGGGCGCTGTCGGAGAGGCGAGTGTGCACACGCCCCAAGGCGGCCAGGGCGCAAAGGTTGGGCATCGCTGTTGCCCACCCTCTCGCTTCTGCTACCTGATTATCCTACGGGAAAACCAGGCCGCTCTGACTTCGCAGGACATCGCTGTCCTTTGCAGGACAGCTGTCCCCACCTAACAAAGAGGCTTTCCTCTCTGGAGTCAGTCAAGCGTCTTACCCGGGATGGCAGGGCATGGCACCCTGGGGGCAGGAAAGGTACTGAGCTGGCCCTGCAGTGGGTCCCTTAGGTAAATGCTGGAGGGAGAATCGTCTCTGGGATTAGACCTTCTGAGTTCAGATCCCAGCCCCCCCTTACTGTGTAGACTGGGGCGAATCACTTAGCTTCCCTGAGCCTCAGTTTCCCGACCTGTAACGTGGAACAGCCAATACCCATATTTCCTCGAATCTAAGACGGTTTGATGCTGGCCCACCCTTGACCTTACCGGAAGAGGTCAACAAAAGCACCACACACGGCTCTGTCACCACTGCTGCCCGACTTTGATGCTATCTGGCCGCAGCCGCAGCCGCAGCCAGGCGTCATGGATGACGGTAAAATGCGTTCCGATCTCGGGGAGACTAAAGCACCCGCCCTTCGGACCGCCGTTCTAAGGCGTGAAGGGCAGTGCTGCCTGCCCACAGTAGGTCCTTGGCATGCACAGTAGGTGCTTAATAATGACACCTTTGATCACTTTTCCTTTTGAGACTCTCCGTAACCGAGGGCCATTTTCTAGGAAAGGAAACTGAGGCCCATTCATTCCTTCACGCATTCTGCCTGCTTGAGGGACTCGGCTGCTTAGAGAGGGGAAGCGGGCCTGAGCTATCATGGCTGTGAGCCCTTAACGCATTGTGATATGAGCCAGCTTGTCTGCCCAGGTACTAACGAGGCCTCCCTGCCCCCACTCACTCCCTGTCACTGCCATTCTGCGTCCTCGTCTCCGGCAATTACCGAGGGGGAGCACCCCCCACGCCAGGGAGGCTGAGAGCCTGGGCCTCCCCACCCTCCTGTTCTCCCAATCTGGGCCCAAAGTCCGGGAGGCCCCCCTCCGCCCCCCTCTCAGCCCTCCCACCCCTTCCCTCCCCTCAGCTCAGCCAATTAGGCCCCTGACACCTGGAGCCACTGACAAACTGTTTCTGTCACTTGCTCTCTGTCTTTCATTAGGGCCGCAGAGGAGGGGGAGCGGGAGGGGAGGGGGAGGAGATGGGATCTTTCATGCTTAGTAAGGCCAGATACATTAATTACAAAACGGCCATTTGCCGCGTGAAAGTGTGCTAATTAAATTTATGCAATCATTATCTTTAAATAGTCATATCTTTCCCGGCGATCGGCCCCTTCCTTCTCCAACCCGGCCGCCGCTCAGATCGCTCGCTCTAATCCCCCTCTGCCATTATCGCGCCATCAGAGATGGTCCCTGAATCCCACCGCACCCCGCTAGCTCCAGCCCCTCACGGGGGCCGGGAGTCCTGGGGCTTGTCCTGGCCTGGACACCATCGAACCCGGGAACCACCCAGGGAGGGGACGCCAAGGCCAGCCCCCCTCCGGTGCTTCCAGATATTTCTAGATGTTTCCGGATTTTGGAGCCTGGCATCTCACGGAGCAAACATTGGAAATGGGTGTGTGCGTGTGTGTGTGTGTGTGTGTGTGTGTGTGTGTGTGTGTGAGAGAGAGAGAGAGAATATCTTTGACTTCTTAGACAACCAGTGGGGAGTCATTCTGTCCAGCTCCCCCACTCCCCCGGGCCGTCTTTAGCTAGGCCTCCAAGGACCCCTGGGGTGGGGAGGGGGCTCTGTTGAGTTGAGGGGCTGGTGTGAGTATGCCACAGACCCCTCCGTTTATTCTTTTCATTCACCCTCCCCTATGCCAGGCCCTGTGCTGGGGATAACAGATAAATTCATTCATTCATTCATTCATTCACTCAACTAATATTTGTTGGACATCTGCTATGTGCCAGGCACTGGGAATAGGACAGCAAGCCTGCCCCCAGCAGCAACTGGCCAAATCCAGGGTCAGGGTCAGGCTGTGCCCAGGGCAGAAGGCAGGGCCACAGAAAGGCTGAAAGCGTCCTCTGGGGGAGGCCCGAGCCCAAGGCCTCATTCCGGCTTAGCCTTCCCGAGTCTTCTTCCCCATCTAGGCTGAAGCCGTTCTCTGCAGAAATTATCCTGCCTGCCTTCCTCCCCAACCGGACAGAGCCTGCCCCCCTGAGTCTTTTGAGGTGTGCTGTGTTGGACGTGGAAGGGAGAGAAAATCCGAAGGAGTCTGGGGATGGCGAATCCCCCTCCGGTCAGAGAGAGCAGTCAGTGACCAGATGGCCCCCCGGCCCCAGGGTGTGCCCTTGGGGAGGTCAGCTAGAGGGGCAGACGGGACACGGACCCACACATAAGCCACACTGGCACGTGCATGCAGACTCACGAACGTGCACACACATGCAGTATTCCCACGTGTGGTCCTCCCACCTGCACCCACACATTACGCACGCACGCACACATCAACCTGAGAATGACCCAGGGCCGTATATGGTACACGAAGACCACAGTCAGGGGCAGGACAAGCGTATTGGACTAGGAGTCGGGGGTAGAGGATTGCCACTCATTCGCCAGGTGACTCTGGGTGAGCCCCTAAGCCTGTGCCTCATCTGGAAAGTGGGGTGACTGCTTCGTAGAAGAGGTGTGAGGCTTGAAGGGAAATGCTGTGGAAACCGTCCGGGGTTGTGCTGGGCAAGTAGCCGGGCTTAGAAAAGGATCGGAGAGGGGCTGGGGGCTGGGGGGGGGAGGGGGGGGGCGGAGGAGGGAGGGGACCTTGCCGGCCAGGCTGAGCACCGCTCTCCTGGTTGAGATGTGGAGGGTGAGGCCCGTGAGCAGAGAGATGGATGGCGAAGGAGGGGGTGGGGGGGGGGGCAGGGACAGGGAGATGTGCAGGAAATCTTGTTTGGAACCTCAAAGTCAGCACCCGAAGCCCATTACCGCTGTCCACAGGGGGCAGGGAGAGGGGAGGGGGCCCCGATCCTCTTAGCAAGACGCTAGCAGGAGAGAGGGGGAGCGGGGGGGGGGGGTGCTCGGCTGCCTGGGTGGGTGATTTCTCGCTTGCGGTAATCCCAGTGTGCAGCTGGGGGACAGGCAGTGGGACGGGCGGGGCGGGGGTGTTTGCGTGAAGTGTGTCTGCGTATCCGTCGGGAGCCGGCGACCGTGGGGTTGTGAGACTGCGGTGTCCGTGACTGGGTAAGTGTGTCTGCCTGCGTGTGCATCCGCGAAGCGTGTGACGGCGCGCGGCCTGGCCGCGTGCGTATGTGCACTTTTCCGTGCGTATCATTCTGCGCGTGTTCGCGTTGGCCTGTCTGCATAACGCCGCGTGCAGTCAGCACGCGCGTCAGCGTGTTCTGCGTGCGTGCCCACGTGCCCATCCGCGTGGGTGCGGATTGGCGCCCGTTGTTACGCGTGGGTAGCAACAACGGCAGTGACTTGGGCGCCGCGGTTTGCCAACTTGGCTGCACGTTAGAGTCACCGGGGGAGCGGGCTTTAAACCCTCCTGATGCCCAGAGCCTCAGACCGACTCCTGGGAGCCTGCGGGGGTGTGAGATCCTGGGACCAGCATTTCACGAGACTCCCCCGCTGATTCCAGTGGGCGACCAAGGCGGAGACACAGAGCTGAGCAGACAGACCCCAGTGGAGCAGCCTTGACCCTCAGCCGGGCATGCCTCCAGGAGCTCCATCTGGACCCAGTGAGGGACTCCAGGCCCCAGACCCTTAGGGACCAGGGCAAGTCATGAGTGGGGCTGCCCCCTAGTAGTCCCTCAGTCCCCAGAGACAGATGTCACAAAGTTCAAGCATTGTGTTCCATACCCTTGCCTTCTCTCCTGACAGTGGGCAATCGGCAGCCCTCCCCCCAAAACGTGCCCCCCTCACCTCTTCTGGGAGTCGGGAGAATGAATTAGTGAGACGGGGGACCAGGGCTGTCGTGGAAGATAAAAGGGTTCAGTGGGCCCCACCAGCCGGTCCTTTTGGAGCCAAACCCGAGGCTGAGGGTAGGCGGGAGCGGCCGTAAGCCCAGGGATGGGCTATACTCCCATCAGTTTGTGGTGCCACTCTCCTGGAGTGGAAGTCACTGTCCCCTTTGGGCCTCAGTTTCCCCACCTGTGAACACGTGGCAGTCTCCCGGGTTTGTATGTATTTACGTGGGCTTCCGTGTAAGCTGGCGTGGGGGCAAGTGTCCCGGAAGCTATTGGGTGATCCAGACAGAGGCTTTGGGGGCCGCCTCGCCTCCCTGGACTCAGGTGGGGTGTCCTCGTGAAGGTGTGCCTTGGCCCGCTGACTCACACCCGGCTCCCTTGTCAGGGTGCAGGCCCCAGCTTCTGTGGGGCGGGGGCAGGGGGGAGCAGAGATTCTCCACTCAGAAAGCGCCCACTGTGTGCCAGGCCCCATGGGGAGGAGGGGGTGAAAAAGACACAGGGAGGAGCTCCCTGAGTCCTTCCTTAAGGGTGGCTTTCAAGCTCAGTCCCTTCTGATCCAGGTGGAAGGGGCGGGGCAGCTAGCGCGCGCGGAGAACAGACCGTGTGCCTGGCACTGTCTTAAGCATTCAGCGTGCATGGACCGTCTAATTCTTAAAGGGACCCTATCGGTAGCTACAGTTATTGCCGTTCCCATTATACAGATGAGAAAACTGAGACATAGAAGGCTAAAGAAACTGCCCAGGGTCACAGCTCACCCCGGGCTGAGCATGAATGTTAGTGCAGATATTCTGGTCCCCGGTGCTGCAGGGAAGCTCCTGGGAGCCCTGGATGGCAGAGTGGGGTGTGTGTGTGTGTGTGTGTGAGAAACAGCTGTCCCTCCGGGGGCTCGGGGTCCCCTCTGTCAGTGCCAGGGTGGGGCTCCCTGACCCGCCCACGGGTCCAGGTGGTCCTTGGCCTCCTTCCAGCCCCGGTCCCATCTCCGGGTCCCACTGCCTTGACCTCTCCAGGCTTGATCCCCGCCCCCTCCGCGGCCCCCTCCGCCCACCCCGCACCCTGCCACGGAGCCCTTTCTAATTGCAGCCTCGCTCCCGAAGCGCGCTCGGTTATCACAGAGGGTGCAGATCCCACCGCTCTGCCTCCTCGGTCCCAGGCCCTGGGGCCAGCTCAGGAGCGGAGGGAATTAATTACATTTTTCCCATCCCCTTCTTTTAAAGGACCGGAGCGCGCCACCGCATCCCGGGGGGTGGGGGGGGTGGAGGGGTGAGGGGGTGGGGGGGGGGGTGGCGAGCGGAGGATGTGGAAGGAGGGCTGGCGCGGGGCTCCCGCAGCCCCCACCCCCAAACCGGCGAGCCAGCCTCTCCCCAGCGGGCGGAAGGGGGCTGAGGCTGCCCCTTATTGATTTAGTCTGGTGGAGGCTGGGACTGATTTAGAGCTGAGGGAGAGGAAGGGGCTGGGGGCGGGCGGGGGCCACGGCGGGTGGGGGCAGAGGAAGGGATGGCTGTCACTCAGCCTGACGGACAGCCCGGAGCTTTGCCTTCAGATAAAACCTTACAGATGTGGAGGTCGGTATTGATTTTGAGTTAGTAACGGTAACGTACCAAGAAGTAATACATTAGCGAAAGCAAGGTCACCGGGAAAAAAGTAAAACCCACCGGGGGAGAGGCCTTAGCATTCTTGAGGGGGGTGGATTACCGCATCAGACTGGGACTTCCTCAAGTTCAAAAGTTTGCAGGCCCCAGACCTCTCAGCTGGGCCCCTAACCCTGGGCAAACGCTTCCTGCTTCTGCGGGCCCTGCTTCTGCTCCCAGGGGTCCCCGGGCCAACTGGGGGGCATGGAGGGCCACTTGGGTCCACAGGACCCGCTCGTCAGGGTCGCCAAGGGCCTCTCCTCCCCCACAGTCTCCAGCACAGCCTGTTGGGAAGGAACACAGCTAGAGGGCAGGGAGACCCGGGTTCAAATCACAGCGCTGCCACTTACTGGCTGTGTGATCTCTGTGATTTCGCCTCTCTGTGCCTCAGTTTCCCCATCCGCAAAATAGGGGAGATAATAGCTTGGAAACTGCCATGCCTAGAGTCAGGGGGTTAGAGGAAATGGAGAGAGGCCGCCAGGGACTCTAGGAGAGAGTAAGCACATCCCTATTCACACCTATCCCAGATGTGGATTTGATTTGATGTTCCAGGGCAAATCCCATTGAACAAATCCCATTACGGGAAAATCTCCCTGGGCCTGAGCTGATTCTGAGCTGTCTGTTAATGGCCCAGGGTCCAAGGCCTCCCAAGCCACTGGGCACCACGCAAGCCCTTTCTGACAGAGGCCCCAGGAGGCCTTGCAACTCTCGGGATTTCACTCAGCATTGACCTCCTTGCTCTTTCTTAAACCTGCTGGGTGTGTTCCCACCTCAGGGCCTTTGCACTTGCTGACTGGTCTGCCCGGAAGGCTCTTCTGCTATACCCTCCCATGGCTGGCCCTTTTATCACCTCTTTGGGGAGGTCTTGCCTGCCTATTCCACATCCCCCCTTTATTTTTCCTCTATAGCACTTCTCGGTATCAGGAATTTATATAATTTGTTGTCTGTCTCCTTCGTTAGACTGGTGGCCCCAGGAGGGCATTGAGTCGCTGATGCTCGGGGCCCAGCTCAGTGTCTGGCTCACTAAGGTGAGCACTTCGGTGCTCACTAAGTATTTGTTAAGTGATATCCATGAATTCAACAGCGTTTTTCTAGTATGTAGCAGGTACAATGTAGGTGCTGGGGCTGCAAAGGTAGATGAGCCATGGTTCTATCCTGTCCTCAAAGAGCTCACAGCCCAGCCCTCTTTGCGGCCTGGCACCTGGTAGCACTCTATGATGCTTGCTGAATGAATAAATGAATGAACGGCGGATGTCTTTGGGAGACACCGGATTATTTGGTGTATCGGGGATATGACGTGTCAGGCAGGAAGAGGGGGAGAAGCTGGGACAGGCAGGCAGCGGTCTGATCACAGGAAGACTTTGTCCTGTTTATCTGGGAGGTAATGGGGAGCCACTGATAATTCTTGAGTGCTGTGGTCAGACTCGAGGTAGTTCTCTGCCGGTCTCTGTCTTGCAGGATGAGTACTGTCTGTGTGCGTGGCTCCCGGCCCATCCCAAAACATGCCTGTCCTCTTCCTAACCCCTCCCCCTTTCCCTCCCCTCCCCCATTCCTCCCCTGGCCCAGCCCTCCCCTCCCCCAGTCCATTGTCTCTTGTGAGCTTGGCATCTTGGTGGTGTGCGGGAGGGGAGGATTAAACCGGGGTCTCACCAGAGCTGACAAACCCTCCCGAGAGTCTCCCCGCCCCCTACAATTATCCTCCTGAAGGAAGGGAAACGAGGCCTGTGTGTTTTCCCTGAGCCCCTGAGTCTATTCTCGGAGTCCAGGCCTCCTTGGAAGGGATAGCGAGGCTAATGTTTATATGGGGGCGATGGGATGGGTGGCGAGTTTCCTAATTTTCTTAGATGGAAGGTAAGGTCTCGAGTGGGAACCTGATAGGCAACCTGGAAGAGAATCGGGTCTCCTAATTCCCTGGCGGGTCCCAGATGCCCTGCGATCCACAACCTCCTCGACCCGGCAGAACCTGTCTCCACAGTCAGAAAGCAACAAACACGGTCCAATGGTGTCAGCCGTCCTCACACACCACCCCCTTCACGGGGTCCCTCTTGCCATCACCCCTGTACCCTATGTGGACCCTCCCCTGAAAGAGGGTGAGTTTGGGAGAGTCCACGGGCACCCGCCTAGACTCCCCCCTTCTCCCGCTCCCGTCCCCGTGTGTTCGCCAGGTCGATGGGGCTGATGAACCATTAAGTCCCATCTGAGCCCTGCCGGCTGCGGAGAAGGCCAAGACCCGCCCCCGAGGCCCAGTGCTCTTGACTCGGGCTCAGGGGGTGGGCAGCGAAAAGACAGGAGAGTGAGCCCAGGGTGAGGGGATTGTGTTGGGAGCATGGAGGGAAGGGTCACGGAGAGGCTGTGCTCATGCCCCAGCCCCTGGGACCCCAGCCCCACTCGCCCCCACCAGAGGCTGCCAGCCCCTGGGGTGAGGACCTATCTCGGAAGAGGTCAGACGCCCACTCTCATCCTTGACAGTCAGTCCTGACCCTGTTGGGCGGGTGGGTTCTGGCCTCTGGACTCCGAGCTGCTCTCCAAAGAGTTGCCGTGAGGTCTGAAGAAGCCACAGGCTTTTGAAGGCCTCGGTTACTTCGTCTGGGGAAGGGGCCTCATAGCTCACCTTACACATCTCTGCAGGGCTCTGGATTGGGAGGGTCACCTGAGTTCATGCCAGGAGGAAGGAAAAGAAGGAGAAAGGGAAGACGAGGCTTAGGGGAGCCGGGGTCCTGATTCTGGAGTGCTGGGTGGGTGCAAAGCCCTCTGCACACAGACCCCACCTTATCCCCCCTGCCACCCTCCACCAGCAAGGCTCCCCTCCTGGCCCGGTGGCCTCATTCCTATAAGGGGTGCCACCACCAGGGGCCTGGGCCCTGCAGGTCAGCTCACAAGGACCCGCCTTGCCATCGTCTCCCTGGACTGAGCAGGACACCCGTGCCCCCGTGCCCCCACCCAGCTGTCTGCCCTGCCTTTCCCCACTCTCTCTCCTGGAGAGCCGGACAGCCACTGTCACCTCCCCCAGAAGCTTTCCTGGACTACCACACTGGCTGAGTCCCCTCCCCTGGGCTCCCAGAGCCCCCTGAGAGCTGCCTCTGTCATGCCCCTCAACACGTCATAGCAGAGATGCTGTGCTCTCAGCTGCCTCCCCCCACCAGCCCCAGACACCCTCCTGCCGAGGACAGGGACCATGGCTCTTCCTCCTCTGAAATCCTGGGGCCGCAGTCACCATCCATGCATGTTTGTTGAATGAGTAAGTGGACACACCAGGGAGCCAGCACCAAGTTCTTTAAGCTGAGTTTACAGAGATGAGCCTCACCCCTGCCTGTCTGGGTTGCCAGCACCGATGGTGACTTCCTGTTTGCTGTATGGGCCAAGCAGGGAAGGGGGGATGGTCACAGACAGCTGAGAGCTACCAGAGTCAAAGAAGGTTGCCTGCGACGCTATCTGGAAGCATTGGCCATGGGTGTTGGTGTCGTAGGATCTCCAAGGGTCTCCAAGTCAGGAGCATAGCAGGCCTGCCATGGGGAAGCCGGACAGACCCAGAGTCCTTCTCTAACCTTTGTGTCAGAATATGGGGGCATCCCCATCTGATGGGATGCGCAGTTTCCCGTCCGAGGGAAGCCCCCGTCGGAGGGGAGAGACCTAGCTAGTTCGTTCATTCATTCGTTCGTTCATTCGTTCATTCATTCATTCATTCATTCATCGGACAGGCACAAGGTGTCCCTTAGAGCCAGGCCATGGGGATATCCCAGAGGCAAACAAAACCCTGCCCAGCTGCCTGGAGCTCTCAGCCAGGGGAGATCCCGTAGGTCAGAACCTAACCAGGAGAAATCACCAACCGTCTTACCCACAAGGGCAAGCAGACCGAGTAAACTGAAGATCTCGGTGCCTTGCGGGGATCTTAAGGGAGCAAAGGCCTGTCTGGGGCCCGCCTGGCATCGTCCCCCCCCCCGCCCCCCCCCCCCACACAGACACACGCGTCTGCGGGGTCCGTCCTCCGAGCAACCCCCCCACCCGCCACGCCTGCTGCTCGGGCCGCACTGATGGTCTCTCCCCTGCAGGTGATGAGCATTCTGAGCAACCCCAGCGCCGTGCCACCGCAGCCGCAGGCCGACTTCTCCATCTCCCCGCTGCACGGCGGTCTGGACTCGGCCACCTCCATCTCGGCCAGCTGCAGCCAGCGGGCCGACTCTATCAAGCCGGGAGACAGCCTGCCCACCTCCCAGTCCTACTGCCCGCCCACCTACAGCACCACCGGCTACAGCGTGGACCCCGTGGCTGGCTACCAGTACGGCCAGTACGGCCAGAGTGAGTGCCCGGCGCCCTAGACCTCCTCTTCCCCCTCCCTGCCCCGCTCCGAGGCCGTTCTGTTTATTTGCAGAGAGCTGCAAGGTGGTGTTGGGGTGGGGGCGCCCCTTCCACAGGCGAGGAAATTGAGGTCCGGACGGGATGGACCGTTGTCCTCAGGTGACGCTGAGCCAGGCCCCTGCACTCACGTGACTTTCGTGGCCTTCGAGCAGTGTCGCCCCGTAGAAACATTAATATGAGCCACACGTGACGTTTAAAATTTCCCAGTAGCCGCAGATTAAAACGTCAGAAGAAACGAGCGCAGCTATTCCTCCCGGCATATTTTGTTTGACCCAGCACATCTGAAGTGATGATCATTTTGCCACATAAGCCGTACAGAGTTATGAATGGGATGTTTCACGTTCTTTTTCTTCACGCTGCATCTTTGAAATCCAGCCCATGTGAATTCAGACACCAAGTTTTCATTGGAAAACTGTTTGGTCTGTCTTTAAATTTCATAAAATCACAACCGAGAAGCAGATTGTTCCAAGTACGCTATAAAGTTTCCCAACCACGAAGCTAAATCACATTGCAGTTTTAACGTTTACATTAGATCAAATTAAATTACGGTGTAAAATTCGGTCCCTCAGTTGCCTGTGGCCACATTTCAGGGGCTCGATGGCCACATGAAGCTGGTGTGATGCTAGAGACCCTGCCCCTTTCTGCCCCCTGGGTAGGGGGGACAGCTGTATTTTGATCTGTCTCCTGTACCCCCCACCCCGTCCTCAGCCCCGACTGCCCCCCCACTCGGAGCTGGTCTCACATGCCTGCCCCAGCCACCGTCCCCCCCAGCCAGCATCTTGCCCGGAGGCGGTGGGCACCAGACCCTCGGACCGAAGGCTGCAGAAGGCAGGCCCGGTCGCCACCCCCAGCTGCCAGATGGGGCAGTGGCAGGGCAAGCGGAGAGGACAGAGAGCCGAGGTCACCGGGCTCCCCTCCTGCCCCCCTCCTGGCCAAGGCCTCACCTGCTGGTGTCAAACTAATCAGAAGGGCGTGTGGTGAGAGGCTGAGGTCCCAGCCCGAGGGCACCCCCGCCCGGCCTCACTGACCTCTGCTTCCTCCCCACACGGCCTTGGCCTCCACAGCTAAATGAGGGCCAGCTGTGCCCGTCTCCACCTCCTGGCTGTGTTCATGGCCCCTGCCCCATGTACGTGTGTGTTCGATATGTGTATGTGCATGTATGTATGCGTGTGAGCGTGAAAACACGCCTCATAGATACATGTGATGTGTGTGTGTGTGTATCGTGTATTTCAGCATACGTGTGTTCGTGCAGGCATCTTTTTGTGTGTAGATGTGTGTTTGTGTGTGTGAATGTGTGTGAATGTGTGAGTGTATGTATACGTGACTATTTGCATATCTGAATTTTTTTAAAAATTTTTTTTAATGTTTATTTTTGAGACAGAGAGAGACAGAGCATGAACGGGGGAGGGTCAGAGAGAGAGGGAGACACAGAATCTGAAACAGGCTCCAGGCTCTGAGCGGTCAGCACGGAGCCCGACGCGGGGCTCGAACCCACGAACTGTGAGATCATGACCTAAGTTGAAGTTGGACGTTCAGCCCACTGAGCCACTCAGGCGCCCCGATGGTTCAACTTTTAATGTTTATTTTTTGAGAGAGAGAGAGAGAGAAAGAGAGCAAGTCGGGCAGGGCAGATAGAGAAGGAGACACAGAATCCGAAGCAGGCTCCAGGCTCCAAGCTGTCAGCACAGAGCCCGATGTGGGGCTCGAACTCACGAGCTGTGAGATCATGACCTGAGCAGAAGCCAGGCGCTTAACCAACTGAGCACCCAGGCGCCCCCTGCTTTTTAAATAAAAATTTTTTAATGTTTATTTTTCTTTAAAAGAAATTTTTTTTAACGTTTATTTATTTTTGAGACAGAGAGAGACAGAGCGTGAGCAGGGGAGGGTCAGAGAGAGAGGGAGGCACAGAATCCGAAGCAGGCTCCAGGCTCTGAGCTGTCAGCACAGAGCCCGACGCGGGGCTCAAACTCACGGACTGTGGGATCGTGACCTGAGCCGAAGTCGGCCGCTTAACCGACTGAGCCACCAGGCGCCCCTCGCATATCTGACTTTCAGTGAGCATATTGTGTCCGCACGGTGTGCGTGCGAGTTTGTGTGTGAGTGCACAGGTGCACACATTTGGTCACGTGGGTATGTGTGTCCGTAAGACGCACACATGGGTTTCAGTGCACATTCAGGTGTGTCCGTGTGACCGAGCGTCCACGTGTCTGTCTGTGTATTTGCACATGTGATGCTGTGTCACCTCATGGCATGTGCGCCAAACAGGTGCGCACGTGTATAGACGTGTGCGAGGGTGTGCAGCGGTGTGTGGTTATCCGTGCGTGCAACGCGTGTGCATCCAGACGTGCACGGAGGCTTGAATGTGTCCGTGGGTGTGTGTATATTTGGAGCACGGACACGTACACTGTGTGTGCAGTGTGTAAACACGGGTGCGTGCACGCTAAGGTGTGGCTGTGTGTCCCTGTGCATCCGGGCGGGTACGCGTGTGGCCTGCGTGTGCAGCTGTGCCCGTGTGGGTTTGCGTGCACGAGGAGGGAGTGCAAGAGGGGGTGGAACCCGTGCGCAGGGACGGCAGAGAGCGGGGCGCGCACGTGCGTGCGAGTGTTTCCAGAGGGGCCCGAGGCGAGCCCCGGCCCCGGCCCGCGTTCCCAGGCAGAGCGGACACACATGCTCTTGATAAAGAGTTTAGAGCCGCTCCGCGGAGGCAGCAGCCCCGGCCTGGGGCAGGCGTTACTCACCCCCGGAGCCCCGTGCCCTGCTGCAGGGGGCCTGCCCAAATCGGAAATAAAATTAACCCCAGAGTCAGCATGGGGGCCACCGGGGAGGGGGGATCAAAAGGGAAAGGGCCCAGGAGGCGAGAAGGGAAGAGGCCGGCCAGTGATTTCCCCTCCCCTCCACCCTCCCCACTTGCCCCATCTAGCTCCAGCCCCTGCCCCCCTCCCCTCCCAACCCCAGATGCTCCCCGAGCCGTATTTTCCAGCCCTACCCAGAGGGAATCCCAGGGCAGACCCCACCCCACCCCACCAAGATTCCAGGTCTGGGCTGGGAGGGGCCTGGGGGAGTGTTGGCCCCACCATCACTAAGTCTGCCACCAAGTCACCCTGCCTCAGTTTGCCATCCGGGAAATGGGAGTCCAGGGATTAGACCCCCAGCGTTTTTCCATTGTGCCGTCTTCCTCACCTTTGACATTCTGGGACAGCCAGGGACAGGGACCCGTCGTGTTCCCACTGACCGCCTGCCCTGTGTTTACGGGTGACTGAATACGCCTATGGCGGGGCTCCCGGTCCACGTGCAAGAGTGTGCACGTCCCAAACAGCCCCTGTGTATGCCCAGGTCCACCTGTCACCTGCTCACATCTGTCCCACGCAGGAGTTTAGCCCACCAGGCACTGGGCAGATCGCGTATTCATTTCCTGCCGTGTTCAAAACCCTACCCAGAGTAGGTGTTATGTGTCCTCAGGCTATAGACGCAAGAGCCAAGGACTTTCCCAAGGTCACACAGTAGGTGAATGGCGAACTCCAGGTCCCCTGAACTTCCAACCCGGTTCTCTTTTGGCCAGACCGCAAACTTGTGTTATCAGTAGTGACACCACCCCTCGACCTACCTTTGTGTAGATTCACGTTCGTGACTTTATATGTACCTGGCTTCGAGGTATAATTACGCAAAATAGACGCGTGTAAAGGAAGGATAGATAACCCTTTAGTGAGCATCTACTATGGGGTCTGGCACTCACGGCTGCTTTGTATGGCGTGCAGACAGGCAAGGAAATGGATCCCAGAGAGGGTATTTGCCTGAGATCCGGCATCGATGCGAACACCGCCACACCTACAGCCCTGACCTCAGAGAGCCTCCCTTGCAGGCGTAGGTGTGCATGGAGGGTGCACGTGGCTAAACTCTTCAGCCAGAGAGTCCACTCCTCTCCCTGGGCCTCTTGTCTTCCCAGGGACACCTCCACACTTTTTCTCGTTCCCAGCCATTATCTGTCCATCTGTCTGTCTCTCCTGTCCCTGGAGGGGGTGGGGGCAGGGGGCAGGGACGGGGCACACAGCAGATTAATATGGCCCTGGTGTTCCCAGAGGCCAGGGCCGTACTAATGATGGGGCTGATAGGACGCAGAAGTGTGAAAAGAATTTTAATAGATCTGACAAGTCTAATAAGAATTTGTGTCTAGAAGGGTCCTCCTCTGGGGCCGCGGGCTGACGAGGCGCTGACGGCTGAGATTTGTTTACTGGTTGGCATCTCCTGCCAACTCCCGATTAATCTAATTTGAGACGTTCAGAGCCCAGGCGCGGGCACAAGGCAGAGGAGAGGGGACGCGGAGAGACAGAGGGACAGGGAGGGCCGCTGACAGAGGCTGTAATGAGAAATGTCACAGCCCTGCCCTCGCCGGCCCCTCGCTCGACCCCAGGGAGAGGCGGGCTCTGCGCACGGAGGGTGCCCTTGAAGTTGGCTGGTCATGAGTAAAGTTGGGCTTCTTGGGGTCAAATCGCCCACCTTGGCAGGGCCTGGGGAAAGTCCTGTGGGCTGAACCCTGGCTGGCAGCCAGGAGAGGCAAAAAAGGAGGACACAGAGTGACCAGAGGCACAAGCAGGACAAATTCGGGTTCCTCCGTCTCACATGCAGTGCCTGACCGTGAGTCAGCAATCTTTCTGTGCCTCAGTCTCCACCTTTGTAAAATGGGAACAGCTGTGCCTAAACCATGGGGTTGGTGAGAAATTGAAGGACACCGTGTCCGCCTCGCCCCATGGTAAGCGTTCCGTATGTGAGGGATCGAGCATTGTTGTTCTGACTGTTCTCCAGAGCCGGGCCTTCCCACCCCACCCCCCGGGGACAGCCGCACCGGCTGGCACAGAGTGTGACGTCAGGTGGAATAAGGGGGAACAGGCAGAGGCGTTCGGTGAGTCAGGAGAGGTCGCCTGACTCGGCCGTGTGCCCTGGGAAGCCACCCACACTTCCTGGAGTCGAAACTGGGGCCCACGCAGGATTTGGGGTGTCAAGTGCTCCCTACCCTCTAAAGCGCACACACCCAGGACGCTGCGGGCGAAGCGCGTGGGGGTGGTTCGGAGCTGGCAACAGACCGCCTGGGTCCACAGCCTGAGGGCCATGTGACCTTCCCAGTTACACAGTCCCTTAGGGCAGGGCCTTGGCTCCACCGCCTGTAAAATGGGACAGCGGAACTAGCAGCCTGGCAGTGGTGAGCGTTAAGCGAGATCGCGCATGCGTGAGGGGCATAGAGCACGGTGGGCGGAGAATGAGCTCGGTCGGTGGGTAGCTCCTCCCTCTCTTCCTGTAGCTCCTCCCCCTCTTCCTGCTGTGGCTGTACAGACTAGCTTCCTCAAGGTCAGTCAGCCCCCGGGGCCCAGATAAGACTTGCTCCAAGGAGCAGAGACGAGATGCCTGAGTTGCAGGCTGCCCCTGAGGCCAGAGATCCAGAGATTGAAGTTTCTTCCACCTGCCCCTCGCCCCCACCGTGGAGTGAGGGGTAAGACAGGCTACCACCCCTTCTGTGTTACCAGCTGGGAGCCTGGAGGCTGAGTGATGTCAGGGACAGCACCCAGGGCCTCAGTTCAGGCCCTAGAGCCTGGAAGCTAAGGAACACAGAGCCCAGACACTCCAGAAACCCCAGGACATTTGCATATCCTTTAGGAATCGGTACAGTCCCTGAGCCTTCTGTGCCCAGCATCTCAAAGCACATCATCTCATTTGATCTTCATAACAGCCCTTGAGGAGGCTGGGATCTGCTCTCCCCATTTTACAGACCGCGAGACAGGCCTGGAGAGGCAACATGATTTGCCCAAAGCCACATGCACCGGAGATAGTTGGGACTCCAGATTGCCCCATTCACTGTTCCTTTCCTTCTTGCCTCTATCAAAGGTCACACCTGCTTCCTAAATCCCAGTCCTGTGAGAGCCCAACGCCTCTGAGCTCACCATGTACCAGGCACAGTGCTAACCTCTTTATATGCATTTTCTCACTTTCTCCCCACAATTCTTCCACCAAGGCGCTGTCGTTATCCCCATCTTTACAGACAAGGAAACTGAGGCTTGTATAGGTGAGATGGTTGGTATGCCCCAGATCACACACTAAAAGTTGGCAGGTGCAGGATTTGAACCCCTAAAGAATATGGTCTCAGTTACTGATACTTCCCAACTCACCTCCCTGGGCCTTGTCTCTGGCTGTGCCCACACCTGGCTCTACCCACCTGCCGTAGGCAGGGACCCTCGACTTTGGGGAGGCATGTGGAGCGCTACAGGGCCCCTCAGCGGGCAGGTGACAAGGAGAGTATCGGGTCAGGCCTCGTGAGTCCAGGGCAGTAGTCGTTACATTTCCTCTCGCCTTGGCCTCGGCCATGGATTCCAGGTTGGGAGGTAGCATCTCTGTGCCTCAAGAGGCCTCGGTCCCATGCCAGTCACATCATTTGGTCAGAGCTGATCTCTGCTATAGCCTCAGGCGGACACAGCAGCGTCGAGACAGAACGCGTGCACACACAGACCTAGCAGTCACGCCTGCGCACACACGTACACTGACACGCGTACCTGGCTTAGGTGCAACTCACCTGGACACAGTTACCTGGGCATGCGTGGGCATTCCCCCTGCTCTACTCACACAGGTACATACAGCTCATCCACATCTGTCCACATGTACATGCGTGAGCATTGTTCATGGGTGAACATTCATATTAGTGCCTGTTACTATGCAGAGATTGTTGTTTCCGCTGTTCACACACACACACAAGCACACCCCCTCTGACACTCATCCCTCTGGGTGGCTAGAACTTCAAGGCTAAAGGTCTCAGCTGCCAGCATATCAAGGTCCTGGCTCCTTGTTCTGCCTGGATCTCTTGGCTCAACTTTGAGTAAGGGATGTAAGGGATGTTGCTGTGTCTCACCCATGAGCTGGGCTCAGGCTCCAGAGAAAAAAGAAGGATCTTTTCCTCATTACTACCCAGGCTCCGTGGGATTCATCGGACATCCCCCATAGCAGGCATATGTACAGGTGTATTGGAAAGGGAACTAATTCTTCTCTCAACAATGTGGAATCTTTTGTACTTTCCTACAGAACCTGTGAGAGAGCTGGGCAAATAAAAGTGTTAAGTAAATATTTGCTTAATGGTTAGAGAGGAGGTAAGAGAATGAGCTTCATGAAGAGATGGATGGATGGATAGAAGGATGGATGGATGGATGGATGGATGGATGGATGGATGGAAGAACAGGTGGATAGATGGACAGAAGGATGGATGGATGGATGGATGAACAGGTGGATAGATGGACAGAAGGATGGATGGATGGATGGATGGATGGATGGATGGATGGATGAGCAGGTGTATAGATGGACAGAAGGGTGGACAGATGGATGGATGGGTGGATGGAAGGATGGATGGATGGATGGATGGATGGATGGATGGATGGATGGAAGAACAGGTGGATAGATGGACAGAAGGGTGGGTGGATGGATGGATGGATGGATGGATGGAAGGATGGATGGAAAAACAGGTGGATAGATGGACAGAAGGGTGGATGGGTGGATGGATGGAAGGATAGATGGAAGGATGGATGGATGGATGGATGGATGGATGGATGGATGGACGGACAGGTGGATAGATGGACAGAAGGCTGAACAGATGGATGGATGGATGGATGGATGGATGGATGGATGGATGGACAGGTGGATAGGTGGACAGAAGGCTGAATGGATGGATGGATGGATGGATGGATGGATGGATGGATGGAAGAACAGGTGGATAGATGGACAGAAGGATGGATGGATGGATGGATGGATGGATGGATGGATGGATGAAAAGGTGGATAGATGGACAGAAAGGTGGACAGATGGATGGATGGTTGGATGGATGGATGGATGGATGATGGATGGATGGAAGAACAGGTGGATAGATGGACAGAAGGGTGGACAGATGGATGGATGGGTGGATGGATGGATGGATGGATGGATGGAAAAACAGGTGGATAGATGGACAGAAGGGTAGATGGGTGGATGATAGAAGGATGGATGGATGGATGGATAGATAGATGGATGGAAGAACAGGTGGATAGATGGACAGAAGGGTGGATGGATGGATGGATGGATGGATGGATGGATGGATGGAAAAACAGGTGGATAGATGGACAGAAGGGTGGATGGGTGGATGGATGGAAGGATGGATGATGGATGGATGGATGGATGGATGGATGGAAGAACAGGTGGATAGATGGACAGAAGGCTGAACGGATGGATGGAAGGATGGATGGATGGATGGATGGATGGATGGAAGGATGGATGGATGGATGGATGGAAGGATGGATGGATGGGTGGATGGAAGGATGGAAGAACAGGTGGATAGATGGACAGAAGTGTGGTTGGATGGATGGATGGATGATGGATATGGGGCAGATGGAAGAATAGGCAAAAGGACCTTAATTTCTAGGAGCTTCTCTTTTTTTTTCCAGCTGCTGTTGATTACCTGGCCAAAAACGTGAGCCTCTCCACACAGCGTCGCATGAAGCTTGGGGAACATTCTGCTGTGCTGGGACTCCTGCCTGTGGAAACTGGCCAGGCCTACTAGGGACCCTGGGGCGACTTGCCCCAGACCAAGTCCCAGCCCAATCCTTACTGATCCCTGAGCCTCCCAGCCTCAGCCCTTTCATTACCCTGGGGTCTCAGGAGGCCAGGAAAGGAGCCCATTCCCTTCTCATAGCCAGCCCTCTGGAGATGTGCAGCCAGTCTACCGTTCACCTATGTTTAGGAACCCAGAGCAACCCCCTTGGAGTCTGCCCCTCCACTCTCTCTCCAGGAGGGTTTCTGTCAGCCTGCAACCATTCCCCCAGTCAAATCCTGTCGTGGCCTCTGTGCTATCTCAGGCACAGAGGTGGAAGCTCACCCTGAATAGAGCAACCTGGGCACCCAAAGGAGGATGGTATCTGGGATGAGGTACTGGAGCCCTTTGGACCCGACTCCAGTGAGTACCCCGGCCAGAGGTGGGGGTGGAGCTCACAGGGTCCCTCCCAGCTGGAAGTGCTGGGAGCCAGCCCTCTCCTCCCAGGTGGATCTCTGGCCCAGGGCCCAAGCCACAGCCCATTCCTCCTCTGGATGCTGGGACGCCAGCAGAGAGGGGACCCTAGTCCTGGGGTCTTCCCAGGGGAATCACCCAGGAATTCTGAGGACTTCAGGACCCTCCCCACACACCTCTGCTGGGTGTAGGGGGTGGGGATCTAGCCCAGGTGGGGGCTCCAGAAGGACCAGGCAGAGGCTTACCCAGGGAGAGGGGCTCATCAGCAGTGGGCGGCCAGCAGCCACAGACCCAACCCAGGCACCCCAAGGCAGCAGGCTCCTAGACGGAAGTCCGGGTTCCAGCCTTGCTCACCCCGTGCAGGGCCTAGGGAGCCCACGGGCTCTTCAGTTTCCCATTCTCTGAATCAGGCGGGAGGGGGAAGGGAGCAAGTCGTGTATCGAGAGGCAGAGGGCAGAGGGCAGGCTCAGAAGGGCGTTGCTTAGCTGGGGTTCCTATGCTTGTGGACAGCAGCCCTTTGTTGCCAGAGGCTTTAGTGCTGTGCCTTCAAGCCCAGGACCCCTGGAGCTGCGATTTCTCACAGAGCCTCCCTTGGAGACCTGAGCCTGTCCCCTCCATGCCTGACCCTCTGGTAAGGGCACCTTCATCTGCCCTTTAAGCTGCTGGGGAGCAGAGGGCTTCCCTTGGAGCTCTGGAGGAGGGTTATGGGACCAGCAGGGACTGCTTGTCCACAGGCAAAACCACAGACTCCCCTTAACATTTGGTGGCGGGGGGCGGGGGGGGGGGCAGTGGAGGAGGCATGTCATTGTCCCACTGACAGTGACACCTTTCAGTGTTGATCCACTCTAGGTCGAGAGGGCCCTGTCTACTCATCCAGCACAGCTAGGTGGGGGCAGATGTGGCCAGTGTTCAGGCCACTGCTCCTAGACAGGTGGGGGATGCCCAAGGTTCCACAGACTAGGGGAAAGGCGCCTTCCTTGGCCACGCCAGTGGCTTCTTCATATCCCTTCTCTTTAAAAGTTGACATCTTTGGGGAATGGTTCAAGCCCCTCACTTTGCCTCCCTTGGAACTTTTTACTACCTTCACCTATTTATCAAAATTCTATTCGTCTCCACCGTCACCATTGTTATCATCTATACTTGGATCACCTTTATCAAGTGCTGCTAGGTTAGAGGCACTTGTGACAGCTGGGCACATGAGGCCACCTCTTTGTTCAACCCATGCCGCTTGCTCTCAGCCAACAAGACATTCCCGGAGGGAAGGGCTGCTGCTTTGGGATTCAGTCAACCCGAGTACCTCCCTCCTGGGGAACTGGGCTGGCAAGATGCTAGGACACTTTCCTGTGTGGATGCCGCTTCTGTGACAAATGCTCACCTGTTTTCTCGTCTTCAGACTTGGTAACATCAAGCCTGTCCTGGACCACGGCCAGGGTGGCTCGTATCTCTGGTTTAGAGGAACCTATGGATACACGGAGACAAATAGACTCTTTGGTAGCAGCAGATACCTGGACATGTGTGGCCCATGGAGGTCAGCCCAGTTTTCAACTGGGGCATCTACTGCGGGAGACTTTTGGTTCTTCAAGCTCTGGACAGAAAGGAAGACTGTGTTGTCCCTTGGTGACCCAGTCCCCGTGTTTGTAACCATCACAGCCAGGAAGCAGCTCTTAAGGTCAACCACAGTCTTCATCCACATTCCTTGAATGGTCAGTCCTCCCCCCTGGAGGCCTGGCTCAGAAATCATCTTGAGTCCCCTTACATACCCAGGAGCAGAGCTCTCAGGCAGGTGACATCAAAACCACCCAGCCTCACTCCCAGGAGGTGACATTCCCATGCTAGGACCAATCTCTCAAATCTCCCCCCCCCCCACCCCCAACCGTGATGAAATGGGAATAAACCAAGTGATTTCTCTTTATATGTCCAATTTCTCTGGAGTTCTCCCAAGCCACCATCTTGGTAGAAAATGGGACTTATTCTCCCTGGAGCCCCACCCCCACCTGGCAAAATTTCCCTAAAATCCTGTGTATTAATGTGTCTAGCCAACTCAGTCCATAAAACTCCATCTTGGGCTGGCAGCTCACAACCTCACCGGAGAGATGATGTGGGACAAGAGGTACAAGGCTTCAAACTCTTGAGGGTTGACCACAGCCTAAGAAAGGAGGCCTGAATCCCTGTGGCCAGGTCAGCCCAGAAGCAATCCCCATCCATTCCTGTAAATAGAATCCATAGCCAAATAAGAGATGTTTCGGGGCGCCTGGGTGGCGCAGTCGGTTAAGCGTCCGACTTCAGCCAGGTCACGATCTTGCGGTCTGTGAGTTCGAGCCCCGCGTCGGGCTCTGGGCTGATGGCTCGGAGCCTGTTTCTGATTCTGTGTCTCCCTCTCTCTCTGACCCTCCCCCGCTCATGCTCTGTCTCTCTCTGTCCCAAAAATAAATAAAAAACGTTGAAAAAAAAAATTTAAAAAAAAAAAAAATAAGAGATGTTTCCTCCAACTTACCACAAGTAGCTGTTGGTCCTACCTATGGGGGGGAGGTCCCTCTTCTGAGCGCATTGTACATTAGTTGGAAATGTGGTGATGTGCTGTTCGTTTATAGGAAGTCGACTTTTATATAAATATATATATATATATATATACTAAAAAAGGAAAGAAAACCCCCACAGTGTGTGTTGTGCTAGTGGGCAGAGACCATCTGTAGGGATATATTTGCATATTGTGTGTTTCAAATTATACATTCCAGGCTCTGTTGGGTTCTTTCATTTTTATTGCTTTGTTTTTTTCATTTGCTGTTTCTCTCTTGCTATGAAAAAAGAAAGAAGTGATGTGTAAGAACCAAGCTATGCTTCATACTCTTGTTTTTTACTTGATTTACCTTTGCCATTCTTTTGCCAGAAGAACATGAAGAAGAGAGATAGAGGAATGAGACAGAAGGAAAGAAGGATGAAGAGGGGGGTTTGCCCAGAAGACAAATGAGAAGGTCAGATTTCCAATCTGACTATGGCTTGAGAGCAGAGCAGGTCCGAGACTTGGCCCCGACTCCACGGAGATCCAACGTTGTTTCAGATGGGGCTGGTGAAGCATGCTGAGATTTGGATCCTGGAACTTGGTGAAATTCCATGATTGCCCGAAAAAGACATTCTCTGGGGCCTCTCTCAGGTTGATGTTCTCGCCCAGCTCCCGATGTTCCCTTCACTACTAGATGCTTCTTGAGGTTGTCCGCTCTCTCCTGCAAAGGCACCGAACCGAGACCAAAATGGGGGTACTCCGGCCGCCATACTCCGAAATGCTCAGAGGCAGCTGTGTACTGGGGACTCTTTCTGTCAGCTCTAACACGGCCAATCCCCCACCTGGGACGTATCCACATAGCACTCTAGATCATTCCTTCTTCCTAGTAATTGCAACTCGGTTGCTTTCGTGTTTGACTCACAGCCATATGCCTCCATGTGGAAGTGAGTGTGTGTGCATGAGAGTGTGAGTGGGGCGTGTGAGTGGGCTTGTGGGTGCAAGGGTGTGTGTTTAAATATAATCGCACCATAATTTATTCAGCTATATGGAGTAGTAGATTAGAAAGAGAAACTGGCATTTGCTTTAACTACCTGCTTGTGAGCGCTTCCTCTGTAACTCAGGCGTAACTGTTATACATTAAAAGAAATTAAAGCATTTCCAAGGTTCTGTGTCCTTAATTGACTGTCATTAAGCAGCTGCCCTAAAAGGGACCGAGGGATGACTGAGAAGCTCTTTGACCTAATTTAGAGGGTCAGAATAGGACCACCGGGCCCCTCAGTGCCAAGCAGCTGTTAGACAGGTAGTGAATGCTTAATCAGTATTTGACCAATGGAATGCTGTTGTTTAAGCATCTCTCTGATGAAATTTCAGTTCTCTTCACCAGGACAGACTTCCTGCTGCTAAGCTTAGAGCCCTCAGTGTCCCTTTCCTAGGACATAGAATTTGGAAGGTAGGAGAGAGCTCAGAAGCTTCCATGTTTCCTTAAGGAGCAGAACCTGATATGGGGATTCATGGGCAGGTGGATTTATGGAGGGGGAGCCCTCAAGAGAAATGCATAAATGAGTGAAGGAAGCAACACGGGACAGGGAGGGAGCTAAGCAGGAGGAGCTTTTAACCGGAGTCTAGTTTCAACCTGACAGTGCCGGGGACTCTCGAGCACGAGTAGCACAGAGCTAGTCTCATCTTGAGACTAGAAGACTAGCCTCTTGTGCTAAACTGTCAGTCATTCATTGGCTGCTGGCTGTTCCTAGGGAATGTGGGTACGTGGATATGTGGATAAAGGCTAATGTACCCAAACAACTCTGGCCCAAGTGCGTCCTGTGGGCTGGGGTCAGTTCTCCAGAGAAAGGTGCAAGGATGCACCCATAGCAGCGACAACACGTCTGTTAAGGTACAGGGGCACTGGCTCAGTGAAAGGGATCTGGGCAAGGAACAGCAGCTTCTACTACACATATGTTCCCCTGGCTCTAAATTGGGTTACCTGTGTCATTCCAGTGTATGGGTTTACTGGGATGATCTGAACAGGAGGGGGGCGAAATGAAGGGGTTGCTGGGAGATATTGTATATGGAGGATCGGTAAGGTGTTTTATGGACCTGAGCGCATCTAACCCAGCCAAGTGTTCCAGGTTAGGACTACAGGAGATTGGATCTTCCCTCCCCCGCTTGGTGTTCAGTAAGTCAGGAAGACATGGGGGAGAATCAAGAACTGGTCAAGTTCTGCTCTTAGCTTCGCATGTGACTGTATGTGGGTCCTGAGATAATTTTCTTCCCTTCTCAGACCCTATTTCTATATATTCTTTAAAAAGCAGCCTAGATAATCCCTAAGAATCTTCTAGGTTACCCTGACAATAAACTGAGCCAATAGCTGTTCTGGAAGGTGGCCCAGAGAGTGCGCCGATGGCTCAGAGCTGTCCGCTACCAGTGCTGAGAAAGCAACACTCAGTGCTGGGTGCTGAGTGATGCCAAGCTGCTCCCAGACACAGATCTGCCCTTGGGGGCCCTCAGAGAGCTCTCTGACCCCCTCTAAGGGAGCTTTCCTAAGAGTCCCATCCAACAATCTTTGTTTACAGATCAAGGAAAGCTGAGAAATTTAATCTTCTGCCCAGGCACACTACTGCCCAGAATGAAACCAGGTTTCTGTCTAAAGGAAAAAGGAAGAATGGCTATTGGATGGAAGAGTGTATCAGTCAGCTTTTGCCACCATAATGCTTTGTAACATAGTAGCCTCTTTTTCTGGTTTTATTGCTCATGCACATCTCATATGAATAAGTTTCACAATCTTTCCTGGAGTAAAATTTACTAGTGAAGGAAAGAAGACACAAGAGCCCCGAGATGGGGAGGGACACACAGGACAGAGAGATGAGGCTTCTGTATAATTTCATCCGTTGTGGAGTTGAGTCTATGAATACCTGGTCCTCCTGAGAGCACAGTTTCTAGAACCCCACTCCTTCCCTTCCCCAGATTGCCACTGACTTGCTCTGAGCAGAGAATTCATTCTCCTGGCTCTAATGATGTAAATACCTGTTGCAAGGATCAGGGACTCACTTCTCAGAGGCACCAGGGAGGGTACGTTCAGGGCTCCAGGCACCTATGCTCTCTCCCCTGGGAAGAATCAAAATGCTCCCTCATGTCAAGCCTTGTATTTAGTCCCAGGTACCCTCTGTGTGACTGTAGAAAAGCCACTTCCCCCAATCCTTCAAATGAGAATAAAGTCTGTCCCATTATATCAGGCTGGAAAACAATAACCAACAACTTCAAATCTCCTGGCTTAAAACACGAAAGGTTTAATTTTTTTCTTGCTCATATTTGTGACTGCGGCCCATCATGGTCATCTTGATAGAGAATGGGCATCATCTCGAGCACTGCTGGCCGCTGGTACCAGAAGGAAAGAGAGATGTAAATTGTACACTGGTTCTTAAAGCATCCAGCTGAAGTGGCTGGTGTGGGACATTTCTGCTCAGGTTCCATTGGCCAAAGCAATTCATATGGCCACACTGACCTTCAAAGAAAACATAATCCATCTTGTGCCTGGGAGATGGGAGGCTGGGCTATCGGGAACAGCACTTGGGGCTGCCACAGCCACCTATGCAAGGGAATTTCATGAGGACCAAGTGAGAAAAACTGATGTGAAAGCAAGCATCTCTTTAAGGACCTGCTCTATGCTCCCTGCCGTGGGAGGTGAGGCTGGGCAGGGAGTGACACTAAAAGAACCACAAAGATGGTCTCTTCTCTGAGGGAAAGGCGTGCACTTTTTGTCTTATGCGCATAACAACATTGTGAGGTGGGAATTTCACCATCAATATATAGGAAAGGAAGCCAAGAGTCAGAAAGTTAGAGTCACTTGCCCACTCTCACACGGCTAGTTACTGATAGGGACTGAGCTTTTCAAAAGAAGACTTCCTTGGGGCGCCTGGGTGGCTCAGTCGGTTAAGCGTCCGACTTCAGCTCAGGTCGCGATCTCGCGGTCCGCGAGTTCGAGCCCCGCGTCGGGCTCTGGGCTGACGGTTTGGAGCCTGGAGCCCGCTTCCGATTCTGTGTCTCCCTCTCTCTCTGCCCCTCCCCCGTTCATGCTCTGTCTGTCTCTGTCTCAAAAATAAATAAACGTTAAAAAAAAAATTTTTTTTAAAAAGAAGACTTCAGTGTCACGTTCCAATATTGGAGCGCCAGAGACGTGGAGGAGGGGCCTTGTCTGAGGGTGGATGCCGATGGTCTCTACCCCATAGAGACCAAGCATGGCTGTCTTCCACAGTCTGGCTCAGGGGCAGAGAGCCCTATAGGTCACTGCCATCATCTGATGAGGAGATACCATCAGATAGTCCACAGATATCAGCACTGCAGTGACCCCTCCCAGAATTCGTACCACATTGATTCTTGGAAGACAAGGCATGTTGGATAGAAATATGAGCTTTAGACAGAATAGACCCTAGCATGTATCCTTCCTACTATGTGCCAGGTGATCCCCATCCATTGTTTTAGTTAACGCTCCCAACATTTGCATATGGCAAGCATTGCAGGCCCTCGTATACAGATGAGGAAATGGACGCAGAGAAGTGAGGCAGCTGGTTCCAGGCCCCCAACCACAAGGTGGGGGAGTAGAGATTCAAACCCATGACTCGTCCCAGTGTCCTGTCCAGCATAGCAGGCTGCTCCCTAAGTGCAGATAGGACATTGCGTGAACTAGGAGGACAATGCGTTTTGGAGTGTATCAGTCAGTTGTTGCCAGAGTAATGCTGCATAATAAGCCACATCAAAGCTCTGGTTTACAACAAATATGAATTCTCACTTAACCAGGTTTGTAGGTCACCCATGGTTTCTCTGGTTTGGCTAATCTAGGCTTGGGTTAAAGTATGGTAGGCAGACCACCTGTAGGATGGCCACCAAGATGTATACCTGGTATACCAGGCTACCTGGTATACATGTTCTTGAGTGTGGGAGGGGTCTGTGAATATGGTGGGATGGTCACAACCTCAACATGGTTACACTGTCTGGCAAAGGTGGGAATACAGTCACTCTTGTGATTACGTTACATTACACAAGGCTCCATCACAGCAGACTGGAGTGAGGTTCTCCTGTGGTTTTTAAGAAGTCAGCTGCTATGTCATGAGAAGGCTATTGCTAGGAGATTAGGGCACCCTTCGGGAGCTGAGAGTAATCTATGCAAAAGCCAGCAAAAAAGTGGAGACTTCAGTCCTACCCAAGGAACTGAATTCTACCAACACTCTAAATGGGTTTGGGAATAGATTCTTCCACAGTTGAGCCTTCTGATGAGATCACAGCCCTTGCTGACACCTTGATTTCAGCCTGATGAAATCCTGAGCAGAAGGCTCAGTTATGCTGTGTCCAGACTCTTGACCTACAGAAACTGTGAGATAATAAAGGGAGGGGGGTTGTGTTAAGCCACCAAGTTTGTAGTAAATGGTTATGCAGCAATAGAAAACTAATACAGATGGGCAGGAAGACTTCAGTCTCTAGGTATGATGATATTTATTCCGGGGCGGGGGGGGGGGGCGGTCTATGAAGAAGCCAGCTACAGGACCATGAGTACAGATCACCAGATCACCAGTGTTCAAAGGGCATTTTCCATTTCAAGCCCCATTTCAAGTTTCTTCTCTTGTCAGATCCACTAACATCCCATTGGCCAAGGCAAGTCTCATGGTCAAGCCCAAGATCAAGGTATAAGGAAGTCCATTCCACCCACCTTGAAGCATGGAAAAATTTTGGATGTCTGTTACAGGGGAGTTTAAGAATTAGGATACATTACTCAGGAAATTTAGCAAAAAACAAACAAACCTTCATCTGGTTCTACCTCCCTCCATGCCCATCAGTACACAGCTGACCAATAAGCATTTACGTCCATGGTATATTTGAAGTCCATGAAACCCCCTTCCCTAGCCCTGTCAAACTGATCCATAGAGAGTAGGCTTCTAAGAGAGGAAAGTGGGAACCAGAAGTCAGGGTGAAGAGCAGGTACCACTGTGAGGTTTGTGGGTTACAGGAGGAGCTTTCAGTAAAACTGACATGAACAGGACCACTCCCAGGCAGATGGGCTTAGGTAAGCATTGTGGTATGGGTAGCTGGATTCCTTGATTCTTTGAGCTGGATCACACCCACCTGACCCTACAGAACTCCATCTGCTTGTGAAGCTAGCCATTAAAGCCAGCCCATTAGCTGCCCATGTCATAGGGATGCACACGTCCTTGGTGCCAAGTATTTTATGACTTGTCTATGGTTTTAAGAGAGCGTATTGAAGTCAAACAGCCTATGTTCCAATCCTAACACCACTACTAGCTAACCTTGGGCAAGTTGTCTCTGAGGACCCAGTTTTCTCATCATCTATAAAACTGGCATAATGATAGTACCAACCTCCAAGGCAATTGTCAAGATTGCATGAGATCACATAATAAAGAAACCAATGTCACTTTCTTTAGCCCTGTTTCACAAACTTATGTGACTATTGGATTTTTTTAAGCAGGGAATAATTTGGGGGAGTGGGAGCTATTTTTTTTTAATTTTTTTAAGTTTATTTGTTTTGAGAGAAAGAGAGGGAGGTGAAGAGAGAGAGGGAGAGAGAGAATCTCAAGCAGGCTCCATGCTATCAGCACAAAGCCCTATGCAGGGCTCAATCCCATGAATCATGAGATCATGACCAAAGCCTAAATCAAGAGTTGGACACTTAACTGACATAGCCACCTAGGTGCCCCAGGTCTTTTGTTGTAAGAATCCTTATTAACATTATAGAGAGATGCCTGGAGTTTCCTAGCAGCCAATGGAAAATAAGAAAACCAATGAGTTACCGAGTACTTATGTCAATGAGAAAATAAGAAACTTGCTAAAGGATGGTTCTCCCTGGTGTCTTCCTGAATAGGACCATATGATGTAATATATACAAACTCAAGAATAAACTCCTGAAATATATAAAGATGTGCTGCAAGAGATAATTCTTATAAAGTTCTTCAATACAGGTTGTTAGTAATTCAGTAAAAATAACCCTGGTGGGAGGTGGGGAGAGATAAGAACAGGATATGATCTAGATACTGGGTTCCCTGATGACTGCACTTGATCCAAGGATCATTTTTGGAATATCTAAAGAGGAAGAGTAAGCCTATCAAAAAAAAATCACACTTCACACGACTTTTTTCCCAATGGAACTTTTGATAAATATTTTTTTTTTCAACGTTTTTTATTCATCTTTGGGACAGAGAGAGACAGAGCATGAACGGGGGAGGGGCAGAGAGAGAGGGAGACACAGAATCGGAAACAGGCTCCAGGCTCCGAGCCATCGGCCCAGAGCCTGACGCGGGGCTCGAACTCACGGACCGCGAGATCGTGACCTGGCTGAAGTCGGACGCTTAACCGACTGCGCCACCCAGGCGCCCCAACTTTTGATAAATATTAAATGGAAAATAACTGGGCAATAAACATCCTGGAGAATTTTCAGAGTATGATTATATAGATGCTGAATCATGTTTCTTATAGATGGCATTGTGAGAGTCTGACAATCTCTGTCCTTAAGATCTATGTTTAGACCTTTTACATTTAATATAATGATTGATGTAATTGGATTTAGGTCTACTGTATCATTATTTCTTTGTAACCTCCTTTTTAAATTTCTCTTTTCTTTCTTGTTGCCTTCTTTTGGATTGTTTTAATCTATTTCATTTTAGTTTATCTGTTGGCCTTTTGGCATATATTTTTATATTATTTTTCTGTGATTGGTCTAGAGATTATTATGTACCTACCATTCTACGTAAGTTAATATTTTACAGTTTCAAATAAAATATAGAAAGCTTAAAAACCTTGATATTATAGCTGACATCTGTATACATGTACATACATTGAACACTCCCAAATAATATTATATTTTTTCCTTTGAACAATCATATATTTTAAAGATCTTAAGGGGAGAAAAATCGTCTATTATATTTTCCCAGATATGTCTCACTTGTGTTGCCTTTTGTCTATTCCTGAAGTTCCAAAGTTACCTCTGGTATCAGTTCAGAGCTGATACCTTCAGCCAGAACTTCGTTTACCCTTTCTTTTAGAGATGTCTGCTGGTTAAGAATTCTCTTAGCCTTCCAAAGGATTTTTTTTTTTTTTGCTAGGTATGGAATTCTGAGTCTATGGTTTATTTTCTTCCACAAGAGATGTTTTCAGTGTCTTCTGGCCCCAAAGGTTGCTGATGAAACGTCCACAGTTACTTGAACTGTTGCTCTCTTTTGTGTACATGTAGTTTCTATCTGACTGCTTTAAAGCCTTTTCTTTATCTTTTATTTGCAGAAGTTTGATTAGATTACGTTTAGGCATAGTTTTCTTTGAGCTTATCTTCTTTGGGACTCACTGACCTCTTGAATCTGTTCATTTATGGTTTTCTTCACTTACATGTGGGACATCTTCAGCCATAATTTTTTATTTAATGTTTTTTTCCTGTATCTATCTCTTACTCCCCTTATTCAGGGATTTCAATGATAGAAATGTTAGATCTTTTACTATTGTTCCACAGTCTCTGAAGCTCTGTTCATGTGTTTTCAATCTTTTTTTTTCTCTGTTCTTCAAATTGAATAATTTTTATTGCTCTGTTCTCAAATTCAATGACTATTTTCTCTGTTATCCCCATCTTGCTATTAAACACACCCATGGTGTTTATAATTTTTCTGATATTGTATGCTTCACTTATAAAATGTTTATTTAGTTCTTTTTTGTAGTTTCTATTTCACTGTCGTGAATGTCTATAATTCCATTTATTTCAAGACTGTTCAACCTACCTCATGGAGTCTAGTTCTAAAAGCCACATTAAAATCTTTAGTAATTCCAATACAGGGGTCATTTCAGGGTTAGCATCTATTGATTGCTTTTTCCCTTGAGAATTGGTTGAGTTTGCTGGTTCTCGATACACCAAGTAACTTGGGGCTTTTAAAACATCATGTTGTTAGACTCTGGATCCTGTTAAAATCCTTTGGAGAATGGGGGTTTTGTTTATTTTGCTGTTGTTTAAATTTAGCAGACAATCAACCCATTTGAGTTCAGATCTCAAGGTCTGTCTTGTCTTCGGGAACAAGAATTTCAACTTCAGTCCAGTTTTCAAAGACTTTGCTCTGGTGTTTGGGTCTGTGGCATTCATCTGCCACTTAAGCGTTGGTCTGGGACTCGGGCAGTGGTTTAGAGTATCTTTCAGCCCTCAAAACCTTTGCAACGTCTTATTCTGTGTTTTAATGTGTGTTCTGTGCCTCGCAGGCTGAAGATAAGTACTTGTGTCCATTCAAAGAAAGAACTAGGGATTCCTCTTCTCCCTCTCTTTCCTCTTGGAGATTTCCCCTCTATCCCCTGGCTCCCAGGGGCCCCTGCTTCTGGTCCTTCTGACCAGAAAGATAAGGTTCTACTAGTGTTTAGGTTCCCAGACTGTCACAGCTTCATGTGACTGGACCCGCCTTCAGGGAGAAGACATAGGAAATAAATATTTTTTAAAAAACAACAACTGTGGAACTTCTTCCACACTCTTCAAAGCATGGGGCCCCTTCTTCTATCCAGATGGACAGGTTTTTTCTCTGGTTCCTAGATGCCCGGTGACCACCAGTGCCATCATCTCAGTGCAGCTCCCCCATAGTGGTTGGTCTCGGGGGGCAGGGCAGAGGTTAAAAAAAGCAATTTTTAAAATCCCAGGGATTTCCGACACTCTCTGGCTCACAGGAACCTTTTCCCCTGATCCTGTGGCCAGAAAGACAAGGTTTTGGATCTGTCCCACCGGCAGGTAAATGGGCTCCATATGACCACTGGCTCTTGGAGTTACCCATAAACTCTCTGCCTACTGGCCCCAAGCTTCTGTGACTTCTTGGGCCCCTGGTTCTGCAGGTGGCCTTAATGCTTAGAGGTGTCTAACATCACCCAAAGCAAATGCTAAGAATAGTTTTCTATTAATGATACATCTTATGGGTGCTAGGCAGTGCACTAAGCATTCTGCATATACAATCTCTCTCCACTCTCAAGTCAGCCCATTTTATGACGAGCAGTTGGTATCCTGCTCTGGATCTCATGCCAGGGGAATAGTAGATTAGCACCAAGCCCAGGCCCAAATGACCCCAGAGCCTGTCCTTAGTTGCTGAGCTTCCTGCCTCAAACCCATGGGCTCCAAAGCAGTGAGCCCACTGGGAAGGGGTGATCCCAGCTGTTTAAAACTTTAAAAATAAAAAAAAAAAAGACCATGTTTTCCTCTGTGAGAGTTCTAGGATCCAGGTAGGAATTAGGGGTTGAACGGAGGAGCAGCTAAAAAACATCCTATGATTGCAGCACCAGGCTGAACAGAATAAGACGTGTGTGACTCATCTGTTTGAACAGTTTGAAACCACTTCATCTCAAAGAAACATTCTCCTGAGAGACCAGTCTGTGCCAAGTCCTGTTCGAGGTATTTTAGAAAGAACTGAGTCGGGGAGAGTCAGGCGGATGATGTCACTGGCACGTGAGCAGGCTCGGACAGAGGGAAGCTTGCATGAGGGACATCCGCCCCAGTGGTTCCCATTCATGGGCGCAATCCGGGGCCACTTAAAAGGCCAACGCCAGACCCCACCCCGGCTGACTGAACCAGCATCATGGCGCAGGGGGTGTGGGTAATCTTTTAAGCATCCCAAGTGATTCTAAGCTGCAATGAGGTCTGAGACTCCTGGGCTCTCTGGAAGGAGGCGTCAAGATCTATCTGCCCATCCGCCTGGGCTTGTGGGGTACTGAAGGCAGGTGGGAGACATGAGGCACAAGAAACAAAAGGAAGTTCATCAAAATCAATGCTGGCAGGTAAACTGTCTCCAAGTGAAGGCCAGAAAAGGGGACAGCACGAGGCAGAGGCCTCCCAAAAGAGACAAGACAAGGGGGGCCCAGTTCTTTGAGTAATTTTATAATCTCTGATGTCCTCCCGCAGCTCTGTAACCTCTAATAAAATGCAATTGTCATGGTCTTACTTTGTGTATCATCTTTATCTATTAGCATCCTCCATGTTGAATGTACATCCTCAGATTCCTGAAAAATACCTCTGTGCGCGTGATGAATTTCCATAAAAATCTTGGTGCTGTAGATTTGCTTCTGCTCCTTTTCGTGTTCAGGTGGCGCTGAACTTCCTCCATGTGACTATATTTGAGCATCACCTCTGTGCGCTCTGTACCATTCCATCAGATGTCTCCTCTGTCTCCACTCCCATAATGGGCGGGACATCGGTGAGGGCATCAGGCCCTGGTGGATGACACCGTGCTCCCGAGGGGTGACCTCCATCACCACTTTCCTCATCTGTGATTGTGTCCCCAGAAGACAGACTGGCCCGTGAATCACATCTCCGGGGTACACAGGTCCATTTGCCTGGTGCCACATTCGGGTATAGTTCTTTGATGACAGAGGAAGGCAAAGGCAGTGTGACATCGGGGGGGGGAGGGGCAGTCCCCAAGACTACCCTCAGGTCTGCTGCTTTGCTAGAAGGACTCACAGAGCTCACTGAAAGCTGTCATACCCAGGGCAATGGTTTAGGGAAACACAAAGAGGCAGAAGGAAATCCACCCCGGGAAGACATTATGGCAGAATCCTGGGAGGCTCCAAACACAGAGCTCCTGGCCCCGTGGCGTCAAAGCCAGCGATAACTCCTGTTGGCAACGAGGTGTGCCAATGCACACAGAATATCGCTGGCCAGAAAAGCTCATCTGAACCTCGGTGTGCACAGATTTTATTGGGGAGACATGTCCAGTTGTCCACGTGGCTCACTTTTAGTCTCTGGAGGTGGGGCTGACCCCTTTAAATTTTTTTTAATATTTACTTATTTTTGAAAGAGAGAGAGAGAGAGGCAGGCTGCAAGCAGGGGGAAGGGCAGAGAGAGAGAGGAAGACACAGAATCGGAATCAGGCTCCAGCCTCTGAGCTGTCAGCACAGGGCCCGATGTTGGGCTTGAAACCACGAACTGTGAGATCGTGACCTGAGCTGAAGTTGGATGCTCAACAGACTGACCCACCCAGGTGCCCCTGACGCTGACCCTTTTAAAGGCCCTGTTGTGTTAGTCAGGTGAGGTTTGGCTCCACTGCAGAGACAGACAAACCCCGAATCTCGGTGGGCTGGCACAGTAAAGGTTTGGTTTCTCCTTTGTGCTCCTACATGATTTGGAATGCATGGCTGGGGAAGAGAAGGGTGGCTGGGGCACACTGGTCTTAGCTGCCTGGGCTCAGAAGTCACACGGTCATTTCCGGGCCACCTGGGTGACTCCATTGGTTAAGCATCCCACTCTTGATTTCGGCTCAGGTCATAATCTTGGATTTCACGAGATCGAGCCCCGCATCAGGCTCTGCGCTGACAGTGCAGAGCCTACTTGGGATTCTCTCTCTCCTCTCTCTTATCCCCTCCCTTGCTCACTCTCTCTCACAAATAAATAAACAAGCTTTTTTAAATAAATAAAAAGTTTTCTAAAATTAAAAAATAGGGGCGCCTGAGTGGTTCAGTCGGTTAAGCATCCGACTCTTGATTTCGGCTCAGGTCACGATCTCACAGTTGGTGGGTTTGAGCCCCACATCGACTCCACGCTGACAGCAAGAGGCTGCTCTGGATTCTCTCGCTCCTCTCTCTCTGCCTCTCCCCACATCTCTCAAAATAAATAAATAAACACTTAAAAAAAAAAGACACTTAAAAAAAACAGAGGTTGCACTGTCATTTTCTCGCACGGAATTGGCCACAGGGCTCCAACTTACTAGTGCAAGGCCTTCTGGGAAACGTAAGGCAATTCATGGAATACTTGCTGGGTGAGGGCCCCATTTCCCAAGCAGCAGCGCCACAAGCATGGGCCGGCCGCAGGGGAGGCAGGCGGGCCCTGAGGGGAGCAATTCACGTGGTGTGCCTGCCCGTGCCCCAGCCCCAGCCAGAATTCCTGGGGGAATCCCGGTGCTCCACGCCAACTCCAGAGAGTCTGGGAACACAGAGATAATCCAGGCAGCCCAGAGAGCTGTCAAGGGAAGGAGGCCAGCCCCCAGGGAGGACAGAGGAAGCAAGGGCAGAGGCCTGGATGGATGCGAGGGTGACACCTGGGCCACCAAGAATTCCAGATGAGGCTTCCTCATGCTGGGACCAAAGGAGACGGACTTACACAGAGTCAGCGTTCTTCAAGGGGATTAGGAGCTTTGTCTTTGCCTCACTCTCTGGGTAACTCTGGGGGTACGGTCCTTCCAGGGCCATCACAGAGCTTGGGGCTTCCCTGGTGACCCAGGCTGGTGGAGGGACAAGGACACCACTAGGATGAGCTCTGTGATGGGACTGGCTCTCCACTGTCCCCTTGAAGACAGTGAGTGGGGGGCTCCCAGGGATCCCTGCTATTGACTAGGTCCCTGCTCAAGGCAGAAGCTGGCAGGCAGGCTCTGTGTTACCTCGTGGGTTTGGTTTTTTTTAAATGTTTATTTATCTAGAGCGTGATCTGGGGAGGGGAAGAGAGAGAGGGAGAGAGAGAATCCCAAGCAGGTTCCATGCTGTCAGCATGGAGCCCAACTCAGGGCTCAATCCCATGAACTGTGAGATCATGACCTGAGCTGAAATCAAGAGTCAGATGCTTAACCAACTGAGCCACCCGGGCACCCCTGTGTTACCTCATTTAAAATCCTCACCAAGACCCTGCAAGCCCCAAATTATTGTCCCCTCGCTTCACAGGTGAGGAAACCGAGGTCTTGAGAGGCAAAAAGAATTACCCAAGATTATCCCATAGGTAGTGAGACTGGGATTTGAACCCAAAGAAGGAATCAGCGTCCACACTGCCAAAGGCATTATATGATGGAAAATTCCATGAGAGCAGATCACAAGACACGGCCATCCCCCACTGCAGTAATCATCAGCTCCCCGCCCAGCTCATTTCATCCATACCCTCGGCAACCTCCCCAGCACATCCTGGGCTACTTTGGAGAAAATTCCAGATCCACATCATTTCATCCTTAGCAATTTCAGCACGTGTCTCTAAAGGATAAGGAAGAACCCACATTCTTAGCCACCGGGCCTGGTGTGGAGTCAATGTCAATACATGTTGAGGGGCATCTGGCTGGCTCAGTCCAGTGAGTGTCCGACTCTTGATTTCAGCTCAGGTCACGATCTCACGGTTCGTGGGTTCAAGCCCCGCGTAGGGCTCTGTGCGGACAGCAGAGAGCCTTCTTGGGATTCTCTCTCTCCCACTCTCTCTCTGCCCCTCCCTCCATCATGCTCGCACTCTCTTTCTCCCTCTCTCGAAATAAATAAATAAGCTTTTTTAAAAAAGGAACAAATAAGTATCTGTTGAATAAATGAACGATCTCCCAGCGCCTGTCAAGCTGGAAGCACGTTTAGGAGTCTAGAAGGCAGCCAGGAGCCATGGGAAGACAGTGGGCTTTACCATAAGGTTGGGGGCCAAGCTCCGACTCAGCCAAATGCCATGGCTGTGGGGCGCCAGGTGAGCTCGTGGGGCGCAGCCACACGACCTGCGGTTTTCTCCTCTGGAATTTGAGTGACAGAAACACCGTGAGTCGCCAGGGCGCCAGGATGGAGCGAGAACGTGGATGTGGGCCCCCGCCGTCTGCAGGATCAGAGCTCGGTCGGTGACTCGGCCAGTGTCTCTGTGCCTACGGCTCTTCATCTGTAAAATGGGATCATAATAGCTTTTACCCCAGAGGGCTGCCGTGAGGGGTAAGTGAGTTCGTCTGTGTTGGTGTTTCACGCCTGGCACTGAGCAGGGGCTCGATATGAGTCACTCAGCGTGAGACGCCTGCCGCGTGTCAAAGTACCAGCCAGGATAACGGGTACTATCCTGCAAGCCGGCACAGAGACGGGCCAGGCTACGTCTAAGATTAGAGCGGTGTTTCCCTACCAGGGGAGATTTGGTGCCCCAGGAGGTTTGGCAGGCTGGCGATCGCTGTGGTTGTCACAACTGGATGAGTGGCTGGCTCCGGGCACCTAGTGAGTAGGGGCCAGGGATGCTGCTAAACTCCTACAGTGCACAGGGCCGCCCCCGACGAAGAGGTATCTGACCCGAAATGTCAATAGTGCCGAGGTCGAGAGACTCTGGGTTGGAAAATAATCACGAGGGCTCAGCTCCATTGCACAGAGGCCTCGGCCAGCCTCCGCTGCGTCCAGACTCGCCAAGTTAGCAGAACTTTCTTCACCTTCACCAGAGTCGCAGTTGAGCTGGTCTTTCCAGAAGACAGCTTGATGTGGTTTATGAAGTGTCCTCTCCACGCCTGTGCAGCAGGCCTGGGAGTGGCCAGGTCCTGGGGGGATGCACGGTTGTGCCGAGTGAGGGGCTCCCGTGCCCAGGCAGAATGCAGGGCCAGCAGCAGCAGGACTTGGCTCTGGCCCCAACCTGGAGACAAGGGGAGGAGTCTGCCGGGGGCGGGGGGGCGACGATGGACACAATCAGCAGAAGCACAGCGGGAGGCGTGTGGGCTTTGGAACCACAGGGACCCATGTTCCAATCCTACCCCTCTCAGTTACCAGCGGGTGACCGTGGCATGGGACTGAACCCCTCCAAGACCCCTCTTTTCCATCTATGAAATGGGTGTAACAGACCCCACTTCGCAGAATTTATTGCAACAAATATTGAGAGCGAGGCCCAGAGAGGACAGGGGGAGCTGTCCAAAGTTCCAGAAGGATCCTGTGGCTTGTGTTCATGCCTCTCAGTGCTCGGCCCAGGTTCTTCTCAGGATATTCATTCATCCGTTTGCTCATTCAGGCAGCCAGTCAGTCATTCATTTGGGGTAGGAGATGGGGAGGCTGGGGGGGGGGGGAGCCAGTCAAGGGCAGGGCAGGGGTTCCGCAGGTGTGTTCAGCCATGTGGGAGCTGAGAACTGCCTCGGGGCCCCGTTTGGAGACTGCACCGCCTGGAGACCGAGGAGCGTGGAGGAGAGGATCACTTAGGGAGCGAGTGAGGTAGAGACAGAAGAAAAAAAGCAAGCCAGGACTGGGCCACGTGGGCACTCCAGCCTTCAGAGTTTAAAGGGAACCCAGTGAAGGAACATGCAAAGGAGTGGAGGGGACAAGAGGAAAGCAGGGAACATGGCACCGGAAGTCAGGAGGGAACAAGCACTGTCCTTCAACTCAACTGGGTTCCTTCTTCTCCAGTGTGGCCTTGGGCAAGCACTGGAAGCCAGGAAGAGGGAGCGACTGGGGGGGGGGGGTGTGGGGTGGGGGCTGGTGGGACAGTGAGTGGACAGAAGCAAGCGTCTAGAACATAGTAGGTCCACAGGAAGTGGTAAATGTCACTATGAAGGCTGAACCGTGCCTGGAAGGTTGCCAGGAAAGCTCCCCACCTGCAGACTGTTCTGGAACAGTGCAAATGCTCCTAGGGAAGACCTGTAAACTCGGGGCCCCGGGGGTTCCAGCTCCCCAGCCCCAGGATCCATTCCGGCTGAATGAGCCCCATGTTCTCAGACTCTCTCCGGAGCTGACGTAGAACGTTGGGAGCCTTGCAGGAATTCTGGCTGGGGATGAGGCAGGGGCGGACACACCATGTGAGCCCTTCCTGTCCGCTACCCTTGGGCTCACAGGCAGGGCTGGGATGGTCTCAGGCTCACGGGACTAAACACACTGAGGTCCAGGCCCCTCCCAGACCCATAGAGGAGAAGCTCTGAGAAGGGCATCAGGCACGTTTATTGTCACATTATTTTGGTTGATTCTGTCACACAACTGGTATTGACAACCAGTGGGGAAACTGAGGCCCCAGAGCCTCATTCCTGACTCTGTCCTACCCCAGATTCCTCCGGGCTACCACGAGGCTGGCATTCTCTTCCCTTCGTAAAATACATCCTGGGAGGGAATAGACGGGTGGCTAAGAACCTGGGCATCTTAGTCGGCTTGGGCTCTGTAACAGATTTTACCTTAAAGCATAAATGATTCTGTCTCCCAGTCCTGGAGGCTGGAAGGCCAAGATCGGGGTGCCAGCCCGCTGGGGTTCTGGTGCAAACACCTTGGCCTGGCTTGCAGATGATGGCTATTTCCTGCTCTGTGCTCACGTGGCCTTTCCCTGGAGTGTGTGCATGGAGAGAGCCAGAGGACTCAGCGTGTCTTTTCACTTCTTATAAGGGCACTAATCCCATCACGAGGGACCCACCTTTAACAACCCCATCTAACCCCGATTACCTCCCAAAGTCTCCATCTCCAAATACCATCACAGTGGGGTTAGGGCTTCAACATAAGAACTGGGGGGGGGGGGGGGGCTGGGCAGGACATAAACGATCTGTAACACCAAGCACTGGCCTTCAACTCAACTGGGTTCCTTCTTCTCCAGTGTGGCCTTGGGCAAGTCGATTCCTGGGGAAGGTAAATCATTAAGTAACAACTGCATGGCTCTCTACAGCTTCCGAGGCATTTTGACTGACACCCTCTCTGAACACTCCCCCATAACCCTGTGATGGAGAGGGCAACTACTTTCTGACTGGGGAAATGAGGCTCAGAGATGAAGTCACTCACCAAATGACACCCAGCTTGTGTTTAAATGCAGATTTCCTTTTTCCTTTGCCCTAGGGAGCCTGGAATTGAGAGCGAGAGAGATGGATGGATGGATGGATGGACGGACTAAAAGATGTGTAGTCAGTGCTCCTGAACAGGGTCCTGCAGGGACTATGGAATCTACCCCAGTGAAAGGAGAGGAAGAAACGAATCATCCAGGCAGCTGCCATAAGCCAAGAACATGCTAGGCCTTTACATCTGGCGTGAGTCACTTGGAGTTGGCCCTTTCGCTGGAAGGGACCCATTTTACAGGGAAGAAACTAAGCCCGAGAGTAGGTGGATGGATAGAGTATCTAACTGTTGGTCCAGAACCCCTTCTGACACCCCAGGGTTTAAGAAAAGCCATAGAGGGGCACCTGGGTGGCTCAGTCGGTTAAGTGTCTAACTCGGCTCAGGTCATGATCTCGCGGTCCGTGAGTTCGAGCCCCACGTCGGGCTCTGTGCTGACGGCTCAGAGCCTGGAGCCCGCTTCGGATTCTGGGTCTCCCCCTCTCTCTGCCCCTCCCCTGCTCACGCTCTGTCTCTCTCTCTCAAAAATAAATACACATCAAAAAAATAAAAATTTTAAAAAGTCACCGAGGTTTTGAGAAAACTCTGGATGAAATTCCTCTGCGAAAGCAAGGTCGCCATTTCTAGTTTTTGCCGCAAGGAGAAACTCTGTATGTGTGACCAGCACGTAACAGGTATAAGCTGGGCAGATAGCAGCTGTTGCCGCACAAACCCTCCTTGGATGCTTTTCTTCTGGACGCTCCAACGTCCTGAAGTCCCCCGCCTGAAGCGACTGCTAAGAGGATGAAGGTCTATGGCATGCCAGACACTGGGCTAAGCGCTTACGTTGTTTCGAGAATGGGCAAACTTTGTCTATAAAGACACATTTTTTGCTTTGCGGGCCATAGGGTCTCTGCCACAACTACTCAGCTCTGATGTGGTGTGAGAGCAGACACGTATACAGACACGAGCTTGTCTGTTCCACTAAAACTTTATTTGTAAACACTGAAATTTGAATTTCATGTGATTTCATATAATTTCCTTTTTCTTTAACGTTTATTCATTTTTTGAGAGACAGAGAGAGACAGAGCATGAACGCGGGACGGTCAGAGAGAGGGAGACACAGAATCCGAAACAGGATCCAGGCTCCGAGCTGTCAGCACAGAGCCCGACGCGGGGCTCGAACCCACAAACCGCGAGGTCACGACCTGAGCCAAAGTTGGCTGCTCAACCGACGGAGCCTCCCAGGCGCCCCTCATACAATTTCTTTTGATTTATATTTCAACCATTAAAAAACGCAAAAGCCACTCTCAGCCGGCAGACTGTTTAGACAGTGGCAGGTGGATTTGGCCCGCCGGCCGTGGCTTGCTGACGACAACCAGAAGTGGATTGTGTCGCTACCCCATTTTAAAGATGAAGAAATCAAGTCCCAGAGCAGTTTAGGGATCTGTGTAAGGTCCCACAGCTAGGCAGGGGCAGAACCAGGATTCAGAGTCGAGCAGTAGCGATGGAGGCGGCGAGCTGTCCACGAAAGGACACCCAGCAAGGGGGAGGCACGGCCCTGCCCGGACCCCGGACGCCGGACCCAGGACCCAGGACCCCGGACCCTGGACCCAGAACCCCGGACCCAGGACCCAGGACCCCGGACCCCGGACCCAGAACCCCGGACCCAGGACCCAGGACCCAGGACCCCGGACCCCAGACCCTGGACCCCGGACCCAGAACCCCGGACCCAGGACCCAGGACCCAGGACCCCGGACCCCAGACCCTGGACCCCGGACCCAGAACCCCGGACCCAGGACCCAGGACCCCGGACCCCGGACCCAGGACCCCGGACCCCGGACCCAGAACCCCGGACCCAGGACCCAGGACCCCGGACCCTGGACCCCGGACCCTGGACCCAGGACCCAGGACCCCAGACCCTGGACCCCGGACCCAGAACCCCGGACCCAGGACCCTGGACCCAGGACCCCGGACCACGGACCCAGAATCCCAGACCCCGGACCCAGGACCCAGGACCCCGGACCCCGGACCCAGGACCCCGGACCCCGGACCCAGAACCCCGGACCCAGGACCCAGGACCCCGGACCCAGGACCCAGGACCCCGGACCCCGGACCCCAGACCCTGGACCCAGGACCCAGGACCCCAGACCCTGGACCCCGGACCCAGAACCCCGGACCCAGGACCCAGGACCCCGGACCCCGGACCCAGGACCCCGGACCCCGGACCCAGAACCCCGGACGCCGGACGCCGGACCCAGGACCCAGGACCCCGGACCCTGGACCCAGAACCCCGGACCCCGGACCCAGGACCCCGGACCCCGGACCCAGAACCCCGGACCCAGGACCCAGGACCCAGGACCCCGGACCCCGGACCCAGGACCCAGGACCCAGGACCCCAGACCCTGGACCCCGGACCCAGAACCCCGGACCCAGGACCCAGGACCCAGGACCCCAGACCCAGGACCCCGGACCCCGGACCCAGGACCCCGGACCCCGGACCCAGAACCCCGGACCCAGGACCCAGGACCCCGGACCCCGGACCCCGGACCCAGGACCCCGGACCCCGGACCCAGAACCCCGGACCCAGGACCCCGGACCCCGGACCCAGGACCCAGGACCCCGGACCCAGAACCCCGGACCCAGGACCCCGGACCCCGGACCCCGGACCCAGGACCCCGGACCCCGGACCCAGAACCCCGGACCCAGGACCCCGGACCCCGGACCCAGGACCCAGGACCCCGGACCCAGAACCCCGGACCCAGGACCCCGGACCCCGGACCCAGAACCCCGGACCCAGGACCCAGGACCCCGGACCCCGGACCCCGGACCCAGGACCCAGGACCCAGGACCCCAGACCCTGGACCCCGGACCCAGAACCCCGGACCCAGGACCCAGGACCCCGGACCCCGGACCCGGACCCCGGACCCCGGACCCAGAACCCCGGACCCAGGACCCCGGACCCCGGACCCAGAACCCCGGACCCAGGACCCCGGACCCCGGACCCAGGACCCAAGACCCCGGACCCAGAACCCCGGACCCAGGACCCCGGACCCCGGACCCAGAACCCCGGACCCAGGACCCAGGACCCCGGACCCGGACCCCGGACCCCGGACCCAGAACCCCGGACCCAGGACCCCGGACCCAGGACCCAGAACCCCGGACCCAGGACCCCGGACCCCGGACCCAGGACCCAAGACCCCGGACCCAGAACCCCGGACCCAGGACCCCGGACCCCGGACCCAGAACCCCGGACCCAGGACCCAGGACCCCTGACCCCGGACCCCGGACCCTGGACCCAGGACCCAGGACCCAGAACCCCGGACCCAGGACCCAGGACCCCGGACCCAGGACCCAGGACCCCGGACCCCGGACCCAGGACCCCGGACCCCGGACCCAGAACCCCGGACCCAGGACCCCGGACCCCGGACCCAGGACCCAGGACCTAGGACCCAGGACCCAGGACCCCGGACCCAGAACCCCGGACCCAGGACCCCGGACGCCGGACCCAGTCCGGGGCTTCCTCTTCCACACTGTACAGCTTCCTCATTTCTTCCAACTAATTATCATTTGTTAAGTACGTCTGGAACGCTGACATGAGAGTCAGAGGCGGGGGGCGGCAGGCGGGAGTAAGAGGGGGTCACCGCATCCACACGCACGCACAAGCACGCACACACAACGGCTTCCATTTCCTGAGATGTCCACCTGCTTTTATGAATATAAGTGGATTTGTAACAAGCATTGCAGCTGCATATAAGGCATTCAGACATGGAGACAATTTTACTAGATAATAGACTATCATGCAGGATACAATTTAAATTAAAAAATGCAATTTTCACCTTGAAATGAACAAATGATTACAATTTCTATACAAATTAAGGCATTCAGCCTCTCTTTCAGTAGTGGCACCAGCCCATGAAATATGACATAATTACCATGAAATACATTTTCAAATATTTTGATTTTTGTCCGCCGCTTTTTAAAAAACATAGGCCGCCTTCTAGGTCTCCGAGTGTGTGTTGGCATTTCCCACCTTCTGGGAAAAACACATTAAAAAGAAAAGCCAAAGTCTCCGAAGATGAAGTTGGCCCCCCTCCCTGCCCTCCCCTCCTCCCATCTCCTCACCCCTAGGAGCTCTCTGCCCTCCCCCACCCCCTCCCTTGGCTCAGAGATAAAATTGAAAAAAGGCAGGCGGAGGAGAGGGACGCAGGCGACCAGCTCCAAAGCCCGAGATTTATCTAAATTGCTACGCTTATCTGAAGAATCACATCTGTTGGTTATCTCAACGGCAGCCACTCCAACCCTCCACCCGTCTCTTCTCTGGAAATCGCTTCCCCAGCCCCCAGCTCTCCCCCTACCAACACGCGCCCCCCCCCACCTCCACTCTTATTTTTTATTATTTTTCCATTCTGTTGTCTCTTTATGGCTGGAGATGGAAGGATGAGCAGGCGTTGCCTGGGGCCCGCTCCGGCCCTGTGGGCTGGATAAGAAACTTTGAGGTTCGGCAGGAGTGGACCGGGGAGGCGGCCAGCGGGTCTCAGCTCCCGGGGTGGGCGTCTCTGCCCACTGCCCGAGCTGGGTGACTTTGATGAAGGTCATTCCTAGACTAATCTGTCTCTTCTCTGTGTCTGTAAGCCCGCCATCATGAATGACCCGTCCCTTTGCTCTGAGCTTTGGGTGGACCTCTTGAGCCATTAAATCTACATCCAGACCACCTAAAAGCAGCTTTGACCTCCCTCTTGGTTCTTGGTCTTGATTCTGAGCTTCCTGGGCGGGAGAGAAGTCACCTCTCCCGGCCCCTACCCCACGCCCTCCCCAACTGCCACCCTTGGGACTTGGTTCCACTCTGTTGTGTGGTCCCACTTCTCTCCCTCAGCCGGGCCTGGGTTAGCTGAGAGGTCCCTCTTCCGTTCGGCAGGATCACCCTCCCAACTCTCTTTTTGAGATGTTCCCAAGCCTAAGGAGAAAATATATGATAAGAAGCAGAGTGCAGAGCCCCTTGCTTTATACTTTGCCCGTGGGCTTTTGGGTCGAAGCATTCCCACCTGCTTTGGCTCAGTCCCATCTTGCTGCTGCCTTGGGCGGAGGACCTCCCTCACCAGGGAGAAACTCAACATTCTACAGAGGAAGTGACCAGATATTCCAGACCAACGCAAGGCATCATCATAGCAATTCCAGACCCAGCAGAAGGTGACTCCTACCCTATGCGCTACCCTCCCACCCCCTTCCTGACCCCAGGGCCAGGTGAAGACTGGGTCATTCTTCAGCTCAGAAAGCAAAACAGGATGCATTGGTGGAAAGAGAATGGGTTTTAAGATCAACCATTTGGTGTTGCAGAATCTCATCTCCACCCTTTTTGTTCTCTGGCCTTGGCCAATCTGATTGGACTCTGCCTTCATTTCTCATCTGGAAGATGGAAATACGGATGCTTCTGCATGGAAGCCATGAGAGTTAACTTTGAGAGCACAGGGCAGGCCTTCAGCAGCTATGAACTTCCCCCTCTTGTGCTGTGGCTCCAACTTACTAAGGGATTTTGAGATATTAAAAAAAAAAAATCTTTCTAGTTCATCAAGAAAATCCAAGCTCCAAAATGTCTACCACTTAGGAAATCGTTGCGGGGGGCCTGGGTGGCTCAGTTGGTTAAGCGTCTGACTCTTTTTTTTTTTTTAATTAAAAAAAAATTTTTTTTACGTTTATTTTTGAGAGACAGAGAGAGACAGAGCACAAGTTGGTGGAGGGGCAGAGAGAGGAGGAGACACAGAATCCAAAGCAGGCTCCAGGCTCTGAGCCGTCAGCACAGACCCCGACGTGGGGCTAGAACCCACAAACCGTGAGATCAGGACCTGAGCCAAAGTCGGACGCTTAACTGACTGAGCCACCCAGGTGCCCCAGTGCCTGGCTCGTGATTTTGGCTCAGGTTCTGATCTCAAAGTTTGTGAGTTTGAGCCCACATCAGGCTCTGTGCTGACAGTATGGAGTCTGCTTGGGTTTCTTCTCCCCCCCCCTTTTTCAAAAATAAATGAATAAACGTTAAAAAAAAAAAAGAAGGAAAAAAGAAAATTGTTGGTACTTGGGGGTGAGTCAAGTTTTGTGCCTGGCATAGACCCCAGGGTATTGAAAGATTCGTGTGAGAGGAACCAGGGAGAGAGTGGAGTGGAGGCAGGAAGGAGAGTTTATTGCTACAGAGTAAGTACTCTTGTAAACATCATGTTGATGAGCACCTACTCAGTTACAGGCATTGTGCTAAGGGTCTTTATCTCATGTAATCTCCACAACAATATTACGAGGTTACTATTAACCCCCCTTAACAAATGGAAGAACCCAATCACAGAGAAGTTATGTCATTGGCCCAAGATCACACAGCTGGGATTTGAACCCAAGCTTCTTGGCCCTTAAAAACTGTGCTAAGTGTCCAAGGCAGACCAGAGGACCACCTTTTCCTAAGTATTTCTTTTCTTTTCTTTTTTAATGTTTATTTATTTTGGGGAGAGAGTGGGCAGGGGAGGAACAGAGAGAAGGAGGTGACAGAGGATCCAAAGTGGGCTCTGTGCTAACAGCAAGGAGCCTGAGTCGGGGCTTGAACTCAGGAACCGTGAGATCATGGCCTGAGCTGAAGTCAGATGCTCAACCGACTGAGCCACTCGGTTGCCCCCAACTATTTATTTTCTCAGTGAAAAGACATAAATAAGCTAGAACCTTGGAACCAAAGGCATGCCAATGGCTAATGGGTTGAGTATGATGTGCACACAATTAGCTTTACTCCCAAACAGAACTCACTGATGGATTCTAGTGGGAGAGGGGATGGGGAAGGCATAGTCAGGAGGTCTGATCCCAGTCATGGTTCTGCAACGCCCCCCACATGGCTTGGTTAGATCACTTGCTGTCCTCGGCCTGAGCATCTTCACCTATCGAATGAAGGGACTTATCTGAAATCAGAAGTCTGCACATGTTTCCACGAGGCTCCCAAGGAAGGACAAAGGGGCCTGTGAGAGCCGATGCCCAGGGGCTCTCGGGGTGGGCAAATGACCCCAAATGGCCCACCCCAAACCAACATTCGTTGAAACCATCAGACTTTCGTCGTCTTGTCTCCAAAATGCGTCCTAAATTTACATTCTGCTCCCAAGTGCATGCTATCCTATAAAAACCATAATTACATAATATATACCTATTTACATATCTGTAACATATTTATAGATTTATAAAAATGGTGCCAACTCGGCTCTGAATCTTCCCTCTTAGAATCCTATCGAAAACCACCATCGCCAACCCCCAGGGATGTTCTACTGTGTTTTTGTTCCCGTGGCCTTGCACGCCTGCCAATTCAGCACAAGACCACATCCTCTTTAATTGCCCTCCCAAAGCCAAAGTTCTTCTGGTATCACATTCTATTATTATAATAGCCACACATTCCAACACTGAATCATTTTAACATCGTAACGGTATGACATCGTCACTCTTGATTATGACATTATCCTAACGCTTGGGCACTGCCTCGCTCCAACATTCGAGGACCACGAGTGTTCGGTTCATCCGTTCCCGGTGTCTGGTTCTGAGTCATGGGCAGAAAGGTGCTCAGACCCCGGTGGCCTCCTTGCCCCTGGGAGCGCAAGTGGGCCCCGTGAAACTTCCTGCAGGCACGCAGATCAGCCTGTCCCCTACCTTCACAGCCGTTGCAGTTTAATGCAATGAACGCATTTGGTCATCCTGGTAGTGGGGGCAAAATGATCCTCTTAGAAGTCGTATGTAATGTGGGGCGCCTGGGGGGCTCGGTCGGTTAAGCATCCAACTCGGGCTCAGGTCATGATCTCGTGGTTCGTGGGTCGGAGCCCCACGTCGGGGGGGTCTGTGCTGACAGCTCGGAGCCTGGAGCCTGCTTCCGATTCTGTGTCTCCCTCTCTCTCTGCCCCTCCCCTGCTTGCACTGTGACTCTCTCACTCTTAAAAATAAATAAAGATTAAAAACAATTTAAAAAAATAAAGACGTTGTAGGTAATGGAATTATTATTACAGCTAACATTTGCTGAGTGCTTACTAAGTATTCTACGTGCAGCATGTGGTTCAAGCTTCACAAAGTACCTTATGGGCTGCTGTTCGTGTTCCTAAACTACAGAAGAGAAAACAGAGGCTCGGGTAGATGTGCTGACATCCCCAAGGGATGTGCCCAGTTCCCACTGCTTGTGACTGAGAGAGGCAAGGCTCTAGCCCATGACTGTCTGGCCCCAGCTCTTCGCTCTGTTGCACCAGTGAGTATGGATGGAACCACAGAGAGGGAAGAATCGGACCCAGAGCCGGACACTGCGTTAATTAAATGCTTATTGTAAACGAGGGAGTGAATGGATAGTCTACCGTCCCAGGCTTTGGAAACCATCAGCCAACATTCAGATGAGTGCAGGGTTAGCCCTATTTTTAAAGCTCACCGATGCTCAGAGCACCTAAGATATTCTGAAAGGTCACAGAGCTACAAAGCGACAGGGACAGAGTGGTGGATGGGAACGGCTGAGAGCAGGTCTGTGGCACGTGGCAGGGCTCTCCGGGCTCCGCGGTGCCGTTTCAACAGCCTCGCAGGGCCACCCTGGATGCCTTGGAAAGTCGCTCGTTCCAGGTCCTGATGGCCTTGGTTTCAGGAACCTCAGAGATGCTTTGGGGGGTGGGGAGGGGGAATGTGAAATTTGTGTCAGGGGTGCTTGGGTGGCACAGCTGGTTGAGCAGCCGACTTCGGCTCGGGTCACGATCTCACGGTTTGTGAGTTCGAGCCCCACGTCAGACTCTGTGCTGACTACTCAGAGCCTGGAGCCTGCTTCGGATTCTGTGTCTCCCCCTTTCTCTCCACCCCTCCCCTGCTCATGCCCTGTCTCTCTCTGTCTCTCAGGACTGAATAAATGTTAAAAAAAAAATTTTTTTTTAATGAAATTGTGTCAGAACGCTGTCAGAAGGGGGAGATTTGCTAAGCCACATAGTAAAACAAAGCTGAGTGGAGGTGATGGGGGCAGGTGGCAGGGATAGAGATCCTTAAACATCTTCATAGTTGTTGGCCAAGGCTCTCTAGTCCGGGGAATCCAAGCCTCAGGGGAAAAGCCTCTGACGGGAGGAGAGCTCTCTCCACGAGGATGCCCAGAGAGTGAGATGGAATGAGAACAAGTCAAAGTCCAACGACAGAGGGATGGTCAAGGAGAACATGTTATCTCCTCTCGATAAGCTGCTTTGCAGCCGTTTTAATGGACATTTACAACATCTTTCACTACCTAGGGGAAGGCTGATACTCCAGTGATGACCCGAATAACTTAGGACGGAAAACTGACTTTGTGATATGATCTCAAGCGCGTTAGCATTCCCAGAAGGTAGCCGGGAAGGGGCAGGGTGAACGTTCAAGGGCCCACCATTGAGAAGGGCGTTGTCCCGACTCTCCTTTAAGGCTCCAAGAGGACCCTCTATTACTCTGATAAGTAGCCATTCATAAAACCAACACAGGCAGTAGAGGCAGACAAGGAATAAGCGTGAGCAGGAAGACGAGACGGAAAATGGCCTGGGCTGGCCGTCACCTCTATTAATGACGGCTGTCCAAGGAAAGCGGAAATGGCCCCAGGCCAGAGAAAGGAAAGGGACGCGAGGAATTTAACAAAATCCCCAAAGCTTCGAGCCTGAGTGCGCCCAGTGACTAAGAGCTAGTGACTCACACAGCAGAGGAAAGCCCTCCCTGCGTCTGTCCCCACGGTGCGCAGGGAGGGTGCATGGGCTCATTCGGCGACCCCCGCCTCCCCTACCCCTCTCTGCACAAACGTACCAAGCCCACCATCGACAAGCCATCACTACCGCTAATTCTAAACAGAGGGTCCAGTGTCAACGGGACATTTAGCATCATAGCCTCCCACAACGCTCACCTGGCTGAGCCACAGGGACTGAGTGATAATGCCTATTTTTATCATTTATAATACTCGCCATGGCGGCCACCATTTATCGAGCGCCTCATATGTGAAGAGCTGAGACTCCTACATGCGTCACGTTATTTAACCCTGGCGACAGCTCACGAGGCAGGGGCTGGGACTGTCCCCCTTTGGAGGCGTGCACTCTGAGGTTCTTCCGGTGAAGTGGCTCCCTCGGGGGCCAGTGTGGAACCGGGGATCCAAGGCTGGGTTTCTCTGACCTTCACCACCAGCAAGGACAGCTCACTAGGCACTCCACGGAAGAAAGCACGGAAAGATCTCCAAGATATCCATGGAGGTGACACAAATAGCAATAAAGTGCAGAACTGTGGGCCACATTTGTGTATTAAAGAGGAAAAGATACACGCCGTGCATTTGCTTGTCCAGGCATGAAAAACCTTTGCAGACTGTATGAGAAGCCGGTTACATTGGTTACCTCCGGAGAGCGGGGCAGAGAGAGCCGCCTTTGTCCTTGGAATTCTGAATCACATGGATTATGATGTTAAATAAATAAAACTTTGCATCTTTTGAAATGTAAGGGAAAACAAAGAACACACTGCTCTTGAAAGCATGCGCAGGCAGGTGGCCATCCCCAGCCACGAGCTCCGAGCCACCTCTCCTGAGTAGCTTTTGGGTTTCACAGGGTTTGACTTGCATTTCTTGTCTGTCGTTGTCTGAGAAGCTCTTTTGCACCATCAGACAATTCTTTTAAGGGAGCCTGGGTTAGGGAGAGCTACAGGGTTCCAAGGGCAGGGATGTATTTGATGGCTAAGATCTAAACCACAGGAGAGCCCCACGGGGCTCGGTCGGTTGAACGTCCGACTTCGGTTCAGGTCACGATCTCACGGTCTGCGAGTTCGAGGCCCGCGTCGGGCTCTGTGCTGACGGCTAGGAGCCTGGAGCTTGCTTCCGATTCTGTGTCTCCCTCTCTTTCTCTGTTTCTCCCCTGCTCGTGCTCTCTCCCTCTCAAAAAATAAATAAACATTAAAAAAAAATTTTTTTTTTTAAGATTTAAACTAGAGAAGCTAAAGAGAGAAAGAGAGAGAGAGAAGCTCAGGAACACTGGGCCAAAAAAGAACAAGAAAAAAAGGCTGTTAAATAGGAATTTATTCATTCAACAAATATTACATGAGCACTTACTGATCCTGGGGTGCAGCAGGGAACCACATGGCCACAGTTCCTGACCTCAGAGTGCTCTCACTCTGGGAAGGGGAGACAGAGCAAGCAACTGAACAAAGAAAGACTGAAAATAATAAGGCAGTTGGGCTAAGCAGGAGTGAGGCTCTGCCACGGGGTGATGGCGCTGAAGTTAGGTGCCTCCGGGAAGCTATCTTGACGTAGAAACCTGAACGGTGCGGAGGAAGCAGCCACCTAGAAGCTGGGGAATTCTGTGCACTACGGACACGGAGAACAGTCAGTGCAAAGGCCCTGTGGTGGACACACACTTTCTATGTGAGTCTGGAGCAGGGAGGAAAGGGTTCCACATCAAACCTTTAACAGGAGGATGAGAACCATTTTATTTGTTTTTAACACACAGCTAACGCTTTGATTCATTCTCTTTGTAAGAATTCAACGAGGTGACAGGGCTGTCCTCAGCTACCACTGAAATTAGTCTCCCCACCCAAGACCATGCCTGCTAGCACTTTGCCATTTACACGTCCAGACTCCTTTCCATGTGTTCAACATGTATACAGAGATGCAGTTTACGGGAGGTGAGTACCTGGGACCATACTGTGTGTATTTTTCCTGCCATTTCGAAGCTTTACTCACTGTATCTAGATCTTTGTCAGCCCCTGTCACTTTAATTCCTTTGTTTTTTATAATCCACTCCTCATTTCAACTCTGTGAACCTTTACTAAGCACCCACCAAAAGCCAGACCCAAGATACGGAGATAAGAGTCAGACCCTGCTTTCAGGGAGCTTACACCCTCGGAGAGGAGGCAGACGTCCAACCGGACATTTGAGCACCCCGAGACTGAAGGCTTGGAGGACGGATCGGAGTATTTGTGTGCAGAACAGAATTATTATCTCTGTGCTAAAGATGAGAAACAGGCACAGAGAGGTTAAGAAACGTATCTGAGGGCACACAGCCAGGAAGTAGAAGACTCAGGACTCGAACCCAGGTTATCAGTGCTTGAAGTCACCTCATTTCGCCCGGTCACTAAGTAGAGGGTGGCACGGGACAGTGTCCTGGATGGCTGCCAGGCGCTCCTCCACTTACGAAGGAGCTGGGCTGGCACCTGACGCGTCACAGGGACTGGGGTCCACGTGGCCCGGTGACGAGCTCGGGGACAGGCAGGCATCACAGGTGTTTGGCAGAAAGCTGCTGCTTCCAGACCAGGGAAGGGGACACTGGGAAGTGGTGGGGGGTGGGGGTGGGGAGCTTCCTGGGGCCCGTGGGGGAGGGGAAGGGACCCACTCAGGGCCCGTCTCCGGCGGCCTGGGGTCAAGAGGATGAGGATCTGTGGTTCTCACGCTCGAGTTCCCAACATCACCAGGAGGGCTGGCCACGCAGACCCTGGACCCAGACCCCAGAGTTTCGGCTTCAGCAGGGCCCGGATGGAGCAGGATAATTTGCATTTCTAACAAGCTGCCGCCCGGGGACCGCTTTGAGATTCCCTGATGGGGTTAAGGGAGGAAAGCTGTAGTAAAGACCTTAACCCGGAGCCTGATGCCCCGTGAAGCTTCCAGCACTTGGTAGCTACTCAGCCTATTTCCAGGGAGGAATTTAAGACGCAGAGAGGCTGGGTGACTTTTTGAGACCCCCACCACACCAAGGCTCACCATCTTCCACTGTGTCCCCAGCGACACCTGCAGGGCCCCCAGGAGGCCAGGCGGCTCTTTTGGGGCCTCCCTCCTGCCATCACCTGGTCCTCAGTCCCTCCTCTGCTGAGTGTCGGCACTGAAGGGGGTGCCTGTGAGAGAAGGAGTCAGCCCAAGGGGCCCTCCGCCATCTGGGGTGGGGGGAGGAGCACCAGGGGAGGAGCAAAGGGAAGGAGGAGGCCAGTGAGCGTGGAAGGGAGGAAGGGAGAAGACGGTGGCTGGAGGGGGGCGGGGGGTGGCTCTCCGAGTGTCATTTAGCAGGTATTTATTGAGCATCCACTGTGTTTCGGGTTGGAAGAGATTTACGTTTCAGACTGAAACCTGGTGCCCAGCAGCAGAAGGGACTGGCCTAGATGTGCACCCGATGTCTGTCCTGAGTTCCCCAGGGGCTGAGGGGCTCCCCGAGCCAGTCCAGGCCTTCCAAGGCACGCTCCGTCCGGGAGGCTCATCACCCCTCCTTCGGCCACATAAGTGCAGGCAGAGACGCTGGAAGGCAGGAGAAAAGCACCTGCCAGGAGTTGAACTCCTACTATGTGCCCCTTCTCCCTGAAACCCTGAAAGGTAGGCACTCCTATCCCCATTTGGTGGGTCCAGGGGATGGGATGACTCATCCAAGACTCTTTGGTGAACTCCTACTATGTGCCGGGCTCCTGTGCCAAATCGGCCCTTCACCTACGTGGCCTTGGAGCAAATGCCAGGGGGTTATAGCTGATTCAGCAGGGGGAGGAAGATGAGCACAGAGAGGCCCCCAGTCCACCCAAGGTCACACAGCCAGCAAGCCCGGGAACTTCCACCCTCACCTGGGGAGACTCTCTGGGGGAGGGTGGAGCTGCCCGGACAGGGAAGCCCGCCCCGGAGCGTGTTCGGGCGTCCCTCCACTGACCCTGGACGCCGGGCCTCGTCTGTTGCTCCCTCTGGCCCCCCAACTGTCACGGATTATCCCAGGGCGCCTGGGGACAAGGGAGGGAGCATCTGGATCCTGTTACGCGGCCTAGCTGGGGGTCTGGGGGCGGGGGGTGCCGAGGCAGCCCAGCACAGGGCCTAAATGAGTTTCAGAGCCTCAGCAGGGCCCTGGCGTGGGGGGGTGAGGGGCCGAGGGGCTGCAGGTCCCCGCTCAGCAGGAAGGTGGGATCAGAGCAGGCCTGAGAACCCTTCCTGAGCCGCCGGGGGGCCAGGCAGGAGGCGGGATTAAGGAATTAGTTCAGGAGGCAGCGCTGGCCAGGGGTTGGCGAAGGTGGCCCCAGGCGGTAGCCCAGCCAGGCTCCGTCCCCTCGTCTCAGGGGGATACTGGGCACCGAGGGCTCGGCGGGAATATGGTTTGGTTTAGGGGCCAGCCCCACGGAACAGGTCAAATCAAATTCAGCTTGAAATTCCAGGCCGGTCACGGCAGCCCAGGTGAGGGCCGAGTGCCAAATTCAACAGCGAGGCCGGTGGGGTTGTGCAGGGCATGGGTGGGGGTTCTCCGCACGGGGGCGTCACTGCCGGCAGACCCTGCTGTGTGCAGGGGCATTGGAGGAGGGCCAGGCCGAGAGCAGAGATCCCACGGTGACCCCCGTAAGTGCTCGGAGAACATTCTTTTCTCCTGGAGGCTCCACAAAGCTGACACAGTGAATGTCCACTAAACAGATGAGGAAACGGAGGCTCAGAGAGGGAAGACAAAGGGCCCGCTTCCTGGAGGAGACAAAACTCACACTAGAAGACAAGTGAGGCTGAGAAAGGTCGAGAAGGCACTCCAGGCAGGGGAGAAGCAAGGGCAAACCCAGCAGGCAGGCCCACCCTCGTGTGGACGTGGGGGCCTGCAGGGGAGCGGAGGGTTTTCGGGGAGGGCCACGGACCAACCAGACCGCACAGGGAGGTTGAGGACTGTTTGTGAAGGGCTTCGAATGCCAGGGCAAGTGGTTCGGTCTTTGTCTGGGAGGCAGTAGGGAGCTATTGAAGGTCCCTGGGGATGGCATTGACACGATCAGAGATGTGCCATCAGAGGAAACGTCGGGGCGGCTCTCATCAAATGGGCTAGAGAGACAAAAGGGCACACACAGCGAGGCAGGCAGCAAGGACGATATTGTCAGGGCCCAGAGGGAATGGACTACAGGACCGACAACGGCGTGAGGAGAAGGGAATGCCATCAGCCTTATTAGACTTCCAGCTTGATGTTTCCTGAGAACTTTCCAGGGTCCGGCACGGTTTTGAGCACAGGAAACAGCATTATTACGCCCTTTTTACAAACGAGGAAACCGAGTCGCAGAGCTAATAAGCGGCCGAGCGGGAGCTGGGATCAGGGCCTTTTTGTTCCCTCAAGGGTGCACTTTCCCTGGATCACGCCTCTTCCCCCAAAGCACGCAGTGCAGACTGCAAAGCCAGGGGTGGTGAGTTCTAGGCCAAGGGTGCTGGCGCCTCAGGGGGCGGGGCTGGACACGGAGGCGCTGACACTCAGCTCCCACCCGCCCTCCAGGCACGCAGCTCCAAGGCACACCCCCGAGAGGGGTTGGCTCTGGATAAGCCTTGCACCTAGTCTATGTAAGACAGGCCTTGGACCACAAACCACTGGATTTGGATGATGGCCAGGGGACAAGGAACATTCATTCCTCCTCTGTCCTTCAATCTCGGAAGGCTTCTTGGCTGCAGTGGAAGTCCAGAAACAGGAGGCAGTGGTGGGCGGGTGGAGGGAAGGCAGGGGTTAAGATCATGGGCTTTGGGGTCAGACAGACCCAGGTTTGAGTCCAGGCTCTCCTCCTACCTGCTGTGTGACCTTGGACAAATTACTTATCTTCTCTGGGCCCCAGTTTCTTCGTCTATATTATCAGGACTAATGAGGCCTTCCTCTCAGGGTTTTTGCAAGCATTACATGAGGCAATAAATGCAAAGTACTTAGCCCCGGGACTTGGCACATGGTAGGTATTCAATAATCATCAGGTTAGCGCCTGGGGACTGACCCCATTGAGCATGTAACTCTGTGGGTGACCCCAGCCAGCCTGAGTCCCGCACAGCTCGACATTCCTGGTGGCATGGAGTGGGGTCGGCACATCCAAGGCAGGCATGGGCCATGGCCTTGGCCAGATGGGGCTGTAGGTATTCCAGGCCCCTGCATCGGGTCCCAGGTCTATGCTTCCTGGGGACTGGACAGAGAATACAATGATGGGGGTGGGGGTGACCTTGAGGGTGGTGCAGGTGAGGACAGTGTGGGGGGTAAGAGGTGATGAAACGTGATGATGAGGCCATGGCAGAGTCCTAACCTGAGTCCCACCCCAGCCCCATCATGCTTTTTAAAACTTTTTTTTTTAAACATTTTTATTTATTTTTGAGAGAGAGAGAGAGAGAGAGACAGAGCATGAACGGGGGAGGGTCAGAGAGAGAGGGAGACACAGAATCCGAAGCGGGCTCCAGGCTCTGAGCTGCCAGCACAGAGCCCGACGCGGGGCTCAAACTCACGGACTGTGAGATCGTGACCTGAGCCGAAGTCGGATGCTTAACCAACTGAGCCACCGAGGCGCCCCTAACGTTTAAATGTTTTAATGTGCTTATATGTTGCCCAGAGAAGGGCAAGGCACACAATAGGGACATCCTGGGCTTGGTCCCAGCATCAGAGTGGCCTTCAAATACCAGGACCTTGGCTCTGGAAGGCAGGTGCCACCTGGCTGAGGCAGACCCCTCGGAGAGTCGAGACCTGGGCCATCAACAAAGGGGCTGTCATCCCAGTGTCTGAACTCATCCGTACTCCTCCCGCCAGGAAACTTCTTCGTCATTCCATACCTGCTTGCCGACCACCCGCCTCATCCCTGGCCCTGGAGATCCAGCCGAGAACAAAGTCCCTGCTCTGACAGAGCTCACCTCCCAGGCGGACGGTCGACAACTGTAACATGACGTGAGATATAATCGAGGCCGGGAGGACCCAGCAGGAACCTAAAGAAAAATAAAGAGGGTCAAAAGGGCGAGGAGGAAGGAGGGAAGTTTTTGCAAAAAGAAGGTGGTAGACATCTAGGAAAGCAATTTGTAAAAACTCACCCCTCTGTGGGGCGCCTGGGTGGCTCAGTCGGTGAAGCGTCCGACTTCGGCTGAGGTCACGATCTCGCGGTTCGTGGGTTCGAGCCCCACGTCATGCTCTGTGCTGATGGCTCGGAGTCTGGAGCCTGCTTTGGATTCTGGGTCTCCCTCTCTCTCTTCCCCTCCCCTGCTCACGGTCTGTCTCTCTCTGTCTCTCGATAATAAATAAACATTAAAAAAAAATTAAAACAAACAAACTCACCCCTCCGTTCTTCCACTAAGCATTTGCTCAGTAAAACAATAGAGGCACACAGATTCACAGTGAAGGTAGAAACAGAATTCTCCAGAGGAAACATTTTGTAAAGCCAAGAACCACTTGAAAAATGCCCTTCCTGGCCGCCTCCCGAGGCGCCGGCCAGCCGGGGAGGAGCTGGGTTCTGCCTCGGCCTGCCTTACCGAGCCCGAGATGAAGCCCCCATACGTCTGGGCCCCAGTCTCTTCTGCTGTAAAATGGGGTCACCGCCTCACAATCCCACCTGATGGAGGGGCCGGCCAGACTCAGCGAGGTAGTCTCGGAGAGCCTTCACACAGCCCTCCCCCCGCCAGGCCGTCACCGTTTGCCAAGCTGCATTGCTGAGCGCCTGAGTCGGGATCTGGGGAGCCCTTCACGTCCTGGGTCTCAGTGGTGCCCGACCCCCGGCCGGCAGCCACGGCCGGCCCAAATCCCCAGGCAGGAAAGGGCAGGCGGCTCCTTTAAGGCAGGCCCCAGCTGGGTCGCCTGGATATTGGAGCAGGACGAGATTAGGTGGCAGGAGGCTCGGGCCCGGCCAGATGCGCCTGAGCGGGGCCTTGTTATGTATTCATGAGCTGTGAGGAAAGAAATAAGAGGGTTCATTATCGCCCAAACTGTTACTAATGACATGTACCTGGAGCCTGAGCACCTCTGGAAATCTAATGCGACACACTCCGAGAGAAAATGTATTCCCGGGCTCTGCCACGAGGCCTATGGAAAATGTCCCCTCCCCGCCCGTCCTCATTGCCATTCACTCAGGGCGACATTTACAATTCTTCTGCCATTATGTCCGACCAGGGCCTCTGAGCCTCTGTCACGACCCGCACATTAGCTGAAAATTGGAAATTCCACAGCGTGGCCGTGGCCATGGCCATGGCCATGGTGGGCTGGGACGCAGCAGGGCGCGGGAACCAGAGGCGCACTGGACTGGATGAGAGGGGTACCGAGGGGCAGGGTATGGGGACAGGAGAAGGGACAGGGCTGCTGGCCTTCAGGGTCTCCCTGGCCCTCATCTGCCCCCAGCCCGGTCACAGCCTCCACACCAAGCCCAACCCGGGTGCCAACCCCCTTGGGTGGCCAGGGCGATGACCAGTCCCGTTCACGGCTCTGCCTTTGCTCTCCCTCCCACCCCCTTCCTCCTGTGGGTCTGCTGCTTCGTGCATACCAATCCCCAATCCTTTGTTCCCTTCCAAGGCTCGATAAAAACAGTGAAAACCAACCCAGCCAGAGACATCAGTCCAGATCTTAGTTTGCAAGGAGCACCGGGTCAAGCCGTCTGCACGACCACACCGTGAGGTGGGCTCTATTTGGATCCCCATTTGACAGATCAGAAAACCCAGGCTTGCAGAGGTGATGGGATTTGCCCAGGATCGCGCAGCTGGGAAGGAACAGACCCGGGATTTGAACCAGGACTGGGGGGGATTCCGGGACTTGGGCCTCGCCCTGGCACCAGATGGAAACCCCAAGTTCAAGGCTCAGCTCCTCCAGGAAGCCTTCTCGGCCACTGCGACCAGACCTCCAGGATGGGCACCTCTAGGCTGCCCTCGGTCCAGCTGTCCACATGACAAACCGCGACAGACCGCGAGCCTCTGTCTGCTGCACCTCCGTGGGGAAGGTGCAGGTGCCTGTCCCGGCTGCCACGGCCCCGGGAACAAGCACCGCATCCCCCGCATACGTGTGCAGCATTGGCACGCACTAGGTGCACAGTTAAGTCTTGCGGGCTGACCATGTGTCCCCTGCGCCTGAGGAGGCCGTGGGAAGACATAGTGGGAGATCCGGGGAAGGCTAGCTTAGGCAAGCCCCCAAGGAAGTTTTGAATAAGGGTGATGGATAAAATATAGTATTTCTCAGGGGTGCCTGGGTGGCTTAGTCAGTTAAGCGTCCGACTTCAGCTCGGGTCATGATCTCGCGGTTCATGAGTCTGAGTCCCGCGTCGGGCTCTGGGCTGACAGCTCAGAGCCTGAAGCCTGCTTCCGATTCTGTGTCTCCCTCTCTCTCTCTGCCCCTCCCCAACTCACACTGTGTCTCTCTCCTTCAAAAATACACATTTGAAAAAAATGTTTTTTAAATATAGTATTTCAAATAAACAATAAATTTTTTTTTAGCATAAATACGTCCCAATTATTGTTGCTTATCTGAAATTCCAATTGACTAGAGGGCCTGTATCTTCATTTGCTAAATCTGGCAGTCGTAGCCTCGAGATACCCCAACCTACCTCACAAGGGGCCTGGCTCACCTGGAGGATGTGGAGTCAGTGCCCCCAAACCCCTAATTCCCAAGTTCTTAAAAAAAAAAAAAAAAAAAAACAGCTAGAGACTCTATTTCCCAGACCCTCTTGGGGCTAGGTGTGGTCATGCAAGTAAGTTCTGGTCAGAGAAGTCCAAGGAAAAGTGATAATTGGACACTTTGGAGGCATGCCTTAGAAGGAAAGATAGATACTTCCCTTACCCTTTCCTACTTCCTGCTTTGCTGGGTTGCAGATGAGATGGCAGGAGCTGCATCAGCCAGATTGGACCCAGAGGTAGAAGCCACATATTGAAGTTGGCAGAGTTGCCCTCGGAGGGGCTGAACTGGTTACTCTGGGAATGTTACTCAAGGTAAATTAATTGATTAATTAATTAATTAAATTTAGTAAATAAATAAAACAAAAAAATTTTTTTAACTTGTTTAAGTCACCGTGTGGTGAGGTTTACATGTCCTAGTAGCTTAGCCTGGACCCCAGGTAGTACACTCTGTCACCAAAATGCCAACCCTGTGAAGCAGGTACATAGTCTCATTCACTGTTATAACACAAGTGTGTGTCCCCAAGTACGTCTTCAATAAATATTTGTAGAACAGCTAAATGAGTGAATGATCTGGATACAATCATTAGCACCTAATGAAAGTTTACCAAGGTGTTTTCTATATATTAACTCCCTTGATCCTACCCTGCGAGCAGCGTTCTTACCCTAGGAGGTGGGAACCATTCACACCCCGATTATCCACATGAAAAAAACCAAGGCTGCTTGTCCTCTTTCAGAGAGTGGGTGAAGGGGTGGAATCAATATGCAGTCTGGCTTTGGGGTCATCCTGACTCCCAGTACAGAGCCAACGAGTGAAACGGCAACACTACAAGTTTAGTCATACGTTTATTTTATTTCTTTAAAGCAGGATCCACGCCCAGAGTGGGGCTCGACCCCATGACGCTGAGATCAAGAGTCGCGTGCTCCACCAACTAACTGAGCCAGCCAGGCGCCCCTTATCCATGCTCGCATTCATCAGATCTGTTGCCAGCTACGTGCCAGGCACTGTTCTCGAAGCTAGGAATTCAGCAATGAGCAAGACACACAAAAATCTGTGCCCACAGTGCTTATATTGCAGCTGGGCAGACAGACAATAACGATAAATGAGTAAAATATATGGTGTTACACTGTCAGGTTCCATTTATATAAAGCCCAAGAACGGGTAAAACTATGGTGATAGAGGCTGCCTCCGGAGGAAGGATTGGCTGGAAGAGGCACGAGGGGGCTTTCTGGGGTGATAGAAACGTACGTCTTAATCGGGGAGGTGGTAACATGTGTGTATCCGACTGTCAAAACTCATCAAACTATACATGTAAAGTCTGTTCATGTTACTGTATATAAGTTAAGCCTTAGCAAAGAATAAATAAAATGTCTATGTATGAGAGAAATATAGTGTCGGATAGCTCTCAATGCTGAGGATAAAATGAAGAAGGAAACCCAGGGTGGGCGATTGGGATCTTACATAGTGTGTCCGTGGATGGAAGGAAGGGGGGGAAAGAAGGAAGGAAGGAAGGAAGGAAGGAAGGAAGGAAGGAAGGAAGGAAGGAAGGAGAGGATGAGAAGGAGGAAGGAAGGAAAGAAGGAAGGAAGGAAGGAAGGAAGGAAGGAAGGAAGGAAGGAAGAAGAGGATGAGAAGGAGGAAGGAAGGAAAGAAGGAAGGAAGGAAGGAAGGAAGGAAGGAAGGAAGGAAGGAAGGAAGGAAGGGAGTTTGGGAGGGGAGGGGAGAGGAAGGGAAAGGAGGGGAGGAGAGGAAAGTATAAAAGGAAGGAGGGAGAAATGGGTAAATAAATAAGTGAAGAAATGAGTGAACAAGTAGTAAAAACCATATCTTGTCCAGAAAGGGGCATTTAACGCAGTACGAATTCATTCACCCAGAGCTTCAGGGTCTCGGGCAATCAGGCTTCTCCAACAATGGAGTGGCAGTGGCAGTTTCTATTTGAGAACAGACTCCTGCATGGGGCTCTGATAAGGAGTAGTTTAAAGACAGACCCTGCGTCCCAAGGTTTGGAGACAGAAATCATGCCGCAGACAGACCAAGGTGACAGCCCTGCTAACTGGGGAAAGGGAGATGCCCCCCCACCCTGCTCGTCCTGTTCCCCCCAGCCCCATGTCTCCATGAGCACATTCCCCCCCACACACACACACACACCATCCTCCCCAGCTAGAATCAAATGGCCCTGGGACAACTGGAAATCCGCACGGAAAAAATGAATCTTGGACCCTTCCTCACACCGTAGACAGTCAATTCCAGATGGACTGCAGCCCTAAATGTAGAAGGTAAAATAATAAAACTTTTACAAGAAAACAGGAGAGCCTCTTTGTGACCTGGAGGTAGGCTAAAATCTCTCCATCGGGTCACAAACTAGTGCTAAACACAAGAGGAAGCAATTATAAACTAGGCTGTATTACAATTGGGAACGTCTATTCGTCAAAAAGGCAGCCCTTGGAGAGGGAAGGTATTTGCATGTGTTTGACAAAGGACTCCTCTCCAGAACACGGGAAAATCTTTTTTTCTACAAATAAATAAGAAATAGAGAAACTCCTAGAAAAATGATCAAGAGACTTGAACAGACACTTCACAAAAGAAAACATCCAAGTGCCCGATAGTCACGCAAATGGGCTGGATTTCATTCATCCCTCATGCCCTCCTGCCAGGGGTGTGAGCCAGCGTGACCCCTTTGGAAAACTGGCTGCGTCTATAAAGCTGAACACGGGCCTCTCTGATGATCGAGCAATTCCACTCCCACGTGTGCGTCCAACAGGAGTGTGATGTTCACCAAAAGCCATTGACTGGCACGCCCACAACAGTGCTTTTCACAGTAGCCCCAAACTGGTAACCATCCAGATGTCCACCAACAGTAGAATGAGTCAGGGGCACCTGGGGGGCTCGGTCGGTTGAGTGTCCGACTTCGGCTCAGGTCATGATCTCGCGGTCCGTGGGTTCGAGCCCTGCATCGGGCTCTGAGCTGATGCCTCGGAGCCTGGAGCCTGCTTCGGATCTTGTGTCTCCCTCTCTCTCTGCCCCTCCCCTGCTCGTGTGCTGTCTCTGTCTCAAAAATAAATAAATCTTAAAAAACAAATTAAAAAAAAAACCAGTAGAACGAGTCAGGAAGTTGGGATACATCCTCGCAGTGATGGGATGCCCAGCGGCAATGAGAATGAAGAATGCAAAGACACCTCACACCGAGGATGTGTGCCTTTCGGGCCGGGGACCGTGAAGGGGCTCCCTGGGAGCAGGATGGCGATGTTCTTGCTCTGTTTCTTTTTTATTAATTTAATTTTCAGAAAGAGCACTGTCAGCCCAGAGCCCCGCGTGGGGCTCAAACTCACAAAAGATCGCGACCTGAGCCGAAATCGAGCGTCACCAACCGATGCTTCCCCAACCCACTGAGCCACCCGGGTGCCCCCATGTTGTTTCTTTTTTTTTTTTTTTTTTTTTTTTTTTTCAACGTTTTTTATTTATTTTTGGGACAGAGAGAGACAGAGCATGAACGGGGGAGGGGCAGAGAGAGAGGGAGACACAGAATCGGAAACAGGCTCCAGGCTCCGAGCCATCGGCCCAGAGCCTGACGCGGGGCTCGAACTCACGGACCGCGAGATCGTGACCTGGCTGAAGTCGGACGCTTAACCGACTGCGCCACCCAGGCGCCCCCCCCCCATGTTGTTTCTTGATCAGGGTACCGGCTGCACAGGTGTGTTTACCTGTGGGCAAGCTTGTCAGCTGTGTGCTTACCACTTGTGTTCTTTTCTGTATTTATGTCACAGTGGTGTGGTTTTGGGGGTTTTTTTGTTGTTGTTTAACTTTGAAGTCAAAATTTGGCCACGTAGAGCCGGGGCCCGCCTCACGAGCTCCTGGCACCTTGAAGCGATATCTATGTACTCAAACATGCGGAAGCTAAGCTTCTAGTGAGAACCGGCTTTCTTTGTAGTTGAGGGTACATTTTTCCAAGGGTGGCTCTTCCCTTTTTCCTGGGGTGTGTGTGTGTGAAGTACTTTATGAAGCCAGGTAGTGACTTCTATAATATCGGCCCCAAATGCCAGGAGGCCTGTGGACGCCTCTGGCCAAGGGGTGGGGTAAGTGGGGTTCTCCGTACCCCGCTCTTTGGAAATCACCGATCCGATGACGTTTTCCAGCCAGTGTTGCTTATCCTCCATCCTGGAAGCCCACCTCAGTAGCGAGGACGTACAGGTGCTCCGGAGGTGAACACGTACATCGAAAAATAAGCGAATGAGGGACAAGCTGGGTGGCTCAGTCAGTTATGTATCCGACTCGTGATCCCGGCTCAGGTCGTGATCTCACGGTTCGTGGGATCGAGCCCAGCATCGGGCTTTGTGCTGACAGTGTGGAGCAACTCACCCCTTCTGGAGGGAGCCTGACCCTGGAGAGCTCCAGTTGTTAGAAGGCTGTCCTTGGACGGAGCCCACCCCCCACCCCCCCATCTGCCTCGCCTCCTCCCGTATCCTCAACCCCCTTCCAGAATAAACTTCCCCCAGGGACCTGGGTCCCGGCCGCTCCCTCCCCCACAGATGCGCCACCTGTCAGAGCCGGGGATGGGGAGGCTTGCTCGGGCCCGTGGGAGGCAGAAGGAAGGCTGAAGTGGTTGGGACGCCACACGGTGCATCGGGCACTCGCTCGTGCAATCCTCTGGGCTCCCATTGTTGTGTCGACTCTGAGGGAGGCATTAAGAACAGGGATGAGTGAGAAATTGCTTTTGCCCCCAGTTCAGTAGGGATCAGGCTGGCAGGCAAGGGTACCTGACCTGGGCTGTACTGAGAGGGCCAGGGGTGGCTCAAGGGGAGGGGTGGGGCCGGGAAATGACAGTCTAGAGGGGAGAGAGATCCCTCAGCAAACCACCCCCATCCACCCTGAGGCTTGTCGGGGTGGCGGTATGATAACAGTGCTGGTAATATTAATATATTATATTATTTATATTCATTACCTTCCATTTTACAGATGAGGAAGCCTCGCGATGAAATCACTTTGCCCGGAAGATACACTGTTGAGGAGAGGGAGCCACGGGATTCGAACCCATAACAGTCTGAATTAAGAGCCACGACACCTCTGTAAGAGTGGTGGAATATGCGGGCATGCAAGGGCACCTGTGCTGATCTTGGGGGAATCTGGGAGGCTTCCTGGAGGAGGTGACCTTTGCTCTTGTTCCCGCGGGCTGCTGAGAGACTGACTATACACAGGGACAATTGCCAGGCCTTATGTGACGGTCGAACGTTGACCCTCAGCCTGCAGCTTCCCTGCGCAGGAAATCAACCCCTCATCTACAGACCGGCCGGGAAGTCAGCCTGCTACAAGTCAGACTTGCTTGGCAGCCAGATGGCCATCTCCAGTGACAGCCCAGAAAGCTAAACCATGACTTGGTCACAGTCAGCGTCAGATGGCTCGGACTTGATTAATAACCAGCAGCTCCCCGATTGTCCCCACCTCCAGTTTAGGGCCAACCACAGAGCATCAAAGACGCATCCCTAACCAGTCAACGTGGGACCCCCCCTGCTTCCGGTCAGCCCACCTGCAGCTGCCCCGTGCCGGTGGCTTCCAATCAGGACACACTTGAAGCCTTCCCTGTCTCCCCCCTCTAAACCTCTCCCACCTCTCTGCCTGCCCGTGAGCCTCTGCAACACGAGTGACGGTGCCTGACCCCCTTGCTACAGTAAGCGCAGAATGAAAACCTTGGCTTTCCTCATTTGGCTGCTCTCGTTTATTTTTGTAGGAAGGAGTTTGCCAGGTGGCCCCGCAGGGGAGGAAGAAGGCGAGGAGGTGTGAGTCAGCCAGCCACGGGGGGGTGGGGAGGTGGCAAGACGGGCGGGCGGTGGGAGTGAGCCAGGAAAACTCCTACTCGACTCACAACACCCGGCTCGAGAGGTCTCCTCCACACACATGGAATAAGGGCTACTTCTGGGGTCTGCAGAGACCGAGGGCGCCTGCTCAGCCAGCGCTCTGCCGGGAGCCCCTGGAGCCGTAAGCGTCACCAGGCGAGGGGAGCTGGCGGGGGGAGCCTCTGTCCAGGGGGGGAGCCCCTGTTCCTGCCCCCTCGAGGCTGCCCAGCCCCCTCTGCCCGGCCCTGCACCCCGGCCCTGGCGTCCCTTTCCCCTCACGTGTCAGCCGCCTCTTCCCCACTTGAGCTGCCCCCTCCCTGGCCGTGCTAACAGGTACAGACCGGCAGAACGTTCTGATTTAATCAAGGCTGCAGACAGGGTCCCCCCGCTGCCGCTGCTTGTACTGCCCGAGGCCCAGGACGCTCAGATTAATTCGCAGGACGTCACACACACTGTTCTGCAGTGCTCGTCATTTTCCCCAGCCAGGTGTGAGGTTTCCCAGGGCCCTGGACACAAGGCCTCCGAGTCCGGGCCCGGGGTCCCCCCACCCCGCCCCCGCCCCCACCGCCTTCACACAAATCACCCCCAGCTCAGAAGAGGGGCCCCAACAATGTCCGGATCTGGGACGGGCCGTGTGGTGGGGGGAGAGAGATGCTGGACTGGGGACGCTGCAGCGAATAAGACGCTGTCCGGCTCTCAGGCAAAGTTCTCTGGGCCTCAGTTTCCTCACCCGCAGAATGGGGCGCCCACGTCTCCCTGGGCCGCTTCACAGGGCAATTGAGAGGATGCTGGGAAGTTGTTAATGTGGCCATAACGTCGCCTCCGTGGAAAGAAGACCCAAAACAGAGTCAGGGGGTCTGGGTTCAAGTCCTAGGCAGCCACCAGCCAGCTGAGGGGCTTCGGGCAAGTCACTGCCCCTCCCGGAACCTGTCTGCTCAACTGAAAAATGGAGAAGAATCAAGCTAAGAGCTATTTGTCAAGCACTTTCTACGTGCCAGGCACTGTTCCAAGCTCTTTACAGGTATGATTTGAATTTAATTTAAGCCCCACCGCCTCCCATTGTCCAGACGAAAGAAGCTAAAACACAGGTCGGATATCATGTTCAAGGTCACACAGTGCGGGTACCTGCAGGGCCAGGTACAAAGCCAGGCAGTCTGGCTCTGAGCCCGCTCTCTTAACCCCTCCTGCCCGACAGCCTCTCTCCACGGGTCAGGCGGATGAGCAACTCGGCCTGAGCAAGCACCTGTCGCACTCGTGGAAAACCAAAGCGGCTGCGGTGCTCCCTTGGGGTCCTCAGCAACCAGGTCTCATTTCTTCCATAAATTTCTTGGTATGTGTTTTTACGTTTGTTGGTTTAAAATCAGACCAAGAACCGTCCCAGGGTTAAGTGCCCCACCTCTTCCATCAGACACTGTGTGCTATGTCTCCTCCATCAGACAGAGAGTTCCCCCAAACAGGGGCTGTCTGTCCCCACCATTCTGGAAGTTCCCGGGGCGAGGACAGGAGGGGAGCATCGGGTCTCACCGCAGGTTCGCACCTGCCTGTCCTTATCTCCCCTCTGAGGGCCAGCCATTCCTGGAGACATCTGGTCTACCTCCCAAGGGCTCCCACCCTGTCCGCCTGGGAGAAATGAAATACCCTTTCCTAAATTACTGCGAAAGTTGGCTGAATGTGAGAAACCTAGAGCTGGGGCCTTGGCTGCTAATGTGCTAAGAGTTAATTTAATTAGCCGGGGCGTGTGAGGCTCAGACGTCAAGCCTGCCTGCAGCCAGAGCCCAGAAGGCTTCCGGCTGGACTTCCCACACCTCAGCCAGAGCCACCCAGCTCCCAGCTTCCCCTTCCACCGCCCCGCTTTGTGACCCTCAGAGCTTTCACAAAAGCTAAGGCTTGAACCAACCCCATCAGGATAGCGATGGCCTTACCCAAGGCCACTCAGCATGTCGTGGCAGAGTCTGGCTTTGAACCCAAGACTCTGGCTCCAAGTTCTGCCTTTGCAGTTGCTGTTCCCTCTGCCCAGAATGCTCTTCCCTCACATCTTTGCTTGGCTCCCTTTCTCAATCCTTAAGGTCTCAGCTGAAATGTCACCTTCCCTCAAGCACAATACCACCCCCCCCACCCAGAAGTTTCCATCCCCTTGCCTGCTGTATTTTCCAAGTGCACTTGTCCCAGCCAACATCATCTCCTCTGCCAGTTACCATCGGACTCTGCTTCTAGACTGTCGGCCCCCTGAAGGCAGGACACAGTTGTCTGCAACACGTCCTTGCATCATTGCCACCTGGCAGGTTGGTACCCCCATATGTCTTTGTGGAATGAATGGATGAAGGTCCACAAAGACCCTACAGCCTGGGACTCGGATTTCTTCCGTGGCGGTGGCGGGAGGGATAACAGGGGGACCAGCACTGCGGGCGGCACCCTTCCCTCAACCCAGCTGCGGCTGCAGCCACCTCTGGTTAGGCCCCGATTGACAGAGAGGCCTTTCAGCCATCAGCTTCCAGTAGTCACTGAGATTTCAGCTATGAAGTCTGGCTAATGGCCAAGAAGGTGGCCTCCAGAGAGGCCAGTCGGGGAGGAAGTTTGGGAGGTCTCAGCGGCATGACTTGTCTGAGCTCCGGTAGAAAGGCTGGGGGTGATGTGGGGAGGGGTACACGGCGAGGGGCGGGGCTAGGTGGGGTCACCACCCCGGGGTGTTGCCTCGGTCTTCTGTCACAGGGCCAGGAGCTCACTCAGGAAGTCTCTTTAATTCCCGCCATTGTACATAGGAGGGCAAAGAGAAGTTAAGTGACTTACCCAAGGTCACCCAGCATGGCAGAGCCGGGATTTAACCACCAAAAGCCTGGCCCCAGGGGAGGATCTCCTTTTGAGAATGGCACATGCTCCTCTGTGCTCTGAAACAGTTGCTGCAAAAGAGGTTACAGGAGAACCGGGGCGGGTCGTGTGAAGAAACCTCCCAAAGGACAGCTCGGGGATGTGTAGCAAAGCCTTGAAAATAGTCCACACTCTTTGACCCAGCCATTCCACTTCTAGAAGTCCGCTCTAGGAGAGTGACATGGCACGGGGACCATGATTTATGCAGCGATGTTCATCAAGGCATTGTTTATAGGGAAAATAGGAGAACAGTGAGATCGAATCTGATGAAGCGGCTATGCAGTCAACACGAATGACGTTTTCGGAGTTTGCGGTAACACAGGCAGGGCGAACTAACGTCGGGTAAACCATCAGGATTCAGGACGGCAAGCAAGCACGCGAGAAGACGTTCAAGATCGCCGGTCGCTGGGGAAGTGGGAATGGAGACCGCAGGGAGCTCTCTGGGCGTGCCTGTTAGAACAGCTAAAGCGAAAATTAGCGACAATACCAAATGCTGGTGAAGATGAGGGGAAACCAGATCTCTCGTCCACGGCTGGTGGGACAGTTTGGCAGTCTCTTAAGAAACTAAATATACTCTTACCATACAACCCAGCAATTACCACCCTGGGCATTCATCCCGGAGATATGAAAATTGACGGCCACACAAAAACCTGTGAACACATGTTCAGAGCAGCTTCGTTTGCGAGAGTCAAAGGTTTAAAACAACCGAAGGGTCCTTCCGCACGTGAACGGTCAGTGGTCCATCCATACTCCTCGGGGGTAAAAAGGAAAGAAGTTTCGATACGGGCAACGATACGGATGAAATCTCTAGAGAATTATCCTGACGTGGAAAAAAAAAAGAAAGCCAAACTCAAAAGGTCACATACGGTAAGATTCCACTTCTATAACATTTTTGAAACGACCCAAAATTATAGACATGGAGAAGAGATGAGTGGTTGCCAGGGGGTTAGGGCTGGTGGGTGAGAAGGAGGTGCCCGTAGCACAAGGGAGACCCTTGTGTTCTGTGCCTTGATTGCCGTGGTGGTTACACAAACCCACACACGTGATAAAGCGGCCGAGAACCACAGCGCACAGCGCGTCGATGTGAGTTTCCTGGGTTGGCGATTCCGCCACACCATGCAGGACATAACCACTGCAGGAAACGGCTGCAGAAGGGAACACAGAACCTCTCTGTCCTGTCTTGGCAAGGTCCGGCGGATCCGTATTTCAAAACGAATGTATTTTTATTTTTTTAATTTTTTAAGTCATCTCTACATCCACCACGGGGCTCCAACTCACTACCCTGAGATCAGGAGTCACACGCACTACCCACTAAGCCAGCCAAGTGCCCCCAAGAAGTTTTTTGGTTTTATGTATTTATCTTTTAATTTTTAAATGTTTATTTTTGACAGCAGGGGGAGGGGGTTGAGGAGGAGAGAGAGAGAGAGAGAGAGAGAGACACAAACACACACATACAGAATGGGAAGCAGGCTCCAGGCTCTGAGCTGTCAGCACAGAGCCCGACGCAGGACTCGAACTCACGAGCTATGAGATCATGACCCAAGTTGGACGCTTAACCCAATGAGCCGCCTCAGCGCCCCCGACCCAAGAAGTTTTTTAAAAGCAGGATTCAAAAGTACATACAGCATGATCTTTGTGATGGGATATGGTTGGGGGGGAAGGAGCCCCCTTTCTGTAGTGACGCCCTAGGAAACAGAGCTCCGATCATGTGCCCTATGGAAGGTGCTTTCCAGTCATCTCGTTCCCCGATCTTCCCATGAGGTTGAAAGGGGTTATTATGGCCATTTTACGGAAGAGGAAACTGAGTCGCAGGGAATTTGAGTGCCTGTCCCAGGAGCAGAACAAAGATATGAACCCAGACTATCTGGCTCTCAATGGCTCCCAACTGCCTTCCGTCTAGCGGTGTGCATCACTGGGTGGTGGTGTTTATTTTCTTCTTTCTAAGTCTCTCTCTTTCCTCTAATAAGCATGCCTTACTGCGATAATCAGAAGAAAAAACAAGCAAACACTGGAAAGTGTTCCTTGGTGGGTTGCCTGTTTGTTCTGGAACCCGCGGCACGATCTACGGTTTCTGTCTCAAAGACACTCTATCCTGACTGCTGGCATCATCGGACCCACGTCCAGGGCGCTCTGGCCTGCGTCCCACCCACGTCCACCCTGTAGGCAGTGAGGTCTGCGGTGAGAGCCCCGGCTCTGCTCCACACCAGCGGGGAGCCCTGGGGCAAGACTGTATAACCTGGGACCTCAGTGTCCTCACCTACAAAATGGGAATCGGTCACCCTCGGCACTGCTCGGGGTTGTTCCAAAGACTGACGGAGTACGATGCTGTATCCCACCTAAGCGCTGGCTTACTGCACACCTACTGTGTGGGAACACTCCATCGCTCGCCAAATGGGACACCGACGTAACGGGCCGGCTCACATCCCGCCTAGAGCACAGCAGGGCAGAAAACATCACTGTTGTGATCTCGCCGTTGTGTTATTGTCTCTGGCTGGCTGGCTGCAGCCTCGCCGTCCCTCCAGACGGGCGCGGTGCCTTGGGAAGTGGGGTGGAGGCCCCGGGTGGAACGGAGCCGCCCTGGGAATGGCAGCCCCAGAGGACCGAGGGGAACGCACCACAGCCCACAAGCTCCGAAGAGCCCGGAAGACCCCGCTTCACCCGCTGGCCGGCCACACTAAGAATCGATTTTGAAGGGTGTTTCCCAGAAGTGGTCTGGCCTCTCCGGTGTTATTCATCCTTCCCTGGCCGTCCGCCGCCTCCCGGCCCAACCCTCTCCACCCTCACCGCCTCTCGCGTTTGGGGCCGAGACGGGAGGGCAGCTGGGGCAGGGAGCTGGTTCCCGTAAATACCCCCCACCATGGGTCTGGGAGCCAGCACCCCGCCCGCCCACCCGCCCCATCTCCCAGCCTTCACCAGCTGAGCCCCTTGGCAAGGCTGGGTCAGGAATGTCACGCCGGGGCCAGGGCAGTGTTTCCCAGGCTGGGGCTTAGATGAGAGGGGTCCAGGCCAAGTGGCCAGAGCTGGGGCTGGGGCGGACTTCCTGCCCCCAAGGGGGAGATGCGACCACTGCCAGCTTCCCATGCCCATCCCAGCTTGCAGATGTTCCTGGGAGTGTTCAGGAAGTGCAGGGATTAAGGCAGGAATGGGGAGCTGTGCCCGGGGCAGACGGGGGAAGGGTCCTGGGGAGGTCACAGGAAACGGGGGAAAGGCATGGGGCCGAGGACACAGGCTACCTCTGTCATTGGCCTGCTGTGCTACAGGACATGTCCCTCTCAGGGCCTCACTCCGCAGTGTTCACTGAGCAACCCGCCCCCCCAACCCGTGTTTGGGTCTCTGGGCCGCCCCTGGGTGGTGGGGAGGGAAGCAGCAAAGGAGAGAGGCCTTCTCCCGCCCCCTGGGAGCTGAGGGTCTTTGGGGAGGGCAGACATCAAAGGATTTCGGTAAGAAAGGGGGGACCGAGCAGTGAACGGACCCCCCCACCCCGCACCCGGGTGGCAGGTCTAGGTGCTGTGGTTGTGAATGATGGGAGGCAAGGCCTCCCTGGGGAACCACGGTGGGCTTCCCTAGACGAGCAGGGCCCAAAGGAGGGAGCAGGGCAGGTGGGACAGGGCATGACTCCTTTGAGGACACAGAGGACACCATGAGCCCGGGGCAGGGGGGTGCAGCTGGCATGAGGTGAGGATCAAAAGCTCCCTGGGAGGCTGGCCTGATACATCCCTGCAGGCAGCCTGAGGATTTTGATCTCTATCTTTAAAACAGCCAGCAGCCATTGACAGGTAAAGACAGGATAAGGTCTGCGTCTTGAAAAGTTCCCACCCAGAAGCCACACGGATAAAGCAGACAAAAAAGGTGCTGCTGTGCCCGAGGCTGGAGATACCTCGGAGGGAACCCCGGGGCCCTCAGGAACCCAGTTTGGGAACCACTGGGCCGATGACCACACCCGCCACAACCCCCCCCCCCCCCCCCGACCCCACCCCTTCGGTGCCCTCCCAGCACTGACATCCTAGGCTCTGTGAGGGTTTTAGGACATCCCCAAGCCGCACAGTGGCCCACGCTAACGGCTTTGGCCGAGCCCTCAACCCCACCCCACCTCCCAGGAGGGCAGCTCCCCGCTCCTCCGGCCCAAGACCTCCACCCCCAGTCTCGGGAAGGGGGAGGCGGAGGAGCGAGGGCGGGTGGCTCCAGGGGAAGGTTGCTCCTTTACCACGGGGCGCTTCTCATTTTGCGAGTCCCTGCTTGACCCCCCCACCCCGCCCCCCGCACAACCGCCGCCTCTCAGGAAGGTTTCCCCAGAGCCCCTAGGAGGCTCCATCCCTCCCTCACGTTCCCGGAGTCCCGAGTCAGACTCCCACTGCACCCCTCCAATCATCTTGGCGGTCTGTGCACTCCCTGAGAAAAGGGACTTTGTGTGTTCATTCATTCATTCATTCATTCGTTCGTTCTTCAACAGGTGCTGGGAACACGATGACCAACAAAGTAGCCGGCCCCTGCCCCCGCCACACGACTTCCCCTCTCCCTGTGACCTTGCAGGCGCCAGGAGCCCCCTCCAGAACCCGACTCAGTTGTGGGCAAATGCTCTTGCAACCCGGGCTGGAGTTTTTCAAAAGGAAAACGAGGGAAGGTGAAGAAGGCCAGATGCCGGAGCACAGAGACTTGGTTGCAGGGCACCCTCTTCACGGAAAGTCTGGACGGAGTAGCTGAAGAGTCGTCGGCCACTGCGCATTGGCTCAGCCCAGTTGGGCCCAGAAAGCAGCAGCATCTCCCAAACCACCACCCCCAGCCACAGTGTGGACACCAACATCGTCACGTTGGCATCGCCAGCCGGCCACTCCTGCCGCATCAACCTGCCACCACCAGCCTCTCCGCTAACAGAAAACCCAACAGCACATTAGCGTCAACGGCTCACACCCCCTGCCCACACGCCACGACCAGCATGGCTCTCCACCCTACGCAGGATTTCAACGAACGCTCGGCCCGACTCCACACGGCACCTGGAGAGTTACCTCCGCTTTACCCAAGAGAAGACGGGGCCTCAGGGAGGTTAGACAGAGCGTGTTACAACAAGAGTGCCCGCTCCTGACTCCCAGTCCGGTGCTCTTCCCACCGTACCCTCGCCCACCTCCTTTACCCGGAAATGGTCCCTGAGCGTGTTCCTGGCCCTCTGTGAGGTGGGCCTGAAATCTCGTCTCCCTGGGACTCACTGGCAACGAGGCCTTAGGTGAGCCTCTACGTATCTCAGGGTCTCTCCTTCCTCACCTGTCGAAATGGGACAGTAAACCATTACATTCCGGAGCGCTGGGCAGAGTCCCAAGGTAGAGTAAGTCACCAGGCAGGGCACCAGGCACTCAGAAGGCACGTTGTGGGTAGCAGCTGTCATTGTTATTAGAGTTGGCAAGAAAAGAAGAATGTTCTCATTCCCCAAAGGATGCACAAGCTGTTAGTAGCAACAATCATCATAATGGCCCCTAGGGCTTACGGAGGACTCGATGTGTCGCCGGGCAGTGTCTTAAGGGTGGCGCGTGAGGAAATCGAGGCTCGGGGGATGGTCGTTACTTAACGCGCAGGAAGTGGCAGAGGTGGGATTTGAACCCAGGCAGCTCGTCTGGGCCTGTGTTCCTAGTCACTACCTATCCCCCCTCCGGGAACATCATGATCAGCCGTGAGCACCTACTACGTGCTGGTGCTTCCCATAGAGCATCTCCAGTCTTCACAACCTTGCAAAGCAGATGATACTGACCCGGAGATGAACTTGAACTTGGGCTCCCCACTTTGGTTGGCTCCAAAGTGGGGCTCTCACGGAGCCTCAGGGCCCTCCGCCTCCCTGTGGCACCCTGGTTAACCAGGCGAACCCTCGGCACCTTGGGGCAACGCCCTCAGTCCGCCACGAAGGGCGGGTCTACACCAGGGGCCGTTCAGGCACAAACTCCAAGCCTGCCCTCCTGGCTTCTGGGGCTGTTGGGGCTCCAAGAGGCCCCTCCCAACCCTGACACAGCCCCAGGGGAGCCCCAGGGGCCTGGCCTCTTGGGTTCTTGGCATCCTCGTGTGCAGCTGCCCAGGCAGAAAGGTTTCATCTTTCCAGACTGGACGGGGGAATCCTGCCCCCCTCCCAACTTCTCGTTCCCAGCAAAAGACCTTGGCAAGACCCCTGATCCTCTCTCCTTCCCTGGGACGGATGGCTTCCAGCTGCCTGCCGCCCCGGCCTGGGAAAATTCCTAGGAGCTCTGCAGGTCCCAGGTCATCTGAAACCTGAGTGGTTCCTGCAGAACCCCGGGCCTTCTGGCTCCGCCCCACCCAGGGCTCCCACCGGCGGGCGGCACCGTTTTCCTTCAATGCCCCCCTCGCTTCCCCAGCAGGCCCCCCTGAAAGCAATCACAAAAAGAGTCATTGCAACCTGGGCGGGGCTTAAGCAGAGGAACTCTCCAGTCGCTGATCACCTAGCACATGCCGGCTAATGTGGGTCACCTTACAAACGGCCAGTGCGTGCTCCCCACACCCACGCTGCAAAGAGGGCCGCGTGCTCAGAGACGTAGGCTGCTCGTCCCCACTGCCGGCAAAGCGCGCAGCTGCGGAGTGCCTTGGGCTGCTCTAAGGTCCTCACACCTTGCCCGTCCGACGCCCTCGTTCCAAAGGTGGGGAAACTGAGGCTTGAGCGGAGGTGGCTTGCCAAGGGGAGGCTGCCAGGAGTATGGGGGCTGGGCACGAGCCCAGGTGTGCCTGACCCTGGAGACGGCTCTTGGTCCGCTCCACACCCCCGCCTTCGAGTCGGGATGCATTTCTGACTTCATCCACACTGCATCCGGCTCTGCCTCACGGGCCGGCCTCAACCCCTCCTCCCTCCCCCACCCCCCACGACAGCACAGAGGTTCCCTGTGGAATGCAGGCCCACTTCAGGACCCGCGGTGACTCCCATCGCCTTTAGGACCAGTCCGAGTGTGTGGCCCGTGTCTGTGATCTCGTCGCCGTGCCCTGCCTCCCCGGCCTCACGCCCCACACACGGTTCCCCAGACACATCCAGCCACACTGTGCCATGGGACACTGTTCCTTCAGCCCGGCTCGCTCTACCCCTCCCTGCCGGGGCTCCGCACCGCATGGTGACGGCCTCCCCTACCAGGCCCCGGCCGGCTCCGTCCCCGTCTGGGGACCCTGGGGGACCCGCCACCTCTCCTGGAAAGAAAGCACAAGAACACGCGGCCAGAAGACCCAGGCCTTGGACAGACCCTCACTCTCATCACAGCCTCGCCACCCCGGGCCATGTCACTGGTGCCCAGACAGCCCCTCAGGGCCTCCCCCCCACCCCGCCCCCATCACAGCCTCCACCGGGGACTAGAACAACCAGCTTAGGAAGAGTGAGAGCAACAGGTGTCCCCGCCCACCCCCTCCACAGCGGGGGCCTTTCCCACACGCGGCCGCCAGCTGGGAAAGATGGATGGGCCCTCCCCGGCCAGGGCCTCGGAACAGAGGGCTCATGTCACAGGAGGCTTCACATCCTCGGCTGGAAAGGGCCATAAAACGTTCTGGAGCCAGACACGGGATTCAGACCATTTTTCCAAGTCATGGGAGATTGGTTGTTTGTTGGAGGTTTTTTTTTTTTTTTTTTTTTTTTTAGAAAGGAAAGAAGAAAAAGAGAGGGAGAAGGAGGAAAGACCTTCCGTAGCACCGTCCCCGACTCCGGCTGCCTGTCGTGGGCACAGCCCAGGAGACACCAGCCAGCTTCCCGAGGTGACTTCTGGCTCAGGTTTCGTTGACCTGCACTGCCTCCACCGGCCCGTCTAGCGGAGCGAGCGGGGGCCAGGCCCTGGCGCTCCAGGCCTCACTCGCCCTGCCCGGCGGACAAGACGGGCCACAGACCTTGACGACAGGGCCCTTCCAGCTCTGCTTCCTGCCAGCCTGGGTTTATCAGAAGCAGGGGCGGGGTTCTGGTGGGTTTGTCAACAGCCTAGTCGAAGGCAGAGAAAGGAGGCACAGTGGCCACCTGCCCTGACACCCCCACCCCCGGGTGCAACTTAGTGGGGCACTCAACTCTGTATTTCTACTTCTTTATTTATTTTGAGAGAGCGTGAGCGAGCGCAACGGGGGGAGGAGCAGAGAGAGAGAGAGGGAGGGGGAGAGACTCCCAAGCAGGCTCTTTGCTGTCAGAGCAGAGCCAGGCGCGGGGCTCAAACTCACAAACTGTCAGATCGTGACCCGTGCCGAAGTCCGACGCTTAACCGATTGAGCCACCCGGGCGCCCCGCCCAATTCAATATGAGATAAATGCAGGGCCTCTCCCTGGGACTCACTGTTCCCTGCTGAGATATGGGTATGAATATTCTTTTGATGGTGGAGAAAGACAGGACTGAGGTGAGTGCTGACTCTGTACAGGCAGACATAAGACGTGCCAAATGTTTACCTGTGGCACCCCACCCCCACCCCCGCAGGGTCACAGAGGGGGCGTGAAAGGATTAAGAGCTTGCCCCAGGGTCACCCAGCAAGTGATCTGAACCTGAACCTCATCCCATGGCCTCAAGCAAATACTAAAAGCTCTAAATGAAAGCGGGAGCCTCTGGCACAGCAGGAGGGGAGTCACCTGGGTCCTGCTTCCGGAACAGACCCTCCTCGCTCCTGCCAAGCCCTGGGCCAGAGGCAGAGATCCGCCCCTGCCCTCCTCCTCTGCCCCCCTTCGTCCCCTCGCCCCTGATCCCACTCTGTGCCCCAGGCCACCTCCCTCCTTCTCCCTTCCCGGACTTTTGCTCACTGCTCAGAATTAAAGTACTTTGGGACCACTCCCCCATCCCCATCAGACTTTAGCTCCTTGGGGACAGAAGCTCATTATGGCTTTACCAGGCAGAGGGCCCACCATCAATTCATGCACACAGCAAGCATTTACTGAAGACCTACTATGCGCCAGCCATTGTGTAGGCCCTGGAGATACAACAGGGCCTCCCCGCCCACAGCCCCTGCCCCCCTGGGCTGCCCTTCTCATGGGAGGGACGGGCACCGAGGAAGTCGCTGGGGACGGCACTGAGTACCAGGAAGGCGAGCAGATGGTTATGCAGAGTGAAGCAGTGGACAGCACGCGACCGGGTGGTTGGAGGGGAGAGGCGGCTCTGAAATGTTGAAAAGGAGACCCGAGGCACTAGGAGGAGTGAGCCTGGGCAGTGAGAGAAACGTAGTTTCCCGACTTCCCCTACTTACAGAGAGGGAAACTGAGTCCTAGAATCGGGATAAGGCACCAGATGTCTCGACACCTGCCCAAGGCTTGGGCGCTTATCTTCCCCCCGGGAGCCCAGGAAGGGGTCAGGGGAGGTGTCTCCAAGCCTGAGGCACAGCCAGGGGAAGAGGCAGGGAGGGGTGACAGGGCTCTGGAACCGTAAGGGGGCGGGGGGCTGCACTCCACCTGCCGGGCACAGACCCCCCCCTCCCCATGCTGGCCTGAGGCTCCCCAAGGCTGCCTGCCCACCCCCCACCCCCCCCGACTGGGCTTCAGAAAATTGATTTTCTAACAGCCATCCATCAACCCGGCACGTCCAGCTGCTGGTGGGACACAGGGTCCCCAGAGCCTCATCCACCTGAGGAGACTGCTCCTGGAGCTCGCCCCTCCGCAGAATGACCTCTGTGATTCCAGAAGCTGGTAACCGGAGACCCGAAAAGCACCTCTCTCCCCACCCTCCACCCACCCCACCCCCAGCAGCCCTGAAAGGGGCCTTCAGGGTCGCTTAGCCTCCCTCCCTCCCCCAAGATGCCTCTCTGGCCTCACAACCACTGGTCTGCTTGAATGCCCCTCAGAGACGGGGGGCTCAGCCCTTACTGGGGCAGCCGTGGTGATAACTCTGGGTGGGGGGGGTCTCATTATTTTACTCAAACCTCTAGACAGGCAAGTTCAACAGATGACAAAAGTGGGTTAGCTCTCCAAGGCTACACGGCCAAGTTTCCACCCGAGGACCGGCCCACCCCAAAGCGGGGATATCAGTCTTGGTGCACCAGCCCCCCTGCATGCTACCAACAAGTTCCTTCGCCCACCAAAGCTTCTCTCCCCAGCCGTGGGTGGCCTCATGACTTGGGGCACCTTCCCACTGAACACCTGTCTCTTCTCCTTGGCTCCGACAGCAATCCAGGCCCCGGGATGGCCCGTCTACAAGGAGAGAAGGAAGGGAGAAGGGAAGAGGGGTCTAGTCCTGGGCTGGACAGCAGAAAACCAGAGCTCCAGCCCGATTCCCACTGATGCCCGGGGCCATGGACCTCAGTTTCCCTGTCTGCAACATGGAAACCCCAGTGCCTAGGAGAGGTTATAGATACACTCTTTCCAGTGGGGAAGGGCCAGTTCTAGAGCCAGAGGGACCCAAAGCCAAGAATCAAATTCCGCCCTCGTGGAAGGTAATAGGACAACCCCTAGGAAGATAAGCAGGGTGCTGTTAGGATTCCAGGGTTGGAGCTGAGGAGTGGAGCCCAGAGAGGGGATGCAACCTGCCTGAGGTCACGCAGCCACAGTGGGTAGACCTTGAGTCCGGAGCCCAGGTTTCCCGAGTGTTGGGCCAGAACCATGCTCTCATCCACAGGCCTCCCTGCAGGTCCCCGGCAGCTGTCAAGACATCAGAACACCTACCCTCCTCCCGGTGAGTCCCTCCATCACCCCTGAGGGGCTCAGTTTGGCAGGGCTTGTGGGGCAGACGAGCCAGGCCCACAGCTGGTAGGAGCAGGGTCACAAAGAGTTAAGGCTTTTCCGAGTCTGCCTTGATCCTCCTAAGCAGGCAGGAGCCCAGGCAGAATGGGGGGCTTGGGTTTCACGCCACCCCCCACCCCGGCCCGGCTATAAAATACGATCGCGTCTCACCGCTGATTGATGGTCCGGGGAGAACCTTGGGGAGGTGGGCTGGGGCGAGATCAGATTTTCAAGGGCTCAGCCACTGATATTCTATCCGAGGCCTTCTGGAACCCACCACAGGCCCATCTCCACGGACCCTGGAGGAGGCTGGGTAGTGGAGAGGCCAGAGGGATCGCCACAAAGCAGAGGGTTGGTTGCCGGGCCCAGTACCTGCCCTGAGAACGGCCCTCAGCGTCCCCTCCGGGACTCCCGGGAGCCTTGGCCTGGGTGGCCGCTTGTCCACTCATTCATCATCCGTTCGTGTCCCGGGCACCTCCTATGTGCCAGGTAAAGATGCTGCAGAAAGGAACGGTGCCAGGCACAGTGCCCGGTTCCATGGAGTTTTCAATCTCCCCAAAAGAACGAGTCTAGAATTTCCTTCCCACCGTGGGGTACAGGACTGAGGACGAGGTCAAGGGTGAAGCACGGCCTGGGGCTTGCGCTCTGCCTCCAGGCTGGCCTGAGCTCGAACTTAGGACTGCCACCCTGCCCCTTAGGACTGACCTCTCCGCGCCTTATCTGTGCAGTGGGCACGAGAACAGTGCCCACCGTCCGCCGTGCCGGGGTGGGGCAAAAGAGGTCACGAATATAGAGCTCTCAACACGGGGCCTGGCATTGGGCAATTAATGCTTCCCCGTTAGGACTCAGATCCTGGAAGATGGCCTGGCCCCGTGTGTGAAGGAAGGAAGGAAGGAAGGAGTAATGAAGCCAGTATGCAGGGCTTTATTAGGTGCTTTCGCTGTGATAGGCCATTTGGCTCCCCCCATGATGGTGTGGTATGGGGAAACTGAGGCTCGGGAAGCAGCCCTCCCTTCCTCCTGCCAGCCTCTATCACCGCTTGCACCACTGACGTCCCAGCCTGATAAAGAGGGTTATCGAGGGTCGGCAGCCCGAGGGCCTTTGCTGGAGGCAGAGCTCAAGGAGGAAGTCTTGGCAGACCGGTGCGTTCCTCCCTCTTCTTGTCCCCGGTCAGCCCTGGATGCGCAGAACCCAGCATGGGGCCACCTTGGGAACTGGCCCAGCTCCTCAGAAATCCCTGGTCAGGTCAGCCTCCGGGGAACCGAGCTGGGAGACAGCCCTTAGGACACAAACCAGACCCCACCGAAGACCCCTCGGGGCCCACGACGCCCGCAGGCTCTCACGGGAAGCTCCTTCCAGACCCCACTGACGGGAGCCCGGGCCACGCCCCTTTGATGTCCATCACTCTCGTGTTGTGCCCCCAGTGTTGGTCCATCTGACTGCTCAGGAGTTAAGTGTGCAGGTTTGAGCGCCTGGCTACCCAGATTCAAATCCCACCACCGGCTAACAGCCATGTGTCCTTGGGCCAGTCATCTCCCCTCCCCAGGCCTTAGTTTCCCCCTCTGTTATCTGGGGATAGTAGTGGTGAGACAGAGCAGACTGTTGCTTTCCTGTTTACCCCTGGCACATAGAAGGTGCTCAGTTAGCATACGGGCCCAGTCTGGTCTCACAAATGGGCTCTGAAGGGAGAAGAACGCCCAGCTGACAGCTGGCCCTCAGCCCTGCCCCAGCCTCGCCGCCTCTCAGCACCCCCAATCCCCTGGCCCCGGGGACCCTAATCCACCCCCGATCGGCATGCAGCAAGTGCCCCATCCCAGCGCCCGCCTGCCGCGAGGGGCTGGGGATCACGCAGGCCAAGAGAAACCTAAGCCCCTAGACCCAGAGGAATGTCAACAGCAGATTAGACCTCATGCTGTTCCCAGGATCCAGAGTTCTCCCCCAGCTTCTGCTCCAGGCCAGAGCCTCGGGCCCCACCCACCCCCAAAGCCTGGAAAGCCAGGACTGGGGGGAGAGGCTCAGAGAGGGCGAGGGGCTTGCCCAGAGTCACACAGCAGCCTTGTCCTGAGCCAAGGCCAGATCCCCAGCTGTCCACTCCCAGGCTTCGCTGCTTCCAGTGACTTGTGCTGACTGTGACCTTGACCTGGTCAGCCAAGCTTTTCTCCCTCATTAACTTGTCAGCTAACACACTCACTGCCTCAAACCCCTCCTCACGCCCCCCACCCCAACCTCAGAAGGTCCTCCCCAATTTCTTCAGCCAGGCACTCGGCAGAGGGTTTGCAAACTGGCAGGCTTGGGGCCCACGGGCATTTTATTTGGAGAGGAGGGGGATTCTCGTACCACAGCTGGGGAAGATGTCACATTAAAATCCCTATTTCTAGCCTCTCGTGAAAACAGTGGCAAGGCTGTGTCATTCCCCATAGCCCCTTACAGGATCAGCCTGGCGTCCTTGGGCAATTCAGTCTGCGGACCCTGAAGGCCGGACTTCCCCTGGGGTACAAAAGGGGGTCACAGAAACATGGAAATGAATCTTTACTGAGTGGGTGATGCTGGGCCGGCCACTGTTCTGGGTGCACGACACACAGTACGACTTCAGTTCTCTTGGGGCGCCTGGGGGGCTCAGTCGGTTAAGCAGCTGACTTCGGCTCAGGTCACGATCTCATGATTTGTGAGATCGAGCCCCGCGTCGGGCTTTGCACTGACAGCACAGAGCCTGCTTGGGATTTTATCTCTCCCTCTCTCTGTTCTTTCTCTTCTTTCTCTCTCTCTCAAAAATAAATATATATATAAATTTTATTTTAATGTTTATTTATTTTTGAGACAGAGAGAGACAGAGCATGAACGGGGGAGGGGCAGAGAGAGGGAGACACAGAATCGGAAACAGGCTCCAGGCTCCGAGCTGTCAGCACAGAGCCCGACGCGGGGCTCGAACTCACGGACCGCGAGATCGTGACCTGAGTTGAAGTCGGACGCTTAACCGACTGAGCCACCCAGGAGCCCCAAAAATAAATATATATAAACTAAAAAAAAAAAAAAAGACTTCAGTCTTCTAAATGATGGGAATTCCTGTTATCCTACTGATGAAGCATCGGGACTCAGAGACACATGTGGCTTACGAAGTTCACAGCCCAGAATACAGCGTTGGAGCTCAGACCCGGGTCCGACAAGCCCCAAACCCAGAGCTCCTGCCACTGTGCATTCAAAGCAGAGGGCCCGGGCCTGCACCCAAGTCTCAACATTCAATTCCCTCCAACTCACGCCATTTGCTTGTTGGGCTCTCCCTTCCCCCCCCTGCTCCCCCCAAAACCCCTCAGAGAGGCTCCCTCCCCGCCGCAGGGGTTAGTCCTCTGGATCTACGGGCTGGGAACTTTCCAGGGTTCAACTTCAACCCCGCATTTCCCTTTGTTGCCCCTCAGTGTCGTCATGATGCTAAAACAAATTACGAGGGGCTGGCTCAACCCCGGGCTACCTTTCTCCCTCGGTTCCCTCCCTCCTTCCTCACGCTGCCCTGTGTCCCCCAGGGAAAACCAAGCCACTTCCTGATCCCGTGACCACCCCCCTTCCCTGCCTCCCTACCCTACCTCCCTGCCTCGCTCGCTGCCTGAGATCAGCGTACCCCTGCCAGGAATTCACCCCCCCACCCCTCTCTCCCCACCCCCCCAAACCTTTCGCTACTTCTAGACTCAGCTCAGTCGTGTCCTCCGCCCCTCCACCCCCCTGCCCCCCCCCCCCCTTACAGGGCAAACACGACCTCCTGCTGTCTCGTGCGCATGGATTCCAGAGTCAGATCTGAATTTGAACCCAGCTCCGCCCCTCACCAACTGGGCGTGTTTGGGCAAGTCACTGTCCTCGGCGCGCCTTACCTTCCCCGTCTGTAGAATGGAGGTGACGGTCCCCCACCGGGCTGGGACTGTGTGAGGATTTATCCCGTCTTCCACCAAACAGCTATGGAGTCCGCGAGGAGTCAAGGTAACAATGTTTGCAAAGCACCTACCCCATAGTATCTGCTCAATCAATGCTTCCGAGCTGGTATTAGAACGCTCTGTCTCTCTGATCTTAGCACCCTGAAGGCAAGAACTTACTTTTGTTCATCTCTGTTTACTTCTGGGCTTGGAGGGTCACCCAGCACATAGTAAGGGGTCCATGATTCGAACATCAAATGAAGCAGCTGGGGTCCCAGTGCACTAGGCTTTGGGCCCAGAGGGTCCTGTGCCCTCTGACAGCAGCAGGGAAACAGGGAGAGGGGCCGCAGTCTGGGGGTCAGTGTCACACGGCAGGTAGGTTGGCAGAGAGGAAACACGCTACATCTGAGCTCGCAACAACCTTGGCCGTGCAGTCCGCCCGTTGGCACTGATATGTTGAGCACCTACTGCGCGCTGGTTTGTTCTAGAAGCGGGGTGACAGCAGGGAAGAGAGCAGATGAAGCCCCTGCGCCCGGAACGTCTGCATCTTAGCGGGGAGAGACCGATCACAAACTCAGAAACCAAAGAGAGAAGCAAGACGATGTCACATGCCGGAGAGCGCTAGGGAGAAGAAGGTCAAGCCCGGTGATGGAACAGCAGAGACCAGCTTTAGCCAGAGCGATGAGCACATGTCAGCTGAGCTGGCAAGGAGACAGCTGTGCACCGACGTGGGGCAAAGCACTCCAGGCAGGAGCAGGGACATCATGTGCAAAGGCCCTGAGGTGGAAACATGCTTAGTGGGCTTGAACAAGAGGGAGGAGGACCCTCGTGTCTGAAGCACCGAGACAGTGATGACGGGGAGGAGAGAACCACGGGACATGAGATCGAGGCAGCGGGGGGGCAGGGCCGTGGCGGGACCTTTGGGCTGTCTGGGAAACCTGGAGCTTCTTCCAGGAGGGTGGGAGCCACTGAAGGGTTGCAAAGGGGCGAGTGATGTGCTTCCCACCTTGGGAAGCTGCTGGCTGCTTTGTGGAGAACGGGCAGGGGCGAGGGGGCAGGAACAGAGGCAGAGATCAGCGAGGGGGGCTTCGGGGGCCGTCCAGCCTCCAGAGCATGGCAGTCACTTCCAGCACGGCCCCGGTGGCGACGGGGCCAAGGTTTGGGGAACGAGTGAGCTGTGGGGTGCGGGAAGGAAGGCCCGGAGGCGGACCGCGTGGCTGGCAGGGGCCCCTGCGTCCCTGGAAGAGTTCGCGGTCCGGAGCCTGTATTCAGTATGTGCCCGTAGAGGCTTCCTGCTGTTCCCACTCTGGGCGTGACTAAGTCATTCCAGTTCCCTGAGCCTCGGTGTCCACGTCTGTGGAATGGGAGCCAGAACATCGGCTCACGCAGAGTGCGGTGAGGACCAGATGAGGCGAGGGGTACAGAGAGCCCGGGAAGCCGTAAAACGCCACAAACCATAAAGTCGAAAGCTCCACCGTCTCCTCAGCGCCGTCACGACTGCGGTTTCGGGTGGAGGCTCCCGGTCATGGGCGGGCACACGGCGACGGACCCGCCGCCCGGTGGGAGCCACGGGACGGAGGCACGGGGGGCAGCCCGGGCGGTCTGCTCCCAGCTCGGTCGCTGACCCCTGCGTGAGCGTGAGCTGGCGGCTGCCCCCTCTCCGGGCCTCGGTTTCCCCGTCTGTAAGACAAGGGGATTGGGCCCGCTGACCCCGCCGTGGGCCTTCCAGCTGTGACCCCGTGAAAGGCCTGTTCTTCCTCCTTCGAGAGGCTCCGAAGTGAAGTCTCCCAAGCCTCTCTGGGAGGGCCAGCTGGCCGCACCTGGGGCGGGCCCCCCAACGGGCCCGTCTCACCCCCAGCCTTCCTCTCCCACCTCCCGGCTCCGGCCCTGCCAGGGTTAATCAGCCAGGGGCCCCCACCTTTGCAGGAGAAACAGAGAAGGCGGGGGGTCCGGGTTCCCGGAACCTCCTTCCACCCTGCCCCCCAGCATACCCTGTGCAGCTGTCTCCCACATCCCCGCCCCGGGATTCCCAGGCTCCCGGGGGCCCGGGAGGAAGTGGGTCACATTCTTGAGGGCCTGTGTCAGGCTCCTGGCTTCCCGCTCTCCTCCCAGACCCCCCACCTGGACCAGTGCTCCACGTCCCCTCGTGCATGTCCCCCTGCCAAGGCAGCTTAGTGGGCATGGGGCCGGCCCGGGCTGGCATGACTCCCGAGCCTTCTCTGAGCCTCAGCTTCCTCATCTGCAAAATGGGGACAATCCCTACCTCCAGGGGGACATTGGAGAGGCAAGTCCGTATGTAGGATGGGCAGGACACAGAATACTGGACACGAACACCACTGTCCTAGGGGCTCTGTATGGACTTACTTAATCCTCACTAGAAGCCCGGGGGAGGGAGGGAGGTCCTACCATTTTCTCCATTGTATAGACAAGGCAGCCAAAGCGCAGAGAGATCGAGTGGACGGCCGGAGGTCACACAGCTAGTACAAGGAATTCAAAGCTGGGATTCAAACCCAGGCCTTTCTGGCTCCAAAGTCCACTAAAGGGTTAGTTCTGTTCGTCCCTAATTCTCTAGACCTCACTTGCTCTCCACCCTCGTAGTCAGTTCAGTACTAGGAGCCCTGGGGAATCCAGGGCCTACTTTGAAGGAAAACACCCATCTGGGGTCACGCGGACGGCCGGGCAGTGTGGCAGGGCTGGGACCAGAGCCAGGGCTCCAGATCGGAGACCGGGGTTCCTCATGTGGCACCAGATGCCTCACGGGGACACAAGGGACCGTCACCCTTCACACCTGGCCACGGCTCTCGTCTCTCTGAGCCTGTCTCTCTTCCTCCCTCTCCAGGGCTCCTCCTCCCTGCCTCCCCTGGGCCTTCGAGCACCCGCCATATGTGTGTTCACGCCTTTCCTGGGATGTCCAGCCCCGGAGCCACCTCCGCCGGGCTGTCCGCCCTGATCCTCTAGCCCCTGCATCTCCTCTGATGCAGAACGTCTACCGACATCCGGTCACCTGCCGCTTCGCGTGTGTGCGCGTGTGCGTGAAACTTGCTATTCTACCCATGATTCCTAAAGATGGAAAGGTATATTTATTTTTGCACAAAAATGTGCGGCCCCAAAGCCGTGCTGGTTGTTTAGCCGACAGACTTGCGTCAGTAAAGTATAACCCTGACCTGCTCCTAATCCGCGACCTGCCCCGGCCCCTGTGGGGCGAGCCCTCCTACCTGCTGTACCCATTTTACAGATAAGGAAACTGAGACACCGAAGGGTTTCTTTCTCCCCCCTCCCCCCCCCGCTTTCTGTTGATTCGTTTGTTTTGTTTTCTAGAGTCCACGTATGAGTGAACTCGTATGGTGTTTTTCTTTCTCTGACTGATCTCACCTAGCACCCTGCCCGCGAGGACCGTCCGTGCCGTCACAAATGGCACGATCTCATCCTTTTTTAAGGCCGCGTCATACCCCGTCGTGCATGTATATGTATAGCCAGCACCTCGTCCTTATCCACTCGTCTGCCGATGGACACCGAGGTTGCTTCCCTGAAGGGTTTCTTGAATCCTTAAAGTGATGGAGACAGGAGAGGAGCCCGGGCTTGTCTGACTCCCATTCATCTCCTGAAATGCTTTACTCCCTCACCCAAAACCACAGCAAAACCGCCGTCATTTTCACCATCACATAGGCCACCAACCTCCAGGGTTAGCAGCTGCCATCATCAGCCCCACAGCCATCCCCGCCGAGCCCTCTGGCCACTAACCTCCCGGTCGTCACCTCCGTCACCGCCCCCAGCTGCATCATCATTCTTCAGAGCCTGCTCAGAGACGTCAGCCCAAGTCAGAGGAGCAAGCCTGGGCCCTGGCCTGGGGGAGCGCCTGCCACCAGAGCCACCCCTCCCACCCCAGGGTAGCCACCTCTATACACAGGGTGCCCTGGAAGGAAATTTTCCTGGCCAAAAAGGTCGGGCCTTTGTTTGAATGACTGCATTCGGTAAGCATTCATGCAATTCAGTCGGCATTTATGGAGCGCCACTGTATGAGCCAAAGGGACACAGAAGCAAACAAAAAAGGAACGGGGCCTCCTCAAGTAAATCATTCTGGAAGGGACAGAGCACCAAAGAGAGGGGCGGGATGTAAAATCCAGTGGAATGGAATAACCTAATTCAGTCTGGGAAATCCAAGGGAACTGCGTGGAGGAAGTCACGGTTAGGCTGAGACATGAATGTCAAGTGCGAGTGAGCTTAGGCAAAAAGGAGAGTATGTTGGGACTACCGGGCAGGAGTGCTTGGTGGCGGACACAGGATGTGCAAAGGCCCTGAGGTGGGAAAGGTACCTGGTCTTAGAAGATCTGAAGGGAACATAAGGTCATGCTACAAGAGGACGGAGGGCAAGCTGGGAGCGCCCAGAAATTGAGGATGCCCTACCAACCTCGTGGAGAGTGGAGGGTGGATGGTGGTGCGGACAGGGGGTGCTTCTTTCTGACATTTGGAAAGAGAGTGCCCGGTCCAAGAAGAGAGGGGCCGGGCAACCCAGCGTCAGGCCCAGAGGAAGCAGCCGGAAGGGCCGACGGGGCTGAGGAAACGTTATGGATGGTGCTTAGCGATTATGCAGGGAGAATCAATTGCTCAGGCTGATGCCTGCCTGGCACAGAGACACAAACACCGAAATGTCAGGCCTGTGATCTCAAAGCATCGCCCAGCAGCCGGCGAGGGAGGGCACAGCCCCACGGGTGCAGGCAAAGACGGGGAGATGAAAAGAAACCCCGGCGCCCCCCAACAGGAACGGGGCATCCCAGATGGCGCTGGCGTGAAAGGGCCGGGCGGACGTGCTTTCCTGGGCTCTTGTGCACGCAGATAGCTCAGCTCCCAGAGACTCGGGCAGGGAGAGAGGGAGGCCGGGCCAGAGACGCAAAATGCGCCTGCAGATACGTTTTAAACATGCAAATCAGGAGAAGGGAAGAGACTCGGAGAAACTGCCAACCGCCTACTCCCTGGGGCGCACTGGAGGGTGGAGAAGGAGGCCGCGGGGGAGGGCAGGTGGAGGGAGAGCCCGAGGGAGGCAGAGGGGGGCCTGCGGGCCCCTCCCTCGCCCCAGCACCCCTGGCCACACCCCTGGCCCCCACCAAAGCCACCTCCCTGCAGAGCTCTCCTGGTGCCCGCCTCCCAAAGACAGCAGCCCAAAACCACACCTTCTGAGCACCTACTCTGTGCCGTGAACTTCCCCACCTCCCCCGAGCGGGGGTCACCTGCAAGGGAAGAAACAGCAGTCGCACACAGGCCATCCGGGTAACGAACTGAGAAATCACCGCCAGAGCAACGCGAATGCTTACGGGCCCCGGCCGCGGGCCTGGCACCCACTGAGAGGCGTCCCCCGTCCCCACTCTACAGGCAGGGAAACTGAGGCTCTCAGAGAAGGAACTTGGCCAAAGTCACCCTGCCGATAAGAGACGAGCTGGGAGTTGAACTCCATGCGGGGATAGAGGGCCTACACCAGGAGCCCTCACCCCCAGGATCCACAGCGGCCAAGGAAACACACCAGGCGTAGGAAAACTTCCGGCTCCGGGAAAGAGCCGGAAGTCCCAGGACGCAGGGCACGGAGGGGAAGGAAGAGACCAGGCGGAAGGCTTGCCCAGGACCGGAAGTGCTGTGTGCAGCTTCCCAGGCCCTGGCGGGTTTTCGCAGAGCCCCTGACTTTGGAATTTCTTCTTGTGTCCGGGTGTCCGAACTTTGCCTGCTTAGACCTTCCTGTGGCTTCCCCGGTGACCTGGGAACAAAATCCCCAGAGCTTGGTGTGGCCCGGGAGGCCCTGCCCTGTCCACTGCTACCCCTACCCCTCAGCCCTCCAGGCACCTGCTGCTTCCCCTGCCCCACTCCCCTTCCTCCCTTGGGGCTCATTGCCCCGTGAGACACCCTCCCTGACCCAGCCACCCAGCCACTGGCACATACCTCCCAGCCTTTACCCCAGTCTGATCGGTCTCATTCGTGCTTTCTCTGTCCTCTTCAGTGTCCCTCTCGTGTACAATGCAGGGAGCTCGTGCTGCCTGCTGTGCCTCCAGCATCTAGAACCATGCCCAGCACATAGTAGGTGCTCAATAAGCATTTGTGGACACGTGGGGATGGGCAGTGCCCAGCCAAGTTTCCTGCATAAGGTCAGGGCTCTCAGCACACAGGGCAACTGAGGCTCCCAGAGGCTGCCCCACGGCTGAGGGCAGGGGCTCTGTGGTGGTCTTGCCAGAGCTGGGATTTTTCCACTGCCCCGCGGGCCTGTTCCCAGCCTTACAGAACCGTCTCGTCCTCCTGGATCCGGGCCGGCGTCTCGGGGCCCCGCGTCCTCCCACCTCCGCCCCCACTCTCCCAACACAGAGGCTGATCGATCCTTCCAGGCTGTCTGTCCACACGCCCTCCGTTCCGCAAACCCCACGTCCTTCCTTCTGCCACCCGTCCGTCAGCCCAGCCTGGGGGCCGCGACGCCCACACGAGCACACGTGCGCCCAGATGCATGTGTGGGCAGCCGTGGACACACACGTCCTCGCACACACAGTGAATAGCTGTGCCCAGAGGGACACAGTGCTGGAGCGCACACACACACACACACACACACACACACACACACGACGCCCCCTCACGGGTCCACATGCACGTACACGGACCCCAGACGCGAACGTCTATGCACACACAGGACCCCACAGCCACGGCCCTCCGTTTAGGCCTTCTCTGCCTCACGCCCCCCCCACCCCCAGCCTGGCACACCCTTGTGCCACGTCGGTTACGTGGAAACGCACGTGTGATCCGTGAACACAGCCGGGCTGGGCCCTTGCACCTCACAGATGAGGGTGAACAGCCTGAGTGTTCTCTGTGGGTCTCCATGGGCACGTGTCTACACAGCCACGCGCCCCCCTCGCCTGGGTCTCCCCCCCGGGGCCTTCCCCCAGGGCGAGTGATGGGCCACAGAAGGTGTGGCTCTGAAGACAGGGGACCCCAAGTGCTGCCAAGCCAGACTACCAGACCGCCAGCAGCCCCAGAGACCAGCGGCCAGCGGCCGTAGCTCCGGGCCCACCCCTTGCCCAGGACTGGGGTCAGCAGCACCAACTGCTGTCGGCTTCTGGAACTCTCCACTGGTTCCCCGGAGGACCTGGGCCCAGTGGCGGGGGGGGGGGGGGGGGGTGGTCAGGATCCTGAAAACAAGCTGGGTTTGAGGGGGCGCCCCAGCACCAAGGTCTAGAACAAGGCTCATCACCGGAACCTCTCAGGAAGGCTCGTACCCAAGTTGGGCCCCACTCTCCTTTTACGAATGGGGAAACTGAGGCCCCAAGTCAGGGGGTGACAAGAGGACTGGTTGTCCCAGGAAGAAGCGAAATTTCACATGGAGTGCTTTCTCAAATTTCTCTTTTTGTTTCACATCTGACGACTGGGCTCCAAAGAGTCCTCTGGGCGAGCCGTGTGGTGGCGTTGACAGGCGGGGGGCGGGGGGGGCGGTGGTGGGAAGCAACAGGAGGCCCATGGCGGCCTCACCCACACGGGTGCACACGCACTTACCCTGTGAAAGGTGGGGGGCCGAGGCGGGGAACCGCAAAGGGACGAGGGATGCGAGGAAGGCCAGGCCAAAGTCCCATGTCGCGGGACTCCGGCCCAACGCAGGCGGGAACATGGTCCTCCCTTCTCCAGGTGGGGAGCCTGAGACCCAGGGCGAGGAGTGGTCCCCGAGGTCACAGAAGCCGATGGCTGGCTAGAAATCGGTGCAGGTCCTCTGACTCCCAGCCCCGAGCTCTTGCCTTCCACATGGCCGGCCCCCTCCTTCCCTCAGGTTCAGAATTACCCTTTCTGGGGGGGTGGGGGTCTCTTTTCACATCCTGGCGGGCCTCCCTCCTGGACCGGAGGGCTCTGACGAATCTGATGGTACAGGAAACCCGGGGACAAGGTGGCTTCAAACAGGTTCCCAAGCCCAGCCCCAGGCCAACCCATATCCCTGTCCCTGGCAACGTCCTATGAAGTCAAAAATATCATAGACTCTCAGGGGTTAAGGGATTCTTTTTTTTATGATTTTTTTTTAAATTTTATTTTTTTTAAATTTACATCCAAATGAGTTAGCATATAGTGCAGCAATGATTTCGGGAGTAGACTCCTTAGCGCCCCTTCCCCATTCAGCCCATCCCCCCTCCCACACCCCCTCCAGGAACTCTCTGTTTGTTCTGCATATTTATGAGTCTCTTATGCTTTGTCCTCCCTCCCTGTTTGTATATTCTTTTTGTTTCCCTTCCCTTATGTTCATCTGTTTTGTCTCTTAAAGTCCTCATATGAGTGAAGCCATATGATTTTTGTCTTTCTCTTACTGACTAATTTCGCTCAGCATAATACCCTCCGATTTCATTCTTTTTGATTGCCGAGTAATACTCCATTGTGTATGTGTGTGTATACATACACACACACACACACACACACACACATATATACCACATCTTCTTTATCCATTCATCCATCGATGGACATTCGGGCTCTTTCGAGACTTAGGCTATTGTCGATAGTGCTGCTATAAACATGGGGGTGCCTGTGTCCCTTCGAAACAGCACACCTGTATCCGGTGGATAAATACCTACTAGGGGTTAAGGGATTCCCAACAGCAGTGGTCAGATCACAGTAGCTACTGGTTATTAGGGAGTGTGGGGCCATCTACCCGCAGGCGGATTCTTCTCATCCCACTTGCGGACGAGGACCGCGAGCCAAGTGGCTGTACCAGGACTCGCCGTTGGGACCCTGGCCCTAAGCCCAAGCCCCTCTCCCCAGCCCCCTCTGCCAGACACAGGCCAGGGCACGGTTGGCATCTTTGAATCCATTCAGCAGCGTTGGTGCCCCACTGCCACAGGGGTACACAAACACAGAAGTTCATTGGCAAGTGTTTATTAAGCACCTGCTGTGTGCCCAGCACAGTCCTAAGTGCGGAGGATACAGCAGAGAATTAAACGGACAAGGCTCCCTTCAACTGGGAGACAGACAGACAAGCTGAAAGGGCAAAAAACATGCCCTGCCGTGTTGTGATAGGGGCGGTGGAGAAAAGCAGAGCATGGAGGCGGGATAGGGGGTGTGTAAGGGGTGCAGGTTGTGACCGTAAACAGGAGGAGGCTGAGGAAGGTGCAGTTGAGGAGGGAACGTTTGAGCAGGGACCTGAAGGAGGTCCCGCCAGGTCCTCCAGGACCGGATGAGCCTTGCAGGTTGAGGAAATAGCATGTGCAAAGGCCCTGAGGTGGGGGGGGGGGGGTGGGGGGGGTGGAGCACGTGTGGTGAGTGTGCTCGAGAAACAGCAAGGGGACCAGTGTGGCTGGAGCAGAGAAAGCAGAGGGGAGAACAGGAGGTCAGAGGGGGATCAGGCAGTCTTGTGGGCCCCTCTCGCGACTCTGGCTTCCACTCTGATGGATGGGGAGCCATTTTGAGCAGGGAAAGTGACAAGATCTAACGGAGGCTTCAAAGGGCACTTTGGACATTGTGCGGTTAACAGACTACAGAGAGGGCACAGTCCGAAGCCGGGAGACTGGTGAGGGGCTGCCCAGAGATCTAGGTGTGACCTGAGGTGGGGGGCCGGGCTGGAAGAGGTCGCATTTGTGACCTGTTCTGAAGGTAGTCACGTGCGCGATCATAGGTGAAGCCATGAGCGAACCCGCCCTCAGCTGTCTGGGGGCCAGTCACACCACCCCGCTCACTTTCTCCCGCGTGATCCTCGGGTCGTCGAACCGCACACGGGGCAGACGCCCAGCCGGGCAAGCTGACGACGAGCCCAGGCAGGGCCAGCAGGGGACCGCAGTGTGGACTTCCCGCCCCACTGCTGCCCCAGAGGCAGTCTCGTGCCCCTGCGAGAAGCAGCTTAACCCCCAGCTCTTGTCCGGTCCCCTCATTATGCAGGTGGGGACACTGCAGCACGGAACCGCAAAGGGATTTGCCATTCGGGGAGTCGGAACCAGTCTCCCGGGACACAGTCTCCCGGCTCCGTGGTCTGCCCCGCAGGACTGTGGTGACAGAGGTCAGGGGCTTGGTCAGGCCTGCCCACCCTTTTCCAAAGAAGGGGGTCGCGGTGGGGGCTGGGAAGGAGCACAGCTTCGTCCAGCAGACTTCATCCCCACACTACTCCATCCTTGGTCTGCTTCTTAACCACCCAGGTCTGCGTAAGAGTGAAGTCTACACCCTGCTAGCGTACGAAAAGACAAAACAGGTGATCTTGTCCCTTGGCCCCCGAAGCGGAGGCTCAGTGGAGGCGTTCAGCCAGAAAGAGAAGGATTGGCATTAACAGGCCCTTCGCCACCCTTTCCACCATCGTTGTCGAGAGGACCTAGGTTGGGTTGCACCGGGGAGCCCCCCCGCAGCTGACGCTGAGCCCAGACATGTAGCTGTGGGGAGTGAGAGGGCTGGGTGTCAGCCCCCAGGGAGGGCCACGCGGCTCGACTAGCGGGCGGGGACGCGCATCTGGGAGGACTGGAGGGGCCTAGGGCTGGAACCGGCGAGCAGAAGCGGCAGACGGGGCCCCTCCAGGGCGGGCGTCAGGCTGACCACGAGGAGCGGGGACCGGGAGTCTGAGCAGCTAGAAAGCAGGTGACGGCGGTTTAGGTGGGGAGAGAGAGGAGCAGCCCCACGGAGCCTGCTCACGAGGCGAGGGCTCGGGGGGGGAGCGGCTCCCCGGCTGGGATTCGACGGGTAGGGGAGCCTACCCCAGGGGAGCGGATACCCACCTTGCTCCACCGTGGCCTCCTGCTCCTCTCGCCACCGTGCTTCGCCACGACTAGTGACAGCCTCCCGGTTACCCCGCCATGGCGGCGGCCTCCTGGGGCAGGCCGCTGCCGGCCCTCCGTACCCCCTTCTCCCTTCTTCCCTTGAGGGCACGCTCCCTCGTGCACGTGATGGATGCCCACGAAGGTTGGGGTCCCAGGGAGCAGAGGCTGAGATGGACACAGCAGTGGGCAGGTTTACTGGGGACACCTGTCCACGAGAAGGGGAAGAAGTTGGGGCGGGCCCAGGGAGAGGCTGGGCTGCGATGCGGGCACGACAAAGGTCTCGGCCGACCCCACGAGGCCCTCTCCGCAGCTGTCCTGCCTTGCGCCCGAGAAACTCGGCCTTGATGTTCCTTGGAATCCCTGCAGCATCGAATCCCGGGGGGCAAGCCATTCTGGAAGCGTCTGAGAACAATGAGCCAGCAGCCCTCCCAGCGGCTGCAGAAAGAAGTCCTTCAGTCTTAAAGGGGGAGCCGGGGGGTGCATTACCACGTCCACCACAGATGCCCCCTACATACTATGTTCCCACCTTCCCTCGCGGCCCGGCGTGGCAGGGGGATTAAATTCTGGCCAATGGCACGTGAGAGGAAGTTACGCGTGCCACTTGCGGGTTGTGCCTGGTGTCCTGCCCTTCCGACTCTCCTGCCACCAGCTGGGATGCAGCTGTGAAGATGGGAGCCAGAGCAGCCACTTTGGGTCCAGAGTTGGATGCTCCATGCGGAGGGTAGCAGAGTTGCCCGCCGTTTCTCAACCGCACCCCTCCAGATTGTTACGTGCGAGAGACTTCGGTTCTGTTGTGTTTAAGCATTTGGAGGCCCCTTTGTTACAGCCTACCGTCCTTTACCCTGTTTGAGCAGCCACCACCTCCGTCACCGTCCTGACCACAGTGTGACCAGCGTGTTACAAGGTTGCCATCAGGACGAGACAAAACAGTGTACGTATGACAGGAGCAACAAGGTTTGCCTGCCTCCACACGGCCGCACCCTGTCGTCCACTGTCTCCTTGACGGTGACCGTTGTTGTGGGGACCTTATTATGTCACCTGTTGCCACAGCATCTCCATGAAGCCTACTCCATGGGCATCCCCGCCCTAGTGACTGGAAGGGTCGCTGCCGTTTTCACTTACAATCCTAGCTGGATCCATGACCGAACGGGGCCCCGGGACTCCCCTGAGCCTCAGCTCTCTCACCTGCCAAGTGGGGATAACAACAACCCCCCAGCAGGTGGCTTGCGGGGATTAGACGGGAGGACGTGTGGGAGAGGCTGACCGCAGCACCTGCTCATGGGAAACACTCATAAATGGCCCCCACCGGCACCGTCCCGGTCGCCCTTTCCCTTCGCAAAACACCTTCATCCACCAGCCTGAGGAAGCCATGGGCCAGGGGAGGTGGGAGACCCGGCACCCCATGGCAAGCACCCAGTCCTTTGTGCCACGTGACCCCCCTAGCAGGTCCCGTGGGAGGTGAGCCCGAGGTCCCTCCCACTCTGAGCATCCCTGTGACTCCTGGCTGCCCCAGCCCCAGCCACTGTCGGGAAGCCACCCGCCTGCCACAGAGCTCCCTCCTCAACGTCCGAGCTCGCGTGGGGAGCGCCGGGCCCCCCCTCGGTGCGGGGGGCACAGGCCGAGCCGCATCCGCCCGGGCGCCTCAAAGCTCTTTGACACTTGTTAATGTCTTCCCGCTTCCGTGCGAGCGGGTCTGGTTCGCATTAGCACCCCAGGCCCCGCGGTGGTCGGACGCAGGGCTTGGGCTCCGTCCAGAAAGTGTCAGACTCCGCTGGGGTTCTTCTGACTACTTATCTAACGTGGAACATCGAGTGGTTTGATCTGCCAATTAGGCTCACCCGGAGCTGCTAACTGGAAGCAGATGGGCCGATACGTTATCGTACGGGGACCGCACTCTTCCCTCTTCCCGACAGAAGGGGAAGGCGGTGCCCTGCGCGTCTCCCCGGCCCACCCTGGACACCCCTGCGGCGGCAGCGGGTCCGAGGGCCTCCCCCCGGGGGGTCCCGGATGGGAGGCTTGACCCGGGGGAGTCGGCCTCGTCTCCCCTTCCCCGAGAGCTGGAGGAGACTGCCGAAGCTGGATATGCAGTGAGCCGGGGTGAGAACCCACCCACGTGGCCCCAGAGTCCCAGGGCGTCTGCAGGCTGCTGCCGGTTCCCTCCATCTAGGGCTCCCGGGGCCTGCCCGGGAGCCCTTTATGCAGCAGCTCGACACCCGCCACTGGGCTGGGCCCAGGCTGCACAGAGGCAGGGGTGCTGTGAATGAAACGGTCCCTCTGGGGTCCCCTCCGACTCCTAGGTGGCCCCAAGCCCACCCACAGACAGCTTCTCCGACCAGTCCCACCCAAACTCCAGGGCCAGCCTGTCCCCAAGGAGCATTGATGCCCCAACTCCACGGCACCACTGGTCCGGGACATCATCCGCACTCACCTGCTGGCTGACACCCCAAGGGCCTCCCGCCTCCTCCCTCAGACCCGCGCACCTGTCTCCCTTCCGAAAGCTCTCCGAGCGTCTCTCTTAGGACAAAGGCCAAGTTCCTGATAAAGATCGTGGCTAAGCCTTGGCAGTTGCTGTGTCCTAGGCATCCTGTAAGTGTTCGCGCGGGACGGCACACGTACGTCCCTGGGGGGTGGGCGCTGTGACCTTCGCCCCATCCTATGGAGGACACAGAACTGCAGCCTGGGGCGGGGAGGGGCGTAAGTGAACATCCCCAGAGTCAAGCAGCGGGACGCCTCTCCTTCCCTCCTCTGTCCTTGTCTCCCCCTCCCTCTCTCTCCCCTCTTCAAGTCCTCCTTCCTTCCCCCTCCCCCCCCCCTCTCTCCCTTCATCTCCCCCTTTGGGGGTCCTGAGTCCTACACCAGAACATGAGCTGCCTGGACGCAGGGACCGTCCTCTCGGGCCATCCCCGATCCTCGGTCCTGCGGGGGCCTGACCCTCGTAGGGCTTACAATTGTTAGTGACTGAATGAATGCCAACTTCCCACGCCCTTCCCTTGCTCAGGGACCTGAACGGCTCGCCCTAACCGTGACCTTCCACCCCTAGAGATCTGCGCCTGGTTCTCCCGGCTTCTAGCCACATGATCCCTTTATAATCCTGCCTCATCCATTGACTCAGCCACTCAGCCGGTATTTGTTGAGAGCCTGCTCTGTGCCAGGCACTTTTCTAGGTGCTTGGGCTGATGCATCAGTGAACAAAGCAGACAAAGCTCCCTGCCCTCACGGGGCTGACGGTTTATTGTGGGATAAAAACAACACTCAAGCCAAAGAGGTAAAACGTATGGTGTGTCAGTGGTACGTGTGAAGGCGAAAAGCTAAGCAGGCAGGAAAAATAAACGAGGAAACGAAGGAACCAGCCGGGTGACAAGCTGAGGAAGAGCATTTCAAGAAGAGGGAACAGCCAGTGCAAAGGCCCTGGGGCACACGCGTGGCATGTTTGGGGATGGAGAGGAAGCCCAGTGTGGCTGCAGGGAGCATAGAGGGTGGGGTGTCCACAGCAAGGTAGGAGAGGTGGTGGGGAGCCCTGGGGGTCTCATGCCGGCATAAGGACCATGGCTCTTCATCGGAGAGAGAGGGGGAGCCCCGGGACTGAGCAGAGGAGGGATAGGAAGTGACCTACTGCAGTGGGCAGGGCAGAAGCAGGGAGAGCAGCTGGGAGGCTGTCGCTGGAACCCAGGTTCACCCCAGGTTTGGGATCTATTCAGTGTTGTTGACAGATCGGATGCAGGGTGAGAGAGAGGAGTCAGGGGTGACAAGATCGGGGACGTCGTCACTGATTCTACTGCCAACCTGTCCTTGCCTGTGAGGCCAAGGTCCAGCTTTCTGCCTTCCCTCTGTCACCCTCTCCACACCCCTGCAGCCCAGCCACCACGGAAGGTAGCCCATTCAGCCTGGCCTGGCCCCAGGGCCCCAGACCACACCCGGGTCCCACCAGGTCCCAGCAGGTGGGGGCCAGCCCCTGCAAAAGGCCCCCCACCCTGCGTTTCACTGCCCAGGCAACAAATGCCCAGTGCCTCGAGCAGCCAATGCATTGGAGGTGGCTCCACAGGCGAGAGGAAGGCCACACAGAGACTGGCCTGCCTCTGACTCAAGGGCTCACAGACCGAAAAGGCAGCAGCCGGTCACAGGCCGGGACCAGGGAGGGTTAAACTCAAGCAGCTCTGGTCGTGCAAAGGACCTCCTCTGCCCCGAGGCAGGGAGGCCTTCCCCAGGGACTGAAGTGTCTCAACTGGGCCTCAAGGGATGAATGCAAGTCCCGCAGGGATAAGAGAGAAGGGACAGCTTGAGCACAGATGCGAAGCCAGCCCTGTGTTTGGGGAATCGCCAGGATCCCACGGGAGCTGCTAGGGGGTGAGGCTGGAGAGGCGAGCAGGAGCCAGATTCTGAAGCACAAAGCACCTGCCTCTTCCATGAAGGAGGCCAGGCCTTGGGGAGCCACAGAAGGGGTCTGAGCTGCGGAGGCCTGCGACCGACACTGGGTCAAGGGGGCGTCACTCAGCTGGACTGGTATGGGAAGGGGTCAGGGTTCCAAGAGGGGGAAGCTTGAGAGATGCCCTACGAGGTCAGAGAGAGTGTGTCCAAAGGAGAGGACGACGGTGGCATTCAAAATCCGGTCCCCAGAGCAACGGACAAACCTCTAGACAAAAAAAGGGATGATCTGAGATCACAATAGCCGGACCCCACCCCCAATTCTCCAAGTCCCAGCTCCCCGACCTATAAGCTGGTTGACCCCGAGCAAGTTAATCAGCCTCTCTGAGCTTCGGTTTCCTCTTGGGTAAGACACAGATGTGTTGGGCTGCAAGTGAGAGAAAACCCAACTCAAACTACCGGAGGCGATTAATGGACTCGCGGGAGGTTTCGGAGGAAGGGCCGCCTCCAAGTAAGATCCATGGGCTCAAACGGCTCCAAGGACCCAGTTTTTCCATCTTTGCACTTGGCCTTCTGCAAAGTCCAGCTTTTCTCTAAGGCTCACTTGCCCTGTGGTCCCACAAGCGTTGCCCCGAGCTGCTGTGTCTCAGCCTTGCCAGTCTCTACAGGAAGAACCTTTGTCCCAGGAAAAATCCCGGGAGTCCCTCTGCCTGGACCAACCTTCGGCCAAGGTCACCTGCCTCCATTCCCTGGAGCCAGGACAGAGTCAGCTCCCCTAGAACAGCAGAGATCTCTCCTAGGAGCATGGGGGCTTCCAGGTAGGGTGGGAGAGAAAGGGATGCCAGGGGGGCCACTGGTACCCATGGGGCAGTCATTGTGGGGATTAGAGATCCCACGTGTGGCACCCTCCTCGAGAGGCCACTATTCTTTTTTTTTTTAATAAAAAAATTTTTTTAATGATTATCTTTATTTTTGAGACATAGAGCAGGAGCAGGGGAGGGGCAGAGAGAGAAGGAGACACAGAATCGGAAGCAGGCTCCAGGCTCTGAGCTGTCAGCACAGAGCCCGACGCGGGGCTCGAACTCACGAACCGCGAGATCATGACCTGAGCTGAAGTCAGACGCTCAACCGACTGAGCCACCCAGGAGCCCCCCCCCTTTTTTTTTTTTAATTTTTTTAGTGTTATTTATTTTTGAGAGACAGAGACATGGCACGAGTGGGGGAAGGGCAGAAAGAGAGGGAGACCCAGAATCCAAAGCAGGCTCCAGGCTCTGAGCTGTCAGCACAGAGCCCGACGCGGGGCTCGAACTCACAGACTGTGAGATCATGATCTGAGCTGAAGCCAGACGCTCAGCCAGCTGAGCCACTCAGGCACCCCTAGAGGCCACTATTCTTTTTGTCATTGGGTATAAAAGACCATCATGAGCAAGAAAAATGAGGTTTAATGTGCCGTCCCCAAAGATGAAACGGATGTCCGTAAACGGAAATCCCCAAGGGTCGGGTTTGAGTCAATCTAAGAAAAATTTCTAACAGCTGGCGTTGTCTTCCATGGGCCTCCCGTCACTGGAGGGGAACAAGAGAGGACCAACATCTCAGCTCAGGGCAGCTGTAGGGGGAGGTGTGGAGCGGATGCCTCCGAGGGCAGTGGGGTTCCAGGATTCCCTCTCTAATGGGGGTCCACGAGGCAGAAGCAGGAAAAGGAGGTCATTATCTCTTAAAAAAAAAAAAAAAAAAAAAAAGTTGTAAACCAAGGCGTCAGAAGCATGGAAGGAAAGAGAATTAAGCGCTTAAAACTCCCTGAGCTTGGCAATCTGGTCCCGAGGGTGAGGGGGATGGGACATGGGCACATCAAGGAACAGACGGGGCACAGAGCTGCTCCCTGGAAGCTGGGGACTGGGCGGGGTCTCCCCTGGGAGGCAAGAGCAGGGGACAGAGAAGGGGTGCATTCGTTCTCCCCTGGGGGCTTCCCAGGCAGTCTCCAGCTGTCGGGGCCAGGCCAGCGCTCAGGACCGTAGGAATAGGACCAGAAGCAAGGGGTGGCCAGGAGCCCCTCAGGGGACCCCGGAGGGAGCGAGGCAGCGTGCGCACGGGTGCCGGAAGTGGGTACCAGGTGGGCAAGGTCAGGGTCCGCCCCGTCTAGCTCCGGTTCTCTTTCCAAGCCCGCTTCTCACACCGGCCACCCCACTCGGGCCGCCCCCTGGGTCTCCTCGCACCCACCTTAGCTCCTGCCGCCCCCACCTTCTGTCCTCACACTCAGACTTCCCGCCCCCGCCCCAAGCACTTCTGGTTGCTCTTTCCAAACGCCAGCCTCCCCCCGCCCACCGCCCCAGAGTCCTTCCCAAGTGGACAGACTGTGCCCCTCCCTCCATGACTGGGTTCCCTGCACCAGCTCCCTGGGTGAGGCGTCTGGGCCCGGCCGTGAGGGGCTGGGGAAGCTCCCCCCACCTGTAAGACAAGGACGGGATAGTGGATAATGCAGTAAAGCCTTCGGGGAGGGTAATTCGTGTTAGCTGCCTCCTCATTGATGGTGAGCGCAGGTGTTTGTCTTATATTTCTTTTATTTATTTGTTTATTTTATTTTAGAGACAGAGCAGGGGGAGGGGCAAAGAGAGAGAGAGAAAGAGAATCTTTTAAGTTTTTTGTTTTTTTTAATCTCCTTAATGTTTATTCATTTTCAAGAGACAGAGTGCAAGCAGGGGAGGGGCAGAGAGAGAGGGAGACACAGAATCGGAAGCAGGCTCCAGGCTCCGAGCTGTCAGCACAGAGCCCGACACAGGGCTCGAATTCACAAACCGTGAGATAATGACCTGAGCTGAAGTTGGATGCTCAACTGACTGAGCCACCCGGGCGCCCTGAGAGAAAGAGAATCTTCAGCAGGCCCCACACTCAGCCCAATGCGGGGATCCAACCCACGATCCTCGGATCATGACCCGAGCTGAAATCAAGAGTCGGACTCTCAGCCGACGAGCCACCCAGGCACCCCTGTCTTGTATTTCTAGATGCTTCTCAGGGTCCAGCACGCAAGGCCACGGGGCATGAATGGGATTCATGATGCAGTGGCCTGAGGGAACAGTAGTGGAGGAGAAGGGGAGACGAGCACCGTGACTCAGCTGTCCGGTCGATATTCATGGCGCACCTGCTGTGGGCCGGCTCTGGAAAGACGCTCAGGAAAGGGAAACGGGGACCGTCCCTGCCATTGCTGTTATGGAGAAGCAGCTCCCAAAATACGAAGGCTGTTTTCCCAAACTCCAGGTGATTCAAAGCGAGATCCCATCACCCACCACCTTGAAGCATGAAGGACAGAGACTCAGGACCAGAGGGAGATAGTCCTGCCTTCCGTGCCGCACATGAAGCTTCCGGAAAGTTGCTCCTGCCAGGGCCGGTGTTGGGCCAATCCAGGAATCACTCCCAGGGGAGTCCTGACACAGTCACGAGGTCACCCCAGTCACTGATTCCTGAGCCCGTCACTCAGCCTCTCCAGGCTGCAGCTCGGAGGCGTCGGCAGGGAAGTTGGGGCTCCCTGGTGAGCTGTGACAGGCCGGCTCTGACCCCTGGACGGCGAAGTCAGGGCTCCTCCCGCCATCGAGGGTGATGGGCACAGGCACAGCTAAACTCAGCATGGCAGCGTCTTCCAGGTTCAGCGGTGCTGGGGCGGCTCCGAGCACATGGGGGGCCCAAGCACCGCAAGACGACGCCCAGAATTTGCTGGGGGCAAAGCCAGTTGCCACAAGAGGCTGGTACCACGGACTCGAACATATACCATGGACATTTGGGTGTAAAAAGGAGACACAACCTCCTTTTGAAGCCTGATGGTTCGAGGGAACATGCGAACTTGCAAAATGGTTGGCATTTATTGACTACCTACTGTATGCACTTCACGCCCATTCTCTCTGATCCTCCGATGTCCCAGCGAAGTAGGTATTGTTCCTATTTTATCTGATTTATTTTTAATCTTTTTAAATATAATTTGTCGTCAAATTGGCTAATACACAGTGTGTCAAGGGTGCCCTTGGTTTATCGTTCCTATTTTAGAGAAGGGGCCGTGTAGGCTCCGAAACAGCAAATAGAATTGGCCCAAAGTACACGGCTCAGAAGTGGCAACGCGGAAATGGAAGCTGAGGTCTCCGATCCCAGTCTTCTTTCTTGGGGCGGGGTGGGGGGAGGGGGGAACCTCTGGAAACAAGAAGGAAACGCCTTCGTTTCACCCAAGGGAGGTTTATTCATAAGCATTTATGAACCAGCCCCTATGCGCAGCCATGACTCAGAGAAGCTGGGTCCCGAGCTGAGTTCCAAGCTGGGGGGCGCGGGAGTCTGGGAGGTGAGGCGCAGACACGTGGGCAGGGAGTGAATGATGCCGGGCAGATGTCCCCCAACACCAGCCCCAGCCCAGCCTTCCAGCATGGCTGCCCCTGCAGGGGGAACAGAGAGGAAGGGAAGGAGCCGGAACCTGCCGACACCCGCTGTGACCACCAGATGGCGACTGTGGGCTGCTCCGATCCATCTCTGTCTTGGAGACCAATAGGGAGGTCACCCCGGATCCTTTTCCTAAAATGGGTGGCAGTGCCTGGCAAGCCAAGCAGTTGCAGGGAAAGCGTGAGTATTTTTAGGCAGCCACCAGCGGGTGGGTAAAAACGGCCAGGGTGCAGAGAGCCTGGAGGGGGAGGCCAAATCAGAGAGTAGGGCGGGGTGGCGTCCCTGCTCCCAGCAGGGGCTGAACGAGTCGCCACCACCCCCACCCCCACCCCGGGTCTCCATCTCCCAGGGCGGAGCCCTCTGGCCCCCAGGGCAGCCAGGGGGCAGCGCTAGTCCTTCCCCGTGCTGTAGCCCTGAATCACGCTGCTGAAGTAGACGGGGCGTGTTGCGATCCGGTTAGAAGAGGACCACACAGCACTTGGGGCCAAAGCGCCCAGAAGGTTGAGCACTGCGACCACGAGGTGCGGGATGGTGACCAGGACCCCCTCGTAGACAGACATGAAGGTACGGAGGGAGACGGAAGAGGTGAAGTAGAAGGTCATGCGGAAGGTGATGAACCTGGCCTCGTTGTGGGTGGTGGGCAGCTCCTTGCCCACGTAGGCGAAGCTGAAGCCGCCACGGACACAAGCGGGTCCAGGCTGGTGTTGAACAGCAGCACTTTGCGGTAGTTGCAGGCGAGAACCGCGATCTTGGGGTCATCGGGGCCGGGGCGGGCGGCGGGCTCGGCGGTCGTGGCCAGCACGTTGCCCGCCACGAAGACACGGGGCCCGTGGTAGCGGACCCAGTAGCCGTAGGCACGCGGGAGGCGCCTGGCCATCTTGAAGACGCGGACGATCTGGAAAGAGCGCACGGTGACTCAGGGGATACAGACGGCGAAGCAGAGGGCGAAGAGGGTCTGGCGGCCGAGGCACGTGAAAAACGCGGGCTGCCCGACGTACATGGGGAACCGTCACCTATGCCAGCGGCAGTGGCATCGGCATCGGGAAGCACCTGGGGCCCCCGGCCGAGCGAACCATGGGCGCGTGGCGGTGCCTCCAGAAGATCACCAAGATGGCCAGGGTGCGGAGGGAGGACAGCACGGCCACAGTGATGGCGGGTGCCTCGCGCCATTCAAGGGAGGCCAGCCGCCGCTTGAAGCAGGAAGCGTCGTTCCTCCGGGACCACCCGCAACTCGGGCAGGGCCGGCAGCCAAACTCGTCTGCAAGAGCCCACAGCAGTTCCCGTCCGCCACACCCACATCCTCTACACCTGCACCCGGCCAGGCTGTAGGGGCAGGGAGGGGGCGAGCCAAGGGCGATGCCTGCGGTCGTAGCCACCTCTCACTGCGTCCCTCGTATCCACCGGCCCATCAGATCCTCACTGCAACCCCATTTCACAGATGTGGCATCTGAGGCTCCTCCAGGCAGTTACAAAACCAGACAGTTACAGAGGCAGGATGTGGTCCAAGGTCCCCTTGACTCAGAGCCTGGCAACCGTAATGCCTCCCTTCCAAGACCGTACCCTCTGGTGAGATGGACATTCGACTGTTTATTCAAGTTTCTTTTTGAGCGCCATCCACTGTGATAGGCATCTGAGATGGGAGAGCCCAGACGTGGATAAAGCCGAGCCCCCTGACTTCCGGCTACTGACCAATTGCAAACAAACTTTTGTTGAGCACCTACTCTGTGCCCTGGGCTCTGCTGGGCACGTCTCTGAGTACTCTGATCGGTAGATGTACAGACCGCTTAGTTCCTAATCTGTGAAGTCATGAAAAAAAAATAATTCGGCCCCAACGGTGAACTGTGCTAAACACTGGAGGGATGACATTGTCCCCCCCTTCCTGGAGTTTATGATCTATAGGGGGAGATGTCAATTCTTCTCATCAAGGATGTCACTCAATAAACATTCACCGAGCAAACATTATATGCTCCGAACTACACGAGGCACTTGGGAGGCCACAGAGAGAAATTAGACCCTAGCCCTGTCTGCCAGAAACATTTCTTCTACGGACAGAGACATTCATTCATTTGTGTGTTTGTTCGTTCATTCATTCATTCATTCATCCAGTGGACATTCTCTGGCCTGACCCCCCTGGGCCCTCAGCTACATGTATGTGCAGAAGGGATCAGTTACAGCCCCGCCTGGTTGAGGGCTGTTTCTTCTCCCACCCCCACGCCCTCACAGCATTGAAGATTTTTCTTACACCAGCGGTTAGGGAGATACAAGCGGAATCAGACATGGTCCCTGGCCTTTGGACCTGTGTCCCCTGGATGAGACTCCAGAGGCCCTGCCAAAGATGAAGGGCCCTGAGAGCCCCAGGGCGGGGCGGGGCGGGGCGGGGCAGGGCAGGGCGGGGCAGGAGTGTGGGTCTGCGAGTCCCACATGCAGTTTGGTTGAGGAAGGTGCCTGGAAGGCAGTCGAGACACTCAAGCAGCAGGGATGGATACCCACAGGCTTCTTCCTCAGGCTGGCAGTCCTTGGAACACACGGACACAGGGATCTGGAGGGAGGAAGGCAAGAGATCCTGAGCCCAACCAGCAGGATGCTCAGGAAAGGGAGCCTGGCCCCTGTCCGGGATGGGGAAGGAGCAGGGATTGCCACTAGAACGGGACCTTTGTAGGGACCCCCCCCCCCACCCTCGTTTGGCCTGCCTGAGACCTGGTCCACCTTCTTCAGGTAACAGCGCGCGACTGTCGAGACGGAGACTTTCTGAGATTGCCGGGCAGGTAAGATGTGGCTCTGGGGCTGCTAGCAGCCACCGTGTCTCCATAGAGGGAGGACATTCCAAGGAAGGACCTGAGATCTGGAGGGAATGAGACCCTGGATCTATCCGTGCCTGGAGTCTCAATGTCCACTCCTGGAGTTTTCGGTGATGGGAGGGAACAACTTCACTTTGTACAGTGGGGCAAAACCCATCCTAAAATTCAGATGGCGTCTCAAGGGACCCTGAGTTCCCAACGCAATCTTGAAAAAGAACAAAACTGGGGCGCCTGGGTGGCTCAGTCGGTTAAGCGTCCGACTTCAGCTCAGGTCACGATCTCGCGGTCCGTGAGTTCGAGCCCCGCATGGGGCTCTGGGCTGATGGCTCAGAGCCTGGAGCCTGTTTCAGATTCTGTGTCTCCCTCTCTCTCTGCCCCTCCCCCGTTCATGCTCTGTCTCTCTCTGTCCCAAAAATAAATAAACATTAAAAAAAATTAAAAAAAAAAAAAGAAAAAGAACAAAACTGGGGATGCACATTTCCTGACTTCAACACTGAACTGCAAAGCTACAGTAACCCAAGTGCTGTGGTGCTGGCATAAAGAGACATATACAGGGCGCCTGGGGGGCTCAGTCGGTGGAGCGTCCGACTTTGGCTCAGGTCACGATCTCGCTGTTCATGGGTTCGAGCCCCGCGTCGGGCTCGGTGCTGACAGCTCAGAGCCTGGAGCCTGCTTCGGATTCTGTGTCTCCCTCTCTCTCTGTCCCTCCCCTGCTCACACCCTGTCTCTCTCTCAAGAATAAAGAAAGATTTAAAAAAAAGAGCTTTGTATTTGTTTTTTTTAAAGACACACATACAGACCAATAAAACAGAACAGAGAGTCCAGACACAAACCCTCACACATACGGTCAAATGATTTTTGACGGGTGTTCCAAGACCATTCAGTGGGGGAAAGATCGTTTTTCCAATGAATGGTGCTGGGAACGCTGGATATCCACGTACAAAAGAATAAAGTTGGACCTAATGCCACGTGCGGGTACCTCAAAATGGATCCATGACTTACAGGGAGACCTAAAATCATAAAAACCGCTACAAGAAAACACCGGGCACAAGTTTCAGGACACTGGATCTGGCAATGACCTTCCTGGATAGGACTTCGTGAAAATGGAAAACGTTTGTCCACCAAACGACAGAGAGAGTAATGTACGGAGAGCGTAAAAAGGCATCCCACAGAATGGGAGACAATATCTGCATGTTGTTCATCTACCAAGGGATTAATATCCAGCATATACAAAGAACTCCTAAAACACGATAACTCAGAAATGGACAAAGGACCTGAATAGAGATTTCTCCAAAGAAGATACACACATGGCGAATCAGTACTTGAAAAGCTGCTCAATCAGTAATCACGAGGGAAAGACAAATCAAAGCTACAGTGAGAGACCAGCCTACGCCCATTGGGATGGTCGCTATCAAAAAAACGGGTCATAACCCGGGCTGGCAAGGATGCAGAGGAACCGGGACCTCTTCATTCACCACCGGGAGTGTAGACAGGGATGGCGGTGGTGGAAAACGGTATGGCAGTGCCTCAAAAAATTAAAAACAGAATTAACACACGATCCGGCTTCCACTTCTGGGTGTCCACTCAAAAGAATTGAAAGCAGAGATTCAAAGACACATTTGTACACCCATGTTTAATGCAGCGTTATTCACGATAGCTTAAACGAAGAAGCGACCCAAGTGTCCATTGATGGATGAATGGATAAGCGAGATGTGATATATACCTGTAATGAATTATTCAGTCTAAAGAGGGAAGAAAATTCTGACACACGCCACAAAACGGATGAACCGTAAGAACATGATGTTGAGTGAAATTAGCCAGTCATGGAAGACAAATGCTGTGTGGTTCTGTTTATATGAGGTTCTGAGTCCAATTCATAGGACCACAAAATAGAAGGGTGATTTCAGGGGCGGGAAGGAGGGGAGAGTGGGGAGTTAGTGTTTGAGAAGTATAAAGTTTCAGGGAGCCTGGGTGGCTCAGTCGGTTAAGTGGCCGACTTCGGCTCAGGTCATGATCTCACGGCTTGTGGGTTCGAGCCCCACGTCGGGCTCTGTGCTGACAGCTCGGAGCCTGGAGCCTGCTTCGGATTCTGTGTCTTCTTCTCTCTCTGCCCCTCCCCAGCTCATGCTCTGCCTCTGTCTCTCTCTCTCTCTCGCTCTCTCAAAAATAAACATTAAAAAATTATTTTACATTAATATATACCCAAACTTATAGAAGGCAGTGAACGCAGTACTTAGAGGGGATTGTGCAGCTCTAAATGCCTGATTAAAAGAAGAGAAAGCTCTCAAATCACTACCATTTGCTGTCTTACTGCAGTTAAGTTTACTCTTGTACTGTTCTCTGTCCACATGGCACTGGATCGCTCTGACATTCGGCAGAACATCATGCGGGTCCACTTTATTCATGGCATCGTACCGACGGGATCTGGTGAGTAGGAAGCAGGAAGCACCCTTCATGCCCACGCGAGACACAAATACTTAGGTACGAGGGTATATGATAAGGGCCCTGCCACACTGGTGATGCTTTCAGGGCTCCTGTGGTCTGGGAAAGGCCAGGACATCCTGTCTACGCGACAGAGTGACTTGTGACATCTTCTGCCTTCTGCCATTAGAGACGTATGGCACTTGGCGAACCTCTCGAGATCGGGGGCGACCACATAAATCGCTCTTGGAAAGACTGCTGCAACCCGCATTTATCAGGTGGCTCGGACGACATCCGGTTTCCAGGCAAACGATGACAAGCCCGGAGGAGGACTCTGAAGCAGGCTCTGGCTGTAGGACGTGCTGTCCTTGCCACTCGGGCCATGTGGCCAAGCAGATTTGCTGATGCCAACGTCATCTGCAGGGGACAAGAGGGTCCAGCCCCAGTATGAGAGGTTGCAAAACGTAGCTATAACATACCTTCCACCAGAGTACGACTCGCTATTTGAAAATCAGCTCCTGGTGTCCTGCCGGGCCTTCGTGGAGAACAAGCACGTGGCCTCAGGACATCAAGTGACTCTCAGAGGCACGGAGCTGCATGGTCAGGCAGGAAGAGTGGCACATGTCCATGCAACGGAAATGGCACATTTGGGATCAGGCCAAAGCAGGCCCCGGGGGCGGCGGGGAGGGGGGACGGACATGTATGTTTCTTAGGTCAGTGATTCACAGGTAATCTATCCCCAGCTTGATATATTAACGTGAGCTCAAAACGGACTGTTGCCACACTAGGCTCCTCTCGGGGACGCCCCCGAAGGGCGGTAACGAGGGAACGTGTCCCCAGGGGGTAGAGTTGAGAGCACAGCACGTGTTTGTTCACTTGGTGTGGACGGAGAAAGGCCCCGGAGAGCGGATATTCCTGGACGGCCGGGCAGCGACGAATGGCTTGGCCGGCTGCTCGGTGGGCCTGGAAAGAACAAGACCAGAAGAGTGGAGAAGACATCGTCTGGGCGGAAGGGTGTGTGCGTGGATGTACGAGAGTGAGCGCAAAGCCTGATGATCTTTGTGTCTCGGGCCCATGCCCGTTGAGAACCCAGGGAGCGATGAAGAACCAGATGGACAGGACGAAGCTTCCAGTACAGGTCAGCCGCCCCGGGGGCTTGCACGGAATGCCTGCGGTGGCGAGGATGGGGGCTGTGGGTGGGCGATCAACGGCGTGGGCTTCCTCTCCGTGGTCGGCACCGCTGAACACCTAACCTTCCAGCCCGGAACCCACACTGAGCCCTTGATTTGGTACCATTCTACATGGATGCCGGCCCATCTATCAACCGCAGGTGCCTTCTTCCCTGGAGGGAGCACTGACTCATCCGTGTAAGAACGTGCCTCCCTGTCTGCCACGCAGCACCCCCATCCCAGGGCGTACAGAGTGAACGAGTTACTGTCATGGGTCCCCCCCACAAAGTCACCCCAGACAAGAGACCCATTGTGCGGCAAAGGGGGTGTGATGTGGGCACATGACCACAGGATCCACTGATCCCAACACATTCCACACCACCATCGAGAAGTATCCCGTCTGATAAAACAATGGTATGGTGTATTAAGCATTCAGGTAAGGTACCAACTGGGGGACAGACAACACCTTGAGGATAAGGACACTGCCCTTCAGGGTGAGGTATAAGCATTGAATGAAAGGCGGGTATGTAGCACTGTGGCCCCAACAGCTAGAACACATAGGTCCAGCCACCACGGGGCGGAAGAAGGATCAGCCACGCTCACCATTGTTCTCGGGGGCTCGTTGTAGAACCGGTGTTTCTTGTCCCCACAGGCTGGACTCTCCTGGAATCCAGGGTCTGGCCTCCAAAGAGGGAACATGTCTACATATCCCCAGACAAAATGGGTGCTAGGTTACCTCCTGGCTTTTCAGGGGCCGCACGTCAGGGAACGAGAAGGCCAAGAAAGGAGGAGGTAGTTAACCTGGATTAGCAGGAGGGGCCGGGTCCCCACCACACAAGAGGGTAGGAAGGAGTAGGTCTGGAGTCCAGAAGATTCACCGCAGTGGCCGGGTCATTACTGGACACCTGCCACAACCACGGGCCGGCACGGACAAGGCGACTACGGGCTCAGACACCCGGGGACAAATGTCCGGAACACCCCACCAGCCAGGTGGCCAAGGGCGAAGGACTCCGGAATGGATGGCAGAAGGGAGGGATGAGGAACAGCGGCTCCACCTGGCCCCCACTGCAGCTGCAGGGCCTGTGATGGTGTCCACTCGAGTCCCCGTGAAGACACCGGGCTGGCTGCCGCCCCAAACGTGCCAGCCCACCAAGCTGTGGGGAGGACGTGAGCACAGCGACGGGAGGCCATCCATCTCTGTGGCTTCTCTCACGTTTTCTCAGCCCACCTTCTAGTCCTGCCCCTGCCATAGCAACCAATCCACGCAGGGGTTACCTGTCAGCACCTCCCCTAAGCTGCACTCAGTCTCTTTCGCTCCCTGCCCGGGGGCTGTCGTGTGAGATGCTCGTGGGGAGCTGCTGGGCACCCACACATGTGTGACCTGGAAGCACAAGGGAGTTAATGCCCCGTGCGGCGACCTTGGGCCACACCGGGCGGGGGGGTGGTACAGACCAGTGGATCCATTCCATCCTCTTCCTTCCCTTGGGGACAATTCTAAAGTGGTCCCTCAGAAGGTTCCGGTAAGATCGAGCTCACAGTCGGTGTCCAGCTTAAGAACATTCCCTGCTACTGACTTTCTCTCTATCCCTAGCGGACTCTCCCCCATCACCCACTCCTGCTCCCATGGAGCATATCCTGGAATAAACTGCACATAAACCCTTGCCTCAGGCTCTGCTTCCCAGGAAAAACCCCAGGCGAAGACACTGTTATTTGTTGACTTGCGTCCCCTCGAAGTTCACTGAAGTCTGAAACCCCAGGACCTAAAAATGTGAACTTACTTGGAACTAGGATCATTTCAGAGGTAATCAGTTAAGACGAAGTCATCCTGGAGTAGGGCGGGCCCCCACTCCAATATGACCCATGTCTTTATAAAAGGGGAGATTTGGAGACAGACACCCCCACAGGGAGAGTGCCCGTGGAGGTGACCACAGAGGTCGGGTGAGAAAACCCCAAGCCAAGGAAAGCCAGCGATGGCCAGCTAACCACCAGAAGTTGGGAGAGAGGCCTGGAACATCCTCCCTCTGGAGAGGGTTCCAGAAGGAACCAACCCTACTGACGGCTTGAGTTGGACTTCCAACCCCCAGACTGTGGCCCTTTGTGACAGCAGCCCTAGCAAACCATTAAAGACACCAACCGAACTGACTCCATAAAAACCCCCACGAAGCATAGGAACTAGAGGCACCCGGGACCACAGAAACTGTGGATAAAGTGTGCAGTCCATTGGGAGGACTGGTGAAGGCAGGCGGAGCTTTTTTTTATTATTATTTTTAAGTAGGCTGCGCGCCCGGCACGGAGCCCAACACAGGGGTCTAAACTCACGACCCTGAGATCAAGACCTGCGCTGAGATCCAGAGTCGGATGCTTAACCGACTGAGCCACCCAGGTGCCCTGGCTCTTTGAACTTTTAGATCCCCCCACCTCCCCCCCTCCCCACGAGGCTGGGTCTCTACCCTTCCCCACATCGCGGCCATTCTGACAGCTTGTAACCTAAGAGGGTAAAACAAAGGAGCTTTCAGACTGACAGATGTCAGACACAGGTGAAGACACAGCTACCGTCCCCAAAACGCGAGTACTAATCGATGGGATGTAGACTGAATGCTGCGTATAGAGACGTGCGAAAGCTGTGTGGCCTTTTATGGGTCACGCGACCCCCTCTGTGCCTCCAGTTTTCCAACCCCAAAGACAGGAGGAACAGTACTCTCTATTTCCCAGGGTTGACATGAGAATTGAAGTCCTTAGCACACACGTGTCCCCCTAACGTTCACTTTGCGCAGCCCCCTGAGCCCCTGGGTCCTGAGGATCCAGAAAGCTCTAGACTTCCACGGTGCTTAGTCAATGGGAGGAGGGACACCCACAAATAGGGACGCCATCATTGCTCAATAATGGATCTCAGGTCCACAGGGCCCTTGCCACCCCTGCACGAGCCAGTGCCCAGACCCAGGTCCCAGCCCCCCACCAGCCCTCCGAGAGCTGACCGTGTTGTTGGCCGTGTGCCAGGAGACGTCACGGGTGGCCCTCAGCCGTCGTAGCACCGGGCAGTAGGAGGCGATGCTCCGGAAAGGTTCTGGCTCAGGTCCCACCGCCACTGGATGATCTCCAGGCGCATGAGTAGGTCCCCTCGCTGGTCAAAAAAGATCCGGTGGCCCAGGAGGGTGAAGTTGACCTTCCAGATTTCCTGAAGCAGCTGGAGAGGCCACAGGGAAAGGAAGCGAAGCCGGCGTCAGAAGTCGGGCCCGATCTGGGGGAGAGTGACTACCCCACGAGACTGGGTGTCCACATCCCTACAAGGGGGCAATGAGACCGCAGATGTGGCCACCCGGGAGGCAGCGGCTGGGAGCCCCGGCTCTGTAGTCGGACACACCTGGGTTCAGGCACCAGCTCTGCCACCTGCTCTGAGCCTTGGGCCTGTCGCCCAAGCTCCGTGAGCTCCAGTCTCCTCTTCTGCAAAGTAGGACAACAAAAACCCTGTCTCCTGGGCTCTGAAGCAACACATGAGTTTCCCAATGTTGGGAGCTTAGCACAGGGCCTGCAAACTAGGAAGTGCTCCCCTCCGGCCGAGGTGTCGACATTGTTCCTGCTCCCTGGAAGTCACCTCGGCCATCCCGCGGGGACCCAACACCTGGGCTCCAGAGTCCACCGCCTCTCTCACTTGCAAGGGTCAGCTGCCCTCACCCCTGCCCCCTGGGTGCTTCCGGCTTCCCCACAGTTGCAGGCGACCCTCCGGTCTCTCCCCCATGCCATCCCCCGTCACTCTGAGAATGCGGAAGCTGTACAAACTGGAACACGCTTTGGACTGGGCATCCTTTGGCCTGAATTCCAATCTGAGCTCCTTCCTCAATTTGCTGTGTGACTTTGGCCAAGTCACTGAACCTCTCTGGGCAGACCACCCCCCACCCCCCGCCCTCGAAAGAGCTTCCAACTTAGATACCCCATCAATCTGACTCCTCGGCTTTCCCTCCATAAATGAGAGAGTCTATTGGGCTATGTCTTGGGGGTCCAGAGCTCACCTCGCCTCAGGGACCCACAGACAGACAGCCAAGTGCTTCGGGCCCTAGCCTTCTTCCTGCTCTGCCCAGGGAGTGAGGTCTCCAGAAGCCTCTTTGGAATTTGCACATGTTGCTGGGACTGAGGGCAGTGGTCTTGGGAGCTGAGAGGAGGAAACTCCTCCCCGGTGGCGGCCTCTGGATGGGGATCCAGATGCCGTGAAGGGCCCACAGGGAACCAGGTCCTGGTGTCGGATTCCAGGGCTCGAAGGCAGGGGGTCAGAAAGTATGGTCCCTGCAACCCTCCTGAGTGGAGGAGGTCTGGACTATTGTCCAGACACTGGTCTCATAAATGAATGAGGAGAAAGAGAAGGACATTCGGCTTCTACTCAGCAGCAGGTAATGTGCACACATCACTGCTAATCCTCACAAAAACTCAGCAGGGTGCGTATTATCCTTTCCAGCCAGCACAGGAGAAACCTGGGGCTCAGAGATATTAATCAACTTGCCCCAGGTTGCACCGCTAATGGGGCCAAGCTGGACTCAAACCCAGGTCTGCCTGAGGACAAAGCTCTGCCTCCCAACGGACGGACAGATGGGCCACAGCTGAGACGCTGGGGTGGACAGAGGCGGAGAGAAGGACGCAGTGAAGAGCCAGTGAGGGTGGTGAGCAGGTGGCCTGTGGTCCCGGCCGGCTGGTCACTGTTAGAGCCCCAAGGGCCCCAGTCCCAACCCCATTAAGTAGAAGGATGGGACCCCAAGACTCTGAGAACACCTTGCAACTCCAACACTCTATGATTCCACGACCTGCTGAAGATCTTCCCTTGGACTCCCAAAGCCCCCTCTCATTTGCCAGCCTGGATTTTCCCCAGCCTCCCCCTAATCGCACCCTCCCCATCATCACGGGCGGAGCGCCCTCCTGGCCTCTATCTCCAAGTCTCCCCTTCACCTGGGCCTCCCCCTCCTCCCTGCCCCCAAGGGGTGCCCTCCTCTCCATCCCCACTGCCCCTGTCCTGGAGCATCACCACCCCCTGGCCACTCCCTAGCTGGGTGACCGTCACTCCTCTGAACCTCCATCTCCCCTCTGTATGGGCAGCAACCATCGAGTAACAGTGGTTAGTCACAGGGCGTCTGGGGATAGATGATAATTCACACAGAGGGGTTAGCACAGTGCCGGGATGTAGTAGGCGTTCATTCATTCATTCACTCATTCAAGAAATATCCACTGAGAGTCAACTCTGAGCCAGATCTGGTTCCAGCAGGTCAGGATACAGCACAGAACAGGACGGTAGGATTGAAAGGTCCCTGCTCTCCCCGGCCTACGTCTGGGAGGAGGAGGGTGGTGGGGAAGAGCCGATAAACAAGAAGGCAAGTAAATAAACACAACAAAGACACTTCGGGGTAAGAGTTATGACAAAAATCCACAGGCTGGCGTGGCATGACCCAGCATTGGGGGGAGGGGGCCCTGCACAAGTGGGGCCTTTGGGGTAACGGAGAGGGACAGCCGGAGCTCAGCTTGTCCCCTCACCGGGCCGTGTGCCCGCGGTAGGGTGGCATCTACCCCCGGGCAGAGGGCATCGTGGTCTAACGCGTTTGCACAAAAAGGCATCATTTCCACTGTTCATGCCAGTGGAGACTCTGGGTGACGTTGCCATAGGATGATGTGCTGGGCTCCCTGCTTCCTGTCCCTGTCACCCCTCCACCTCCACCCCAAACTGGCTTGTTGGATTGTCTTCAAAACAGCAATTTTGGTGCTTGCCTTGGAACTCACTGTGGGCTCCTACTGCGTCTAGAGCAAAGCCCCAGCTCCTTCATCCAGCACTTAATGCCCTCCAATGTCACCTGCAGCTCCCCTTGTCCCCCATCCTTTGGTCACAGTGGCCTGATCACACGACCCAGACCACCATTCTCCTCCTGAGATGTCCAGTGCCTCCCTGGCCCTTCTCACTCCCAGCGATGCCGCCTCTCGCACACACACACACACACACACACACACACACACACATTGCACCTCTGACTTCCTGCAGCACTCAGCAGAGACAGATCTTCCCGACTGTCCTTGTCCTTCCCAGGGTGAGGGTCCGGGGCACCCGCAGTGCCCAGCCTGGGCCTGGCACGTCGCAGGTGCTCAGGAAATGAGTTGCCATGATTGGTGCTCTTTGGTCTCCACTGTTGGGAAAGGAAAGAAGTCAACTGGTCCTTCATCACAGCCGTTGCCACAGTTGTCCAGGAAAGCTGAACAGTACGGTGGGAAAATCGGTGGGTTCAAAGGGCCGACCTGGGTTCAAAGCCACGAACCACTGCTCACCACTAAAACCACCACAGACAGGTCACTTTGACTCCCTATCTCAGCCTTCCTATCTGTGGATTATCGACCTCGTAGGATGGCCACGATTTAGGGTGATGTATTCCAGGCACTCATGGCCCACTGGATGCTCAAAAGACAGTAAAGCACCCATAATAATTATGTATATTATTAATGTAGCAGGGCACACAGTAAAATATAATATTCTGCTGGCTGAGGCTAGAATTCCTTTAAAGAATCATTGTAGTTTTAGAAAAAAAATAAGCACTTAGGGTTGCAAGGTTAGGCTCTGAGATTATGGGGTAGAGAGGTTACAAATAAATAGATTAAGGGAAAGGGGGAGTTTTTGAAAGAGCTAACTCAATGGCTCTGTGGAGGAAGCAGACAAGCATTTGGGGAGGGGGGATCGAGAAGAGGGGAGGAAGGCGAGAATAAAGACAAAATATAGACAGCGTTAGGGGAGTACCTAAGCCCCAAACTTTAAAGCAAACAAACGAACAAGGAAGCATTCAAGCACAGTGTGCGTCTCTGATGAAATTCCCCTCTGGTCCTCCAGATCCTCAGTAAAATCTTCTACCCACATAAACTTCGTGGTTAGGTGTGTGTGTGTGTGTGTGTGTGTGCACGCGCGTGCACGCAGATCAGAAAAATACAGATTTAAATTCCAGGTCTGAATCCAGGCGACTCCTTGCCTCCTTACTCCTCTGAATCGTCCAGACCTGGGACGAGAGAAGATGCATAAACCCAAGGCAGAGCCTCAGAGAGCTGAACACAGAAGTCCTCCCCCAAGGCCGCCACCCTGGAGAAACGGCAGGGGGCCCGGGGTGCCCACTGCCTGCCAGGCCTCCTTCCAGGGAACTTCACCCAAATCTCCTGCCGGGACAGGCTATCTTGGATGGCGAGGACTACATTAATGTAAAAAAAAAGGAGTTTTGTCACCATGAAGCACTTCTGGTTTTATGTGTCTGGGGACAGGGTACGTCCCCCGGCCTCTCCTGCCAGTTTGCCCAGGACCCGGCCAGAGAGGGGGACGCTAGAGCAAGGCAGTGGTCTCCATGGCAACCACTCAGGGCTGTGGCGGCGCCTGCGCTGTGTGGCCCCCGACTCTCCGTGGGCGGGGCCTCACCTGCCAGGGATAGACGACCCGCTCGGAGCGGCTGGTCTGGGTGCAGCCCAGGAGCCTGTGCAGCGCGTGGGCCTGTCGTGCAGGACCGGGTCGATGGCCCAGGACTCGGAGGCCCATGAGGTTCTGGCGGAGCACCTTGCGGAAGAAGTTGTGCAGGACCAGCTCTGGCGACGACAGGACCACGACGCGCGCAGAGCTCTGCCGCTGCTCGTCCACGATGGCCTTCAGGCGCCGGTGCTCCCGCTGCGTCACCGCCTGGTTCGGCTGGGGCATGGGCAGCGTCACCCGGAAGGCGATGCAGATGTCGCCGCCGGCCGGGCGATCGCTGAGCAGCTGGCTGTTGTCGCGGCCGTAGTCGCCGCTGCTCACCAGCGCGATGATCCAGTTCCGGCGGAAGTACAACATCAGCTGCACCATGGCCTCGATCTGGTGATCGGCGCCCGGCGCTGTGCGCAGAAGGGCCGGGAAGCGCTGCTTGTCCCGTAGCTCGTCACTGATGGCGCTGTAGGTGATCTGCCCGAGAGTGGAGGGCCGCCAGCGTGAGCTAGGGTCTCACCAGGCCGCCATCACCCGCCCCCCACCCCCCGGGGTCACCACAGCATCCCCCCACCCTTCCCCTTGGCTGTCTCTGCTGCTGTTCGTGGCAGCCGGTGGCCTCTGCGACCACTTGTCCGTCACCTTACTCCTCAGCTCAAAACTCCCCAACAGCTCCTAATGTCACTCGAGGACAGCCAGAGTCCTTCCGTGGCCCCCAAGGGGCTCCACCACTGACCCCGGCCCTCGCCTCTCTGGCTTCGTCTTCTCCTACTGTCCCGCCTGGTCCCGGGGCTGCTCACCGGTTCAGCCAACGCACCAGGCTCCTGCCGGCCTCTGCATTCGCTGCCCCCTCTTCCGGAGCGCTCTTCTCCTAGGCACTCACATAGCTCCCTCACTCCTTCCCCTCCCTCAGGTGGTTGTCCAGTTGTCAGAAAGAGCCTCCTGGCCACCCCGCTTGAAACTGAGGTCTCCCCCTACCCACCTGCCCACCGACCTGTCCAGCCTCCCTCGCCCTGCTGGCCTTTTCATTCTGTCCGGTGCACATCTCACTTTCCAACAGCCTATATCACAGTGTTTACGGACATGGCCTGGCTCTCCCGCCGGGAGATGAGCTCTAGGTGTTGTTCCCTGCCGTATCCCCAGCCCTACAGCAGCACCTGCTCCATAAATATTTGTTAAACATAAGAAAGAATGAGTTTAGTCCTGGACGATATGCCTCATGTAAGCATATTAATGTTTACTAAGCACCTGCTACGTGTCAGACCCCTGGCACTTTACATAACAAAAATGACAGCAAACAGTGTAACTACCTACTATGTGCCGAGCCTCGTGCTAGCTGCTTTTTAGGGCATAAAAACTTTTTTTTTTTTTAATGCATAAAAACCTTATGCCAGTTCTGGTCGAGGCACCTTTAATCATGACGATGACAACATTTACAATGACAGTAGTCATACCAATGGCACTTTTTTGAGGACCTCTTATGCGTCAGGCCTTGTGCCGGGCAACCGTACAAGATAGTGTCGAGCACTTCCTGAGTTTTCATCTTTGTGCAAGATGCTTTACGTACTATTACATAAGCGACTAGCTTCTGTGTCCTACAAACTCCTGCATAGCTTAAAGCCTTTAATGTTCAGACAGTCCTAGGATGGAACTCTTACCATCCCATTTTATAGGTGGGGAAGATGAGGCTCAGAGAGTTAAGAGGTTTGCTCAAGACCTCACAATGGCCAAGACGCAGAGCCAAGATGCACACCCAGGTCTGTCTGCCTCCAAAGCCTGAGCTCTTAACCACGCGGCTGGGCTGCCTTCCTAGGATTGGGGTTGACATTCTGACCCTACTTCCTGCCTCCTCCTACCCCCAGGACCGGTGGGGGGAAGTGAGCCCCCTGGATAACCACTCCTCTGCCCCCCAGCTCCTTACCCCAGGACCCAGGGGCCTCCCCTGTGGAAGGAGGAAGAGGGAGAGGAAGCGGGCCACCGTCACAGTGGACTCAGAGTTGCCAGGGCCGAGGACAGCCACCGCACGGGGCACCCAGTGGCTATAGTCCTCCTGGATGGGCAAGGAACAGTCCTCCTTTGCCGGGAAGTGGAGCACGGGCTGGACGTCGTTGGAGGTGCGGCCGACAGCCACCATCTCGTAGCCCAGCAGCACGCCAGGCAGCAGGCTGCTCTGGCTGTTGATCTCCTCCCCTGCAAAGCGCATGGCCTGCATGAGATCGTAGCCCAACACCCTTATTTCATACCTGGGGGAGCCACGTGGGGTGGGGTGAGAGGCAGGTCCAGAGTGAGAGGGGGAAGGGATGGGAGAGCCGGGGAGTCCCCTCTGCCTGCCGTAGGAAAGCCGAGGAGTGGCCCGAGAAGGAGCCACTCCAGAAGATTCCGGCATTTGTATCTCACCGTTGTCACCTATCACCATCACCACCACCGCCATTCTCACCATAGTCTTCCCTCTTTGCATTATCACCATCATTACTGCTCTCAATCTTTTCGGCATCACCACCATCACTGAACTCCCCTCCGTCATCACCGGCGTCAGCACATTCACTCGCCAATGTGCCGTCACTGGTAACCACCACACTCGTCATTCCCAAGCCAGCGTGTGATCTTCCCCGACGTCACATAAAGGGGGCACTTCTTGCAGTCAGCTTTTACACACTCTTTTTTCTCTCCCTCTCTCACAGGACGCCTTCACCCTCTCTGCACCAAGTCGCTATCTCATCATCCCACGCTGGGTCCGCTCTCCCAGCCTCCGCGCTTGCACGAAGGTGTCTCACCCAATCTTGAGTGATGCAGCCACCCCCGGGGCTCACAGGGGACAAGGGGAGTGGAGGAAATCCCTTCTGGTCCTGGAAGCACCCCTTCCCACCTAACCGCAGCCCTAGAGAAATGCAAACCTTCCCCTCCAGTCTGAGAACCTGCGACCGAAAAACCACATTTCCGCCTTCCAAAGGCATAACCCCTGGTTTCTAGACTTGGACTTGACATGGGCTCAGTGGGAGTTCCCCACTTGACAAAGTAGGTGGGGGTGGTCTCGACAACCCCTCCAGGCTCAAATACCCTGTAACTCTTTATTTATTAAGAGACGGCGGGGGGGGGGGGGGGGGACAACCAGCTCTCCACATTTCAGAATACAATTGCCAAAGATTTTGGTAACATGAACCGCATGGGGGGGTCTCCCTCCAGGCCGGTGGGGATAATGCGGGATGAGAGGTTGGCAATGAATGAGGAAGAGCATTTTGAGCCCTTGGTCCTGGCGTGGTCCCCTGAGGAGCACAGGACCAGCCCAGGCTTCCCACTCCGCCCCCATCGCCACTTCCAGCCCCACACTGGCGACTCACCTCCTGCACTGGGGCACCTGCAGGAGGTTGAGGTGGACGATGCCCTTCACGTTGGAATGGAGGGTGAAGAGGCCGCCGAGGAGGTAATCCCCAGCCAAGTAGAAGTCTGAGTTCTCAGCCGGCTCAGCCAGGAGCCGCGGCAGGATGATGAGGGAGCAGACTTCCCTGGCCCGGGGTCCCATGGCTGGGAAGTGAGGGGTCCCCGGAGGTGGCCCTGTCTCATCAGAGAGCTGGCACCTTGACACCAGGGGATTTGCACAGCCATTTACATAGTGACGGTCTTGCCATGGCAGGAGGGGTGGGGAAACACCTGGACAGGTGGAGAAGCCTGAGAACTCTGAGGGGGGGAAGAAGAGGCTAGAATTAGGATGATCCCTTCCTAGGGCATGGTGGGCCCTGGGGGGTCTGGGAGAACGCCCTGCGGAGGTAGAGAAAGCATGTCCTGCTATCTCGGACACAAACTTAACCTTCTGCCACCCGGTTAAGGACAGGTCCCATGCCCCTGACATTTCCAACATCTGGGAGTAAAGGGCACAGATACTCACCCAGGAGACAGAGCAGAACCGGATCAAGTTGATCCTGGCAGGTAGTACTTTATGTACGGCCCCTGACCCAGGACAGGTATTCCAGTAAGAACCAGGCATCATGCTGTGCGCTCGCCATTCACCATCTCGCTCGATGATCACATTAACGGGGACTATGACCGGCCCCATTCCGCAGATGAGAAAACTGAGGCACAGAGAAGCTTACGAAGCTCACCCTGGGCTGCACAACCAGCGAAAGTGGGGACTCAAAGCACATAGTCAGATGCTAGGACCTGGTTCTCAATCTCCACGACGTATAACATCATGAGGTCACGGCCTTTGCTAAAAAGCGGCGTTTCAGCAGCTAAGAGAATGGGAGCGGCAAGGGAGGCGGTTAATACCCGTTAGCCCGACAACGCAGCAGTCAGCGCTGCTGGGTGAGCCCCGCTCTGGGTGCCCCCTTCGTAACCAGCACCGAGGGGCGGGTTTACTGTCAGAAAAGAGAGCTGAAAATTTCCAAAGGGAGATGGTTCCAGCACACAGGGCACCCATCGGAATCTGAGACCCTCTCCGCATAATGTCGTTGTGGTCCTTTGGTGGCCCGGAGGGAGCCTGGGGACACCTACTGTGGAATGCTCGACACCGACGAGTCTGTTACAGCTGGGGCCCGTTAAGGCCTCTGGGATCCGGGGTTGTGGGGAGAGGGGGTTCCCAGGCACAGAAAGCTGGCCGAAAACCTCATGCTCTCCCCCTGTCCCACCTCAGCCAAGCCCGGCTCCTTCTTCGAGGGCTAGTCGGTGCCTTGCCCCCTCCAGGAAACCATCCCTGGCCCCAGTTCACAGGAACCACCCCTGCTCTGAGCTGCAGAGGCACAGCGACTGCACGCGTCACTTCTAAGGAGGGAGAATAAAGCGGTTGCTGGGAGGTCCCGGGACGTTCTGGAGACTCCCAGCAAAGTCAGGCTCTCTAACCAAGCTCGGGGGGGGGTTAAGCAGATGGCAGAGAAAAGAAAGCATCTAAATTACCCGGAGCCCCTGGGTGTGGCCCCAGCCCCAGGGTGCACGATGGCGGAGAGAGCCACGAACCCAGCAGGCGCTGACTAGCTCACGGTGCGGCAGGGCTGGGCGGGGTTCGAGGCACACAGACAGGACACCCGGGGGACGTGGCCCGGAGTCTCGGAGACTGTGAGCTCTGCGGGGGAGGCAGGGTCGAAGCCTCGAGGCCTGCTGGGATGGTGGTGACAACGCGCACAGGTCACTTCCGTCGCTAACGTGTTCTGAGGGCTCGCAGCCTGCCAGGTACCGCGTGGAGCCCTCTCCATCTCTGTCATCCCACTTTTTTCTCACTACCTTCCTTTTTTTTTTTTTTTAAGTTTATTTATTTGTTCCGAGAGAGAGAGAGAGAGCAAAAGCAGGTGAGGGGCAGAGAGAAGGGAAGACAGAATCCCAAGCAGGCTCTGAGCTGTCAGCACACAGCCCGATGCGGGGCTTGAACTCACGAACCGGGAGATCATGACCTGAGCCGCGATCCAGAATCGGATGCTTAACCGACTGAGCCTCCCAGGCGCCCCTATTCTCGCGACTTTCTGATGTGCTCTTGGTATGTCTCCACTTTGCAGATGAGGACGCTGAGGTTCAGAGAGGGACAGTCACTTATCCAGAGCCACACAGCGAGTGAGTGGACTGGAGGAATCGGAGACCCGAATGTGGGCTGCAGAAAGTGGGGGGGACTGAGGGGCTCCCAGGGGAAAGGAATAAGGGGCCCCCTTGACGGGGATGATCTCTCTGAAGGCCAAAATCTGACGAAGGAGCACTAGACGGGGAGCCAGGAGCCTTGGTTTCCGGGCCAGCTGTGCAGCCACTACCCTTGGGCAAGTCACTGCCATTCTCTGGGCTGCAGCCTCCCTACGCGTAAAATGGAATCAATGCTCTTAACATTTCGAGGATGAGGATCCTTTTGAGATTCTGATGAAAGCCCTGAACGCTGACGCACACACACCCGGTGACTCAAACCCCAGGGTGCGCTAGGCTCGGTGCACGAGGCTCTGCGTGAGCCCTGGGCTTCGGCGCCCCGGACTGGATCATCTCCGCAGCCCCCGTGGCCTTGACATCATCTGGGAGGGGCAGGTGGGTGAGGCTGGGGTGCGGGCGGCTCCGAGGACAAGCGCCCGGGAACCCCGTGGTGCCGTGACTCTCGTTCAGGGTTGCACACACAGCACGCGCCCCAGGGTGGCCTGGGCCTGACACAACCATCACCCGCGTGGCCCAGTGCGGGCCCAACGTCCCCGCGTTCACCTCTGTGTGGCCACTGGCGGCCGAGGTGATGGAGAGCCATGATAGGCTTACGCAAAGTACACGGGGGGGTGGGGGGTGGGGGGGAGGCGACAAGAAAACGGGGGCCAGGAAAGGCCGTGAATTTGCCTTAGATCTGCCGCCCCCCTGTGTTCACGGAGAGGAACTAGCTCCGTTTGCTTCGGGCTGGAAGGGGCCGCCCTGAACCTCCCTCCTCCCCTTGCCAAGATGGTTGGAGGGGGGATGGCGTGCAGGGGACACCCCCAAGTGAGGCCTTGCCCCAGGGATGGAGGGGGCACCGCAGCTCCTCTCCCCCACCCGACCCTCCAATCTGTCCTCTGACTTGCACGTCCTTCCGTCTGCTACCCTGCACCCCACTCCCCATTTCCCCTCTTTCTTTCCGGCCCGTGCTGCCTCCTCCGGGACAAAAGTGGGGGGCTGGAAACCCAGCTCCGGTCTGGCTTACGGTGGGGCCAGGGGCAGGTGGGCAGGACCTCCTCCCCTGGGAAGGTGTGGCGGACAGGCGACCCCAGCCAGCCTGGCTCAGAGATCCTCAAAGGAGGGTCACCGGGGAGGCCTCAGGGCCAGTTTCCAGAGACCCTAACCTCATCAGTCACCCCGCTGAGAGAAGTTTAGACGTCAGAAGTGAAGCGGACGGGGTGGCCCCTGCAGGAGGCCACAGCGTGGATAAAGAACCAGAAACCGTGTCCCACAGGGAGGTGAAGAAAGGGGGTGCTGCTCCTGGAGAAGAAGACTCAGGGAGCTCTCGACGGGAGTGCAGGGGCCTAGGGTGGGGGGCGAGGTGGTCCTGTTCCTGGGCCCTAAGGGCTCAGCCCAGTGGACAGGGGCCAGGCAGGGGTTCTGAGTCCCCTCTGCCTCCTCCTCACCCGTAAAGTGGCCCAAACCACCCTCAGCGGGAGCGAGTAAATGGGAGGGATGCACCCTACACTCCAGCGTCCGTGGCTTTGTCCCTGGCACGGCACTCTCGACCTTCACCCCCATAAAAGGCCGGGGTCCCCGACTCTCTACGGCTCTTCTTTCTAAGGCTCAGATCTGCCCAACCTGGGTGCCGATCCTGGCTCTGCCGCTTACTGGCCGCGTGACCTCGCCCAGGCACGTCCCTCCCTGAGCCCCGCTCCGCTCCCGATGCCTGCCTGGACTCATGTCATGGCGCAGGTGTCTGAGCATCCGCTGCCTCGATCCGCCCTGGCCCCTGGGCGCCAAACGCTCCGGGGGCTGAGGGCGACTGCCTGGGCGCCTGGGGCCTGGAGGGAGGACACAGCAGAGCCCCGGGGCAGCGTTGTGATGTACCTCGGGCACCTGAGGGTCGTGAGGCACCTGCTCCACCATTGGAGTGCCTGCCAACATCCTGAGAGAGTCAAGACTGGCTGCTTGTGTTTGGAGCCACAGCGACAGGCGTGCCTCATCCTGCCGGCTCACGGTGCGGCTCCCGCCCAGAAGCTGCTGTGTTCCTGCCAGGGAGCAGGGCGGAGGGGGTGCTGGTACGGCCACCAGGAAAAATCCCGTCCCTGTCCCTTACTGAGCGGGCCTTCTTTCCCTGAGCCTCAGCTTCCTCATCTGTGAAATGGGGCTAAGATGATCCCGCCTCCCTCACAGGCCGGTCCTATCCAAGATAACGACTGGGAGCAGCTGTGCCAGAAACAGGTGCTCAGTGAGGCCCGGCTTCTCCTCCTTCCTGGGCACAGGTATCCAGGGTGAAGGTGTGAGGGAGGGCTTGAAAATAAGAAGGTCTCAGGGGCGCCCGGGGGGCTCCGTCGGTTGGGCGTCCGACTTCGGCTCAGGTCACGAGCTCACTCACGGCTTGTGAGTTCGAGCCCTGCATCTGTCTCTCTGCACGGAGCCTGGCAGCCTCGGATCCTCTGTCCCCCTCTCTCTGCCCCTCCCCTGCTCATGCTCTCTCTCCCTCCCTCTCTCAAAAGAAAGTGTCTCTTTGGGGCACTGAAGCGGGGCCCACGCGCAAAAGCCTGGCAGGCAGGGACGGGGACCATCTCCCGCCGGTTTACTAGTCACTGCACCCACCCGTGCCTCAGTCTCCCCACCTGTAAAGCGGGAGTAACAGAAGCGCCTTCGGGGTTGCAGTGAGGACCTGAGGACTCAGCACGGCGCCTGGCGCACCGGCTGCATCCCGGCAACGTGGCTCCTGCTCTATTACCGCGCTGGTCCCCGACAGACCGCACGCAGAGGGACTGTGGCGACGCGCCTGGCGGTGGATTAATGACAAGGAAGGCACAGCTCTGTGAAGAGGGTGGGTCTCCACCCTGCCTCTTCCTCGAGCTCCCCAGGAGCTCCGGGTCAGCCTGGAGGCCAGGAACCGGCACAGGTGGCCCCTCATTTCCCTAGAGCGCATGCCTGACTGGCAGCCCGCGGGGACAGCGGTGGCGGGGATGTCCAGCCTCGGGCAAATGGTTCACGCTCTGAGCCCGGACTTGTGGCTGGGCCCGCGACCACAGCAGGGAAATGAAGAGGCCCCTTGGGCCACCGGGGACACAGGCACTTGCTGTGGCGGTCGTGCGGAGGGCGGGCCCCGGGCCCTCGGGAGCCACCTGCCCCACAGTGGGGCACGAGGGCAGCGGAACAGAGAGGGCAGCGGCTTTGGACCCCGCCGATGCCCTAAATGGTGGCGAAGACACCAGGTGGGGGAGGGGGGCAGCGGAAGAGGACCAGCTGGAAATGGGGGACCCGATGGAGCAGGTGGCAAGGGGCATGGCTGTGGGCGCCCACACCTGCGTTCACACCCCCAGAGCTCCTACTAAGCAGCCCTTCCACAGAAGGCAGAGAACAGCGACCCAGTAAGGTCAGTGTCAGGCTGGGTGAGACTAGGGGGACAAAGCCAACTCTGCTTCCATCTCAGGGTGTGACCTTGAGCAAGTCGCTCCATTTGCTCAAGGTCATTAGCAGGCCTATGCATCCCACAAGCAGCCACCACCTTGCCCTCCTGGGAGCTCCAGCCTGGGCCTCCGGGGCCCACGCTCTGTCCCTGAGCGGAGCCCCCGGGGTGAGCCAGGTGGGGGCCCCGCCAAGGGGCGGAGTCTCCATCCCCTGCTCGCAGCTCCAATACCCCGCACGCCAAGAGCGCCGATCAACGGGCCCCGGGACAGGGAGGGGTCCCGTGGCCAGCAGCGGGTTCCTTGTACATCCTTTGGAGACAGACAGGCACACGGCTTCCCCTCACCCCAAGTCCGCTGGCCCGTGTGGACTGAGACCCACAGATTCTGGGCTCATGCTAACTGGGCCACGGTTGCTCTCCTCCGCATCACGTGGCCAGTCGAGGTCTTTCCAAGGCACGTCAATGCCATGTATGGGCATCTGGGAGTCAGCACAGAGGATGGGTTTGGGAATCAGACGTACTTGGCTTTACATCCCAATGACATGCTGCACCCATGGCCACGTCCCTTCCCCGGTTTCCTCTCTGCAAAATGGGAGCATGGAGACTGTACTTCAGGCTGTTGGGATACAAAGTCCTCCAGAGGCTCAGAACCAACCGCATATACAGAGAGACTTAGCATAAGGACACTGCTCGCGCATTCCTGTTGGCTTGGTGAAACGCAAACTGTGCAGAGTACAAGACCCAGGGAAGAGTCACGGCTGAGTCCAACGGCTGTCTACTGGCAGGAATTCTTTCTTGCTTGAGGGAGGTCAGTCTGTGTTCTAGTAAGGCTTCGACTGATTGGATGAGGCCCACCGCATCGTGGAGAACAATCAGCTTCACCTGGAGGCCACTGATTTAAATGTCAAACTTACCCGAAAACCGCAATCACAGAAACATCGAGAATACTGTTCAACTAAATACCACAGCCCAGTCAAGTTGACGCATAAACTTAACCACCACAGCAGTTAACAGTGGCTGTTAGAACATATAAATGGTTAACGTGGTTGAACCATTAATTCTGTGTCTGGCGTCGTTCTAAACAATTACATGGAATAACTCATTGTATTCTGTGTGTGTGTATGTGTGTGTGGGGGGGGGGGTAGGTGTGGTGTAGGTGTTATTATCCCCAGGATGCATAACTTTTTGAAGATCATCAGCTGGGAGGCCGAGAGCCGGGATTTGAACCCAGGTTTGAACCCACCTGACTCCAGAGTGCCCGTACCTCCAGCACACAGCCCCAGACATCAGTGCCCGCCCGCCCTCTTGTCACACGAGGGCCCTGCACGCCTGTCCCGAAGGACGTATGAACACCACCATCAGCCTTTGGCGAAGTTGGCCGGTCCCCCCCACCCCCGCCAGAGAGACCACCAACTTAAGTAACAAGCATTTATTGGGTGGCATCAGAACGAATCTCATTGCCCCCTCACAGTGTAGAATCGGTGGAACCGGGAACATCTCCAGCACGTCTCCCCAGCAGACTGCCCTGGCCTCTCCAGGGAACAACGCGGAACTTAGAAGGAAACAGCAACGTGGAAGGACGCCTGGGTAGCATCATACCCTGACCGTGGGCCAGTGTAGAACCATGGTGCTTGGGGCCAGCCCCATGGGGGACTCCAGGCCGGCTGTCCTTGAGGGAGGGCCAGCACTCTTAGGGTCCCCTGGGAACTGTCCTCCAAAGTCACCCCTTACTAATCCCCGGCCACCTGCAATGCAACTCGCAGGTTTTGGTGAATGTCCACCTACTGGCTGCATCAAAGAAGGGGCCACTAGGGCCCAGGCCACCTGGAGCCACTTCTGTGCGAAGGAGGGAAGGTTCTACAGGCAATCCCAGCCCAGGCTGGACGGGAACTCAAGGCTGGCTCTCGGGTCAGAAGAAGGGGGCAGCAAAGTCTCCCTGGGCCTGTTCTACCTCGGCCAGTGGAGACTGAGTTCCTGAGGGGGAACCCTAGGCCCACCACATAGAGACTGCCAGGAAATCGCATGGCCTCCAAAGAACACAGGGACCCTGGAGAAAGGCACACGGGTGTCTAAGGCATATGGTCAGGCAGAAGTACCCGCTGGCTAGGACAGCTAGTGAGGACGGTGGGCGGCCCAGACCCAAGAGGGCAAGGCCAGCTGGTGTCCTCTGTGCCCTGCAGGCCACCCTGGGTCACACTGAATCCTGGAGAGCCGGAGGAGCCGAGGCCAAGGCCAGGAGTCCCTGTGGATGCTGAGGCTTGCCAAGGGTCCCAGAGCTGCCTCCTTTTCCCCCAGAGGATCCCGGGAGCTCCGTTACTGCCGTTCCCCAGGTCCCTGAGCCAGCGGGCCGGAAAAGAGAGGCAAAGAACTGACAGGGCACCAGGTCAGACCTACCAGACAGAAGTTCTAGCACAGCTAGTGAGACGGGGGAGTGGCCCTGTTCCTCCCCAGCATGGTCTCAAACTAGAGCCCGCACCTGCCCCTGCAGGGTGGGACAGGCCAGGATGTGGGCCGGTGTGGGGTGGGGGTGGGGGGACAGGCCTTGGCCCTGGGAAGGGGGCCGTCCCACGGGGAGCGAGTTGAAGGGGCTGGAGTGGGGCCGGTGTGCACCGATCAGCCGTCTGGACGGACAGGTGGACGGCAAAGGTGCGAAGCGGGGCTCACTGCATGTATGAGTAGCGCCAATCCCCCAGAGGCTCGTGGGTCTCCTTGATGACCTGGGGCGACGTCCACCGCAGGACGTAGTGGGGCCCTCCCGGCTTGTCATTGGTTCCTGTGGAACAGATAGCTCCGTTGTTCTCTGAAAAGACACAACAGCTCCGGGCGGAAGGGAAAGGGGGCGGGGAAGAGTTGACGGAACAACGGGGACACCGGCACAGGCAACAAGCAGCTGAACTAAAATGAGACGTGTTCACAGGGCCAAGGTTTCCCGAGCGCATCCGTGCAGCACACGGAGCCCGAGGTCAGGGGAGGCCGGAACCAGTGAGCACAGGAGGCCCACGCTCCCCGGGTCTGTGTGCCCCACCTGCAAGGAGTGTCTGGGAGCACTGTGGAGAGAGCACCGCGCTGGGAGCCAGGAGCCCCGGGGCCTGGCCTGGGCTGTGCCACAGGGCGGCTGGGACCTGGGGCAAGTGCCAGCCCACGCTGAGTTTCGGTTTCCCCAACTGCAAAACGAGGACGCTGAAGTGACCGGAGCATGGTGGTAAGAGGTGTGGGTGTTGGAACCAAAATGCCAGCTCCACCAACCTCCCAGCCATGCGCCCTCGAACAAGTCACTTCCCCTCCCTGTGCCTCAATTTACTCCTCTGTAAAATGGGAAGAAGACAGCCCAGCGCCTCACCCACAATGCTTCCTATTACTCTGAACACCCTTGAGATGAGGCGATCGAGGTCTCCTGCCAGGAACTCGCCTCCCCTCTGGAAAGGGGGACCCACTCACCAGAGGCTCGGGCCCCCCCAAAGGGCTGCTGGCCCACCACCGAGCCAGTGGACTTGTCGTTGATGTAGAAGTTGCCGGCGGCGTTCCTCAGCATCGTGGTGGCCTCCTGGACAACATCCCTACAAGGCAGGACAGTGATAAAAGGCCAGCCGGCTCCCCTCCCGCCAGCCCCAGGTCCGACCTCCTCCACCATGCAGCCCAGCCCACACCGGCCGCCCAGCTGAAGCACTAGGCCGAGCTCGGGCCCATGACACGGCCCAGCCAGTAGCTGAGGGCCCTCGGGCAGCGTCTTAGAGCCTCTGAGCCTCTTCTGGAAAGTGGTTAGCATGGCCTCCCTCACGGGGCTGCTGCACGAGCTGACCAGGAGGTCAGGCTGCGTGCGAGCGGCCCACCCTGGTCCAGTTGTCCTGCCTCCCCCCCTCCCCCACCGGGAGCTTGGGGAACCTCCAGACCGCCACCCTGATCCCAGCTTCCAATCCCAACTCCATGCTCTTAGAGACAGGCAGGGCGGCAGCTGGCGCCACGGAGGAAGGAAAAGCCAAGACTCAGGCTTGGCGCCTTGGCCCCCGGGCTCAAACATGGCCTCTGCGAGATAAGGCAGTATGCTCCTGGCCCCTGAGCCCAATTCTTCTGCTCTGCAGCCTGAGGCAAGGACCCTCAGTGGGGCCCCATCAGACCCAGGGGAGCCGGTCAAAAGCACGGATTCCCCAGCCACGCCCCCAATAAGGGGACCCCAGAATCTACATTTCAGAAAAGAGTCTTGTACCCCTGCTGGGGAGGCCTGCCTGCCGGTCAGGGCTGAGGTGAGGGGAAGGGGTGGCGTTATTTCAAGGATCCAAGTCCAGGAGGGCGCTCGTGGGGTGGCGGGGGCAGGACACCAGGCCAAGAGCGGAAGGGCGGCCGCCACTCACTTATCCTGGGCGAACACTGCCCCCGTGAGGCCGTAGCTGCTGGTGCTGTCGACCAGCCGCAGCGTCTCCTTGTACTTGTCGTCCGGGTAGACGTACACGGTCAGCACGGGCCCGAAGATCTCCTGAGACGGAAGGAAGCCCCGGGGTCAGACACCCCCCCACCCCCGCCGCCCCCGTCCCCCTGCTCTGGCCTCTGCCTCTCCCCAGTCCCCGGGGCTCGGCCCACAGCTCCGCACCTGCACGAAGAGCCAGGCGTCTGCCGCTGGGCTCCCTCAGGAGACGGCAACACTCTGCCGTGCCCTGCCCGCCCCACCCTGACCTGGCAAAGGACCCGAGGGAGCTTGCTGGCCCTCCTGGCCAGCCACCCCTGTCCCCTCCACCGCCCCTGCGCTGCCATCCTGGGCGAGTGCCTTGACTCCTCCGCCTCCGTCGGTCATCTGTAACACGGGAATGGGAACGGCCCCTCCTCTCAGACAGGTGCCCAGAGTTAAGAGTCTGTAAGTGTTCGCCGTTAAGGTCACGACAGCAGCTCGGTGGCCGCGAACGGCAGGAGTGCTAGGACACCAGCAGGGTCAGCGGTGTCAAGGACAGAGCACTGGATCTGGGGTCAGTGGGCCTGGCCCCGCTCTCCCGGGGACTGAGACACTCCCTTTCCGGGACCTACCTCACATTCCTGTCTGTGAAATGGGATAATATCGCGAGAAGAAACCCACGTGCAAGGGCCCCACGTGCGCTGTGCTCGGGTGGGAGACTGTTCTCTACGCCCCAGTCACCTCCTTCATGATGGGCTCCCGTGGGTCCTTGCTCTCAACGATGCAGGGTTCCACGAAGTAGCCCACGGAGTCGTCGCACTTGCCCCCGGCCAGGACGGTGAGGCTGGGCGAGGAGTGGGCGTGCTCCAGCCACTTCTTGATGCGGCCGAAGGACTGGGGTTGGGGATGGGGGGGGGGGGGGGGGGAGGAGGGGTGTCACAGACCGGCCGGAGGTGACGACAAGCAGCAGTGTCCCCAACACACCCCAAAGGGCCCAAATTCTGAAACCGGAGGGGGGAGATGGGAAGAAGGCAAAAGCCAGGATCCGGCGGAGTCACGGCAGAGACAAGGGCCGACGTGCACACGCGTGTGAGAGCGTTTGTGAGAATGTGTGTGTGGTAGAGCCACAACTACACCTACAGAAACACAACGCGCACAGTAACACACGCACACACCTACGCGAGGCCGCGCGTCTTCACGTTTAGGTACGTGCGTAAATACACCTGCCCGTGACGTGTACATTTACGAATGCGGATTGACGTGCACCTGCGCACGTGTGAACACACGCACGAACGCGCACGCGTGCACACAGGTGTATCTGTTTCTGTTGGAGATACGTGCACACCTTCGTGCACATGGACGTGGATGTCTATGTGGGTGACTTGCACGCACGCCTGCACACCAAGATCACGAATGTGCTCGCAGACAGGCACGTACGAGTGCACGTGTGTTTGGGCTCATGCACGAGTCGAACCAGGGGGCGACTCATCGAGCCTGGTTGCAGGGTGTGTGGGAAGCAAGTTCTCCGGTGGCGGACATTTCTGCCTTTTTCAAGCTCAGGGCGGGCGTGTCTGTGGAGCTGTCGGACCGTGGGCCTTGCCTGCAGCAGTGAGGCCGGGTCGCGCCCCCCCCCCCCCCCCCCCCCCCAGTCAAGAGCCCTGCGTCTCCTCCCTCTCCCACCCAGGCCAGGGCTCAGCCCCCCCGGGAACGCCTGCTCCGTGCCCGTACCTTGGCATCGATCACTGCAGAGAAGAAGGTCCCAAAATCCTCTGCTGGCTGGAGGCAAGGGAGGCACCGGAAGACAAGAGTCACCGAGTCACTGCAGGCCGGAGACAAAGGGAGCCCCCTCCCCGCGCATCCCAGGCCTGCCACCGCCAAAGCCACAGCGCGGGAGCCTCCAATCCCATCAGCCACCCGCTGGGCCGCGGCGGGGATGAAGCGCCACTCACGTTGCCCACTTTGATCCTGCCGTGCTCCTCCAGCAGCCGCCCTTTGATCTGCGGCCACAGCGACTGAGGCACGTAGAGGCGGGAGCAGGCGGAGCACTTCTGGCCGCCATACTCGAAGGCCGAGCGCAGGGTCCCGCTCACCACGCTGTCCACGTCGGCCGAGCGGTGCACGAAGTGGAAGTTCTTCCCGCCACACTCTGCAGGGGGGAGGGGGCGCGGGTGGAGCGCAGGCCTCTCGGCAGCAGGGCACCCGCCGTGGCGCCTGCACCTGTCCGCAGGTGCGCCCAGCCCCGACACCCAGCGGACGGGCTCGGGAGAAGGCAGGGCCACGGCCGGACATCATCCCGGAAGCCGGCGAGCCAGGCCCCTGTCCCGCTCCACGGCTGAGGAAACTGAGGCTGCGGCAGGGGTGCCGCCCACCATCGAGGCAGAAACAGAACCGGAATCCCAGGCTCCCAGGAGCCAATCTACTCCCAGAAGTGGGCACGGCTTGCTTTGCACCTTGCCAACTCCCCAGCCCAGCGAGAGGAGAGGGGTCCACTCCACGTCGGCCCCGAGGGCTGGCCCCTCTTCCCTACCCACGGCAGCGACACCCTTCCCCAGGCTCCTCGGCCTCCAGGCCCCGGCTTCCTCCCACATCAGCTAACGGCAGCTCCCGTCAGAGGCACTAAGCACCCGCCAGGCTCTGCTCAAAGCACTTTCTGCTCTGTCTCACTAAAGCTTCACGACAGCCCCACTCCCCCCACCGTTATCGTTCCCATTTTAAAGACAGGAAAACTGAAGACGCGTCTGGCTGGCTCAGCGGATAGCACCTGAGACTCTTGATCTCTGGGTCGTGAGCTCCAGTCAGAGCCTGTCTCTCCCTCAGGGCACAGTGGGAAGGAGGCAGAGAAGAGAAAACCGTGGACAGCTCCCTGCTCCCCACCTTATAAAGGGCGGCACTGGGGTACAGATGCCACAGCCGGCTGAGGGTGCACCTTCCCTGACCGCCCCCCCCCCACCCCCCCCCCGCCATCGGAGCTCGGACCAGCTCAGGAGCAAGAATGCTGAACCACCAGCCCCCGCGCTGCCTTGGACGGCCCTGGGGCCTCCGCACACCCCCTCTTTCCCTCCTCGAATTCTGCGCTGCTCTCGTCACAGCCCAACGTCACCATCTGTGCGTCCACTATCTGCCTCCATTCCCGGAACACGAGTTCCTGAGGGCTGGGTCTGTGTCTCTTGCCGTCACACGTCCCTGGTCTCCAGAAATGCCTACGTAGATGCTAAACATTTTATTTGCTGAATGACGAATGAATGAAAGGATGGATGGATGGATGGATGGATGGATGGATGGATGGATGGAAAAATGCTCATTCGGAGGCCAAAGTCCTTGGTGCGACCCCCTGGATCTAGCACAGCTGAGGCTCCACCCCTAAGCCCCTCACTTCTCAGCTTCCACAGGGCTGCCCCACCTATGGGGGCCTCACCTCTGCCTCTTCCTCTTCCTCCTTCATGACGGCCAGGGGAGGGTCCCTGGGGCCACAGGGGAGGGTGCCAGGAGAGGGGCCCTTACCTCCAGCCAGGCGTGGGAAGGTGCGGAACCGGTCCAGGTTCTGGGCCACCTGCCTCCACAGGTGTTTGAAGGTGCTGAAACCAGAGGGGAGTGCAAGGCTTAGGAAGCCAGCTGAGGTCACTGAGACAGCGAGGGCCTTGGGGGGTGGGGAGTAGGCACCACCACAGGAAGAGACCCAAAAGCCTAGCGGGCGGGGGCAGGGGTCCCAGCGAGGGGGGCAGGGAACTGAGTAGGCGGGGGCAGGTGAGACACCTGGAGAAAGGTGACGTCTGGGGCCCACGGGGAGGCAGCAACGGCAGGCCTGGCGGCAAGAAGACGCAGGGAAGGTTGCGCGGGGGTCCTGCCTCAGACGCTCGTGGCCACGTGACCTGACACTCATTACTCGACCTCTCTGAGCCTCAAACCGTGCACCCCGCCCGGGCACGGGAGCGAACAACCCACCCGGCAGAGCTGTTCCGTGGCAGCTCTAATGTGGGTCAAGTGCTCAGGTCAGCGCAGCCGCGCTTCAGGTGCCCGGTGGGGGGCCAGACGCCACCATGGTCCGGGAGAGGCGCCCCCAGCCCAGCGCCCGGGGCTCTAGAGGCCAAACCAAGGAGCGCCCTGGGAGAGAGAGCTCAGGCCCCCACCTCCTCCCCAAGATCCAAGTGTGACCAACCTCAGCACCACAAAACAATAAAAATGCTAATCACCAGGGAGCCTGCGACACAGTAGCTAATACTAATTTATGACTTTCCTACCTTTAAGCCCGCTGCTCGTCAGAGCATGGCAAATGGGGGCCAGGCCCGCTCCGCCCGCTAATAGGCAGGGACCCGTAGGGCCCGCACTGGCAGAGCGGGTCTTTTCGGAAAACGGTCCTCCTCAGCAATTCTCACGCCGCCACCACACCCGGCAAACCCTAGCCGGAAGGGGGGTAGGGGAGCCTGAGGCCGGGGAAGGGAGACTGGAAGCCACCGCAGGTGTCCCCAGGGACACCTGGAAGGACCCCAGTGCCGACCCCGACATCTCCACTCAAATGACCCTCGGGCACCTCAAACTCCAAGCGACCGGCATGCGATTCGTCACTTTCACCCAAGCCCTCCAGGCGCCCACCTCGGTGCCCTCTGGGCCCCCTCTGCCAGAGCCCGGACGTTCCCACACACAGCCCTCCTCCGCCGATCCGAGTCCTCGGACAAGTGACCGCATCTCCCTGCCACTTGCTCTCTGGGATCCATTCCTCCCGTCTCTACTCTGGTCAGGCGTCTGCTGTCCCTCCCTAGATGCAGACACGCGGACAGCCTCCTCGCTGGTCTCCCGCTTCTGGCCGCCAGCGACTTGCGCACAGGGCAGTCGAAGCGATCATCTAGGACGGAGGCTGCGAACGCAGGGGCCCAGCAGGGCCAGGCTGGGAACGGATGACCAAGTATGCAGACAGCCAGGGCCTGGTGAGGGTGACAGGGACCACAGAGCACCCGGACCCCACCTCCAGCCAGGGGGTGCCACGGGGGACACGGAGGCCCAGAGGGCTCAGGTTCCCAAAAGAAGCTTGAAATCTCAACTGGACTTTTGCATGAAACTGCCCCAACTGTGCCAGGATGATCCATCTTGATAAGGAGTCAAAGAGAACAGAGCCACTTCCCACGTCCAGCTGGAGAACTACCATTTGCAATCTTTGCTCGAAACCAAGCTGCTTAATGCACACCCCTGCGTGTAAAGCTTCCTGTGGCTCCCGTCACCTTCGGGATGAAGTGCGGACACCCCGGCGGGCTCTCAGGGCCTCACAGCCACGGGACTAAACCTCCCGAAAGGCAGGACTTGTCCATCCACCTGTTCGCGGGACATACACCTGCCGGTGAGTAAGTGAGGAGTCACGATCGAACCACTTCCTGTCTGCCCTCGCTCACCTCGGCCCCGGAACTCTAAGCTCCAAGCCACAGGGAACCACCACCTCGCAAGGCGCAGGGGCTCTGGCCTGGAGGCCCGGCATGTGCTGCTCCCTCTCCTACAACACTCTCCCTCCCCGCTCTCTGCTCAGCCGTCTCCTCTGCTTAGGTGCATCCTCCTCCGAGAAGCCTTCCTGACTCTCCTCCTCCAATTCATTCCAAGCTCCCTGTGCCCCTCCCAGTGACAGCAGTGGCATCAAACTCAGCGTCACCAAACATCCGTAGGCTGCATCCTGCCTGTGAAGCTCTTCCTCTTTGCTAACTCACCGGACCCTCACGATGACTCTACAAGGTAGGGACCATCATTCCTGGTGAACAGGTCAAGAAATGGAGGCTCAGAGAGGTGACGTGGGCCACCGGTGGCCAAACAGCAAGAGTGGGTATGGTCAGTGCCCGACCGCCAGCTCCCGCACTGAGGTCGTGAGGCGGCCGCTTGGCAAACGTCCCCACGCCACCCGGCCCGCCCCAACCCGGGGACTTACGGCACGCTGCCTGTGAAGTTGATGCCGCAGAGGTGCTCTGAGCTGGTGACAGTGTCCCCAAACGTGGGCCCGTCAGCCGGCACAAACTGGATGATATTGGGGGGCAGGCCAGCCTCCCGGAGGATGCGGTAGACAGCAGAGCTGGCCAGCATGGCCGTGTCACTGGGCTTCCACAGGACCACGTTGCCCTGCCCGGGAGACACGGTGACGAGTCACAAGGCCAGGGGTCACCAGCCCCGACTCCCATCCCATCCCATCCCGAAGCACGGCCATCCCTCACCTGGAACCGCCAGGCCCCCGGGGCAGGCCAGCACGTCCCCTACAGGACCCCACTCCTCCTCCAGGTGTCGGACACGGTGCTCTAAAAGCCCTAAGTCAGTGAGACCACACCCCGCCCTGCCCGCCCCCCGCACTCTGGCCAAGGCCACTCTTCCTCTGGAAGCCTGTACAGACTGGTCCTGCCAGCACCCCTCAGGCAGGTCTGTTCTGGGTGTTTCCATGACACTGGGCACTCACTGGGTGTGGCCGGGCAAGCGCTCACAGGGCTGTCTCTACACGTGTCCTGGGTGAAGACACGTGGGCGCCTGGGCGTGTGCGTGTCTGTCTGGGTGCGGATGCACAAGGACAGCCTGGGGCAGGACCATCCTCAAGATCAGCCAGCCGCCCCACGTGGGGCCCAGGCCCCGCCATCGTCAGCCCTCCCTCGAGCCACCTCCAAAGGCAGGGGGGCATCAGCCCCATTCAGCAGGAGCTCATGAGGGGGACGGCTGCCTCCACCCTGGCAAGGGCAGGAGAGCCAGGGACTCTGAATCCTCATCTGCGTCACCGTTTCCTAGATCTGACAGATAAATCAGAGAGTACACAGCAGGCACTCAAAAGCGATGTGTCCTCACCATCAACGTTCTCCACATACGGAGCCCGCACCAGGCCAGACGTGACCCGTGTGCGGCTTCGCTCGCTCATCACAACCCTATTATACGTGGGCTTTCCTAGATCTCCACTTGGAGGAGGAGGAAACTGCCTCAAAGAAGTTCAGGGGACTGGCCTGGGGTCCCCCGGAGCAGGGCAAAGCTGGGGTCCAAACCAGTCTCTGGCCCCAAAGTCTTTCCACGGGCCCACACTGCCTCTGCCTTCTGGGCATCTCCCACGACCAGGGCTGGGCCCCTTTCGTTGGCTGAGATGAGACAGAGAGCCAGCAGCCCCGTGCCCGCCCGCTGCCCACATCTCACTCACCATCAAGGCTGGCGCCCCCGCCAGGTTGCCGCCGATCGCCGTGAAGTTAAAGGGAGAGATGGCCGCCACGAAGCCCTGGGGTGGGAGGGGGGGTGCGGTGAGGCCAGGCTCAAGGCTTCCAGCAGGCTCCCACCCGCCCCGCCACCCGAGGGTACCTCCAGCCCCCGGTACACGACGCTGTTGGTGCTGGGCGGCACGCTGAGGGGCTGCTGACCCTCCAGCTCCACGGCAAACTTGGCATTGAACCGGAAGAAGTCGATGAGCTCAGCCGCCGCGTCGATCTCCGCCTGAATCACCGTCTTACCCTGCGTGCAGGACGGCCGGGGGTCAGCGGCCGCAGACGTGCCTCCCGACGGCCCCTTTCCAAGACCGACCGTGTGCCCACGGTGACGTCATGCCCACAGTGCTGGCAGCTCCTTCCCCCCGGGGTGAGGATGTGCCCCCGTCAGGGGCATCTGGACCAAGAAGCGGGAGGCAAACGTCTGCTTATGCTGCCCGTTCCTCCTGATGGCAAACGTCCCAGGGGTGGGGGAGGGCCTCATGGGCTGCAACATGGGGCTCTTCCGGATCAGGGCAGCCCCTCCTTGGCACACACGGTCACTGGCAGCTGTCATCCCGCTTGGGACCTGGAGCTACAGAAGCCACGGTGCGCTGGCCCTGGCTCTACGAGGCAGCCACGCTTCCTACAAGCGCCAGAGTCGTTAGTCAAATAAAGCACCTTCATCTGGTGGCAGACTGTGTGCGCCTCTCCCTGCCCAAGCGTGGCTCACCCGGGACGCTGGGGAGCCCACGATGCCACCCCCACCAGGGGCTGCTGAGAATCCGGAGGCACTTCGCTGGTGAGGAGTGGTCATACCACCTCCGTGCGGCAGAGGGCGCTCTCGCCACAGGACAGTGAGCAGGCATGGGGGCAGTGGGGTGGCCGCCCCAAATGCCTAAGGCTCGCTGCTGGGGAGGGTGACATTAACCCTTCGCCCTCGGCTCCCTTCCCAACTTTGAGCTGCTGATGCTACTCTGGCTCAACGTGCACTCAACCGAAAAAAGCCTATCAGGAGCTTCTGTGACTCCAGAGAGATGCTGTGTGTAGCCCAGGAAGACGGAGAACAGTTAACCGGGATCGCTGTCTCCAAAAGGCTTGTAAAGGGGTGACAAACACACAACTCATTACACCCAGTGCGATCTGAGCCGTACTGATGCACACACAGCGTGCTACAGGACCACAGAGGTGGGGCTCATCTTTCTGGACAGAGAAGAGTCTCGAAGCCCCACGGAGGAGGTGGTTTCTGGGCTGGATCTCAACAGAAGAGTCCACAGGGCACAGAAGAGTGGGCATTCCAGGCAGGACACCGGGCAGAGGCAGGGAGACGGGATGCCTGCAGGGCCCAGGGATCTCGCTAAGTCCAGGCTGGCGGCCTCCTGGGCAGGATGGCCTGGCGGGGAAGGGCAGAGCGGCCAGGGAGCTGGACAGAGGCCGGAAACAAGGGGCCCTGAGTGCCGTGCGCAGGACTTGGGACGTGACGGTTGGTGACGGAGAGACCCTCGTGGTGTGGAAGGCTGGAGGGACTGCCTGGAGGTGTCAGAGAGACCACTCCGAGGGCCGCGGAGGTCTGACTGAGGCTGGAGGGCTGGACGGGACCTCAAGGACATCCTCTGGCTCCAGCAGGCACAGCACGTCCTGGTACCCAGAAGCTGCTTGGCTGACGTGTGCTGCATCGGAGGGAGTATGACCGCCTCCCACACCCCACCCCGGCTGTGCCCATGGGCACCTCACCTGTCCCACCATGGTCTTGGCCAGGACCTCAGCCCTGCGAGGCCCGCTCAGCATATCTGCGGCCTTCAGGAAGATCTGGGCCCGGTCTGCAACAGGCTTCAGGTCCCACTCTTTCCTGGCAGCCAAAGCGGCCTCGATGGCTCTGTTGAGTAGGGCCTAACGAAAAGGAAAAGGTTGGGAGCTGCCTCCTAGAACAGGAAGGGCTCCAGGGGGATGGGCGAGAGAGGAGATTGGGGATCATTCATTCTCCAAGGACCTGTGGCTTCCTTGGCCCTCAGTGCTGCCCACCACAACTCCCCCCCACCCCCAACAGCTCCAGACGTGGTGTCCCATCACCTGCTGGCCCAGCCAAGGCTCAGAGCCAGTCCTGCCACCATCTGGAGGTCTGAGGGACCTCTCAGGGTAGGTCAGCACCAAGTCCCTCCATGGTCAAACCTGTACCACTTTCTCTTGTGGTCTCATCAGGGCCTCCCCTTATTCCAGGGGCCCCCAAACCCACCAGCTAGAGCCTCCAGCCCTCAAGGTCAGGCGCCTGGCCTTGCCCTTGCTCGGCCAGAACCCCAGCCTGAGATATTCACTTGCTACCGGCATCCCTGATGGCAACTGTCCCCGGCCGCCTGAACGCTGGCTCCTAGACCCCCTGCCACAGGGCACCCCAGCCCTTCTCGCCGGCCCTCCATGATGCCGAGCCTCTGTCTGGCTTTCCATCCAGGGCGTCTCCAATTTCTCCGACTCAGCCTTGAAGACTCTACTCTCCCTCAAAAGCCAGGCTGCCTCACGGCCACAGGCATGTGAGGGGACATCAGCCTTGGCCCACACAGCTCTCCTCTGGCTCAAGTTAACCACAGCGGGCCTGGCCTTGTGAAAGACTCCGCCCCCCCACGGCCAGAGAGGGAAGAAGCGACGGACAGCATGTCAGCAGCCAGCAGGGCAACACGGGGACAGTCCCCCACCCAGACTCACCTTGTCTGCATAGCAGAACTTGGCCACCTTGTGTCCATGGTTGAAGGGCTGAAAGACGAGAGAAGAGTGAGGTCCCTGCCCAGGAGGGAGGTGCCAGGACGGGTGGGGACATGGCCGGGCTCAGAGCTCGCTTTCTAGGCAACAGCCGTCAGCACGCTCACTCTCTTCCCTCCAATCCCCTCCAATCCCCACACTGATCTCTCTCACTTGGGGGTTACGGAGCACCTGCTGTTCGGTGAGGGAGATGGTTCCCACTCCAGAAGGTTCATGGTCCCGAGAAAGGCAGGGACTGCACAGCCTCAGGGAAAGCGTGGACTTCGTGGTCAGACAGACACGGGATCGCATCCCAGCTCTGCCACCCGCTAGCTGGGGGCCATATGTAAGCTGAGTCCCCCTTTCCAGGTCTCCCCATGTGGGAAAGGGGGACCCCCCCGCCTCACGGCATGGGGAGGGGGGGCCAAATGAGCTCACAGGCGAAAACGCTTCCGGAGCAGGCATGGCACACGGCTGCGGCTCAGGAAGGGGTGATGCCACCATGGGAGGCCCCCAAACGAGACACGGGAGTTGAGAATCGCTCAGGATTTCTGCTGTGCCCCAAGTGCCCAGGGGACAGAGCAACCGCTTCTCCAGCCGCTTGCACGGGACCCAGAGACACTCATCTCGAAGGGAAGACCCTCAACAAATATTTACACACGGAACCCGGCAGGGCCGCGTGCGAGCGTAAGCAACGCAGCAGGGAGACGTTTCACTTCTTTATGCCACAATTATCAACACTTCTGCCACCCACCCGTCGCCCGATGGGCCCTTTGGGGCTTTCCTGTCTAATGTGGCAGCCACCAGCCGCATATGCATGCTGACGTTTCAACTCAGCCACTCTCGGCTGGCACCTGGCACAGCCCTGAGGGGCCGGGCAAACTGACCGATCCCAAGTTGTGCTCCCAGGGCTCCAGGTATCACGCCCTCTGGCCGCTGATCCAGCAGTGGGGACTCCGGACGCCTCCTGTGGGCGACTCCCGCCCCGAGCCATCCTCGGAACCCTCAAAGCGGGGGCCTAGGGTCTCCTCCCTCACCCCTGCACAGCCTGCTCAGGATTCCATCTGGACAGAGCCACAACATGCCTCCCTCCCCCATCTGCGAAAGGGTACAGCCCTTTACTCTCCCCGAAATTACAGATCTAGGAGTTTCCTGGTCCGTCCAAAGTATACGCCAGTTCCTGGCTCTATAAACCCCAAGCAGGTGTCATCACGGGGCTTAGCCTACAGTTAGCCCCTAAGCCTCGCTCTGGAGAAATCCACCAGGGATAACGGAAGATGCTGTGTGGACGCCTCGGGATCTTTCTTGCCTGTGGCCAGGACTCAGTCGCGGGCTGGGCACAGCGTGGCTGTCCGGGCACATGTGACATGACACAAAGCCCACACTACACCTGCGTGAGGACCAGGGCTGGTCAGGGGGAAGCCTCTGCACATCAGGTGAAGGATTCCCAGGCCTGCCCCTGGGGCCCTTTTTTTTTCTCTCTTTTTTGACAAACTAGCTACAGGTTCCACTTAAGGGACAGGGAGAGGCACCGTCACAGCTGACGCGGCCTCCTGCACGCGGGTGCTGTGCACTTGACAATGACCCTACATGGAACCCCCATTTTACACACAAGAAGACTGAGGCGCGGGGAGGTCAAGACCCGACTGGCCCAGCTGGGGTCAGGTGCCCCCTTCAGCAGCCTCAAGGAGTGGGGCCACACGGTTTCAAAGGCGGCCACCAGCCAGCACCGTGGGGGCAGGCAAGGAGCTCCCGTGTCCGGGCACAGACCCTCCGCGGAGGCAGGCACCACACTGGTCCGCCTGGGGCTGGCGTCCCCGGGGCTTGGTTCCCGGCTCTCTGACAGCTTCCTCCATCCTGGCTCAATCCCGGCTGTCTACTCTCCTTCCCACCACAAACTCCCCAGCCGCCCATGAGCCCTGGACATGCGTGGGCCTACGTCCAGCCTCACACCTTCTGCCAAGCCCTCGCTTTTTTACTCTGCTGCCCCGAAACTAGAAAGCATACTCTTGTGACAAGCGACAGGGCTCTTCTGGAAAGTCTCGCCCTCCTTAACCCCCCTCCAGGGACTCCCCAGCACTCCCAGAATAGGTTCCTTCACCACAGCCGACAAGAACCTCAGAAAGTCACCGCCAACGACCTCTCCTTCTCTCTGTGGGGCCCCGCGTCCCCGGCCCCCCTGGCTTCCTCTCTGTGGCGCACTGGGCCTGTCCCCACCTGCGGGACTCTGCCCGAGGACCCCTCTGCCCGGCAGTGAGCCCCTACCCAACCTCATCCTTGGGGCTCGACTCAGCGGCCACCACTCCAAAGAGGCCTCCGACCGCCCAGCCCCACGTGGCCCCCGCGTCGCCGGCGTGGCACCTGTGCCTCCCACGGTCCCTCACCAGCTGGAACTCACGTCTCTTTCCTCGTTGACCCATGTGCCATCCTGCTGTCCCCCAGGGCGGCTCCGAGAGGGCGGAGCCATCTGCCCAGGGCCTGGGCCCGAGAAGGCGTGGGTGGCTGGCGGGATTTTATTACCACGACTTACAAGTGCTCTGCTAGAAAGAAGGGCTGAGGCAGATTTCTGGCTAATTCGGCCACAGAGAAAGCCGCCTCGTCTGCATTCCAAGGCCCTCATGTTGCAACCGGTTGGACTGCACGAAGCTAGAAGCCCCACGTATGCCTGTTTGCACAGAGTTTCAAAACACGTATCTGTGTATACACACACATGCACACACACACACTTTTTTTTTTTTTTTTTCCATAGCTGAGGTGGGTATTTGCTTTAAGCCTTTCTGAGCTACAAAGGGTCATGGCCACACAAGGCATAAGAAGGGATGGGGCGGGTCCTCTGCCAGGGGCTCGCCCTCAGGCTCCCTCATGGGGATGTGCTGCAAACTCCCAATCCTGGCCAAGACCCCCAACGGTCACAAAAGCAGGTCACTCCTACCTTTGACCCGACAGACAGGTGGGGCACAGGTGCAGGGGACACTTCTCAGCCCTCAGCACAGACCACAGGCCTCTGGCACTTCTTAGGAAGAGCAGGCTGCCTTACGGCTATCCCGCGTCTCGCAAAAGCTCCGCTGAGGGAAGCACTCAGGCAGGTGCCTGAGGGACTAGCAGGCCGGCCGGCCGGCCTCCCGCTGGGGCCAGAGACACAAAAGCGGTGAGTGGAGAGGGCTGGCATCGTGCGTGGGAGTGGAGACTGGGGGGTGGGGGGTTGGGGGGGGGGGAACAGGGCCCCCAGAGAGCCGCCCACTGCCGCGTTCTAGCACTGTGGTGCCCAGCAGGAATGCCAGCCTTGTGCGGCCACATCTTCCCACCCCCCAGAGAAGCCGGACATGGGAGTCTGTACCCAAAATCTCCCCATCGTGAGGAGATGGGGGAAAAAAGCCACAGGTGTCAGTTTGCACCCTGAGCCCCAGATGGAAAAGCTCCCCCAGCAGCAGACACGGGCCTGCAGGGTGGCCCCTTGGCACCCCCAGGCACTGGGCCGTGAGGATGTCCTCAGCCGGCACCAAAGGACAGGGCGCAAGACGGCGGCCCCGTGAAACACCGCGCATGCGATGGGAGACTCCCGTGGGGACCCTGCTTCTCACATCACCATGTCCTCCCACCACCCTTGGGAGAAATTCTCTCCGGCCCCGTATCGGGAATGGCTTCTCCCATCGTGCAGGTGGATTTCAAGAACACCCTGACTAGCGTGAGTGATGTTCTCTTCCTGGGGTCACTGGAAGGCCTCAAGGCAAGCCTGGGCCGTCTGCCACACCTAGGGCGCCACGGTTCTCACTTTGCGGCCAGGAGGTCACAGCGAGATTATCCTACCGCACTGTATGTGAGTCAATACACTGCCTCCAACTCTTCCCTAGAAATAGGGTGTGAGGGTGCCTTGGTGGCTGCCGGCTGAGCGTCCGACTTCGGCTCAGGTCATGATCTCAAGCCTCGTGAGTTCAAGCCCCGCATCAGGCTCGCTGCTGTCGGCACAGAGCCCGGTTCGGATCCTCTGTCCCTCTCTCTCTCTCTCTCTCTCTCTCTCTCTCTCTCTCTCTATCTCTCCTCCTCCCCCACTTGTGCGCTCTCTCTCTCAAAAAAAAATAGACATTAAAAAAAAAAAAAAAACAGAAAAGGAAAGAAAGAAATAGGGTGTGAATGAATCTATCATGTGGAGACACGACAGGGCCTCTCAGATGCGCCTCTAGAGGGAGCCTGGCTCCAGCAGGAGGGCTTCTAGGAGGCGGCGACACGTGGCCAGGCCCCGGGTGCTCACCTCAGATGAGCTCGTCTTCTGCTAGAGCAGCAGGTTCCAAAACAGAGGCCAGGGCCTGGGTGACTGTCCCTTCTTTGGAGGGATCACCCCAGTTCTGACGTTCTGTCCTTCCTTCCTACTCTCTAGGTGGTCGACTTTTCTAAAGAAGACGGCGAAGCGGGTGGCAGTCACAGGTTTCACTCCATCTCGGCGGGCATGAGGTTGGCACCTTTTATGACTATACTTCCAAGGCGGCTTTGGGCAGTGAGCTATCGGTGCACGGAATTCAAAATCTGGGAGTGGACCAGACAGCCCTTTGCAGGCGGCGACGCTGTGTCAGCAGCTGGTGTATTGCCTGACGGCCAGACCCCAGACTCGGGGAGACGCCCCACCCGCGCGCCAGACTCACCGACACCTGGTACCGTACGTCCGAGGTCCACACCTCTTCGTCCCCCACCACACACGGGATGGCTTCCGTCCGGCCCTTCAGGTCCTTCAAGGCCTGGGGAGAGGACGACACAGCGGATGGGCACCCACCTCCCCTCCCTGCCCCACCCACGAGCCCGGCACGGAGTCCGCAGACACAGCTGCCCGGCCAGAACGGGTATGAGAAGGGGCCCGGGTCTGAGGGCAGGGAGCGTCTGCTCCCCTCGGGGGACAGCAGGACTCAGCCCCTGGCCACTGTCCCCTGCTGTCCTGAGGGAAGGGGAGGCCAATGTTGACGGTCTTCCCGTTATAAAAAGATCAGAAAACCGTATCTGAAACGTATGGGAAATCTCACCATTTTTAAAATCCTGGCAATTAGTGGGAGAATGTCTTTAAGCATACAACACCTGTGGGCTTACAACCCCCGACCTGGACTGAGCCCCCAGGTGGCCCCGGGCCACACCCTGCTGCTCCCAGCCTCTCCGGTCCTCCAGTCGCACGGCTGTCCCAGACCTGGTCTCCTTCCCAGGCTGGGGGCAGGTGCAGAAGGGGGTGGTGACTGGAGGCACGGAAAGGGATCCTGGGGGGGCTGCCCAAGGCTGTCCCCGCTCCCTCCCTACCCCCACTGGGTGTCCCCACCCACCCCTTACCTTCTCCAGCGCATCTCTCTCAGGGCTGCCCTGCGTGAATGCCAGGACGGGTTCATTGGCCACCGTCAGGGAGGGGGTGTGCCTCCACCGCAGCCTGGGGTGCAAGGGCAGGGGACAGAGGCAGACGGGTCAGTGGTGGCCACTGCCAGACCCAGCCCCTCGACCTCCAACAGCGGGGAGGGGCATCCTGGGCTGGCCCAGAATCCCAAAATCCAGAGCGAGTACAGAGCCAGGGGATGGGGGGAGAACTGGCCCTGGGGTCCAAAATCCAAGCTCTAGTCCCGGACCTGCCAGTGTGTGCCCCTGGGCACGTGACCCGCCTCCTCCGGGCCGGTCTCCACATCCGCTGAGAACAACCATACAAACTCACACGGCTGTCTGAGGTGTAATCGACGCAAAACCCCTTCTCAGCGTTTTGCACCCACGGGGAGGGCTGACTCTCCCTGGGCTTCCCCACGATACAGCCCCTTTCCCAAACGGCCCCGGGTTACTGCTTTCCCCAGCCCGAGAAGGCAGCCCGGCCCAGAGCGCAGTCTCATCAGAACGCGACCCAGCTGGGATTCTCTCGGCACGAGGCGCTGAGCTCCGGGTGGGCGAGAACATCCAAGATGTGGGTCGTGCCCTTGGAGGAGCGCCCCGAGCTCAGCTCGCAGCCACAGGGAGGGCTGGTTGGGGGGCTCAGGGTCTGAGTCCAGGGTGCCGAGTTTCAAAACTTCCTTGGCCTGGAGACCCTACTGAGCCTTGAACCTTATGACCCCACAGACGGGTGACCACTAGTGACGACCCCCCCTAACGTGTCTGGGACTGGAAGGGTGGGGGACAGATGGGGAAGAGCCAGGACTTGAGGTCATTCATTCCAGAGCTGGAGCACCAGCTGGAGGACTCCTCCAGGCCACAGGGGCCCTCGGCCTGTGAGTGCTGGGGGCACTTTCATCCATCCTTTCTCCCTGGGAAGGGTCTGGCTCAAGGACCAGTCTGGAAGACCCAGAGGAAGAACACAAAGCCAGGGGCCACGCGGGCCAGCCCTTCCTTCACTCCACAAGGTTCCAGGGCACCTGCTGTGTCCCTGACACTGCTCCAAACACTGGAGATAGAGTGGTGGCCTAGACAGCAAGGCCTCGGGCTACACGCAGCCGACCTTCAGTGAGGGCCACGGACGAGCGACACTGTGATGACAGAGGGGATGTGAGAACGAGCAAGGAGAAGGGCAGGGCGGCCCTAGCCAGGGTGGTCAGGGAGGGCCTCTCTGAGGAGGTGTCCTTCTGAGGGCCATCTGGGCTCTGAGAAGGGCTGGGAAGAACATTCCAGGCCCAGGGGAAAGCAAGTACAAAGGCCAGGAGCAGGAAGCACGACAGGAAGAGCTGAGAGGGGCCTGTGCCGTCCCGGAGGAAGGAGGGCAGGGCCCGGTTGCCCAAGATTTTGCCTAACGGCAAAGTGAGCTCAGGCCTCCTCCCTCCTCACCTCCCCCCCCCCCCCCCCGCAGCACCCCCCACACCCAAGGAGGCGTGTCACGTTCCTCAGGCCCCGCCCCGCCCCTAACCAGAGGCAGAAACCTCCCACCACCCCCTGGGGTTACGATGGAGAGCTCGGGAGACAGCAACTACAGATGTGCTGGATGAGAAGTCAGAGTCCACACAGACCCCCTCTGCCTGCTGTGGGGGGTGGAGAACGGAGAGGCTGGAAAATGGCGGCAGCCACGAGCCTCAACACCAGTCGGGAAAGCGGGGGGCAGCGTGTGCGTCTGGGGCCCTCTGGAAGGTTCCAGCAGCATCTCTCCGGGCCTCGGAAGCAGCAACCACCACCACCGATCAGCCAATCAGATCCCGCCACCTCCTCTGGCAGCCAGGGTGCCGCCAGGAGGAGTGTGGGCTGGGGGCCTGGAGGTGCGCGCCCCAACCCCAGCCTGGACCCCAGCTCCCAGGGGGTGCCAAAAAGCGCAGCTCTGGAAGCAGACAAATCTGGGACCGCAACCCAGACGCGCTTCGCGACATCAGCCTGTTATTCCAAACTCGGCAGGCCTCGGACTCCCCGCCTGAGAGATGGGGTCGAGGCCACGTGCCCCGCAGGGTCAGCGTGAGGTTGAAAAGTGCTGGCCTCTCCTCACCCTCCTGCTTTGTAGCTCTAAGAAAACCGCCTTCTAAAACCGTTTTTAATGTCTATTTTTGAGAGAGAGCAACAGAGCAAGCAGGGGAGGGGCGGGGAGAGACGGAGACACGGAATCCGAAGCAGGCTCTGATCTCCGAGCCGTCAGCACACAGCCCGACGCGGGGCGCGAACCCGTGAACCAGGAGATCATGACCTGAGCCGAAGTCAGACGCTCAACTGACTGAGCCACCCAGGCGCCCCAGAAAATTGTCTTCTAGAACGTTACTGCACCAGGAGAGCCTGGCGGGCTCAGTCCGTAGGGCGCATGACACTTGATCTCAGGGTCACAAATTAAAGTTCCGTTTAAAAAGTATCTATGTATTTTACTATGTTTTATATAGTAACATAGTCTATGTATATTTTTTGCTATGTTATATATAGTAACTTATTCTATGTATTTTTTTACTATGTTATATACAGTGACATACTCTCTCTATATATTATTTTACTATGTTATATATAGTAGCACATTCTATATATGTTACTGCACCAGGCCAGGTGTTCAAAGGCAAATTGGCTGTCAAACACCCCCAAGGTCACCACAATCAGGGGCTAACCCTGGGGGTTCTCAGTAAGTACTGCTGCAATAAATTTAACACCACATTCCATCCAGCTTAAAATGCAGAGTGCGGTAGCTACCAGCCCTCCGGCACCTGTTCCCTCCCAGGCCTCTCTCTACCTTCCCCAGGGCAGAGGCCCACTGTGACCACAGGATCACTTTCTCCAGGGCTTCCTCTATGCCTGGCAAGTCTCCAGGCCGTGGCCCAGCTGCCCATCAGTCCGAATGTGGGGAACAGAACTGAAAGATCAGCCTGAGTCCACGATAGCCAGAAATAACCCAAAGACACCTGACAAAACCACCCACCCCTTTGATTTTGGCTCCTGGGCCAGTTGGGATGAACAGGAGTACCCTTCCTGGGCTCCAGGGAAGGCAAAGAAGAATCACTCACAGGGCCTGGAGCCTCTGGTGAGGATCTTCGAGGCCCTTCGAGGCCCTTCGAGGCCGTAGGAGGCAGGACTGCATTCCTTAGTCACGAGCACACATTCTACACAGCAAGGGCCAAGAGACAACTCAGATAAGGGCAACAAAACTTGCCTATTTACTCATCATGCATTTTCTGAGCACTTACCAGGTGCCTGGCTCTGGGATGCAAAGGTGAAGCCAGCCTGCCTTTGTCAGAGCAGCTCTCGGCCCTGCCACTTAGTCTGAACTTGACTCAGGGACCCCTAACAACCTGGGTGCCCGTTCTGCTCATGACCTGGGCCTCTGAGCTCAAGCTGCCCCTCTCCACCCTCTGCAAGTACCAGGATCTGAGCTAAAAAGGTCACAACACTGGGGCACCTGGGTGGCTTGGTCGGTTAAGCATTTGACTCTTGGTTTTGGCTCAGGTCACAATCTCACAATTCCTGGGTTCCAGCCCCGTGTCAGGTGCTGACAGCACGGAGCCTATTTGGGATTCTCTCTCTCTCTCCCTCTGTCTCTCTGCCCTTCCCCTGCTCATGAGCTCTCTCTCTCTCTCTCTCAAAACAAACTCTTTTAAAAAAATTAAAAAAAAAAAAAGGTCACACCACCAACACATGGTCTGCAACAGAACTGGACAGAGCTTTGGGTCAGCCAGTGCAACCCCAGAACTTTACAGAGGGGAACACTGAGGTTCAGAAGTGTAGGGCCCGAGCTCCCAGGTCACCCTCGGCCTCCACCCTGGTCCCAGGGCACCCTCGGACCTGGACTGCATGCCTGCAATGGCCAAGCTGCTCCACTGTCCCCAAGCAACTCTCCAACACAGGCCAGAGTTAGTTTAAACATGAAAACTTGATCACACACAGAGAGAGCAAGCACTCCGCCCAAAACCACTCCATGGCTTCTCGTTTCTTCCACAACAAAAAAATCAGAATCCTTACTGAGGCCTCCAGACTCACTTCCCATCACCACCCGACCCCCCCCCCCACCCCCGCCCACTTCGTGGGCCACCCAGGTCTTCTCTGGAGTCCCCTCTGCTTGGGAGGCTACCCTCACAGCGCCTGGACGGGGCCCTGTCGGGCCATCTCAAAGCCCCCACGCTCTTCCCAGGGCACCACTGACGGTGTCGTCTCCCCCAGGCCGGCCTGCACCCACTCGGCTCACCACCGGCCACACTGCCTAGGACGCAAAGGACACACTGGTAAACCTTTTGTCAGATTCATCAAGCAGAAAAGAGGGAGGAAAACAACAACAATGAACACCCAGGTGTTGTCAGAAGGACACCAGGCCCCCAGGACAACACCAGACCCCCAGGACAGGACTCCCATCCCAGTTAGCTCTTCTGCTAACGCCTGGGGGCTGGATGCAGGTCCCCAGTGACTAGGGCCAGGGGTGACCAAGGCCCAGGAGAGGAGCAGAAAGGAAACTAGCGTTGCTTCATTCAGCTTCCAGACTTTCCCGGCTGGTATCTGGGACCTGATAAGGCCAATCCTCCTTATCGCCAAGATGAGGGGCCTGGAGCAGAGAGGTAAGCAGAGAGAAAGTGCGGGGGCCCCAGGGCAGGTCCAGAAGGGAGCGGCAATCAGGCCCAGGCTGAGCTGTTTCCACTTTATTGCCCGGGAACATCAAGGAATATTTATTAAGCACTTACAGCTTGCCTGGCACTATGCTCAGTGATGATGTCCCGAGTCCAAGCTGCGAGTGCATGAAGAAGGCACCATGATCATCACCATCATTATCATCACAGAGGAGCAGACTGACCTTCTGAGATTACTGTGCGGTGCATGGCTCTGGTCACAACTCCCTGACCCTGAGCCTGTCAGAGGCCCCTGAGCAGTGGGGCCGAGGGGACAGGTGCGTCCTCTTCCCGCCCAGCACTTCCCACCTGAGGAGAGAGGCAGGCGGTGGCTTGCTGTCCACGGATGCGGACAGCTCAGCCCAGGGCCATCCGCTCCATGACATGTCTACCAGGAAAGGAAGGGTCGGGGGGGGGGGGGGGTAAGACACCCCCCCAAGATGGGCAGGTGTCTGCCCCTTCCCCTGGGGTGAGCAGGGTCAGTCCCAACAGAACGGGTTTTGCCTCAGGATAATGAATGAGCATAAAGGGAAGGCTCACTCCGCCCCCCACCATCCTCGTGGTGCTGGGACCCCCTTGTCTGAATGTCCCTGATCAAAGACGACCACTCAGACGACCCCACTGGTGGGGCAGGCGATCAAAAATAATACTTAAAGCAATGTTCTCTAGGAGCAGACACTCTTCAGAGTGGTTTTCGTGTATGAATTCATTTCATCTCCAGGGCAATCCTATGAGGTGGCTCCTATTATTTACCTTTATTTACCACTTGGGGACACGAGGCAGCACAGAGAGGCTGAACAACCCGCCCAGGACCACAGAGCTACTGAGAGGTGAAGTCGGAATCTGCCCCATGCCGTCCTCTGGTCCATCCCAAGAGCAAGTGTTCCGCACCGACCGTATGCCAGGCCGGGTGCTGGGTACCAGAAGCAAGTGCTCAAGGTATGCCTGTGATGACAGCCCGGGTGGGGACTTTTAACAACCTCTGAAGCAAGTATTGGGATCACTGCAGGCTCTATTTATTCCCTCACTAAGTCACTTACGTCAGGGGTACCAGACCCCAGCAACCTACCTGTCACATCGCGTCCAATCCTTCTGCTACACGGCTGATCGGATTATCCCCATTTTACAGACAGGGCACTGAGGGGCCAAAGGAGAGCTGCCTTGCCAAGGGTGCAAAGTGCTGGGTGAGTGTGGGTTCACCATGGGGGCTGGGGGTGGGGGAAACATTCCAGGCAAGAGGTGCTGCCTGGCCTCTGCTTAGGGGACTGAGGGAGCAGAGTACGTCCAGGGGACGGTGGGATGTGCCGGCCTGTGCCCATCCCGGGGGGCAGGCAGGCGGGACAAACACTGGGGAGGCTTGAAATTCTGAAAATTAAACAGGCAGGTGGGCTGAGAGGAGTCCAAAGTGACCCGGGACTCCGGCAGGGAACAGGACTGTGGCCAATTCCAGCCCACCCATCCCTGCTGGGGAGCAGGGGGGTCATCTCTGCACCCTTTGCACCCAGCAAGGTCTGGTACAAGAGTAATGGACAAAATAACATTCGTTGTAAGCCTGCTATGCGCCCAAGATAGTTCTTTTGTTTATTAAATTTGTATATAAACATAAATATGTATCTTGACTCTTTCCAACAAGAATTTGCAAAGACATCACCGAGGACATCCCCCCTAGAGTCAATGAAGTAGAGAAAAAAAGCAGGAGGTCAGGGCCAAAGGAGACAGGAGGCAGTCAACCGGGGGGTCTGGTGTACTAGCTTAAGGCCTTAGACAAATTTTCCTTAATTTCCAAGGGCCTCAGTTGTTTAATCCGTGAAATGGGAATAGTGACGCCTACCTCATAGGCTCCCGATGAGCTCAGTAAAATAATCCACACAGAAGGCCAATGGCAGCTATTGCCGTTAGTGGCTATCCCTGGGCCATCCCTGGCTCAAGTCCAGTTGTAGTAAGTACCTACTGGCAAGAAGGGCTGTGAACATCATTTCTTCACCAAATGTTTGCTCGGGGCTTCCCAGGTGCCAGACACACTATGAGGCCCTGGGGACGGTAAGGTAGACAAGTCCATGAAATAAAAAAGTCAACTACAAAAATGGATTTGCAGGTGAGCCCACGTGTATACTGTGGGTTTTCTTCTTTTTTAAAAAATATATATTCACGGAAACTTCAAAGGATATTAGGGGCGCCTGGGTGGCTCAGTACATTGAGGTCCGACTCTTGGCTTTCAGCTCAGGCCATGATCTCACAGTTTGTGAGTTCGAGCCCTGCCATCGGGCTCCGTGCAGACAGTGCAGAGCCTGCTTGGGATGCTCTCTCTCTGCCCCTCCCCCGTTCTCTCTCTCAAAATAAATAAATAAAATTTTTTTAAAGGGTATTAAAATGATGACAGTGGTTACCTCTGTGTGGTGACATTCCAAGTGACGTGTGTACCCTTTTCTGCTTTATCTGCACGTTTTACAACGGACACGTGTTAGCTAAATAGTCACTGAATAAATGACAAAGTGGCCAAACGTCAAACCTGTTTTTCCAAAGTAATGGCTCTCCGCTGGGTGCACTTCTGCCCTAGGTGACAATCAGCGATGTCTGACATGTTTCTACTGTCACAACCGCGGGGTGCTAATGGTGTCCAGTGAGTAGAAGCCAGGAACGCTGCACAGCCCCCGCAACCCAGGATTACCCAGCTCGAAATGTGAATGGTGCCAAGGTTGAGAAACCCTAGGGTCTAGGGCACCGGGCCAGCTGCTCTACCGAGAGAGGTTAACCTAACTCTTCAGATCTGATTGCAAAATGCTTTTCCTCCATTCTGGAAGCTCTGTAATTAGGAGCATGAATCTGGAGTCTGACTGCGAATTTGGTCTTCCATTCGCCTCAACTGGAAAATAAGTTTCCCTTCTGTAAAAACGGGGATAATACAGTGCTTATTAGCGACAGCACCATAGGTCTGTGGCACTCGATCGCTTGAGAAATATTACTATTATAAGCTTTTTTTTTTTAAAAGAATATAGATTGCTTTCTACCAGATATTAGAGCTTTTTATGGCTAAGCCCTCCTCCCGCCACCCCCAACCCCGCCGTTAAACTGAAAAGTCCACATGCAAATCTCAGGGGTACCCTTCTCTTCCAGTGTTTAGCACAACATCCGCACATGATGGGTACTCGGTAAATACAGGAACATATGGAGCTTCCGTGTAAGGTCTGCGGGGAGGGGAGTGGGTGTCAGAGCGCAGGGAGAAGCCCACAAAGGGGCAAGTGTGACAAGTGCAGCCCCCAATCTTGGCTTGGGAGAGGAATGTGCCTTTCCTGTGCCCTTACCTATCGAGCCCCCACCCACAAAGGACACACAGCTGTGTTGAAACTGACCCATGTCCAGGGCACCCCCGTGCCATCCCTTGGGACACTGATTAACTCAGAAAGGGCATAGCTCAGCAGAGGAGACATGGCTGGTCACAGTCCTAGGGGTCAGGCAAACAAAACTCAAATTGGGGGTGGGGGCTACCCAGCTCTGAAAGGGAGGCCCAGAGAAACACCTGTCCATCAGACTGGGCCCCTCTGGGACAGGGTCTGTGTCCTACCTATCCCTCCCCACCCCCCACCCCCAATACACACACACCCTGTCTAGCCCAGAAGAGGAAGGGGCTCTAAGAACATCTGTCATTCGTTGAGTGGGCACGGGTCCAAGAATCCAACTCCACAGCCTGGAAGTTTCCAGGGCTGATCCACCTTGAAACTACACGTGGGTTTCTTCACCTGTAATCTGGAATATCTACCGCACAGTTTTAATTGAGAGTAATAAACGACGATCATGACTAATAAGAACTGGGCACTAAGTGCCAGGCACCGTTCGGGCACTTTGCATGTATGGTCTTCCTTAGTCAGCGTCTGATACATTATACGAACTCCGTAAGTATTACTATTCCACCTATCAGAAGGAAGAGTCCCTTTCACTCCCGGTAATTAACTTGAAAAGGGGGAGGGGCGGGAAAGAGAGTAGACGTCCCAGTGGAAAGGACAGAGGAGACTCAGGGAAACCCAGAGGTGGATCCTGAATGTGAGACCAAGGGTGGGGAGCTGAGAAGCGCTGTGCGAAAAATCGAGGCGCACTTCGGCGGTGGGTCCAGCATTAGGAGAAAGACGAGCGCGAAGGAGGCGACTTTCCGAGCAGAGCGTGGGAGCCAGGAGGGAGTCCCCCCTCGCGGAAGGCAAGAGACGGTGGGGGTCGCAGCGGGAGGAAGGCCTGGGTGCGGGGCGGGGCGCCAGAGGAAGCGACCCCCAGCCGGGGGACCCGCGGGACCGTGGCGGGGGTCCGGCAGGGAGGTGAGCACTCACCCGGGCCCCCTCCAGGGGCGGGCCTGCAGGGCGCGGCGGAGCGCGGGGCACAGCGGCAGCATCTCGAGCGCGCGGCGCGGCTGTCCGCTCACGGCGCGCCCCGGGCGCGGCCAGAAGGTGGAGCCCCGCCCGGAGCGCACCACCTCGACAGGCGGGGGGATCTGATCACGCTACCGTCCTCCGAAGTCAAGGTCAGCAGAAATGTCTCCGTATGTGACTTCTGTCAACACAATAGCTCTTGCTTTGAGGGCACTGTAGAGACCAGTATGCGACACAGGACAAGGTAGCCCAAAAAAGAAGTCTTGACATATACACGTTTTCCCCTCCTTTTTATGGTATGACTCAACAGCCCTCCAGGGGGCCGAGGGAGAAGGGGCGTGAGCCTCATTGGCCAATCAGAATGACACATCGAAGCTTATGGGCCAATCCGATGGACGGTCTTGTTGCAGCCGAGCCAATGAGAGAGCCGGAGCAGGACACGTGCGCGGAGCAGCGGAAGGACTGCGGTTTGGTGCGTCAGGTGTCTCGAGCGTCCCGGCCTGACTGCTTGGGCTGCCCTTGGTCAGATGGCATCAGGTTCTTTGACCCCGCGGGTCCACACCGCGGCCAGCCCCTTGCCTCCACGCGGAGACTGCAGCCCCTGGGATGAGCCTGCAAACCCTGCCTCCAGCCTCCTCCTGCTGGGCGCCCAGCCGCCTCCACCTCCCAGCGTCGTGCCGGCCTTAAAGCTTGCGTGAGCCTGACGCTGAGATAAATCCGCCTGCTTGCTGGCAGATTACGATCAAGAAGAGAGAAAACCCAGCCAGTCCATGCTTAGCTTTTCCCTCAAAGCTTCTGACCTCGGAACGAGTTGTCCCTGACCTCCATTCCACCCCTGCCAGCTCACCCCACCCCAAACTTTTGGTTTCCTCTTGAAGTTGTTTGCTTGAACGCTTTGTTTACAATTAGGATTCTGAAACCTTTCCGATAGCGGGGTCCTAGGGATTCGTTCTATTCCTAAACACTCTTCCAGTTTGCCTGTTTATATTTCCTCCAGCGTGAACCGAGAACCTGCTTAGGAGTCAGTCCCGATGCGTGATTGTGGTTCCAACTTAGGACGTTAGCAAAATACATCACTTCCCTGGGTCTCAGTTTCCAGGTCTATATTAGAGGGGCAATAATACCCACCCTAGAATGTTCCCATTATTTCATGCTACTCCTCTTTCTCCAGGTCACACCCTTTAAGACACTTCGGGGGAATTTAAAGAGCAGGAAGCGAGAAAAGGAAGCTACATTAAGCGCAAGTCTTTTTTTTTTTTTTTTTCAACGTTTTTTTATTTATTTTTTTTGGGACAGAGAGAGACAGAGCATGAACGGGGGAGGGGCAGAGAGAGAGGGAGACACAGAATCGGAAACGGGCTCCGGGCTCCGAGCCATCAGCCCAGAGCCCGACGCGGGGCTCGAACTCACGGACCGCGAGATCGTGACCTGGCTGAAGTCAGCCGCTTCACCGACTGCGCCACCCAGGCGCCCCAAGCGCAAGTCTTAAAGATGGTAGAAATAGATTGGAATTGGTGGCTCTATTTAAAAAATTTTAAGTTTATTGATTTACTTTGAGAGAAAGACCACGGGTGGGGGAGGGCAGAGAGAGAATCCTAAGCAGGTTCTGTGCTGTCAGCACAGAGCTCAAGGCAGGAATTGAAGACACAAGCCACAAGGTCATGACCTGAGCAGGGCTCGAGTCAGACGCTTAACTGACTGAGCCACCCAGGCATTCCTGTCTCTCTTAATCCATACAGAAAACTCTAGTGTGTGTGTGGGGGGGGGGGGGGGGGGGCGGGCAATGTCTCCCCAGATTTGGCCATTAACAAGAAGACACTAGAACACTGGACAGTGTCAAATTCAGAGTCCCAGAAGGTGGCCTCTCATGGGCTCAGTAAAAGGTTGGTTCAAGAAACGGCGGGCTTTATGATTAACAGGAAGGACCTCAACTGCAAGGCAGTCTATGCCGGTTACTCAGCCTGTGATACCTGTGGCTCGCTCTTCCCCTTCCTGCTTTATCGACTTCCAAAGATTTTACTGGGAGATGAAGCTATGGCAGGTGATGTGAAATTTCCCTATTTTGTCACAAATTGGCCAGTTACTTGGTTTGGTGTTTACGTGGCCCTCAGTCCTCTTGCCCCTCCCCCATCACTACTTTATCCCCCCCCACAAAAAAAACGCCATCAATTCTAAGACATTTCACTTTATTTAAAAGAAGCCAATATACAGGATATAAAGGGCATGATATTTACAACAGTACAGTAAACAGGTTGGTTTCTGGTAGGATCAGTAGTCTTTCAATGAGTATAAACCTCCCCCCGCCCCCTTCCCCTTGACACTAGACCCAACTGGCAGACAGACAGCAACAGTGGGGTGGGATGGGGCTGTGGGATACAAAGTCTCCCTGGATGGGGCTAAAAATCAGGTAGATGCTAAAATGTCCACCGAAGGGGTCTTGCTAGGGGTGGGGATGGTGCCTTCGCCTCATTTCTTTGAGGGCCTGGCGGCAGGAACGGCGGGGGATTTGCCCAAGACCAACACACGGCCCACCTTGAGCCTAGAAATCCTCCACGCGTGGAAAATTGCCTTTCAGAGAGAGTTTGCTCTCCCCCCCTACCCACCCGGCTGCCCCCAGACTCCACGCTCTCGGAGCGTGCCCTTCCAGAACCAGAGCTCGGTGTCTCCGGGTGGTGAACCCAGGTCTGAGCAGGACCCAGCACGCAGCACCCTAGTCCTCTCCCAGGCCCCGGAGGAGCACATCAAGGACCACAGCCCAGGCCTCGGCCCGGAGTCCGCACAGCTGGGGCTGGGAGGGAGGCATCCCCCGGCATTTCCATCCCTGCTCCAGCTGCCTGACGACCCAGGACCCACTAGGGCCCAGGCCCCAAGGAAGCCGAATGCTCCCTGAACCAACAGTCCCATGGCTGCCCACAGCCTGCTGGTTCTCAGCCTCTCCCAAACACAGCTGACTTGGAAATGGGTCTTGGCAGATCGGAGTGTGAGTAACTACTCAGAGCCCACCCTCCGAGGCAGAGCTGGGCCCCTACCTGGTGCCCCCTTCCGCCTCCCCCCACCCACCTCAATTCTGAATTCCCCACTGCCCACCCACTCCCACAAGTGCCCCCCCCAAAGACTTCCAAGGACCGAGGAGCTGGGGGAGGGGTTAAGGAACAGGGAAATGGGGTGAAGCGGGACATAGGCTCTGCTGAAGCCGCTCATGGGTGCAGGTGAGTAGGCGGTGAGGCCGGGGAGATGGGGCAAGGGGCACTGGTTATATTCAGCAGCAGCAACATGCATCTTGTTCACAGAAGAACACGGGGCTGCCATAACTGCCTACCCTAGATTTAAAAACCCTTTCCTTTCATAAAAATAGATGAGAATCTCTTGCTTTATAAATAGATTACATTTAGCTTAAGTGACACCTTCTATTACCCCTTACCCCGCACCCTCTCCCCCATTCCAAGCCAAAGTGGTTTGCTTCTCTGTAGGTCAGAGCCAAGTCTGTGACAGACTGGGCCTTCAGAGACCTCAAGACATATTGCTACAAGAAAACAAAATGTGTTTACTTGCCAATGATCTTTTTTTTTTATCCCCTGTTTGGAGTCTCAGAGGAGTGTGTGTGTGTGTGTGTGTGTGTGCGTGCATGAGTGTGTGCGCGCGTGTGGATTCCACAACCAGGGAGCCCAAAGGAAAGCTACTCTCCCTGCTCCTCCCCGATCCTCTCTTTTTATAAAACCCCCAAAAATAGGAGAGTGAGAGAGGGCAGCACAGGAGAACCCATCTGAGAACAACCCTAAAATACCAATGTCAATATGACACTGGGCTTAGAAATAGAAATTTGACTATTTACAGCTTTACAAAGGACGGACCAGTTCGTCCCGACCGGACCTAGTGCTGCCCCAGCGAGCGTTGGGGTCTTTCTTGGCAAGCTGTGGGCTCGTGGCGAGGGGACAAGCAGGGCCCACTGGCAACGAACTCAAAAAAACAAAGCAAAAAAACCCAGAACTTGGTGGGGTAGCCAGACCAAGACCCAGGCCCCCTGCCAAGGAGGCGGGTCGGCCACCCCCTTGCTGTCCCCCACCCCCATCGTCCTGCCCCAAATCCTTGCTCCCCAGAGGAGAGCAGCTATGGAAAATCAGCAAGAAGGAACTTTCTGGCCAGCATCTATCTCTGGCTCCTGCCATTTCCATACTCCCTGGACAAACTTAGAGCACGCTAGTCCCAGAGACGAACGTCCTATGTACACAAAATGGGAAGCATAAATAACACCACCGGACACCGATTGCCCCGGTCACCTTAGTTACCCCCAAATGCTTACACTGTTGCCTTACGTCTTAACACTAAAGCTAGGTCTGTCACTCTCCCGCCACCTTGAGGAACAACCCGGGGCTGGCTTCCACTCTGCCTCCCAAACCACGTCCTTCCAGGCCTCCCCCCAGCCCCGGACAGAGGAGGCCCGAGGGGTCCTCCCGGAAACGGAAAATCTTTTCAGCAGCTGAGGTCCAAGGCCAACTGGCTCTGATAACCTTTGGTTAAAATGAAACTGAAACTAAAACAACAGTAACACTAAGGACCATAATAATCAGGTATGTTTGAACCCTGTAACCTTTAGAACAAGGGTCAGTGAGGAGGAGGGAAAGGGGCTGTCTCTCCTCTGAAACCATCAATCCCTCCACGTACCTACCCAGGGACCGTTCGGCTGGGGATGGAAGCCTCTCAGCCAGACCACTAGCAGGCTCCCTCAGCGACAACAACAACAGAAAGAACTCACGATGAAGGCCACCAAGTTCTGATAAATAAAAATTACATACAGTCACTAACATACACTCTCTCTCTCCATATATATATATATATATATATATTATATGAATATTATGTACAATGGTTTTAAGACTGCAAAACAGGTGGGGGAAACGGAAGAGAGAGAAGGCCCTAACAGGTCGCTGGTACCCTGAGGAAGAAAGACAGGGGGCTGCAATCCGTTTTAAAGCCAGAGCCCCTCCTCTGCCTCCACACAGGAGCAGTAGGCGAAAAGTTCTGGTCCTGGGGCACATTTTGCTTCTTTGACCTCCAGGGGGAGCTCCTGGGCCAATTAAAAAAAAAAAAAATCGGCTATCCCACCCACAGGAGTGGGTCCAAAAAGAAATTTTTCTTAAAAAGCGAAACCTGCTCGCCTGGTTCCAAGCTGAGATTTGGCAGCGTGGCCTCAACGTGGTGCCTTTTGACACAGCCCACTCAAGTCTTGGGGAGACACTGGCTCAGATTAACTCCCCGCCAGTCGGTCAATCAAGTGAAGAATAGAAATAGGCTTGCGGGTGTCCATGAGCAGAACAAGGATGGCTCTCATCCAGAGATGAGCTCCGCTCCTGCCACCACCTCTGATCTGCCAGCAGCCCTCGATGCCTCCCTCCCCTTCCCTTTCCAGTGTCAGCCAGTGGCCAAGAAGTGGACAACTGGGGGCAGTGGAGAACCAAGATGGCGGCAGGAGGTAGGAACCCAGCTCCACTATGGAGGGGGTAGATACCAGACCTAGCCCCCTTCAGACTTTCTCACAGAGAAATTACAGACCTATAGCCCCTTATCATTGGCTGGGAAGGGAGAGAAAAACATCAAGAAAACAAAATGTGTTTACTTGCCAATGACCAGGGCAATAGAAGACCCCTCCCACCCCACAGAGGTCCCAAGAGAGCAAGCAGTCAGGTGGGCCAAGGGCCTTGCAGGACCCAGGCCTCACTACCAACCGTGATAGAACCCCCGTCCCAAGTCAGTGCTCACCCGAGGAGGTTGCGAGAGAGCTCGCCCTAGCTTCAGCCTCCCTCCGAGCTCCGGGGGAAAACCAGGAGTCAGGGCGGGAGCCTACCTTCCACAATGATATAAGGCAAGCTGCTTTTTTTGTTTGTTTGTTTGTTTGTTTT